>NC_057945.1:24066699-25527075 GCF_018555375.3 Anguilla rostrata
CAGGCAGGGGTAAGACTGGCTCCGCATTCAGTCTGCGAGCAGGCTTGGCTGTGTGACTCACTGCTGCCCCCTCTCTCTTGCGCGCAGGCGTAGTGTCCGTCAGCTTCGAGGAGGATGAGGAGGGGAACCTGTGCCTCATCGCCTACCCCCTGCACAGCGAGCTGCCCGACATGGAGAACGTGGACCCCGACAGCGAGCCCAAGAACAAGCTGCTCAAGCGGACCAACAAGAAGCCCTCCGCCCTGCTGCTGGACAACGACAACTACGGCAAGGAGCGGAGCAGGCACTCCCGCAAGGAGGACAAGATCAAGAGGTGCAGAGACACTGAGAAACGCTGAGATACACTGAGACACTCCCACACTGAGACACACTGAGAAACGCTGAGATACACAGACACACTGAGACACTCCCACACTCAAACACACTGAGACACTCCCACACTGAGACACACTGAGAAACGCTGAGATACACTGAGACACACTGAGACACTCCCACACTGAGACACACTGAGACATTCCCACACTCAAACACACTGAGACACTCCCACACTGAGACATTCCCACACTGAGACTTACTGAGACACTCCCACACAGAGACACTGAGGCATTCCCACACTGAGACGCTTCCACACTGAGACACACTGAGACATTCCCACACTAGACACACTGAGACACTCCCACACTGAGACATTCCCACACTGAGACTTACTGAGACACTCCCACACTGAGAGACACTGAGGCATTCCCACACTGAGACGCTTCCACACTGAGACACACTGAGACATTCCCACACTGAGACACACTGAGACACTCCCACACTGAGACACACTGAGACATTCCCACACTGAGACATACTGAGACACACTGAGACATTCCCACACTGAGACTTACTGAGACATTCCCACACTGAGACACAGAGACATTCCCACACTGAGACACACTGAGGCATTCCCACACTGAGACGCTTTCACACTGAGACACATTGAGACACTCCCACACTGAGACACACTGAGACATTCCCACACTGAGACGCTCCCACACTGAGACTTACTGAGACTCTCCCACACTGAGACACACTGAGGCATTCCCACACTGAGACACACTCACACTGAGACACACTGAGACACTCCCACACAGAGATTCCCACACTCAAACACACTGAGACATTCCCACACTGAGACAGGCAGAGACGCTCCCACACTGAGACACTCCCACACTGAGACTCACTTAGACGCCCCCACATTGAAGAACACAAAGAGGCACATCCATACTGAGACAATGTCACAGTGCAATATCAGAAGGCTTAAAATGCTTGTTCTATTAAAGTACAGGGGCTGTGGTACTGAGTGCTTTACGGTAATATGCTCAGACTGGGGCAGGGCAAGCAGGGGTTAATCTGTACAGGGATTATGTCATCGGGAGCTTGGGCAGTGACACGGGCTTGACCCGCAGGGAGGTGGAGACAGCGGGGGCCTCAGAGTTAACAACACAAGCACACATGGTACACGTCCTCCCTGCACTGTGTGCACTGTCTGTGTCACACACACACACACGGTCTGCTCTCCTTTCCTTTCAGTCAAACATGAACATTCCTGTACTGAGAACGTAAGCGTGGTGCGACAGGTTGCGTCCGTGTGACCAATAAGAGCCTCTCGTTCCTCCGCAGTCATAACCGTGAGGAGGAGCTGGACTGGCTGCAGCAGGCCGAGGTGCTGTACTACAGCCTGGAGAAGAGCAATGCAGTGCCTCAGGTCAAGCACAACCCCTGGAGCCTCAAGTGTCACCAGCAGCACCTCCAGAGGATGAAGGAGAACGCCAAACACCGCAACCAATACAGTATCCTTCCCTCACAAAGCCAGGCCTCTGGAAATGTCCAGCAGTGTCTGGTACGGTGGTCCCTTTTCAGGCTTTGTAGACCAGCAGGTCTACTTCCTCCCCAGCAGCTCCCCCAGACCAGCAGCTCTTCAGGCAGACTGATACCACGTCCTTCCCCTCACAGCGGTTTTCACTTTTACATTCCCAGTTTCACTTCAGCGTAACACTTCCCTCTGAGCTTAGTTCCTCTCAACCGATGCAGTAATGGGCATGTATTCCAGATGGCCGCTTTGCTGCTGCCTGCTGTAGAGCTGCTGATGTTCTTACAGTAGGAGGCCTCTCTGTCTGCTGCCGTTGCGCCTCCTTGACCCGCCCCCTTCCCAGAATTCATCCTGCTGGAGAACCTGACGTGGCGGCACACGGTGCCGTGCGTGCTGGACCTGAAGATGGGCACGCGGCAGCACGGGGACGACGCCACCGAGGAGAAGAAGGCCACGCAGATCCGCAAGTGCCAGCAGAGCACCTCGGCCAGCATCGGCGTGCGGCTGTGCGGCATGCAGGTGAGCGGGGCGGGGCCACAGGGCGGGACTGCACTGAGGGGGCGGGGCGTGGGGCGGGGCTGTGCAAAGGGGGGCGGGGTGAGCAGGGGCCTGTAGGGAGGGGGCGGGGCCACAGGTAGGGAAACACCATGCTCCTGGCGTTGGGGAGTAAAAGGCTCACTCGCAGAACGTGTCCCTGCAGGTGTACCAGTCTGACTCCGGGAAGCTGATGTTCATGAATAAGTACCACGGGCGCAAGCTGACGCTGCCGGGCTTCAAGGAGGCGCTCTTCCAGTTCTTCCACGACGGGCAGCGGCTGCGGCAGGAGCTGCTGTCCCCGGTGCTGCGGCGGCTCCGCGAAATGCAGGCGGCGCTGGAGGGCTGCGAGTCCTACCGCTTCTACTCCAGCTCCCTGCTCATCATCTACGACGGCGAGGCCCCCCGCGCCCAGCGCCCCTGCCTCCGCGGCGGGGAGGAGGGCGAGGAGGACGACCTGTCCGAGGAGGACGAGGAGGAGGACGAGGAGGAGGACGAAGAGGCGGGCGCGTTCGGGTTCCCCTGCGGGGGCGCGTCGGGCGGGGGGGGCAGCGGCAGCAGCCCCGGCGGCGGGGTGATCAGCCGGGCGTCCGGGCGGGAGGGGTGCCCCCTGGTGGACGTGCGCATGATCGACTTCGCCCACACCACCTGCCGGCACTACGGCGACGCCAGTGTGGTGCACGAGGGCCAGGACAGCGGCTACATCTTCGGCCTGCAGAACCTCATCACCATTATCTCCCAGCTGGAGGAGCACAGCGCCGACTAAGCCACACCCCCTGACTGACTGATCTGCAGCAAGACCTGCCTCCCCCACACATGCACCTCAGGCCACGCCTCCCCTGATGGGGGGCGGGGCTTGAGCAGGACAGTGGAACTAAGCAGGTGAAGGGAGGGGAGATGTTACTACTCCCACCGACCAAAAGGGACAGAACTAACTCATGTTCTGCTAGTTCTTTGTTTTTTTGTTTGTTTTGTTAGTTTGCTTTTTTTTGGTGTTTTTGGTGTTTCTTCTTTGCTTTTTTTGTTTTGTGCGTGCGTGCGTGTGTGTAGAGGAAAAGTTGAAATTTGTGATCTTTTTCCCACTTTTGTTTACTTGACTAAATGATTCTTAGCCTCATTTATGTTCTTGCACTGTTTTTTTTTCATTTTTATAGAATAAAAAACTTTAACGTACAAAGAACCTAAAAAATGTGTAAATAAAAACACAATAAAGCAATCATGGATTCCTAATCTTCCCAGGTCCTTCTGAAACAGAAGGTTCTGTCAGACACCGCACATCTAAACCACCAGCTTCGTGTGGCACACACACGCACACACACACACACACACACACTCACACGCACGCACATGCACGCACCCATATCCACACACACACACACACACACACACAAAGTGTGCTGGGACTGAAACCATTAAGAAGTGGGAAGAATAGAGAGAGAGGAGACAACTGGAAAGGAGGAGAATAATGAAGAGAGGGAGCTGTGATCGAAAGAGGGAAGCTCACTGTCTGTCTCCCTGAGTTCTGCCCTCCGTGTCCCCCTGTGGAAGAGGATGGAGGGATGAAGAGGATATTGGTCCGGAATGAAAAAATGGTTTGGGAGGGGGAGGGGTCAACATCAGACTTTTTTGTTTGTTTGTTTTTGCTTTTTATTTGTTGTCCCCGGTGACCCCTCCACCCCCCTCATCATTCCTGCAGTAGTCTCTCAGAGAGAATATGTTAAGATATATTGTAGAAATGCAGAGAATATAGATCTTTATTTGGACTATTTCATAAAATTTTCATAAATTAAGCAAGAACTGAAAAACTGTAAGGTGGATGACGTCTACATTCCATATTATTAATGGTATAATAATATTAATGACTATTGTTATTTGATGGATTCAGATACCTCTACCTTATATACATGTGTGTCCACAGTATGTCGGAGAATAAATAAAGACCTTTTTGTTTGTGTTCAATGCTCTTTTCCGTTTCTTCGGCTGTCACTTTGGGTGAGCGGGGGGTAGTAATATTACGGGGGTGGGGGGAGACGTGGACCTGTCTCATTCAGAATAAAAATTTTAAAAAGGCAGTCAGGGTGAAATGGAGTTTTGGAACTGCTTTGTCGATGAGTGAGATTACCGTTTTTTAACTGATCAATTAAGCCCCCTTGAGATAAATTGAAATGAGTCCCCTGTTGAATTTACGCATGTATTGAAAAAGTAGTTTAAACAAACCTTTCTGAGTCATGTTAAACCAAGTGTAAGGTTTGTTGCTACCACACCGATAGATGATCCTTGATTTAACCACTACATTTCACTCATTACTCTTATCTAAATTAGGTTGCAGTGTAAATGAAGTTCATCTGCCTGAGATATATGAGCAGCAGTAGCAGACCTGGCTAATAGCATCACCTGACTAGCAAGCATGCAGTGTGTGCTGCCAACCTGGAACCATGACAAATCTTAAACATCATCTGATACATCTGATACCATAAAAAGCTTTAATACCTTAAATGAGAAGTGCTGTGGGATGGGGATGGGAGAGGGGCCAGACACATTCTGAAGAGGTGGCTTTCAGTCTGTTGGAAGATGGCAACTGATAGGCATTCTGCCATCCTAACAGCAACGGCAGGTTCATTCCACCAATGGAAGGCCAAGATAGACATTGTGGAACCCAGTTGCCCATGACAATGGCGTAGGTGCTGTTAAGCAGATGTACTATTATGCAGTTTTAAACATTTATCAATGCGGGTGCATATAGTGCATTATCTGGCTCCCTGGCCCTGAATAGAGTTTATCTGAGAGCAGAATTCTGGTGGATTGGCACTCACAGTGACGTCTTCAGCAAGAGTGTCGAGCAGGAACGTCCTCTGTGAAGGAGCAGATAAGCGATTGATATCAATGGGGGGCACATGGCCGCGGGGGGGGGGGGGGGAGGGGTTCGTGCCACCACAGCTGACCCAGCGCACCCTCTGACCTCACGAGTGCTGCTGTGTCACACGGCGCACGTTGGGGGGGGGGGGGGGGGGGGGTGGGGGGGGGACTTGGTTGGAGCCTGTTCCCCTGCTGCTGGAACAATAATGAAAGCAATTAATTCAGTGCTGATGGAAAATATGACAGGAATGTGCTTCTGTAATTTCAGGATAGGTTTACTAGCAGATGGAGGAGGAAAAAGGCATTCAGGAGTTCTTATAATGTAATCCCCATGGAGAGGAGCTGGCTGTGTGTGCACGTAAGGGGTGGTGTGACTAGTATTTGATAAATACTATGCTAAATCAACAGCTTGCACAGGTTCATTGCTTAGGCTCGGAGTAGATTAAATCATCAGTTTTTAGTAATTTCCCCATTTGTGTTTATTATGTATTTTAGCCAGGAAAGTGAGAATTACAGTCAGTATTACAGTGGGAGTGCATGTATCTGTCAAACAAGTGAGCTGGGATATGCCTGACGTCTGTCCCTTTGCAAGCAAGATGGTCCTTTTCTGTCAGTGTGAAAGAGGGAGTCTGTCCACCGTCATTTGCTTTTTTTTAAGCAGGAGGTTAAATAGGGATTCATCACTGTGGTCTGAGGAGCAAGATTACAGTATCATCACAATGGTTTTAATAACACTTACGGCCTAAATTCAGTAGTAATCGTAACAGAAGATGTGCTGTACTTCTGTGCTGTGCAGTCCCAGGCAGCCTAGACCCCCATCTTTGCAGACAGGACCTTTGCATTTTTGTGGTTTAAACATTTTGATGGTTTGCAGGAGAAGATGAGTCAGATGGAGCGATTTTCATTTATTTGTCAGTAATGTTTGATCTGGATCTGCATCCGTGTGTGTGTGAGCGTGCAGTACATGCAATACATAATGTCTCCCTTCCTGCTTTATAGGTTGCTATGGCAAGTAGGACAGTTTCATAACAGTAATAAATCTCTATAGCAACCATGCTGGTACTTTTAGTGCTTTCTGAAAAACAACAATGACTGTGTTTTAAATGTTGACACAACCCTGTCAGAAGAAGATCTTTGCAAGGCCAAAAAGGCCCTCTTTATTCTTCTTAACCATTCATTAATTTCATTCAAATATAATAATCTTCTTTGAGTAGATTTCCACACCCACCCCACCACAGATCACAGACAGAGAACCTGCAGTTAAGCACAGGGCTATCCAGCATGGAAACAGTGTTAGCCTGCTCAGTCAGTGCAGACAGCACTTGCCAGTCCCTGGCAGGCAGAGTGCAGGGCAGGGGTGGTGGTGGTCCAAACATTCTCCTTAAACTAGAGATGAACCAGGGAGCCACACAGCAAGCATACCCACAACAGTCTTTGCAAATTGTTTTAATGGGTTGGCTTTTAATGTGTTTAAATCGCTGTGGTTCTTCGTCATTTTCATTACAATAGACACAGTATGAAATCACCAACATATTAAGCACAAAAAAAACTTTGTCCATACAAAACACGAGCTTCACAGTGTAAGTGTGTCTCACATTTTGTTGCAAGACTGGTTATGGAGTCATGTGACATAAACCATTTTTATGTTTTCACATAAATCTATATTTCCTTGGTGTTAAAATCAATTTATTTAAAAAATCTTTTACAAACTGGATTTTACCCTGCAGATACGTGCTCGCAGAAGCCAGTATTGACATGTTCAGTGGTGTACACTGTGGGTGTGTGCCCGTCTGGGGCAGGTGCTTATCTCCCGTGAGCATAAGGGTTCTACACTGGACGTCACAGCATTAGACTTGGCTATAGGACATGGTAGATATAGAGCGATACACTAGCGTCTTGTAATGTTTGTGGATAAACAGCCCCCAAATCATTCAAAAACAGTACTGTTTTATGTGAGTAGGCAGCACAGCTGATCAAGGGGTTTGGCTTGTTAATTTTGGCATGGTAATTTATGTTTCGTTATCTCTTTTTGACTATTCTCTTGTCATTCTCTTGTATTGCAGAATCATTTCCCATTGTGCAACCATGGCTGATAATGTGGAAGTGTTTCACTATAGCTTGAAATATAAAAATGTAAACACTGAATACATAATTAATGAAAAACTATTATTTTGCTCATTTTCAAGGGAGTGCTGCAGTCTGTATTTCTTGGTAGCTTCTCAACTTAAAAGCATAACCTTTCTTCAATGTTTGCATTGAAGAGAGTCAATTCAGTTAAGTTTTATTGGTATAGATCTGTTTATAGAGACACTGTCATGAAATATGCTCAACAGTAAATAGAAAAAAATGAGCAAGAACAGCTTCATGGATCAGTGTTCATTCTTTTTCTTAGCTTGTTTAGAAACAGATACATAATTATTTTTTGGGCCTCACCACACTCTGTGGTGAATGAAATCAGATTTAATGGGAAAATCTTAGTTTTCCATCCAGTGCAGTGGGGACTATGACTTTCTGATATCCATGATTACCTCACATAATACTAACTCGTTGCTATGGACTCTGTGAAGTCATTGGTGCGGGGACATTTGTGTAAAAGCAAGGTACACACATGCACAAAAATAATAAAATGCTTTAATTGTTTGTATGAGAATGTTGAGGATCATAGCATGCACTTTCGATATTTTTTGATATATATATATATACATACTTAAAATAATTAAAAAGTTTTCTTCTCTCTTAAACCCTAAGATGTAGCTATAATTGTGACCCTGCAGGTATTGGAAATGGCTTACAGATATGGTTCCACTTTTTCCAGGCATGAGTGACACCAGTACAATTTGTCAGAAAGTTTCAACCAACCATGACACAGAATACAGATATTTCAGACAAGAAACAAGTCACATGTTTGGTTTCTGGATGATGCTGGTGCTGCTGGTGCATCTGGGTGATGTCAACACAATAGACAAACACTAGACAAAAAAGCAGAACAAGACAATGAAGCAATGTTCAGTTATGAGCCAGCATTGTCGTGTCTTAACTGTTGCAGTCAGTTTTTTTCAAAGTTCTGTGCAATTTGCTGAATAGTTTTACACAGCTGGCTTATTATCACCAAGGTCTGTCGTTCATAAGCTGAATCAGTAACTCTAACACGCTGTAGGAAAGGACTGCAGAGAGTGGAGCCGTGAGATTTGAAGAGCTTCTCAGGCCCCACTCTGGACTCGTAAGGACTAAACATCCCTGTGTAGAGACATCCCACACTGTAGTCACAATGTCCCACAATGTCGTCCCTGCTATGAAGCTGTCCAAGGGACAAAAAAAAATTGCAGATTCTAAAAAACCTAGTCAAAACAAAATTTGATTAATTCATTATGCATTGCACCTGCATGAGTACAATCACAGCACTCCTGAGCAGGTAGATAGGGAGCAGCTGAACAACAGAATGTGAGGGTCAACACTCTTATCTGCTTATCTTTGTCTCTTTTTTGCTCTTTCGGTTCCCTTTTTTGGTCCCTACAAATGTTTCACTGTCGGTGTGCCTGAAAAAATAAGGTAGCCTTCAACATTGCATGTGCACACGCTTATTTTCAATGTGCTGGTGTGTGCACGTATGTGTGATGCTTGTGCCTGCTCTCTGCATTGCCTTTGAACACCACAGCCCTGGTCGTAAGATCAAAGTTTGTCAATCTGGTGCTCAGCTATCACTCTTCCGTGGAGTTTGACCTTTGCTCTGGGAAAGATGTTCCAACCAGCATTTGTACTCAGTGCACAGAACCATCGCCATTCTCCTGAGAGAAAATCCAGAGCTCTACATAAAACTAAATTCCTGTTGCATAAGCATTTCATGCTCACATAAACACTGCTGCACACGTATTGTACCCAAATGTATATATTACAGATTAATACAGCAGTATTCATTTTTCTATGACGCACAGACTCAGTTTACTGGATGTAATGTACTGTGGTTTTTCTACAGCTTTCTATTAACGCTGAAGTCGATTGTATATATAAAAGCAGATGTAAGCAATGTGCACACACACACATACACACACACACACATACAACAAGGTATGCATGAGAAACTCATGACTTCTGGTGTATTGAGGAAGTTAAGTGATGAGATATTGACCTAAGTTCAGCTACATCTCTGTTGTTTTTGAAGTCAGAATAGAGAGCAAATATGCATTCCCTCCATATCTGAACAAGTGATAGTAGTGAGGAATGCCCTGCATCTCACCCTATAGAGATGGACCAAGTATTGCAATTCCTTACATAACCTTCTCAGAAGGGACAGTCTCTAGAAGAGCCAGAGTTTAATCAAATCCCCCAGTTTTCTGTTCTCCCCATAGTTAGAGATTATTACCAGTGATGACAGGCTTTAGATGAATTAACTCCAACCCACTGGGACTGCTGGTCGACAGCTGTCTATGGGATTCATCTTCTGAAACTGGCCTTTCATTGATGATGTGCAGTAATTTCTATATTATGAAACCAAAATGTATTTTTTTTTTAAAACAGCCTTTAATAAAAGCTGAGAATCTGCACTTTAACTACATATAAACAGTTTGATTACAGATATAAAATTGTGGAGTACAGAGCCAAAGCAAGGAAAAAATATATATGTCTTTGTCCTAAACATTATGGAGCTCACTGCATATGCTTATTGGTATTTTGTGGTTCTGTGCTCTATGCTCTGTTCTGGTGCTTGTGGTCAGCCTTGCTACTTGCACTTGGTGTTGTTTCTAATAAAGCTTGGTTTTATGATCAAAGCATGGATCAGATAAATATATGACAATGTAAATGTAAAGATGGAAAAACAGAAAGGAACAGGGAATTATATTCATGCACACAGAACGTGGGCCAATGCCAATGACATTGTCTTATGGGCTGTAACAGATAGGACAGGGTCACAGCAATTCTTCATATAAATCAAGGGAATTACGAGGACAGTGTCATTGTTTTGACAAAGCCAGTTATAAAGAGAATCGGGGGTGGAAACAAGATGGTGACCACTGGCAACTGAGTGGAGATGAGACAAGAAATGCCTGTGACAGCACCCTGCCATGGGGCATGGATGCCCTTCAGATGATGGAGGTCACATCCATTCTGACTGCCTGGAGAGGGGAGGGCGAAATAGAGTGAAAGAGTAGCTAAGCATAGAAATAATGAGAATCTTATATAACCAATGCTGTGATGTCATCATCCCTCATTTGGATCCGGAATTAGCTAGAGGCTGCTGTCAGAGCTGGTGCATTGACTTTGCCACAAAAGAAGGGTTCAGAATAACCACCCGACTAGTAATATAGCACACAAATCTGGACCTTGACAAAGCCAATCTGCCAATGAACATTCCACTTCTCTAACTTAAAAAATAGAATCACAATAGGATTTTTGCTCATTTCACATATTTGCTAATCAATTTTCTCAAAAGTCTACTGTGAGGTTAGTTTGTAAATACTGTCTCTCCCTCTCTCTTATTTTAATTCAGTTCAACTGAAAATCTAACCAACAACCAGAATTCTAAAATAATATATGCAATTGTTTGTCATTATTATAATAATAAATATACACATATTGAGTTCAATTATGCTGCATGCAATTAGCATGAAATGCAAGATAGTAAAAATGGATAAACCGAGCACAGAACATTACTCACTATGTGTGGTTTACATAACCTGTTCCCTGGTTGCTTTCTATCCCAATAGGGATGCAAGAAGCTATGACAAAGGATGCTGTCGGTTTATTCCGCTGCTGATGATCTACTTAGATCTGGTGTAATCCTGAAATAGAATGCCTGAATGAATGGGAAGGGTCTCACCCTTAGTAGGCTGTATTTTATTTTTTTTTAATTTAAATTAATTGCATATATAAAGTGAATGTCTTTACGTATGTGGTTATATCAATGAGGCATTTTCTGGGAGGAGGAGGATGAAGTCAGTAAAACAGTTAGTCTGTAAGCTCCATTCAGATTCTCACGACCCAAAATCATTATGGAATTACACTGAGAGAGTGATCAGAATGGTAGATTTGCAGGGGAATTTCTGGAGAACAGAATGAAATAGAATATAACCAGATCTGTCAGATCCTGCTGAGCCAGATTCCCATTGATCATATGTAGCTCTATTGAACTCAGCGTGCGTGTATGCGTGAGCACTACAGCACACTGTGAGCTACTGCAGGCGTCCACACCTTGCAGGACACAGTATTTTTATCCGCGTCTTAAATAAGACGTTTAAAAAAAAATCCCTCTTATCTGGAGCGGATGCAAATTAGCAAATCGCCTTCCTCACGGCATGTTCTGGGTCACGGATAGCCTTCCTACACTTCATCTTCATTGATCTGAGAGCGTCTGCTTATCTCTCCATGCATATCTACATGTGTGCCTGATACTGTTTGTGAGTGATTACATGTTTGTGATTTGTCTGCATCTGCAGATTATTCTAACAGGGTATCATCTGGCATGGCATGGAAGCAACATCTGGGCCAAGACAGGTCAAGGGTCACCACAATGTCTTTTTCTGGCATAATGATCAACTGGAGAGAAAGATTGTCCATCAGAAGGCAGTTACACCAATTTTTTTTTTTTTTTTTTTCCCCAGATAGATGAAACAGTGACCTCAGGCACTGGCCCCGAATCACTTTCATACATGATGGTTAGAGTGTGCTGCAGGCTGGATTAACTGCTCCTGGATCAGTGCTTAGGGGATACTGTGCCCCCAGAATTGTCCCATTGGTTCTGTGGGTGAACTCCTGTATGGAGACAGAACCACCAGGGCTTGAATGGAGCGATTCAGACAGGAGGTTCTTGTGGATTTTTGTAAAGCATGTTATATACTCACACTACATGCAAGAACAGTCACACAGTCATTACTGTGCAGGGAACATCAGCGACCAGCGACTGTTTGTCCTCCTCAATCCTGTGTCCTTCCATAGCCTATTTACTCTAAAAGCCTCTTACAGTGAGCACACTTGGGCTTAGAACCCTCACCTTTATCCAGCATACACTGCAGGCTGAGACGCTGTGGCTATTTAACACATATTGTACTATGTCTAAAACCAGACATATACATGTATTATGGATCTATATATGTATTTAATGCAATATAAATATGTCACAATTACCATATTACGTTGGATGTGAAGACATTGTTTATATCTTGCAGATGACCGCTGAGATTCCAGAATGGCTCCTGGACCCATTTTGGGACCTCTGGACCTAGTAAGCACTTACCGTACAGAGCTTTTTGTTGGAGACATTTGTTGGAGAGAGCTCTCACCATTTTCCAGTGGTTTATTGCCAGCTTCAACTCTCTTTCTCCCCTCACCTCTATATAAATCCAACATCTTCTTTCCTCTATGCTCCTGTATCTTCCCATATTGTTCTATTAATCTCTTCACACATCTCTTTTTTTTCTCTCAATCTGCCCGTTCCCCTCTGTCTATCTTTCTCTCAATTTCAGTGTAAAAACAGAAAGCCAATACAAAATGAAAGGGGGGGGGGGGGGGGGGGCATGAGTAACTAGAGGACGATGAGTAAAGGGCAGTTTTTAATATAATAATAATAATAATAATAATAATAATAATAATAATAATAATAATAATAATAATACATTTCCTCACATTTCTGCCCACAAATGGCACTTTAAATATAATAAAATGCATGTTGTAACACTCAACAGCAGGCACAATAAATCTAAAATGTATAAGAGCAATGTATTCTGTGGGGAAAAACATAAGCAGGTCAAAGTGCAAGAAAAACAGAGCAGAGCTCTACCTGGTTACATCATAAAACATCAACAGATAATGGAAGGAGGTGTTCTTTGGTATTGGGGTTATAATAATAGAGTACACTGAAGCTTTGTTCACTTTTAAAATAATCTTTGGAAAGAAAGAAAAGTAAAAAAAGGAAAGAAATAAATCATATAGCCTAGTTTCAAAACAGAAGGACTGAAGCAGAAGAAATCAAAACTAAAAATAAAATAAGGAAATAATCATCTTCATAAGCTAAGAAATTGAATTTCCCTAGATTACAAAGGACAATGGATTGAGAGAGGGAGGTAGGGAGGGACGGACAGAGAGAGAGAGAGAGAGAGAGAGAGAGGATGATGTAATGGTAATGAGGCTGGGGGGGGGGGAGGGGGGGGCATTTGCATGTCTTCACCTCCGTGTCGTTATATAACCAAGGAGAACAAGTATTTCTTTATTTAGGAGCAAAGACCGTGCGAGTGTCACTGTGTGTGTGCACCTGCACACGCATGGTCTTCCATGAAGACAGTATCCAATAGAATATATACATTTTATATTTTCGCTAAAGTGTGACTAGGTTAATCATAGTCCTTATTTGTGTGCATGGATCCTGATCAGCACGGGTCAGTGTGGTTATTATCTGAGCCTTTTGATAGAGATTTGGATATATGAGTGCACCTGGAAACAATAGTAGTTACAAAAACATGCAGAGTGAGTTAGGAAAAAACTAAGCCTGTCGCCAACAGAACCCCTCTTCTGTAATTGGTTGAGTTTATCCTTAGAATAAAGTGAATCTTCTGTTTTTACTCTACTTAATCACATATGATTTTTCACGTTTTTGTAATAACTGACCACATATGTAAACCACAAATGTAAGCTGTCAAATATGTAATTTCTCCTTGAAAGCGTGTTGTTTGTGGTAAACTGTAATCACAGCCTCTGTGCTTTTAATGACATTCCTCATACAATGCTGACCTCTGTTGCTCTTAGAGTGAATTACACTGTGGCTACAGTCTTTTAAAAAATGGAAGGAAGTAAGCAACACTCATCCCTTCTCATTTTTCTTCCAGTCCTGGAAGCCAAAGTTACAGTAAATAACTGTTCCACACCCAGCAGTCAGGTCATAAACTGCACATTTATGGAAATGACAGAAAAGTAGTATGCTATGCACTATTTATAACCAAGCATGCAATTAAATCACAAATCTTTCCACCACTTATCCTACGCAAACCCAATTATATATTATATTGATATTATTATTGTTTATATAGGTAACTTATTTAAATAACTGATTTTTCATTTACTCACTCTATGACAGAGGTCTACAATCCTGGTTCTAGAGTGCCACAAGCTCAGCTGGTTTTCATTTCCACTTTAAAATCAGCACCCAATTAAGACCCAAGTAACCAGAGGGGTGTACTACAAAGGAAGATTACGGGGTTAGTAAGCTAACATAATTTTTATCCTTGGGTTTTCCATATCACGAAGTTGACTCACTTAAAATTGGGGTATATCGCCATGGTAACATATGCTGCACGGCTAACCTGCTCAGGTTATGTTCAGGCTATTGAATTGAAACATAGAAAACTGCCGCCCTTTGACAAATCAACTCCATGGATCCTGCAGGATGCTATTGCTACCCAATGTTTCCTAAATTATTTCATATTACTTGGACCTGTGTTTTTTCATCTTGCCATCTCTGAAGAGAATGTGGCCATTCACACTTTATGTGCCACATCAAAACTTCTTCATGGAAGACATTATTTAAAAGAATGTCTTAAACAGCTTATGAAAAATTACATTCCAGAAAGGCCATGTTGGGGGGGGGAAGTAAATACAGATAAAAATTACAAATATTTAGTTGTAATAAATAAATATAGAATCTTACAAACCTATCCAGACATGCCGTTTGCGTCATTAATGTACTGTATGTTTGTGTGTCAGCTTTTAAGCCAAAAAGTGTAGAATTTATTTTAAAATGTACAATAATACAAAAATCTTATTTGTGAATACAATATTCTGAACAAAATGCATGGGGTCCAAGCACACCCAGCCAATATCATGCCTTTTAACAAATGCCGTATCAGTGCCAAGATCACTTAGCAGCCATAGGGAGGTACCCAATGTAACAAATTAGATATTTTATCAGAGTCTGAGGTGGAATTTGAACCTAGGTCTCTCACTCACCCAAAGATTCTGTAGACAAACACGTTACCAGCTTTAAATATTGGGCTGAGCCAATGTTTAAAGATGGTAGGGAAACACCCAGATGGGCAATGTGAGTGTGGTATGCCTGTTGTGGTATGACAGTTGAGAATGCTATCATAACATGTAAGAAATATAGGGAAAAGAGGAATGTATTATTTCAAGGTGTTTCAGAATCAGGGGTTTCTTCTTTTTCTTTTAAAACTTTTTTACGTGCACCTGGACGTTTTTTCTCGGATATAAATTGAGGATTTGATTTTTTATTTATTTTTCTGATTTTGTTTCATCGGCCAGCGGAGGGCGGTAATACGCCTCGAAGCCACTGAACTGCATTGCTCGAAGCCCTCACAATACCGGAAATCCCGCAACAAGAAGAACACTTACTCTTAGCCACACCTTTTCCGGTCGTCGTCACACTGAGAGGCCCAGAAATATATATTTTTTTTTGGTTATCGTGTTTTGGAAGTTAAACATGAGTAGCCTGCATGCTTTTTCTGATTGTATAATTCAGTGAAAAGAGAAAGAAGAGAAAATGTCCTTTAGATTAACTAGACCGAACGTGACTATAAAACGTGTGTATAAGCTAAATTATGTTTTGCGGATATCTGTGGTTTACCCTTCTGTCTGTAACACCCTTGTTTTTATAATAGGCTACCTATATTCTAGTACTTCTGCATATATGATTTTTTTCATATATGCAGAAGTACTAGCTACAGAAAAAAACGTGTATTCGGCCTGGAGATCTCTCCATGCTGCTTGTAATAAAGAAGCCTTTACAGCCCTGAACAGAATGGTGATTTTCCACGACTATATCGAAGCGTACCGTTTATTTTAATTACAGTCAAATAAAAATCTTAACACAGGTTAAGTTGTTGTTGTTGTTATTATTATTATTATTATTATTATTGTTATTATTAATAATAATAATTTTTTAAATTTTATTTTTATTATTGCTGTTGTTTAAATATACAGCTGTAGGAAGTTTGGCAACAAAGTTAGATGTCAGAAATATTGCTTAACACCATATAAGGGTAATTTACTTGATGGCTCCGAAAAAATTAGTCTAACAGGTAACAGAAATATATTGATGCGTTGAAAATCAATATAATAGAATTAAACACATCATATGTTGATATACTATGGCTACGTTTAAAGTTACAATGTGTACAGCTAGGTAGCTACTACAGAACAGTCAATGCTGCCCAAAATGAAAACATAAATTCACCCGACCGCTTGGGTTTAGTTAACCTCCGGGCTTGTGAAACTAGGCCAATGCTGATTTACATCTGACGTGTATTAGCTGCTGTAGTGGTGACGTGTCTCTAAAAGTGATTTCTTTTCAGAGCGGAACGGCGAGCCGGTGCCATTCAGACTTGACTGATCCAGCACACCGGGACCATTAACACACTGGGATCTACACAAAGGGCGCTATGGGCAGTGAGTACATTTTCTAAATAGGTTAACCAAAACGTATGATTATATTATGATAGAGAAATGCAGCAAATAGCTCTGTTTACAATGAAACATTTCATTGAAGGTTCGGGAAATCTACCGTTAAAGCGTGGTATAGGCGGAGGCCATTTTTTGTTTTTAACTAGTATCTGGAGCTGTAACCTTTGTAGCTGGATGCCGTTTAATTTTTCCACAGTATAATAACGTATCCATAACAGTTATAAACTACCCAGTAATCGTGTGGTTCATTGAAATATAAAGATGTTAATGTATTGGTTTGAGATTACACATTGGCTGCTTAATCTATGTTTCGACGGTGGAGAGCGGTTACGCTAGGCTAACGTTCTACACTGTACAGAAAGGCTATTATTACTTGACTAAGTTAACTAACGTTGACTAACTAGCTGACTTAGTTTTGTGTTTGACGTAAGGTAGTCAATAACCGTTATTACTTCACATGGCTAATGTTACATGAATAATTTCGAGAACTCCACGGCAACATGAACGGCGATCGTTTCTATGATCGTAGCTTGCTTGCTAGTGGAGGTAGACAATTTTGTTGAAGTGTTAAAAATACGATCCTGCTATTCATATCAAGTAGGTAGCTGCACTAGTCAACCATTTTATTGTGTGTTAATTTCTGCAAATATGCATTGTTTATGCACGGGTGAACGCGTTGATGTTGGATTCAAGGTTGTAAGACTGATGACGTAGCCTAGCGTTACATCTGTACTAGCTAGCTATATGGCCCATCTGGTTTGCACTCCAAGTTGGCAACACGTTAATTGGATTTTCTGGTGCTTTAAACAATTCTATGTGGCATTTTCGCGTTATTTTACATTCATATAGCGATTGCTTTGTTAACAGCGTTATTATGATAAAATTGTTCTTTCGATTACGCCATTTGGCTAATGCTGACTTGTCTGTTGTATGCCACGTCTCCTTGAGTCTGAAAAGATGCCTCGGGTTTCCGTTTTACATTTTTGATCAATAGCCCATAGCCTCGATTATTAGCTATCATTCTCTCGATGAACTATACATTTTGTTCTATTTGTTTTTCAGTAAAGTTTTTGGAAGTAATAAAACCGTTCTGTGCGGTTTTACCTGAAATTCAGAAGCCAGAAAGAAAGGTAAAGTTGTGTATTCACATTTTTCTCTTCATTTCATGACCCGTTACAACTCCGTTACATGGGTGTTCACTCTTGTTAAAATGTTTAATTTCTCTTCAGATTCAGTTCAGGGAAAAGGTACTATGGACTGCCATCACGCTCTTCATCTTCCTGGTCTGCTGCCAGGTAAGTAGCCAATTGCTATCCAGTAATCGCATGGCTAGCCATTCAAACATCCGCGGAGCTGTCCCAGGATTCAGCACAGTTCCGTGTGTTCCAGTATTTTATGAAGTAGCCAGTTATTTTCACCTGATGGATTGCAAATTTATAGGTGGGTTTGTGAGAATGTATGCAAGTTCTGTGATGATGGCAAGATTTGTGTAGCATTATATTAGTCTTATATAATATATATAATAGTGCCCATGCTTTCTTCTCTCCTCTAGATCCCCCTGTTTGGGATCATGTCATCGGACTCTGCCGATCCGTTCTACTGGATGAGAGTGATTCTGGCGTCCAACAGAGGTGTGTTCTTGAGATCTTGATCAAGCCTTGAGTACTTAAGTTCATAACCATAAATCACCCTTTTGCTTACCACTGTTAATGTTCTTTTAAGGCCATAGGTGGATATTGGTTAAGGTGAAGATTTCCTTTATTTTGCATGTTCAAGGAAATTAATTTTGTGCAATTGGCACATATGCAAGACAGGAAATATGAGTGCCACATAAAAATAAAAACAATCTATAAAGCTAGATTTCACACAGATACTAGGAAACATTTTAGTGTTCAAATAGTTTATATGCTGTTCATAGTCATTTGGTTACATTGTGGGCTGACTAAAGTATGGTGGCTCCAGCCAAAACTTTGAATGATTTTTTGTGTGCTGCAGCCTGGTGTTTCCTTCCATGTTGGATCATGACCTTGCTGTTATACAGACCTGGCTGGATCCTGCTTAATTTTATTTTGTTTCCCTTGCCCGCACGCCCTGGTCTGCAGGTACTCTGATGGAGCTGGGCATCTCTCCCATCGTCACCTCTGGCCTCATCATGCAGCTGCTGGCTGGAGCCAAAATCATTGAGGTCGGAGACACCCCCAAGGACAGAGCACTTTTTAACGGGGCACAGAAATGTAAGCCTGCACCCGCCAACCCAGACAGACTACCTAATGTGTTGTTTTTTTGTGGGGGTAAATGAAAAAGATATGTTATGGACCATGCTTGGAGAAACAAAGATTTGGAAAAGTATGGGGTATATTTGTGCTGAGAGAGTATATGTGTGAAAAAAGACAAGAAACTTGACGCCCTAGTGTTATTTAAGTCTGTTAAACTGTATTCAGACTCACTTGAATTTGTTTTTGGGAAAACTCTTTGGTTGTATTTATGGCATTTCCATTTTTTACCAAATTTAAAATGTCCTTTTGTAGTACAAAGTGTTTCTGGGACAGTGTCTTTTTAAAGTACTATACAAAATAAATTGAAGTGAATGTTGAAAATCAAACCTGCTTGTCTGCTCTCTGGTTATGTTATTACCCACAGGCTTGTTGACATGGCTACTAATGGGTCATTTCAGTTATGCTGCTTCTATTTAAGGAGGGCCACTATCATACATTTATCTGCATTTCTGGGGTTCTGCTGGAATGCTTGACCATAGTATGCTTGTCCTTGCTTGTGCACTTGGGTGTCTGTAAGCGTGTAACGTTGCTCTGTCTGTGGTTGGCAGTGTTCGGTATGATCATCACCATCGGCCAGGCCATCGTGTACGTAATGACTGGGATGTACGGGGATCCCTCGGAGATGGGTGCTGGGATCTGCTTGCTAATCATCATTCAGGTGAGCCACTTACCCACTCTCTTTTTTTTTTTTTTTTTTTTTCCTTTTTCTCATTGGTCAGTTAGTACAACCCCTCTGCTACTAGTGGGGCTTTTAGCTGTGCAGTGAGGCAGCTTGCTAAAGTGTGCTTTTGATTTGTCTCGTCTCGCTAGCTGTTTGTGGCGGGCCTGATTGTCCTGCTTCTGGATGAGCTGCTGCAGAAGGGCTATGGCCTGGGCTCTGGAATCTCCCTTTTCATCGCCACAAACATCTGCGAGACCATCGTCTGGAAGGCCTTCAGCCCCACTACTGTGAACACCGGCAGAGGTAGGAATTCAACAGATGTTTCTCTAGGGCTTATAAGAGCTGGGATTGGCGCTGGCTGCTCTGACACAACGGACCTTCTGCAGTTAGTGTGTTCAGAGATATCTCTTGATTTGATTTGAGTTACATGCTGAGCAATGCCTTCCAAGTCCCTTTCTTTAAAGAATTAATTTCTCTAATTAATTCCAGTTCAACATTAAAATTATTAGGTGACCTGAATGGATTCAATGATTTTGTGTAATTCAAGCTTGTACAGCATGTTTGTTGCCCTTCAGAATGAAGGTTTGGCTGGGTCTGGTCCGCACTTTGGGTTGACAGCAGCGACTAGAAAGTGCAACCTGTCTCTTATGTTCAGGAACGGAGTTTGAGGGAGCCATCATCGCCCTCTTCCACCTGCTGGCCACCCGCACAGACAAAGTACGCGCCCTGAGAGAGGCCTTCTACCGCCAGAACCTGCCCAACCTTATGAACCTCATCGCCACCGTTTTCGTCTTTGCCGTGGTCATATACTTCCAGGTCAGTGCTGATCTTTTAGAGTCATCGGTCTCTCCTGGCTCACAAGCGCCACATTGTTAGAGTAGATTTATTCCCTCTGGTTTCTCCAGTATTTATTCTCAATATAATTACTGTGTATAAAATGTCTAACTACTCTTGCAAGGTGATGATGATGAACAGAAGTTGTTAAACTTCCTTTTCGCGTTAGGATTGTGGCATGTCAGGATTGTATGTTTGAAAAGACAGCAACAATGAGGAGATGTATTCTTATTCCACTGATTGTGCTTGCATATGACAAAGCTTATACTCTCACTCTCCACAGGGCTTCAGAGTCGACCTGCCCATCAAGTCTGCCAGATACCGTGGCCAATACAACACCTATCCCATCAAACTGTTCTACACCTCCAACATTCCCATCATCCTCCAGTCTGCCCTGGTGTCCAATCTCTACGTCATCTCCCAGATGCTCTCCACGCGATTCAGTGGAAACTTCTTGGTCAATCTGCTGGGGACTTGGTCTGTAAGTAATCAACTAATAACCAACTAAGCAACCAATAAATCACTTGGTGTATACCGGTGACTGGTGTGCCATCCTAATAAGCTTTCTTTTAATAATGTATTCTTGAGTGAGAAGTGTCTTTATTATAATTGCGTTAGAATAAATGAGAACTAGTACTTGGTAGTGTCCTCAGACTTTTGGTCCCCACTGTATGTATAAGGTACTGAAGTTATTGATTACATAGTGTGTGCCCATGATTCAAATGGGCAGTGTAATGGAGGGGAATGCTATTCAAGGTTGTGTAGGGATGTCAGTCTGCTTGGTAAATACAGTGCCAGCAAGCATTCAGAAACTGGAGGGCAGTGAACTGACAGGTGTGGGCTTCTGCACACAGGACACTTCCTCTGGAGGTCCAGCACGCGCCTACCCGGTCGGAGGCCTGTGCTACTATCTCTCGCCGCCAGAATCGTTTGGCTCGGTACTGGACGACCCGGTCCATGCTGTCATCTACATCGTCTTCATGCTGGGCTCCTGTGCTTTCTTCTCCAAGACTTGGATTGAGGTTTCTGGGTCGTCTGCCAAAGACGTGAGTTGCCGCTTCCATGTGTACACCTGATACAATAGAGTCGATAACTGAAACGTACGTAAGAGGACACAAAACTGTGGGTAGGGACTAGGGGGAGTTGCAAGAAGTTTTGAGGTGGGTTATGAGTTGACAAAAAAAGTGGCAGCTAGTATATGACACATTTTCCATTGGCATTCACACGAGTCAGATTAAATGCGGTAGCTGGACATTCTCTGCAGAAAATTAATTGTTTTGAAGTATCTTAACATTTAATTCTGTTTGGCTGTATTTGAATAGGTTGGGTCACAGATCAGTATTTTCTCATTAAATAGGCTGTGGGCTCAGAGTTTGGGAAGCAGTATTTTACATGATGGCTACATGCTATATGGTTTTTGTATCAGGCAGTCACTCTGAATTTATGTCCAACAGGTCGCTAAACAGCTGAAGGAGCAGCAGATGGTGATGAGAGGGCACAGGGAGACTTCCATGGTGCACGAGCTCAACAGGTAAAGAATGAGTTCTCTGCATCAGTGGTAGGGCCCTTTCCCCTAAGAGCAAATCACAGGCAGAATTATAGGATTTTTCATCTGGAAGCAGAGTTTATTTACTAATGGTTTTCAGGGCTGTTTAACTCACTGTGTGCAGTTAAGCATGTTTTGGAAAGAAATGAATTGCAGTTGTGCTAGTGGGAAAGATGTGGCGCCCCCAACATAGTTGAGTGGAGCTGTTGTTTGACAGGTCTTCTACACCGGCCCTGTGTTTGACTCTGTTCCTTTCTGTGCGCAGGTACATCCCTACAGCTGCAGCCTTTGGTGGCCTGTGCATCGGCGGGCTGTCCGTCATGGCTGACTTCCTGGGTGCCATAGGCTCTGGCACGGGAATCCTGTTGGCCGTCACAATCATCTACCAGTACTTTGAGATCTTTGTAAAGGAGCAGAGTGAAGTGGGGAGCATGGGAGCCCTTCTCTTCTAAATCCTTGCCCCCCCACACACGCCAGACAGACGCCACCACTTGTCTCTTGTATTGTTTTTTTTAGTTTCTTATTCACGCACAGTCAGTGTTCTTCTGCCTCCTGGAGGAATCTTTTGAGAATGTGTTTTTTTTTTTTTTTTTGTTTGTTTTTTTTCTAGAAGCCCTATGGGCAGATATACAAACATTCAAGTGGGTTCTCTCTGGGAATGAGGGGCACCCTTGTGTCCATCCTCCCTCCCCCATTGCCTCGTCCTGTCCCATTTACCCACACTCCTGCCCCCACATTGGTTGTCAATACTTGGCACCATGTTCTCATTAGATCTTCTTGAAGTTTTATTTTGCTTTGGAGAACATGCCTAAAAGCACAAGTGGCCAGCTGGTTGACTGAGGCTGGGTCCTGGGTGGCATTTTGGGCTGCAGCCGTCTACAGACTGGGTCTGAAGGTGCCGTCGGTCCTGTTCATATCAGAGCAGGCTTTTGTTTCAGTCAGCCTATGCTTCCTATGAACAAGAAAAATACTCATGGTTTCAAAGCCTTGTTATACTCACCCCCCAAAAAAAATGTTTTTGGGATGATGGGTGGGCAAGTGGCCCTTGGCTCCCCGCTGTTGTCTGTCAGGGAATACCTTTGCACCTAGGCATTCTGGGGAGGTCTGTACCTGTGAGACACGGGTGAGAATTCAGTCGTGGTTATTTCTGGTTGTTTTTAATGGGTGAGGAGAGTGGTGCCAGAGCCGTTTCATGTTGAAAATGAAACTGCCTGTTTGAATTGCATCCACTTTTTTCTTTTTTTAAAAGAACGGCGATTATAAAGGAAACAAAGTACAGATACCCCATGAATCTCTGTCCTGCTTCTTTTAGTTTTTCCATTTTCCTAATGTATTCACACAGGTCTTATCAAGAGTACACAGGGTGTCTTTTATTTCAGTCCAGGTAAAGGGAAGTGTTTTGTTGGTCACTAGGTCCTTTGTCTCTGACGTAATTGGCCTTGTGCAGCAACATATTCTGCCTGGCAGATGCTGGAGGGTGCGTGGGTCAGGTTGGGGAGGGGTTGTTTTTATTTTTATTTCATGCATTGGATATAACTGTATTAAAGAATGGAAAAAAACAAGCGATTTTTCTGACATCATGGATTTTTTTTGTTTTTTCTGTATATATCCATTGTACCCATTATTCCTCCACAGTGTAAAATAATTTTCGAATGTGTAAAGATAAGGAAAAATCTGCTTTGAACAAATGCAATCTGTTTAGAAAAGGCCATGGTCAATAAAAGCTACTTTGGGGAAAAAATGCACAGATAACTGCTGCCATTTCTTCTATTCAAGTCCTGCATGCTTGATAACCACCAGCATACAGTCCTATCATGCAACAAGCCCTACACAGTTGCCTTTGCATAAATTTGATCACCTGGACATCTGTTTTCTGCCTCTGTGGATGGGTGTTGATGTATGTGAAGTTTGTGGGACATTTAAAATTGCATAACTAAGCTGAATCCATGGGACTTAATTAGTCTTAATGCTTTTTGGTACTCCTGGTGCTCAAGTGGCTCAGTAAATAAAGGCAATTGGCAGTGGCCTGGTCCACATAGTTCAGGGTTGTATCCTTTGCTAATGACAGAGTGGAAACTTAAGGAATTCCATTAATTCTATTTTCTTCTAAGGCCCAGTTAACCATTGACCAATATGAAAGCAAATTATGTCAATCTGACATATACATTAATTGCATTCCAGAGTGTTCACACCATAAAAACTTTTGGATATATGCATGCAAGTGAACTTAGGCTGTCACGGTCTAAGCATGGCACAGATGCTTGGGTTTTCAGTGAGTTTTCACAAATTACAATGGCTCAACTAAAAAATTATGCCTGGAAAAGCTGTAGCCTAATATATCGCTGTTTACCATGGATTTGTTAGAAACTGGGAACAATTCTGCTTAAGCAATTTGCCCGAGCCGTGAATCATGTATTGGATGCATCTAGACAGGAAAGCAATTCCAAAATTAAGATAACTGCTCCTAAAATGGTCTCTGATGCAGTTGACAGTTGACTAGCTGGTTTGGCTTTATCTTCAATCCGGTCTGACTCGAGTGATAAGGGTCTGCTTAGAGAAAATGTCAGTGAACAGCAGAACACGATGTGTATCACGACGTCTTATAGTACCTCGGACAAGTTGGTAGCTTTGCCATACATTTTGAAAGATGCACGCGAAGGAAACAGACAGGCATTCCGATGGTCAACTCTGTCAGTAGAAGGGCCCTTTCCGCCCTGACGTAAAATACCACGTGCAGATGTGTGGAGGTCGAAGGATGAGAGGTTGTGGGTCACAGCGTGCTAAGCGGCACAAGCCGGGTGAGTGAATGTGGTTGCTTGGCCTGACTGGTCGCTGTTACTGATCACTGACTCAAAGAACTGCACAGACTGGGACCGGCAGGGATATTGACACGGCGCCAGATTGATATCCAAATCGCCAGATATGTCGTATTGCAAGCAGGAAGGTACGCCTGAATTGTATCAGTTTACAGCGAGCTTGTTCAGACTACGGCAATGACATTGAATAACTTAATGTTAGCTTGCTAGCTACTTAGCAGCCTGTGTAAATATAAGTTTTCATATTGAGTATGTGAGTCTGTAATGCAGATGATCGCCTAACGCGTCTACTAAACAAGTAGCTACTTGTGAACACCGTTATAAAGTTATTCATGTATAAAGCGACTGGCCAGCCCGGTTCTTACTCATAATGCTGCCTCGGTTGTTTTAATGGCTTGAATAACAGCGCGCTAACGTTGGCTTGCTTCTCGTCATAGCTTTCTGAGGATGACTAACATAACATTTGTAGCATGTAACGCTAGCTGGCTAACAGTAATTTGGCAAATCGCCAAGATGGGAAACCAGTAATATTGTGTTATCAGCCATTATGGCAGATTTTTTTTATAGCGATGGGTTAGTCGAAACGTTAGTCGTAAACCTGAGCCTCCTCTAAACAACTTAGTCTAATAGTTTACGTTGTATCCAGCGATGACCTGGGGCTTCAGTCCTGGGCCACTAGTAAATTTGACATCATTTTGTAATAGGCTTGCGTACGCTTTCAGGAGTTCGATAAATCTATTTTATTGTCTAACTCCGTGGTTCCCGACTTCGGTCCTCGAGTACCCCTGTGTATGCTGGTTTTCGTTCCAACGGCAATTACAGTCTCAGAATTTTAACAAGTTGTTAAATTTTCTTAATTTGATGCTTTTCCTGTTTAGAGGGATTATTTACTCTCTTAAACCACATTGTCAGAAATGGTTATACGTGCCATGAATAATAGAATTCCCACGTTCATATGGTGCTTATTGTGCTGCATTGCAAAAAAAATTGCATTAAAAAAGTACATTATTTTTAACTGATCAAATCAAAGACTGAGGTGAATCAATAGACTTCTAATTGGTCAAATGTTTGACGCCTGGCCACTGAATCTAATCTGGAAGAATGAAGAATTCAAAGACAAAGCGATGATATCGAGCCAAACGTGCATTGTGTTAATACCATTTCAGGAAATTTAACGCGTGTTCAAATAAGTGTTCAGAAGTCTAATGTTTAACCCCAGTCTTTCAGTTGGTATAAAAAAGTTTGTTACCTCTTATGTAATTGTTTGCAAAATAGTAACCAACTAGCATGCTATATCAAAACTATGCTATCTGTTAGTCTCTAAAAGACTGTTTAGGATTACCTTACATACATTTGGATTTCTTGATATAAACACGCAATACAGCCCCCGAAAAATCTGATTGACACAATATCATGGATGAAGAAATACATAAATACAGAAATTCATTAATCGAAATAAGCATATACAGAAATAAATGGATCCAGAAATAAAAAAAAATGGAAATAAATATGTACAGAAATGAATGAATCAAGAAATATGGAAATAAATGAATTAAGATTTTATCGTGTTTTATTTCTGCGTACATTCATTTATTTACATATTTTTCTTTATATTAAGAGTTTTATCTTATATTTTTGATAATTATTTGTTTATTCATTCATTTGAGTCATTTTATTTATTTATTTTGGAATTTTTGGTCCTCCATGTACTCCAGGACTGAGGTTGGGAACCACTGGTATAACTAATGTAACATTTGTTAGCAAATTCCATAGAGCATGTAGCTCGACAACTATGTTGTACAACGTGCAGAGCTAGCTAGGTAGCTAGTTGGCGAACCTCGTGAGCTAGTTTCTACAGTTCTGCTGGGTCCTAGTTGGAATTTCTTTGGTGTAAATAATGAAAGAATTTGGCATCATTTTGAAAATCACATGCTAATTTCCTGGGAGTAACGTTTTATTTGCTTGTTCTGACAGGTAAAGATCGAATCATTTTTGTGACCAAAGAGGATCATGAAGCACCCAGTAATGCTGAGCTGATTGCCGAAGACCCTAATGACCCCTATGAGGACCATGGTGGGTACAGGGTTCCCACATTCCTTGTAAATCTCGGAAAGGAGGTTCTGTGTGATGTACAATAAAACCAATAGTGTATGGTTCTAAACATTTGGTTTCAGTGTGCAGTTTGTCTGAGAAATAAGTTTTAACGGTTGCCCTTCCTCTTCTCTCAAAGGCCTGATCCTGCCCAGCGGGGAGATTAACTGGAACTGCCCGTGCTTGGGTGGCATGGCCAGTGGGCCCTGTGGAGAACAGTTCAAAGCAGCCTTTTCCTGCTTCCACTACAGCACAGAGGAGGTGAAAGGGTCGGACTGTGTGGACAGGTTCCGAGGCATGCAGGAGTGTATGCAGAGGTACCCCGAGTTGTACCCTCAGGAGGATGACAATGAAAGTGTCCCCCCACAAGGCGGGGATGAGGGCGGGGTGGCCGAAGCCACGCCCTCCACTGATAACTCTAACCCTTCTCTGACCTCTGGACCCAGTTCGGCCCCCTTTTCAGAAGATGTACCTTCCACAGACAGCAAGGCCTCCAGCTAATACCCAAGCACTCCTCTCTGTTAAGTCCTTCGCCTACTTGTGCACCCCCTTGCAACCTGACTTTTTTGTACACACAGATGTGTATCAGTGCTAAAGCCCTCTGACTCTTCTGGGTGCTTTTTTGTTCCACATTTTAAGAGTGTGAGAAGAAGAAAGACGAGGACCCAACATGTTAGGAGAGCATTTCCTCTGTTTCTGTCTCTCTGTCAGAGAAATTCAAACATAGGCCTGGGGAGGAAATAAAACGCACACAAACGGTGCTTACTGAGATTACTGTGCGCCTTGGGTTCCTGTAGGCTTGGGCTGCTAGAAGGGAGGAGGGGAAGGGAAGAGCCATGTTGGGGAAGTCAGTGGCACTTGCAGTAAAATTGTAGTGGTTTCGGCCAATTTTTGGTTAATTTTCCCGTTTCTGGTGGGCTAAAGAGATTGGCCTTGCGTGGTCCTTGGCTTTCCTGAAGCCAAGTGGCAGTCAGTATCGACTGGTTGCCGACCTGTTTCCAGTTGTGTTTATATCACACATGCAGTACTGCAGCTGTCACTCTGGTCACATGAAAGTTACTGGTCTTTACACTGAATGTTTGAGTGTGCGTACTTGTGCATCATGAGGGGTGGCATGAGATTGGTCTGCTGTGGGGACTCGCACCTGTCCAGGGGGAGTGAAGGGTATTCTATACTAATTGGTCTAATGCTGTGCACCAGGAAAAGAGAGCCTTTAATCTGACATCAGAGACCCAAGTGCTTCTCACATTTTATTGTATATTTAAAAATATAATACTTTTCTCCTAAAGCCTGAATGAATGGTTAATTCTGAGTCTGTCATTGATTGATTAAAGTTTATTGCTTGCATAATGTGAAGTAATGCCCCGCCCCTAATGTCAGCTTGTAAAAAGCCAAAGAAACGCATTGATTTTTACTCTGAGTACTGCCTCTCTGGCCTGCACCCATGAGCCCAGGCACAAAATACAGTTTCTCTCCTGTGGTGCAACTCATGAATGGAAGAGGGCTAAATTAAGCAGGAGACCTTTGGCCCTCAGGTTGAATACCTGGCCTCACACATAGGTGTGTGACTGTCCTATCCCAACGCTGCACCAGTGAGAAACTTGCTAACAGCGAATCTTCCAGTGTGCCCGATTCCCCTAGGTCAAGGCTCAAGTCGCTTCACATAAACAAGGTGAGGCTTACAAGCTGCATCCCTTAAGTTTCATCCGGTAGATGGCTGTC
The DNA here is from genome assembly GCF_018555375.3 of Anguilla rostrata. Lineage (NCBI taxonomy): Eukaryota > Metazoa > Chordata > Actinopteri > Anguilliformes > Anguillidae > Anguilla > Anguilla rostrata. Next base: position 24,095,291 of record NC_057945.1, read on the forward strand.
CAAAATGCTCCGGTGAGCGTGGGCCACGGGAGTGGGTCGCCTGGCTCATATGTCTGTATGGCTTCAGTTCAGGTGGCCTGCAGCGTCTGCCTGCACTCCTGCAGGGCCAGGTGAGTCAGAGGCACTGCCCGCTCCGTGTGCATACGGGAGGGGGCGGGGTCAGGGGCAGCCTCGTTGCAGTCCCTTAGTCACCTGATCGCCCAGGGCAGGTGTCCATGGCAACGCCACGCTCTGCATGGTCACCAGCAGTCGCCCGGACTTGGCCTCCTCTGGTCCGGCCAGCAGATAGTCCACACCTGGCCAGTGGACAGGGTGAGAGAGGTCAGTTTGTGTTTGACTTTCAGGGGTGCTACTCAGAGAGCAGGCGATGTTAGCTAATGTATGCATGTTGGTGTCAATGAATAGTGTCTGTAGGAGAATGGGGTGCTTATGTGGGTGTTATGAGGTGGGATGAGGATGAAAGGGAGACTTTTTGGTTGGGGTGTTGGGAGAAGAGGGTGGCATTTTGGCAGTACGTATGGGAGTACCTGGGTTGAGGACAGGACAGGTGCACCCACGGCTGGTCCAGGACAGGGGATACAAGGTGTGGGTGCCCTGGGACAGTAACCCCTGTCCCGAACGCAGGACCTTGCGTACCTTTACTCTCACCTCGGCGTGACTCCCCTTGTCATGGGCTGACAGGACAGTGCCCTTAATCACTGTTTACACACACACACACACACAGTGCACATGAATGCACAATCAGCCCATGTCAATATCTAATGCACTCAGTATTTACATTGATACAGAGACAGATGCACTATATGACCAAAAGTGTCTGGGGCTGTTCTTCATGGTTTGGGCTAGGACCCTTAGTTCCACTGAAGGCCAATCTTGCAGTAATACAGCATACAATCTCGTTCTAGATGATTCTGTGCTTCCCCTACAGTTTGGGGAAGGCCCTTGCTTGTCTCAGCATGGGCACTGGGGGGGGGGGGGGGCGGGGGGCGGCATATAGAAATGGTTTTGTTGAGAATGGTGTGGAAGAACTTGACTGGCCTGCACAGAGCCCTGACCTCAACCCCATTCAACACCTTCGTGGATCAACTGGAAAGCCAACAGTGAACCAGGCTTAATCTCAGGCAAATCAGTGCCTGACCTCACAAATGCTCTTCTGGCTGATTGGAAGCAAATGCCTGCAGCAATGCTCCAACATCTAGTAAAAAGCCTTCCCAGAGGAGTGGAGGTTGTTATAGTCACAAAGTGTGGACCAACTTCATATTAATGCCCATAATTTTGGATGAGATGTTGGATGTCAAGTGTCAGGCTTTTGGCCATGTAGTGTACCTACAGATGATTTCCACAGCTCACATCACAATATAGGACACAATATATGTCTACTTACTGCACCCTGTCCCAGTTTATGTCAGTGCTTCAATAATGCACTATCTACGCATTAATAAATGAACCATGATTGTGCTTATACAGAATTACATGACTAAGAATGACACATTCCACAATGATGTAATACAATTAATGTTAATACTTTACAAAGTGTATTGCAGCCCTTTCATATCAATATGCTAATAATGCATAATTTATTCATCAGCACATTGAGGTATCATAGGTTCACATCAATATACCAGCATGCAAAATAACAGCATGCAGTTAATTCATCATGGATGTCACGTTCATAGCACCAGTGCATAACATTCCATTATATAAAGCATATTCATTTCCTGTACCATAGGTGTGCTTCATCCTGCAGAGTTCAGTGACACCTCTGAATTTCTTCACTTCACAGGTGCATTTGCCTGGCAGAGAGAGGGAATGTCACTGTCAGAACACAAGCGCACCACTCTACACGCTCACTGGTGCATCAGCACTTCTGTTAGACCAGAACCTTCACCACACTTTGCTCTGCCGCATCTTTTTTTGTCAAAATGAAAATTTGGGTTCCCTCCCACCCTCAAAGTTTGCCCCATTTCAAGTTGCTCACCCACATGATGAAGAGCAGAGATGGCAAGCTCCTCGGACCATGCCCTCTCATTCCCATTGGTCTGGGTGTGCGTGATATCGGTGATCTTGCCTCCAACTGGAATGTGGTAGACCACCTCACGGTGATGACTGTCAATTAGCGAAAGCATAGTAGATGGAAGGGCAATTGAACTCACTGTGGACTGGGTGGACTGTATTACTGCTCAGGTTTACTATTGTGTCTGCTGGTTTCAGGTCTGTTTAACTCAGGTCTTATTTACTGAAAAGCATAGGATTGGGTGGTAACCTCTCCTGTTGTGGCAGTGGCTGGTTTTAAAGTATATTCAGCCCTCAGGATCATGGCCCCCTAGGAGGAGTCATTGCATGTGTGTTTGTGTGTGTGTGTCTGTGTCTGTGTCTGTGTGTGCGTGCATGCATGTGTTTGTGTGTGTGTGAAGGACACAGACCCACCTGTCCGGACAGTGGCCTGTGACGGGGTCACAGTTTTGAGGGCACACGCACGGCTTGCACCCCTCATCCCCAAAACCCCAGTGTCCCGGGAGGCAGATGTTGCACCTTGTGCCACCGACTCCTGGCCTGCAGTGGCAGTGTCCACTACGGGGGTGGCACCACCGACCCTTACCCCTGCCTCTATCCCGGGCTGGCACTGTGCCTACCGGGTCACACAGGCATCCTGAGAAAGGCAGGAAAGATGTGGAGTAGGCATAAATTCCTGTCACCAGCAGGTCATACAAACTCATGCAATCATTCAGCTGCTTTGTGTGAATAATAGTGTTGGTCCCAAGCAGTATCCTTGTACCTCCAAACACAATAATTCTAAGGAAATGAAAATATAAATATAAAAATATTTTAAAATTCAACATTATATTTTATTCACACAAACAAATTTCATTAGTTGCTTATTGATGTTCACAGTGCATTAGTCAGAACTTTCTATGTGCAGGAAAAAACAAAACCGCTAAATGGTTTTTGTATGAATACATTTCAGTGCTTCCTAAACTATGAGTCCCAACTCATTGGTGGGTCATGGGTCATGAGCTAATGTGAAAAACACACAGTACACACCTTCCACTGGCATTCACATGAATAAAACTCAAAACTGTTGGCTTGTCTGCCTTCTGTTATTTCAACATATGTTTCTCATATTTCAGCAGGTTGTGTTTTAGGGCTGGTGGTTCTCATAAAACGTATTCACTCATTTTGTGGGTTCTGGGTTTTGTAAGTTTGAGCACTCTTGTTACACGCAGACACCGGCCCCCGCTGGAGCTAATGAAAACGAGCTCCACAGGACCCACTGTGCTTTAAGCCGCTTTGTTGTCTTTAAAATGTTTGTTACTCTCGCCTCTTCCCTCTCTGACTTACGTGTGCAGGCGTGGGGAGAGTTCAGGGGTTTGGCAGGGCGGCGATGGTAGCCCGGGCGACAGCGTTGGCACCTGCGGCCCTCGGTGTTGTGGCGGCAGTTGTCGCAGATCCCCCCGCTGGACCCACCTGAGGACCGCCACGCCCGCAGGGAGAAGCGGCAGGTATTTGCATGATCGTGACACTCGCACTCTGTCCGGAACATAAGGAGAGAATGAAGGAGGACAGGAGGGGAGAAGCGGAGAAGCAGCTAGGGTGAGGATGGCCAGGGCTACTGTTACATTCGGTCGTTCCAGCAACATTACAGTGGTCTCTGAATCCTCTCCTCCAATCTGCCCTTCCTGTTGAAGTTACATGCTTCAGACACAGCACTCCTTTATGTGGGCGGAGCTAGCCTAGCAGTAACTTGCGAGGCACACTTGCTAATTCCAAAATGGGAAGGAAATATAAGTTTTCTTATGCAGAAAGCTTCACCCTCACGAGTAGACGGTGACCTGGAGTGACTCTTTACTGACTCCACAGCCGGCCCGGCAGGGCTGATACTCACTCTGGCAGGCATGGGGCTCCCCGCTGCTGCCATTGGCTGGACGCCAGGGCCGGTCGTTGAAGAGCGGGGCACACTTTTCACAGTGCTCACCTGCTGTGTGATGCAGACACATGCACCTGGCCTGCACCTGAAATACAGCGCAACTCACACTAGAGTGATATATGGCCTTTGGCTTGTATGGGTCAGAGATTGATAGCAGTAGCACTACCCTTTGGGGATTTTGCTAAATCCAAATGTGAATAGAGTAATATAATTGTGTATTGAGGTGTGTAAGGCTCATGTCCTGTCTTAATTGGGGCGCTACAGTGCTATTAATAATACCAGTGGTTTTCAAACTCAGTCCTGGGGGAACGTTATGTATGCTGGTTTTCATTCAAACTGCAATTGCTATCCTAGAATTTTAACAAGCTGTTAATTTTTCCTAATTACTTTTCATGTTTTGAAGAATTATTTACCCCCTTAAGCCACATCATGCCAGAAATAGCTATGCATGAAGAGTGTAATTAAGAAAAATTAACAGCTTATTAAAACTCTGGGATTGCAATTGTGTTTGGAATGAAAACCAGCACACACAGCGGTCCCCAGGACCGAGTTTGAAAACCACTGAATTAGACAGCGAGGCATTGACTCTGGTGGGACATCCTGAGAAAGTTACTCAGATAATCTGTGTGTTCTGAAATGTTGTTTCTTCTACATAATGAGCACACACTCTCAGAGATGGTTCATGAAGCCTCACTCTCCCATTAGTATCCATCTCAGCTCCATCCCCGCCCCCCCTTTTTGGCTCACCATGCCCCCTTGGTGCAGCACGTCTAGGGGCCCTGAAAGGGGAAGACATCGCTCAGCATGGCCATGACAAAGGCAAGTTCCGCCGGCCAGCAAGGTGTAGACAGCAAACGATGCCATTTGGGGTGTGGGTAAAGGCTTGGAGAAGTTCAGAGGGATAAGGGAGGGGCTAGGGTGATTGGCAGCTCCAGGGGAGGGGCAGGACTGTGCCCCCAGCAGGCGGATGCGCAGATTGGTGAGGGTCAGCAGGTCGACAGCCTCTTGACTGTAGGGATCGTCCACTCCGCTACCAGGACCCAAGGCTCTAAAGATCACCTGGAAAGAGACAGAGGATAATATGACCTGAACAAGTACTGTTTAAAAGGAAACCCAACATTAAACTTAGTATGCAGGGCTGCCCATCCCTGTTCCTAGAGATATACCATCCTGTAGGTTTTCAGATCAACCCTAACAAAGCACACCTCATTCAGCAGCAAGATATATTTTTAGCTGCTAATTAGTAGAATCAGATGTGCCAAATTAGGGTTGGAGGGAAAACCTACAGGATGGTAGATCTCCAGGAACAAGGTTGAGCAGCACTGTCAGTATGAATGCATATACCTGTCTATAGAATTACCTTTCTAAGTTATAATTACTAGGTTTTGCTTGTGACCACTTTTTTGTGTCATGGGTGTCTACCATATATTTAATGCTTGAGTGGTCTCCATTTGTGGGGGGAAATTAAGTGATGTGTATTATAATGATTCCATGAAAACCAGTTAAAGGTTTCTGACCTACATATCATGGTTCTGTGAAACTGTCCATGTTGCATTTAACCTGGTTTGATTTCGAAATCCCAAGCCAAAGTGATGTCATTTACCAGCCAAAACAATAAAAGGTAAAAAAAAAAAAAAATATATATATATATATATATATATATATATATATATATATATGTATTTTTTTCATTTTTTTTTCAATGCCACGCATTACAAACTGGCTTTTTGCATAAACTAATCTTAAGCAAATGCAATTATGCTGATTCTATTCAGATTTAAGCCCCTCTAGCTATTGTATTGTAAATCATAAATTTTTATTGAGTTGACATTGTTTTATGGAAAAAGACAGCACTGCAGGGCAGCACAAATTCAGTGACAATTTGGCAGAAAAATCCAAAGCTGGCAGCACTGGCATGACACAGGGAAACACGCTGTGTGGGGGAATAAGGCCAGAAATGGCTGGAGCAGTTTCCCCCCGATGTCCACAGCCCCGCCCTCGTTTACCTCTCCCTCACTGCAGGGCAAGGCTCCGGAGTAGCGGGAGGTGCAGGGCGCACCTGGCTGGCTCACGTCGTCAGGGAGACCGAAGGTCTGGCTGCAGTTGCTGGCAAAGAGCTTGAGTGGCCCCCAGCTTTGGGCAAAGTCGCGGGATCGCTCCAGTACCATCGCCGCAGGACGGGGTGAGCGGAACAGCATGATGAGGTGGGTCAGGCAGAACTGGGCCTCCAGGTCCAGACGGATCTCCTCCTCTCCCACGCCAGCCTCAGACGCCCACCAGGTGCCAGGGTGCAAGAAGGGGTCATCCGCCATGTGGCTAGGGGGGTGGGACACTGAGCATGGGTAGCTGGGAGCAGAGCGGAGAGAGGAGGGTCCACCATAACAACTGGTCAGGGTCTGGAGCCTTCTGCCAGTCGCCAGGTTTCCCATTGGGGGGCTGCAGGCATGATCTTTGCACTGCAGGGCTAAGAGAAGACCCACAATGGAGACTCGGTTAAAAGGGGTTGGTGGTGGGGAGGTAACAGCTGCCTGTGAACAGTCTGTGCCTTTTTCTGCACATTGCATTTTTCGTCTTTTTTGAGTCTTTTCAGTGACATACATGTCTTCAAGTGAAATATGTGTCTAAATGTTTATGCAGCTATGATGAAAGTTATTAGTTAAATAAATATAATTCAAAGTGTTTACTTTGTATTTTCTTTTACAATACACATGCAATACAAATAATTTACCTTTGTTTCATTTATTATGACAGAACAAAAAAAGAAGAAAGAACGAGTGGACAGCTTGAGGTCCCTGTATGCAGCTGAGATGCACTGTCTCGTGTGCACCCGTTGTGTGTTAATGGTGGTGAACACTCCACGCAAATGCAAAAGAACGGATTTTTATTCGGGACCAACTAATTGACGCAAGACCATCTAATTACCATATACATTTGGGTATGAGTAAGCATGAATTCAAATCCCTTTGCAACTAATTACCTAATTGACTCCATACGCACAAAAAACGACAGTGAAATAAACCCACTCACCACGGTATCAGGAATAGCCTATTTCCAAAGTTAACGAAATATTTTTTTCGATTATGTAATAAAGTTGAAATAACGCAGCTGACGTAAAATGTAAATTAAGTACAACACCAGATATGCATATTCATGTCTGGCATCAAGGTTGTGGCGTGAAACCTTATTTTGAAACGGTGTTAATTTCCGACAAAAGGATTATTTCAGAGAAAACGAGCAGATGTTTGTTGCTATATTTATATCGTATTATTGATTAATTCTATGCAACTATCATATCTAACCTCTGGCTTTGGCAGCGAAACCGCCGTCGCAACGAGTTCACTTACCAGTCCCGCTGTCCAGGAGCCCAAGAAAGAGCAATATATAGTTGCCTGAGTGCATCGTAACTTGTACGAGCCCTGAGAAGTTCTCCCCTACTTTTTCCTGAAGGTCCCGTTGAATTGTTGTCCACTGGGTTCTAGATAGCCTATACCTTTGGATGATTCATACAAATTCGCGTCTGTTTATCCCCTGCGTATGTCCACTGATAGTTTTTGGAGGGTGTGCCATACCACCTTTAAACGTTTTGTTTTCTTCCAACGTGACGTAAATCGACTTCAGAAAAAGCGCACCAGACAGTACCCGGTTGATATTTGAAGGAGCCAGCTCTCCATGTCCATGCGTCCATAAATCCCTTGAAACTTGGCTCCCTTCCCTAATTCCCACCAATATCCATCAATTCATACAATATACAGTATGCACACAAGAACAGTCGATTCACGTCCGTTCAGAAATGCGTGTATTGCACAGATGAATTAGTCTCGTATGTAATTCCAGCTAATAACCGAAGATTTGGTGTTTTCCTTTGTGTGCATTTGAATGTTTTTTCATTATTATTATTTTGCCTATGTATTTGTAAAAAAAAGGACCCAAGTTCGGGTTTTGGTTTTATGGTGTTAATGACATAAACTAAAAGAAGGACGAGAATTGCTCAGCAACAAAAAGAGCGCTCCGTAATGCTCCGACATTTCTCTCGTCTTTGCCTTGAAATGTATTGTCTGGTGTGTGCGCTCAAGTGAGTTTTCCAGTAGTGTTATGAGTGCGTATTACCGAGCCGTCAGCTGTGTAAGAAGAGCCCCGTGGTGGAGCAGAGGAGTACTACAACGACGCTAGCAGTCAGTGTTTAAACCACGCACCGCAATCTACGGAGAACGATCGCAAGAGTGACTGGAACGGGACCCATCCTACTCCTCTAGAGGGGAATGACGTACTGTGTTAAATTTCCATCAAGTGCGCAGGAGTGGCGTTTGAGGCTATTCCCAAAGATATTTCCAGGAGCTCATCAACATTGCTAATACAAAACAGGCCCACATTGCATACCAGCCTTTATAGCTGTCTCACACATTAACTCGAGCACCTTAATGGACAGGAAAGGAAACAGATTGCAATGTTATTTTCCCCCCCAGTCTATGTAATGACTGCCAAGAAATTGGATTAAATCAACCCCTGTACAAGAAAACGCATGTGTTTAGTTTTCGACTCAGCAAGGCAAAGTGCATAATATAGATATATCCTGTTTTCAGTGATGTACTTAGGAACACACACATAGATCTAAAACTGCACAGGTGCCTACAGTAAGGAGTAGACTGGGGAAGAAATCCAAAACACAGGCATACTGTCCAGAATTCTCCCCTATGCAGCCAGGCATTTTTTTCTTACTGCAATACAAAGAGTACATTTCTGAACACCTTGCGTTCCCAACTTTCTTGCTTTCACCCCCCCGCCCCCCCTTACCTTCCGCACACCTTACCTTCCCAACTTTCTTGCTTCCCCCTCCACCCCACCACAGCCATTTCCCATGCACCCTGATAAATTGAGCTTTGGGACCTCTGCTCACTTAACCCAGGCCTCCTCCTTTCAGCTCAATGAGTGTAAACGTTGCTTGCCAGCCTATTGTAGCTCCTGGCTCCTGCCTCGCCTCCCTCCATCCACACTCCCTCACACCACAGTTGCGTGTCAGAGCTCCATTGCTTTTTGTTGGCTTTGTATGGTTTGCAGACCTCAAGGGAGGAACTGGCCTTCATTTCTCACGATATACTTCAAACAGCACGCACACAGAGAGAGTATGGTGGATAAGGAGATGTCAGTCACATCAGCACTGGAATCCCTAAGCTTCCTTCTGCTTTTTCAGCCATGTTTCCCCTGTGATGGTTATATTTGTGTAATGGGAATGTGGGGTGGTGGTTGGGGGTTCATTCATGACCTACCCTTGTTGAGTTGAAGAGCTGCCTTAAGTTCTGACCCTATGTTGGTGTCTGTCTTCTGCCTCTCTGACTGAGTCTGTGGTTCACTATAGGCTGTAACTCACCTGTCTGCACCCCCAATCTTTCATTCCAAGAGACTGCAAGAATGCTGATACACACACACACGCATGCATATCCACACACGCACACGCACACACACACACACACACACACACACGCACCCCTCTCTGTTGTCCATTCCCCTGCATTCCTTTCTATCTTGTCTTTCTTTTCTTCCTCACTCTCTCTACTTGCATCTTTCTCTCCTTTTGACCTGTCAGTTATCTGTCTCCTTTCCCCATATTCCTCTGTCCTCTCTCAGTTCCTCTCTCCACAGTCACACACCCCTTCTGAAATCTGGCCACACCCCAGGCAAACAAAAGTAAATTGGTTTCAAGATTTAACTTAATTTTGAAACATTAGTGTTCCTCTGAGGTTTCTTTTAACAGCTGCAACATATTTATGCAACATTTATGTATATTGTTTAGTTGATTTATGAGGATTGGCTGTGTATTTTCACTTTCAGTGTGAGTGTTGTGATTCCAGCGTTTTATGAACTCATTTACAATTTTTCAGTATTAAAATAGAGAATAGCCCTTTGTATTCTCTCTTGATTTTAGAATCTTCCCTGAGAGAGAGAGAGAGAGAGAGAGAGAGAGAGAGACAGAAAGAGAGAGATCGGACAGTACAATGCAAGGATTTTTCTGCTTCCTTTTTTATTTGCATTCAGCACGTTAGCATTGTGTGTGCAGTATTTTGTAATATAATACTACTGAAGAGAAAAAGGTACAGATGAGTGGATGTAGTTTTTTCTATCCTTATATTACATTACTACATAATAGTAATTGAGAGGAAATGTAATATTACACCATTTTTTATGAAATTGAAATTATTCCACAGATCTTTATGGTTGTTGTGAATTTTATAACAATTTGAAATTTCCCCAGTAATTTATTTAGGCTTTCTAAAGTTCACAGAGATGAGAGCTCTACAGATTTCACAGCAGTAGAGAAAACAATAAACCATTACAAAAGCAGTGTACTCAACAAACTCTATATTTGTGCCAGCTTGCAGCTAGTAAAGAGGTTTTACAATTAAAAATAAGGGAATGTTCACTTGGGCTGAACTGAGGCAAACATGATTAAGGAAAGTCTTCAAAGAAAAGCAAACAAGAAAAAAGAGATTTTTTCAATAGATGCCCTTGAAAAAGGCACAAAGCAGGTTGGCTGATGGTGATCAGAAGCTACCTGCACCACTGCCTCTTCCATTTCAGGCCCGAAATGGCCGCTGGCCTAAACCCAGAGATAACCTAATACAGTATGCAGCAGAGGGGGGTGAAATGGTATATTGAGGTGTGCTCTCATTGCCAAAATTATGGTTGTAATCCATGCAAAGTGAAATCTGTCTGTTTAGTCTTGGTTACCGTGGCAGTATTGTTAACCTTTGGTGAATAGGCTTGTAGAGAAGGGAGGACTCTTTCCATCAGTGTATGCTTAAATGTAAACTGCAGACTGCAATGAAGGTGCTGTCCTCCATCTGACATTTGTTATGTGAAACTTCGTACTTATTTTCTTATCTTGGGTTACCAGGTTGTTAGCACGAAATAAGCTCTCATTAAGCTTATCTGACTGGACCAGGATGAATATTGTGAATACAATCTAGGCAAATTCGAACATTTGTCTCCGCTGAAGTGCATCTCTAATTAATGCATTGCACTTATAAAACGGCAGTGACTATGAAACCTCTGCATACGTGCGTCAGATCTGTGAGCATGTCTAGCAGGACCAGGTCTAGGCATATGCGACAAGGGCGGTCGCAAAGGGCGCCATCCACTGGATAGGCACCAGATAAATCCATGATTTTTGGCCCTCGGTCCCCAATCACACTATTGATTTTGATTATAGCTTTTTTTTATAGCTCATATAATAAAGTGGGGGGCATTGATTTGGAAAATATTTAATCATCAGTCACGTTTAATTAAAAATATCTAACAGTTACATGTGCTAAATAAATATGCAGTTTAAGTTGTACGGTTGTCACCTGATGTAAGTAAGGCAGGCTGAATAAGGTAGGCCTGGCATGTGGCTGGTTAGGAAGGTTCTCCACACAGTTCAGCATGCCAGGGTGCAGCTACCACGTTGACAAGCAATACGGTTCCTGTAGATCATCTGAGCTAATTTAGCATCTGTCTGTGTAGCTGTAAGTGGACATGTCAAAGGTCAAGAGTGTAGATCAAAGGGGGCACTGGCTCAGGTTACACAAGCTGGGGGATTTGTGCCATATCATGCTGACAGCAGGCGTGGGTGGGGGGCACCTTGGGACGGCTAATTCTTGGTGATAGTGAAGGGAATTCCTGCCTCAGACGGGAATTTGATGACAGTTCGCAACACAGAGCTGCTTTCACACAGCTACTGTCACCAGGGTGGATATTATGGTTTACAGTACAGAGCAGATCCTAATGGCCATAAATGGGAAATAGTTTCTCAGCCTGTCAGGTAGAAGGTGGTGAAGGAGCATAAGGCCACAGGGGCCTCACAGATTAGAAATCCCTGCACAACCCTTTTACTTTTTGGTCCTACCTGGCTGGGCTTGCCAAGACAACCAACATATTGCCCTTGTTCCCAACCACTTCCATGCCACTTTGCAGGAATTGGGACTGCACCTACCATGTCCTGCCTGTTGGTCCTGTGTCTGTTTTATTGTCCTTGTTTCATCAATTAGATCTGAGTTCGTTTTTCAAAAATATTATGAAAAGTGAAAGATAACATAATATAAGAGAAACGAGGGGATCAGTAGCTCAGGTGAGGGGAATGTGACTCAGGGAAGCTAAGAAACTCCAAACAGGCGGCCAAAGCACAACAGTCAACAACAATGTGTCAGTTACTCTAATGCCCCAGCCCCACTGGCCACATAGCTACGGACTTTGTTTTTTTTTTCCAGTTAGGCTGAAAGGTTGGTGTGTGGATGCACCTGTGTGTGAGTGTAGAACATTTCATGAATGTGTCTATGCATGTATGCAGACGCTTGCATATGTAATTGCTTGTTCATTTGTAAAGTAGAGAACGTGTGTGTGTTTGTGTGCATGTGCGCGTGTGTGTGCATGTATTTGTGTGTAATAGGGATAACTGAAGTGAATTCCTTTGATCTGAGTGGATGAATGACACAGATTAAACTGTCAGGCAAATGGCTGGTGGAGGCCAGATGAAGCAAAATGACAGAGGAAAGCTGCCATGAGACCCTGGGCTGGCTGCCAGGGTAGTAATGTGCTGCACGTGTGCGTGTGTGTGTGTGTGTGTGCACGTTGGCATACTTGTGTTTGCATGAGTCTCTGTGTGTGGTTGTGTGTGAAAGCCAGAGCAAGAGGAGGGGCCCATCTTTAAGGTTTAAAACCTTTACGTATGGTTTCACATCTTCTTAATTTAAAAATTCTTAGCTTTGTTGAAAAATGGCTGGAATTTTGAAAATGGATGAAAGCACGTTTTTATTGAAGATTTCTGGGGTGATTGGCAGTAGAGGAGCATGCCTATGTAACTGAACACCCAGATAATGTCCAACCGAGACCATTACCCCTCCTTCATACACATGTCAATCAGACAAATTTCAAATCACGCATAGATGCAGTCTATGGATTTTGTCTAAGAGTAGACCTGCATTTTTCTATTTTGTGCGACAGTTATGAAGTTTTAACTTTACAAGTAATTTCAGTGCTAATTCATTTTACATTGTATTGCACTGTTTATTTAACAATTATTTTTGACCTGTAAGTACAGTATATTGAGTATATTTATAATGAAAATGAAAATACTTGTTGTCTAATAACATTTGTGCAAAAATGTTTTGATCACTGCTTTTTCTTTGTTGGAATTTGTATGGGTAGTGTCACAGCAACAACTTTTGAAAATGATAGTTATAGATATACAGTATCTGTGACTTCAGTGGTTCTCAAACTCTAAGCTTGCAGCACTTAATTTTGCTTAAAAAGATTTTGTGTGACTCATCCCCTTTTTAAATTTCTAAAATGGCTACATGAACACTTTAGTAAGTGTTTAGTGCGCTGAAAATAATTTCACATATATCTCTGTATAGGTAATATCACATTGCAAGAACATCAGTGAATAACAGGTATGGATAATATATTTGAATACATGGTGCAATTTTGTCATAGTGGCAAATTTCTGTGCACAAACACATTTGATGAATTTCTATATTTCATTTCCAGTATATATGATTATAGTACTTGATACTTTAGCCACAGGCGCCTCTACTTTAGCCGCTTACCAGTAGTAAGTATATGTTTTGCAACAAAGTGTTCCCTTCATTAGATTTCTGACCTTAAAGATGTCCCCCAATATTCCCTATATTGATGTGCCCTTGCATTATTGCCCCCTTGTTTTGGTGGGCCCTGAATTAGCCATGCCCCCTGTTGGTATCCCTAACTAGCAGTTCCCCAGCAGTGCCCCAGTACAGCATTGGGTCTGTGACGGGGGTCTGGGAGAGCAGAGGGAGCTTCTTACAGATCCAGCGCCTGCTCGCTGTTGGCAGAGCATATTTCTTCTTTACGATCACGCGGTTTTTAGATCTTCAGCTTTACATGCAGTTTGCTCCCCTGTTAAAATTCACAGGGAGAAACGAGGGAAGCGAAGAGGAGGAACCAGACAAAGCTGCGTTAGCGGGCTATTGCTTCATCCCGCCACATACCTTTCCCTTTCCAGTCGCCACTCCTCCTTTAAAACCCAGCTTTTAACGAGCATGCTTAGTGTTCGCCTGTGACTTGCCTTGACCCAAAACAGCCACTTCAATATCCCAGGAGTTGGGAGTTTCAATCAAAATGGACTCCCTGCCCTCGTTAGAAAGTAATAGCTCATAGAGATGGCTTCTCACAACTCAGGAGTCTTCTCTCATAAAAACTGGTAGCTACTGTGTACCAGTGCGACAGGATGACATTAGTCTCCTTGGCAGTGTGTAGGTAAACCAAAACCCCAATGCACTTTTATTATTATTTATTATTTATTATTTTATAGTCATACGTATGACAGGGTGGCTTCTCAGAGTGGCAGCAGTAGTCATTTTTTACAGCATTTTTTAAGACAGGAGAGATATTGATGTTTCTATAGCTTGTGTGTGAGTATTGGTGCTAGCCAGTGTGAATATTCTCAGAGTCTGCTTGATAAGCATATGTCTATCCATGCATCATGCCTGCCCACTGAAAAATCATACCTTCATTTTGCAGAAAGCTTGTAGACAGTTCTTCACTATTAAGCGCAATTCTCACAGGCCGAGGCCATTACTCCCTCTATTGTTTTCAGGGGAATGCTTGCGACTGAGTATTTTGAAATGAACCACAACCTCCACGGCCGCACTGCCACCTCTCACAGGTCAACTTTTGTCACTTGTTCACTTGATGTAAAAATATACAGCCCCGTGTTCAGTATGAGAGTATGTGATTGCCATCTCAGTGTGTTCAGTGTGAAAACTTCAGGGTCTCTGGCTGTTCTCTGTGGGGTCCTTCTGGCCTGTCACTGTGCTAAATGCAGGAGCATATTAAGAGTCTAATTATGTTTCAGTGCTAAAACATCAGGCAGCTGCATAGAGATGACATCTGCTACATCTGCAAGGTTTAAAAACATGGCATTATACCATCGTACCTCCATTTTGAGTTTTACACCCTCACTGGTACATACTTTAAAATAGTGACAGAATAAAATGAATGGGCTAATAGTTACAGTACTGGAGAGCTATTTCAAAATGTTTCTCAATGACTTGAAATATAAAGCCTTCATTGTTCACATCTGTCAAGTTACACTTCATTTATGATTTCGCTCACATGGATTTTTGAGGTGTGCCTTAAAAGAAGCTTCCATCTTTTCTAGTCAGTATTATACAGTCTCATACACTGAAATTCTCTGAGAGGCTTGTATTACATTTCTCATAAAAAATCCCTGAACAGACCCAATTATTTAAAAAACAACATGACACATGAACCCAGACAGGAGCTCCACCTGTAGATCCAACAACAAGACACACTTTGGATCAAAGCAAGCACCCAAATTGTGCCCTAGGTCGCGCACATGTGCTCCCATAAAATCATTCTACTGTAGCAACAGTAGTTACAGAAGTGATATGGTTTCAACAGTCTATGGAATATGGAACTGTCATAAATGAACAAATGATTGGTTTCGACCTAGGATATTCAAACCCTGGGTCCTCACAATTGCCACCTTTAAACCACTGGCTAAAATTATTGTGCTGTCTGGATTCTGTTTGGATTCTTCTATTTTATTATGCATGAAAATTTGGACTTTTCTTGCCTTTATTAAATGTGTTGCAAATTAGTGTCTGTGTTTAGTTGTCTCACTGTGTTTCACTGAATGGTTGTGTTTGCAGTATGATTGGCTATCTCTGCATATGGCCATTCCTGGGAAGAACACTCAGGGGATGGGAGAGTCCATAGCTTCACAGAACTCCTTTACCAAAACAGCACAGCTCGTTTGCATGAGGGAACATCTGGGTGTCAGGAGCAGCTAAACATAGAAACACACATGCTGTTCTCATCACTGTAAATGTTAAGTTTCACTCAGACATGTGTGATCTCCCAACAGTAAAACGCTGTGTGTGTGTGCGTGTGTGTGTGTGTGTGAGAGAGAGAGCGGGAGAGAGAGAGAGAGAGATATGGAATAGGCAGAGGAATGGATGAAAACAGGGTGAGAAAGGTGTGGGAGGGGTGGGTATATTAGCTCTACCTTCTGTTTTCATGCCTGGCCTTACGCCAGCCACTTTGTTCATGCGATTGAAGAAGTGGATGGATCAACGAGGCAGGGGTTTTAATCAAGGCTGCATAGTAGGAGTACCTAAATGTGCATCTGTTCAGCAAGGTCAAGGATCAGTGCAGTTGAAGCCACATACCTGCAATGCACTGTGCTGCAATGTTAGCCCTCACCATCAGAGACTTCATACACTGCTGACATGTTTAATCTCCACAAAAGCTTGCTCCCTTACCTCAGTGACTTTACTTCACTGGCTCTCAAACTCTGAGCCCATCACACTTAATGTGGGGATATGTTTTGTGTGACCCACTTCTTTTTTAATTTGAATTTTATTTCTAAAACAACAACATGTCCACTTTAACAAGTGTTCAGGTTTTACTGCTCTGAATGTCTATGTGAACTATACAGTAATTTATTTCAAGTATATGTCACAGTCTGCATCAATGACCTCACATCGCCTAGCAGTGGGACCTGATTTAATAACCACCAGCATACCTTATGACATAACAATAACTTTTTTTCCATTGAAAAATCATCCTTTAGAAGGAAACTGGCTCTGGAAAGTGAATGTACTTTTAAAAATCCGGTACCAAGGAAAAAAAGGCACTCTGTCTCTAAGTGAAAAAATTGATGAAAAGCCAATTTTTAACATGGAGACAGAGTGCCTTGGCCTTTTTCCTTGGTAGCGCACTGTTTTTAGTTTATTCATTTTCCAATGGCACTTTCTTTCTCAAGGACTGTTGTTCAGCACTTGTCTACCTGTCTTTTCAATGACTAACTGTAGTACCTACAGCAGCACTTATTTTTCAGTTGTCCTTCTGTTGTCCTGTTGACATTGCTAGGGGGTCCCACAGGGATTCATCTTTGGTCTACTACTTTTTTCATTGTACATGCACCTTCTTCATAAAGCACCTAGTGGTCCTGGTATTCATTTTTATTGTTGAGCCGATGCTACACAGTGCATCTTGGTGTCATCTGAAGATAAGAGCTCAGTTAACTCTTGAGAAAAATGTATCTCAGACAGTGAGATAGAGAACAAGACTGAGTGAGTGTGTGAGCGAGGGATGTATACATATACATTATTCATATACTGCAAACACAAAATTCAATACAACTGCCAATCGCAAAACACAAGAAGTGCAGAATAAAATGAAATTCACTCACCAGGACATTTCCTACTGGCCCAGAGATCAAAGGGAGCAGCTCCACAACAGCAGTAGTACAGGTAATGATATCATGAACAACCATCAAAAGAGACATGTCAGTATATACATTATGATCAAAGTGTTGTTTGCCCTATTGTTTTGGTTATCAGTCATTGTCTTGAGGGAAGTTCTGGGTTAGGGGTTTATGAATGTATATAAATGTCACTTTCCTTACTTTGTCGCAAATTGACAGTGATTTAACCTCACTTACCAATCCTCTGTTATGCTTAATAACAAGCCTGGTGACCACTGGCAAAGATATAATCTGATATAATGTATCCGCAAAGGCTAGTTAACCAAAAAATGCTTTCTCATTCAAATTCAAGATTTCTTTGATTTTATCAGCGATTGGTTTGGAAACTCGGAAGCAAGTGGGGAAATTAACTCATGCAACTTCTGGAAATTAGAGGTGATTTGTGAATGTTTGTCACCTGAGGAATGTACATCTGGTTGAGTGAGATATGATTGGCATACAGCTGGGAAGTGAAACTAATGATACGACAGAGCTTCTGGCCAGTGGAGCCAGGGTACCCTGTAGTTTGGTTATTTTCATCTCAGTATTTATTTGCTCCGTTCATACCCCTATAAAATTGCTTTAAAATACACAGCAGAATGTAAGGGTGAATATTTAAGGAAGCATCACATTGCAGCATCTTGCTTATTGGAACAATAGCAATAGTGCTGTTCTAAGGAATCAAACCTTCAACCCTCTGGCTAAAAAAGGTTAGGGTGCAAACGCTGGATTCCCAAGTGAGGCTCTGTCATTGCACCCTTGAATATATTTTTGAATGTGAATTTCTTCAGTAAAAACCCAGCTGTATAAATTCTAGCTGTTAGGCCACCTGGATAAGTAGGTGTACCAACTAAATCATTATGACTATCATTAATAATAATGGTAATAAATCAAGCCCTGCTCCCTAACAACAAAACCACATTGCCAACCTGTTCATGTGTATGTTATTCCTTGTCCCTGCAGGAAACACCTGTAAATATTCATGTGCCTCATTAAACAGACTTAGAGGATCCAGGTTCAGGCAGATTTTTGGGGCTGTGTGTGAAATGTCTGTGATCTCCAACAGGAAATGAGGCAGGAGACATCACCCTGTGACGCACCCGCGTGGGAAGCCAGGAAAGAGCCTGGACGGGTCACAGCACAGCACTGGTTACAGAACATGAAATCTACAGGCTTTCTGGTGATCAACACCACCATCATATTTGCCATAATCATTTATATGATCACTGGGGTATTAACTCATGGAAGCCTTTTGGAGACAAGCATTTAAGCAAGATCTGCATGTTGCTCTAAGTTGAAGTCTCTGGGTTGCCTGAATGGCGAAACCTTTCCATTATTCGCACCTGCGAAATATATCTTGTCCGCAGAACTAATGTATAGCCTCGTGCCATAATTCTCTCTCTAAATCACTTCCCTCTTGTGGTGAAAATAAAGCAATGCATTAATTTCACCACAACAAAGCTTTGATCATTTGCAAAAGGAAGGTTGCTCTTCCTCTTAAGCAGTGTTTTGCTACAGCTTTTCCTTGCCACTCCGTTACTCTCTTAGTTAAATTGGTTATTGGTTTTGAGAAATACCAAACCAATAGTTGTAAGTCAAAAGCCTTTGAGTTATAAGACTTGATATACTAATGTAGCTAACGTTTGTCTTTACCATATGCTTGTTAAATATCGTTTATTTATTTTCTAGGTTTTAAAAAATGTTTTTCAAACGTATTGGTTTGTTTTTCCTGATCAACTGAAGCGTGTTTTTGTTTGTTTTGTTTATTTTACTACGTAACATAATCTAACTTTTGGGTGTAGGCTTCATTTAAAACATCACATCTTTACTTGTAGAAACACTTTTTAAAATCATATAGTTAGGGTTAGTGTCTAGTGCCGTACAGCGTCCGTTTCCATTTCTAAACCTTTCTCGAGTCAAGCTCCGTCTGCTGCCAGTAGGCTAAATACCTCTCAAATCAACCTTCAGAACATAATGAACAAAAACAATAAAAATGCATTATTTCTTTTGTTTCTAAATTTACTAAATCAAGTTAATAGTGATCCATCTCTAACCGTCCCCCCTTACTGAGTTTGCTACCTTTCGCGCCCCTGCATGTAGAATAGTACTACCCTAACAACCGTTGCCGCGTCCTCCCCTCTAGTTGGAAACAGAGATTGTAGGAAGGCAGAAGTTGGGTAATGTTAATGTTCCTACTTGAGATGTCATTTACTGTTTGAAGGTACGTGTTTTGTGTGATAAAACAGGTGAAGCGCATTGTAGAAACACCTCCTAACTTATTTATTTTGTTTATTCTAACGTGAGCTGATAAATTGTTCCGACTGACGTTGACGTTAGTTGACAAGCTCGGTAGCTAAATTAGCTTCAATAATTAATGTTTATTAGCTGACAATAACATCCAGGTGAGCTAGATATAAGTTAACTAACGGACATTAACTCCGTAGATATTGCAGCCGCGTTTGTAAACAAATGTCAGATTATTTATTTCGTTTTATTCGCTCGGATTGATACGTTAATTTGAACGTTCCAAGTTTGTTTCGGTTGGTTATTTTTTATAATGTCAGAACCACATAAAGTTAACGATAGCTGGACAGATAGCGAATTAGTTGTAACTTAAGGACGTATAAATCGCCATTTGAGCTTCGTCATTTTAATTAACTTTGGTAAAAATAGTCTTTTCAAAACGTTAGGTAATCTTTGTCACAAAAGTTGAACTTTTTGTATTACATGGCATCTGTTGCGGTAACCACAAAACAGCACCTTGTTCAGTGTAAAATCACCTGCAGCGAAGTAACATTACATTTTAGGGCATAATTGTGGTCATGTACTCTGACATATGAGTTAATTTAATACGTTTGCTGTTTACAATTCTCATCTGGTTAATCTATAAATTTAAATTAATACATTAGTGAGTGACTACACAGTCATATTTATAATTTATAATACAACTTTGAATACAGTACACAATATTGTAACTCATTTGAGCTGTCAACCTTTCTCTGCTGTGCAGCTTCACAAATGCATAGAGATCCATATATCCATGACACCACTTCTTTCCAATTATGAACTGTGTTGTGGTAGCTGCAGATGTTTTCCTGAAGATGGAGCAGAAACAGCCACACAAAAGCCGCTCCCAGGGATGGGGTGGGCTTGTACCACATCCCCCACGCAAACCTGTTGAGCGCAAGCTGACCCCCTCGTGCAGTCACAGGACTAAGCTCCCACCGATCAGGACTTACCCTGTCATTGAGGAGAAGGGGTACTATTCCGAGCTCCTTTCCACAGAGGCCAGCTCTCAACTGCCGGTAAACACGTGTCCCTGCACGCATGCACACACACGCACACATGCGCCCATATTCATGCACACTTAACACATAAACACAAACACACAGTTGCATGCATATCACTATACAGATACAGTTAGGTGCACAAGATTTATGACAGATAGCACCATTAACTGGTAACCCACTGATGCTTCCCTTAACAGTTCATTTCTCCCACAGCCTTTTCCCCTTCCTCCCTGTCCTCGTGACGACAAGTGTTCCCAGTGTGTTATTTTGAATTTACCAGCTCTCAAATAGTAATGGGTTTCAGTTTTGTTCATTTTTGCTCTGGATTACTTTGATATAACAAGCTCTTACAGTTCTACGTGTCATTTATTGGTAGAGGGGGAGCCAGTGATGTGGAGGCAAACATGCTAACACAAGGACTTTCATTTGCCATCCTTTTAATTAGTGAAATGTCTGGGGACAGAGAATTCATTAAGTGAAGTGAAGTGCATACGCTTCATTGTCCCTTGTTTGGTTGTTGAAAGTGACTATCAACGTTTGTTGTCTTTACTTTTGTAGCCCTGTACCCAGGGACCAGAGACCCAACAGAGTTTGCTGTGCCAGGCGGGATATGAGTCCAACACTCCCAAAGGTGAGACTACAGTGTAGTGTAGGTGTACCTTTGCTGCCTGTAGGATGTGCTTATTGGTTATTTCATGAAGTATGCAATGGACCAATATAGTAGTGTAGGGATGATTGCCAAGATATTACTGTAGAGATGTATCTCTGAGACGGGCAAGTCTGTTGTTCTGCTGCATCCTGCTGCTTGATTTTTGTCTTTGAATCAGGGCATTGCAGTACCCAGAAGAGCTCATTGGCTCTGGGCTCATACATCCTAATTGCTAGCTCTGGAATACTTTGCTTTGAATCCTGAGCAGCATAATGGCAATGCCTTCACCACAAATTCATTTTTTCAACGGGGACACCATGGTATTTTTGTCAGTGTTGTGCAAAAAATCTTGTGGGATTATCAGGAACAGCAAAGTTTTTTATTTTTATAACAGCATATCATTATGGTTTGGACACATGGAATTTTGAGTCAACTTTGTTTGTTATTTAGTTGTAAGACATCTGCACTATAGTGTATGAGTTGCATAGTGGAACATCTTTGCTCTGACTTCAGTTTAAGCTAGACCTAGAATTTCCGTGACGCAACAGTGAAGGATATCAAATCCTGTTAGTTATTTTTCACCTCACAGTTTTCTGAAATAGCACATTTATCTTGTACAGATCATATTGAACTTTAGTCATTAGTGTGTCTTAGGGCAGGGCTTGCCTCCTTGAGTGAAGGCCACTGAAATGCTTACTCTCTGTTCCCCAGTGACCACCTTTAAGACCCCTGTGGCCTTTGAGGACCTGTTGGCCAAGGACAGACATGGGCCGTCCACTCAGCGCCTGCTGCAGACAGACTTTGCCCCGGGGGGTTACACCGCCAAAGTCCAGCTGCCCTTCAGCTGTCAGCCTGGGGAGCTGCCCCGCAAGCTGGAGATTGAGAGGTGAGCCACTACCCCCCCCCCCCCCCCTTATAGAAAACAATATTGTAGGTTTGGCTCCAACATCACTTTAAAACCGGTCCGGCGAAAGCTGAACTAGGTTTATGCTTTAACATTTGATAACAAAAATAAGCGGTTTGAGCATGAGTGCACAATACAATTAAATTCATATTCATCTGTGTATGATCTCAGAACTGATGTTAGAAAAACACACGCATGCACACAGGTTTTAATGAAATTACATCAATTTGAAAGCTCTTCATGAATTTCTTACAGGCGAAGACGGACGTACATGAACTTTGACATCGACCAGCTCCTGAAGGACATGGGCATCGACTCGGGTGATCTGATGCTCAGACACCAAGGCTACGAGGAGGGTCAGAGCGGCCCTGAGAACCTTGGTCGGCCAGTGTTCAACTACCTGCCTTTGGAGGTGGGCTTATGTGGCCGATCAAAATGGAATGACGGAAACAGAAATGTGTTTTATCAGCTACAGAAAACTCCTTCAGATCTGTAGCACTGCTGTTACTGTTGCTGAAGCCCTTTTCAAAGATGGCGTGGAAAGCACTTCAGACGCAAAGCGTTTTACATGGGCTGTACCCCTCAGGTCTTTGACAACGAGGAGTTTGATGTCCGCACCCCAGAAGACTGGCTGTCCCTGGGCTATGAGGAGGGGACTCCTGACCGCAAACCTGTCCCTGCCAAAGCGCTTCTGCCCAGCAGGGACGATGTGCCGCAGGGTACTGTACTCTGCTCTGTGAGCGGGGCTGCTGAACATGATCTGCTGTGTGGTGTACATTTCCCAGCGTATCAGCTGTTTTGGATGTCCCTCTCGCTCCGCATCTCTACCTTTTACTTTCCTTTTTCCCCCCTTTATGATTGATCTCCAGTCGGTGGCCATAAGTAACCCTCAAGTAAACTTGTCTTTTTAGCCAAGCCTGGCTCCCAGGCTTTAAGCCCAAGTAGAAATGCATTGCATTACATTCATTCATTGCATTTTTTCAAATGCAATGGACTGTGTTTTTCAGTAAATCTCTTTTAATGCATAGCTTTTATCCTTCAACTGAGCTTTTTGCCTCTTTTCCCTTCCTGGTTCTGTAGACGACCCGAAGAGGCTGAAGTACTGTTGGCAGCCCGTTGGAGTTCTGGACTATGACCCAGAGAAGCAGCTGTACCTGGTGCACAAGGCTGACTGCAACCGAGTCAGGGATGCAAAGGGAAACCCCGTGGTTATCTGCGGGGGCCAGGAAGCTAAAGGTGAGCTAACGCCCACTGCCGTCTTCCTCACTCCATGTCCTCCCAGAGCGAGGCATGGCAAATCTTTCAGGCTGAACCATTAATCCCAAGAGTTTGACTATTAGAAAACGAGAGTGATGTTTTCTCAGTTTGGTCATGCATTTCAGGATGTCCATGGTGTAGTACACCATACAATAAAGAACATCTCTATTCAATATCTTTTTGTATATTATCGGTTTTTGGTGGTAAGATAAAGGCTCAGCCTGTAGCTAGATGTAGCTAAACCTACCCATCTCCATCGATACAGGTCCTGTCTGCTCAATTGAATAGTCTTGCTAATGCTGATCAGCTTTACTGGCAAAAGTGCTAGGCATTGTGATGTCAAAGAAAACGAATATTGGCCATGAATTTGTCATTTAAAAATAGTTAATAATGACAGTTATACCCAGAAAAGCAATGGCACGTTCTAACTTTTCAAGGTGATGAGATGCGTACTCTCTGTCTCTCTCTCTCTTTCTGCCCCCTGTAGATGTGGGCGAGCTGCAGCCTGGTCAGTACTGGGTGCCCAGGGTCCGGCTGAACTTCATCGCTGAGGACCCGCGCGTGTTTGCCCAGCGGGTGCAGTGGGCCCAGCGCTGGCGGGAGAACACCGAGGCTCTGCTGCTGTACCACCTGGCCGTGGACTGCATGCCCGTGTGGAGCGGCTCGCCCTCCCTGGACCCCGCGTGCCTGAGCCGCGTCAAACAGCACGCCCTCTCCACTCCCGGGCTCAAAGTGCAGCTGTGAGTCAGGCCGCTTTACTCCCGATTCACTCAGAATATCAGCTGTGTGTGAGTGTGTGTCTGTGTGTGTGTGTGTGTGTGTGTGAGTGTGTGTGTATGTGTGTGTGTGAGAGTGTGTGTGTGTGGGTGTGTGTCAGTGTGTGTGTGTGAGTGAGTGAGTGAGTGAGTGTGTGTGAGTGTGTGTGTGAGTGAGTGAGTGTGTGTGTGTGTGTGTGTGTGTATTAGTGTATGTGTGAGTGAGTGAGTTAGTGTGTGTGTGTGTGTGTGTGTGTGTATTAGTGTATGTGTGTGAGTGAGTGAGTGAGTGAGTGAGTGAGTTGTGTGTGTGTGTGTGTGTGTGTGTGTGCGTGCGCGTGCGTGTGTGTGTATGTGTGTGGGTCTGAATAGTGCTGTTGCCTGCAGGCTGCGGGAGTGTGTGAGCCGTCTGGAAAGTGAGATCAGTCTGGAGTACGACCGCACCATGAACCGCATCAACTTCGACAAGGTGGTGACGACATGTCCAGAGGAGTTCTCTCACATCACCCTGCCGCAGCGCGATCCTGAGCAAGTGCCTGAGTCGGGTAAGAGGAGCACTGCACGCAGACCACTGGGGATGCCACTAACAAATCAAGGGTGGACAACATTGGTCCTTTTCAGCTGCTGGGAGTGATAGTGTTTGTTGTCATGAATTTCCTCCCAAGAACCTGTATTATATGTATTTTTTGTTTCTATATCTAGATTAGAACCAAATTGTATTTATTTTTACTGACATGAAAGGGCAAAAGATGATTTTTGGCTTGTTTGCTGATAACACTGTTTTCAGGCATCTTCTATATTCTTTAATTGCGGACCTTTTTCTTTTCAGTAAAATTGGCTCTTGTTTCAAACTCTCTGGTGAGTTCAGTAGGTTCTTGTTTTTTGTAATGATGTGAGCAGCACTAGTTCAGGCTTTGTCTTGTCCCCAGGCCTTGTGCCGGTTCCAGACTACCCCTTACAGCAGAACCGGGCGTCGTTCATCCGCAAGACTCTGCTGACCAAGCCAGAAGTGATTAACGTGCTGTGCAACGTGCGTGTCCAGTGCAGCAAGGTGGCGGCCATGAGTGTGTTCCACATTCCCTTCACCAAGGCCCTGCGTCTGGATGAGTTTGAGCTGGCGCACTCCCAGACTCAGTCTCAGGTACCCCACAGATGACCGTCTTTCAGCCAGTCCCCTCATCCCCCCCATCTCTTCTCACATCACTCCATTATCTCTTTATGTCCATTAATCTCTCCCCTCATCCCTCGGTTTTCGGCATATCACTCCATCCTCCACTGCCTCTCTACACCAATCTGTTACTGATACTATCTTACTAATAATAATAATGCCTGGCATTTATATAGCACTTTTCTCACTTGTACACCACACATCTGTGCTCTGCAGCTGCAGCTGTTTCTGAGGGACACCTGGGTGCCCTCGCTCTGCTCCTCCATCCGCTACAGCCTGCAGGACGAGAGCATGGGCTGGTTCTGCCTGTCCGAGTCCAGCTGGGAGGTGTACCGCCTGTCCAAGATGTACTGCCTGATGTCCCAGATCCGCTTCAGCCTGCAGGACTCCCTGCGCTTCCTGGTGCAGGACTCGCTGGTCGGCCTGGGCAGGCTGGTGCTGGACGCCTGCAACAGCATACTGTCCCTGCCCGAGGACATGGTGTGGGGGCCCGACCTCATCAACAGCCCTTACAAGTGTGTGTGCTTCTCCCCTGCCAGCCCTTCTCTCTCTCTCTGCCTCTGTCTCATCATTAGCTGCAGGAGGAGTGCATAGGTTACAGTCTGTCTTTTGCTGTCTTCTTTCTTACGGTTGGTGAAAGAGGTGTGTTTTTAAAAGTTGAAGCCTGCATATTAATGTTACCACCAAGCTTATGTGTGAGAGATAATAGTTCTATGGAGGCTGCAGTATACAACAGTGAAACAAAATGACAAGCCGACAGGGCTCGTTCAAAAACCAGTGCCAACCTTGGAATTTCTTTGCCTCGATGGTGACAGCTGCTGAAACACAGAGATAGAATAAAAACGGTATAAAAATGGATGTAAAATATATAATACGGACGTGAGTGGGCGGGGTTGAGGACGGAGGAGGAGACTTCTTTGATTGTAAACACAGGACCACAGCAAGGCTAAAATCCTGCACAGTATGCCTTTAAGAAAGGAGCTCTTCTCTCTGCAGACCCACAAAGTACCCAATGTTTTTGGTGGACCTCGTCCTCGACCAGACTGGAGTGCGCTACAGCACTCCCCTGGAGAACTTCGAGGCCACCGTCGTCAGCCTGTTTGACAAGGGGATTCTTGTCACACACAACTTGCCACAGCTGGACAAGGTGACGTCTTCTCATTGTGGCTAATGTGATCATGATTGCACTCTTGTCAGTGATTTACTTTTAAATGATTAATGGGACGTATGTTTCATTAGCCCTCTGTACTAAGCTGTCCAGTTTAATTAATGAATAGGTATGTCTGTATTGCAGCTTGTAGTGCAATGAAGGGTTTTATCTTTGTGTCTGAATTTGTTAGGGGAGTATGTGCCTCGGGGGCCCAGTTTGTTATGGAGGGGTGTGTGCCTGTATCTCAGTTTGTAACTGAATGGGCCTGTCTCTCTGTCTCAGTTTGTGATGAAGCAGATGTTCATCAGCGGAACCCCCCAGCTACAGTCTGTCGCGCTGTGGGAACCAGCAGTAGTGGAGATTCGGGAAAAAATTCGTACTGCCCTGCGCAAGGCCACCGTGCCGCTTAAGGCTTATGCCCGCGAGTATGAGCGGCACTTAGAGGTGCACAACAGTGACATCGCAACCTACATCAAGTAAGGAAACAACGTCATATGCATCTGACTCACACAGGGCCATGACGTTGTCTGCACAGCTCTTTATTCAGATAGGGCAAGAGTGCCTATACTTGGTTTGGATAGGGGAATGATATTGTGTATTATTATTAACATATACTTTGATGGTTTTTCTGTGCAGGGCTCATAGCAAGCCAGATCAGACACCACAGGAGATAAAGGAAGAGGTGGATAAACACCTGCAGGAAAAGTATCGCCTGGACCACACCCTCCCATCCTCCATTGTCATTGGACCCTTCTTGGTCAGCGTGGAAGCCACACGCCAGAGTCTGTCCAGCAAGCGCCGTGGCCTGGCCAACGCTGTGCTCGACCAGTTTGCCTTAAGGCTACGCCAGCAAGTGGATGATGTGGGTTGTCTGTGTTTGAGTGTGTGTGTTGTGCTTTCATGTTTATAACCTTGTGTGTATTGTGCCAATGTTTTTGTCCTGTGCATGTGTTTCTTATTTCAGTCATGCGCGGAGTGTAAGGCAATCAGCATGAAGCTTTTTGACAAACCTAACAGCATTGAGGAGCTGACAGAGAAGCGTGATTGGATGAAGCTGATCCCAGAACAGGTCAAAGGTCAAGAGGTATGGCATGGACCCATACCTGGGGCACCTGTGCAGCTGGATTATCTGCTATTGTGTGGACTGGCTTGAACACACTGCATGACTAGTTTTGTGTCTGAGTCCAGGGTTTTTCCTGCACAGACAATTCTGTGGCGGCTACCTCGATCAAATTTTGTGTCGCCTCCACAAAATTCTGAGCGGTGTTGGCATGAAAAAACTGCAATGTAACTGCAGTGTCGGCATTACTTTGATGTGGCGCTTTATCGTAATAAGCACAATGCACCAGGAAAGACATTTAATGTTCTCAACCCGTGGTGCCACCAGCCCATGAAACCCTGTGTGATCATGATTTAACTACCACCGCTTCCTTATTTTAAGTCAGAAAAAATCCTGGAGTCATACTGTAGAAACTTGAAATGAATTTGACTGGTGTAACTATGTCCTTCTCAGTTTGATTGATAGTTATTGTACATTCAGATTTATTCTGTCGTGTTTTGAAGGAGTTCATTTCCAAAGTCGTGGCTGATTATGAGTTAATCGACGAGTTCTTTTACAACCTCTCTGATGGAGACTTCACTGCAAAGTAAGTTGAAAAGTATCCAAGCTGGCCCATAAGCTCCTTTTGTCTGCTAGTGTGAGTATGAGTCAATGAGAGGGAAGGGCTTGGTGCTGAGTGTGTGTGTGAGTTTGAGAGAGGGTGAGAGGTACCCTATGCTAGATACAATACAATAAAAACAAACGGAAATTTGGACGACATACAATTAACCCCTTTGCGCAAGCCCCCTAGTGGCCAGGACGCTGGTGCTGGAACAACAAACTCTGTGTTCTAGCTTTATTATTGGACAACTATGCCAAATACATGACAACTATGCCAAATATGGAGTTTCTGAGTGCCAGAATTGTCATGTAACTTGTCCATTTAAGAAGCACCCACCTCCCAGTGTCATCTGCAACTAGCGTTTCTCAGCATTCAGGACTAGCTTGAGGCTCATTAGAGTTTTTGTATAATATTAAAAGCAGTCTGTTGGTTGGAGAATGTCTGATGGAGGAATGGTGCTGAGGAGTAGAGCACTGTGTCATCAGCATAAAAATGCTGTAGGTGTGAGACGTGAGGGCGTATGCGTGTGTTGAATTGTGAGGGTGTGGGAGGGTGAATCTTAGTGTTTGAGTGGGAGTGTGAGGGTGTGTGTGTGAGAGTGTGAGGGTGAATTTGTGGGTGTAATTGGAAGTGTGAGTGTGAGACTCGAGAAGGGCACTGAACACACACTTCTGCGCAGATGGACTGCAGTTGGGTGGCCTTACAAGGTCCTGACCCAGATGGAGGCGGTGAAGATCCAGCATGAAGAAGATGAAGAGCGCTTCCACAAGATCCAGCAGGTGGACCAGAACAACTTCCAGGAGCGCCTGGATTCCTTACAGGTGAGCTGTACACCTGGATACATCACTGCTCTCCAAGGTAAAGACAGTACTGTATAGAGTCTGTTTTTTCTGAATGAATTTTTGTGTATAATAGTCTTCATGGTTCTTATTTAATTTCATATCAGGCACAGAAATTTAGTTTTACCCTTTGAAGAGTTTTGTTTTTGGACATGTATTTTTGGTATATATGAATGACCAATCTGTCATTTTCTTGAATGTATGCCACAAACTGTGACATAAGGGTGCTTCTTGGGAGTGATTTCATAATCTTCTGCTTTGTGTAACTAGTTGATGTAGTATCTTGTTTGCACACAATCATTGAGCACACTATTTTCCTGTTGCTGCTCTTACCATAGTGAATGTTCCCTGTATTTAATCCTGTGGAGCCCTGGGCTTTGTTGCATGTAGCAGAATTTCCCAGTGATCCTGATCATTCCACCTTCCCAGATGCTGGTGGCAGGGTTTTCCGCCTACACGGATATTGAGCGCACCCATGAGATAGCCAATGAGGTGCGACGTGTCTCAAAGCAGCTGAAAGAGGCCCAGGGCTTGGCGCAACTCTACAACAACCGTGAACGTCTCTTTGGCAACCCAATCACCAATGTGAGCTTGCGCTCCTCTCTCCTCTCCCCTCTCTCCATGGTTCCCAACAGCCCAATCAGAGGGTACTGCACCCAGATCTTCTCATTCTCTGACTACTCCTGCTGAACGGCAAGAGCACTGAGGGGCTTAATTGAACCAGTCCTTGCTACTTAATTATAAGTAAAAGCATAAGACCTGCTGCTTGTTATGTGCACATAGACTTAAATCCAGGTTGGGGGGAAATCATAGTTTTTTGCCAAAGGTATTACCGAATATGAAGGAGCCCATCTTCCATCCAAATAGACCATGCATTGGAATGTTTAGGTGAATGCAGACACTCCAAGCCACTAAAGCAAACAGAGTCCTTGTGCTGAGTGTGTGCTGTGCTTGCACTGTCCAGTACGACCGCCTGCAGAAGCTCACCCGCGATTTCCAGCCCTTCCGCGACCTGTGGACCACCACCTCTGATTGGGTACGCTGGCAGGAGAGCTGGCTGAATGACCCCCTGTCCATCATCGACCCAGAACTGCTGGAGCGCAACGTCAGTGAAACGTACAGAACCATGCACAAGTGCATCAAGCAGTTTAAGGACATTCCCGGTGAGTGTCAGTTAAAACATAGGGAGCTGGAGAAAAGGCTCATCCAGGTTTTCACAACTGTCTTTGCTGTTATTAAGTCACATCATAGTCTGGTTTTCAGTTGCTGGTTTTCTATGACTAATTCAACCCCTAATGTAGCCACTGTTTCTGTAGCTACATTTCTCTGCCTCCATGTTCACATCTTCTGTGTATTGTCCAATATGAAGCACTCATCCCCTCCTTTTGCACTTTGAAGGGGCTTTAAATGTGCTTGAAGTGGTGGCAGAGGCAGGTGTGTTTGTGCTAACCCTCCTTCCCCCCTGGATGCTCACAGCCTGCCAGAACGTAGCGACAAACGTGCGGGGGAAGGTGGAGGACTTCCAGCCGTACATCCCCCTGATCCAGGGGCTCCGGAACCCCGGGATGCGCACTCGGCACTGGGAGGTGCTGTCCGAGCGCATCAGCATGAACGTCAGGCCCAAGGCCAACTTCACCCTCGCCCGCTGCCTGGAAATGGGCATGCAGAGCCACGTGGAACACATTGCTGCAGTGGCTGAGATCGCGGGCAAGGAGTTTGCCATCGAACAGGTGAGCATCCAGCTTTGAGTCTTCAGCTCTCGCTGTTTATCCTGAGATGTTGGTCAGTGCCACTCTCCTATAGGAGTGACTTAGTGGTTTTTATCCTGTATGGTGTAGACCAGGGGTGTCCAGTCTTGTCTGAAAAGTGCCTGTATGGGTGCAGGTTTTTGTTTTAGTCCAGCTCAGATACCTGATTAGTTAGCTTGATTAGTTAATTAGTTGAATCAAGTGTAGTAGTACAGGGCTAAAACACCAGCCCTTTTCAGATAAGATTGGGCACTCCTGGTGTAGACCTTTTAGAAACAGCCATGAAAAGCAATAACAAAACAAATGCAATTGTGCTCAAATTGTATTTGATTATTTTGTAATGCTTTAGGGCTAATTTGGATACAGTAATCTTTGTTTAAGGACTTAATTTGACCTTCATGCAGAATCACGCAGAATGTTGTGATCAAGCTGTTTTATATTTTTGTGTTTGGTGTGTGTTTGTTTTTATTGTGTGTGTGTGTGTGTTTGTTTATATGTCCCTCTTTGTGTCTCTATGCCTGTGTGTTTGTCCTTGGGTGTCTGTTTGCGTGTTTTTATTGCCGGCGTGTATGTGTCTGTTTTGCATGTGTGTGTACATGTGTTTGTGTTTCCCGGTCACCTAGGCACTGGATAAAATGGAGCAGGAGTGGTCCTCCGTGGAGTTTGATGTTATGCCCTACAAAGAAACTGGCACACACATCCTGAAGAGCCCAGATGAGGCCTCCCAGCTGCTGGATGACCACATTGTCATGACTCAGAGCATGTCCTTCTCACCCTACAAGAAGCAGTTTGAGGAACGTATCAGCACCTGGGAGAACAAGCTAAGATTAACCCAGGTACACTGTTCTTGGGGGACTGGTGAGCTGCCTAGCCTTGGGGATCCAGCAAATCTAAGTATTTGTTGAGTAGTGAGTCATAAAGTTAAAACAGAGGGGTGTATTGGGGAAACATGATTACTGTTTGCCTTTTGGGTGCATGTCCTCTCTCTGACTTCTTTTAAGAGTTTGTCAGAAAATAATTCTGCTTAACTGAGGCATTCTTTTCACTTCGTATCTGCTCATTTCCTTCTGTTGTGTTGTTCAGTGCTAACCTAGTGTGAATGTTGTTCACGTTGTAGTCATCTATTAAGATGGCAAGAGCACTGTGAATGCGCTGATAATGGCTCTCTGGTTCCCCCTGCTGACAGGACGTTCTAGAGGAGTGGCTGACCTGCCAGCGCTCCTGGCTCTACCTGGAGCCCATCTTCAGCTCTGAAGATATCAACCGGCAGCTGCCTGTGGAGGCCACGCGGTACCAGACCATGGAGCGCACCTGGCGGAAAGTCATGAAGAACGCCTTCGAAAACAAGCAGGTGAGCCCCAGCTACTAGGGGGCCTTGTGAGCTCCAGACAAGCACAGATTTATCAGCAGCCAGTGATAAGCCAATGAGATTTTAACCTTTTTGTGAGCTCTGGTCCTGCAAAGAAACTGGAAGACCTTGGACTCTGTACAGTCACATCTCTTTATGTCCCCAATAAAAGCTGCGATAGTTCATTTATGCACATAAACAAGGGTGAAAATTCACTGGAATGTTTGCTCATAGTGTGGGCACTGACTCTTAGTCGTCAAATGAGACCTCTACATTGGACTATAGGGCTCTGCTGAAACCCACCGCACTGGCTCTGTAGCTACTCCATCCCCTCCCTACACAGAAACAAGTGTCATACCCAGAAACATCCCAAACACATTTTAGAAGAGGAAATGCAGGCAGAGGAGCACCGATTCAGCAAATGTGCGCAAAGACAGAGACTGTCCCACTGTCAAAGATATGGCTATGCATGGTTATTTTATTAAAAATTTTTTAAGGTAATATTTTCAAGGTAGAAATCTTGCATAGTATGCCTTTAACTAACATATTTACATGATCAGTCATTTTTTGCCAATGCTCTTCCCTAGCTTTGGAGGCAGCGGTGTTGCTTTTTGCCATTACGATAGTTTTATGTTCTTTGTATCTGTCCATTACATCCGTCCGTATCAGTATTTTTTTCCACAGGAAAGAAATACGCTTCTTGAGTACTATTGGCTCATTGTTGCAGACACTGACCCTTTTTTGGGAACACACACAGAGGTTGATTAACAAAGCCTGTGTTCACTTAGCAAGCTGGTAACCACCTTTATGATACTGGTTATGTCCATTTGAGATTGTTAGGTTTTGTCATGCCTGCTAACGCAAAGAAATCCTGGGTATGTTAAGCCTTCTTCATAGTATACCCCCTTGGTGCTGACCTTGGGTTCATTCCAGTCGTTTATGGAATGTCTTCCATTGGGTGGAGCTAAGGACTGAGGAAAGGACACAAGGAAGAGATGCAAGGAGTAAAAGCAAGGGAATTGGAATGAACTTCATGTGTTGCCCGTGCCCCAGGTGATCAGCCTGTGCCCGGATCCCCACCTGCTGGAGAGTTTGAAGAACTGCAACAGGCTGCTGGAGCAGGTGCAGAAGGGCCTGAGCGAGTACCTGGAGACCAAAAGAGGGGCCTTCCCCAGGTATGGCCTGTAGGGGGCACACAAACACATAGTGACCACCCTCTAAATCAGTTTTAAGCCCAATTTTCAGTGTTCTTTTGTTTTGTCTTTGTTGTTCTTGTCCGTATCACTTGTCAAACTTCACTGTATGAAAATTTCTCTAGGTTCTACTTCCTGTCAGATGATGAGCTACTGGAGATCTTGTCCCAGACCAAGGATCCCATGGCAGTGCAGCCCCATCTCCGCAAGTGCTTTGAGAATGTTGCCAAGGTATAACACTCATGTATCTTTCTTTCTGTCTCTTTCCTATTATGTTATTTAGTGTTTCCAAAGGAAAGGTGAAAATAATGGCAATCATTAATTAAGGTCTCTGGGTTGGTGGGGGAAGCGATATGGCATTAAATATCTTTTTCTTTCTTTCTCTCCACTTCTGTTTCTCTCATTGCTCTTTCTTCCTCTTTGCTCTGCCTCTTCACTCATCAGTCTCTCTCCTCTTTGTTTTCTGTACTACTGAAATACAGTATGTCTCAGAGGACAGACCTGTTTAGTTTTAGTAAGTTGTAGCTAGTGTTCCCCAGGATCCTGTTGTAAATCAGCCTACCTAACAGGGCACATTTGTAATGGTGCGATCGCCTCCTCGCTCCGTCCCATTCAACATCTCGCTATACCATGTCGTGTCCCACAGCTGCAGTTTCAGTCAGACCTCCTCATCACACACATGTACTCCGGGGAAGGGGAGGAGGTCCAGCTGTTTCTGCCTGTGATGCCTTCTGGGAATGTGGAGGACTGGTTACGGGAGGTGGAGAAGTCTATGAAGGCCAGCCTGAGGGACAACATTGATCGCTCCCTTCAGGAGTACCCAGAGGTCAGGCTCCAAATGGAAAATAAAACAAAGAAGTCTGTGCTAAATCTGGAAATGTTGTTATGCTAGAAAGCGAGACAAATGAGGCAAAAGCTCTGGACCGTCAGTCTTTTTTAGGGTGTGAGACAGAAGAATGCTCTACAGCACAGTTGAACGACTTAGAAAAATAGGATAGTGTGACTACCAGCAGCAACAGGAAATTCTAGCTCTCTCGATCGTCCATCAGCTTGCTTTGACCCTGTTGCCGATTACTCGTATCACAGTAGTTGAAAGCCAGCAGGTTGAATTTTTTAAAATATAAATGGCAATAAATTATTAGGTTTTTCCTACATCTGTCTAGCTTCTCACATCTTCTGTTTCTTCTCTCTTCCCTCAGAAAGCACGCACAGAGTGGGTACTGTCCTGGCCTGGGCAAGTGGTCATCGCTGGCTGTCAGACCTTCTGGACCCTGGAGGTATCTGAGGCACTGGAACAGGGGGACCTGGCCGACCGGCTCTTCCCCCAGTTACAGACCCAGGTACCCTGGACGTCTCTGTACGCCTCCGTGGATACAGATCCACTTGGGTGGATGGAGCAAAGCACTGTTGTCCCCCTATGAACATAATAAAGATTTTGATCATGATGTATATAGAGGATGTGGAAATGTCTGAGCTCAATGGACTTGCAAAAAGACATAGGGATGAACATGTTTACGATCATGGATGGACACAGACAAACATCCGTGTTTCAAATGATAATGATTTGGCAGAAATGAGTGATGGCAGATCAGACTAGTAGGCTATCTGAAGTCCTGTGTGTTGTGTGTAAATCATATGAGATGTGTATAAAGTAAAGTATAATGTATAGTGCTTGTTGTGCATAACTGCTCTTGCTTGCGTTACCCTGGCAGCTGGGAGACTTGGTGCAGCTGGTGAGGGGTCGGCTGTCCTGGATCCAGCGCTCCGTCCTCTCGGCCCTCATTGTTATTGAGGTGCACGCCAAGGATGTGGCAGCAAATCTGGTCGAGGAAGGCGTCTCCAGCGTCAACGACTTTGAGTGGATCAGCCAGCTGAGGTCAGGCAACCTCCCATCTCAGCACAAAATCAGCATTTTCCCTGTATCCCACAACTCTTCTATCTTCATCCCTCAGTTCATGTTTATTATCACCTAAAAGAAAGGTGATAAATGACATTGACATTAGTGAGTTTGTGCACCCAGAGGTTAAAGTATCAAAAAAAGAGCAGTACACAGAGACACACACACACACACACCTCGCATGCAGGGCAGTTTGTCTTGCCATACAT
Source organism: Anguilla rostrata (assembly GCF_018555375.3). Classification (NCBI taxonomy): domain Eukaryota; kingdom Metazoa; phylum Chordata; class Actinopteri; order Anguilliformes; family Anguillidae; genus Anguilla; species Anguilla rostrata. Next base: position 24,130,566 of record NC_057945.1, read on the forward strand.
TGACTTTGGGTACCTCATTTTGGTGAGTTTGGGTGAAAGCTGTGTCCATTTTTTTTGGTCAATTTTCCCAGGTATTACTGGGCACGCAATGACTTGTATGTTCGGGCAGTGAACGCAGAGTTCCTCTATGGCTATGAGTACCTGGGCAACACAGGCCGTCTGGTCATCACCCCGCTAACAGACAGGTACAGCCCTGGCCTCACAATGCCTCAGTGTGCCCTGGATATCCGAGTACATGTAATGAGCTCCCTGCCCCTCTCGCCCACCCAAAGGTGCTACTTGACCCTGACTGGAGCGCTGCACCTGAAATTTGGTGGGGCGCCAGCCGGACCCGCAGGGACGGGAAAAACCGAGACCACCAAGGACCTGGGCAAGGCTCTGGCTATCCAGACTGTGGTCTTCAACTGCTCAGACCAGCTGGACTTCATCGCCATGGGAAAGTTCCTGAAAGGTTTGGCCAGGTGAGATCCTGCTACACCCAGAAAGTGGTGCTATAGGGAGTAAATTCTTTGTAAATATGTGTCCTATATGTCCTACAAATGCACCATTTGAGTTTGACGCAATTGCAATTTTGTTGTGCTTGCACAATAAAGTTTTTGAATTGAGGTGTACATTGCATTTCATTATTGCTGTTCCATGTTGAGTTTCTATATTAGATTTTAGATTTTTTGGAATCCAAAGCACATAATGCAACATGTTTCAACTTCTGTGAGTTTTCCTGGGAACAGTTCATCCTTAAGCTTTAGAAATGCAGACTGGTGTCATAGCCTATGATAAGAATGTTCTGAGATGGTCTGTCAAAGTGTTTGGGTGTGTTTGTAGTTTTGTCACCAGCAGTGTGCTGTCCGTTGTGTTTGTTTCCCAATCCCCCTTCTCCCTGCAGCTCTGGGGCGTGGGCCTGTTTTGATGAGTTCAACCGTATCGATGTGGAGGTGCTGTCTGTCGTAGCTCAGCAGATCACCACCATCCAGAAGGCCCAGCAGCAGAGAGTGAGTAGAGCAGCTACATACACACGCACACATGCACACACAGACACACACTCACGCACACACATACATAGGTTTTGTTGAGATCTGTTGGTGTGATGAGCATGTTTTATTTTGTGACTTTTGTATGTGTGTGTCTGTGTTTAGGCAGAACGGTTTATGTTTGAAGGATCGGAGATTCCTCTGGTTCCCTCCTGTGCTGTCTTCATCACCATGAATCCAGGCTATGCTGGCCGCACTGAACTGCCAGACAATCTGAAGGTGACCACCGGAGAGCTGTATTGCTGGAGAGTTGGAATCCATACCGGCCAATAGGAATTGAGTTCTGTCACTCGGACTGAATAGAGATCAATCATGCGGCTTTTTTTTCTTTCTTTTAGTTTGAGATAGAATGAAGTTAATCGTCCTTTTGTGTTGTGCCCAGGCATTGTTCCGTCCGGTTGCCATGATGGTCCCTGATTACGCCATGATTGCCGAGATCTCCCTGTACTCCTTTGGCTTCAGCGATGCCAAAGTCCTCTCCAAGAAAATCACCACCACTTTTAAGCTGTCATCAGAGCAGCTGAGCTCCCAGGTGTGATCTGTGTGTCTGAATGCTGCGCGTGTGCGTCTCTGTATCTCAGATGTGTACACGCGTGATGTTTATGTATGAGTATGTCACTGTGTTTGTGAAGTCTGTACTTCTCTCTTTGTGCTGAGTGTTGTGTGATTTGTCTGTGTGTATTGTGTATGTGTCTGTGTGTGCTGTTTGTCTTTGTGGGTTGTGCATTTGTGTTTATTTTGTGACTGCTGTGTGCTTGTGTCTATCGGATTTGTGTTTGTGTGTCAGTACTGTGCATTTTTTTGTGTGTTTTTAACAGTGATGTGTTTTGTGTTTGCCTGTTTGCCTGCAGGACCACTATGACTTTGGAATGAGAGCAGTGAAGACTGTGATTTCTGCAGCTGGGAATCTGAAGAGGGAGAATCCGGACATGAATGAGGTGAGGCACTGTGTTCATGTGTACAGGCAGGATTTTTTCCACTTCCTCTTCAGTAGTCCACGTTCAGTTAAAATGCATAGATTATTTGACCATCTTGAAGGGTAACAGACTCACTGTATGGTCTGGTCTTCACCTTCTGATCTCGCAACCTCTGACCTCTGACCTCTGACCTGTAGGAGCTTATCTGCCTCCGGGCAATCCGAGATGTCAACGTGCCCAAGTTCCTGCAGGATGACTTGAAGCTCTTCAGTGGCATTGTGTCAGATCTCTTCCCCAAGATCCGTGAGGAGCCCATTGACTACGGCACCCTGGAGGAGTCGATCCGCAACACCTGCTTCAAGAAGTGCCTGAAGGATGTGGACAGTGAGTGGGGACAGGCGGTGGGTTTAGTAGCTGGGAACCGTGAGTGAGTAGGGATTATGATTGGGTGTAGTAAGTGGGGACAGTGAGTAAGGATTATAATTGGGTATAGCAGCTGGGGACAGTGTGTGAATAGGGATTATGAATGGGTATAGTAAGTGCAGAAAGTAAATCATTAGGGATAATGATTGTATGTAGGAAATGGTGACAGTGAGTGAATAGGGATTATAATTGGGTATAGTAAGTGCAGGCAGTGGAAGATCAGCCAGGGAAAATGAAAGAGACACAGAATGAGAGGTGGGGCATGAGTTGGGCAGTGTGATTTTCAGTGTGCTGATTTGTTTCCTTTCCTGCAGGTTACATCACCAAGTGTATCCAGCTCTATGAGACCACAGTAGTGAGACATGGCCTTATGCTGGTGGGACCCTCTGGCTCTGGCAAAACCAAGGTGAGCTTTTCATTTTGAAATAATATTACCTTCAATGTTTGAACTAATTGGAGAAGGCTGCCCTTCTCAAATGTGATGGCCACCACTCTATAGACAGATCAGACAAATAATTATTTTTTGTTGTGTGTGTGCGCGCTCGTGTGTGTATTTGTATGTGTGTGTGCGTGTGTGTGCCTCAGTGTTATGAGATTCTGGGTGCAGCGATCACAGCTCTCCGTGGTCAGCCCTCGGTGAGCGGGGGTGTGTATGAGGCTGTGAAGACCTATGTCCTCAACCCTAAATCCATCACCATGGGACAGTTGTATGGGGAGTTTGATCCAATGACACATGAATGGTGAGGTGCCCCTGCACGCCCAGCACGCGGCAAAACTTACACACACACACTCACACACAGGGGAAATGTACACAATGCTCACAAATGGAGTTACACAGACTAGCCATAACAAAACAAACATGAACACAAGCAAAACACACATACACATCCAAACACACAAAACATGTCCGTACCCCAGTATAAACATATCTTGGCATCCAGTGCTCAGACCGTTTTTGGTGGCCCCTACAGGACAGATGGAATCCTGTCTTCTCTGATCCGGGCCGGGGCGTCCTCCATGGACCCACAGAAGAAGTGGTACATGTTCGATGGCCCAGTGGATGCAGTGTGGATTGAGAACATGAACACAGTGCTGGACGACAACAAGAAGCTGTGCTTGAGCTCTGGAGAGATTATCAAACTCAGTGATGTGAGAACTCTTCCTCCCCTTTCCTTCTATTCAGGGTCCTTTACTATTCTCCCTCTCTCACCATTCGCCCTGTCTCATCATTCACCCTCTCCTTCTCTATGAACATACTTTGAACATACATTAATACATTATTGAATATTGAACACATTATTAACCTGAAAATCTGCTTGTCATCTTTGTGAATATGTGTAAAAATGTGTGTATATGTGTGTGTGCGTGTATGTGTATATGCATGTGCTTGTGTGTGTGCGTGCGTGTGTGTGTGTATGTCTGTGTGTACGTGCGTGTGTGTGTGTGTGTGCGCGCATCTGCTTCCTCAGGTGATGACCATGATGTTCGAGGTGCAGGACCTGGCGGTGGCGTCCCCTGCGACCGTGTCCCGCTGTGGGATGGTGTATCTGGAGCCCAGCATCCTGGGGCTGGCCCCCTTCACTGAGTGTTGGCTGCGCACCATCCCCGCCTGCATCCAGCCCTACTCTGAGCAGCTCACCTCCCTCTTCTCCCGCTTCCTGGAGGTGACACATGTGCTTGTTCCTCCCAGCTGTTAGCTGTGCGTACCGATCAGGGACGGTAGTCTGAATCAGTCCTTCCTTCCGCAGGACTCCATCGCATTCGTCCGCAACTCAGTGAAAGAGGCCGTCACCTCCATGGACAGCAACCTGACCTGCAGTCTGCTGAAACTGTTGGACTGCTTCTTCCAGCCCTTCATTCCCCGAGAGGTCAGAGGTCACAGGAATACACGTCTTAAACACAGGGATACGCACAGCATAACATGCATCCATTTGGTGAAATACATAAAACACACAGACTGGACCGGATGGGGTGGCTCATTAATTTAAAACTTTTTGTTCCTGTGTAATTTACAGTTAATTATTTTTTTCCTTCTCTTTACTTATTTTATGAAATCAAAGATATGTGATAACCAAAAGCAATGGTTTATAGCCCTGTCAATCAAGAATGTACATTTTAACTACCAGTCATGTACCTAGTTTTCAGGGGCACGCTTTACTGTGTAGAGCAGGTTATGACTGCACACCTGTATGTGGAGGGGGCTTGGGGATTTATCCATTGCCTGTGTTTGTGTTTGTGAGGCAGGGGGAGAAGCCACACCCCCAGGAGAAGCTGTCTCGCCTGAGCGAGCTCATCGAACCCTGGTTCATGTTCTCATTGGTGTGGAGTGTGGGGTGCACAGGTGATGCTGACAGCTACCAGAAATTCAATGCCTGGCTCCGTGACAAGATGGCAAAGGAGAATGTGAGATTCAGTCAATCAATCAAGTCACTCAACTAATGAACCAACCAACCAGCTAATCAGCCAACCCAAACAGCTAGTCAGTCAAGCAAGCAACTAATCAGCCAGCCAACCAACAAATCAATCAGTTACCCAATCAAGTCAATTGTACAGTTTATGAGATATTTCTTGATAAGCAGTACAGTTTAGATGACACAGGGCAACGCAGTCTACTGCAGTGGACAGTATTCATTTTCTGATTGTCTGCTTTTCTATTTGGTTGTATTTCTGCCTGCCCCCCATACCCTGTAGGTGGCGCTGTGTTTCCCTGAGGAGGGACTGGTCTATGACTACCGCCTGGACGATGCAGGGATAAGCAATCCGGAGGAGGATGAGGACGAGACAAAGAGGAAAGTAAGCAGTTTCACTGTTTTTTTAACAGATTGAATCTCCGTATTGAAAATTGTTTTGGGGCTGTTATAAAGTAATGATTGCCATTGTGTGTCCAGGTGCAGTGGGTCAGCTGGATGGAGTCTGCCCAGAGCTTAGTCATCACCCCAGACACCAGCTACTCTGACATCATTGTCCCTACACCAGACACTGTTCGCATATCCTTCCTCATGGACATGCTGCTATGCAACAAGAAGCCTGTAAGTCCATCTCCACTTAACACAATGAAGTAGGAGTCTCTGCTGCATGTTAGCTCTCTCTGAGCTTTGTTTCAGTTGTGTATGCAATGTCCGTACTGTTTATGAATGTGGTGTGTTATTAATGCTAGTGTTTGACTAACTGATGTGTGGGAATAGTGTCTTCTGTTTTGGTTGTGCTTGGGGTTAGTTTGTAAGCAGTGTTAGTTTGTGTGTGGATGTAGTCCACTGTCCTATGTGCTGTGTTGAACAGGTCCTGTGCATTGGGCCCACTGGAACAGGGAAGACCCTTACCATGTCCGACAAGCTGCTGAAGAATATGGAACCTGAGTACATCACCCACTTCCTTATGTTCTCCGCTCGCACCTCTGCCAATCAGACACAGGACTTCATTGACAGCAAGCTGGACAAGAGGTGCTGCCACCTTGTGGACACCCAATCCTTCGGTGTCTTCATTCTTGAGTCTTATCTGTGGGCTGTTTCCATTACCAGCCTCACTCTTTTCAGTCTTACCCATGATTAGCAGTGAGGGACAGTAACTGATGGTGAATGGCTCTTCCTCTTTGTGCTAGGCGGAAGGGTGTATTCGGACCCCCAATGGGGAAATACTATATATTCTTTATTGATGACCTGAACATGCCAATGCTAGAGACGTATGGTGCCCAACCCCCCATCGAGCTGCTGCGCCAGTTTGTGGACCATGGCGGCTGGTATGACAGGAAGCAAATTGGTGAGGGACACAATGGCTGATTTCATACCACTGCTCCAATTCATGAAAACTATTTTAGAACTATCTTCAGATTCAGAATTATACATGTCTCTTGTGTTAACCTGAGGAGAGGCTGGTCTCTATATGGTCTTTTTTATTTGTATTACATCACTTGATGGAAAAGCAGGCCATTTTAAAGCTGGAATGATTTTTTAACTTTTCTGAAAAATGTAATGATAGTCTTTTATCGTGTCCACCCTGAAATGACATGAAGTGGAAAAAGGGCATTGTATTGAAAGCAGAGCAGTGCAATCACTGGTGTCTGACCATTCTATTCCATAGGAACCTTCAAGCACCTGGTGGACATCAATTTTGCCTGTGCCATGGGCCCCCCAGGCGGTGGCAGGAACCCCATCACCCAGCGCTTCACACGCCACTTCAACTTCCTGTCCATTCCTGAGATGGATGATGCCAGCAAGAAGAAGATCTTCTGCACCATCCTTGGCAACTGGATGAGTGAGAGCATGCGTCTTTGGGAGAAGCTGAGTGAGACGGGGGGATTCTTAACTCAGATCCTACTCATATTCAGCACCGATACTCGGCTCAGATTAAAGCTGTATTCAGCACACTCTTAACTCAGATTCTACTCATATTCAGCACAGATAATACACTCAGATTCTGCTCATACTCAGTTGTGGCTTCTGCATTGGTATTTTGTCACATGGGTAATGAGGGGCGTGCGGCCTTTCCTGAGTGGATTTGTGTTGTTTTACAGGTGGAAACATGAGCAAAAAGGAGCGTGGCAGTGAGTGCAGAGCAGGCAGACACAGATACAGAAAGACAGGGAGAGGGAACACCACTGAAGAACTCAGAATTTCTTTGACCTTTTAGACTTACTATGCAGGGTGATGTTGCAGAGCAGTGTTAGCACTATTTCTTTATTAATATACACAATCCTCACATATTCTGTCTCAGTGATGCAATTAAATTAAAACAATGTTTTCCAGATGGAACTGATAAACCAGGCACCTGGTCTTGAAAAAATCATAAAAGTAGTTCTTATTCTTTTTTTACATTGGGAATGTGTCTCAGCTGTCTCACTACCTTGTTGTAATTTAGTATCAAGTCAGCGTGCTGATGCTTCTGTCATATTAGTTAAACTGGTTCACGCATTAAACCCACTGTCATCATTGACTGGCATCAAACACTGTGCTTCTCAGAGTGTATTTCCCTCTTCATTGACACCGTAGAAACAGCCATATTTTATGGGATACGACTGCTCATTTACCCGAGTGTTTGGCCTGTGCCCTCCAGTCCCAGTTGTGGACATACAGCCGCTGAACGAGCCTCTTGTGGATGCCACAATCAAGGTCTACTCCACCATCACCTCCCAGCTGCTGCCATCACCCGCCAAGTCCCACTACACCTTCAACCTGAGAGACCTGTCCAAAGTGTTCCAGGGCATCCTGATGGGGGAGGCCAGCATGTTCCCGGTAGAGCACTGTATCTCTTCTGCCGCAGCTAAAGCAGTCTATGGGAGGACTCCATCGGGGTTTTAATATTCATAAAAGGGATTAGCAAAAATATGTCCCAGGTTGACTTCTGTCAGCACAACAACAGGGCACAGTAAAGTAAATTAGTTAATGGTAAATTCCTGATATCGAGAAGTATTTTTGACTTTTTAATAGACTAGGTAAATTAAGTTCCTAGATGGGCTAAATGGCCTGTTTGCATCTGTATGTACTTATGTAATACACCTTCACAATTCTTCATTTTTTATTGTTTTGTTTAGAGAATTGTACTGGAACTGTTTCTGATCTGAATTATATTGTGTGATAAATTCAAATTAATTCAAAAAGCTCAGCTGCTCAAGTTGGTTCTGGCTGATTGACATGCAGGATAAGGTGAAGCTGCTGCAGCTGTGGTACCACGAGAGCTGCCGGGTCTTCCAGGACCGGCTGGTGTGCGCGGAGGACCGACAGTGGTTCGACCAGCTGCTGCAGTCCTGCATAGAGGAGTTTGAGTGCAGCTTTGAGGAGGTGGTGCCCAGCCAGCCTGTCCTTTTTGGGGACTTCATGGTCCCAAATGCTGCCAACAAGGTGTACCAGCTCATCGAGGACAGGGAGAGGGTGAGACCCTGCCATTAGCTTGCTCAACATTCCTTACATTAACCACTCACCATCCCTGACCTTCTCCTTTCATCTGAATCATTTGTATTGCTGTCTCACTGCCAATTTTAAATGTTCACTGCGAAATCTCTGCCTTGCCCTGTGGCTTGCAGCTGGTCACAGTCATGGAAGAGTACATGGAGGACTACAACCAGATCAGCACCACCAAGATGAGGCTTGTGCTCTTCATGGACGCCGTCCAGCACATCTGCCGGATCAGCCGCATCCTACGGCAGCCCCTTGGCAACGCCTTGTTGCTGGGGGTGGGGGGCAGTGGACGCCAGTCCCTCACCAAGATGGCCACCCACATGTGAGTGTGATCTCCATTAAGTTTCGTCACAGCTTCTCTATGGTAAGATGTTAAGCTCCTATGTTTCCCCTGTCCTCTCTGCTTCCTCTCTAGGTATATAATTTCAGTTGCTATGTTATATTGAATATATACTAAATATATACTGCTGTAAAATGCACTATACAAATAAAATTTGATTGATTGATACTATGGATATTCATGAAAGGCATGTCTATGGACAGATAATCCTTTTCCACTGGTACAGTCTTTGGATTCACTCTTCATGGATATTCATGAAGATGCATAAAATGTAACATTGCCACTTTAACTTGGTATTAGGCTACCTTGCTTGGCTGTAACCATTTCTTTCATTCAGATGAATGGTAACTACTGACCATATCCTCCCACTAGGAGGAGGTGGAATCTCACCCTAGGCTTGTCGCTGAGCTCAACAAATTTTGATAAGTTGAATGTAAAACAAGTATTAATTTAATCTATTTATAGATTTGAGGGCTAGGGTAAGATGGCTATCCTTCACTATTATGGTCAACTAGATCTCATACATGCATGGCTTCACCACAAGCCCTGTCCCTCATATGACTATATTCCTGTCACTGTTTTGTCCCTCAGGGCTGACTATGAGTGCTTCCAGATTGAACTGTCCAAGAACTACGGCCAGGCTGAGTGGAGGGATGATATCAAGGGCATCATGCTGAAGGCTGGCCTACAGAATGAGCAAATCACTTTCCTGTTTGTGGACACTCAGGTAAGCGTGTTTCACCAATTACTTTACACATTCTCATTGGTAAGCACACATACCTGTGTTCTCACACATTCCCGAGTTGTTCTGCACTACTCTTTGCAGATCAAGTGCGAGTCGTTCCTGGAGGATGTGAACAACATCCTGAATTCGGGCGATGTGCCGAATCTGTACGCGTCAGACGAGCAGGACCGTATCCTGGTGGCCATGAAGCCCGTGGTGCAGGATCTGGGCCAACAGCCTACCAAGTCCAACCTGATGGCTGCCTATATCAAGAGAGTTCGCAGCAACATCCACACGGTGCTGTGCATGAGGTACACACACATGGGCACGCGCATACACTCATACAGGTACACATACATGCACGCAAGCACAAACATAAATGTGTATACATGCCTGCACTTTGACATAATCCCTCTCTTCTCCCCATGCTTCCACAGTCCAATCGGGGAGGTGTTCCGTGCCCGTCTCCGGCAGTTCCCCTCCCTGGTCACCTGCTGCACTATTGACTGGTTCAGTGCCTGGCCAGAGGAGGCGCTAGAGTCTGTCGCAAACTCCTTCCTCGGCGAGCTGCCGGAGCTGGAGGCTGAGCCTGCCGTCCTGAAGGGGCTGGTGAGAAGGGGGATGGGTGGAAGGGAGGGGGTAATGCAATGGAGATGGTGAGTCTGGGAGAGAGAGCGGGAGAAAAGCTGCAGGGAGGTGCCCTAGGCAGAATGGGTGGGCTTGGGGGCAGGGATCAATGAAGGTAAGTGATTGCTTATATCCTCTGTCTGGTTCAGACCATGATGTGCATGGACATCCACCAGACAGTGGCCAGGAAGTGTGATCAGTACCTGGCTGAGCTCTCACGACACAACTACGTCACGCCCAAGAGCTACCTGGATCTGCTCGCTATCTTCTCCTCCCTTATTGGCCGCAAGAAACAGGAGCTGCACAGCGCCCGGCAGAGAATGAAGATCGGCCTGGACAAGGTGAGAGGAAGGAAGGGAGAACACTGGGGGTTTTTGGAAGAAGGAGATTTTCTTATTTCTTTATTAATTTCATTGTTTTTTGTGTGACTGTATGTTTTTCACACTATGCTAGTTGCTCGTGACTCACCGTGTCCTTGTGGTGTGTGTGTGTGTGTGTGTATGCGTGTGCGCGCACATCTGTCTTTTCCTGTGCTACTGTAGCTGCTGCATACAGCAGATGATGTCAGTAAGATGCAGGAGGAGCTGGAAGTTATGAGACCCCTTCTGGAGGAGGCAGCTCAGGACACCCTGGTTACCATGGAGAAGATTAAGGTTGGACCAGCACATCTGGGTACCACTAGTGCTTTATAAACTGCAATGAACCCTCATTCAGCAAGTGTTTGTTTTTCTGTGTGTTTGTGTGTGTGTTTTGCTGTGTGTATGTGTGTGTGTGTGTGTATTCCTCTGCGCGTGTCTGTGTGTGCAGGAAGACACGGCAGTAGCAGAAGTGACTCGTGTGGAGGTTCAGGCTGAGGAGGCGAAAGCCTCTGAAAAGGCTCATAAGGCCCACGCCATCGCTACAGACGCACAGAAGGACCTGGACGAAGCGCTGCCTGCGCTGGACGCCGCCCTCGACAGCCTCAAGTCCCTCAATAAGAACGACGTGACTGAGGTATCCCAGCCCAGACCCAGCCCTAACCCACGCAGTGTCCCCTGACACACCGGCATTACTCCAGTCTCTGTGACACCATTCACTCTAAATTAAAAACAGGACAGAACCATAATGCAAGTTGCACTGGACTGAAGTGGAATGTAAGCAATTGGTATGTGAAAAACCAATGTAATTTTCAGTGTGTCAGCTAGAATTGCTCTCTGTTTATGTCTAGTTACTGGCACTGGGATGGTTAACTGTCCTTTCCTGTCGTTGCTACTGTTCTTGTAGATCTGTAGATTGTTTGTATGTGATTTGTTTTGCACGTTGCTGTGGATACGTGCTTCTGCTAGACGGGTGTAATAGGCAGTAATGGGCCTGATGTCTGGCAGGTGCGGGCGATGCAGAGGCCCCCCCAGGGTGTGAAGCTGGTTATTGAAGCTCTGTGCATCATTAAAGGCATTAAGCCCAAGAAGGTGCCTGGGGAGAAGCCTGGCACCAAGGTGGATGACTACTGGGAACCGGGCAAGGGTCTGCTGCAGGACCCGGGCAAGTTCCTGGAGGGCCTATTCAAATTTGACAAGGTAAGGGAGGAGGCAGCGTCCTGACCAATGAGGGAGGTCCACACAAGCCCTGCCCACTATCCATCAGAGCCATGGTTATGGTTGTGTTCACTTCTCACATTAATAAAAGTTTCAGTGAAATGTCCACAAATTAAAATGTACTTTCCATAAGATTCAATGAGTGAGTGTATTGTTGTTTCTAGAACTACTCTCTTGTGGGTGACCAACCTCGATTATTCTCTTCTTTTGACCTTAGGAAAACATCCCAGACTCAGTGATCAAGTTGGTCCAGCCATACATTGACAATGAGGAGTTTCAGCCTGAGTCCATTGCCAAGGTGTCCAAGGCCTGCAAATCCATCTGCCAGTGGGTGCGGGCCATGCACATCTACCACTTTGTCGCCAAGGGGGTGGAGCCTAAACGGGTGAGGCCCTGCGTGCTCTGCTGCAGTCTCTCTATTTCAGCCTGTCTGTCATGCTCCTGTAGCCTGGTAACAGAAGCAGCACCAGATCTGCTTCTCACTTTCTCATGTACGGTGCAATGTGATCGTTATACAACCCCTTTCAGATGCTTATCTGTTGTAGAAATGTTTGTTCTACTGAATGTGGTAGCATTGTCAATGGGAGATTAGGAAGGCAGACAGGGAGAACATATGAAACCTCCAGAGCCCTGTCTCTATCTTACCTGATCCCAGTCCTAAAAACCCCCAACCTTCCTCAGCCCTTCATGCCACATCCTGTCCTGCCGCCCCCTCCTTCCCTTTGTGTGAGCAGCAAGCCCTAAAGGAGGCTCAGGAAGATCTAGCAGCCACCCAGAAAATCCTGGATGAAGCCATGGGCAAATTGGCGGCTGTGGAGGAGGGCATTGCTGCCCTGGAGGCTAAGTACCGTGACTGCCTGGCCAAGAGAGATGAGCTGGACAACAAGTGCTCACTGTGTGAGGCGCGGCTGGTTCGGGCTGACAAGGTCAGTCTGGGAACACACTGTGCAAAACACCTCTGCTCTAGCAATGTACAACACTCCTCAACTACACACTACTACAACCTCACACCCTGCAGTATACCTTTGCCATAGCAACGTACATTGCCCCTCAACTACAAACTACTACAACCTCATACCCTGCAGTATACCTTTGCCATAGCATTGTACACTGCCCTTCAAATACACACTACTTCAACCACACAGCTTTGCATTTTTACATAGGGTCCGTTTATACAGATGGATATTTACTAAAGCAATGCAGGTTAAGTACCTGGGAATCAAACCTTCAACCTTTCAGTTACAAGGCCAGTTCCTTAACCATTATACTATACTGCCATGCAGTGGCATAGCTGCTATGGCACATCACACCATGCAGTATACCTCTGCTATAGGAAACTGATCAGCGTCACAATCCACACTGCTAAAAGTGGTGTGGTTGAAAGAGCTGTTTCTGAAACAACATTATTTTTCAGGGATATTGAACCCATTTTTATGTTGCTTTATTGACGATCAGCATTCATGACATTGCTTATGGTACAGATTTTATGGGCCCTTGAATTTGACGGAATGCGACCTTGGAAAGACTTGGAAAGTGAGGGAGCCCTATGCATGTGCGTGCGTGCACACGCATGCCATAACTGTGTTCTGCGTGTTCATGCGGTGTGAGTGCAGTTGATTGGCGGCTTGGCGGGTGAGAAGGTGCGCTGGGCTGAGACGGTGGAGGAGCTGGACTACATGGTGAATAACGTGTCGGGAGACGTGCTGCTGGCGGCGGGATACGTGGCGTACCTCGGCCCTTTCACCGTGAGTGCCTTCGCCTCTGCTCCCTGTGACCGTGAGGACCGTGAGGGCAGGGTGGAGCCCGGCGTGCGTGTGGAATAAGGGTGATGTGATTTAAGTATGTGACAGGATGCGCTAAACCATGTCCTCTTTATAGAAGGATGTGGTTTAGTTAACCAGTTGTGCTTGTTTGTGTGAGAATGATTTCTTTTTGAGCAGTGGTGTGCACTGTTTGGGTAATAATGGGTGTAAAGATTACTTTTGTTTCTGTAAGCTATGTAAGCATGTTGTTTGAGTAAGCTTGTGTTTTATTTCAGTAAGCATGTGTTTTTTAGTTTGGGTGTTCAGTTAAGGATGTGCATGTGCTGTTTCAGTTAAAAAGAAAAGTGTGTTTTTCGTATAGGGCGAGTACAGGGCGGATATGGCAAAGGAGTGGTTGCAGCGGTTCAAAGAACTAGGTGTTCCTCACACATCGAACCCGGATCTGATCAGCACCCTGGGCGACAAGGTCAAGATCCGATCCTGGCAGGTCAGAGGCCTTCGGAGCAGCACAAAGAACATGCTGTAAAATGTGTCTGTGTACTTTATGGCCCCACTGCACATGTATGAACCCTGCTGGTATGCATGTTCGTTTTGTCCTAGTACCTAGAAGAAACTGCAGAGTATCATAATTGCGAACCCCATGTAAACCCTTCCTAAGTTTTATGTGACAGTGGCTCCCGGAATGGCATTGTGCTGTTTAACATCATGGCTTCATCGCTATTATCTTATGTGTTTTTTTACCTGTATGGGTAAATTTGCATGTGTATATTAATGTGTACCTGTGTGTCTGTGTGTGTAGATCACAGGGCTGCCCAAGGATTCTCTGTCGGTGGAAAACGGGGTGATCACGCAGTATTCACCACGCTGGCCACTGTTCATAGACCCGCAGGGACAAGCCAACAAGTGGATCAAAAACATGGTGAGGACTCACAAGCTTAGCACTGTTACTCTACAGAATGCGTTTCAGTCAGTCAGCATCCTCTTACCCGACCCATACTCTTCAGGGTATTGCAGTATCTGCAGAGCACTGTAAATGTCTAAAGGAATACTCATCCTTTCATTAGCAGCTGCCCTTGTGATATTGTGAGTATGGTAGGGTGCAGAGGTCCCTGTTGTTCCTGTAGTGGGCTGGAGCCACAGTGTGAACCTCACTTCCTGTGTCTTCAGGAGCGTGAAAACGGACTGGACGTGATGAAGCTCAGTGACCGGGACTTCCTGCGCAGTCTGGAGAATGCCATCCGCTTCGGGAAGCCCTGCCTTCTGGAGAACGTGGGCGAGGAGCTGGACCCAGCGCTGGAGCCCGTCCTGCTCAGAGAGGTCTGAATTCAACAATGACCTCCGAACTACACTGACTCAACACACGCCGTACTGAACACACTACTGTGGTCACTGAACACTCCCTCCCTGAACCATTTAGTTGTGTATCGGGGGTATTTGGTCATGTTGCAAGTTTGCATGTTCAGGTCTGCAGTGTTATATGCGTATGTTGAGATCTGCAGTGTTACATGTGTTTGTGTTGAGATCTGGTGTTATACTTGTGTTGAGATCTGCAATGTTAGATGTGTCTCTGCAGTGCTGCTTGTGTATTTCTGCTCCCTAGACCTTTAAACAGCAGGGCAGCACAGTGATAAAACTTGGAGACACCATCATCCCTTACCATGACGACTTCAAAATGTACATCACCACCAAACTGCCCAACCCTCACTACTCCCCTGAGATCTCCACAAAGGTCACTCTCATCAACTTCACCCTTTCGCCCAGGTACCCTTACCATGTCTGCACTGCAGATAAATACTGAGGAATTATCCCAACGTAAAGGCACAGTCAGGATTATTTTTGGATGAGCTCTGACACAGTCAGGGTTTTGGGGTGAGCTCTCACACAGTCAGGGTTTTTGGGGTGAGCTGTGGCACAGTCAGGGTTTGGGGTGAGATCTGACAGTCAGGGTTGGGTTTCGGGGTGAGCTCTGACACAGTCAGGGTTTTGGGGTGAGCTCTGACACAGAGTTTTGGGGTGAGCTCTGGCACAGTCAGGATTATTTTGGGGTGAGCTCTGACACAGTCAGGGTTTTGGGGTGAGATCTGACAGTCAGGGTTTTGGGGTGAGATCTGACAGTCAGGGTTTTGGGGTGAGCTCTGACACAGTCAGGGTTTTGGGGTGAGCTCTGGCACAGTCAGGGTTTTGGGGTGAGATCTGACAGTCAGGGTTTTGGGGTGAGCTCTGGCACAGTCAGGGTTTTGGGGTGAGATCTGACAATCAGGGTTTTGGGGTGAGATCTGACAGTCAGGGTTTTGGGGTGAGCTCTGGCACAGTCAGGGTTTTGGGGTGAGCTCTGAAGTAGGCCTCTGACCGCAGTGGGCTGGAGGATCAGCTGCTGGGCTGTGTGGTTGCTGAAGAGCGACCGGACCTGGAAGAGGCGAAGAACCAGCTGATTGTGAGCAGCGCACGGATGAAGCAGGAGCTGAAGGAGATTGAGGACCAGATCCTCTTCAGGCTGAGCTCTGTGGAGGGGAACCCCGTGGATGACGAGGAGCTCATCAGGGTCCTGGGTGCCTCCAAGGTCAAAGCGGGAGAGATAGAGGTCAGGGTCCATGCGTGGTGCATGTGTTATTACACACCGGGAACACACAAACAGAAAATATTGGCTAAAGTCACAGAGCAGTCACGGCAGTTGTTAAAAATCACAGAAAGATTTTTAAAAGAACAATAATTATAAGTAGAATGGCAAGAGTCTGTGGTTACAGTAAACCTTGCCTATGCTGGGCCTACAGTATTAGTGCTGTCTGCAGTACACATATAATGCATATTGTATTAAAGCCCTCAGCTGTGTGTGTAGTGTATACATGCTCTCAGGGTTGTCACTGCTCAGAATGTGGTTAGGCCTTTGAGGATGGGTGACAGGGACAGGCAGGGCTTTGTGCGTGTGGGTGATTCCCGCTGACTTGCCACCTGTCGCAGGCCAAAGTGATGGTGGCGGAGGAGACGGAGCGGGACATAGACGCCACGCGGCTAGAGTACGTGCCGGTGGCCGTGCGCACGCAGATCCTCTTCTTCTGCGTCTCGGACCTCTCCAACGTGGATCCCATGTATCAGTACTCCCTCGAGTGGTTCCTGGGCATCTTCATGTCGGGCATCGCCAACTCCGAAAAAGCAGGTGCTGGATCATACCTTTTCATGCATCAGCTGCACATCTCATACATAAGCTTACATCATAACTTTCATTATGCTCCCTTGCTCCTCCCTTACTCACACTAAACCGTATTGCTAACATATTGCTATATGGTACGATAAGGGGTATTATACCATGGATGGTCCCCAACCATGGAAACTAATTATGCTCTTCTGGCAGTATGGGGTGGTATGGTCTATACATCATTGACTGTATGAGCTTGCCTGTGTGTGTCTTACAGATACGGTGGAGAAACGGATTGTCAACATCAATGAGTTTTTCACCTTCAGCCTCTACAGCAACGTGTGCCGCAGTCTGTTTGAGAAACACAAGCTCATGTTCGCCTTCCTGCTGTGCGTTCGCATCATGATGAATGAGAACAAGATTGACATGGTGAGGCAGAGACACTCATTTAGACACACCTAGCTTGTCATGTCTGTCTGTCTATCTCAGCAGGCCACCCCAGCTGGGACAAAATCTTCCACAAGTCACTGCCCCCGATCAGATAAATTAAGCATGTTTAAATGTTAGCCACCATTGTGCTAACTGGGAGTTAAATGGTTTTCTGATGTGATGAATTTTTTTTGTATGGTTTTTGTTCCTTCAGTGTTGAGTATATTTCCCTGGCATTAAGTGTGTTCTTCTGGCATTGAAGGTTTGTCTCTGGTTATGAAGGTGTGTCTGGTAGTGTTGAATGTGTTCCTCAGGTGTTGGGTTTGTCCAGTAGTGCTGAGCATGTTCCTCAGGTGTTGGGTGTGTCCGGTAGTGTTGAGTGTGTTCGTCTGGTTTGGGTTTTTTCGGTAGTGTTCAGCGCGTTCCTCTGGTGTTGAGCGCTCATATCCCTGTCCCAGGCGGAGTGGCGGTACATGCTGTCGGGGGGCATGGCCCAGGAGCAACTCCCCAACCCTGCGGAGGACTGGCTGTCCAGCCGTGCCTGGCAGGACATCCTGGGCCTGAGCAGCCTGCCCACCTTCAGCAGCCTGGCAGCCGACTTCCAACAGCACGAGGCCCGATTCAGAGAGATCTTCGACAGCAGCCAGCCTCACAGGTTTCAACACACGGGCATGCACGCGTCACACACACACACACACACACACATACACACACAGATACACACACAGTGACGTTCAAAGAGACACAGGTTCAACTGACTGTAGATTCTGTGTTTGTGTGTGAGTACAGGGAGCCTTTACCAGGAGAGTGGGACACCCAGCTGGACTCCTTCCAGAAGCTGCTCATTCTGCGCTGTCTTCGGGCTGATCGCCTCACACACGGAATGCAGGACTTTGTGGCAGCTCAGCTGGGCCAGCGCTTCATTGAGCCCCAGGTACTGAACGCCTCTGCAACAGTCTGCAGGACTTACAGTGCAGCTACACCATCCACAGATTAAAAAAATATCAAGGTCTCGAAAGTTCTTGGGGGTTACTACATTTTGAAGGTACTTTAAAATATTTGAATTTAAAACATTAGATTAAAAGCTTTGGATTTTATTTAAACCTGTCCCTTATAAATTAATCCTAGATCAGAAACCACAATCTATTCAAAGGCTTTTGGTTTGGATAGGTTTTTAAAGAGCTTATTTTTAAAGACTAAATATATTTTCAGTCATATTGAGGCTATTTTTCAACTGCTTATTGATGTTTGGAGTGCAGCCTTGAAATTAGTTGATGTCAGAGATAGTTGTGTGGATGCTGCTTTTATCCCACTAACCTCTGACCCCCTGCTCTCCCTCCCCCTCCCTCTCCCAGACATCGGACCTCTCCGTGGTGTTTAAGGAGTCGTCTCCCTCCATCCCGCTCATTTTCGTGTTGTCTCCTGGAACTGACCCCGCCGCCGACCTCTATAAGTTTGCTGATGTCATGAAGTTTTCCAAGAAGATGAGTGCCATCTCTCTGGGCCAGGGCCAGGTCAGTCACCAAGCGTAGCCATGTTTGCACCAGAAAGCTAATTCGTACTAATGAGGAAACAGTAATTAAGTGCATCTCTCGCTCTAATTGTTAGTTTAATTAGTGCTTGGGTAAACGGCTTGATGTCAATTCCAAGTAGTTCTGGAGCCCTGAGACCAGGTCCACATGGGCAGTTGTCATTTGTATTCACTAGCCTTTTTTAGAAATGTTTCGACAGCATGGCTCGCCGCGCATGGCTCACAAACTGACAGCCCACCCAGTCCTCAGTGGAGCAGAGCCCAGGGAATGGCCATTGAATGAATGGTTTACGGCTGCAAATTGCTGTCTCTAGTGTGATGTCAGTGTGTGACCAGTCGTGCTGGCTCCTGTCAGGCCGTGATCGGGCTGTGATGTTCTGGCCTGCATTTCAGGGCCCGTGGGCAGAAGCCATGATGCACAAAGCCATGGACAAGGGCCACTGGGTCTTTTTCCAGAACTGCCACCTGGCCCCCAGTTGGATGCCCTCTCTAGAGAGGCTCATTGAGAACATCGACCCCAACAAGGTGAGAGGCATCGATGGGTACACAGGCCATGCTCCTGAAGTTTCATTGGAGAGCCAGAAAACGATGGAGGACTTCTCATCTTACATTTGATTATTTTGCACTATTTAGCTCTTGTTAAAAATGACTTACAAGGCCATTAGACCACCCAAACAGCCTGTAACATTCTAGACATTTATTGCAAAACTAATCTGCCACCACACAAGTGAATGAAAGGCTGAAACAGCTTCGAGCCTGATCTTCTGTTCCCTTCGTAAATGCAGCACCATAGTCCAGAAGAGCTGAGGTAAGGAATGGGCAGCGTTAGCCCAACTCACACCTGTACCCTGCTCTCTCCCAGGTACACCGGGACTTCCGCCTCTGGCTGACCAGCCTGCCCAGTAACAAGTTTCCTGTGTCCATTTTGCAAAACGGCTCCAAGATGACCATAGAGCCCCCAAGGGGCATCAAGGCTAACCTGCTCAAGACTTACCTGAGCCTCTCTGATGAGTTCTTCAACTCCTGCTCCAAGGTCAGACCCCTGCTCCTCCTCTTCATCTTCCTCCCTCTTCCTCTCACTCCCTCTGCCTGCATGTTTTTCTCTTTCTGTTTAGTCGCAGACAAGTGGCTCTTGTCAAAATCTGTTTTCAAAAGATTTTCACTTCTGATTTTATACTGTTACTCATTGCTGTCATTCTGTTTGTGCTATGTCATTTTTTACATTACTGCTTGTTGGCACCAAGCCCCCTTCAGTCAAGCTTAAAAAACATATCATGCAGCCCTGCAGCTGCCCTGATAAAGGTTTATAATGATCTATTGATTGTTTCTGGTGCTATTCCTCTTGTTCCCCTTAGCCCATCTCCACTGCTGCCTTTTACCCCACCTGCACCTCTACTTGCTGCAGACACTAATTCAGTGCTGCTCTGCTTTACCTATGGATGCTATTCCAGCACAATGAAAACTAAGCAACATAGAGCAGCCACGAACAGCCTCTCTCCAGGCTGACTGTCCTTATGATTTATGTGTCCAGTCTAGCCTTAAGGTTCTCCTTCCCCTGCTGGCTAAAAACACTGGGCTTCTCTTGCTATTCCCTCCCCGTGTGCTGCAGGTTATCTAGTTTAATTCGGAAGTGCTTGATATGGGTCCCTCGTGTATTTTTTATATGAAACTCTAAAATACATCGTTTCAAAGCTACATTCTCCAAAACCCTTTTGTGTTGTTTTCTGTCTACGTGTACAGTCGATATATTTTGCACACCTACCATATTTTTGACTTTGCTGTTGTTACTGTTACTGTAAATTGTATCTTCATTCAAGACAGTAATTCTTTGTCCTTGTTTTATTCACTGGGACTTTGAACTATTATTATATTTGTTGATACCACATACATCTAGAATGCTCAAAGGGTTATGAGATTGCAATTTACAATGTGCACTTGGGGCAGGGAGTTATATAAGATGGCCGAAGGTTACAGATGATTGCCTTGGAACTATTTTCTGCTGTAGGTGTTTTGTTTTCATAGTGTAGTGAATTTAAAAGATTTGAGAGATTATGAAAATGCTGGGAAATAGAACATGCTGTAGCACAAGACGCGGGTACATCGGGACTCCCCTGACATCTCTCTTGCTGTTGGCCCCTCTCCTCCTCCCAGGCCAGGCCCTTCAAGTCCCTGCTCTTCTCTCTCTGCCTGTTCCATGGGAACGCCATCGAGCGCAGGAAGTTTGGCCCGCTCGGCTTCAACATCCCTTACGAGTTCACAGACGGGGACCTGCGCATCTGTATCAGCCAGCTCAAGATGTTCCTGGATGAGTACCAGGACACGCCCTACAAGGTGTGTGAACTCAGCACTGCCATGTGCTGCTACACCATGGCTGCCCTGGCCCTCTATAGCTGTCCTCTTTCTTCTGGGCTTCCCTTTGGGATGAAGTTATAGGTACAGCTATTTGAAGATATGTAAGCTGTATTGTGCCATTTACTTTTGCTTACAGTACTTATTGTTGGTTTGTTCAGTTCACTTTTTTAACAAATGGGTGTGGCTTTGTGGCAATATTGCACAGAAACACTGATGTTTCCACTTCTCTCTGTAAGTCGCTCTGTACTGTAAGTGCGCAAGCGGTTTTACTGACTCTGACTGTGTGTATGAGTATATTTGTCTGTGTGTGTATTCTCCTGCCTCTCTCATCAGTTTTGTGTGTGAGTGTGTATGTTTGTGCGTGTGTGTGTGTATGTTTGTGTGTGTGTATGCGTGTGTGTGCATGCGTGTGCGTGTGTGTGTGTGTGTATATGTATGTGCATGTGTGTGTGTGTGTGTGTGTGTGTGTGTGTGTGTGTGTGTGTGTGTGTGTGCATGTGTGTGTGTGTGTTTGTGTTTGTGTGTGTGTATATGTGTGTGCATGTGTGTGTGTGTGTTTGTGTGCCGCAGGTGTCATGTATTTCAGTGGCTGACTGGCCCTTGTGCTCCCCCAGGTCCTGAGGTACACAGCAGGACAGATTAACTATGGCGGCCGTGTGACAGATGACTGGGACCGGCGCTGCATCCTGAACATTCTGGAAGACTTTTACTGCCCCGCTGTCCTCACTGAGGACTACGCCTACTCCCCCTCAGGAGAGTACCGTCAGATCTGCACGGATAATGATATCAAGGTAAGGGGAATGCTCTTTCCTTTCTCAAAATCTCTTCCCAGGTGTCAATCAATGCCGCTGGGTGTCATATGGCACTGGGATCAGTGATCGGTCGGGTACATTTTTGTTCTGCAGGGCTACCTGGAGTACATCCGCAGCCTGCCCATCAACGATACACCTGAGATCTTCGGTCTTCATGACAATGCAAACATCAGCTTTGCCCAGAATGAGACATTTGCTTTGCTGGGGGCTGTGGTGAAGCTGCAGCCAAAAGCAGCAGCTAGCGGTGGCAAAGGCCGGGAGGAGGTACAGTCTCAACACAACGCTGCATTATCACAGCAGGCTATCTTACAATGGTACAGAACAACACCTTACCACAGAAGACAACAGATCATAAGTATCATTCCATCACACAACACAACACAGCATACTATGCTGTAGCATTACAATTTGCCTTCACTGGAACTACGGGGCCTAGCCCAAACCTTGAAAAAACAGCACCTGACCAAGAGGTGTCCAGATACTTTTGGTCATATAGTGTAGAAACACAGATACCCTATATCACAATTCAAAAGGTGAACCCAGGTGAACGGTCGCTCATTGTTTGGGTGTTAAGAGTAGAAGAGGAGATGAGGGAACTAAAATAAACAGAAAATTCAGAAAAGCCCACAGCCCTGTACGTAGATGCCTCAGACACTGCAGGCAGCAAGGTGCCGCGTCGGTGTGCTGTGTCAAGTGTGCATTGTGCACTCTCTGTCGCCCTCTACAGATCGTAGAGGAGATTGTTACAGGCATCAAGGATAAGGTTCCTGAGCCCATTAGTATTGAGGAAGTGATGAGGAAGTACCCCATCCTGTACGAAGAGTCCATGAACACAGTACTGATCCAGGAGGTCATCAGGTACACAGGGCCTCCCCTCTCCATCCCTCCCTCCCCCACTTTTCCTCCTTCACTCACTCCCCACTTTAAAGAAGATTTCCTGTGGATATTAGAGATGGGGTCTCTGCGATTAGAAAACAACCGCTTCTTAAAGACAACTGTTGGTGATGAACAGTCATAATTCTGCCATCCATATTGATGATTATTAATGTGCTGTTGTTTTTCTCTGTGTGATGCTTTCTGTCCTTCCCTTCCTCCCTCAGGTATAATAGACTGCTAGTTGTGATATCACAGAGCCTCAGTGATCTGGTAAAGGCCCTGAAGGGTTTAGTGGTGATGTCTTCAGAGCTGGAGCTGATGGCTAACAGCCTGTTCAACAACACCGTGCCAGACATGTGGAACTCCAAGGTAAGGGTTTACACTCACCCCGTCCTGCTTACACTGCACAGGTTTCTTTATTTATGTGCATTTTTACTCATCAAAGCATTACAATTACTATTAAATGTTACTGATTTACTGATTTAGGTGTCAACCCTATAAAAAACTTCACAGTCTCTGTACAGTCTGATGCCTCTTGAGAGTGACTCAGTAAGCAGTCAGGATTCAGGATTATTTAAAAAAGGAGATGTAGACGGTTCTTGTAGTAGGTGGATGTTAAAATTTCATAAATAGTAGCTTGTTAATGCATTAATTCCCTTCTCATTTTCCCACAGTAATTTTATCAAAAGGTCCTGACTCAGATTTAAATGGTCAATTGTTTAGTGTACAGTGGTTGCATAAAACATAACATTACATTTACATAGGGGGCTACTCGTCTCCTCTTTCCTAGCTCTGTCCTTTCAGTTTATTCCAAACTATTTCACTTACCCTCATCCCCTGTTTGTGGCCACATTTCTGTAAAGCCAGCTTGAGTCCTGGGCCCCATTTATCACAAGACCCACTAACTCCACTAACTAACGTGTCTTTTTTATTTTATAACACTGAAGACTGAAGGGATATTCTCTGTGGTGCGTTGTGACTGACTGCATGGCGCACTGACTCCTTCTCTCTCTCCCCTCCTTCCAGGCGTACCCGTCCCTGAAGCCGCTGTCCTCCTGGGTGATGGACCTGCTGCAGAGGATCAGCTTTGTGCAGGCCTGGATCTCGGACGGCATCCCGGCCGTCTTCTGGATCAGCGGCTTCTTCTTCCCGCAGGCCTTCCTGACCGGCACCCTGCAGAACTTCGCCCGCCGCTCCGTCCTCTCCATCGACACCATCGGCTTCGACTTCAAGGTGAGGCCAGGGAACTCTCAGTCTCCACGGCTCCTCTCTGTACACCATTACCGCTCACGTGTTAGACTGTATAGGAAGTTTACATCAGCACTTCCTACTATTTAAACATCAGTCTCTAGCCTCATCATAACTGAAAAACCTTTACTGTGGATCTATCAGGAATGTGGTTACTGGATTATTTTGAACAGCCTCCTATTTTAACCTCACTGGTAAGAGGTCAATTGATTTATGTATAAAACATATCTCACAAAAATAGGCCAGTAGTTGCAGTTTTAGTAATGATGAAAAGGGCTTTCCCGTGTTCTCCCCGTCTAAAGCAGCTGAGTGTGGGAGGACAGGCTTGGCAGTGCCAGGCCACTGCCCTGATGTGCCGTGTGCCCCCCATGCAGGTTATGAAGGAGTCGGCCAAGGAGCTGAGGGAGCGGCCGGACATGGGCTGCTACATCCACGGGCTGTTCCTGGAGGGTGCGCGCTGGGACGCCCAGGCGGCCTGCCTGACCGAGTCGCGGCCCAAGGAGCTCTACACCGAGATGGGCGTCATCTGGATGGTGCCCGAGCCCAACCGCAAGCCGCCCCTCTCCGGGGTGTACGTCTGCCCCATCTACAAGACCCTCACCCGCGCAGGTCAGCAATGCTTCCCCACCCAACACCTGTCATTACGTTTTACCCAATTTTACAACGCCCTGGAAACACTGCACTGTGCTACCCCTCATAGAAATCACGCTGTGAAAGCGCACTTACTGTCTGCTCCCATATAATCAGTTCTGTACAAAACCAAATACACACCACTCCAGACACCTCTTTTTATGCATTCCCCTATCAACGGCACACCGTATGCCTCTGAGCACTGTACACCCCTACATTAACACATATTTGGGGAGCATGGGCAGAGGGCCGAGGGGAAAGGAGAGAGTCTTTGGCACAGAGAAGTTTTGACTGATGTGCTGTGAGTCACCTGCTAAAGACAGCCACAGAGCTGCTGTAATACCGGCCTGATGTGCGTGTGCTGTAGTTAACCCAAGAGTCTGCCGCATTTCTGCAGTCTGTTTCTGTCATCCAGTGTGGTGGCAAAGCTGCTCGCTGAGAAAAGTGCTCCTCTCGCAACACATACACGCAGTGTCACACGCACACACACACACACACATTTTCTCACACATACACGCACACACAGAAATGATGAGAGAGGCAGGAGAGTAGCTCACTACCACTATGTTTATTCCACAGGAACTCTGTCTACCACGGGTCATTCCACCAACTATGTCATCGCTGTGGAGCTGCCCACTGACCGTACCCAGAGGCACTGGATCAAACAGGGCGTGGCACTGATCTGTGCCCTGGACTACTAGACACACACGTGCACATGCGCGCACTCGCACACACACACACAAGTGCGCACTCAAGCACACACACACGTGCACAGCCTTCTAGAAGGAAAGCATTAGTGCTGGGTTTCAATATTTTGAACTGGTGTTTTAGAAAGTTGTAATATTTTGCTGGAAAGGTATAATATTTAGTTAGAAAGGTATAATATTTTGTCAGAAAGTTTTTGAAATGTTTTGTTTTCAAAACATGTTAAAATTGTTTAATTTATGCTTGATGTTTTTTTTTTGTTTTCTTATAAAACATTTGTCACAGTGATGAATTTTGTGGTTGTAGGGAATGAAGAGATAGTGATCATTTGCTATGGGTCTGTCTGTGTTTTTGGATTCAAGTGCACGTCTGTCACTTGCAGGGGCATCACCATCCGTCCTCAGGCGTTATTCTGGGATTGAGGCAGCTTTGTGGCATGTTTACCACAGGCGTGAGATGTTCCTTTTCATTCACTGAACACCATCAGGAGTGTCCTAAGAGAGAACCAGGGAACAGTGCATGGTCAACACTGAAAATCTGACCCAGAGCTTTGAACTTGTTTTGCCAGTTTGCTAGATTAAATGGTAGTTCGCCTCCATATATTTTGCTGTACCTGAGTGAGAAATCCTCAGCAGGAGTTCAAATGTGCTAATGGGCAGGATGCTACTAGCGGTCACTTTACGTCTCTGTGTTACAGACGTGGTCAGTCGTGAATGTGCTACGTGGACTCAGTGCAGTTGGCAAGCGTCTCGATCGTAAGTGTAGCCTACTGTCGGTCCTGCGGGCGCATTGCCAAGGGGCTTTTATGCGTGGATTTCCCGCGGTTGCCTCTGATGTGACACAGTATCTGCTGCACCTCTTTTCCTCTTGTGCTCCATACTCTGGTAGCCGAATCACATCTATTGACTTGCAACTCCTCAGCCTCTGGAGAGTGGGAAAGTGCCATTTCTGCCGTGAATGTCCTTGGCATCGCCACTAGGGCAGCACGACATCACACACCCTCACATCCCATGGATCATCTGTGCTACACTTACAAATGCCATAACTCATGGTGCAAAACACAATCATGACATACCGCCCAGAGGAGATGGGGAATTGGATGTTGTGATAAAACCACACACACACCTATTAGCTTCATTTGTGCTTTAATTAAGACCACTACATTAATGTCTCTATCACTTGCATGACCTGCAGTAGAATGCGCATTGGGACTGATGTGTATAAACGATAAACCATCACTGCTTGCTCTCCATTCCTATGACTTTTATCTCCTCACTCAAAGTGGCTCGATATTTGAGTATGGAGTGTTCACTATTTTTCCAGCAATAGTTCAAAGATGAATACTTTCAAAGTGCTGTTATTGGCAAGTATGATTCTTTCTCCTCATGCAACCAAGACTGCAACACAGAAGATATGTCCCCATAATAAGTGATTTAGAAACCTCTTTCCGATGCAATTCAAATGATGCTACATACATTTTACAGTATCCTTAACGCGATAACTGAGCATTTCTTGTCCTGCTCATGGCAAACCATAATATGAAATCACAGAAGATACGTTTCTTCTTTTCCAGCTATTTTAACCTCTGAACCATGTTTCAGTGAGTCGAGGTGGAGGAAAAGGTGTGATACTGAGGTTCTTTGGTTTCCTTGGGTTGCATGCTACACTGCTCCTTTAAGACGACCGCTATAAATTTGACTCGAGCGGAGTAGTACCGTTTACGTAACGACGGAGTTCCTCCGAAAGGGACTGCAATTAGCTAAATCAAGAAGGGACAACGTTTCAGACTGAAGTCCTGTCACCTCGATATAGGCGATTTTTAAAATAGCAGTATTTATGTTTTTGCCCCAGGACATGTCGTTGGTGGATTTTAATTGATCATTTCAACGAATGGACTGATACCGTTGAGCATTCCGTAAAGGAGAATTCAAGCAATTAAAGTAATGTACTTTGTAACTATTTGGATGATTAAACGTTGTTCAGTCACAGGTATGAATAGTTTTTGTAGGGAACGTACAAATTGATATTTTTGGTAAACGTACATACGTTTTAAAAGTGAAACTTTTCTAATTATAGCAATCTTTTAAATAGTTATAGACCTTTCTTTATAGTTATAGCCTATAAAGAAATCGTTTAATCGTTACTACGCTGTAGACTATTCAATACATGACTGTATGATGTGAAATGAAAGATTAAGTGTGCCTTTCACCTCACCAACATATAAAGAATCTTCATTTATGCATAGGAAAGAACCAGGAACCACCAACTTAAATTATTGTTGCCAGTTAAAGGCGGTGCGGAGATTGAGCAAGAAAGAGAAACTGTTCGGCCATCGAACGAGCGCACTGGATTGTTTTAACAGTCATTACTCGTGTGGTTTAATTTTTTCCACGACTGGCAGTTACTTTACAAGCTTTCCTCGAGCCTACTCATTTTTAATCGTTGGAATACAGTTTGCTGCTGACGCGGTGATATTAAGGACCAGGGCGAACATGCACCACAATGGTAACGGTAAGGAGAAAGAATCCGAAGCTCCCAAGGAGAAATCCGAGTGTCAACAGGCAGCGAGTGACAGCGCAGAGCACAGCACGGACAGAGACAGCAGCCCCAGTCACTTTCCGCTGCCCTGCGTCGCCAAGCCGGACTTCAAGCGTAATGCGGTGACGGACGACTACAAGATCTCCAGTCAAGTACTTGGCTTGGGCATCAATGGAAAAGTGCTGGAATGCTACAACAAGAAAACCGGGGAGAAGTGTGCCCTGAAGGTACAGCCTGGCACATCTCCATCGTCACCATAGGGTGCCCAAGATGTGTGTTTCTGTGTACATGTTTAGTATTTCATTGATTATATCATTATTATTGCCTGTTCAAAAGCGCCTTTCTGTCTTCAAGGACCAGAAACTGTGCCAAAGGCAAACCCGATAAAGTAGGGAACTTTGACCTTCAGAACATTGTTAGTCTCTCTCGCTCTCTCTCTGTTAACCCAGGGAGAGAAAAAACAATGTTTTTTTCTAGGAAGCTGTTTTTCTATGGTTGTTAAAGACACATCTACCATCAGTGATGACTGATAGCTTTAGCCGTTAGCTTACATGTAACCTCTCACAAGCAGAGCTTTGTGGTGTCACCATCACCTGTCCCTGTGTCCCAGCAGCATGTGTGTGCCTCACGTCTCCCAGGCAACCATCACACACAAGCAGCTTAAATGCCTTTCTTTGATGAAACGTGATGGGGACGTGTGAAAGCTGAATGTAACCCTGGCATGGTGATGTGACAACTTGGATTGATGGAATTAGGGTCCGCTGCGGTGCAGACTTGGTTATTTGATTAGGGTTAGGCTATATTTGTGTTTGTCCTGTGCCATGCCGCACATATGCACTTTCATCTTCATGTTAATTAATCAGCACTTTAAGTATAACTTCTTGACATGTAGCCTGTTGCTAAATGCTTTTAAAAGGCCCTGTAATCATATTGTACACGAAGAACGAAACGAATTCTGTGATATGTTATTTCATTCAGTTGAGAATAAAAGTAGTGTGTCTTAAATTACCCTGCCTAGTAGAGAGAATAGAAGAAACAGAGGAACTGACCATCTCGTTATCACAGGGCATCTGCGGTACCTACGATTCATGCCAGCCATCTTCTGCACAAAGGAGAAGTCACGTAGAAGAGTCTTTGTTCAGGTCCATTTACAAAAAATGGAGGCGGTCCTCTGCGGATAAACAAGTTTTAAAAAATAATTTACCAAACAAAACAAACTGGGTGTGAATCCAAAAAAATCTATATAAGATAAGAAGGTGGATGTGCCCCAATGAAAAAAATGCTTTTCTCTTCTTTTAGATTTTCTCTTTGTGCTTTATTCTGCATAAAAAGAGCAGTACAATAAAACGGCCAATGGTTCTGCCGAAGCCTTTTTGAGTCCCGTTTACACAAATGACAAAAAGGAGGGTGGGAAAATGGTAAAACGAATTGTGCTATTCACTGTGGGCAATTGAATCCAGTGCTCATCAGCCACACAATGGCTCAGCCGGCCGTCTGATTAGTTTACAGTGAGACCTGTTCCTCAGTGACCTGAGGGAATCACCCAGGGGACGTGTCCTCAGAGGTCTCTAATGGCTCTGGGCACTGTTCTTCACTCAGTGCAGATCGCCCATTCCAGGCAGATGAGACTGTTTCCTCCATTAATCCGCTTGCCACCTGCGAAGGGTTTAAGATAAAAATTCATCTTATTCATTCAGCACATTTAATTGCCAGCGCTGACACAGGCAATGCAAGATCACTTTAGTGCATGCTACCATTGTGGCTGACAAAGCAGAGCTTAGTCTTATGGCTAAGTGTATGTACCCATATTAACAGATAACCTGATTTGATCAAGCCTTGAATTAAACATAAATATATACAGCCATAGTTCAGAAGGTATCAGAAGCTGTTGTTTATTTACTACTCTTTGGGTGGCACTCACTGTGGCCTCTGTTGGTAATGTCTACCTCTGCCCCACTGGGGCTAAAAGTGGGTGTGTGGGGGCTTGGTCTTGTAACCAGACAAATGATATGGGTGACTGACCCGTAGGGGAATTCGTTTAGCGTTCCAACCTGTGTGATTTTATGCCTAGTGCTCATGTAGCGGTAGGAAAAGAATGTGCTTGCGCGCGTGTGTGTGTGTGTGTGTGTGTGTTTGAGTGTGTGTGTCTGTTTGAGTGTATATGTGTGTGAGTGTATTTTTACGTGGGTGTTCGTGCTGCTTGCACGTATCAGTTACCCAGCAGAGTTGGGCCCAGGATTCGGGTTTCTGGTAGGTGGAGTGTTACTCACGGAGCTCGGAATTGTGTCTCCAAGAGTAGCCGGTAATGTGACGCATGTCTTTCCGGGTACGCAGTGGAAAGCTGTCATCACACAACCGCCGAGAGCTGGATTTACACCTGGCTCTTCTCCAGCCCGACTCAGGGCCCTGCACCAAACAGGTGTAGGCTTTGTGTCATTGCAGTGCCTGGAAATGATATTTAAGTGTATTGAATTGATTCTGTAGAATTTGACAATAGAATACAGTGGAAGCTTTATTGTCCAGCCAAAGTTGTACCGTGGTCTCAGCTCAGGCACAATAAAATCACATAAAAACATAATCAATCATTTTCCAGTACAATATGTTGGGACAATAACTTAGTATACACACTAATAGTTGTAGTGTCGGTTTACTGAATTATTGCCCAAGTTGAAATTCCACTATGGAGTCATAAGAGATTAATTACTTTATGAGTTGCAATCAAAAGATTGACTGATTAGATTTCTCTTTTCATAAATAATGACACATTTCCAGCATCTTAAATGCCACATACAACTTCTGGTCATTGTAGCTGGTAATTACTGTCATTGCGTAAGGATGAGCACAAGGTTGATAGAGCAAAGAAGGCAGTGATAGACCTGAAGAGGAAAAGCAAAAGAACATTAGGTAGCCATCCGGTTGACTCCTGTTAAAGCTCAAGTTCTCAGCGTAGTGATGTATTGTGGTCTGCGGCTGGCAGTTCCATAGGGTGGCACACGATCGGCTATAGCCTTACCCTGGGAGGGAAGGCTTTAAGAAGGTATTCCACAGCTCATTGCATATGCATATGGTTGATCGAGCACAAGTCGTCTGTCTGCGCTAGCTGAGCATGGTGGGCATTTTTCTGATGTAATGTAGGTAGGTCGTTGACTCAGATGGCTCAGACGTTGCAGCCGGCAGCTCCTCTTTCAGAGGAGATGTGCGCTTGTCAGCGCTCTGCAGACGTGACAGACGTTTCAGCACTGAGGGAAGCCTGTGTATATGACTGGGTATTCCACATTGGGAGACAAAATAAGGAACAAAATAAAATAAATCAGGCGACAGACAGACAGGTTTTTTGTTTAATAACCAGGACCTGTGAAAGGCTCTTTCTCAGATTGTGTGTGTAGGGTGCAGCAGTAAAGCTTTATGTTGTGCTTTTCAGAACTCCTGCTGGAGAGACTGTAATTTGACCAGGTGTGGTTGGGTGTGGTGGTTGATGTGCATGTGAGGTGGGTGGCCTGGCACATGGTTTATTGCAGGGTGGTATTCTTAATTCTAATTTTCTTCCTATTTTGTGTTGTCCTGTGTATGATTCCTTGCTTTCTCTTTCGAGTGCTTATAATAATAATCTTATGTATGCCTGTATTACTGAAACCACAGTAAGCCCTGATTCACTGCAGCAGTGTGGGTATAATACAGATGTGTTCATTTTAATGTGTTGCTCTGTGATGTGCTGTATTTTCTTTCTATTAAGGGAGGTTGGGGAAGGGTAAGAGTGGTGGTTCAATCCTCTCTGTGGAACTAGAGACAAGCCATCCTTCTCCTGCAATTTTGTTACTCTGGTTTTTATTTTCTATGTGTCTCCCAATGGCTGCATCCAGGTGCTACATTTAGATCCAAAGGGCTGCCTGTGCCTAGGCGTGGGCAGCCTTGTACATGGACTGGCTTTGTGTTCTATTCACACTATTTATACTGGATTTTATTTGGACTGACTGCATGCATGTACCATGCAGGCTGTTTTGTATGGACTGTAGACTGTGTTCAGAGTGAATTGTGCATGCTGTGTCCTGTGTGGACTGTAGACTGTGTTTAGAGAGCATTGTGCAGGTTGTGTACTGTGTGGACTGTAGACTGTGTTCAGAGAGCACTGTGTGGACTATGTCCTGTGTGGACTGTGGACTGTGTTTAGAGAGCATTGTGCAGGCTGTGTTCTGAGTGGCATGATTTAAGTTGGACAGCTTGTGAAGGATGTATGCAGAACAAGCACAAACTCTGATCTCTGTGTTTGGAAAGCTGGTAGGATAAGTTAATCAGTCAGAAATGTCTAACTAAAAATGTAAATGATAAAGTAGGTAAACAAAGAACTACAAATGAATAACTTATTCCTTTGTGCACTGGAGTATGTTTGTTTCAATAAGAATAACACCTTTTGTATATATTTATGAATGTGTGAGCATTACATATGGTGTTATTTATGGCCTATAGGGCCTACTCTGCAATTTAGATCCATGCAGTACTGGTGTCCCTCCTTATATGCAGAATTTTCATACCCAGAATGCAATGCCTTGTATTTCTCCTTACTGTGGTTTTAATTCTTGGGAATAAACCCCATTTTTTTCTCCAGAGATGTAGATACCTTGACCCTGTCCCCTGTCAGTCCCAATAGCTCTAATGAGCCCCACTGACTCAATAAATCCATGCTTTTTACTGCCTTCCCCGTCAGTCACCTCTGAGAGGCTAGGGCCGGTGGTGTGGGTGAAAAATATGGGGTCTGTTATTTGGTCTATTTCACTTGGAGGAGGTACTGTGGGGCAACACAGAGGCTTTTTGCCTTTTTTAAGTCACTCTGCCCCATCGATCCTGCAGTTCCCTGGTCTCCCAGGGCCTGGTGTGTCTCCATGGCTGTCCTTACTATTGAGTCCATCTATGGACTGGAAGTGTATAAACACGCAATCTGTCCTGACTTCTGTTTGTGTAATATTTTCTCTCCTTCACTCACTCTGCCACTGTGTTTACAGTCAAATTGACTTTGTTATGCTCGCTCAGTGACCCTTGACAGTACAATGACTAACAGAGTAAGTGTTCTGTCATTGCCTTTCATACACTACATGCTTCTTATGATAATATGCAAACTGTAGACTGTTTTCACATCTCTATCATTTAAAAATACTGCACTGTCATGTAAAACACTAGGCAGAACACTATAGTCAGCTCTAAATATTAAGAGATGGTAGCGCATGAACACTCCATATATTTTTTCATCCATTTTCTCTGATGTTCTTGGTTATGGTGCACGTTAGTCAGTCATTACTGAGAATTTTCCACAAAATAGTAAAATTCACAGATGGCTTTAGGATTGAGGGTGACATCCCTCCCTTTTCCCTAGGGATGTGAAGGAATAACTTCCCTAATCTGAGGTTTCAGGACTGCCCTGGCTGTGTAAACAGCTGTCCCACAGGCTGCTGTCAGTTGCTTAAAATACTGGGTGACGGAAGATGTGCGCTATGTTGAAGACCTGCTTCTATTCCAAGGCAGGGAATGTGCCGTGAGAGAGAGAGAGAGAAAGGGTGTGAGAGAGAGTGAGAATATGGAGGAAGTGGAAGAATGTCCTAATGGGTGTGAAATTTAAGGTTAATTAATTTGAGGGTTAATTTGGTCATTTGCTTTCTTGTTTACTTGGTTATGTGGCTGAAGTCATTTTTTCTTGGTGAATTCCTGATAACATGTTGGTGGATGGCTATACAGAATGAATCCTGCCTGTTGACCTTTCTTACATTCCACCATCAAGCAGGAGGAAGTCACAGGATCATGTTCTGACCACTTAGTATGGGACATCCAGCCCTAACGATGCTACGTCTTACACTCACAAACACATTTTCTGTTTAAAGCATGACACTCTCATTCTCCTAATTAGACCTACCATGGCACTTAATGTTATTCTGTAGGTTTACGTACTGACTATTCTCTTTCTCTCCACTCTGCAGATTTTATATGACAACCCTAAAGCACGGCGGGAGGTTGAGCTTCACTGGCAGGTTTCTGGGGGGCCCTACATAGTTAAGATCCTCAGCCTCTATGAGAATATGCATCAGGGGAAGAAATGCCTTCTCATCATTATGGAATGGTGCGTCCCGAACTCCCTATCCCAGCATGCCACACTCACTTGTTTAGAATACATATTTCAGCAAACCCAACACCAGAGTGTCGTTGTCTTATCTTGGAAACGTTTAAAACATTTAAATTTACATTTTCAGTTTGAAATTTTTTTACGTTATGTACTTATATATAATCAGAAGTGTTCCCCGTGGAACAACATGTGGAAATCAAAGAGTGGAACTGACTCTCACTCGGCCAGTTTTTACTGGCTGAACTCAGTCAGTCAGAAACTCCACAAACCACATCCACCATTATTCACCAGCGTTCTCATTTCCACTGGCACACATATTCCGCTCCACACCCGTCCTTCTCCCCGTTCATCCAGTCCTGTAATCATTACATTGAGTGGAAACTGTGGGGTGTGCAGAAGCATAGAAGCTACACATAATCAAAAACTGCAGAAAGGGTAAAATGGCCCTGAGATACTTATGACTGTGTCTCAGCCACGCCAGCCTCAGGAGTTGTAATTATCACCTCTATTCGAGAGAAAATGGGTGCGCAGACTGTATTGCCCTTCACTGTCAGGGAAACCTTAACCACACAAGGTCGAATCATCTTTCCTGTGATGGAAAGTTAGCTGTCATCATCTTGAATGAGAAATAGCCAGACAGGCTGTAGTATTTCTCATTTAAACGGACCCACGTCACTGTACCAGTACAGAAAGCTGAGTCACTGGTTTTTGTTGTGAAGTGAGTCTCACATATTCACATGCTTCCTGCCCCTGACCTACATTATTTCACCTCTGGGCCAGCCAGCCCATAGATGTCACATAGAACACACTTTAGTGCATGTAGAAAAAGAATGTTCTGAGCGCACAAACACAAGCACACAACAGCACTCTCTCTCTCTCTCTTTCTCTCCCTCGCTCTCTATTTCCCTCTCGATCTCTCTCTCTCTCTCTTTCTCTCCCTTGCTCTCTATTTCCCTCTCAATCTCTCTCTCTCTCTCTCTCTCTCTCTCCCTCACTCTCTATTTCCCTCTCGATCTCTCTCTCTCTCTCTCTCTTTCTCTCCCTCGCTCTCTATTTCCCTCTCGATCTCTCTCTCTCTCTCTCTCTCTCTCTCTCTTGCTCTCTATTTCGCTCTCGATCTCTCTCTCTCTCTTTCTCTCTCTCTGATAGGGTTGGTTTCTGAATAAAAAAACAGGAAATGAGCATTGCACAGATAAAGGAAGTGTGTTCATCACACTGCCCACTGCCTTTTCGGTGTAACTGTGAGTGAGTTGGTTAAGGGCAGTGTGTAGGAGAATGGAAATATTTATCCTGGCTATGCACTTAACTTTTCTTATATTTTATCTCTTATTTTTCCCTTCATCTTTTATTGCTTTGTCATAAACAACTTTTCTGATTGTATCTCCAATTTGTACATCCTTGGTATTTTTGTGTCAGCAAATTTGATGATGATAATGAGTGACCAAACATGGTCCTATTTATATCTGAATTTATTATTGTTAGTTGTGTATATAGATGTGTGGAGGGGGTTGAGCTAAGTGTTTGAAGTATTTGTTGTGTCTGTACTCCAGTATGGAGGGGGGAGAGCTCTTCAGCCGGATTCAAGCTCGGGGAGACCAGGCCTTCACAGAGAGAGGTGAGGAGTGGAGGAAAGGAGAGAGGCTGAGCATTCTGGGAAGCCTTGCTAGTGTTTCAGTTCAGAGTTTAGAGGTCTGTGTCCCATGGGGTTATGTTTGTCTTAGCCGAGTGGTCTCTAATCCAGGTGTTCTGTGCACCAAAGATTTTTGTAATCTATGATTTTCTGTATTCTGTCTTTCCTGTGTTCTGTAATCGAAAGTTTGTCCACACTCTTTGTTCGGTGGATGTCAGTGTTCTGTATTCCATAGTTTCCCGTGGCCTGTATTAAATGGCTTTCTACTTTCTACTTTTTGTTGTGTTCATGGTCTTGTTTAAGTAAGAGCTCTGTGACATTTTGTCTCCCGGTCCTCTCTCCACAGAGGGATCAGAAATCATGCGTCACATCGGGACGGCCATTGAGCACCTCCACAACATTAACATTGCTCACAGGGACCTCAAGGTGAGTGAGGCTCAGTGCAGCCCGCAGCAGGGCAGCGATGCAGGATAGAGAGGGCGAGATAGGGTGTTACCGCACAAGCCTGACGCCTGTCTCCCCACAGCCTGAGAACCTGCTCTATACCACTAAGCAGAGCAACGGCATTCTCAAGCTGACAGACTTTGGCTTTGCCAAGGAGACCACACTACACAACCCCCTACAGACGCCCTGCTACACACCCTATTATGTAGGTGAGTGTCCCAGGTAAGGGAGTTCAGGGAGGACCATTAAGGAGGTGGCCAAAAGGAGAGGCTAATTTGTTCGAATTTTGTGAATGAATTTTCAAAAGAGATACGTCCAGTGGGACAACAGGCCAAAGTTTGACTTCTGTGTTCTGTACGTGGTAGATGTGGCAGGTCAATATGGTGTGTGGTATTTCATTGTGCAACTGCCTGTGTATCTGTCAGCTCCGGAGGTGCTGGGCCCAGAGAAGTATGACAAGTCATGTGACATGTGGTCTCTAGGCGTGATCATGTACATCCTGTGAGTATAGAGAGAATAATTGTCATGAAATGTTTCTCCACACGTCTGTGTCACATGTCCACTCACACACACGCGCATGCTGGCTTACATACAGCAGACACAGACACACTATACATACAAACACGTTTGAGAGGACAGAGCATGTGTGTGTGCATGTGCATGGAGAAGGACTCTTTCACAAAAGTTGGAGTTTTCCTTTTTACAGCCTGTGGATTTAACTAGTTCTCCTTTGGGGTGTCTTCTTTTTCGTGTTAAGAAATTAGGGAAATGGACTTATTTGTGTATATGAGTCCTCTTTGGCTCCATCTACAGGCTGTGTGGCTTCCCCCCGTTCTACTCCAACACGGGCCAGGCGATCTCGCCGGGGATGAAGCGGCGCATTCGGATGGGCCAGTACGAGTTCCCCAAACCTGAGTGGGCCGACGTGTCCGAGGAAGGTGAGAATGGGGTGGCAGAACAGGGGGATCACGGGAGATTATGGATAGAAGGTGCCCTGGTGCAAAACTGGCCCTGTCACTCATCACATTCATCCCCTGTAATTTGGTGTACGTGTGTATGTGTGCATGTGCCTGCGTGTGTGTGTGTGTGTGCGCATGTGTGTGTGTGCGTGTGTGCATTTATGTGTTTCAATAAATGACACATCAATTTCTCAGTCACATCTGTGAAAGCACATGATCTGTAAAAAATAAATGTGATTTTCACAGTTTTTTATGTGAATATGCTATGGACTTGTTTGTGAGGCCACAGCCACTAAATGCTTTGTATGAGAGCTTTGCAGACTCTTACTGGATTTATCAAGAACAGTAAACTTTCATTTGGTTGGCTGATTTAAGGTTAGGGTGTAATTTAAAAATAAAGTATTGACCTCCTCTAAGCCCATATTTTAGACATGGTGTACAGGGCACGAATGGGGATACAGAGCAGCTGGTATATACCATAGATATCCTGGCAGAATCTGTGGATTCACTAGGGGAGAGGGTTTACAGTACCTCAAATAAATATGTATATATATATATATATATATATATATATATATATATATATATATATATATGCATGCTTTATTTTAACAAAACTTGTACTGGGGTCTGGATAGATATGTTGAGCATTGAAGGTGACTTTTATCTGGAGTTGTACTGAAACCACCTCTTGTCCCCATTGTAAAGAATCTTTCTCCATATAAAACTGTAATTAATATCCAGCTCACCACCACCCTCCCCTCACCACTCCCACACAGCTGCCTGTTCATGTAAGGGACAATTTTAAATTATAAACCAACCCGTTGACTGTGTTTGCTGAACATTTTGGATAACATTAAAAGCTTACTTTGAGGTAGTTGTGCCATTGACATTTGATCTCTTTGATACATTCCACCTTTGCAGCCAAACAGCTGATCCACCAGCTATTGAAAACTGACCCCAATGAGCGAATGACCATCACCCAATTCATGAACCACCCCTGGATCAACGTAAGTCCAACTTATGCTGTCCTCATTCCAGACATCCTGTTTTTTGCTGCGCAGAACTTATTCTAACCTTGTGTGTGTGTGTGTGTGCGTATCTGCATATGTTTGTGCTGTCACTGCAGCAATCAATGGTGGTCCCCCCAACACCACTTCACACTACCCGCGTACTGAGAGAGGACAGAGAGCTGTGGGATGACGTGAAGGTGAGCAATACTGACACCCTCTGGTTACCAGGGGAAGTCCATTTTCAAAACATTATGGTAATATATTCAGTACTTGGGTTACGGTTAGATTTTTTTTATAAAAAAGACCTGAAGAGGTACTATTACTAAGAGTAAAAACTTCTCATTGTGCTTGCATTTAGGTATAATATTCAGACCATTTAAAATGACCAAAACCAAAACATTTAAATTGTGTAAAAATCTGTGTTCCTTACATTGTACAGCTTGGACAGATTAGAAACCAGTGGCTAATTAATGTGTTGGCCTCAAATGTGAGGTCAATCTGAGATTAAATTCCTGCAGTAACACTATCAGTTCCCTTGAGGGGAGCAGACAGTATGTTTTTGATAATAAAATTCTGATTGCAGGTTGCCAAACTGTAGAATAACTGCTTACTCAGCAAACCAACTGTTTGTTTACTAGAATTTTGCATGTTAGTATCATTCAGGACTGACATACTGGACATGGGCCACATTCACAAAGCATGTGCACAATCACATTTGATCATTAACTGCTTGTAAGAACATTTTCAAGAACATTTTGGCATTCATCATTTTTTTCTTATCTGTATTTGCTCATGGCTGTTTCCTTATACAACTCACATAAACAGAATTGTGCATAAATCCATAAAGCCGGCATTCATCATCTCATACACCTGGGATATGTACAAAAACAGGTCTGCACACGTCATAAATCTCATATTGTTTATTCGTATGAACATCTTTAAGAACTAAAGTAAGAATCATTTTAGTAAAGTTTTGTGAATGAGGCCCAGTATGTCCTTGTGTGCTTGAGAAGAATAGCATAAAGACTCAGGAACAGGAAGATTGATATTTATATTTGATTCCAGGTGGTCCTTTCAGTTCAACTATTTCTCATCCATTCATTTTTTGTCTTTTTTTTCTCAAAATAATTTTGTAATGCAAATGCATCGCTATTCGTTATTTTTATAAACCCTAGTGGACATTGGACCTCCTTCCCACAGTATGCATATGATTTCATTAAATTTTCCTAAGCTCCCACTAACATACAAATTACATTGGAAGGATCAGGACCCTACAGCCAGGACGACGCGCTTGCTTCACATTCCCTCTAACATACGAAGTCAGCTCTCTCATGCTCATAGTCCTGCATGTGTGGTATTTCCCTCAGGAGGAGATGACCAGTGCACTAGCCACCATGCGTGTGGACTACGACCAGGTGAAAATCAAAGACTTGGACACCTCCAGCAACCCTCTACTCAACAAGAGACGCAAGAAGGCAGCGGCGGGAGGGAAGGGGGGCAGCACTGTATGTAACAGTCAATGAGAGACTAGAGCCAAAGCAGAGACAGGGGTATCATGAAGGGCTGGGTGAGCAGAAAATAATTACCAGGGGAGGTAGTTTGGATTAAGGATCAGGAATCAGGAAAAGGTTGAGTGCAATGGTAAGCTTTTACTTCAGTTGCTGAAGATGGATTTGAAGATTAAATTATTTGTCTTTACGACTGAAATGCTTTGCCTCTCGTGCATGATCCTTCTTTTGTTCTAGTGTGTGTGTGTGTGTGTGTTTGTGTGGGTGAGTGCATATGTAAGCAAGGGTACACATGTATGTATGTGGTTTTGTTGTGCTGGTATTAATTTCATGCTTACTCAAACAAGCACGTAGATCAATACGTTAATGTTTTTCTCCTATCCATGAAAATGAAGTTAAAATATATCTTAAGGTATAAAGAGAAAGGAATAGGGTACCAGCACTCTCTATACTAAATCAGGTCTGAAAAATTATCATGTTTGTCATCATTTGTATTTTACTGTAAATGTTGTCTTATGGTCAGTTTTTCAGGAATTAAAAAATTCTGGAGATTTTGCACCATAGCTTGGGTCTAAAGTTTTATTGTCTTTTTCACACTCACAGTGGCCAAACAGAACTAGACATGGTTGAAGAGTGTATTGCTTCAAGGTGAAATGGGGGCCATTGGGTGGCTCGTCCTGTTAAGGCATTTTTCTACTGGGTAGGTGAGCCTCATGGGCTGGTGTCATATCCAAACTATGGCCAGCAGCCCATCAGGGTGCATAATTGGCTGTAGCTTTGCCTGGGGAGGAGGGGATTTCAGTTGGCAGGATTTCAAGCGAGCCTCTCAGATCAATCAGGCACCGAAAATCTGCACAAACTGCACATGAAGTGTCCTCTGGCTCCGTTTCTGTGTGTGCTTGACTGGGGACAGTGCAAGACAGTATCCTCTGACATCATGTTTCTGAGTTTCTGTACTCTCACCCATGCACTTGCCATGCCCTGATGAAGGACTTCACCTTCAAAATGCATCAGCCTTTTGCAACTTTTTGGTTCAATTACACTGGCTGAGGGAGTTTCTGTCCTAAGCAATTAAAACTTGTGTTACATATGCTCACTGGTCTGGGAATATTGTTTGCCAGGTCTGGTACTATTATTCATGTAAATCAGATAAAAATGTTTATGTTCTACACTATAAGTCACTCTGGGTAAGAGTGTCTGCTAAATAACCTAATTTGATATAATAATAACACTAAACAATAACCAGACAGAGCTTCTGCTTTTTGTGTTATGTTGTCCTTCAATTACATTTGTTAAATGCAGAGACAGAAGTCTATTTCTTACAAACAGGCACTGTCTGTTTTACAATTTGTTGACATGTCAGTCCTCAGTGGGATTCATTTTGCATGCATCCTGGTGTTGTTTGAACATGATTTCTCTATTTCATAACTATGCAGCCAGAGGAAGTCAGAACAGACACTTCTCAGGTCTTTGTGCCATTATGTTCGAATAATAATTCTGAAGCCCACTAAACATCCAGCTGACTATGACAGGCACTGCCAAACTAAAGTCCAGCTGAAAATGTAGTTCATATTGCTTACATTCATTTTGGATAGTAAATTATGAAAACACGTCCTGAAGAGTAAGATGATGATAATGCATTCAACTCATTCAGCCCTTAATTACGCATTTTTTCCAGGTTTGAATAGCATTTTTATGATGCTTGAATGGCTTTTTATATCTGGTATCAAGAGTTATGGCTTATCCGTCCATCTTGTTTCGTTCATTTGGGCAATTTGAACAATGTAGATCTAGATGTGTAGTGCCCCTTACACAGTGTGACTGCATTACATCACAATAAAATAGGGAACTGACAGCTATGGTAAGACCTGCATTCTGTTCTGTGAATATAGTCTTTCTTATATTAAATTTCAGACCTTCAGTGCCACTTGGGTGTTGTGCTGACAGGTGCTGAGAAGGCAAATAATAACTGAAGAAGAACAAGAAGACAAGGGAACCTTAGAACTGTAGCAAGTGCAAGCTTATTTATTTTTGGAGTCTACCTTTCTTCTCTTCCATAATATTTTCTACAAAGCGGGAGTGTGTTTTTGTGGGGGTGGGCGAGGGGATGTATGGTGTGGTAATTTTGTCACCCCATGCTGCAGCACCCTGTTTTGTGCGAGCAGCTGTGCAGTGTAGGATGGAGGGAGGGGCACCATTCCCTCTGACCTTTAGGAGGAATGTAACGGACACCACTGTGTGCACGTTCTTCTAATAGTGTCCCAGCCATTTTTTTTTCTGGGTGCATATGTTTACTGTGCCAATCAATTTACTCTGTCAACCCCATGAAAGCCTCCAGTCCCTCCAACTTTACTGACAACCTTGTCCCCCTCCTGCATCTATATAAAACCTCCAAATTCAACTCTAATGACCCCCCCCCCCCAGATGCACATACACAACCCTGCCTTTCTCACCTCCACCTCCTCTTTAGCCCTCACTTCCTCACTTTCATCTTCAGCCTCCTCCCCATGGCCCTGCATTCATTTACCGCTTAACCAGGAATGACAGTGACAGGATTTTCTGACCTTTCGCCACTGTTATCATTTGCAGCACAGATAGAGGCTATCATTACTTGAACAGAAATAGCTTTGGCCCTTGTGCATCACATTGTTCAACTGCCAACAGAATAATATTGTCAGAAAAAAGTGCACAGACCTTCCCAGGCCCCAAGGATTCTTGTCAGTAGTTTGTTGAGGCCAGCATCAGACTGGCTGGCCTATTCATTTTTCACTGTGCATAGTCTGTTACTGTTACATTAACCCATGTCTGTCCATAGTCTCTATGACTCTTAAAATGTACCATACTAATAAAAAACCTCTGGTTTGCTTACATGGCTTTTATTGTCACTGTGTTGTCTTAGGTTATATGAAATCTTTAATACTTTATTACAACATTGTTTACAGGCAAGAATTTATTACCATGGCCCATGGGGCAGTAAGTGGCTACAGCAGATTATGTAACTGTTTGAGGTACTGTAATTGTTGGTTTGACCCCTACTTACTGCCCTTCTTTAAACATCTTACTTTTAAACTTAATTTCTCAATGCTATCAGCAGTAAACATCACTTTACCTTTTCCATTTGACATTTTTGTTATTCCACAAGAAATTCACTTTGGGTGTATAGATTATTCTATGTGTTTCAGAACAAGGCAATGAGGATGTGAATTAGGGATACTAGAGAACATCAATGTTCACAGGCAAATGTGGTTTTTCCTACTT
Source organism: Anguilla rostrata (assembly GCF_018555375.3). Classification (NCBI taxonomy): domain Eukaryota; kingdom Metazoa; phylum Chordata; class Actinopteri; order Anguilliformes; family Anguillidae; genus Anguilla; species Anguilla rostrata. Next base: position 24,173,025 of record NC_057945.1, read on the forward strand.
TTCTCACTGAGCCTATTCAATCTTTCTGCTCCCTTTAGGTAGTAAACACATTTGAAAGGTTTTCTAGCCTACAGATATAATAAACAAAGCGAGGAGAGTGGATTATAACATTTTCAGCTCTGGAATGAGAAATATGCCAAGTTGACTGCATATTCTAACATGAGGTATAAATTGGATGAATATGCTGAATAAATAAATAATAATAAATAAATAATAATATCCAAAGGTACCATTATTTATTAATGTAAGTGTTTACTGTTGGTATTCGCATGCCTTAATTTGTAATTTGGCTTTTAAAATGAGTTTAGTCTACTGCTTCTCAGAAAGTGGCTGGTTTACGAGCGCTTTGTAATCCTTCACGGTTGCACAAGATCTGTAGCAACTCCACGCTCCATTGTAAGCGAGCGCCACTCACTCACACAACCCACTACTGACCCGGGCAACGAACGCCTCTTTGAAAACCCGGATAATGAGGGGCTCTGGTCGTCCCACAAGCACACAGAACCTGGATAGGACTGGTAAGAAACCCCAGCGTTCACTATTTTGGTTAGTTATAATTTTGGAGATAGAGAATTGAACGCAGTTCAAACCGATTTGCTGCACAGCTACTGTTATGTGCAAGACGGAAGAAGTAAACACGACTGTGCACGTAGGCAGTGTGTCTTCAACCATAGTGATACATTTCGGTAACAACAAGCAATATGATACTCGATATGGGGGAAAATGTGACTTAAGTATGAAGCAAATTGTATGCATACGTTTCGGCCATGTTTATTTTATTTGCATTTTACCGGAATTTCTTTCATGGGCCGTGTCATAGCGTAGCTAGCTTGGGCTGTTACAATGACAGTGTAACAGCTGTTGGACAAATATTTTCCCATGCAAAAACACCATTCCAAATGTAAACAAATCGCAATCGTTAACTGATCTGACAGCAAATAAACTGCTATCTGACTGGCCAGCAGTATTTCATAAAGTCTCTTGTTTACATTGAGTAGCTAGCATGGCTGGCTGTATAGCTAGGGAATTACTTTGCGTTGTTTGCTTGCTAGATTTGATTTTCCATTTCCAATGACAGGCAGACTTGAGTGCGTAGCCTATATTTTCGAGTACAGTTTTATCTGTATCACTTCGATATGATGGTGGTCTAGTTAGCTTCTCAAGTAAGCTAATGTTACACATCGTGATAGCTGCAGCCTGTTGAGAGATTGCTATTGATGTAATGTAAAGTGATTATTGAACTGGAACAGTTTGTTTCGGGAATACGGGGTCGCCGCTGTTGTTTTTGAAATATTTAATAGCTTTATATAAAAAAAACAATAGCTTTAATATGCAATTTTAATGATCACTTTGTTGCTAAGTTTATAGAGATTAGCAGAAGTAATCAACATTAACGTTGTTGGTATTGACTGGTAGAGCAGTGTGAATTTGCTTTTACAGTTACATGTTTTGTGTAATATTCACAATACCAAGTGGGTATTTAGCCCGTTAGCTAATTATGACAATTGGGGCTGTATGTTTTTAATCGGTCAGAAGGTTGAACGGGCCGCCTAAATATAGTTGCTCGTGTTCTACATTAATGTTTAATCCTTACGCATTCTTGGACGTCATGTAAGGAATTCCGTATGCACACTGTAGGTGCAGTGTCTGACTGGAAATGTGACTATTTTGGATTCACCTGCGTTAACCTGTTTCCTGTTCCAACGGCAATGTGGGGTCGGTGTGAATGTGTGTTCACCGTGGGATTCATATTTATTCGAGAGGACTGGACGCCGTTACCTATTTAAATGCAAGTCCCACATAATAAACTGTCTAAATAAATAATAAATAAATAACAAATAAACAAACAACTTCATACATAGGCTACATTTCATTATATTAATGCAGCTTCTTTTACAATATCAACTTTGAGACCAGGAACACGCTTGCAATTCCCTGTAGCAGCTTTCTGACAGGTGGCTCTATTTTGAACGCCAGAAGCTTGAATGGTGTCATCTATTAATCTGGGTTGGATACACGGGGGCATTAAAATAGCCTATATTATGGTTTCCTGCTTCAGGGCATTGATAGCATAAATGTGTAAACATTTAAGTGCTCAGGTTGTTTGCAAGTTTAGAATCCTGGGTTTGAATATCTGGTGAGGGGGGATCTCACTACAGGATACTTGTTTCACTACAGGATACTTGCTATGTGGTGATAAATAGAAAAGTGGGTTGCATAGTTGTGAAAATGTGTGATTACTCTCAGCTAAATTACTATGGGAGAGGGTTTTATATGTTGCAGTGATAAACTTGTTAGGATAGTTCTAACACATCACCAGGCTCAGTCTGTTCTCTCTTGTGTGTTCTTGATTCACACCTCACCTTTGGTATTTCTGCAGTCATACTACTAGTGTGTAAACAAGTAGCTTGAACACCCGCACAACACTTAAGTTGTGAAACAAGATGCCTTCACCATGGAGATGTTAGTGGAAATTTGCTTGTTAAATAATTGACAACTGTTTTTGTCTTTTCGCTTATATCATTGATTTGTATATCGTACCATTTGAGACCTCTGTAGAATGGTTATTATTTCTTTTATAACTGCTATTCTCTGTACGTCACACTCAATACAGGAAAACTGCCATAAGAGATGTCAACAAATACAAAGAGCTTTAATATGCAGATACTAAACTCCATACTTGTGTCTGTCAAGAGTGGAGTAATACAGCGATTAATATTCACAGTTTACATGTTTTGGTGGGTCAGAAAAAGATAACCTTTTGGCCCTGTAGGCATCCAAGTAAAGTTCACAGCCAGGACATTTAATTTCAGAGCTTTACGCTGCTGGGATGAGTTTATGGGTTTATTCCCTTATTTTGTAGTTACGGTCTGGGATGGTCATTTTCTATTCACTGCCATGGTGTTGATTGAGTTTCCCCACATGGCAGTGAGAGGCGTTGAGAAGGATGGAGACCCTGGTTTAAGCAGTCCTTCAGGCCCTTGGAAAGATTCACAGTGTATGCAACCACTGTTGTCCCTCCCTTTTTGTATTTCACATCTCTAATTGATAGTTTGTTGCATGTCTCCTTCCAGGAAGAAGCAGGAACCTGTATTTCTTGTCTTGGTTGGTATACTGAAGATTTAGTACAGTAGAGTACAAAATGAAACAATTTTGTTTCCTTTTTACTGTGATTGATCAATGTTGATCTTGTAGTAGGCTCATACACAAAACTGTCCTGTATGACACTGTGGTTACTATCTTCCAAAACTTTGCTTTAATCCTTATTGCATGTAGGTCTGGCAATGCAGGTTGTGGATTAAGTTTATTTGTAATTAATCAGTGTGATTATGGTAATTGAAGGTATGCATATTACATTTCACTACTAGAAAAAAACAGTCCTGGATGTTCTTATGTGATTCTGCTTTCTATTGTCATGTCAGTTCATGTTCCGCCATTCACGGTTCCTTGTCACACAGAGACGTGGTCTATTTTCGATCTAGGAGTCCAGCCAACAATGTTCCTCTGGTGTGCGTTTGGGCTGTCCTGGCTCTGTACGTGATGAAATGTTTTAAACTGCCTCAGTGTATTTCCTCTTTTCAAATGTTTGATGCCTTGAGCCCCCCCAGCCTACATGGAAAGCAGAGGTCAACTCCCTGCCTTTGACCTTTGACCTGTTAAACATGCTGTTGCTTGTTGATATATCAAGTGGCTTTGTTTGAATGTCTGAAGTAGGTTAACATTCCAAATCTGACTTCCTCATTGCTCAGACCGTGGTGAAACATTGATGCTAGACTGTAATTAACCAGCTATCTGTTACATGACTAGTTAACTTCATGTTTGGCACCATTAAGTCGATATGTCACAACCTTTGTCTGATGTTGCAACTTGTCTTCAGATGAGACACTGCTTTGCTTCATAGTTGACAATGACAGTGTCAGTCTGAACTAAATGGTAAATGGACTGCATTTATATAGCGCTTTTATCCAAAGCGCTTTACAATTGATGCCTCTCATTCACCAGAGCAGTTAGGGGTTAGGTGTCTTGCTCAGGGACACTTTGACACGCCCAGAGCGGGGTTCGAACCGGCAACCCTCCGACTGCCAGACAACTGCTCTTACCTCCTGAGCTATGTCGCCCCTAATCTACAACTAACTACAACTAAAGATCTAAATTGGCTCAATGTATGGAGGAGGCTTAGACCTTATGCAGTGTGTCAGAAATTGTGGTATTTTTTTATTTTTTGCATAGCTGCATAACTCATTTGTGGAATGATATATAAGATGGTATAAGATAACCTGATTTAAAATTGTTTCAAAGGTGAGACAACTGAGAAAATAATTACATTTGACTGTAACTGGACGTTTGTAGCTTGTAAGTCAGTTCTGAATTCAGAAATACACTGTTTCTATACCCTGGCTTTTGTCAACAAATAATGTTTTTCTAATGGTATGACTTTTAGTATAGTGTGCTCATATAGGCCTGTCTCATTCTGGTACTGGAAGCTTGCACTTGCTAGAAAGTGAGTGGGAGGACCAAGGTGACTGTGAGTTTTATTTTCCCCCATGTTGTAACAAAGAGCTTTAATATGCAGATACTAAACTCCATACTTGTGTCTGTCAAGAGTGGAGTAATAAAGATCTAAATTGGCTAAATGTATGGAGGAGGCTTAGACCTTATGCAGTGTGTCAGAAATTGTGGTTTTTTTGCATAGCTGCATAACTCATTTGTGGAATGATTCTAAGTATAAGATAACCTGATTTAAAATTGTTTCAAAGGTGAGACAACTGAGAAAATAATTACATTTGACTGTAACTGGACGTTTGTAGCTTGTAAGTCAGTTCTGAATTCAGAAATACACTGTTTCTATACCCTGGCTTTTTGAACACAAAACAACTTAACCAGATAAGAGCACTTTTAACAGGTTCATCTGAAGTTTCTCAATGTTGCTTTTATTTGTTTCTTTACCACTGTTCCCTCTCACTCTCATTTTTTTGGGTTAGGGAAACCTTTCCCACTTTATCACAATTGAATCCTGTAATTTTTAATGATTTACGCTGAGAAATATACTGCTTTGCCCAGCACTGTTGGACAGTGTGAAAATAAATTATGATTGAATGTTGGCTTAATAATAATAATAATAATAATAATAATAATAATAATAATAATAATAATACCTCAGATTTATATAGCGCTTTTCTAAGGACTCAAAGTCGCTTTACATTGGGGGATGGAAAAAAAGAAAGAGAAATAAAAAACTAATAAAAACTAGAATACTGATGTGTCACAATTACAGAGTGAGCATAGGCCTGAATAATTACTGGCTGATTGACAGCAGCTTAGGGGAGAGTGGTGGGATGTGGGTGTGGCCATCTGTTTCTTTCCATCAAGTCAGCTAAGACAGTTTATCATCGTACAGAGAGCTGACACACTTTTGTTTACTGTAATAAGCGGAGGCGCTAATCCTGTTTCAGTTGCCCTCTGTCTTCCTGAAAGCCCATCTTCTTCCTTCTCCCAGGAAGAAGAAAATTAAATGAGTATTTATTAGAGGAAATCAAATAGAAGACCCAAGAAGTCTCACCATCTCTCACTCTGGTGTTTATTATGGTTTATGTACAGCTGAACGAGACGGTTAGCACAATCACCTATAAAGGATCTCCAAAAATTCCTTAATATCTGAGCCATGGGCCCTAACGAAATTGTGCCATCTTGTGGAATGATTACTAAATTGATATTGGCTTGGGGATTTTCAGATAATATATTTGCAAGATATGACTTAAGCAGGTTCTGACTAATTTCTAAAGGTGACACCACCTCTCTGAAATGCTTGCATTTCTGTGGCATTCTTTTGCATAAGGTTTGGTTTTGCAAAGCTCTGTCATGTTTACTGTGCCCAAGAAAGATTCCTGTAAGCAGTGTCTAGTCAAAACAAATTAAGTGGCTCAGGACTTTAGCCAAAGATATACCCAGGTCTTTAAAAGTCTCTGTTTAAGCTTCTAAAGATATTAAGTTGTTTAATTGGTGATAGTAATGGTTGAGTTTCAGCTTTTTAACTGAAACAGTCCTCAACACGAACATCAACTTTCAGCAATATTGACTAAAACGTGTTTCAGTAATATTATATATATATGTGAAGCCTCTGGTCATAGGGGTGCATTTTCAGAATCATATAACATATTTAAGCAGGATCTGAAATTGTCTTAGTAACTTGTGTATTTGTTTGCTTAGCTTATAGCTTTGGAAATGTATGTTTAAGTGTAATTTCAAGGAGAGTATTGATTTGCTGGATTTGGCAAGTTGCGTAAGATGCTAATCATTGATGGCTGATTAAAATGATCAATGGCTTGTCTCTTTGGATTTCAAGTTCTGTAGAAATCTCAAGGGATAGATGAGAAGAGAACACAAAGTTCAGACAACCTTCCCTCTGTGATGTCATTTGTTCTCTTTGACTGGATCTATCAATTTGTTTCTCCCATTGGAGTGCTTAGAAATGAGTATTTTAATGTGGATAGGCTACCTGCAGGGTTGAATGTTCCGCTGGCTGACCAAGAATACAGAACTTTAAGTCTCTAGATTTCGGTCTTTCCAAGTCAGGTTGCACATGCATTATCCGCCTTTTTTTTAAGGCTTATGGTTATAAAGGGCATGGCATCATCCAAATATGTGGATGGATCCTATGGTCTGGGATAAAATCCTAACTGTGCCAGGGCAGACCATGAACGGGCACCACTTGGTGACAATTGAGGGTCACCATGTCCGGAGTTTGGGAGGGTTCAATCGGCTGGTATTCACATCTCATTGCCCTCTAGTCACCCCTGCTGGTCAGTCAGCCACAGCGTCGTCCTCTAACTCGTGGCTGGGCAAGTTAGGCTTATGGACAGACTGTTTTCTTTTGTCTTTGCAGTCCTGTATCAGTGGCAGACTTTGTGGCATGAGCACTACTGTATATGACTGTGTTTTCTAAATTGCGGCGAAAAGTTGGAAAAGTGGGGGTTGGTAATGTAGGGGATCTGTTTATGTGGAGGGAATGGATGCGAGAGGTGTGTATAAATATAAGCAGACTGTAAGACTGTGCTTGTGTTGAGGGAAGTTGACATGAAAAAGAAAGCATCAGATGATGCCTTGTGGAAAAATGCATGAAAATGATTACCCTGTTTATATGTGTGAATGCCAATTCAATTAAATAACATGAGGGGTTATCATAAAATGTTTTTAAGTGATTTTGATGTATTTTGTGAATGTCAAAATATGATTAACTAAAAGGGAAAAAGTTGGTTGTTTTGCTTTCTCAAGACACAAATATTATTACAAACAATGTAGTTTGCATTTTGTAATCAGTAACAAAATCCAGGCATCAAATGTGTAAGAATACTTGGATATTTAGGAATATTTGATCTTATTTATTATATGTTTGGTTTTAACCCCAGGGAGTGCTTTACTGTAATTATAGTCTATTTACTATCTCCAAAATTGTTTTTGCATCTCATCAAAATCAGATAATGACTTGGCATAAAGTGGCACGCAGTGTTGAAAAGTGGAATGGCGCTGGATTTAATAAAAGCAAGCCACCAGACTAAAGCCTAGTGTTTACTCCTCCTTGAAATTTAATGTCCTTAGGGATTTGGACCTAAGTTTGAACAAGCGGGGGTTTAAAATGTCTGCCTAATACATGGGTCCTCTAGATAAAAAAAAATAATAATATCTTGATATAACAGATCAGAAAGCAGTTTGGTGGCATTACAAAAGCAACATCCTGCATGTTCTTTCAACAAATTCATGCTTTCTGCACACTGTTTTCCCTCAAAGGGAACATGAAAAAAAAACAACAACAATCGGACAAGCGGGAAACAGGAGTATTTGTATATGTTTATCAGTATTTTTTTTTTTTTTTTACTGTTCACCCTTTAAACCCGCTGGCCTATGACTGTGGGGGGTATTATTGTGTCAAAATAAATAAATAAATGTAACTGATCCACAAATAAATATAGCCAATTCACATAAATGTAGCTGACCTGCACATAAATGCATATGGTTCACATTTGTGCATGGCCTGTTCGCTTGCCGCTTGAATTCATTTGTGGATTTTTGAGACAATCCTCTTGACACGATAGGTTTTTTTCACTGTCTGTGAACAAGTCTGTGATTTCATTTCGGTTCAAAGTTTTTTTAAGGCTTCATTCGTTGACCGAAGAAATGGCCATTACAGCAATCCCCCCAACCGAGAGGTTGTCTTGGCGGAACACAACACAATCCTGAAGTGTATACGTGCTGTGATTGGTCGGAGTACTGCGAGCGTTAGCGAAAGGATGACTTAAAATCTTATTGTCAGGACTAGACTCAGTGAAAAGAATGTATGTATTCGGCAATTTAAAAATTAATTTGTTAAGTTTGTTTTTTTGCAAATCGTGCCGGAAGGATTGTTTCAAAATGCGCAAATAAATACAAGTGACACAAGTGTGTATCAGCTGCATTTATTTGTAGATCGGCTACATTTATTCGTGGATCGGTAACATTTATTTGTGGATCAGCTGCATGTATTTGCGCATCAGCAACATTTATTTGTGGAGTTGCATTGATTAATTTTTGAATCAATAGAACCCCCATATATGAATGTTAATTTATTTTCTCATTGCAAGGCGCCCTCGATAGGTATCAATTAGAAAAGACGAACAGCAGCACTCTAGGCCTACTGCACCATACGGTTAGGCGCATCGTTTCGCTACATTACGGTAAGTTACTACGTAGCTGGCGAGCTACTTGTGATATTCCTCGGGAGATCCGTATTCATATTCGGGCGGTGGGTGGTAACTGGCCGTCTGTTCTTTATTAAAAGCGGGATTTGTGCTCATGGTGCGGTAACCACGATGACTTCTTTGGAAGACTACGCGAAGCGTCCAACGTTGGCAGGCCCAAGGGAGCTCACTCAAAACCCGCTTAAGAAAATATGGATGCCTTGCAAAAATGGCCTTCCAGAAAAAAATATTTCTCAAAGAAAGGGTAAGTGGAGTAGCCTACCACGTAAGCTTGTAACCAATTGTTTGCACCGACTCCGGGTACACAGATGATATAATGGGGATTGCATAATGCTGGCTGGTTATTTTTGCCTATCCAAATACAGTTTTACATGGCAATCAATGTTAAGCTGGCTAACGTTTTATTACTCTGAACTGTGGCGTTCCTTTCTTGCCAGTTGGCTTACATTGCTATAGCTAGTCGGGTAACTACTTGGCTAGCTGGTTAAGACGTATTTAGATGGATAGTTGTCCTGTATGAAGACGTGCTTAAGGTAGCCGCCTCTCGATTGGAAAGCATTTTCTGAAGTGCGGCTTGTTTCAGCCTAACCAGATGGCTGTTAGTTGGCTAGCTTGTAACAAGCTGTGCGCGTGAACACTAGCCTATTTGTAGACGAGTTCACTGAGCCGATGTCAATGAATGATTTTGTTTATTAGCAGAAGCTAACCGTTTTATTCATCAGTGTAGCTAGTTGGAAATGATGGCTATTTGTCAGATTAATGTTTTATATTGGTAACTGATCTCCACTTATTATTGTCGACATCAGCATATAGCATTACCTAGCTGCATAGCCGTCACGATGTCACGGACGAAATCTGGGCTGGCGTTTTTGATTGAGTAATGTTGCAGAAGTGGCGACCAATGCTGTATATTGTTACTGGCTCCCCTGAAGTCTGAATTGTAAATTTTACTAAAAACCCATCGGATAATGTTTCCGGGACGCACTTGTTTTCCAGTACATAGGCAACACTAGCGTTACTGTTCGTTGGTGTTACTAACTGCAGATTTACTCAACCTTTCTGTGCTATGAGTTGGATGGGTTTTGAGCAAGTATTTAATTTGGAAATTAAGCCTTTATTTGAATCGTGAATTAAATGTTTCTTTGTAGAGTATCTGGCCATTTATAATCTGCACTCGATCAGCCATTGCCACCACATTTGACATGATATTTCAGGAATGTTTGCGATCTCATTCGTGTGAAAATGCTGTTATAAAATTAAAACATTCAGTTTCTTTCAGTTTCATCTTTGGATGGGAGAATGTACATTTATAAACAACCCATTGCAGCGGTTTATAACACTCAATTAATGTACAACCTGATATACTACTCCCCCCCCAGCCTATATCTCGTTATAAACTGAATTGGTTCTGTGTTGACTGTCCAGTTATAGAGCACTGCTGCCGTTGATAATGCACTTGTACGGTGTAGCGCATATTCATATGGCCACAGTGTAGTCATACCCACGAAATGAGTTATCATTTCTTTTGGATTGTTGCAAGCATTTGAGAGAAGAATGTTCAGGACACAACCGTAAGCAAAAAGGGCTTTCATTATCACCACACCCAAAACGAAGACCTTCCTTCTCTAAAGCATTCTTTGTCATGTCAACATTGTACACGGCAGCAATACACCCCAAGTAGGATATTGTTCCTTGTAGTTCCTCTTACTGAGCCTGAGGGTGACTTTAGATTGTGCATATTGCAGGCACTGCCACAACCTGTGCTCCCATTCTGTTCATTATGGAGCCCTTCTTCATTTGGCACCATGCAGTCGACTGTCCTTTTCTGCTTCTTGCTGTGGTTGGATGCCTCTGTGCCAAACCAGCACTTTGAAGAGGTGACAACTTGTACAGCATAGCACTGTCCCTCAGCGCATTCTTAACAGCCACTACTCAGCCATTGCAGACAGCAGCTAAGGTTTTGTCTCTGGTCTCTGGCCTAGAGCATTGCATCAGTGGATTAAAGGGGACTGGATGAAGGGGAGAGTCAGAGGGGAAGAAATGGATTTCTTTTTTGGCACTTAAATCTGTGGGATAAGGAGTGGTGTGACTACATGAAGTGGTGTGGCGAAAGCACCGCCCTGTTCAATTTGGGCAGCTTTGAGCTATATTGGATCATTTGAATTTCTTCTTCCAGCAGAAGAATATCAATGACCTATGACCCGGTCTGCACCGGCAGGAGGCGCTTGTCCTTTCACCCAGTTATTGCCCTGCTTTGCCTGGATTATCAACAGGGGAGTAAATGGGTGTGGCTTTACTGAAGGTGATGCGTCTGGTGTACCCAGGTTGTTTTGCAGTAGTACATAACTTAGCAGTGCATGTGAAATATTCACCTCTGTCCTAGTGTCCTTAGTTGATTGCATCTAGAGGAATTATTTCCTCCTCTCAAAGAGTGAAAAAAAGTTGGTATGCCAAATGGAGGATTAAAATATTTCTGTGTTAAAATCCAGTTTTTTTTTTTTTTAAAGAATTTTGCTAGGTTTCACAGAGCAACTGGGGAGAGAGACTGACACAGAGAGAGACAGAGAGGCCTGACTGACTTACTGACTCACTGAAACTTTTGGAGAAGTGCTTGTGTTGAACAAACCAATTGTGCCACAGGTGTGGTAGGTTAGTGGAGCAGTGTGCATGTATTTGGTTTCAAGCCAATATTTAGCCACCACACACTCTCCCTTAGGGGAGAGAGGCTCTTGCAAGTCCAAGTGTCATCTGTCATTTTATAACTAACAGTAGTTATTTTCTCTCTTTGCAGTGTGTATGACCAACTGCCCCACCCTCATTGTAACAGTGGGCCTCCCTGCCAGAGGAAAGACCTACATCTCCAAGAAGTTGACTCGCTACCTGAACTGGATTGGCGTGCCCACCAAAGGTAACGTTCTGGGTTCCTGGCTGTTTACGCAGGTTGCGCTGTGTGAGATGGGGCATTACCTCTTGGGAGACCACAGCACGTGCTTGGGAGTTGCTTTTGTTCTGCCTAAGGACTTCTGTGGCTTTTTAGATTGAAGTGTTCAGTTCTTGTGTGCTTCCAACTAGTCAGTAGAAAGGCTACCATTTTATTTTTGTATGCTCTCTTCAGTGTCCGGATGAAATCTCTATATATCTGCCATTTCTCTACAGGGTTCTGAGCCAGGCTTCGATGTGCTTTTTTCAGGGAAATAACTTGCTAGAACTTTGAGAGTGATTTTTTTTGCGCACTACTCTTTCTCCCCTCCTTCTCCCTCAGAGTTCAACGTGGGCCAGTACCGGCGAGAGTGTGTCAAGATCTACAAATCCTTTGAGTTCTTCCGTCCAGACAATGAAGAAGGCCTGAAGATCCGCAAGTAAGAGAAGCATGTGGGTTGTAACGCAGCCTTACATTTTGCTTAAATGAAAAAATTCACCCACAAAAAAGGTGGGAGCAAGGGCAGGATATTTTTTCTGTCTGCAGACCATAATACAAACACCCAGAACATGATAGATGCAATATCATACCTGACAAGATACTGTGATTGTACCGTAAAACGTTCACCTTCAATGTTTAACCATCCTGTTGTGTGTCTGTGCCAGGCAGTGCGCGTTGGCGGCCCTGAACGATGTCCGGCAGTACCTTGGAGAAGAAGGAGGGCATGTGGCGGTAGGTCAAGGGCATTGGCATGATGCCATTACATGAACGCAGCCTGTTGAAGTGGATGTATTACCATGTTTGGGTAAAAACACATGTTCTCTTCCTGGGTCAGGTGTTTGATGCCACAAACACTACAAGGGAGAGGAGAGAGACCATCTTAAGGTTTACTGAACAGAATGGCTATAAGGTATGACAACAGGTGGATGTAATGCAACCATTTTTCTCTGAATTGGTGAACTGTCTCTCCCTTTGAGCAGGTGTAAAGTGATACTGTCTTTTATTCTCAGGTGTTTTTTGTAGAGTCTGTTTGTGAAGACCCAGATGTCATCGCAGAGAACATTGTGGTATGTGAGGTTAATCTTATTCCACAAAATCAGGGAATAATATAATAGTTTGTGAATTTGCCCTGGGGTTTTGATTGGCTGTGCATTTCCCTTCCTCACCTCATCATTTATTGGCAGCCAGTTGATTGGGTGTCTCTTCTGCATGCCCCAGTCTGTGCATGAAGTGCAGGTGGCATGCAGCGAGGATGTGTTGCTGCTGTGTGCGCATGCTTTGGATGATGTGCTAGTGTGTTTCTTCCTAAACTAATGGAAGATGTTGCATCTATTAAAGTAAGATTCTTCTTACCTCTGAACTTCTTTCTGTCCTTCCTCCTGTTTGTTCAGCAAGTGAAGCTGGGGAGCCCAGACTACACAGACTGCAATACAGAGGAGGCTGTAGAAGACTTCATGAAGAGGATAAAGTGCTATGAAAACTCATACCAGACACTGGACGAGGTCTTGGATAGGTGAGTACACTTCGCTCCATGGTTATCCAAAGTCTGCCTGTATGCTATGTCAGTCACCTCTGAGATGGCCACAGTTGTTTCTTGCAAGTTAATTTTTTGTATGTTTTTTTTTGTATGGTCTGACGAAATATATATATTTATATTTTAGGAATTAGTTACCATTTACCCTTTTCAAACTGTTGTGGGTTTGGATAGTAAGTTCTTGTTTCTTTATAGTACTCTTTTGTCACCAGTGGTGGAAGTTGACACTATACTTCACCATGCCTCTTGCATTTAAGCGCATATCGATTTTCATGCGGAACTGCAGTTTGTTGTTCTGTTCTTGAATACTCATTAAATGAACCTTTTTCAGCTTTGGTGGTTGAAAAATGGCTTCAGCAACAGCTTCAATGGTTGGTTCATGCTACTGTCCAGATGCTTTTAGAGTAAGGAAGTAGAGGACAGAAGGAGTTGGCTGTCTGGGTACTGTGTAGAGGTATGAAACCCTGTAGTTTTGTTCTTTTGAGTCAATCGCGCTCCACTTTTGCAGAGAGCTGTCCTACATAAAGATCATTGACGTGGGCAGGCGGTACCTGGTGAACCGGGTCCTGGACCACATCCAGAGCCGCATCGTGTATTACCTGATGAACATCCACATCACGCCGCGTTCCATCTACCTGTGCCGGCACGGCGAGAGTGACCTCAATGTCCGGGGCCGGATTGGCGGCGACTCCGGGCTGTCGATGCATGGCAGGGAGGTGTGTTCCCCTCCATATAGGGGGCTTTCGCCACTATAGAGTATTCAGTGACCAGCGTTGAGCATGCACTGGTGATGGATGGTGTTACAAATGCTATTCTTTTACTAGTCATTATTGGAATGGGTGTGTGAACATCTGGGATTGTAGTAGAATATGCATTTGGATTACTTAGATGTTTTGGTGTTGAAGAGAACATGTTGAATGGCCAGGTCTAGAGAGAATTTAATTTAAAATCTCTCTTATCTGTCTCTCACACTCTGTCTGTCTGTCCATACATCCGTCTGTTCTCTCAGTTTGCAAAGTGTCTGGGGAAGTTCATCCAGGACCAGAACATCCCAGAGCTGAAGGTGTGGACCAGCCAGATGAAGAGGACCATCCAGACGGCCGAGGCACTGGGGGTGCCTTACGAGCAGTGGAAGGCCCTCAACGAGATTGACGCAGTGAGAGCCTGACTGTCCTCTTGCCCTCATTTGTTTGTGAACGTTTGTACCTTTGTGTGCTGACTCATTCACTCTCCTCCTCCAGGGTGTGTGTGAGGAGCTGATGTACGAGGAGATTCAGGAGAACTTCCCTCTGGAGTTTGCCCTGCGGGATCAAGACAAGTACCGCTACCGCTACCCCAAGGGGGAGGTGAGAGCGCTGCTGCGTCTCTGCCACGCCCGGTCATGGCTGTGTCTAAGATACGCTGTGTCTGTTTCAAACTGTAAGTGTGAACTGTAGCTCGATTTATTCACATTTATTTTGGTGTGACTGAGTTCAGCTGTTGCAACAGGTCAGCAGCAGCTGATTATTTTTCCAGGGGTGCAGTTTTTGTATCAAGCTAGCAAGCTCTCAGGTATGAACTGTGATCTTGGGTCACCATTTTGTTTCACCTGCAGTGCTGATTCCAGCAATGCAAGGCGTTGCTAGCAATGACTCAAGCAAGTGTGAGTGTTTGACTGATCCTCTGTTTGCTTAGCGTGAGAGGCAGGAACTTTTGTCCTGGTTGATTTGTTGTTTGCAGCTCTATATGCACTCAGTTCTCTATGCAGGGTAAAAATGTGGCACTTCTGGCCCAATTACCCGGTGCATAAATCGAGGGATGGGCTATTAACTGCATTGTCCTCCCCTGTCATGAGAAGGCCCTCTGATTTCAGTTTTCCTCTCTCTTCCTTTAGCTGCAGCTCTAGTCAGGCTGCCATAGCACTGGCTCTCTAGGGTTTTTATGTGAAAGTGCAGCATCTGGTCTCGCTCTGAGGTTTCAGTGGCAGGATTTGGTGGCTGTTGCGGCCGCCTCTAGCTGTACTGGTGGGGGTGCTGGGTAACAGAGCCTGCTGCCGTTTCAGATGGAAACTGGATCAATGAGCTTTTTTTGGCGGGCAGAGTGTGTGCTGCCTGTGGCCCTTGTCTTTCTCTGTGACAGAAGAAAGAAGAGGCAAGTTGGACTGTGGCAGGTGTTTGTGTGAGTGAGAGAATGTGTAGTGTATAATCGCCTGTGTGTTCCTGTAGTCCTATGAGGACCTGGTACAGAGGCTGGAGCCGGTCATCATGGAACTGGAGAGGCAGGAGAACGTGCTGGTCATCTGTCACCAGGCCGTCATGCGCTGCCTTCTGGCCTACTTCCTGGACAAGTCCGCAGGTCAGCCCCTGTGTGTCGCACCCTTACTCCTGCCAATTTTTTCCACCCCCCTGTCCCATCCCATCTTATACAACCGATTAGTCTCAGTCGCACTCTACCCCACCATCCCAAACTGCAGTGGTGCATAGCTGTACCTAATTCTCTACTCGATTGCAGTGTGGATGCCTAAAATTTACATAGTTCTGCATTTAATCCTGACAAAATGCACAAGCTACTCGCCTGAAACCATTCTGACCTTGGAGAGGGTTAGCGCTGCCATATCAGCCTGGCTAGGTGTGATGTGTCCAATGTGTTATTCTGGTAAAGTCAATGGGCCTCATTCACCAACCGTTCTTAAGAAGAATTTTTTTCTTGAAACCCACTTACGCAGTTTTCACGAAGATTCTGGCATTCACCAATGTTTTCTTATTTGGGATTTGCTCTTAGGTAAGAACAGAATCTACGCACACTCAAGAGCACACTTTTGAGTGCTGACATGTTTGTGCAAAATAATTGGTTATTGCGATTTCTTCAATTCTACAGTTGTATAATATAGGATTAAATTACAATAATATTCTTTATCATTTATAATATTTTTAAATAATTATTTTCATTATTTTACAAAGCATTAAGGTGCCAGGTTCCACATCAGAGGGTGGTTGCCTCAGCGGGAGTTCATCTGTAAATAAATGATAAAAAAGAACCATTGGAGTGACCTTTTATTTTCAATTATGCAATGTTTGGTCTATACTGCAAAAGCAAATGTTTAAATTTTGAATACAAACTAAGGTAACACTTTTTAAACACATGGACATGTTGAAGAAGAGAACACTTATTCAGAGGCGTCACTAGGGGTGTGAAACCAAAATGACTGGCAATACATTTTTGCGCAGTGTTTTGTGCAACGACGGGTTTACTTCGATGCAGTTTGCTGCTGGTTGATTTAATTAGCGGTATTAATGTGACGAGAAGCACTTTGTCGTTTGAACGCATAACGCAATTCCTTGCGCCCACTCCCACCAGCAAATCTGCCTCAGATTTCATATCAAACCATTTTTTTTTTTACTTCATCAGTTGTGCGCCCTTCTCCGGGTACAGCGTTCACTGAACAAGTAATAGCATCCCATGCATCTTTTTTGTGTTATTTTATATCCACTACTGACACTAGTAAATATGACCGGTCGTTTGCTGTTCATTACCCGCAGCAATACCTCCACTTCAGAACTACTGAAGTTTTTCTTACGTTTGGAGTCTGGTGCTCCACCCTCTTTAGATTTTAGATTTGGCATTATTGACTTCGTTCGCTCTCAACTTTCCTTTTCGATTTCTGTGTGTGTACATGGTCCTGCAGTCTCATGCCCTTTTATGGGGATTGGCGGGGCGTTTACCTATGCTAATTAGGAACAACTGGCACACGCTTTACATTTATGAGGACGATGGGATTCATCATTTTAAGAACACGTGCGAACAATTCTGCAGTTTTAGAACCCTTTGTGAATCTGACGTAGATTTTTCTTAGGACCTTTCCTAGAACGGAAAAATTTAAGAAAAAACTTAGGAAGATATTGGTGAATGAGGCCCGATGAGCTTAAATACACGTGCCTTGTCATATACCTTACTTGGCTTCCTGTTCTATTCATTAATTTGTTTGTTTTTCCCAACAGAGGAGCTGCCTTACTTGAAGTGCCCTTTGCATGCGGTACTAAAACTCACTCCAGTGGCTTACGGTAAGTGTTGATTTTGACTTGGAAAAGACAATTCATTTAGTGTTTATTTTTTGTGAACAGCCACATCTCATTCGGTATGGCAGTATAATTTAGCGACATTAGCATACTGAAATGTATTTATATTAAAAATCATTTTAAAATTAATTCCATCCTCATGAGCTACAATTCAACTCATCGAAACAGTTACTGCTCGGATGTGCAATTATGTTCAAATAACCTCCAAAGGTGCTGTAGCTATTTCTTAGCTTGCTTATTAGAATAATACCCATCAACATGCTCTGGGTTGACTCAGGCAGTAGCTCCACCCAGTTTAGCTTTCACAAAGCCTTGTTTTCTTGTCAGTGTACATCATTCACTACAATCTCCTGCATTATATAGGGATCCTTATTAAAAAAAAACTTATAACAACAAAATTTGTGAACGAAAAACACATTCTGAACTTTGTAAAGAGAAGCTTTAAAACCAAAATTGTCGGACATGCTGAGGAAAAGTTTGAATATTTTGCTTTTGCTTCACATTTAGAAATGGTGGGAATCCTTTACTCTCCTGCTCCTGCTTTCCTGTTGTAATATGAAACTTTGCATATGAATAATGCACGCCACTGTGCATACATGAAGTGAATTGTGGTTTAAGTGAACAAGTTCAAGGTCATGGGAGGGACTGTTTGCATCTGCCTTATTACCTCCTGTCTCAAGTATTTGGCAATACGTGGCAAAATAATGTTCTGATTTTCTACTGAATTCTGATTTTCTACTGAGTCTTTTGTACTTCTACTGCTAGCTTCCTTTTGAATACCAGTCATACAAGTTTAGATATTCCTGAAAAGTTTGTTTTTTGTTTTGCTATGGGTACACAAACCACAACCTGAAGGTAAAGAGAGTAGGAGAAATAGCTTATATTTGTAAGTCACTCACCTCTAAGCAGCACAGCCGCGGTGTAGTGGTTGGTCAGTGAAGAACATTTGTGCGCTCCGCACCTGCATGGCTTGATTGTTGTATGGTCGGTGTCACAGGGGGCTCCAGCACGAGCATTCATGAACTACATTGTGACCTTTACCTTTAACCCCATGTCAACAGGCTGCAAGGTTGAGTCCGTCTGCCTGAATGTGGAAGCGGTAAACACCCACAGAGAAAAACCGGAGGTATGTTCTGACATGTCCACGTGCATGGATGCCTGATTGGTGATTACAGGTTGCAGTGCCTGTAGGAAGGCACTCTGAAGTGCATTGCATGATTGGAAATGGGTGTTCCGAGGGTGGAAATTACCCACAATCCTGGTTTTTCCTGGTTAAATAATGGTTAAATAAAATAAAATAAAGTGACATGCATTGCAAATGTAGTGCAGCTTGCTGGGAGGTCATGTAGCTGCTCAACTTCATTCTATGTACATGGCAACATTCTGAAATTCAGATATTTGCGAGATGGTGTTGGTGTGTACCAGCTGTTTGAAGGAGGCAGAGCTGTTCATGGAGAATAGGTTGAGGTGTCTTTTGTAATCTGGGTCAAGGTATGGTTTACCCCATTTTGCTTCCTTGGCCTTGACTGCAAGTGGCTGATGTAGTTTAGAAGTATATAACTCTATTGTGTTTATTTAATTTAGTTTTAGTTGTAATCGTGGAAATTTTCTGCATTGTTCCAATGACCGTAAACATGGCCCAGTGTTCATGAAGCATCTTCTGCTGATCTAGGATCAGTTTTCCTCAGACTCATCCCAGTATCCTTTATGGAGAAACTGAACTGCACTCCTACTCTGAGAAGCTTTATGAATACTGGCCCAGGACTTTCACATGGTTTCCAACATTAATTAACTTTGTATGTCTAATCACCACAGTGGGCAAGTCTGTGTCTGCAAGTGTAAAATATTTAAAAGTAATGCATAGTGGCTTTTACTCTCCTCTCCACATACAAACACCATTCCATGATCAAAGCAGCCCGGTTTCATAGGAATTTGACTGTTCCAGCAAAGGGTGGAAATAACCACTGTGAACGGTGGTTAAAAATTGCCCTTGAAACTCCCGTCTCCTCCAGCCCCGTGTCAGTATTTATGAACCCTGCTGTCATTGAGTTGTGATGTGTTGCTCCTGCTTGGAGGTGATTGCCTGTGTTCTTGTCATTGAACAGAATGTAGATGTGACCCGCATGGCAAAGGAAGCTCTGCTGACAGTGCCAGCCCATCAGTGAGGGAGGCAGTCTGTCTCTTGTCATTTACACGTCTCATTCATAAATATGGCAAAGTCCAGTGATGCTCAGAAAACTGGAGAGCCAAGGTTATTAGTATTTTGGATTTAAGTTTGTACTGCAGACAGAACAGAGTTGTTATGGTGATATGAATACCACTCGATATGTTGTTACATATTTTGTCTTTAGTGGGAATTCCAAATACAATGAGACTGAGTGGGTAAGTCTGTGGTAGATGGTCTTGAGAGCTCAAGTCTGCATGAATTGCAATTGAAATTTTTTTTAAACGTCTGTCTTCATCTACATGTTAAGTCACAAAATAGCTCATGGTTCAGTGTGTTGTATCTGTGAAGGGTGACCGAAATGGTGCAGTCTACCTCATAACATGTTTTTAAGGTTATCAAAAATGTTTACAGGAAAGGGTAGCAACACAAATATGAGGTTTTTTTTTTTTGGGGGGCGGGGGGGGGGGGCATGGCGGGTGGGATTTAGATGTTTTAGCACTGAAGGAAACTTTAATGTCTTGCCTTTTTTATTTTTTACTTTTTATTTGGACTCCACAGCCCACCCACACTCCCAGGAGAAAATAGTGCATATTTGTGCTTTGCTTTAGCTTTTTTTTTTTAGGTAATGGAACCTGGTGATTGTGTTGCATTTTACATAGTGCCGTTTGTTTTGTTCCCCCCCCCCTGTTTGGAATGTCAAATCATTCATCAGCAAAGCTCATTGCTACAACCTGTGCTACTGATTCAGGAGAGTGCAGGCAAGCTTGTGTTCTTCTCTCACGCGTGTGATGTCAGCCGCCTCTTATCACGCTGCAGTCTGCATGTGGTGCACTGTGTGCGCCCAAGCGGGGCTCACTAGTGCACGATAAAGCGCTGCCACTCCAGCTAGCTGAAACCCTCCCTTCTCTGGCGCCAGTTGTGCAGTACCCGACAGGGCTGCCAGCTGCAGTCAGCACTGGCATGATCTGGGTGATAAACCAGGCTATGGGGCTCATCTGTGCACTGCAATAGTGCGTTAACAGGGTAAGCCTCCCAGTGGCCCCCATGCAGTTTTAATCCTGTTAAATAACTTGTTCACAGCATGCCAGTCTTATTTTCTATTTATTTTAATTTTTAATTTTTTTGGAACCCCCCCCCAACGGGAGGATTCCATAATGCCTTATGAGTGAGAGGCTTTGCTTGTGTAATATCTGTGCTGGCATAATTACTAACAATCAGAATATTAATTTGGCTTGTCTGGTTCTTTTTTTTTTCTTTTTAAAATGTGAGTATATATTTTTTGTTGTGTGTGCTAATGATGAATGTATTTGTCATGATGGTGGAATTGATGTAATGTGCAGGTCAGATAAACAATAAACCTATGAAAAGCTGTCCTGTGTTGTCTTCCACCCCCCCCCCTTCTGCTGTCTTCAGAGGTAGCTTCAGCTTCTTTCTTTTTTTTGCTGACCTTAAGAGGTGATCTCTTTGTGTCACAGTTTATAGCTATTGATTTCCTGCATTGTGGCTGCGCACCATCATTTCTGGAAAACCTTTCAAAGTTTAAAACTGCAACCTCCCCCAGGCTGCCATTAACTTCACTTTTCCATTTGCACTCGTTCATGTGAAATGAGGAATAATTGAATCTTTTAAAGACGTTTTTCTACTGGCATCTGTCACTTAAGTTATGCAGAGAATCGTGCCAAAAATGCAGTGAGCTGGGAATGTTGTGGGTGCCGCCCTCTGAGATATGAATCTGGAAGGTTGTGGCCATAATGTTCTGGATCATAACTGACCAGACGAAGAAAAAGACTCTGTTCTCCTCTGAACTAGATCACGTGTATTGCAATGTGGGTGGGGAGTAAGGGTAAGTCCATACAACACACTTCCCTGATGTTACGGCACATACATCACAGACATGGCTCTCTGTGGGACAGTACTCCAGATATATCACCCTTACATCCCAACATTCTCTCAACTATAAAACTGTAGGCTGACCAAATTCAGCTTTTGGCACCTTGCAGTACTGTTGTTAGGAAAATCTCAAGTCAGTCCTAGCACTGAGCCGGCGTATCCAGGTCCTTTGTGCATTCAAAAACCTTAAGTCGATACTATGGACATGGCTGCCAACAGCGTGTCTTGTAATATACAGTTGTATAAAATGTACAGTGTGACTCAACTCTAAATTACCTTATGAAAATTGATTCAACAACTCTTTTCAAGCTAAAGAACATTGACAAGTCCCATTGAGGGTCTGATGGCTCTGCCCAACAGTATTGTCTGGGTCCACAGTTAATCACTATGGAGACCCATACTGCAGACACATGAGGCTCACCAGTGGAACAGCATAATTATAATTATTATTCATTTACTAATGAAGCATGAACTGCCTCCTGTAGACCTTTCTTTGCCATGGTCTCCAGTCTGAACATTTTCTGTCTGCTGACAGAAAATTAGATGCAATCTACATTTTTTAGGCACTGGTTTTATTCTTGCAGTTTTTTGCCACATTGATTTTGATTCCTTTGTTTTAATTAGATGAATGATTTACCATGATTTATTTAGATGCTTTCTCTTAAGTGCCTTCAAAAATATGTTTGTTGTTTAACTTGGAGAAGGAAATAAAAGGTTCTGTGTTTTATTGGTGTGTTATTTCTGTTGTAGGTAGGCACTAAGAGTAGTCTACTGGGGATCCGATAAATCCACATCTGTTGTTTTGCTGCCATTAGCTTAAGAAGGCCTTTTCACAGTTCTTCATAATCTTTTCCAAACTCTCTGTCTTCCAGAATGTTAATGTACATCGCACTACAGAGGATGCCTTGCAGACAGTCCCACCTCACCAATGACCTTTTGACCTCTGCCAGATGTTGGAGCTCTTGTGCTCTCTCTCAGGGACCGTCAGTACTCCCATTATTGGAAAACACCCCCCTCCCCCATCCATCCACGCCCTTCAGATGATCTGGCATATCCCGGGTAGGAACACATCTTTTTCCTTGTTGGACCTAAACTCTTTCCTATCCAAAGAGTGGCAGCCTGCTGTAGCCTAGGTTACACTGTCATACAGAAACTGTTTTATTGCTCAAAGCTGGATTGGACTACAGTGTATCTCTGCACAGTGGGTTTGTATTTCAGTGCAAGTGCATTAACCAGCTGCTTTATTGTAGTACCAGTGTCACCCATGTTGGGAGGAGATCTCGTATCTTGGGCGAGGAGGGGGGGTGAAGCCACTCTGGGGATACACCACTTGTGTTTTGTGTGAATGTGTGACAATACCAATTTTGGACCAACAGTTTTTCAATTCACACAAAAATAGGACCCAAGCACTCCGGTCAGTCTGAGAGCGCAACTTCCTAAAAACATAAGCAGTACCTTCATGAACGGACAATCTTGTGCGTTTATGAGAATTCTTGTCATGTTCTGTTTGCACTGAAAAAGTGAGGTAATTCTGTTGTATAATGTACCTTTTAGAAGGCTTGTAGAAGGTAACTGATGCACTTCATTAATATATGTCTGAAAGATTAAGTTGATGTGATTTCTGTGATTATCTGTGGTTCACAAAAGCCCTTAATATCCTTTCTGGAGGAGATAGCAGGGACAGAAGTTTTATGAACAAGTGAGAAACTTGTTATCTTTGATAACAGCTGAAGGAAATGTTTTGACATACTGCTAAATGTTCCTTCTGTGATTTGTGGAATTTAAAACAATAATAAAATTACAGCTATATTTGTCTGTACTTACTGTTATTTCTAAATATTTAAGGGGATATTTAAGTTCAGTTGGGGATAAATACTATTATTACGACTATTTGTTGGAAGCCATTTGTTGTCTGTAGAGAAGAGTGGGGAAATAAGATTGCTGCTTGAAGACAGGCTGGCTCTGATGTTGATTTCATCAGGCAGGGTAATTGCTACGGTTTGACAAAGGTGTCATATAGAGTGAGTGTAAACAGGATCTACGTGGACACACACTATTCTGTTAAACTGATTTGTAAATACGGCATCATTGGAACAGTCACAAGGTTTCATATTATTTTTGGTCAATGTTGTACTTTTAGAAAATCCGAATAGGAAATTCCTTTTTATTCTGAGTGTTTATTACAAACCAATAAAAAAAATTTTAAAAACGAAGAGCAAAATTTCCATCAGACTGGTATGATGAGTTGATTAGCAATTTGATGATTTGTGACTGTCCATCTAGCTATCAATTTCAAAAAACTTACAGTTGTCTGGAATTTTCCCCAAGAATTTGCCATTGTTGTAACGCCAGTTTAAAACCTGTTGGAACCTCTTGTTGTAAAAAAAGATTTGTTGCCAGTGCAGTTTTTTTTTTTTTGTGGTCTGTGAATTTTCTGGCATATAATAAAGTCAAGAAAGCTAATGGCCTTTCTTGTGTTAATGGTTTCTGTTTTTGAGAAATCATTTGTAATTTCACTTGGATTTATTGGTAAACAATCTCATACATAATCTAGCTTCAGACAGCCACTTGTTTTTTCCTGTAGTCGTATTTATCGCACCAGCAACTTCCTAGGCTGTGCCTAGACTCAAGCCAGAAAAGACAATAGATTCAAGTGGGGGCACTCGACTGTACTAACAGTGATCTTGCGCTTTAAAATACATATGACGTTTATCCCTGATAAGATCATCATTCACATTAAGCTACTTTTTTTTAAAGCTCTGTTCTTGTATTGATTCCTGTGGTTTGACAAGCCCTTTTAAAAATTCACCGACAGTTATGAATGTACTTTCAAAGCAAGGAAATGATTCACTGTTTAAAAATATATATATATCAGCATGGTGAGTGTGCACAGCTCTATTCAGCATAATGAAGTGCCTCTGCTTCCCTTTCCTCACTCGAGTACTGTATTCAACTTTACACCCTCCTAATGAATAACACTTTGGCTGTACCGTATTGCACAGCTGGGGATGGGGAGGGATTGGTAAAAAGAAATGTCATGTTGAGCAATCCTAAGGAAAGTCTATCCTAGTCAGCACTTTCAGCCCTGTGACTGTGGTGTGGATAGAAGAAAAAGGCTAGTACATTGGAATTCTGATTAAAATACAGTAACTCTTTTTAAATGAACAAAGCCAAAAACATATTTCTATCAGTCATTGTTTTTCAATGTCTTTTTTAGTCAGATTTTTGGGCATCCAGGATTATCCAATCTTTTGTTCCTTTTTCTTGTTTTTGAATAGCTGAAATCTTAATTGATCATATTAGCACATGGTCTTAGGAACAGCTGATTTTGGTAAAAATCCTCTTTGCTTTGTCACGGTCTCATTATTTCAAGCACTATAGTGGCTTCTTTCTTATTGTAAATGAGTATCTGGACCCAATGGCAATTTCAGACATCCAGACACAACTGTTAGTAAACATATACTCTACCTTTAAACATACATAACCTACTATTTTCTTGGCGGCCATGCATGATGACTGAATGCATACCCTGCAATAACTCTCTGTTACACTGAGAAGACATTCATAAAATCCAAGTAATCAAAATCAGCAGGTGACTCAATCCCCAAATTAGAGCATCTGCGAGAAGTTCTTAATTCATAAAGTACATAACAAGCAATACAATTTGTAATTAGGGTTTGTCTATGCAAACTTGTCTCAGCAAAGCACTTTCCACCAGACACATTTCAGGCTTACAGAGCAAGGCAGGCCTTGGAAAAAGAATTTCCTGTCGGGCCAGTAATCAACAGGCACAGACAGAGGTGAAAATAACTATTGTGTAAATCGTTTTTTTCTTTTGGCTGATGGCTAGCCCTAGATGGAGACAACAATGAAAGTGCTGTGTTCTGGTGAGAACAGCTTTCTTCTCTAATCCAGAAGGTCACATTTAGATTGGATTTTAACATGGAATTATAGGACTGATCATACACAAACTCCCTCTCTGAGGAGGTCAGAAATGCTAGTATCACTGCCATCTTTAAGCAATGAGGTGGCCATGGCAGAGAAGTAAATGTATTGCCACCAATCTTCAGTGCTGGAAGAATTCTGTAATAAGGGCAGCAATGTCAGAGGGCCGTGGGTTCAAGACTCTTTGGGGTGGATACTCCTTGTGGAGTTTGCAAATAAATGCGAGCGGCAGAACAGTGATTGAGCCAGTAAACATTTACGTACAACAAAAGCACCATTTGATTTCACAGCAAATTTGATAGAATGAACTTGCTTACTTTGCACCAAACTCACGCATTAACTGCTCTGGATATGTAGTACAGTATATAACATCACCCTTGTTTCTGCAAGATACATAAAAATAACTGAATACAAACAGACACTAATGGAGTTTATTGTCCTTGTAATCACAGTCGGCATTGTCATCATTGTGGTTTCTCGTCACTCATACGGTTGGTTATGTGTTTTGCGTGAAAATACAAGTGCACCACTACCCACTGTTCTTCAAGATGTTGTGAACAGTTTGACGTTTAAAGTCCACTGTAACAAAACAATGTAATAATATAGATATCAAAAACAGAACAAGTTTTTCAATTGTTAGAACAATTCTCAAAAATGTTTTATTCCCTGTTCTTATGAATATTAATTTGGTTTTTAACTATAAGGACCAGCCCTGATACTAGTTTTGTTCTGAAAGGCAGAAAATGAGGCTGAGATTATTCATTATGTACAAACATTATTATTCATAAATACAGGGAACTCTAATGAGGGCCACACTCCCTTGGCGTTTGGTCTCTTTTCTGTGGTTCTCCTTGCTGATTGGCTGTCCACTTAAGTTCCACCTTCCTTTTCTGGTCTCCAAGCTTCTCCCCCCCACTCCGGGAACCATGGTAATAGCCATATTAAGTGATCAGCATGAGGAATGATGGGTTACTTTTTCAAAACTGCAAAAAGAGAAATGCAGAAAAAAGTATGGCTATTTTAGGTACTGCTTAAAGTTAGGAGACCATTCAGGCTGATATTGCAATGCATACTTTCAAACAGCAAGCCAAACTGCACATTTCCGTTATGAGAGGTGCAATACTGCTTTTAAACATTGAGTTACCAGCTCTAACCACGGACAGCGCGGTAGACGTTTAGTTGCTGATTTAGTTGCTGAAAAAATTACCTTCAGGTACAAAGACAAACAGACGGATATGGAAACAGGAACTCACGTTCTTAAGGAACTCCTCGGCAACAATGCGAGCGCGGGCGTTGACGGACAATTTCATCTCACTGATCTCCTTGTCAATCTCCTCCATGAAGTGGATGACAAAGTCAACCAGCTTGTGTTTGTACATCTGCTCCGTGTGGAAGTTGGTGATGAGGAAACTGATGTCATAACCCTAGCACAGAGACGCACAGTGAGACCAAGGAGAAATCAGGTCAGCAAAATTGTTCCACCCAATCCCAACACTCATAATTAGCGCATTCCACCCATCCTACACTTCAACGCCTTTGCGTCCTCCTGATTTTCATTGTTCAAAAACCACTGTCTCTAAAACAGCAAAGGATGTACTGTTCTTTCCTCTCCGCCTCCTCTCTTCAGCACATTAGCCTGCTGAATTGATATAATAGAAAACTGAATTCTAATGCAAGTGGAACTCTGCTCCACAGGTCAGAAAAAGAGCCAACTTAACACAACCCATGAACAACCCATGTTGTACTGCTGTAGGCTCACTGACACCGCCACTTATGGGAACACACACATAGGTTGATTAATAAAGCCTGTTTTCATTTAGAAAGTTGATAACCACCTTCGTGATACCAGTTAAGCCCGATTGTGGTTGTTAGGTTTGTGAAGCCAGCCAACTCAAAGAAAACCTGGGTATGTTTAGTTTCCTTCATAGTATACCTCCTGCTCTTACAACATTGCTGTTTAGCAACTGAAAAGAAGCTTACTGGAATTGTCCCTCCCTCTATTCTCTACTCCCCCATCGGTCTCCTTTCTTGCCTCGCTTTCTTTGGCCTCTCCACCCCGCTCTATCTCCAACTCTCACCTCCACAGGTTTCCTCCGCAGGATGAAGAAATTCTCTGCTCTCATCATCATGAAGCGCATGAACTTGTGACACAGGATCTTTTCGATCTCATCTGCCTGTATAGACCAATAAAAGGACAGTCCTCACATCGACCATGCAACACTCAATGTTTGGCTAGCACATCCATAAAACACAGAAAAAGCTCAAACCTCTATTGACAAACTGAATATTACTCATCATATCAACAATGACATAAGCAGCAGTTATGTTTCAGCAGCTGATCAAATCCTTACATGAACCATGACAAAAAGATGACAGAACAGTGGTACCACCATGAGGTACCACCTCAAACGATGTCAGGTATTTTTCCCAGTCGTCTATTTATGTCACTATTAATGTACAAGTTACTTTATCTTTTTAAGGGTAAAACTAAAAATTTAGCTGGACTGGAACCCTTGACAGTTTTGACTATCAGCAGTTTGATAGCTCTTCGTGAAATTAGTGACGGTCTAGGATGACTGTCTGCACAAGGGTGTAGGGTCAGATGCAGTGTAGCAAGAGCCACCTAACTGACCTGCTTTACAGCAATGCTGACACGAACGGAGTTGATGGAGCCTTCAATCAAAACCTTCTCTTTCTCATTGCGGCTGATGATCACAGGCTGCAGCAACAGCTCCTTACTGCTCCTGGATGGAGAGAGGAGTGAGGGTTTACACATGATCAGTGGCCTCTCAAACTGAAAAGACTAGATCCACTGTTAATGTAAGATGGAGAGAAGCAGAATAGTGATACAGACAGAGAGAGTAAAGGGGAAGTAATGACATACACATGCAAATGCACAAACATGTTCACTCACCGGACCTCCACTTCTGGTTTGTTGTGGCGCTCCACCACCTGAGAGGAGAAGTTCTCCAGGCATAGGGCTGCCTGCAGAGTGGCACGTACAGCGTTCAGGTATGGGCGAAGGGTAGCAGTCTGCAAGACAGAAAGGAGCACACTCCTATACACCACTTTGGAGACAGTTGGACAGATGTGATTCAAAGTGCCAATGTGACTCAATGACAACACTTCAGTTACATGGGGTCTTGATAGCAAAAGGCAGAAACTGCACAGATTATGCTCCACCCATCAAGGAGCAGCCAGATGTTTCACAGGCCTCAACCTGCTGATGGAATTCTTGGGCTGCTTTAGTTACTTTTTCATGGAAACAGCAGAATTTATGCCTGCAACTAAAAAAAAAAAAAAAACTGGCCACATTTTACACAATTGTTCCCTGCAGAGCTCTTCCTTTTTTCCTCAACAATTATTTCACTGCCACCATAGCCTGGATAGGATATAACCGAACCCAGACCAAAAAAAAAAAGTCTTGCAACTTAAACCATTCATAGCCGTAATGTAGTCAGGCCAGATGTACAGCAGTTTTCGAGCATTTTTTAAGTCCACTGTCAATGAAAAATACATACCCTGCTGCACCAAGCAGATGCATTAAACAAGCTCCAGGAGGGAAGCAAATCATATTTAAATTGGATTTTTAAGGACAGCCATTAAGTGTGCAAAATGGGAACAATAGATATCTAATGCTGCTGTTAGCGCATTCCAAAATGAGGAAATAACTGCAGCTACACTTACCCAGCAAGCATATCATTGACGTATTACTAGCTAGCTATCAGACCAACGTTACCGACCGAAACACTAATTACGGTTCACGTTAGGTAATTAGCTACCTATTCTAGCTAGCAGTGACTTTATATTTCTTGCACGATTAATGTGCCAGCTAACGTTAGAGCAATGCAATGACCTCGCAAAATAGTCAGCTAAATTAGCTATTTACGAAACTCCCAGCTCTTCGCCACACACCTAAAAGGAACTTCCGACTAAAATAACATTAGCAAGGTATTCACAAATTATAGACTCTTACGACATCTAGTACCAAAACGGTTATACCGTTTCATAGTAAAAGTAGCTGACTACAGTACAGAGCAAGCTCCAACAAGGTGCCAGGGTTCCGTAGCTAAATTGAATTAGCTAGTATGGCTACAATTTAAAAATGAGTTGTTAAATTGTGGGCTAACTTGCTGTTAGACATCTAGTCAACTACACATCGGCTCCTGAATACCTGATCCCTAGCCTCATACCATGGTCAAACGAGAGAAATGAACGTCTCGTTTGAGTCAGCTAGATAGCTAGCGTTAGCCATCAATCTGAAATTTGGGTGGAGATTGCTGATCGCAAAACGATTTTATGACCACAACAAGACTTTCTGCACGTTAATACTCTCCATTACAACATTGGCATATTAAGAATATTCGACCACAATGACAGGGTTATAGTTCAATATGTGTACTACAAAGCAGGTGGTAAATTCAGCATTTATCAGGAATTTACAGACTCAGACACCTTACCATTTCTCTGTATCCGCAGGGGAAGAAGACGGAAATGCACTCATCACGCCTGCGTACGACAACTCTTCCGCGATCCTCCCACCAAAGCCAAAAATGGCAATTTTTATAGTACAAAGACCGCCCAGCAGCTGACTGTGTTATTACTTCTGGCCCAAGGAACATGTATGGAGAGACTTTGTGTAAAAACGTCCAGTATGCCTACCTGTGGCCATGTTTTCCTTGAAGACCAAACAGTAACAGGGGAAAGTTATGCAATATTTTTATTAATATTTCCCCAATCTTCTGAACAAAAACAATCATTGTTTCAGAAACTACGACACATAATTAAAATTATGATCACAAAAACTGACCGATTAGTTTTCTTTGGTTGTTCAATCGCCTTGATTCTCTACCTTGAATTCAACGGGCAGCGAGCTTTGAATTGCACTCAACATGCGCAGTAGAGGCTGTTTCAGTGTGCATCTGTGCAGAACGGTGAATAGATAGGAAGTGTTGAGCATATTTGATGCTGGCCGGAACACTTCTGTAAATTTACAGTATACGTTACTCTCTTCGTTTCAAAAAGGTAACACTAGCTGCGCTTGCTTATAAAATGTAGCTATAGCTTAAATTGAGACGAAAACTGTTAGTTATAAAGCGAACGAACACATGAGCTGCTGTAAATTTCTGCAGCAGTCTAGATGAACGCTACCGTCTGAGCTAGCGAACGTTTGCTGACCAGTTTACCACAATAAGGTAGTGTACAGTTAGCTTGCAAGATATATCAAAAAACGAAATCATTAAATTGTTAAGCATTTATTTAGGTTGCTAATCGCGATCTAATGACTAGTTTCCTTCGTAGTTAGTGACGGTTGACGTAGTTTACCAAAGGCAAGCGAATACTGGCTAGGTCTAACGACGTTAAGGTTACTGTAAATGAAATAATGTAATACGTTATCGATAGCTAGCTACGTGATCCGAGCTTTACGCAATCAAAAACATTGATTTACGAAACTAGCTGTCTCGTCGATGGCGCTTATCCTGCCGCGTAAAACTAAACAATTATAGAACGGTTTACTGTGCAGTGTGGCAATTGTTGATTGCACAGACTTGCTTTACCATTTTCTATTTGTGGGAAGACGGTGGTGGTAACATTAGCGCAGGAGCTAAACGTTAGACAGTAAACTAACCTGTCGTTAGTTTCAGTAACTTCGCTTACACACTGGTTCATGAACATATAATCGAAGACATATGTGGAACAATACTGAAATCTTACTAGAATCCCCATTCCCTTTTACTAGGTTGGTACGGGTCTGATATGTGTGGGCGAACTGCTTGCACCCTAGCGCCGGATGAGATTAGCCGGGCCTCTAAGTACCAGGACCGTGCCGGCCGGAGACACAGGCCACAGTGGAGGGACGGAGACCCAGACAAGTATAGGCCATCCTACAACAAGAGTCCCCAGTCCAACAGTCCAGTGTTGCTGTCCCGCAAGCACTTTGACAAGGTGAGAATACATACTCTTAGCTGAATTTTTTGATTGAATGTGAGAGAATATACCTACAAAGAACAGTCTTAGTGTTCCCAAGAACATTTGATGTGTTGAAGAGGTTTATTATGTAGCCGATTACGTCTTAAAGTTATCTGAGGGTAGTCTCAGGATGTGTGGCCATTTGGGAGGGGTTTTATTAAGTCCACCATAATAAACAGATGATAATCTCGCCATAACAGGAAGCTCCAGTTGATGAATGTGTCCTAGCTGCAATGCGTTGGGGTCTTGTGCCATACTGGTTCCGAGAGAATGACCCAAACAAGATGCAATACAGCACCAACAACTGCCGCAGTGAGAGCCTGCTGGAGAAAAAGTCCTACAAGGTGCCTGTGTGGACCCGTCACACCAGATCATAGGGCACATGTTGGTTTAAATGTGCCCTCCCTCCATACTCATATATGTAACATTGTACACACAAGTAAATGTTTTTTTTGGGGGAATGAGACTTTATATTAACAGTGACCTGTTCATATAATTAAGTGGCAATGAGGAATGCTTTCCTTGGTTTAGTTTTTATTTTAGCGACAAGTCTTGTTAATCTCTTGATGTTAGACAAAGCCTGGTTGGAGCTACATTTCTGTGTGTTCTTGATTATGTTGATCTGTTGTATATGAATGCATCAGCTCA
Source organism: Anguilla rostrata (assembly GCF_018555375.3). Classification (NCBI taxonomy): domain Eukaryota; kingdom Metazoa; phylum Chordata; class Actinopteri; order Anguilliformes; family Anguillidae; genus Anguilla; species Anguilla rostrata. The sequence continues at coordinate 24,204,886 of NC_057945.1, forward strand.
TTGTCTTCATTATTCATATATTGGATTTGGTGTATCAAACTGTAGGCCCTTCACTCATCGCTGTATATTATACTCCAAAATAAGTTTGGTCTTTGCACACGTTGACTTAGTCATTGGTGTGTTTTTTATTTATAAGGCCATTCTAAGTAGTCTCCCCTGTTATATATCCTTGTTTTTGTCCCAAAAATGTCTTATGGGTTACGGTCTCAGGACACTGTGCTTATGACTGGTCCTAAAGCCCGTGCCACACCGCTTACCTCACCTGTGCGTGACGGTCGCGGAACCTCTTGCTTTTCATTTCGGCGCCCATGTTAACAGGTTAGAGCAGCCACACAGCCTGCGTGAGAAGCGCGTCTTGAGCCACGCTGCAGCGGCGCGTCATCTAGAGTTTCGGCGTGGAGCCTATTTTTCACACGTGAGGCATGCAGTTCTCAGCAAAAATCGACAGCGAGAAGATCTGTTGATAGTCATATTGACATCATACCAGCAGCATTACATCATTGACACCTTTCAGTATAGTTTCAGTGTCTAGGCTATATCTGAATATGTCACAGACATGAAAAAATTATAAATATTAATATTTTTTTTTTTTACAATTGAGCACATGCTTCTTAACCTTTTTCTGTCTAAACTAAATATAAATTAAATTTATAATGAAATGAAATCAAACATTCTATTATTGATGGCCATTATCAAAGGCAAACTCAATGTAGAAAGATAGGGCTGGCAGTAAGCGCAGTGCAGCAGCAACGCTGGTGGTGTGGACACATATGCGTGCGAGCTGCAGCAGTTCAGTGAGGTAGCCAACACGCACAGATGAGGTAAGTGGTGTAGCACAGGCATAAAGCTTGGACTAAGCTGGTAAAGAAAGCCTTTATGTTTTCTGGACCCTCTACCTGGAATAGCCTGCAAAAGGAAAATTTTTGGTACATAGCATTTTTGGCTTGAGTGTTGTCTTGATGTGAGTTTTATTATTGTGTCTGAAAATAATGTACTGCGGCCCTTCTTGGCCAGGTCTCGCTTGGACAGGAGATTTTAATCTCAGTGGGACTAACCTGGTTAAATAAAGGTTGATAAAATAATTGAAAGCAGGATACTTAATCTGAACCAATTTGGCTTCATAAACAGATTTTTAAGAGTGCATGTAACTAAGTTTGTCTGCTTATCTGCCAAGCAAATAAGTAATGTGTTTGTTTGTGCATGCATGTGTGTACTCATGTTTGTGTGCATGCATGTATGCATGACCTCCTCAGGACCCCCTGCTGAAAGGCCAGCGCTGTGTCATCCTGGCAGATGGATTCTATGAATGGAAGCGGGAAAATGGCAAGCAGCCCTTCTTCATCTACTTCCCTCAGAGCCAAGTCCAGGGGCCCCTTGGGACCACAGAGGGCCAGGTGGTAGGGACATCATGTCAGGACTCAAAAAACCAGGGGTCCGAGGAAGGGGCATCAGGCCACGCTAAGGTGAGCTGGCCAGGGGGATATATATAGTATACCTTTTAGAGGGGACAAATGCTGTTTCCGTCTCCTCAGTGGTTCTATCAGTGGTTCTTCAATGCGTTTTTCCTTATTCTGCTCTATGTAGGAGGAGGACAGTGAATGGACAGGCTGGAGATTACTGACCATTGCAGGGCTTTTTGATTGCTGGAAGCCCCCTGGTGGTGGAGAGGCGCTTTACACCTATACTGTCATTACAGTGAATTCATCTCCGAGCTTGCAAAGCATCCATGACCGGTAAATGTAACATATATGCAGAAACTGACACCCACTCACAGCACAAAAGTAGAGTGTTTTCGCAGGCATCTGGCTTTCCATGTTCCTGGCATAATGAAATGTATGACTGTGTGTATGTATGTCTATACACACATTAGGCTAAGTTTTGTCTGTACACAGGATGCCAGCAGTCCTAGATGGTGAGGAGGAGGTAAGGCGTTGGCTGGATTTTGGGGAGGTCCGGTCATTAGATGCCCTCAAATTACTGAAGTCCAAGGACACCCTGACCTTTCACCCTGTCTCATCGTTTGTCAACAATTCGCGCAATAACTCCCCCGAGTGCCTTCAACCTCTGGAACCTGGCAATAACAAGGTAAGGGACTCCCCAGTCTCAATGCAATCTTCATACTCACAGGCTTCACAGTACCTTCACACAGTCCAATAACTGGTTTAATACCACCTACACAAATACTTACTAGCTTATACACAATGTCAGGCCCTAATGGTCAGCTAGACACCACTTAGCATGGTCACTGCTGAGTCATCTGACCTGCAGCCCAGCCACAGAATCATCATGATGTTCACGCGCGCACATGCTCTTCAGCAGACCCCACACAGTTTCATATAAACACTTGCAGGGGTTGGCTGCCATTTAATTTTGGGATCCTGTTTGTCCGAAACTAGTACATAGTTGGAGTGAGCCCTTGAACAATCTGCAAAATGTGCTGAATCACTACTATCTTATTGAAGGGCCTCCTACCCCTGACACCCTATGGACAGTAGACCGTAGAAAGAAATGCCTCCAGGCATACCAAATTAGTTATGTACACGAGTACAGACTACCAGTCAAGTAAATCTAGGGTGAGCAAAGATTTGACATTGCCCTTTTGGTAAAAACATTTATGCTATGTGCTCAAATGAAGAGAAAGTTGTGATCTATCCTTTATTCTGCCTGATGGGCCACCCCCACCCCCCACCCCCCACCCATCCAGGAGCTGCGTCCATCAGCTAGTAGTAAGCTGATGATGAGCTGGTTGCAGAATGCCACACCTCGTAAGAGGAAGGAGCCAGAGGAGGATGCCAAAGACAAGGGTGCCCTGGGAGAGGTGAAAGACGAGCATGGCAAGTCGACCAAGGGAGTGGGACCTCTACAGAAATGGCTGCTAAATTCCAACAAAAGACCCAGGAATACTTAAGTGGGAAGGATTTAAAGTTAAATGCTTTCATTTATAAATATATGTGTTCTTGCCACGTTTACATGTTAGTAGCTTTGTTTTCTCGTATGCCTGACTCAAATACAAAGTGTAGGCCTACTTACGCAATTCATAAAATTAAAAAATGTACATGTGTACACACACATGCACACACAATTTCGAGAATCATGTTTATTGAAATTATTTAATTCAAATGTGTTTGAAGACATTTATGATTAACTCCCTTAAAACCCACATAAAGCTTTTTTTATAAGAATTCCATGTCTTAATGAACCCCCGATATCTCCAAAACTATATACAGTACAGACATAACTTGCCAAAGACGTCTGATTTTTAAAAAATTGAGTTTATTTGAATATCAAATAAACTGATGAATAAATAAATATCTGAAACATTAAATAATGTAGCCTTATATTACCTTCCGTCTTAGCCAAGGCTGATTTACGCGATGGCAAATAGTTAGTCTTCAGTAAACATCTTGCAACGCATGGAATTTTATTATTACCAGATCATTATTTTAAGTTATGACATAGCCTATTTATATATTTTAACCGTTAAACCGCGCACATGCACAGAGGACTACAGATTTATATCGGGCTTCGCAGTTGGGTTTATCCAGGAATGGCCGTCTTCCAGAAAATGCTGTTGGTGCAGTTCATTTATAGTAGTTGAAAGTAATTCGTGATAAAGGATGAAACGTCAGATGGGATTAAAATAAAACTATTTAACTGTCAAATATGGTCATTTGATGTAATTAGAAAGGTGCGCTACACAAGATTGGGTTTCGTATTGGTCCATTTGATGTTCCGTCCTCCGCTCATCGACGTTTAATTGCAACTTGAACTGTATCATTTCGGTCCCCCCCCCCCCCATTAACATGCGTAGCCTATTGCATTTTCCGCTTTTGTTCCATTTTTAAAACCGAACTCCGGATTTTGACTAATGTCGGCATATAGCCTAATATTGTAAGTTAGTCATGTCACTTGGCAGACGCCAGTATATTTGGCGACAAAAATGTTTCAACATACGTCTGTATAAAATTTAAAATTATGGACTTGAATGAAATCGACACGGAAAAGACGAACGTTTGGAAGGTGGAAAAACGCATAGGCACAGAAAATTAGTGTCAGTTCTTGAATATAGACCTATTTCAGTAGGGGACTAGACCTCAGTGGTTTTCATGTCACACTGAACAAAGAGATCCGCCGAACATTCTGATGTGCCATGCGCCGTGTTGAGTTTAATTGATACTGGAAAGATCAATTCACACATACATTTAAACAAGTTTTATTTTGGAACCGTGATGCACAACAAAATTAAGCGAAATAAAACCTCGCCAGTACAAGAGGTCACTCATTGTTCCGTACAAAAGTTTTACTTATGGGAGCTAACATTAATGTTACAAAATTTGAACTCTGGTCCCTCCCACCTGGGTGGCTCAACGGTTAAACCGGGCGCGCAACCAGGGGGCGTCGCCCATACATCAAATCAAAACAACCCCAAAAACATTACGCAGTGCAGTTAGACAAAAATGGACAACTGTACAAAATGAAAATCCGTGTAACCACCCTAGCTGTGCAACATTTCAAATTCAACCCACACCACCTCCCCGCTTTTTAGAAACATAATATGGAAATGTTTGAAACAAACATATTCACCTTTAAGGCGGAAACAACATGTTAAATGCAGTATGAGGTGGCGGTTAGCCATCTCCAAGCTAAACAATGTCCATAATAAAAAACAAGAGATCTACCGATGGCTCCAAAACGAAACCGCATCTCATGTTCATAGCAAAGTCTGTAGCTAGCCTTCTTGGAGCGCTTCCTACTTCCCCCCCCTCGACGCTCTTGCACTCTTGGCTTTGGGTACTTTGGGCACAGATGGCTTGTTGGCCTTTTTCGGCTTTTTCACCTTCTTGGGCGCAGGGGATGGCTTTTTGGCTGCTTTCTTGGGCTTCGCAGTCTTCTTGGATGCTGCTGCCGTCGGCTTTGAAGGCTTCTTTTTCGGGCTCACTTTCGCCTTGGCCTTTTTGACAACTGTTTTTTTGGCCTTCTTGGTCGGAGTGGCTGAGCTCTTTGCAGGTTTAGCGGAGCTCTTTTTCTGGGCTTGCTTTTCAAACTTCTTTTTGTTTAATCGGAAGGAGCCATTGGCTCCGGAGCCCCTCACCTGGATCAGCGAGTCGTTCAGCAAGAGCGCCTTAATGGAGTAGCGCAGGTATGTTCGCCCATGCTGCTGGTCGAACCAGCTCTCCTTCTTGCTTTCGTTGTAAATTTTTGCCAGAGATGAACCGTTTCTCTCCCCAAGCCTTCGGACGGTATCAATTACCAGCTGACTGTATTTACCAGGCTGGTTCTTCTTCTTCTTGTTTTTCTTCTTCTTGGCTGGGGTCGCAGCTGGAGTTGCGGCAGGCTTGGCTTGCTTGCTGCCCGTGGTTTTCTTCTTGGTCGCTGTAGCAGGAGCCTCCTCCGTTGCAGAGACTGGGGCATTTTCTTGGACATCAGTGGCCATGGTTAGGAACGTTTTCCTGATCTTCAACAACAGCTCACAATAATATTTTGATTCTTTGCTCGCTGACTGGCATGCGGTAATTTGAACGCGCTCGTTGCTGAACACAGCTATATAACAAATGCGCGGACCTGTTTGAGAACAACAACAGAGGCTGCTACGATGCGTGCCAGGTTGTGCTTTTTGTGATTCGATTTGACACAATTTCCTTCACAATATAACGTTTTTCAGCCTGTGAAATTCACCAATTACGCAGTAATCTTTATGCCCTCTAGAACGACAGAAGAAAAAAATCAACAATGAGCACAACGACTAAGAAAATTGACAAAGTAAACTGCTCACCCCTGGTTTATAACATTGGTTAGGATGGGGGCACTCACTTCGCGGGCGTCTATTTAGGAAATCAAACGAAGAATAGTCCAACTAAACGTACATATTGCTAAAGGAGCGTTCCCTTAATGTAGAGAGATAAAAATTGTATCTGGAAGGAAGCATGTTTTTGAGATATTTAAAGTTTAATTTATTTTAAATAGCACAACAGACGCCCTCGCGTGGCAGCATGCTGCATATTGACAGCTTTAATGTTTTCTGTGGTAGTCACACCTTGGCTAAAAAATGTCGTCTACCCCGGATCTCATAATGCAATTTGGAAGCTTATTTTGTGTGTGTTGGAAATATGTAAGTCGGAAGTAATGCGCTAAATTGCCCATAGGGAAACAATGTAACCACCCTTGATCAGACAAATAGGAGGACGCTCGTTTTAAAACGTCTCACTTACACTAAATACACAAATATGTGGTTGTTTGTGAATATGTTAAGTACAACAATATTGTTTGACCACATTATCTTAACTGCTATATTTATAGAAGCAGTTCCAGATCACCCAGTTATATCTGGTTTATACCAGGGTTGGCCAATATTATCAAAAAAGGGCTGATGTGGGTGCAGGTTTTTGTTATAATCCCGCATACGACACCTCATTCAGATAAATAACTAATCACTTAAATCAAGTCTGTAATAAGTATAATCAAGTGCTCGGTTAAAACACAAATGTGCACATAAATCGGCCTTTTTCGTATGACTGGACACTCCTGATTTATACAGAACCACACACAATAGCATATATTATGCACGATATAATGGCATTAGGCCTATTATATACAGCTTTCACAAGATGATCTCTTTATTCTAGCACACCAGAGGTCCCTCCCTCGCCTGCGTGGTTGTTTTCGGCGAGCCAGACTTCAGAGAGATTGTGAAAGTGAGTGAGAGATAAAATCAAATGGCAGCCTACTGTCACGCCCTCCCGAATATCAACGGATGTTATACTAATGTGAAACTGCCGAATTGATTTTATGCAGCAACTAAATCAGTTATACAATTACATAAACCAGAAGTGATAAAAATGTATTAGAGTTTTTTATATTTATTAAAAACAACAGAACATCACACATGATTGTGAAATTACTGCGACGCGTTTTTGATGTTCAAAAAATGCCACCTACGCATGAGTGAGATAGCTTTCCTATTTCAGTTCATACACACGTACAAATTCATTTCCCACGTTTTATAGGCTATAATACAGAATGGCCTTTGTCATCATAATTAAAAAGTGGGCCTGTAGGAAACAGAGTGAAGTATCCACATATGTTACCTTTGCCTACATATATCTTCTGAAAGACTGTCCATGGAGGGAAGATGGATTTCACATGGAATAATTAAGTGCATACAAGGATTGCTCATTTCTTAAACCTTAATAAAATTCTGCTCTTGTACACTTGGAAGCAAGTTAATAGACCATGTAAGTCCCTGTAGATATCAAACGTTAATGTTCCCGAAATAGTCATTTAATTTCCACCCAAATTGTGGCTCATCTCACAATGTTTGTACTACACTGTTCAATTTCAGGTTATTCCTTACCATAGATCCTGATCGAGATAAAATCTGTATTTAGCCTTAACTTAACTTTGATTTAATAATAAAATCCAAGTATTACTTTTATTCATATTACTTTTATTCATATTAATTGGTACTGCTGAGCCTGACAAACTGTGAAGGGAAAAAAAAGCATTTATTTTAATGTTAAAAATAAGGGCAAACAATTGAATTTAGGCCCTCCTGTCAACACTTGGCACTTCCTCCTTTGTTTGGAGGCACTGTGGACAGTGCAGTTACCTTAGTCTACATTATGGGTTCACAAACTGGGGTCCATGGAGGCCCAGTAGCCCAGTTAAACCATGTCTGCTTTTCATAGCATTGGTGATATAGGAATCATAAAATATTTATCGTTTATTACCCATGAAAAAATTGTCATAATTTAGACACACTTTGTGTAATCGGGTGTCAAATAGCCACAATAGCCTGTAGTGGATTTAGGAAAGGAGTAGAACATTTACCATGTGAGGTGAAGGTCCTCATTTGTGGGTGGTGGTAATTTTAGGGGCCTTGTGATAAGTTTGGTGAACTCTTCACAGTGCAATTATACAGCGTTACAATAACCCCCCAGTGAGTACACTATACAACAGTGCTTTTATTCAAGAACCTTTTATTCTCATTATTCGTTTGAAACCCAAATACATTTTTACACAATATAATTGGCTGTGCATTTAATACCATGATGCATCCTAACAAGATTTACCAATCCCCCCCATCTTTTGTTTTGACATTAATTTTGAATGTTTGCGTTTCCCCATAATTCAATTCAACTTCTAAACATAACAGTACATGAACAGATTGCAAAAGATTATCAGATCGGTTAAAAGTAATACCAAGCACTTATTAACAAAATCTTTGCCAACCTGAGCTACTGGCAGAGACAGAGAGCAGAGAAAGATGGACAAACATACAGTTGGCCTTCGACGCAGACAGATGGACAAAAACAGGTATCTGTAATCATACAGTTGTGCCACATGGCAGAGAACGAACAAACAGAAGACAACAAAGTAGTACTAGCAATAGTAGTAGTGGTAAGTAGTATTAATAATTCTACATACAATCACAACATTGCTCTCCCGTTTTATCCCCCACCCTACTGGTTATCGTTTCTCAATTTTATCTGCATCTGATTGGCTTCCCTCCCTTGGGTTCCAGCTTTATTCAGCACAATGACAGCTTGAAGAGGCAAGAACACTTTGGTGTGCTGGAAACTGGCTTCCATCTGCTGCTGGAGGAAGGTGTAGGAATGGGAAACCATAAGAGCGATCTTGGCTGTGATTCTCACACAGGCTGCTAGAGTGCAGTGCTGAGCAGAGCGCAGCTGGCACGCCACTGAATGGAACTTCTGAACACCACCCAACGAAGTTCAGCTCTAGCTCCCCAAAAGTGATTTTTTTTTTTTTTTTTTTTACAGGATTATAAATAAATCTATAAGATAACAAAGTGCAAAGTAAAAGTCATGAATACTCATTTTGATTGGCTTGCAATTTTACTTTTGAGCCATCTAAAACAAACAAGTGCAAGTGTAAAGTTTTTCCAGAACAATCAGTTGAATTTACAAATGAACTGTAGATTGCCATGACTTAAAACTGTAACCTACACAATCTCCTTCTTGCACAATGTTGTTAATTCATCAACCTCATCCAACCCTTCCAAACTGTGAGTTAAGAGTGTACCATCCAAGTCCCCAACGGATAAAAGTACTGCATGGGGGGGGGGGGGTGTATGAGGGCATGTGTATGTGTTTTTGTGTGCGTGTGTGTGTGTGTGTGTGTGTGTGTGTGTATTTTTATTTTGGGGGGCAGGGGAATCAAAATGTAATTCTTTTGATTCCATTCTCTGTGCTCTTTAGGCTTTAAATTCAGATACGAGGATGAGCCTGCATGCACAGTTGGGTTACGTGTGCTTGTGCGTGCGTGAACGCACGTGTGTCTGTGGGGTACATTTTACGGGGAGAAGCCTGCTCTTATCTACTACCACAATGAAGTACTTTTGAAGGCCAGTGATGTTGGGGGAAAAGGGGTGGGGAGTTTTCAAAAGGCCAGAAAGGATGACAGAGAGCAGCAGGGGGCCCCTGGGGGACTTCAGCAGCTGCAGGTCTCCGCTGACGGCTTGGCTCGCTCGTTCCGGTCCAGTTTGATCGGCTCTGGGAACTCATTGTACAACTCCACCTCGGTCTCCTGCATGCCAGAATCAAAAAAAAAAAGAGCCTGGTTAAAGGAATGCTGCCGACGGCTCAGCACATCTTGTGAACGGTCAGCCTGGTTTTAGACCACATGTCATTAAGTCAGAAAAGAGACAAAAACGAACAATTTGCAAATGTCAAACACCTGGCATCCGCTTAGACTTGCACCCATCTCTCAGTGGTCTGGGCGACTTCCACCCCTCAGCCCAGCCCTCTCCCATCAGGCCCACACTTGAATTTTCTTTACTCTATACCCCCCCCCCCCCTTCACAATCTCCCCTCCACCAGTCTGTGATCCCCTTCTCCCCAGTCTGCTCAATACCAACCCCTCATACCCTCTACCCTCACCGCATACCCTCCTCTGATCAGTGCTACACCCTCGCTTGTTCCCCTCTGTATTGGCACTGTGCCCTTGACGGTCCCCTGCCCTCTCTGCCTGGTGCCCCCACCTGCTTCAGGGCGTTGCGTGCGATGGTCTGGAAGGCCTGTTCAACATTGATGGCCTCCTTGGCACTGGTCTCAAAGTACGGGATGTTGTTCTTGCTTTGACACCATGCTTGCGCTCGCTTGGTTGTCACCTGAAAGGACACACAGGGTAACCTCACACTCCATTTACCTCATTCATTCATTCACTGTTCAACTCTGTAGGCTCTTTTAGGTATGTCTTAGCAAACTGTAACCTGGCCCTCTTATTCTTGTAGCTAACTATTGGTTTGGATCTTGCAGTATAGCCTCTTCCTTCTGTTCGTGAAGTCTTCTGCAGACAGTAGTCACTGAGCCATCCACTCCTGCCTCCTGAAGAGTGTTTTTGATCTGTCAAACAGGCGCTTAGTTGTTTTCCATTGTAAGTCTTTGGTCATCAACTGTAGAGGTCTTCCTTGGCCTACCAGGCCCTTTGTTATTACCGAGCTCACCAGTGCTCTCTTCTTAATGATGTTCCAAACAGTTGATTTTGGTAAACCTAAGGTTTGGCTTATGTCTCTTTTTTTTCTTCTTGTTTTCCATCCTCATGATGGCTTACTTGACTTTCACTCGCACAACTCTGGTCCTCATGTTGACAAATAACTCCAGGCTGCAAGGAAGCACACCTGACTAATCAGAAGCACCTGTGAAGCCATCTGTCCCAAACATTATGATACCCTGAAAAGAGGGGACTATGTATAAAAGTGCTGTAATTTCTACATTGTGAAACCAAAATGTATAAAAATACCCTTTAACGAAAATGAGAATCTGCATTTTAACCACATAGGCAAATTTTCCCCTTTGGTAGTTGGATCCATTTCAAGTGCCTAGGCAAGATGTGACCACTCTGTTCCATTTGCCTTCCTGTGCCCTGTTGGTGAATTGAAATAATGGGATATGAAATAATCAAGTGGGATTGTTACAATAAAATTTTGTCACTGGCAAAGCATCTTTAATTTATTATTACACATATGAAGACTATTTACTGTCATTTTCTCCCCAATTTAGTCGTTATACCAATTCCTCGTGTGCATCACAGTCCGGGTCGATGCGCTATCCTCTGTCGGTCTGGGGAGGGTGTAGACTACCACATGCTAGCCTCCGATACATGTGGAGTCGCCAGCCGCTTCTTTTCACCTGACAGCGAAGAGTTGCACTGCAATTTACTCAAATTTATCTAATGCTTTTTGAAAGTGGGTGAAAGGAAACTGGTTCATGAAGCCTGGAGTCAAGAAAAATATTGCCTGTTGCATCACTCAAATTTTTGTTGGTGAGATATATGTTAGTTAATGGAATTTAGGCCTACATTAACGACTATCGATTGTTAATTTGATCAGTACTGAGGAATTGAAATTCTGTAATGGAAATGCACCAACAATAAGAATGCAGGAAAAACGGTTCCTTTCATGAAGCAGTATGTACATCTCAGGCTTTTGAATGTCACATATGCTCTACAGTATTATTTATTTCTTGAAAAATTTTACGCATTGGTTTTCTACCATAATTTGGAATTACCAACTGTGCCTGTGGAGTTGGCGCAGTGGCACCTGCCTGCTTGGGAGCCCTGCAGCTGAAGTGTGTGCTCTGATACACTCGCCTGCAGCCCACTGCAGCAGTGTTATCACGTGAGACCAGAACGCTGCAGCTGAGATTAGGATGCACTTACCTGCCTGTTCTCCAGGTCGATCTTGTTGCCTAGCACCACAAAGGGGAAGTTCTCAGGGTCGCGGGGGCTAGCCTGGATCAGGAACTCGTCCCTCCAGCTGTCCAGGGTCTTGAAGGTGTTGGGCGCGGTCACATCGAAAACCAGCACGCAGCAGTCTGCCCCACGGTAGAATGCTACGCCCAAGGACTGGAATCGCTCCTGTCCCGCTGTGTCCCAGATCTAGGAAAACGAAAAGGTGTGTGTGTGAGATGAGCATGTGGAAGTGAGAGGGGTGGTAGGTGGGTCACAGGGAAAAGGTACACTTTTTGAGGGGATCTTTTCCCCCCATCTATTTGATGCGACATGCTCAGAAGTCAGCACCAAGTTTCTCAATTAGGCGCACACCAGGCGCACACACACATGAATCTGCAGAGACAGCAAGTGAGTTTCCTTTAACACTAGATAAGCCAAAGCGATGCCATCCCGCTTTGGGGACTTTATAATTAAAATGAGCCTACTCCTCATCCTTCCACGACTTTTCTAAATATTTGGGAGTTTTTAAAATTTGGAAAAAATTGACTCAATAAAGAAATACAGGCATTTTGTAACATTTTCTTTGCAACCCCCCGACAATAGACAACAAGTGCTTTTATCCAGGTGCAAACGTGTCGATGTCTACTCCAGCACGCTGTTCGGCAATTGAGAAATTATTTTAAAAGCACTGCACTTTCTTTTTGTATTTCTTTTAAATACTTTCCATACAATTTCCTTTTTTGTCGTGCACATTTTTACGCTTTTCTCAGTGTTCCTGTAGTATGCCTCGATACATTTTCCCTTGGCCTACAGAACAAAATCGCTTTAATTTATAAATACCAACGTTTAAATTCTTTTTCAGCTTTTTGTTTCAGACTCATCTAAAAAAGGTCCACAGCAGGTTTTGCAACTCAAATTGATTGAGTTGTGTACTTTATTTCAAGAAAATAGTCTTGAATTATATGATTTCATAATCTGTATCAAATTAGGTTGTTACTGGTGAAGAAATTGATGCTGTAATGCTGAATACATCTGATGCCGGGCAGGAGCTTGTCTTCACAAAATAAAACTTGGGGAAATTTGAGTAAGAGTATACTGTAATAGCTGAAGATGTATTCCACCCAGGGAAGCTTTCCGATGTTCTATTAAATTTATCTAAGCTTATGCAAATCGAACATACAGGTAAAATTGGGCTTTAACAAAGATGGGAGAACAAGTATTAAACAAAAAACAACAAAACATGTTAGCCTTACATTCTGTAGTTTTTTTATATATCAGTAGTATAGCATACAGCAGTTCATAATGAAGATGAGCAACTTTTTAAATTATGAAAGCATTTTTTCAGTTTATAATAGAATATTTATTTAAATAGCCTGTTCTGTTTCTGTGCAGACTCCCAGCTAACACAAAATGTTCTCACAATGTTACTGAAATGTTTTGTTAATGTTAAAACATTGCCACTACATGGCAGCAACATTGTGAGAACGTTTTGTGTTACCTGAGCTAAGCATTGTCGCTGTGACATCACAACATGAGTGGGGCATCCTGCATGGCTGAGTGTTAGAGGGGACAGAACATTCTACCTGTTAAAGTATGTGGACACAGTACAGACACACATATGGAGGGAACAAACCAAAGTTACCCAAGTACCTGCATTGTGACAAGTCTGTCGTCCACCATCACTTCTTTTGTCAGGAAATCAGCTCCTATTGTGGCTTTGTACTGATTACTAAACTTTTTATTCACATACTGGTTCATCAGAGAAGTCTTCCCAACTCTGAAGAAAGGCAAAGTGGAGAGAAAAGGAGGAAGAATGGTGAGGGCTATAATACTTCCTGGCTTTCCGAGCATCACTGAATATCCTCCACAGCTTTATATTCGCACACACAGCAAATGGAGAAACAGACTTTTCACGCACTGCAGAGCTAAGAATATTAAAAATAAGAATTTTGTTGCAAATGTATGCATGCTGGCTTTATCTTATTATTATTAAATTATAAAACAAGAGCTTTGGTCCTCAACAAGATGCACTTAGAATTTTGTGCAAGCTGAGTGCATCTTTTAAAGTTTATTCAAATGTATACACACCACTGATAAGAAAAAGATGAATAGTATCTAATGATACTATAGGGGGGAGGGGTGGAGGGAGAAAGATGCAGAGAGAGTGAGAAAGAGACAGAGAGGGGCAGGCTAATGCAGGAGGACCCCAGAAGTTTCCAGTAGAAGGTGATAAAAGCAGTTGGCTTTCCACACATCTTCCAGACATCAACAGACAGTAATCATATTTGTAATGATTAATACACACTTTGATCTTTTTAACTTCAATAACAGATCAGCCAAATTCTGTAAGGCTGTCTGGCTTTTCTATTGTCATTGAAAAGAAGAAAAAACTTTTTTTGACAGGAGATACATTAATCTTAATTTTGAAGAGATTTAATTAGTATTTACTCTGCCTTTCAAAGCACATCTTCAGGTGCATCTTCTTTTCTAAAGGTACATGTCTACCTTAAAGACTTTTGCTGCATTAGACGGTAGCACATTGTGTGTGCCTTCACACTGCAGTATAACTTCCCTCCAAACACTGCAGCTGTGTACAAGGGCAAGGTCAGAGTCTGACCAAATAAACAAAGAACCTGAAGTAACAGCTTTAAAACAAACACTAATCATTAGGCAAGCCAAGAACAAAGTATTTCTTTGATGCACTGCAGAATGACTTCTTGTTTCAAAATGATTATTCAATCTATCAACAAGCTATATTAAAAGTGCTGAACTGGTTTAACTTTTAAGTGTTTCTCCCACTGCAGCAGTTCTAAATCTGCCTTGATTAATTCTAAATCTATGAATTGAACTGCATCTCTCAGATTGCACTTGCCACCAAGATTAGTTTTACTTTTGTATTTGTGTGCAGTATCATTTGACAGCTCTTGATTTTCCCTCAGAATCCTGACTGTTCTGAATAAGTTCACCTTGCAACTGCACATTGCCCAAGAGCTTTCATCTGATGTTCTGATGACCTGTCGGCATTATAATGGCTGGTGTAGGGGCATTCACAACTTTGTGGTCTATAGCAAGAAAATGCATTTCGAGTTGCGCCAAAGAAGCTTGAACAGTGACCTTATGTTTCCAGGGGCTGTAAATATGAACATAATTTTACAGCATTTAGTAACAATATCTGTAAATTATCTATTTATATCATGATGATATTTCTTTTCTTGAGTGCTGCAGTCATAACATTTACAATATCAAAAGAGAAAACAAACATACACACATATAGACTATATAGCTATATATATGTACATGCATACGCACATGCGCGCACACGCACACACACACACACACACTCAGATTGTGATGTTCAGACTGCCATTGACCTTCCCGAAAAGAAGAAGCTCATCTTACCCAGAATCTCCTAGAATGATGACTTTCAGCAGCACTTTCTTCCGGGATGTCATTCTGCCGCAGCTGGGGAGAGAGCAGGGACACGGAATGACGACCCGCCGCTGTCAGCACAGCAGGCAGCTCAGTGACACACACCGGCAGATTAATGGGCCCATTAATCAGAGCTGATCTGACAGTCTCACACAGAGATGAGAGGCAGATCTGCTGGAACCAGCGTACTGGGGGACCTACCTACTGTATCAGAGTGCTTTAAAAAGGCACCTCAGGGCAGCTCGGTGAAAACATGAAACTAAGGGAGAGTGACTAGTGGTGAGTGCTGTAGCAAGCTTTAACAAATCAGGATCTCCACACTGACACAACAGATAGTTCATATGTCCAGCTCAATACATTTCAGCAGAGATTATAATAGTTTGAATCTTTTCCAGAAAAACTTGAGACAAATGTCCCATAAACTTACTTTCCTAGAGCAAGATTGGATGACCATGCCAACAATTATATGCAACTAATTCATCGTAATTGAAACGATAACCTGCTGCATAAAATGCACTGGCAATAATGCATCAATGGTTGGGAGAGCGCCAAAACCTCTATCTTCAGACATAAACGGCACCATCTGACTTCTTTTCACCTGCATAACATCATACTATCTGTTTTCATACTGCACACTTAATCAGCTGCTGTTCCAGGTCCTAATCACTGTTTGAAAGGCATCCCTAAAACCATGAGAACTGTGGCTCTCCAGCACTGCTAAAACGGAACGGTGTTCTCTCAACATGCACAATGCAGACATATGCCTTCTCTAGCTACGCTGCCACAACTAACTCATATAGGGGGAAAAAATATGAAAGGGCTCCTTTACACCATCACTGACAGCCTGGCCAACAGTCTGAACAAATGGGGTCATCCCTGTTCCCAAGAGGGCCGACACAGGCGAAGGCAACAGCATCACACGGCCCTGTAGTTTTGGGTGAAAATGCAAGTGTGTGCTCTATTCAAAAATGTTCTGTTATTCAATGGACACAATAAAGACGTGAAAACAGTCTGCAGACATTCTGCAGTCATTCTGCAGATCCTTCCTCCTAAGGAACCCACTGTGAAAAACATCTGGCTTTTTTCATCCCAAAGATCCCCCTTGGTCCATCCTCTCCTCTAAAACAGCAGTTTCAGAATCCAAACCTGAGCTCACAGCATTCTCTCCCCCTAAATAAACATTAAATAAACCTATAAGACCTATTTTCAGAGTGGCAGAGTGTTTATGCATCCATGGAATAATGATGCCTCTTCCGTGTTGCTCTTGTTCTCTCAGCTCTTGAAGTTCATCAGTTCTTAATTAGCTAAGAGGCTTGCCCTATCACCTGGTTCAGTTAACAACTAATGGTGCATTCAGTAAAATTGAAACTGTCAAAGGAATGGAAATATTCTTGTTCATTTCTGGAGTCTGACAACTAGGCTACCTAAATGGTTTACAAACAGAGGCAAATGGCTGAATGAACACCTTCAGAAAAAGTACTGAAGCAACCTAGGAAACAATGTAGCCTGAATTAATTGCAGTTTTAAGCAGGCTGTAAAGCGTGCCAGAAATCTTCACACACACCACTTTTAAAACACTCAGATCACAGAGAAGTGATCACACCCCACCACACCACACTGTATTACACTTCAGTTAACTTCATATCTGGCTAGCTGACATCTCTGCATTCACTTTTTAATAGGCAAATGCAATACGTGCACTTTTAAAACCACCTGTCTTCCTTCAATAACACATCTTCACTCAAATGCATCACTTAGGATTGAAGCTTAAGACAGCTTTACTGTGCTCACACACGTCACTGCTAGCAGCATGTGCCCTGTGTGTACAGGACCAAGCCCCTACTCCCTTCTCTCACAGACACAGGTCACACTGCAGCTCTATACACTAAGAACCTTTAAGGTGGGTGAAAAGGCAAAGCCAGCCCATGTCTTCCTTGTCTCAATTAGGAATACAATCCACATATAGCTAGGTTTGCGATATCTTATACCAGACGTGATGCAGACTTTGCTCATCAGCCTGTGCATGTACACTCTGGTGGAGTCCATTTACCGTGGCCTGTCTGAGAAGGAAGTGCTGGCCTAAAGCAGCCTCTGACAGGTCTTCCCTGAAGGTATGGGAAATACAGTCTTGCAGGAAGGAACATTCCTAAACCAGCTGTATGACTCTGCACTATTTCTGATACTGGTTTTCCATTTTTGAATGTCTGTGCATCGTTTACCCTCAATATTCAGCCACAACCTGGAAAGAAAACTTGGATACATGTGCAGCAGTAACCCTGCCCTGCAACCTCTCAAATTTATTTTGCTTTAAGCCATATTACATTGCTGAAGGCCAACATTCACTTGCTTTTTTCTTCTACTTGATCTCTGTTTTGCCTACTGATGCTCAAGGAAAAGCTTTCCCCCACTTGTTGTGAGAACTCTTTAGTTTCTATGCCAACTACTGCCAATGATAATGGCCCTATTACAGACGGGTTCTCTATAAGGAAACAAGGTTGCATCTGTATTGGCCGATAATAGCTTAAAATGAACTTGCAGGCACCAGCCCAAAGCCAAAACCAAGGCCAATATGATGATGATACAACACATTTACAACTTACAAAGACAACACACCAACACATTTAATGTACGACTGATACTATAAATTAAGTTAAAATGCCAAGCAAAAAACAAAAAAGCATTACAATCGATTTGACATTACAGAACTTACGGATTTATGACTACTATTAATCTAATATGAATCCAAATATTCACAATATTTAGAGACCGAATAAATTATGAACCTGCAGTTACAGTAATAATTGCAAAGTATCCTGTGGAGCATGCCAAGGAAGAGTGGTAGAGAGGCAACTTTTTATTTGTTTTATCAGAACTGGGCAATGACAATTAATTAGCCACACAAGTATTCCAGGCAGATGAGTCTGCGAAACACAAAAAAGTCAATGTCTAAATGGGGAATTTTCTTCTCGCCAATAAGCGTCCGGCAGTTCTACTAGTGCGATTTCCTGCGCTACCGCCCGTATTCATATTTAATCTGCAACCCATGACATTCAGGCAAATCGCATCGCATGGGACGTGTTTTTTCTTACGCAGAATAAAGAAAGCCAAGCCAGATAGCTATTATCTTTTGCTAGCGAGGACAGTGCTGGCACGGTACATTTAAAAACTGCTTCACGATGTATTGACAATTGAGGATAGTAATTACAAGTCACATTAGTCTAATTAGCCATACTTCACTCCTGAAAAGCAAACCAAATTAACGCTATATTGCTATCGATGACCACAGTCTTATGCCAATATCGGCAGCTTGCAATTTTATACAGAATCTCATTAGCTAGCTAACGGTAACGTGACAAGTATGCGATATACATATAGCCAGCCAGCTCGTGTGTTTATTGTATGTATAAATTTCACTTCTGATTAAGCATTATAATTGTTCTTATAATGCATGAACACTGGTCCTTTTCGACTGAAGCAATAACATAACGTTATTTGAATCGAATATTAAGACTACCGTACCTTCCATAAATGATATACCTAATTATCACGAAGTTAACAAACTGGAATTTCTACTTCAATTACCATAATCACAGCTAGCAGTAACGTCAATTCAATAACAACAAAACAAGGCTCGTATGATATACAGGCCATGCTATACAGCTAAAAATCTTGCCTTACTTCGGCCTAGCCATTTTGACAAGTGGGAATGTAACTTAGCTAGTCTAGCTAACGCAGGCTACCGGCCTAATGTAACACTTACATGCAAGTTAGAAAGCTAGCGTCCATCGACTGCAGTCACATTCCTCCCTGCATCTTAGACGCCATGTGTAGGGTAACTAGGAGGGTCTGGTTAGCACATGTGTACATACAAGATGCAACAAATAAACCAACGAAAAATTTCGGACCTCGAACTCACCTTGTACAGCAAAACCGGCTTCGCCCAAGCGTCTAGCAACTGTGCCCCCACCCCCAATTCGAAAGATGGCTAACGTTAGCTAGCTAAAAAGCTATCATTTACTAGCTAGCCAGCTGTACATGTCGTAAACGTTGTCATAAGAACTTACCTCGTATTTCCAGCAGTTTTGTAAAATATTTATTTAGGATTAAATAGATGTCTGATCTGTAGCCGTTGTCACAGTTTTGTTTTCTTCTGTTACTCTGGAAAAGCTAACGTTAGCATGAAATGGTGAATTCAATTTGTCTTGCCTTGCGCAGCGGACCGGTAGCTAGCCACTTAGCAAGCGGGATACTCGTCACTTCTTTTTCTCGTGCCTTCTGTTTTTTTCGACCACGACTATCTTGTGTTCAGAGTTTCCAAAGTAGGAAGTGAATATGAAGGTTTTCTGTTGGTTATCTGCTCGCTCTTCTTATGCACTGTCTGTTTCTCTTTCTTTTCTTCTCTCACTTCCTCCAAAACAACCCTGGTGTCAGTGGACGGTGACGTCATCGCGCACGTTCGAGAGGACACACCTTTAACCATACCCACATTCGGTACCTTGCCCAATGAAGCGCCAGAACGGCTCTCAAAAATAATTTTCTCAGGCCTTTCTTTGTACACTAATTGTACGTCGCTTTGGATAAGAGCGTCATCTAAATGCCTAAAATATAAATGTTGTACACTGTAATAAAAAATAGCCCGTTGTTGTATTGACAGCTGAAAATCTTGGATATTTGCTTTTGACATCACAGAACTCATTGATTTATACGCTTTATCTACGATTCATCCACACTCATAATATTTTCAGACTTAACGAAATAAGGATCTGTACTTAATAATCACAAACTGTCCCACATTGTGGAGCATGCTAAGGAAGAGTAGTAACAAATTATCATAAGGGTCAACTTTTTGTTTTAACAGAACTTGGCAATGAAAATGTTAATTCTCATTCTAATGACCTGGTATATGAATCATATTTTCTATCATGCTCTATCTCTATGATTAGTTCATACTAATCTCTTTCCTGCATCCCTGTGACCTTCCTGGACTGTTCCTCAATTCTCAGTGCCTGTCTTACTTCCAATTTCATTGGAAGTAAATTATCACAAAATTTTCCTGCCAGGTTTCTTTAACACTGCACAGTTTCTGCTAAGAATGAAGATTTATTATATATTCTGGTTTGGTGAATGGGCTGAGCCTCTACAGAAAACAGGCAATCTACGCAGAATCTATTTTTAAAATATATAAGCAGAATCTCCATAGCTTTTTTGACATTTCCAGTGGATAATACAAATATTCACAAACAGAAACAAAGTCGTAGAAATCACTACAATAAAAGACACAGTACCAACAGAAGATGCCATGGGTTCACAATAAGAAAGAGAAAAAATGAAATAAATATCTTAAAGTGATAACCTGTGTCAAGAGTATTTGTAGCCATAGAGTTCATTTGAACAATGAATGATCCGGATGATCTCTGTAGCATTTTTTTAATGACGTTTGACGTACGCACTACAACGTTACGTGAGTGTACGTCTCAATGACTGAAGCGTCATCGCTTTAGCTGCAGCAGGGATTGTCGAGCCGGCGAGGCCTGTCTTCACTGAAAGCCATTTGGCTTTATTTTGACTCCCGGTGGTAAATAAAACCGCTGTTTTTTCGAGAAACAATTAACCTTCAACAATGCACGGCAGCATGCTCTATTCCACCTGTTTGGTGCTAATTACCGGGCTAATTTACGCTGAAAGCTCTCTGGTGAACGAGGAGGTGAAGCGCGCCGTGGACTTGAGCACGCACCTAGCCAAAATAACGGCGGAGGTTCTGCTGTCTAACCAGGGAGAATCTGCTGTGCATAGCTTCATTGTAGCTCTGGAGCCCGAATTGGCCCCGCATCTCGCCTACATTGGAGTGTCTGTGAGTAGCTGCGGATCGTTGCAACCGAGTTTGTTAGCTAATGTTACGTGCTGCTTCTCGAACTCGCCTCATTTTGCCTTGTTACCTAGCTGTAACTCATTCAGATAACTGGCAAAGACGTTAGAGCTGAGAGTTTTTGTTCGCTAGGTAGCTATTGCATTGGGTGGCTAGCACAGTTAGCTAGTTATATCACTGCTCTGTTTATAAATCATATTTAGCAAACTGCCTAACTGAAATAATGCAGCATAATAAAGCACCAGGTCGTTTCCAGCTTTGCCGTCTTGTCTATCTAGCTAGCTACCATCGCTTTTAACGTCAGTGGAAACCAAAGGGAAGTGCAACTGTTTTCTCTGGTTTTGAAGCGATACACTATTAAACTATTATTGACATTATTGGCAACAACTTCCTTAATTTGCTTGTTAACCATCTACTAAATTCTGATTCTGCAGCAAGTGGGTCAGTGTGGACAGGGTAGCTTGTGAACTAGCTATATTAATCAATTGAGATTTTTGCAGGCTTATGGTGACAGGTTTAAAACGAGAGCTTAAATTAAGTGAACAGGCTATAACATATCAGGCATCATCGATTTATTGTATACATTCAATAAAAGGTAAACGAAGCTTGAAACCTTTGGAAATGAATGGCCAAGACAACACCGGCAGGCTACTTCCGCGTGTTCTCTTCCTGTCAGTGAGCTAGAGTGTGACACGTAAGCATTCACAGTGGCTAGTTCGCCTGTAAGGAGTTGCTACAGACACGCGGCGAACTCAGTTCCGGGTGTGACGGGAACAGCCAACACACACGTACATGGGGGATGCACAACACACACAGGAACATAAAAAAATAATTTTATGTTGATGAAAATAGATGTTTAGATGTTCTGTTCCTATATATATGTATATACATATATATGCACACACACAGGAACATAACATACATTGTCGTTTATTTATTGTACAAAAACTAGAACTGCATTGGCATGGTTTAATGACTGCTGCTTTTTCTACTGGTAATGTCAAAACAGTCTAAATCTAGGGTGATTTCTTCAACTTTGATCAGTACATCCCTTCACAAAGTAAAGTTAGACAAATGTACCTATATGTAGATGTTTGTTTTGCCCAGGTGAAAGGTGAGGAAGATGAGGACAGCCACTTAGAATTGAAAGAAACTACAATCAAAGACCAGAGGTGAGCCTTTCTACCATCCTCATTGGAGACAACATCCTGTTCATAGATGGGACCAATGGGAAACTAAGTACTCAATGCATTGATAATCATTTTGATTAATGTGACATAGAAAAGTTTTATTGGCACCCAGTATCTGCTAGTGAGATGTGTTGAAATCCTTCAAAAGCTGTCTTTTCTGTTCCTAGTCCCACATTTGAGAGAATCTGTGTCTTAGTTTGGCATAGTGCATCACAGTAAAAAAAAAAAAAAAAACATTTTTGTTCTTCATAAAGTATTTGATGCGTACACCTTTCACCTGGATCCTCTCATTTACCTTACAGTGGGAAGTTTTTCCAGGTGCAGTTGCCCTCCTCTCTGGCAGGGGGCAGTAAACTAAGGCTCCAAGTGGAGACGGTGCTGAGCCATGTGCTGCGGCCCTTCCCCACTCACATTACCCAGGCAGAGCGGCAGCTGGTAGTGTTCCAGGGCAACCATTATGTCTACTCGCCGTACCCTACCCGAAGCCAAACCACCCGCGTTCGCCTTGCTTCCAAGAATGTGGAAAGCTACACCAAGTTGGGCAACCCCAGCAAGAATGAGGAGATCATTGAGTACGGGCCCTTCCGGGATGTTGCCCCTTACAGCCAGGTAACTTACAAGTCTCCAAATGTAATGTATTGTACTGTACAAAACAACAGCAGACCAACATTTACGAAGAAATACATCTATGTTTGTGGTACAGAGACCAACCATGGGTGTATCATCTGTGAGCAAGGTACAAGAGCTTCGATCAGCAGGTGGATGTCATCAGTGATTCGACTGATGCAATTTTGAGTGCAAACATTCCACTAGAAGCCGAAATCATGTGCAGAAATTGTTCAATTGATAATCCCCTTTGCAAAACAGCTTAGGCTGAAGTAGGTCCTATGGGCTGAAGGCTCCTATGGGGTTCTTCAAAGAAAAGGAACTGGTCAAGTCAGCTGGTAGTATGTCAGTGGTCACAGATGAGTGAAAAGATGACATTGACCATTGAGGTTTACACATTGTATGACAAGGGTTTTGGGGAAAAGCTCATGTGAATTGAAAAAGTGGCAAAAGCCTTATTGAAACAAACAGCTGGTTTGAGAGGAGGGACGTCAGAATACATGAAGTGTATAATAAGATTGTTCTAGTAGATGAAATACAAGCTGAGCAGATGTACAGAACATTCAGAAGTTGCACAAAAAAATGAAAACATAAAAAAACCCTGTTCACTCCAAAAGAAACTGTTTCTTTCGATCAGCTTATGAATTGCTTGAGGCTGTTTGGGTTTTTGACTCAAAGCAATTCTACACATTTGACTTGACAAAACACCTTCTGCACAGGATTCCAGGATTTGACAACTGAGTTGACAACTGTTTTTCCGCATTTGACAGTTACAAATTATTTGCACAAGAAAAAAAACACTGTATTGGCACTGGTGGAAGTGCTGGGACAGAGGCAAGGAAATCATTCCAAATACTGCACAGGGACCACTGAAATGCATGCGAGGACTGCGTTGGAAAAACTGGTCAGCCTAAGCATGGCATCATCAATAAATAGTTATATTTCTGCTGTCTTTGTGAACTGGGTTTGTTTTTCTAACAGTGAGTGGGTTCCTTTGACCCCCTTACAGATCTGCAGTGAGCATGCCCATTTAGGACTGAGTCAAGTGCATGACAGCTCTTTCTACATTTTCCTTTCTCAGGATGCCATGAAGATCCACTATGAAAACAACAACCCCTTCCTCACTATTAGTAGCGTCACCCGCACCATTGAGGTCTCCCATTGGGGAAACATAGCTGTGGAAGAGACCATTGACTTGCGTCATACAGGGGCCATCCTGAAAGGGCCCTTCTCTCGCTATGACTACCAGAGACAGTCTGACAGTGGGATCTCCTCTGTGAAATCCTTCAAGGTGTGTTGATTAAAACCGCTTTTAAAAACTCTAATTTCCCTAGTTGTGGATCTAAACCTCTTTTCACTTTTCCCTGAGAAACTCTCCTCCATTAAAGCCCTTTCCTCTTTAA
The DNA here is from genome assembly GCF_018555375.3 of Anguilla rostrata. Classification (NCBI taxonomy): domain Eukaryota; kingdom Metazoa; phylum Chordata; class Actinopteri; order Anguilliformes; family Anguillidae; genus Anguilla; species Anguilla rostrata. Next base: position 24,229,071 of record NC_057945.1, read on the forward strand.
TGCCCTTCTTTCCCCTTCAGACCATCCTTCCTGCCTCGGCTCAGGATGTTTACTACCGTGATGAGATTGGGAATATCTCCACCTCCCACTTGCTGGTTCTGGAAGATTCTGTGGAGGTGGAGGTACGGCCTCGCTTCCCCCTGTTTGGTGGGTGGAAGACTCATTACATCATTGGCTACAACCTACCCAGCTACGAGTACCTCTATACCCTGGGTGAGTGGCTCAACTGCATGGCGCAATTCTGAGTATGGAACAGACTTTGGGTTTTACTTAAGTGCAAGCCCCTAAGTGCTAAAGAACAAATGAATCCTCACCTGCCTGGTTCTCCCCACCTCTCTACCCCAGGTGACCAGTATGCTCTGAAGATGCGGCTGGTTGATCATGTGTATGATGACCAGGTGATAGACTTCCTGACGGTCAAACTCATTCTTCCTGAAGGGGCCAGGTGAGCTTGCGTTCCATCTTGGCTTTTTTTTTTTTTACCTCTGTGTGGGACTGTTCTCTCTCTGTACCCCACAAATGACCCAACGTGTCTCTGTGCCCTCTTCTCTAAGGAACATCCATGTGGACACACCCTACCCCATCAGTCGTGTTCCAGACCAGCTGCATTATACCTACTTGGACACCTTTGGTCGTCCCGTTCTGGTGGCCACTAAGAGCAACCTGGTTGAGCAGCACATTCAGGATGTGGTGGTGAGTTTTGGCAGTGGTTGGGCATGAGCATTTGAATTTGCCACAAGACTGCTCTTGTAGACCCTTTAAATACTGCTGAATTGCTGTGACAATGTTGTGTGTCATTGCTCTATAAAGCTTAATGAACTGAACGGGCCAATATGCGCACATACACTTCAAAGTTCCTGATCCTGTGCGTGTGCGGGTGTGTGTGTCTCCATCCCTCAGGTACACTACACCTTCAACAAGATCCTGATGCTACAGGAGCCCCTGCTTGTGGTTGGGGCCTTTTACATCCTGTTCTTCACTGTCATCATCTACGTGCGCCTGGATTTCTCCATCACCAAGGTACGCCTTTGCAATCTCCCATTTTATATCTTCTTTCACTCTCTCCCTAAACCTGTATCTGTTCATCTCTTCATTGTCTCTGCTCTCTTTGTGTGGCTATCTCAATCACTCTTCTGCCTCTTTCCTCGTCCTTCTTGCCTCATCTTAATTTGTCACTGTCCGTCTGTCTCCCTCCCTAATCCAGCTGCTTGCTCTTACAGTCAATCCAGCCTTTCCGTCTTTCTCTATCCTTCAACTGCACTTACATTCCACTGTCTCCTGCTTATTCAGAATTAAATATGTTTTATTGGCATGCCTACATTGTAATGCATTGCAGAATGAAATAATTAGCATTGCGGAAGTAATGCAGTAAGAATGAATGAGCAGTAAGATGAATTGTGTCTGTATTGCAGGACCCTGCTGCGGAGGTGCGCATGAAGGTGGCGTCCATCACGGAGCAGGTGCTGACCTTGGTCAACAAGCGCCTGGGCCTGTACCGCCACCTGGACGAGGTGGTCAACCGCTACAAGCAGTCTCGCGACACCGGCGCCCTCAACAGCGGCCGCAAGACCCTGGAGGCGGAGCACCGCACCCTGACCAATGACATCGCCTCCCTGCAGGCCCGCCTCAAAGCTGAGGGCTCTGACCTCGCAGACAAGGTGGGGGGCTGTGTAGGCACACACGCGCACACACACACACTCACACACACACAAACCAATCACAACTTAATGTTACAGAATCAAAAAACCCAAACCAATCTCTGACCAAAGGTGCAGGTGGTAGGTATGTGATAAAATTGGCCATGGATTAATTGTAATTAGCTGGTGTAAATGATTACACTAATGGGCATGTCCTTAATAGAAGGCATGCACACGTTATCAAGGTTTATGAATGAACTAATGCGATTACAACCGTGTGTGTGAAGTAGAAAAGTGTATGTAAAGAATGTGTTTGTGTGTTACTGAATATGTGGAGTGTTTGTAACTGCTTCCTTGCCTTCAGGTGGGGGAGGTGCAGAAGTTGGACGGCCAGGTGAAGGAGCTGGTGTTCCGCTCCTGTCAGGAGGCTGAGCGCCTGGTGGCAGGAAAGGTGAAGAAGGAGGCTTACATCGAGAGTGAGAAGTCACTGGCCAACCGGAGACAGGAGCTGGTCACCCGCATCGACAGCCTGCTGGACGCCCTGTAAACACATGCACACATGTAAACACATGTACGCAGTATACCTTTCGTGATTCATGCAGCTCCGCCCTCACACACACACACAAACACACACACACACACACACACACGCACACGCACACGCACACACACGTACACAAACACGCTCAGTTGGCACTTACGTGATAAAGCATACACTTCTCCCTCTCCTGTACATATGTGTTACTACACACATCAGGTTGTAAGCTTGTTTGCTTCCCTTATCGCCGCCTCATTAAAAAGGCAGGCATGCTTGACTCTGCGATTGGCCTGCTGTGTTCAGGTGTGGGAGAAGACGAGTGAGAGAACCTTGTGTGTCCAGCAGAAACACTGCTTTTTTATTTTAGGGTTTCGGTTTTGTATGGCCATTTTTTCAACATTTCCTTGAATGATGATTGCTTTAGTTGAAAATAAAACATTTTTTGAATGTGCTAGGAAATATGAGCAGAAAGGTTAATAGGGATTTGTGAGTTTTCTATTCTAAATTACTGTGCAAATTCAACTGTATTCTCCTTTCCCTCACCCCAAGCACGACACTAAACCTGAGGGTGCTTTATAGACGGCTTGAGCCAAACACTGCAGCGTACTTTGGAGGCATTTGTAAATAAAACGGTTCTGCTCTGCATTGGCTTGCTTATATTTGGTGCAATCTGCGTTGCCAAAACATTTCAGCAAATGCAAGTCAGTCCCCTTACAATTTTTGTCAGCGACTGCAGTAAAGTTTATACTTCTTTGACATTGCAATTCTTTTTTTTCTCTTTTTATGTGAATTAGAAGCCTTCTGTAATGTGAGAATTGTACCTACATGAGATTACAGTGTGTGTGAAATGGGGTGTTGGAGGGAATTGGGTTATGTTGACATGTTAACTTGCAATGGCATGAAAGAAATGGAAATGAGCTGATTTGGAATAAAAAAATGAACTCACTCAGTATCTGGTTTGTCATAATGCAATCTAGATATGCCGAGAACATGGATTTCAGGTTAAGGTGCATGCATTCTGAACTCAAAATCAGTTTTTTCAGAAATATTCGTAATAATTTCATGCAATTTCTGTGCTTCCAATACGAAAAGAAGTGTGCGTGAATAATCTTTGTGAACCGGGGCTGTCCAACCCTGTTTCTGGAAATCTGTACTGTAGGTTTTTACTCAGACCCTAACAAAGCACACTTAATCGAACAGTTAGAGGTCTTGTTGAGCTGCTAATTAGTAGAATCAGATGTGCCAAATTAGGGTTGAAATGAAAACCTGCAGGATGGCATATCTTCAGGAACAGGGTTGTGCAGCCCTGATGTAGACCATACTGACTGCCAGTAGAGGGCACTCATGTTCTGTTTTGATTGCTTACAAGGGTTGCCACTTCGTTTATAATGTAAAGCCGCATTAGGTTAAGGTTTCACGTCCATACATAATATGAAGCACCATTAAGTTATAGTTTCACGTTCATAAGTAATATCCATAGAGTTTCAGTTATGACTTAATTATATCCTACATTGTTCTTGTATAAAGTCAAAGCTAAGCATGTTTTTGATAGATTGTTTTTTTTTTTTAAGTAAAATATATGTGGAATTAAGAAAAGTAAAGCATGTCGTATATTTGCTGTACCAATCACCTTTACCTGCAATAAGCCATGACTTCAATTCAAACATCATGAGATAAGAAGAGGTAATCTGGAATTTTGTACTTGCGGGATAGACATGGACGTGGATTCTGTGGGCGGGGGGGAGGGGGGGGGGTGCGCATTGGGGGACATGCCAGTCCACCAACTTTGGGAAACCATCAGATGGTCAAAAGAGCTGAAGTTAATAAAACAAATCTTAAAAAACATTTCAAGTGCTTTTTGTGCCAACCTTTAAAGCATAAATAAAAAAGGAACAAAATTATGATTTTCAGAAACTGCCAAGAGTAGTGGAGGAGACTGAAACCAATGTTTTGGACAATTTGAGACTATATTTACCTGTTTTATATGTTAATTCTTTTCACTGGGATTGTGTAGGTTTTGCTGTGACTGTACACTGCACAATTTGGCCTTCTGCCTTCATTGACCTGTGTGTTCTTTAACAGCCATCCCGCCCTGCCCTACCCGTCCCCAGCCTTCGTCCATTACCTGAGGTATTCTAGGCTGTTTCTAAGACAACTGGAGCACACTCAAGACTGCACACAGCGGGAAGATGGAGCGGAAGGGGAGGTGGTGGTGTGGGTAACACTCCAGGAGGCAAACAGTCAGTAAGGGGGTGTCCCACTCTGGCTGCTAAAGTACAATGATATATGAGAAATAACCGCTGTAATTATACCAGGGGCTGCAGTCATCCTGATCTGGGCAAAATTCCGTTTAAACCGGAATACATGAACAGACGCGTATCCTGATGTGGCGAGGACTGTAAGCTGAGCTGAGGCCTGTGGGAGGGGTGCCGGGTGCCATGTGGCTGGGCTGAAACTCCCCCCCTCTGGCGAAGGATGGGGGGTTGTTGGTGTGTTGGGGTCCAAACCATGGTAAAATGTCCTCTGTCTTTATGTAACAACAGTGAGCTGCTACCATCTTTTAAATGTATACTATTTGTTTATAGTTGTGGTACTGGAAATTCATATATTGGCAAAGAAAAATGTAATAAAGAAATTATGGCAAAACAGTATAGCTGACATGACAGCCATGACATCACTATATTTTAAGTTAATCTACAGTACTAATTGACATAAATAATTTGCATTTGTGTTAAACACATCATAATCATTACACCTTCCTATATGTATTAGTTTACACATACATCATTGAACATTTATTGTTGGAATTTTTATAATTAGCTTGAACATTGATTTCTTTGTCCAATGTTCTTTGTCTATATTTAATGATAATATTCATGCAATATGGTAATAGTCTTATTTATATTATAATTTTTTTGGCTTTTATTATTTTATTTCAAATGACTGATGATCACATAATGTCATTACCACTCATGGTCAAGAAGATAATTGTTTAGAATACATTTTACAGACAAAAATGGCTTGAATAAATAACAACACAAGAAAGGGCGCAGATAAATGTTTTAAGAGTACTAAACTTCATTAAGCACAATTGTTCCATAATTTTTGCCAATACTGTAGATAGCTAGTAGCTTAACTACCATTTAAAAATTATATATTTAGTAACTGCTGTTAAAAGGTATGCTTTTATATGGTAAAATCATCATCACTTGAGGACAAAACAACTCACCTTTGAAATCTGTTTCATTGACTATCTGAGTAGTGATACATTAGCTTCAGTTAGAGGGTGGTAGAGCCTCTGCCAGGAGGAAACTGACCAAGCGGTGATTGATTATGGCTGGCCCACCTGCTGTCCTCCCCCAAACCTTCATCCTCTCATCACAGCACAACCCCACCCCCCCCCCCCCCCCCCCCATTCTGTGACAGTATTTTGAGAGACCAGTATCTGTCAGTGAACAATATCCTGCACTATGAACCTTGGACAGCTCATAAATTACCACAACAACAGAGGTACCACCCAAACGATCTCACGTTGGAGAAATAACACACTCAGTGAGAGGCATGTGCACTCACCTGCACTGCAACAGACATGCACACACGCACACACACACACACACACACACACACACACACAAAACGAAGTTGCGTGAGCTTTTAGGATGTCAAAAAGAGTATTTTGGGAGCATTCATCTGGGATAAAGTAAATAAGTTGCAGATCAATGTATGTTTGAGATTCATATTTACATATGGAATGCTGCTAATACTGAATAAACACACAGGCCCTTGCTCTCTACCACACACTCACACTCTCTAAGCAAAGTTTCCATCATAAATAAGAGCTTAAATGTGCTGCTGTATGTTTTGATAATATTTACATATCTATAAATATCAATAAAGAATTTGACAGTGTATTCATATTTCATTTAATTCCCCCATCCCTCCTTGATGCATCCCCTGCTATTCCCTAGCTCTTTCCAGGCATCTTGTCCCCATTTCCCAGCTGTAGTCAGAACCCAGCTGTGTTTGTGGGCCATGTAGAAAATCTAATGGCCATCCCATAGGCAGGAAACATTCCCTTGTCACACCTGCTTCCTGCGCAACACTATTTGCTCCTGTGTCTGCCCAGTATTCAAGCCCCTGGGGAAAATTTTTTAAATGAATCCTAACGCACAGCACACTGTTTTTGAGACAAAAGACAAGTACTGCAGAGAGTAGACTAAGAGAAGGAAATAAACAACCTCCCAGGCCACTGTTCCCTTCAGTGAACACGATGAATTCCTCAAATCCAATGCAGCGGCCATATTCAAAGACTTGCTGTATGAAGCAGATCTCATGAGACTGCTAGCTAATTATTTCCTGCACTGAAAAAAACCTCATGGGTCATCTCTGGTGAACTTAGATGTTGGAACACCTCAATTTAGTTAAGCTTAGCCTTGCCCTACCCGGTAAGTACTATACCAGGCATGTGTAATCTTGGACTGCATTTTTCTTCTGTCCAATACTATACTTCAATCCATTGATTACACCCCTATTGCTTAACTGGTACTGTAATGCATATTGTGAAATGTCTCTTTGCCCCCTCATCTGCAGTCACACTCCCCACCTCCCCTGTGTAAACAGAGGGAGGGATGGATAGCGGGTGGGGTGAGATGGACAGAGGGACGGATAGAGAAACAAGAGCAAGGGCAAGTCGGAAGCACTCACTGACAGGAAGGCACTCTATTTCTCCCCACCCTGCAGTTGCCCTGCTGGCACACACTTCCTGTCAGGACTCCACACACTTCCTGTCCAGCTGCAGGGAGTCTTGGCTGGAACATTCCAACTGTGTCTCAGAGTACTTGTAACACATGCACACTCATGCATACGCACATGCGCAAATGCACAAACACAGTGCATACACATGCACACTCACTGCTTGTTAAAACTACAATACCACACAAACTAAACAAGCTATAGTCTGCAACTGTTAAAAATGATACAAACTCATTCAAAGATTCACGCATTCAGCTACTGAAGGTGGGTTTTTAAATCCCCTTCATTTAAACACAGTAAAATGTTCAGTGACAATTTAACTCCAATGAAGCTTATATTAGTAAAAGAGGAATCAAATGTACTCTACCAGAGTAAGATGTACACTATCAGTGTTTTTTTAAAACGAACATTGTACTGCGTATCATTGAGTAAATCCCATTTTTTATAACCCATATAAACGTCTGTCTTAATTCTAATGCGCTCACGAGTTGATTTTCACCGGCTTCCCACTAGGTGTCCCTGTCCGATAAAACTTGGCAGAGCACAGCTGTACGTTCATATAACTGCGCAAATGAATTAGCAGACCGTATGTAGTCAATGAGAGTGATACATTTATCCATGCCAATGGAAAAAATAATACCACATTCCGTGCCTGTCTGCTTACAGACTATACTTCACCCCTCGGGTTACAGCCCTCTCCGCGGATTCTGCTATATTCCCAATTGCAAAGAAAAGAGCATTGGATAAATTATAAAACGAAATAAGACCTTCTGCAGTAATCACACATTTACACATACGTGCACACTCACTAAAAGGCTGAAAACACCAGCTCTCGTGACTGCCTTTGACCTTTCTAGAAAAAAAGAGCTGATCTCGGAATAGAATATGCTCTGGTGGAGATATGGAAAACTGCTGCTCCGTTATCTGGGTTGCCTGGGAGACCATCTGGGTGCTGGGCCGGTACAAGATACTTTGTTATTAAACGTTGAGTTTGTGTATATTGGAAAATACAGCTTTTGTCGCAAGTGACGCTCGGAGCCGTTAATATATAATGTTCTTCTCTCGATAATACGTGAAAGGCTTTCTCCTCCTCAGACACTGTCCCTTTTCCTTAGTTCTGGCTGCCAAAGTGTGAAGGCAGTTTTCCTGTATAAAGGCAAATGTTGCTAGCAGCTTACACTCGTCGCCTCTGTTTGTAATAAACCCTTTTCATGAATAGGCCGACGCATGTAGGCTCGAATTACGTTTATATCTTCAGTGCATTACACATCACAAGCTAGTATGCTTTTCCAGCATTAAAACAAGACAATGATCAGATAAGGATTCAACAGAAATGATCAAATTACCAATGTAGAACATTTTGGCTCTGGTAGGCCTGCAGGTTTCCTCGGCGCAATAAACTGTAATGAACGAACGAAGAATTTAAAAAAGCTTTAAAGGAGTTGAGTGAACCCATGGATGAAAATATAGAATTCAAATAGCCTAATGAATTTAAGGTGTATGCCTATCTACGTACGCGCACACCCACACGCCGACACACTTCGGCTTCTACTAGGCTACACGCCTACTTGCAAATACCATTGTTAGAAATTCCTATAAACGCATGTCGCTTGTTGTTTTATTTTCAAATTGTAGCATACGAACATTAATATTCGAATTCGTTTTTAAAATCCGAAAGTCGAAACGAGTCTTGAGTAGTTCAATACAAACTATTTATGTTATTTAATTGTAGCCATCTACCTTTGTAACTTCATTAGGCTACACCTAGGTTACCAATAGTCGGTTCTTCAGATTAACAATTTGATCCATTTGCTGTTATTTGCCTCATTATCAGGCAACTCAAGTTTATGTTTGAACCATGTTGTAAAATATTCATGAGTAGCCTATTATAATGTGCCATTATTTTTGTAACAAATCTAATCCACCTCAGAAATCCAAACAAAAAATTAATGCGACGACGAGATATCGGAGATTTAAGCCTCACAGTTAGTTAATAATAATAATAATAATAATAATAATAATAATAATCTCATTATTTGTGAATAATCACAAATCGGCGCACAGTAATACATTATACAGAAACAAGTCACAGGAATCTTATTTCAAATCAAGTTGGCAACGCGCTGATTTTGATAAATCACGAAGTTCTGTGAGCATTCTAACCATTTTACATGCAGTTTCATAGTTGATGATTTAAGTGACTGAGGCTGGCGATTCAGCCAGAAGACCTGCCGAACCGTGTATATTTCTAGCCGTCTAGCACACCTTAGCAGCCGCTGTCTGGAGAAAGAACCGAATTGTGACACCGGCGCTACTCCCAATCCACTCGCTGCACACACATTGCCAGCTCATTACAGCTGCTAATTATATTCTTTACAAATTAGCAACAGAATTATAGGCCGCATGAGCACTTCTGCAGTTACAGAGCTACGCGTCACACCCATTACACTGTCATGGTTATTTTTGCATTGATATTACAGCATCTTCAGCAAGACTTCAGGGGTCCTACTTTGTTTCACGTTAATTTCCTGTATATTGTGTATATATTCAATATTACACTTAATATAAATTTAAATGTAATTATATATTGAATTATATTAATGGAATGTTGTTATAATAAACATGCAGATATTTAAATGGCTACAGACTGAGTTTTATTAAACTGATGTATGTGTTTTATCATCATAAATTATTTTGAATAACTATGGGACAATCAAAGCATAGGTCTAATAAATAACATTTGGGACATCATGATTTGCTTAGGATCATGAATACACAAATAAAAACAGCAACAGAATTCTATCAACAAAACATTGAGGTTTATATGTGTTTGGTTATAAATACTAGGTAAACTGTGCATGAATTATGGTGGTGGCAGCACTTACTTTAAATTTACCCGAACTTAATTTAATTCAGCCAAGAGTAACATGTGTTCCTGGTTGCCAAAACAAGGCAAAGAGCGGGCCTACCCGGGATTCAACTTTCAAGCATCTTTCTCACATGTGACAGCTAGCAAGAAGGTGGCAGATTGCACCCATGGAAGCCTATGTTCCTTGGCATACGTATTTTTGAGAGGTGATGCAGTGCGTACAAAAGTGTCATGCAGTACTAACAAATGCTTTCAATATCTCTTAAGTAGGGACATGTGCTTCAGTTCTAATGCCAAAGAGTGTTGGGGAATACAATGCATTTTAAAATGTGGAATATGACTAAACATTATTTTATTGTTTGCCAGTGTTCCTTCAGGAAATATAATGTTATATGTGGTTTTGAATTGTCTGCACATAGGCATTAGCATTCTGGCATTACAAACTTTGATGTGACAAAAGTTTGAAAGACCACATTGTGCACAAATGGGTACACACAGTGCCCATACAGGATATAATTTCAGCCATGTGTAGAACATCACTTGTTTAGTTGGTCTGTGGCAATGTGGCCAATCTTGTTTACTTGGGCTAATTTTGTTATTAGTAACCTATTTTTATTCCTGTACTGATTTTTGCACATTTTCATTCATACTCTTTTAGAAAAAATATGAATCACATATCAGGTAACTGGAAGTTTTTGTCCTTCAGCATTAAAACATTATATGATAAAACATCATTCACAGACAAGAAGCTTAAGTAATTTGAGGATCATCAAATGACTTACATATATTTTTATTTATATCTTAAAATAGCATATTCCAGACTCAACGGGTGGAATTCTTAGTGCAATTAAATAGAAACATTAATAATTTCTTTTAATGAATTTTGCAGATGAAACAACACAAACGGCTTGTCCATATACAACAATTTCACAAATATATAGAAATTTGTACAGCATAGGCCCACGCAGTAAGATACATTTTAAAGTCTGCATGTTGGCAATGTGCATTATACACAGTAAATGTAATTCACACTGGCTTATACATGACAGCACGCTTTAAACGTGTAAATATTTCTCTGTCCCATCCCCTATCTGTCACTATCAACCTGCGAGATCTTCTCCAGTAAATGATGCATTAGATGCATCCAGTGTATTTGTTGTGTGAGTTTGAAAAGGCGGTGATAATCTGGGAGTGAGAGATAAGAAACACCATTTATTCAGCAGCACTTTGGAGCCTATTTCCAGCTCCGATCCGCCCCAGTCTCCGGACACCTCCAGCAGCTCACTGATAACGATTAGGCTATTTATTATCTCCACAAAGAACAAAGATTAGCTACCACCGATGAAAAATTACCCCTCGATGGTAATAATCAAAGGAAGGAGGATCCTGGGTTCAGATGAGCATATTTTAAAAAAAATGTTATTCGCGAACGCGCCCACACACACACACAGTAAGCACTAAAATGGAATTTACTTCGTGTTTTAATGTATTTGTCCACGAGATAAGGCTGTAATAGCCTAAACAATATGAGCCAAAACAAATGCACCAATTCGGCCACTGCTGCGTAGCCTAGTTCTATAGCGTACTACAATCAAGAAGAATATGGCAAGGATGTTAGACGAAGACGAATTATCTTAAGCTTACCATGATTTCTCATTATGACAATGGCACATTAAAAGACATGCCAGATGCCTTTTTTTAAATCGCGGTTTTAAAAAACAAACGAATAAAGAATTTTCGGAATAATTTTTTTTTTTTTTAAACCGAGTTTGTAGTTGCGTATATTTCAGATATGGATCTTCACTCGGCACACTGCTGCATGAATGTGATCGCTCTCATTAAGTTTTCTAAAGTTTAAAATGTGTAATAACCTATACTCAGTTCTAAAGTGTGGTCGAATTAAACACCTAAAATTTCTGGAAATGCTGCGTGTGTGTGTGTGTGTGTGTGTGGAAGAGTGAAAGATGGCCAGTTGACATCGCTAACGTGACAAATTAGAAGTATTTCATTCATACTGCGGGCTGCAGATAGAAGTGGATGTTCGGTACAGATAAGGCTTTATCCCGAGCACATCACGAGCGCCCAGTTCTCTTCCCAGTGCCTGATCGTGCGGCTTCAGGCTGAACACCGCTAACACCAAAACTGATTCCAGCTTCTTTTTCTTCTAATTCACTTCAACTGGATAAGTTATCTGCGCAAAATATATCAACGAGTTTGTATCGACGAAACAAGAATGGAAAGCCGCGGTAAATACGACAATGATGTTTAAGTAGTTATTCATATATATTACTATTTATGTCATAGTGGTACTAACAAAAAATCCTGCAACGTCGAGTTGGTTTGAAAAATGTGGGGCTTTGCAAGGCAAATTTAAAAATTCGTTTGAAACTACAGAGTCAAACCATGTAGACAGCTGACAGGAGGGCAGCACAAAAAGATGCAAGAGGAGCACAATGACACGTGCTTGTAAAGATATTGTAATGATGCAAACGAAGACGAAAGTACAACGTGGCGTCATTATGTCCAAGCAACATTGTGTGCTCTGTGTGCAGCCTTTTACCATTTAAGAACAACCTCAGAGATTGCAGACATATTGTACCAAATATCGCGGCAACCTTTGACTGACCTCCCATCCCCCTTGGAGTCTTGAAGAAGAAAAAGAAGCCGAAAGGAAAAGAGGATGTGAAAAAGCAATATATGGGGCATGGCAAGGTGAATTGCCATTTTAAGGTGCTGTAGTGCGCTGGTTGAAATGTGGCACTCATAACCAGTCCAACATACATAATGTACTTGTGATACAGAAAAAATCAAATAAAAAAAAAGCAAATCAGTTGAAGGACCGAGTGGATGTAACGCAATTTCTCCAAACATAAAATGTAACAACACACAACCTGCATCAAAAATATGTCTACATAGTCCTCGTCAAAAATGCACAGGACAAAGGTTTTTGAATTATTGTTGTTAATTTTAATTTGTAAATATAATACCAGCACTGGGTCCTGGGTCCATTAAATGGGGCATCCAGGACTTAAGATGGCGAGACACTGGGTGAATTTCTGCCAGTCTAACACAACATTTCGGCGCGTTTTCCAATCTGATTATGCACCGCGAGGCTTCAATTGATTCGGTCCATATGTCCAATACCTTAAGTATGTGACACCTTATTAAATTACATTATTTATTTGCTTTGCAGACGCCCTTGCCCAGCGCAACCCGTGCTCACTATTTTACGTCTTGCGCGTTCTCTATTACATTCACGGTCTGAGATACATCTGGATTTTACACTCGAACAATTGAAGTAAAATGGCTAACTTTGAGTGACGAATTTTAATATTGTTTAATATTATTTAATATTATGCTTGGTATCACAAATTCAGTGACTACAAAAATAAATTAAAAACTCCACATATTCGCTTGGAGGCAGTAGTATTCTGGCTCTCAAGCGCAGACATATTTATTTATTTAGGTGGCACATTAAACCCGTAAACAATATGTGAATACTTTATCTGAGTTTGTACTTCAGTATAAATTACAATATACCTATAAATAAGTCAATATACTGCTATATAAACAAAAATTATATTAATAGACAACGATAACCAACCAATTCGACTAATTCAATAAATCATGTACGCCTACTGAATTTTTAAACACGCTCTTTTTATTCAGCATACCGATATAACAATAACAATCATTCACGGTTGGTTATCTATGCCTATAGGTCATTACGAAATAATGATCAAGACTGAAGCCTGCAATTTTCGCGCATACGTTTACAGATTTTCTCTAGTAGGCCATTAGACTGAGATTTGGATGCACAGATTTTCTTAACACAGATTCACAGTTTCTGCTCATGGTTACATCGAAAGTTTTGAGTCAATTATGTGACTCTCCGCGACGTCTTTTCTTTTACTTTCTCTGTTTTACGGACATTGTGGACATGATCGCAGGACGTAGTAATCCAAACGCTCCTGCACCTGCCCTGCTGCAGGAGCGCACGAGCCATGGTCTCGTGCAGGAGATTTGGTGGGGCTTTGCATGTTTTAAAAAGTTGTGTGTGAGAGAGAGAAAAATAGGGTGCAGGCAGGGTGTGCTGCTGTTGTGGTGGGGTGAGGGGCTTCTTGTTCTCAAAAGCCTTGCTGAATGGGCTGAATCGAATTTGTTAAGCTAGAGTCACACATATATATATATATATCACAATGAACAGTTTAGAAAATCGCAAACCGCTTAAAAAATTATTCTAATAATGCGTCACCTCGATTTGAAATTTTAGACTAGTCTACATCATGGGCAGTAAGCTAGGCGTAAAATACCGCGGCCGTTACACTTTTAACAAAGATTGAAACAAAATACGTTGCGAATAGCACTCTAGTAATTACAGCGATAACCCATATGTAATCCCTTTTCGTCAGCAATGTCACAAAAATGATTATTATCCATTAAAATAAAGACGATAGTTCAGTGTCGCGTGTCTCATTGTAGACGCCCTGTCACATGGATCTGGGAAACTAACTTGTTCTGTTGGGACTTTTAACATGCCTTGTGTTGAATTAGCTTACACTGCCATCGTGGCTATCATTGATGCCTCTATTTATGCATATATTTTCTTTACTAAAGCTGTAAATTTCAGCACTTGGACGCGGTTTTAACACGCCACAAGAAGTCATTTTCTCAGAATATAAAATACACGTCAATAGAATCTTGAATCAAATTGCGCCGCCCGCTTAATGCAGAGGGTTTACATAAAATGACTGTAACCAAACAGCTCCTTGTCCCATTCGCGTTCGTGCACGAGGGCGTCGATTCGAATCTTGGAATATAGTATCGATATGCGTCTTTGTTCTCTTTCTTTACTATAGAGTTTTGAGAGGTCTGGGTCCTTGCAACAGAAGTCGGTATCAAGTGGAGCAACTGCCAGTCCTGCGCTGGCAGGCTTGTAGCCGCTCTAGAAGAACGTCAGAACCACACACATTCCATCTATCCACAATTCCGTCCATCTTCAGATTGCAAGAGATAGCTACCAGACCAAAGGACAATAGTCAGGTGAACTGGAAATGTAATCAATTACAAGTTATACTTTTATACCTGAAGGTTTCCATCGATTTGACAAAGAGGGAGGGAGTGAGAGAGTGAGTGAGAGAGAGAGAGAGAGAGAGAGAGAGAGAGAGAGTGGGGGTGGCGGAACTATTTTGGCGAATGGTGAAGACGGGACAACAACGACTTTGCACTTCTCTATTGACTCATTGGTATTTTTCACAAAAGCGTGCCTTTGTTGTACATGAGAAAGGGTGAACCGACGGGTAACCAGTCACAGAATCCGACCAATGTGAGTAACCGTTCTTCTCGGTTTCATCACATCTGATCGAGTCTCGGTCTCAGTTTTGACTGGACAGTTCTGCTGCTGAGGAACAAGTCGGTAAAGGGGGGAAATGTTATCAAGGGGAATATGAAACCCCCATCAAATCCACCGGTAAGATCGTTGTTCTTTCTTTCATTGCAATGAAGGAGAAATTCTTAACTTCATGTCAGATGGCAACCTCGTCTACAATATATATTTTAAAACGTACATATTATTTTAATGATATTTTACTGTACTAAAATGATCGACACTAAGCGATATTTCTCGTTGTGTGAACTTATGTGCAAGAAGTGAGTTTTTAGAGGAGTTGATGCAGTTGTTTCTGTTTCACCGTTTACCGTCATGGCCATATAGGCTAGCCACATAAAATGCACTTGAAACGTAGACTTCAACAAAACGACTTATATCACAGAACTCAAAATAGTTGATAGCTGAAACGATCTGATATTGATTAGATCTCCAAATCTAATCAAAATAATTATTCAATAACGTTATGCCTTGAAAAGAGAATAGCCTACTTTTTCTTAAATGTGAATAATATATTCACATTCTAATTTCGTGTGCAAAATAATAGCCTAATTAAATTAATTAAATTTCAAGTAAACTATTGTTCATCATTGATATGAATTAAAGTGGAATGGAGCGAACAATGAACAGGATGAGAGACAAACAATATCGTTTTCATTGCCAAATGTAATGCAACGCACAAATCTTTACCTGCGCAAGGACCAAGCTAAACCCTACCAAGCACGGCACCCACAAATTGCACTAGCCAAGATCAAGCCAAGACTGGTATAATTGCTAATTGCCCGGCCGCCTCAGTGAAGCCGTGATAGTCATGTGATAGTGATTAATTTAAACTATATATATATGTAGGTCTATATCTGAACCTGGACTTTTAAATGGTGAAAAACAATGCCGTGTGAGTGTATAATTGCTTGCAAAATGTACATATATATGTTTTATAATTATAGCATTTATTTGTTAAGGGTTTTTAATTACATGGATACGCGGATATTCTCCTTTCTATTGTATTTTCGTAGTTGGTGCTGTTAATCGAAATGATAAGTAACTACGTTTTTATATTGCTGTTGGACTACTTCCGTATTTGCTTATCTTAAATTCCAAAATTTTGTTTTTCTGCTTGAGTAGGCAGTCTAATAAACGCACACTCGGGAAAGGCTCTATTCACTGACCAGCAAACCAAGCGTATGATGGATAATAGAAGGCGGCTGCATCCCTACTCTGTGCCTTTGTCAACTGCGGGGCCGCTCGATCTTTTTTTTAGATATATAAATCCGTGGAAATTTCCTGGAAAATCTCATTTTCTTCAAATTAAATCAATCGCATTATATTTTGTTTAACTTCATGACAGAAGAATACAGGGGTGTTCCCGTAACGAATATTGCAATTTGTTTGAAATGTTTAGCTTTTCTGCAAATGCAAATGTTTGCATGTTGCCCGCTCTCGAAATAATCTCAAAAAGGCATGCTTTCTGCTGTAAGGCAAAGTTCCTTATCCGTCATCAAATAAAAAACACACTTGCTGCCTCAGAAAAAAAGAAAGGATCAGAGTCGCTTATTTGTTATTGTTGTCACTTTCTTCATCCTTATGGCTTATTCAAGGCCTGAGAGGGAATGCTGATTTATTCTGGAAGGGGTCAGTCGTGCGCTGGAATTCCCGTTTCTGGCACAACAGCAACGAGTCTCTCACGAAAACCTCTCACATTAATTAAGACAGACAACCCATGACGTATAACGCAAAGCCCATTGGATACTGCATTTCCGACATTTTTTGCCTTTATTGTCCGTTGGTTGACAAAGCGTGCAGGAAAAGGAACATTTTACGTAATTGTTTAAAGTAGTTATGGTTGACTTCCATACATTAATTTGATTCACCTTGGAATATCAAAACACGGCTATTATAATTAACCACATCGCTTATCTCTTATTTGATACTTCCACATGCATACCTAATCGGATGTCTTGTTTTATTCTTTTTTCGAATACCAAATTAATTGAAATCATTACGCCGGTGCAATGGAAAATATGAACCAGGCAGTAGACTTTATTTCTCCTGTGTGACATCAGAACACAGGTCCACAGCTAATTAAAAGTGCCAGTTTGGATTGTTTTCATCCTAGACAATATCTGGGCAGCCAGAGTAATGTAGCTCATTCTCTAGTTTTTTCCCCTCATCAAGGAAACTTTGCACTGTTAACATTTCTTGTTTAATTTGTTATATTTGCCTATGTAGAAAAGTATATAGTATTAATGACCTACCATTCATTGCTAACGAGTATTTACTGTGCAGTTCTGATGTATGATCCAGATTCCAGCCAGTCTCTGTATAGTTCATCATCAACAAGTTGCATTATCACAAAGGAGCATGCTAAATATCAACAGTATACATATGTCCCTGAGCACAGGGTGAATCAGACAGATCACTTTACCTATGGTGCATCTTTGAACGAATGTCATATTGCTCAGAGAAAAGAGAAGGATAAGGCCTGGAGCCATTCCTTCCTATGATTCCTACTCCCTGACAACGGTACTTGTATCTGTTCGCTGCTGCTTTCGGACCTCTTTGCTCAGACACAATCTAATTATCCACGAGGGAAAGACAATGATACCTGCTGCTGGTCTGTGTCACTCTCCCTCTTCCTTGCTTATCTGCACGTGCAGCCCTCTGGTCCTCCTCTCGCTTCTCCTCCTGGACTGAGAGGGGTGATGATGTGCTGTAGGGTAGACAGGTCAGAACAAGATTATCCGTGTCACACTGCTTGTTAATTAGCTTCGATCTGCATTGCATTTTGCTGATGCAAACATTTCAATAGCACTTGGCAAGGATTTTGTTGGTTGTCTGAAAGATCATAAGAAGTTGTTAGTGAAATATCTCCATACCCGAAAATAACAAGTGTACACAGCAAAGGAATGCTTAAGCCAGAGTCAGTCATAACCTTGCTCATGTCTCATATCCTTGCACACACCTCAGCTGGGCATGTCAGACAGGAGAAATCCAGCCAGCACTTTTTAATGGTGTTTTTATGCTTAACTCGTAACAACTGTGCAGGCATGCTTCTTCAGAAGGGAAGCAGGCATATGGATATCATATACAGTAGCATCTTCCAGGACAGCTGATCTTGTGCGTCTTGGTTAAGCGTGGGTTAAAATTCCACATGGAGCTCCACATGGTAGCTGTACCCATCAGCTATACACATCATGTCCATTACTGTGGTGTCATATTTTGTATGCATCTCAAAGATGGCTGCCTCGCTTTGAAAATGAGTACCAGTAATAAATACATAACAACTACAAATAACCCAAAACATTTTGAATCCAGATCTGCAAACAAGAACAGAATACTCAGGGTGTAGGGGGGTTCCCACACCCACAGTGGATTAATGTGACTACTTCAGTAATACATTATAAGCTTTCATACAGAGACCAAAGCCTGATTTTGTCATTTCACTTCGAGAGCAATGTAGAATTTCCATATGTTATGCTGTATCCTCCAGAATGCACATCACTGAATAGGCTCCTCAACCAATTATAAAAAATAGACATTAATCAATAATTTTGACAATGAGTTAAGTTAAACGTTAAACGTTTAATTATATAGACTCTTATAGACAGTTTGTTGCCTCAGTTAATAGACATTCAGTGATATTGAGCTTCACCAACATACATTTCAAAGGACAGAATGGAACAGAATATAACACATTAATATATAGATTGTTTCTCCTCCTGAGAGAGGACAGATTTTACAACTGGCAAACCATACTACCCCAATTTTAGTTTACTGTGTTCTTCATTTTCTCTTGGGGTCAAATCAAATACAGTTCAATGAGTCAAATGTATGGACATACATTCCAATATTCAAGAATTGGAGCAGAGTAGTTAAACCTAAACCAAAATAAACCAAATAAAGTACAATTTTTTGTAAGAATCTAACATTGTATCTGTGAAGTCTTCTATTGGAGGTATCTCCATATACTACTTGTAGCTTCCCCGAAGTTCACCTCTCCCTATTTTCATAATTAGAAGTTCTGTCTTTGATGTTTTTTTTTTCAACTAAAAATGCAGTGACGTCAGGGAAGGCGTCAGAGTGGCTGCCAGTCGGGGCCCTGAGCTCCCCCAAATTATTGCCTGTCAATCATTTTTAGTTTCCCGCCCAAACTGTCAAACATACGTACAGGTCAAGTTGCTTATAGCTAAATAAATCCGACAAAGACCTGAAATTTCGCTGCTTTTTCTGAATTATTACAGTTACTATCATATGTACTTCACTTTAGTGTCAGTCAAGAGAACCATTCCTCTAATTAGTTAGTCTGGCAACAATTAGCAATACTGAGTGACAAGGCAGTCTGGTTATTACGTAATTGGCATTGTACCCTATTCAGGTTCGCATCTTGGGTGTACATATTATCCACCCTACAGCCATCCATTTAAGTTGCCCTGGGCAAGCGCGTCCGAACGTCACAAATTATGTGGAAAATGTATAATCTTTAATTAAATTCATATAATGCGAATGTGAAAACCCCTAAATTCCAGCGAAAAACTCAGCGATTATTGGAACTTTTGTTCACTGTTGCTTTTCCTACCTTTTTATAATCAAAATGAATAATAATAAGCTCGGCTGTAGACGAAGAGTTCCACTAACCCGCGTGGCTCCGCAGAAATTAACGCCTCAATCGGGCGAATGAAGGTTTATACAGCGGTTTGCTCAGACATTAAACCCCACAGATCGTAGCATTCGGACAAGCGGGTCCACTGAATAATTTACACCCAAAAGGCGTCGTTGCCAAGTCCCACAGCCGTTTATAGACGCTAAAATTGGGGAGTACTTAATGTAATGTTCCGGAGCTCTTCGCGAATAATGCGAACGCACTAAAATAGTCCAGAAACAACAACTTGTAAAGTTCATTCTAAATCGTTTGTTGTGGACAGAGACGCATGGAAAATATGCCAAATGCAACTCAAACTACTTACGCGTAACACGCCGAAGCCATTTTCAGTTAAACCTATGCCTATAATTAATTAACCCAAATTCGGATTATCTTCGTATGATGAATGATCATCACACAGCAGAGTTGCTCGCACCACCGGATTGCTAATCAGATCAACTGGCGACACTTAGTCTTTGGGCCTGGGGTGAGCCATCTCACTTATTTTTCCACCAGATAATTGTGAACACGACTTAACAAACTCCTGTTAATGGCCACCAACTGGCTTTTTCAGGCAAGCCCTCACGCCCTGTCTATGTCGCCAAGAAAGAGAAAGGGGCTATTAAGATGTAAAGTGACGTTTGATCGCTTTAAAACACAGACAAAAAACTTTTGTGAGGAGAGGAATGCAGTGAGCACTAATTAAAAACAATTAAACCTTCACAACAGTGAGATCTCACTTTAGAGACCGTGAAAATTCCCACCATCATTGAATGGAGAGTTGTTTAAATATTTGTTATCTTTACTCAGTGTGAAATGTCACCTCAATTTCATTTTATATAGGCCTAGAGAACCCTATAAACAACACGATAAATGCACCCCTGTGCTCATTGCATGCCAAACACTATATGGTTTCTGTGTGGTTCGAAACAGATTCAGATGATGCTCTTAACGGTAAATGCTATTTTATATAATTGATATAGCCTACTTTACTACTACTAGAAACGTCTTGCACACTTAAAAGGCTGGGTAAATTCTACCGCATTCGTCGGTAACCTACAGAGGGTGTACTAATAGTGTTTTTAAAATGTGAATACGAACAAATTCACAGTAAATGCTCACTTCCCCATTGTCTGAGTGTGCAAACAAGCTATAACCGATGGGTAATTGGTCTGGAGATTCTGGCTTTTGGAAAAGATATTAATAAATTACTTCACTGATTAATATGTCCCGAGTTTTTTTGCCGGAACACGCGCGGTCCTGTCAGTGAGCTAGTGTTTTGGGTGCAAACTGAAGAGCGTGGATAATCGGAGGATGGCGTAGCCAATTGCTACAAGGGCGCGTGTAGATTGGCTAGCAGGAGGTCATTGCCGAACCTGGGACCCCGCCCCTGCATGAAAGATATGGAATTTACTGGCGCCAGCTCTTAACAGTATAAGCTGCGTGTGGTAAAATAGACATTCGCTTATGAGTACAGCGATTTAACAGGCACAGAAAAGAACGAATGATTTCTTTTCACATAAAAACACAAAATCTCCGAAGAACAAAATACAGCACTGGACTAAAATCATCCACTGGGACTTTGCTAAAAACCCATGTTTGCAAAAACAAAGAGCAAAACAGAGTCAAGGATATTTTGCTGCTATGCCAGGAGTATTTATTTGTTTTATATACTGGTAAGACAAATCTTCGCGCAATTGATTCAGTTAGGCTATTTAAAGTATAAATATGCTGTTTTGAATATACTGTACTAACCTGTAGCCCTGATTGCTTTGAGTTTGAAGTTAGACGCTCGTTCTGATGAATTCCATCTTCTATGTGCTTAAGTTAAAACCACACAAAAAGAGCAAATATTAGGGCAGCATATCGTTAACATAGGCAGAACATTTCCAGAACTTTGTATTTAAATAAGACATCTAATTTTCAATGGTTTCCCTGCAGCTGCTGACCAAGACGCGATGAAGCAGAGTTGGATGAGAACGTCTATGTTGTGACGGGCCGCCAAAAGCTTTTCATATTCCATAAATTAACAATTATAGCGTACTTCTGGACTATAAACGTGACTATATTCATCCAAGAGGAGAGTATTCAGCGAAACAAGACAATTCATTGGACGAACAATTATTTTGCACGGCGTTCAGTTTAAGAAGATTTAGAGATGGAAGTGGCGGCCGACCAGTCTCGGTGGATGGCACATCACCACGCTGTGCTGAACGGTCAGCACCCGGATTCGCACCACCCTGGTCTGACACATAACTACATGGAGCCCGTCGCACAGCTACTGCCGCCGGACGAGGTTGATGTTTTCTTGAACCACCTGGATTCGCAGGGGAATCCATATTACCCCAACTCCCGGGCCAGAGTGTCCTACAGCCAGGCGCACGGTAAGGCACACACACATTGACCCATAACCTGACACGGTCAATTCTGCTGCTCCAACATATTCGAATATATGTTTGAAATTTAGTCTGGAAACTCTGGAAATTATATAATATAGTATTTAAACAATTTTATTATTATTATTATTATTATTTTAAATGTATTATTATTTAGATATGCGCATTGTAATAAACTGTCGCGACATTCAGCGAATCAGATTGAACATACATAGCGCAGCTTTATATTTTTAATATAAAATCTATTACATTGTTAAGTCAGTGCTCGGTGTAATCTCCCATATCGTACATGTCCAAATTCTATTGGCAGTTTGGGCTGTATTGTAAGTTCCTGGTTTTAAATGAAATGTTTTGAAATATATTTTCATGTGTACTGCTCGCGTGGTAGTTCACAACATCGGCTACCCAATGCAGCAACACAAGGGAAACTTGTTAAACTCGATTTAACTCTCGAGGAATCACCCTGACAAGCGCGGAGTAACGTTAATGAGAAATTTCTATACCTTCATTTTTAAAAATCTCTACTGCTTCATTTTTTTAAATGGCATTCTTTTTCGTAATGTTTCGCTCGACTTAAATTATTACATTATGAACCTTGCCCGTTGGTTACCTCCACCAAGAAATGCTACTGGATAGGGAAATAGTCTAAAATAAAATGACAGGGAAAAGGAAGTCATTTAACCTCTGTCTTTAGGGCTGGTGCTTTCAGATGAAAAAACGAGTGAGTGAGAGAGAGAAACACTTCCCGGATATGGAATCAAAACGAAAAAGGCGAATAGCGTTGTTACTAGACTATTTCTTCTAGAGCCGCGCAACAAACCGGAGTAATGTCCAACATGCTCCTCAATCCTGCAGTCCTTACGCATGCGGCCGAATCTTTCCTGGTGGGATTTTTCGACTGAATATCTTTTTGTCTCGACGAAAATAGGGTAGACTGTTTTTGTAAAATGACATAGTATAATGTCGCTAATTTCAAGTAAAACAGAAGAGGTCGATATTAATTATCATGATGATAAAAACATATTTTAACATTAAAATAACTAACTAAAAGAAATAACTAAAGGCATGTTGGTATGCAATTCTTTTTGACGCTATTTGATTTCGAATTTCCACGGCTCGGTATATAGACTAGCCTACTACGTTTCCGTTCAATGTCGGGGTTATATTATTCAAAGTCTGAATCAACAGGTGAGAAAACCATTCTACTTGTTATTCGTCAATGATGGTATGATTAAAATAATATTCTCATTTGAATTGTAACAGTATTGTCACGAAGCAACGCCTGTGGAAAATATGAGTCATATTTATTTGGAATTTTATTTTAAAATGCTTTCTCTTTTGTGTCATTTTCTAGCGCGCCTCACTGGCAGTCAGGTCTGTCGACCACACCTTATCCACAGTCCAGGCATACCGTGGCTAGACAGCGGGAAGGCAGCCCTCTCTGCAGCTCACCACCACAACGCATGGGCGGTCAGTCATTTCAGCAAGCCCGGGCTGCACCCCGCCAGCTCAGGCTATCCCTGTAGCAGTACATCCAGCACTGCTCCTGTGTCTTCGCTCACTCCATCGTCCCACTCCAGTCCGCACCACCTCTACAGCTTTCCGCCTACCCCTCCCAAAGACGTGTCCCCAGACCCCGGTGCCATCTCCCCGTCCTCATCTTCCACAAGAATGGACGAAAAAGAATCCATAAAGTACCCAATTTCACTAGCAGACGGAATGAAGATGGAAGGTTGCAGTCCGCTCCGCAGCAGCCTTGCTTCAATGAGCGCCCAGCCCTCCACTCACCACCCTATCCCAACGTATCCAACCTACTCTATCCCTGCGCCTCACGACTACAGCGGCAGCCTGTTTCACCCCAGCAGTCTGCTTGGTGGATCGTCCTCCAGCTTCACTCCGAAGTGTAAAAACAAAACCAGGTCGTGCTCAGGTGAGCTTCATTTCCACCCCCCCCCCCCCTCAAACATATCTAGTAATGGTAATGTTTTTTAATTTTTTAATCAGGGACGACAACATTCAAGTGGGCTCTAATTCTCGTAGCTGTGTGGTAGACAAGGATACAGGCTGCACAGAGGATAGTATATATAATACAATAAAAATGTATCTAGCCGATTCATATTCAACAGAAAATCTCCTGATTTCAGTAAAATATTAGTTTCAATTAGGGGCAATATCAACATTTGACGTAGAAAGTTGCTCAGCAATGCAGTTCGCTACTGCTACAATGTGAATTGCCTTTCCGATGGAGAAAGGGAACAACACAAAACAATGTAAGAAAAACACACAAAAACTTAAGGAGTTCAAAATTCAGAGGATTTTAAATGTTCGCATTATCGCCGCTCATATTTTTGCAACATAACTGGCAATAGTCTAATTTTACGTAAGACTGAAGCGTAGTTGTAGGTGTTGTTAGTATTTGCATCAGTAGCGCGCGCACACACAAATCAGGCTATTTAAAACTACGCAAAATGGAGGCTATGCTCGTTCTCTGGTCTATACCGGGTTATCTTATCATGGGTATTTTAGAAAACTTGTTTCAGCGCTTCTTATCACCAACCTATCGAATTCGTCAACCCATGTAAACACAGTCAAATTCTAGCTGCCACTCAGTTTTACGCAAACAAAGCCAAAACAAAAAAGTGGAACACGTTCCTATTAAAAAAAAAAAAAAAAAAAAAAACAACGACAGCACGCCACAGTAGCTCAGCGTCATGTATCTTTCATATGGCAGATCATTTACATTTAAAATCCAACTTTTTCGGATAGTTTTTATGTAGCCTAAACGCCTACATGGAATATAAGCACTTGCACTTGCAAAACATATTCAGCATAACTTATTCACTGCCTTTGTAATGCCTGATTTAACTAAGTATGGACTCGTTATTATGATACGTTTTCCATCTAACTCCTATTTGCCCGTGACCCCTTTCGTGTTTCTTTTTTAATGTAGACTGCATTACACGTTAATAATAATGCAGCAGACACAAAGTTTCGTCATATACCATATCCTGTGTACCTCCCTGTGAGCTAGACACCCCCCCCCCCCCCAACTGCAGGATATGCCAATGTAGGTGACAGGGGCCTGCTGTTTGTGATTTAATTGTAAATATTCACAGTAATAGGCTAGTAATGCAAATACTAACAACAGCTACACATACTCATAAAAATGAAAACCATATCGCTAATATTAGTACCAATATGTGAACAATTTTACTAAATATGTAGGATGTTTGATAAATAATTTTGATTAGCTTTGTGTTTACATTCTTCTTATTTTCACTTTTGAAACGTCCTAAAATAAAACCGACCAAATGGGGGGTCGGCATGAATGTAACAGTTTTTGGATTTTGCTCATTTACTCAGAAAATATTTATCCTAACACTATGAAATTTTTACTTCAAACTGCTTTGACGTTGTCAATAGTCATTAGCTGTTTCAATCACATCCATAACTTAATTGCATCCGAAAGAATTTAAACCAAGTACAAACAGTCCGATGTTACATTAATAAGACCTAATTGGTATAATTGTAACGGAGGGGCGGAATAATTGTAACAGTAAATGAAAACGCCCTACAATGCACGTATGGAGGTTCATTCTGCACATACTAATTAAGCAAACACATTTCCAATAGTAACATGAGACCAGACACAACCTCAGATTTTGAAGCACGGGCTTCATTTGTGAAAAAAGACTGCGCAAACATTGATGCACAACCAACAAGTGAGCTGAGTGGTAATGTCCAAATCAATAAGTAAAGCTGCTTTTGTTTGTTTCTTAACACCCAAGTAAATTTTTAAGAAGCAAATAGCTGACTATACATACCAATCTGGTGTGTGCTTATTATGAATGACTGGGACCACGTGGCTATTTCTTTTCCATTAATCATTTGGAGCATCTAGAAAATTATGCTATGTCAACGCAGTAATCAAATTAGCTGAACACATTTAACATTATACACTGAACTTTTAATGGCCACTTAAAATGATGTATGATTTGAGTTATTGTAAATAAAAATAATGCCTTGTATCTGAAAATGACCTCACTCAAAAAAAACAACTATTTCCCACGAAGGTTGTCGAATTGCACCGTTCTTTTAGCACATGGTAGGGGGCTGAATTGCGCATGTACAAACTTGAAATGGCTACTGTAGCAGCAGTGCACAAAAGGTTATTGACCCTGTTACATGTATGATGCATTACATTTTACACCGAATCACCCCTAGTTACTTAAATAGCATAGCCTACACCCAAGTGAACATTTTTGTGAAAATCCATTGCCGCGTTCAGGTGAAAACCCGGCTACATGTGGTTGAAAAGTAAAAGTTTTCTAGATGACTAGAACGTAAACAACATGTCCGGTAAAACCCAAGCTATATTGGGGTTCGCCTATTCCCTTTGTGTCGAAATGTTTCTCAACCTAGATTTTCACCCCTCTAGACGTCTAGATTCTGGCTTTTGCTCACTGGGACAGCACATTTGGCCTGTTATATTCATTGGAAATAATGAAACTAATGAGTACATTTAAGCGTATGCAGTTGAGCATTTAATCTATCAATCTGACTCAGTCCTAAAAAGGAAGAACATTTTTTCTTAATAACAGCGCAGGAAGCTCACGGTACAGGTGATTTATGTGTTAAGAAGGAAGCAAGTGTGTAGAGAGAGAGACAGAGAGAGAGCGAGCATGTCACCCAGTTCATCACAAAGCTCGTCGTCTAACAACTTTATCAGTTGCTTTGTTCAAGTGAGAGTCAATTATTTCTGCAAGGTGATAGCTGAGAGGAATACTGAGCAGGGCACACTCCTTGCAAGTGCGATAGAAAAGAACACCAATACAAGTATTACATACAGCACCGTTAATACTGAAGTATTAATGCTTTTGGCCCAGCTGTTTGGTTTTAAGAGCAAATTGCAATGGGCCACAGGCCCAGTATAACAGAGGTTTTAAAATTACGTTTAAGGGGAATGTAAAACACAATATGTAATACATATAAACAAAAACAAAGACATTTACTTACACAGACTGATATCCATTTTTGGGCTTTCACTGTGGTTACAATAAGTACTGGATAACAGTTAAAAGCAGTCAGTTTGGTGTTGGATTCCCAAAATTGGTATTGACTGAAAACAAAACAAAAACACCCATCCTCCTTTTGCTGTCAGATTTGAGGTCAAATGAACACTTTAGGTTATTTCATAAAAATACTGGCATAACATATGGAGTTAATTTATGGTGCACATGAATACATTAGTGTTGCTTCCAGTAATATTAAACTTGAACCAAACTCCAGGGTCTGTGTAGGGAGACAGTGCAGCATAGCGGTTAAACTGAGTTTGCAGTGCCAAGGTTGTACTTAACCTCAAAACCTCAGTAAACATTAAGCTGTATGAATGGATTACTGGAGTTAAATTTATGGTGCACATACATGCATGCTAAAATGAAATATAAATCGTGCATATGAAAGCTGGGTTATATTGATACCAATTTACCTGGAATTGTGGCACAAAGGGAAACGTCAGGTTCCAAACAGCTCACAATTCAAAAGATCCATCTCATTGTTCAAAGGACAAATGTGGGTTTTTTAATTTTTTTTTTTTGGGGGAGGGGAGTGATGGCAGGTGTTGAAATAGTAAGAACACACGCTTGAGACAGAAATAACTGAATTGCATGCTGCGAATCTTTTGTGAGAAATTTGCATTTTCCTAAGACTCATTTTGCCTTTTCAAAGAGCTCAGATATGCTGTGGGTGACTATATGGCGGAGACAACAAGGGAAAATAAAATGTACAATGCACACACACACACACACCAAGAGGACCAAGAGGTTTTTTTTAGCAGAACCCTATACCAGAGAAAATGTCACATATAAGATGGGAGAATGCAAAGATTTGAGACAGGCCACTAAACAAACAAAACAGCCTGTACCACCCCAGCCAACATCATAAATGTGTACCACCTGTACTAGCCCAGCCAACACCACAAATATGTACATTTATAGAAGGAATGCAGCTGAGCACAGTAGACTGTACCCAGGGTCTGCCCATTTGGAATTCAGAACTCATCAACATAAGTGCCTTTTTGGAAGGTGCATAACCTGACAGAAATTACACCAGGCTGGATGATTGTGCATTAAGGGGGATAGCTGCAGGTTGATAAAGGGGCCACATGGAACTCATAATTGGCTATAACTGAAATTATTTCTTAAAAATCTAGTGAAAAGTACTGCTGTGGAAGGCCTGCAATATGATATGATATCTCTTTCTTGATATCTTGTCTTGTGAAAATACAAGCACACACTGCTGCATGACTGAAGTGTCAGCTCATGAATCTATTGACCAGGCACTGCATCATACAAACACAGTCAGTAGCTTTCTAGAACTCACTCACTCTCTATGTCTCTCTGCCTCAGTCAAAGCAATATAATAGAATGTGTGCTGCCCACAGTCTCACACACATAGTGCTCTTGGACAAACAAACACAGACATACACGTAAACCACTGAACCTGACCCAGCGACATAACCCAAACCAAGAGAAAAAAAAAACCCTGGATTACTACTAGGTACCGCTGTTCTAAGAACTTGCAGACAGTTACGCACATGTTTATATACACTCATTTCTACACAAGCTCACTCAAAACACAGTTTATCTTTTCAATAGACTAAAAACCCAAATGTAGTGAGAGATTTAAAGATAAAACTTCCTATTCTATTACACTGATTTATGCATGTGGTGGGCCAGGCCAATGCTTTTATTCTTCAAATGACAGTGCAGAATACTCAGTCTAAATGATTTAAATGATTTAGAAAGTGTTTCAAAATAGGTGTAATTTACGATACTCAAACATAACAAATGAAGGAAAAACAACCAAAAACAGTTTAATTACATGACCATGTCAGGGATAGCTATACAACACACACTATTCTTCATACTTAGTGTGTGTGACACTGTATCTCTTTGCATGGTTCACATCTTCATTTTATGACCATCTCTGCCCCCCCCCCCCCCATATGTCTCAGAGGGCCGTGAGTGTGTCAACTGTGGTGCTACGTCTACACCACTGTGGAGACGGGATGGGACTGGACACTACCTTTGCAATGCCTGTGGCCTGTACCACAAGATGAACGGTCAGAACCGACCCCTCATCAAACCCAAACGGAGACTGGTGAGTAGGCTACTTGAAATAATACTGGAGTGGGTGTTGGGGGGTGGGGGGGGGGCTTTGGGAAGAGGGACAAACGTGAACACAAGTGTAAACACAATTCCAGGAAAAGTTATATTTTCCCGATCAGCTTCCTGCAATTGTGTTCCTCCCTCATCCCCGGCGATCTCATGTACTACCTCCTACAATACTGCTCCTATCGATATTGTTATGGCCGATATTGTGGTTAGTAGTGCCACTACTTCTGATTCTGTCACTGATATGAGTTATTGAACTGGTTTTATTATCACTGCTGGACTGAAGGAAAAGTGAACAGGAATTGTTTAGTGGCCACAACTGATTTTGTCATCGAGCAATACATCAGTTATTACTCTATAACTCTTCATGACTTAGTCCTCAGGGACACTGTAGACTTCAGAGGTGTTTGTTAGCAGAACAAAAAAAATGCTTGGATTGAAACACAGATTATATTTCAGTTGTTCAGTGTTTCTGCTGAATAAACACTGTTATTGCAGCAAGCTACAAACTACTGCATGACATATCTCATGAGCACAGTTATCCTACTGCTTCATTCTTACTGCTTAAGACTAGAGCGTTAAATTTACAAATCAGTAAATAGCTCAGTAAAAGTAAGAGGTACATTCATTGTCATTGTGCTATACATTAAAGACCTACAGTCCAAGTATTGTATAGTCATTTTTAGGATCTAAAGTATCTGACTGGTTTTATTAGCTAGCTACCTGTAAGAATGTCAACAATCTCTTGAGAAACACTGACCTAATCAATAATTTGTTATGTGTTTTAAAATAAATCTGTATGCCTGCTCTAATGATTATATTATATCACAGGCAATTTTTTTAGAAGAGCAAAGTATAATTAAAAGCCAAAGGTACAAGTGATTTTAAATACATTTTAGAACATGTATTTTGTTAAATTATAGACAGTATCAATTACACACTTTGGGAATGAAAACATTCACTTATTAAACTCTTTTTTTTAAAAATTTACAATAATCACTTATACAAATAAAAAGTGTAATATTTATTTTAATAGACCACTGCAATGGACCCTTACGTTTTTACATTGCCCCATAAACGTTCATGTAAAAACCTTCACAAAGTTTGGCATGTAAGCTACTTTCTTCTTTGCTCCCGAAACATAACAAGTAATATGAATGAATCTTAAAAATCGTAGTTCTTTATTTTTTGACATACTATTGGGTTTGGCACCACCAGTAGCTCAACGTTTAGGATATTCCTTTTTCAAGAGTTTTATGAGCAGTCGAAGACATGCCTTTTGTACGCACTTAGACTAATGGCAGAAGAACATTCTGAGATTATTATTATTATTGTTAAACTTCATTTAATGTCAATGTAAATCCACTGATTAAGATCACGAGGAGATAAGATTGCATAAGAGAGCATGAATGTGTTGCGAGTGCATGATCACATCAGGTTAGGCTAATAGGCTCCATTAAAGGGAGAATTATATTTTCTCGATTATGAAGTCATGAATATATTAGATAACTTCTTCGAAATCAAGGCCAAATTGTGGTCAATTTAGATACATAAAATTGTATTAAAGCACGAACGGGTTATCCATAGCCTATGTGATCGAACTAAAACCCCTTGTGTCTGAACTAAGTAAATTAAAAACATAATATAATATTTTCACGGAGTTAACGCTGGCAATCCAATTGTAAAAATGAGACAATGTACTTATTGACAGCTGTTGGGTTCAATCGACTGATGGCAGCCTAATGTTTTCGTCAAATGACAGACATAAGCTTATATCAAAAATGCTAATAATTATTTTAGGTACGACACTAACAGAGCTTCAGATCCGAAAAACTGTTGTGGTTTTTACATCTTACCTTTCGCCAATATTTTTATTTTATGCGTTTCTCTTTATGACGTCTCTTTACTAACAACAAAAAAGTAATTTAACGTCAATCTGCTAAACCGCTGTGGTTTCGGCGTTGCATATACACAAGGTGTAGGCCTATGTAGTCTATAGCCACTACCCTGTTTGATTAATTATTAATTGATGAATTAATTAAAGATATAAATAAGTAAATACATTTTCCGTTCCATGCAACTAAACAATACTAAAACATTATAACGGAGTAAACACGCATTGTAGGCTATGTGCCCATTTTCCCTATTTTTGTCCAGCCTACTTCATTCCTCCGAAAAGTCCATGTTTTTCCATGGAGTCAGTCGCCGCAGCATTCTACCATTTCAGCCCAAGTGTTTTCAGAGCTCGTTCAAAGGCCATCCAGTTGTTTCCTATCCGGATATCTGCCCGGGACCGATAAGGAAACTGGGCTCACGCGTGTTTCCGTCTTAAACAAACCGCACTGAATTTTCTATAGCCCGGTTGGCCAGACTTTGACATACACTGTAAAGTGATTATCACAACACTGGGACCCTGTAATGTGTAGAGAAAGAACGTGAGAGGTGTTCGGGGATTTGGAAAATAAATGGATTTATGTTCTGCCTCTCTTGTTTGTCAAGGTCGGCGCGTACTGCCCTTATGTATTGGAATGCGTGTTTTTGTCTGGTTTCTGTTTAAATTGGACCGGCGTTAGGCCTACATGCTGCTGGCTTTTAATTTGTTACGATTAACGCCCGGGTTATAGGTATTATTTTTTGTCATGAAATGGAGACAACACGCAATACATCTGGCCTTAGCACACTGTATTGAATACTTGCTAATGTTTCTTATTAAGTGTGAAAATTTAATCTGCAGTTCACCTTCAATGCGTCCACCCTCTGCAAATGCATAAAGGCGCAATGCTCTGTATAGAATAGACCACTTGATTTTATAATAGGCTACATATTTTGATTATGGACTAACACCAATGAGGGTTGCAAAACATTTTAACAATACATCGCTATGTTAAGTATTTCTTATGTTTCTGTAAACACGAGACATATTGCAAAATTAAACTTGTATAAATGTAGGCCCTAATACATTTAATTAAAACAATGCACTGACTTCGGTCTGTAAGCTATTTATGCATTCAACAGGAAGACGCGTTCTTTCATGTCAGTCGGGTATTATTAGATACGCTGACTGCTGGAAAATATACATAGAAACAGAGAGACTATGCTGCATCCCAAATGCGCCACCAGCGTTTCGCGGTCCCATTCGCAGAAAAAAATAAAATAATTCATGTACCGTTTAATACCTTTATGGTGGTAAGGGGCGGATGGTATGCTGCCTACACTCGCTTCTTCTGCATGGGCCTGAAGGAGCACAGCCTGTTTGTTATCGTTCTATCTCAGGCCAATTTCAAACGAAGCTTAAATAGAAAAAAATGAATGAAACAGTTCTGTGGACATAGAAGACCAATTTGCGAATCGCTCAATGAAAGAATGTAGATAGGCTATAGTCTACACTTCAAACAGCAAGGTTTTTAATGTTAATGTGTGCTGTGGAGTTCAGTTCAGGCGCTTAATCTTCAGCGTTATTTACCAGTTGGCCGATTACTTATCCAGTAATATATTCAAATAATGTATTTTTTCCCTCTCCAGTCTGCCGCGAGACGGGCTGGCACCTGCTGTGCTAACTGTCAGACAAGCACGACCACTCTCTGGCGGCGCAACGGGAACGGCGACCCGGTCTGCAACGCCTGCGGGCTTTACTACAAACTGCACAACGTAAGTATTACCACTGGCGGCAAACTGTGGCTGACTTGGTCAAGTGGGCGGACAGCTTGCATTGATTACGGCAAGGAAGGAGAGTCAAGGGCGCAAAGCCTACTTACTCTGTCAAGCACGACCCGGTGGCCGTTTTTCTTTTTCTTTCATCCTTTTTGTTTCAATGGGGGCGTTATCCCCAGAGAGACTGAAGGGAGGAGCTGTCATTCAAGCAACGGTTATTTGGAAGCAGCGCTTTGACATTTAGCGTGGCTTCTATCCCCTGGTTGGCTACTCTCGAGTTTGAATGGTTTTTCCAAAGAAAAGAATAAACAGAAAATGCATCGTAGTGTTAGTACTAACTGTATTTTACTGCTTTAAGGATTACAGATTTAAGATTTACTTTGCATGGTGCTTTCACTGGATTGTTTAAAATACAGATAAATTACAAAATAAATTAAGGATAAAAAATAAAAGAGACTTCTTCCTTTCTTACCCAAAGATAAAGTATTCCAGTTGGATATAAACAAAGTAAATAAAAAATAATAAATAAATAAAGGGGTTTTCTGCTGTGCAGTTAAATTGACCCCATCCCCAAGTTTAAAGAAAGGCTTTAATGGTACCACAGAATACTGTATAGGCAGAGGAAGTGGCTGGTGTGTCTGCCGACACATCTAACCTCTGCTTATGTCCACTATACAGGTGAACCGGCCCCTGACAATGAAAAAGGAAGGCATTCAAACTCGCAACCGCAAGATGTCCAACAAGTCCAAGAAAATGAAGAGATGCGGGGATGGGTTTGAAGAGTTGTCCAAGTCCATGCATGACAAGGCCTCACCCTTCAGTGCGGCGGCCCTGGCTGGGCACATGCCACACATGGGTCACCTGCCACCCTTCAGCCATTCTGGGCACATGTTGCCCACCCCAACCCCCATCCACCCCTCGTTTGCCCACCCACACCACTCAAACAGGTCACCACACTGGGCAGAGCACCACTGACATCCCACCCACCGCACTCCTCCCTCCGCACTCTCCTCTAAACTGCTGGAAGGGGAGTGGGCAGAATTTGTTAGCTTTCCGGACTTTTTTAATGTGGAAAGCATCAGGACTATTTTGACCTCATTTGATTAAAAAAAAGATATAAAGGCAGTTTGTCTGCCTCCATCAAGTGGACAAAGAAGAGGGTGAAACTAAAGAGCCGTTTTCACTGTTCCCTTTTCCTGTCTTGCACAGAAGCCAGAGAGGGTGTTAAGACAAATGATTTGGGACTTTTTACACCCACCGTCCCCCTACAAGGATAATTTCTCGCAAATCAGGTTCTGAAGCTGAACCCCTCCCCCCCCCCCCCATTGGTATCACCTGAAACTGGAGGATGCGAGGCTACTGCTGCCCAAGATGAACTCTGTGTGGCAGTCCCTGCTAAATTACTGGTGTTCTGCCTCACTCCATGGACCAGGACCTGCTGGGGTCACATCTGTAGAAATTGTGAATATTGCTGACACCAGGAAAGTACGTCCATATATATATATATATATATATATATATATATTCTGGATTACTGATCATGGACATTGCATATTTTTAAAGGACTTTATGAAAAGCAAAAGAAACAAAAAAGTTTATAAACCTAAATTTAAATGTTTATTATTCTTATTGTTATTAAGATAATTTATTTTCACAGTTTTTATTATTTTCTTTCTCAAAACGTGTTGTTATTCTAATTTTATTATTACTATTGATTAAATCGAACACTGATTGATTTGGCCAAGATTTCATTCCTGAATTGAATGAAGAATGACCTGAAGCTGAATGGTCATTTTGTTTTTCATAAAATAAAGACATTGGGTTTAAGACCGATTTTGTAAAATCTTTGAAAACAGGTTAATCTGAATTATTTTGTTTCTGTGAAATGCAAAGACTGCGATGCAGCGATGCTTTTGGTTACACAGCAGTTTAAGGGACAGCGATGTCTCCCAGGGTTCGATACACATTACAGAGTTCCCCGCACCACATGGGGATTTTTTGGTGTGGTTGTAAGGAGGGTGTCAGCTCATTGTCTTCACCCAAACGTGGCCTCAGCACTAAAATACATTGCCCTCTTTACTTTCTGATTTCCTAAAAATCAGTTCTCTGTGTGTGGTACGGCATACCGTGGTTTTGTGTTGTACACTTGTACATAATTTGCATGAAACCATTCATATGCATACATCAGAAAACTGTTTGGACTGAAACTCACAGCTATTCAGCAAAGCTCTCAAAGGTGAAAGCTCATTCAAAATACAAATAGCATTACATGCTATATTGATTGTAAATAGTCTGTGAGACAATTATTTTGCCTGCAAATTAAATAGCTCAGTATTATTAAATCTTGAGCTAAGAGGCCCAATTGGTGTATTTTCTTTAGCAAGCACATCACATCTGTGGTCTGTAATTACAGTTTTCCTCACCACAGAGAAAAATCCATGCATTACATTGTATGTCTCTCTACTAGATATGGGATTTATGCCATGGCATAACATTTTGTATATGTACCTGTGATTACATTGCAATCTGTCCAGTCATTAAATCTCTTCATTAACAAACTCAAAAGGCCATTCAAAAAGGTCTCTTCCAAAGGGCACATTTGCCCTGTAGCAGCTTTGATTTGATTAAGACAGAAATGGGTTGCCAAACTGGGGGCAGGAACCTCCTGGAGTCTGTACAAAGGGGTGTTTGACATGAGAAAATTTGGGATGCTCCATGTTAAGAAACTGGGCTTGGGACCAAAAGGCTGCAGTTTCAAATCTAAGACAGGACAGTGCTATTGCACTGCAAGCGAGGTACTTAACCAGAGGTGATGCAGTGCAGCATGCACCCATCCATAACACTGCAGACAATGTCACCTGTGTGAGCTTCCCTGGCTTAAGGTTGGGCTACATAAAAAAGGTAATACTACCTCCCACTCATCTACCAGTCATCTTTCATCCAATTTGGGTTCTTTTGTGGTGGTGGCCATTCTCCTAAAACCTGGGTCCAGATGTGAGGTCCTTTCTTTACTTGTGGATTTTCGCAGCAGTGTCTATATGTGGAGGGAAGCAATGCTGACCTCCACAGTCACCTTCTCTCTCACACACCTGCTGCCTCTTGGCACAGGGACACAGCTGAGGTGATGTTGGTGTTGTAATATTATTGGTGCACTGCAGGGTTTACCTTCTTGTGACTTAGACCAAGGCTGTATCAGATGCAGTCAAAGCATCTGATACACACACACACAGTCTCTTTTTGTACTTGGATTGTTTTCAACATTCTTAACCCTCTCCTTCCCAGCATGCATCTTTCCATTGCCCAGAAATGCTAAGTGGAGTGAGGGGAAGGACATTGGGTCTTTAGTGGGAAAGAAACAGGAAGGAAAGGCAATCAGGCGACCCGTGAGCAAACATGTGTGGGGGCAGGTTGGAAGCTTCACACAGATGCGTTCACAGCTGAGGGCTCCAGGAAACAGCCTTTGGCTCTTTATTTTCTAACGGTTTAACAAATTGAGGAACTGAGGAAATCATCGCCAGGGCCAACAGCTAATGAGAACAGCACATTAGGGCCCATTAGAACAGGCTGTGCCGCACCAGAGCAGTGTTTTCCTGCAGTCGATCCCTGAAGATTATGGTATGAGCATGACAAGCCCAGGGAAAAGGCAGGAGCAGCCTCTCTGCAGACGGCTAGAGAGACTTAGCAGGTTGGAGTGACCGTGTCGCTGACAGGAGCCAATGGGAGTTTTCTTTTGCTCTTTTGGCTTTGCCCCAAGAGCACAAAATGGGCAGCGAACTACAATGAAGCCTTCACAAGGAACAAAAAGACTTCCACAGAAATAAAAAAGCCCCCCACAAACATCATAGGGGCGGGAAGAGAGTGTGGAAAAAAGGCCCCAGGAGTGTGGGCCGCTCTGTCTGCCGGTCATGAGCCACTGGGAGGATCTCTACACTGTGACACGTGTCTCTTCACCTGCATCTCACTACATGAGGTGATAGAGTCAGGGATGTTGACTGTTACCAGAGGCTGGCAGGTTCAAATCCCTTCTGGAGATGCATCAATGTTTTTGTATGCTTAAGGAGTGCTTACCCTGGACTGCATCAGATAAAATATCCAGACAGCATATACAGACAGTATATGTGTGGTCTAGTTAGGGTCAAATTCCTGTTGATAGTAATCATGTATTATTACGTATATCCTTACACTTGTGCATTACCAAAACATTCCAAAAGACTTTTAACTGAAATGTTAAAAATAACACGTTTAAACATCTCATTTTTGGACTGCTTGGTGGCTCGTTCGGTTAAAGAACCACACTGGCGGGAAAGAAAGAGCATCATGGCCTTGGATCAAATCCAGACCATGCCAGCGCCAACGGTGGCTCATAGCTCCATAGGGCAATGCACAATTGCCAACTGCCGATTGTGTCTCCCAGGGGACGGGAGGGTTAATCTGGGCAGGCTTCTGTGTTCATTGTTATCTAAAAATCATATTTTTAAAACAGAATTTTAGTCATTTTAAGAGAATATAGGATGGCACCTAACCAAATGCATTTTAACAAGCACATACGCATACGTGCTCAAACACTACGGGGCGACAATTAATAAATTGAGGAAAAATGAAATATGTTTAATCTCTGTACATTTTATTTGGAGAGTTTTCACCCTGGCTGGAGCTTCAGTAGAGAGCAATACAACAGTGATTGCAGAGCACAATAAAGAGGAGAAAGCTCCTAAATAAAACCATTCATGCATGCTGCTTTCTTTCTTCCCTTAATCCACCACATGAAGTCAGGAAACACTGATCATTTCTGCTCAATGAAATGCAAATCTCTTTCCTGCATCATGCCGAAACTCAGTCAGCATGCAGTCATGAGTTAGACCAGAATGGGCCCAGTGGGACTTGATGC
The DNA here is from genome assembly GCF_018555375.3 of Anguilla rostrata. Taxonomy (NCBI): domain Eukaryota; kingdom Metazoa; phylum Chordata; class Actinopteri; order Anguilliformes; family Anguillidae; genus Anguilla; species Anguilla rostrata. The sequence goes on from NC_057945.1 coordinate 24,267,002, forward strand.
AACTTTGGGGTCACGATGACAAAATAAATCTATGCCCTACAGGTTCCCTTTCTGGGTAGAAACTTTGGGATCCCACGTTTAAGAAAAAAGTTTAAGAAAAGCACCCCATACACATCATGGGTAACCCCCCCCCCCCCCACCCCTTGAGAATTATGGGAGTTCTGTTCTTCCCAACCATTGTGACCCCAGAAGCACATGCTGCATGCCATAACATAGATTGGCATGGTACTGGACTGCATGCAATGTGTATCGTTTATACAATGGGACAGAAAGACTCCGATCATGAAAACACATGAAAATAAAGAGAGGTGAAGCAGCAGACTCACGGGTGAGATCTTTAAAAAAGAGCCTATGTTGGGGTCCCATTAATCAGCTTCCTGAGAGCTTTACAGGCCCAGGGCCTGCAGACCTCCTTACCCCCCTCCTCCCCTCTCCTCTCCTCTCCTCTCCTCTCCTCTCCTCTCCTCTCCTCTCCTCCCCTCTCCTCTCCTCGCCTCTCCATTTGTTTTTCCTGCAAATTAAATTAATGGAATCAAACAGAACGTGAGCATTCACCAGGCAGAGCAGAGCTGGGGAGATGATAATAAAAGATGAAAGAAAAAGAGAATGAAGTTCAGCCCCAGGTCTCTGTGATGTGTATGTGTGTTTGTATGTGTGTGGCAGAGAGGGGGCGGGGTTACAGGCTCCAGAACTCTGAGAGGAGCCATTTTATGGGCTAGACCTGCACTGTTCCGCAGAATGAGCCCCCCCAATCCTTTGCAGAAGGGGTGCAGACATGAACATTGACTATACTTATAAGCCATATAAAAGGTTGTAAAATGAAGGACATATTTTTTTATTTACTGGTAATATATCTACCATGGACGATTCAGTGATCACATGTAATTTGGTCACCTGTCCACATGCTGTACTAGCTTCATTTAAATAGGCATTGAGCATCTGAGGTGGAAAGAAAATCAGAAATGCCCCTGAAATCCACAGTGGTACACGCTACTCAGAGGGATTTGAATGTTATTGACATGCTCTTTTACACAGCAACGAGCAAGACTGAGAACATGACACCTGGCAACCCGCAGAGCGAAACTGTGCCACGACTCACAGGAGCAGGGGGATGTCAGGTCAGAATCATTTTCTCCAGTCACAGAGATTGCCTGTGATGATGGATACAACTTATGGACTCTGAGATGACAGGGAAGATTGCAAGCCCTGAATTTGGCTGTAGAAAGTGAGCAAGTTAGTGAGTGAGAGAATATATCTGTAAAAGAGGGAGAGAGCACAGTGAGTGAATGAGTGATGGACAGAGTGAAGGAGTGAGTAAGCAAGGGAAGGGCATAGTTATTGCTTCAATTAGCTGGAGTTGTGCAGTGAACATAGCAACAAAAAAGCCGAAACCTTCAAAAAATAGCTTCATGATAAACAATCCCCCTCGAGTCATGAATGAGCCTGATTCTCCTCAGAGTTCAATGGCAACCGCAGGCCCCCATTCTTCCTGGCTATAGGATACTTGTGCTCTTAAATGCCTTGCGAAATGAGCCCCCAACAACAGTCAAAGTCAAAGCGGTAGAGCTAGTCTTGACATACTTCTCCTTTCAGCAGGCGCCAGATTCATAGAAATGCAGTCCCTTGAGAGTACAGCATCAAAATGGAGGGGTGCAGTTTTAGCAGTTCTGAAGGGTGGGGGAAGAACACAGCAGACCACTGACACACACACATACACACATATGCTGCCAGCACCTGGTCTAGCCTGCCCACACATTTGTCACATCAAACCACAAGCACCGCAACACACATTCACAATCAAACAAACAGAAAGCTTGCAGCCATGCTGTTGCACCAACAAGCCTCTGGTTAATGGCTGTACTGTGGCCAGGGCAGCAGTGTGGGAACATGACAGAGACCCACTTACAATGTGGGAACATATGAACTGAGTCCTTCTGGCGACAGGTGGTCACATTGCCTTCAATGTGTCATCTCATTCCATGGCCACTCATTATAAAACCACTTTTTAAATTTCATTTGTAGAGCATTTTCAGGAGAGCATTTCGAGGAATGCAAACGCAGGGGAAAGGGGCATGACACATTTCCTAACCCATTAATGTAAAAGAAAGTTGCAGTTCTCGTAAAAACTAGCAGCTGAGTGCACAAGCATCCAGAAACAAATAAATTCCCGACTCATGTCAAAGAACCAAGGCTGACAGGAAACAGAGACAGTCTAGTGATAATTTGAACATACAATTCAGAATCTAAGCAATGAATCTGTAATATACTGTAGGCAATGACCTGTATTGTGTGTTTAAGAAAGAGAAAATTATATAGTATTTATTTATTTATTTATTTATTACGATTTATGTCACAATTATTCATATCGCTTTATTCTTTTAAATAAAATGCAACAAAACATATCTGCATGAACATGGTCCTTTTAATCTTAATATCAAACTTGTGGCCTCCCATGGCTTCTAGTTTCACGGGGATATAAAAAATAGTTAACAAATAAAAAAACGTTGTGTTATCCATCACCATTGTGAAAGGCAAAGAACTCCCAGAAGAAACAAGACAAAGAGTTGTTGATATTTATAGGTCAAGAGATGATTACAAACAAATAAATCTAAAACTAAAGAAATTACTTGGCATGATTAGGTAAAAAAATTATGGACTTTTAAACCACTGGTTAAATGTATACTAATAACTAATAACAATCTGGGCCAATAATGAGCAATTAAAATAAAAATTCTGTTAGGCTAACACACTAATAAGTGATTACATTCATTTCTCAATTTTGTTTGCTCACTACCTGTTTTTGTCTATCTATCAATAAACACATAAAAACAGTATGAATTGAATAATCAGCTATACAGAGGATTGGTTTCAGTGTTCTGTAGTTTACTTTACTGGTACTGGAGATGCCCTCGTGGGTCTCTGGGCAAGAGCCCTACACCTGTGTCACTGTTAGTACCAAAGGAAATATTTTCCAAATTGACCTGTAGATCACCCTTGACCCAGAGAATACACCTATTTTCATGCCTCATCCCACAAGCCACCCACTTACTATTAGGCTCCACCTTACTACAGCTGAATTTTAGCTTCACTGAACCCAGACTTTCCCAAGTATAAAAAACAGGAAGCGAAAGCCTTTTACAGGAAACACTTATGGAGACCCCCCACCCCCCCCCCCACCCCCCCAAAAAAAAAAATAATTAAAAAAAAAAATAAATAATAATAATAATTCTGAGTAATGGGGTGGGGGGTCATGTTAAAGGGGAAGTGATGAAAAGATAGGCAGATAGAAGAAAGAAAGTTCTAAGGTGAAATATTCTCAGAAGGCACAGAGAAGTGAAAGATAGAAAGAAAGAGTGCAATAGATAAAGGGGTGGTTTCATATTATTGGTAGTGGTTAAGAGCTAAATTCATTGCTTCTTTTTGTGGTTTCATAATGGAGAGAACAAGGCACTGCTAAAACAGCAGCATAAAGCCCAGCACCTAAAGTACAATGAACTACAGCAGCACATATACAGGTGATTTCTACTCCAGTCTAATTGTATCTCTGTTTCCATTACTGTCAGCTGTTGACTTACAGAAAGTAATTAATAAAAACTATCAAGTTAGTCCATAAACACTACAAGCCTCTTCTGGCTAGTACAGCAGCTTTCCAATTCAGAAACTTGCCAGCTTAAATTAAGTCAGCCGTTAGTAGAGGAGTGTTAAGCTTGGGACTGACATAAAATATTTTTCTTTACTAAAACAAACAGAATATAACTGGCTTTAAATGAAAGCTGATCACATATGCGTTTGTAATTGTTACATTAATTTAATTAAATCCAATGTCATAATGCACATAAAGGTACTGTAACAACAACAGGAACAACCATTGTATTATACATAACTGAGTGTAAAGAAATGAACAACTGAGGAATGACACTTTCTTAAATTAAAAAGGTGAAAAAAGCTATCAAGAAACATATTAGTAAGAAATTTCTTTATGACTGCTATTTTTGCTAAAGGGTCAAAAACTAGTATCTATATCCCAGAGAGCCTCAGAACAGCTTATCTAGTGCCTGTGTGCCTGGGATATATATATAATAATAAAAAAACACCTGTGTTGATGCTGCTCTGAGTATATAAGAACACACATGAATTATCATTGCTGCCTGTGCCCTTCTATCACTGCTCTGGATCTGTTCTTTATTGTAACGTTGTTATGTGAAGGCTGTGTTTTAAGAACGTTTACAGTCACATAAAACAGGAAGTATTGCTGTTTAAAATGATACCCACTGGCTTTTGATGAAGAAACCAAAAAGAAAAAAGGAGTGTACAATGCTTTCAAGTGCACAGTGATAGGACAGGAATTGCAGACAGGCACTGTAGGATGGTGTTACTTTCAAATGGAGTACAGCCCTCCATTTCCTTTTGCTGGAAGCACACAAATTCATCCCTCCATCTCCACCCAACTGGCCCTTTTTATGCTATCCACAGTAGCAGAGAGAAAACTCCTATTTATGAAGTAGGGTGAGAGTTAACAAGCCGTGTTCAGTGTGAGCGCAAGGGGATTTACTCTCTCAGTGTGAGCTCAAGGGGACTCACTCTCTCAATGTGAGCTGAAGGGGACTCGCTCTCGCAGTGTGAACGCAAGGGGACTCGCTCTCTCAGTGTGAGTGCAAGGGGACTCGCTCTCTCAGTGTGAACGCAAGGGGACTCGCTCTCTCAGTGTGAACGCAAGGGGACTCGCTCTCTCAGTGTGAGTGCAAGGGGACTTACTCTCTCAGTGTGAGTGCAAGGGGACTCTCTGTCAGTGTGAGCTCAAGGGGACTCACTCTCTCAATGTGAGCTGAACGGGACTCGCTCTCTCAGTGTGAGTGCAAGGGGACTTACTCTCTCAGTGTGAGCGCAAGGGGACTTACTCTCTCAGTGTGAGCTCAAGGGCTCGAGGGACTGGGCGTTGAGATGCCCTGCTATCCTGTTCTGCTGCTGACAATGGTCTGCAGCTCTCCCCTGGCAGGTAACCTGAGTGGGTGAATCTAGGCCAAGGAAGGTGCCAAGAGGCGGGCACGTACAGTGTGTGTCACTGGATCGGTCCATTAAACCCCAGTGGGAAAGATGTCCAGCCAGCAGCATGTCTACTGGCCTTGGATATGTATGCCTAATGGCCTTTACATTATAGTGCTGGACCCCAGACCCAGGTCGGCTCGTATAAAACTCTGTAGCACTTTTACACTACAGTCAGCACCAACTGTACAGCTTGGCTGAACTAGGCACAGTATGATGGTCTGCCTTCTCCCCAGATCCAGAAATGTAGCACACCCAGAACTGTAGTAAAACTGAAAGTAGGCATCTGCTCAGGTCATAAGAAAACCAGATTTGTTCTCATAGCAGGCTGTTCTGCCAACCTACATCTGCTTCCAGTCCTGTTTCTAGTCTGTGAAAAAATGATGGACAGTCTTTGTGAAAAACATCAAGATAAATTTGAGATGTGTGATTGAACTGCTGTACCCATTTAAATACTACATGGACTGGGAAGGCCTCCATAAGTTTAAAGAGAGGGCATGGTACAAAGTGTGTAAGGGAGAAAAGCCTTACAATAAATGCCCTGATTGTGCAAACCAAAGTAGTTGTTTTCCCACATTGAACATGGAATGAATGAATTCTGAAGACATAGAGCAATGAAGGCTTATCATGTCTGCAGCTACTCTGTGGCCCAGGAGACAGACTGCTAGGCCTCATTACCATTCCCTTTGGCTTGACGCTCAAGCTGAACAGCATGTCGCCAAGCAGTAGCGTTCCCAGACACCCCGGGCCAGTTGTATGCAGGCTGTGCTGGTATTTGTTGTGTCTGAGCCCGGTTGCCCTCATGGCCTCCACTGTCTCCCCAGTGTCTGTTCCACTTCAGGAGCATTCGCGCTCCAGTTGTAGCTAAGAGAGGAGTGTCATGCATTTCTTAACTGCAAACAAACAAACATAGGAGCCAAAATGGCTGCCATATGAACTCATGCTTGAGATTAAGTGCTACAATGGGCAACCCTTCGGAGAACAGCTGTACAGTTTGTGTCAGAGAAAGGTTAAGGAGGTTACAGATGTCGGGTGTCACCCTGACGAAACCAGCAGTCTTAATTAGGAATCTGAACACCCACACCCTCTTTTCAATAAAGTGTCTGCACAATTGACCCACTTAGTGTGATTTCATGCCATTTTAAAATTTATGATTGATCAGTGTAGAATACCATCTAAAACACTGTACAGCATCCAACAGACCAGCACGGAAGCTACATATACTGTTCAGCTCTTTAAAAGGAACACTACACAACAACTAGTGTGATCATACATGCATTTTCACAAATTAGGCTTGTCCTCACAGGCCTGTAACATATTATTTTTATTATTTTTACAGGACAGTGGACAGTCTGCACTCCTTATTTTTTTTTACTTCATCCAGGCAGGGGAAAAGCAGAGCATTGAAAGCATTGATTCAATCAAATACACTTTTAAGGGCACATGCCGGTTTGAAACATATGCAATTCAATAAAACCAGACATACATTTTTTGCAGATTCAATCAACCATAATATTTTCTTTTATTAGCGATAAAGACAGAAAAATCCAAAAAACAGGAGAAGATGTGGCCTGAAAACTGCGGTGCCCAGGCTGAAAGGCAGAAGCTTGTTTCAAAGAGCCAGCGAGCTTGGGATAGTGTGAGCAAAGTAGCCCTTGCATAGATACAGTACAATGCTGGATTAGTTCAGAGGCTTTGATTGAATTGCATACGCCCTCATACAGTTTAAGTGTTTTTGACTGAATCCAGCCCAGCAATAGATAGTGAGAGAATGACAGTACTAAAAGTACTATGGCAAGGAATCAAACTGCAAGCCGCTGGAGGAATTGGTATATGGGTACAGACTGCACTACCTGGTCTCCCAGATCATTATGCTTTCCTTCAAAATGAAATGTCTATATGCTCTGTCATCTCCATGTGTAATGCCTTCTCACATTCAAAGCCCTTTTTCTCAATATAAGAGAATGACTAAGTACCCAATGAGAATTAATAAGGTAGTATGGCCAGAAAAGAGTGGGAAACTGCTGTATTTAAGCTATACCTGTAGATGTGCATAGAACAATGGGTACGGGTGCACAAAGCTGGCTTTGGATACTATTCAAGAAAAAAGAATGCTGTCTGCACAAAATAGACCAAATATCCTTTTTATACTAGCAGAAATATCAGACATACAAAATTGAAAAGTAAAAAGCACAAAGTATTTTTCACTTTTTAATTTGTATTTCCACAAGAATAAATTAGGATATTTGCTGTCCATTTTCTGAGCAGTGTACAGGCAGCATTCTGTCCAATTGAGGAAAGTAAGAAGATATGTGTTAAAAAGAGTTCTGAAAGGGGGTTTTATTGGTGATCCTATTGAGAGTGCCACATTGTCTGCAATCATTTGCCCTTCCCAAAGACCTACACCACACACTTCCTCCCTGTTACCCTATCCCAGCTGAACAGAATAGGCTTGCATGAGTCCTACAGATGCTGAGCAGTGTCAGTCCTGTTTTAGACAGAGATTTTTCAGAGATCACACTAGTATTGCTGGTATGAGAAACAGTCCTGCCTGTTCTGCGAGATGTTGCAACACTGGCATCCTGTAGCCCTTATCTAACCAGACTAATCATTGTGCAGATAGGCATCTGAAAACCATGGCAATAACAGCTACCAAAACACGCAATGAGTGAAAAAGAAAATACCGCAGCTTCTACATAAGAACCAGTAACAACTGCTCATATCTTGCTCTGTCTCTCTCTCTAGCTCTCTCTCTGTCTCTCTCTCTCGCTCTTCATAGGCTACCAGAGTGCCTCCACCAGTCTTGCCGACATCTACACGCCTATGTCAACACCTTAGCCTCTCTGTTTGCCCTCTTGTTGCAGCCTCCTCCATTTCTCTCCTTCAGATTCCCTCCAAATGTAGTTGTCTTCAGCAAGCGCCACAGCCCACAACAGTGCCACTCTTCTTCTCAAACATCCATCTGACAAAAAAATGACATCATTCATACCATTTGCTCTAAATATGCAATTATGTAACCATTAATAATATTTCACAGTATAGAATCACCAGTTTTGTTGGATGACATTCCAATTTCCTCTATCCTTTATTGCTTCTTTATTTCTCCACTTGCCTCTTTGATGCACAAATACACATGCACACCTAGACACACACACACACCCTCAAAGTTAGACATTCTGCATTCATCAGGGAGATTAGAAACGCGTGCTAATTTGTAAATAGATATTTTTTCTTCTAAAATTTGGCCAATGATATTCAGAAGATTTTCTCTTTGTGGAAAACGTGTGATTTGCACAAAAAGTGAGCAATAAAAAGAAAAAAATCACACTTTTCTATGATAAAATTGCAGAGGAAATACATGTCTCTATAACTGAGTCCTAGGTCTATCTTAGTGAGTGGAATAATGAAAATAAGTCAATGACAGATGCATTTATTAATTAACAGTGTTGGCAGGTTAAATTTAGTTGGACTGTCAGAAGCAGTTTTCACATCTGAAAACTGCTCTTCACCAGTCAATTTCCTCTCACTGATGCCTTATCTTTCACAGTGTGGTAAAAACCTTGCTTTGAACTTCCATTTCTGTGTACCCTTCCAGCACTATCCACGTACTCTTATGAAATCGACAGCTTGTTTGATTCAGATACAGATACAGAAAATTGTGTTATTTGAACAGATACAGATATAGATACAGATAGTGCTGTCTCTGCATACCCCTACTAGCCTCAGTGCCTCAGTTCACCAGTTGAGCTGCAAAGTTGCTGAGTCAGACGAACATGCATCATAAGTGGCTGACGTACACAGTTGTGTGCTGCCCTTCAGCATGGTATGGATGGTATTTGCCCTCAACACAGGGAGTTGTTAATACATGAAATAGCTTGCCAGATCATGCAGTAGAAGCAGAAACCTTTGGGTTGTTCAAGATCAGGAGAGAGACAATGTCAGGTTACTCTCTAGACAGTAGACAACAATGTTGAGCCTACTTTGGATGGGCAGGATGGCCTATGTTCTTATGTGCCTGTTCATGACTTGTTGGGGCCTTTGTGCATCTCATACAGCCTGTGTCTCTCACATGTCTGTCTATTTCTTTGTTGGAGGCCATGAAACATATGGCTCTAATTCACTCCCACACGCCACCTCCCAACTAGCCAGTCCATCGCGGGTGGCTGTCAGTCACAGCTTGGAAATCATAACACACACAGGCATACACATATACATACCACACACACATACACGCACATGCGCCCACATGCTCACACTCACATGTACATCTGCACACATACACACACACACACACACACACATTTAATGACTGAGGGAAGCCATAGGCTGCATGAAGTAGCTCCCCCATGAACAGACACTGGCATTAGAGTAACAGACCACACTGGCTGCACAAGAGCTCCAGGGCTCTGTCTGTCTGTCTCACTCTTTCTCTTTGATTGGTCCGGGTCAATGGTAAAAATATAGCAAAATATGAACTCAAAAAATAATCACAATATCTAAATTAAGAGGATGCCAAAAGTCAGGCTCTCATTTTCCTCCTCTCTTAGAACCAAATGTCAAATGTCTTGATTGTATGTCATATTATGTACTATGTAATGTATTGACTGTTGAATGTGGAATTGTGTCATTGCAATTTTTCAACATGACAAATAACATTCTTCTAATAACAACTCAATTTTAACACACAGACAACACAAAATTTGTAACAAGAATTGTTTTAAAGTTTCTGTCACACCAAGGTCTTAAGCATGAGAAAACAATAAAAAAACTATATCACACATCTCACAAAATATAAAATACTTACATAATTCCAAGCAGACCAAATCAGAAAACCAAACTGCCAGGCGTTAGAGTTAACAATTAATAAATATTATATTCCGGAACTGTCACAAAAATGATAGTGACATAATCATAACAATATTGTCTCTCTAGAGAGAGGAAGGAGGTGTTTTCTGTCTTATGTAATAGAATACCTCAATACCCGACTGTTCTAGAAACATGGTCAAATAAAAACGTGTCGCTGCAGGACTGATTGGGCCCATGATGTTGTCCATCAAAGTTACCGACCAAAGAATGGAAGGAGTTCTTTTTCACTTTAGAGTTTCCATAGGGAGATTTCTGGTAAATCCAATCCTTGTTTGAATCTGGATACACCAGCCTCTGTTTACCAGAGTAATGGGGCAATGTGATTGATGACTTGGTGAAAATTTTTAGCTTTTAAACACATTTTACAGGCTGAAGATATGTTAAGAAATGTTTGTTTTATTACTGTTTAATTAAGAGGAATGGTTTCTATACCATGGGTGCCATGCTCAGTCTCAGAGGGCTACATTCAGATAAACCACGGCTGGAATTCACCAGAGCTCACTCTGATCCACAACTCTCAAGTTCCATATCCTAATGTAGCACAAACTGGTCCTTATGCAGAATAAGCACCATGATTCTCCTTGTGGAGTCACTGCAGGCGTGTGTGAGAGAGAGCTGAGCTTCTGCTCAGAAAAGTGTGGGGTGAGTTAACTCTTGGGTTTGAGGATGACAGAAAGTGTGTGAGTGGGTGCGTACGTGTGTGCATGTACGTTTCTGTGTGCTTTGTGACAGTGCGCTCCAGTCCGAGCGAGTTGTCCAACTGGCTGTGCACACTGGCTGTATTGTCCTGCACCCTGTCTGCACAAATGCTGTCAGCCCCATTTCCACAGTGAGGACTCACCCAGCCACATGCCCCTGGTGGGCCCCTGGGGCCGCCCATTACTCGGGTGTTGTGTAAATAAAATGACACTGGCTCACACACTCGGCCAGGATTTGATTTATCAGAAGCATATATTGGAGATGGCAGGACACCCAAAATTGTGGGTAGTGCTGGTACCTCTTCTTTATAATTAAACACAGAGGGGAGAGCAAGCATTCAGAGAACTATTTAAGCGTTCATCTTGCATGTATGTGTTTGTGTGTGTGTGTGTGTGTGTGTCTGTGTACATGTAGATATGCGTGTCTGTGTATGCACATGTAAATGCATATGGGTGAAAATGTTCATGCATGTGAATGTATATGTGTGCGTTTGTGTGTGTCCTGCACAGGGTTCATAATTTCTCTCTGTGTTTGTTCAGCTCTCCATTGTGGCTGCTGCAGTCATACCAGGTCAACCTGCAGGGGCCCCTATTGTGTGAGCAAGAAAACCCCAGACGCATGGACACTCACCTATAGATACACCCAGGGGACACAGTTCTGCCTATTTCTATCACAGGAAGTAAGGCTGGAGTCAGCTTGCATCCCACAGATCCTGGGACTCATGGCTGGAAGCAGGGGGGGGGGGGGTTGGGGGGCAGGCTAGAGATAGAGACAAAGTTTGATGGTTACTGCCAATGTTGAACAATCAGTAATTTATCTCATTAGGGGTGACTACAGTCCAGTCTTCCCTAGGAATTGAAAACTCTGAGCTACATTTCAGGTAAGCAACACTTTTTAACTGTTAAAAGGAATACAACCATATAAAGTATAATAATTAAAAACTGAACATGGGAGGGTGCAGTGTGTGTAGTCAGTGTGACATTCATATAATGGAATGAAACACATATGAAAACTGCTTTCAATATCAGTTTTTCAATACCTTGTTTTACTTTTTCCATTTAATGCTTAGACAGTTGCATGTTAAATATTGTATCACAAATTGGACATACGGTGTTGTTTGTCTGTTTAATGGATCTATCTACAAAATCTCTTTGTCTCACTCAATGAAATGAAACCAGGTGTATTGTGGAAAAAAAGCAGGTAAGAAAAATTATGACATTCTTTTGCAACGGGATCAGTGCACCTCCTCGATCAGGACTAGTTGTGGTCTATTTGCAGGGACAACAATTAATGCAGACAGACCCCTGCCCCACTCAGATAACACCCAAATGATCAGCCTCCAGGGAACAGTCATAAATTATAAAGACAGGACGCAAGCAATAAGAAAGCCCATCCCACCTACCCTATTAAGGACCAGCAATACATGACTTATTCACTGCCACCATGGAAAATAAAATTAAACTGGGCACACAGCTGCGTACCATGATATAAACGGTGACTCTACAATTCACTTGACTTAGCTGTCATTTCATAGCAAATTTTTACAATCTACTCTTTTATTTTATATATATATATATATATATATATATGTATTTCCATACATTCTCAATGTGTCTTACAAATATGCTTAGCAAGCATAATTTAAAACCTGGATAAAATGCTAAACTAATTAGCCATTTCAATAGTATAGCTACCTGTTATTTTGTTTTTCTCGTCTGTAGAATTAATTTCACCACTCCACTCCTCCATTCCCCTCTCACATCCTTCCATCCATTGCTCATCATGGTCTCACAGTTATGCTCCTGTAACCTGGGTACTTTCTGGCTTTGCAGTATACAGGTAACCATTAGTAACATCAAATCACTGCAGGGGTAGGGAAGAGGGGTATTAGGTTCCCCCATGTTTTCATACATTCACTCCATTACTGTAATATGTCGGGAGCCAATTAACTAATGCATAAAAGCAAACTGATACGTATAATGAGCAACAATGCACAGTGAATTAGGGTCAGAGAGGATACAAAAGCAGGCACTCGTGTGGGTGCATGTATGCACACACACTCAGACACAGACACAAACACAGACATGCACACACACACACACACACACACACAGACAGACACAGAAAAAAACATTGATTAGTTAGTTAGTTAGCTAGTTAGTTCATTTTATTTGAGAAGTTGATAAAGACAATGTCTTGCATTGTCAAGGATGACACAAAGTTATAAACTTATTCCCATTCTGGTCCTTGACGGTTAGCAGTGATGCAGTTTCACACTTTCTCCTCTCTCACATGACAGCACTGTTAACCTTACACTAATTCAGTTCAAATGCAAACAGGCGTAGGTCTTCATTCCACACTTAAACCATATCAAGTGTATCAAAGCTGGGGCTCCAGAGGGGTCATTCCACGGCCACCCAGGGCCACACACCCAACTCAATTAGCCTGAGAGGCAAAGAGGGAGCCAGGCTGTCTGTCCACAATTTGGTGTCAGTCTGTGTGTAGTGTGCATGAGTTTAAAACTCTGTGCTTATGTATTTATATATATATGCATAAGTGTGTGTGCGTGTATGTGTGTATGACCATGTATCAGCGTGTGTATGTATGACCATGTGAATGGCAGTTTCGTGGAGGCCATGGAGGTGGGGCATAACATAGGAAATGTGTGAGTGTGCATGTGTGCGTGTATGTGGACGGAGAGAGTGAGAAAAACAGAGAGTAAGAGATTGTCTTGTGAGCATTACAAAGAGAAGACTCTTTCATAAAAACACAGAGAAATGTGAAGGGTCATGTGCATGCTGGCTATAAAGCAGACACTGTGTGCAGTGACATCACTTCTCGCCATTAAAATAATAAAAATATATGAAGGGCATTTTCATTTTCAGAACCGAACAGTGCAGCCCTTTAATGTGCATAGCCCTCGGGGGTCACTGCAGCAAGCGGACGTGCGGCTGCAAAAACGTTGGGCAAATGCGTGACCCACGCTCAGGCGCCACCCCCTCTACTCCCTCGGGCAGCTACGATGCTGCCTGACTGATTCCTCTGGGACTGCGTCACACGGCTGCTACTGTGCGCAGCCTCCCATAATGCTCCTGAAGATGATGATGATGAGACTGCTCTTCGCACACTGCGTGGGAATGGAGTGCAGTGGCATCTCCCACTCTTTCTATCATTCCCCCAGTACCCGAGAGACTCACATCTCTGTGTGCTTCCTCTGTCTATCTTCTTGTCCCAGTCCTGCCTGCTGGGTTCCTCTGCCAACAGAAGCCGATTGGCTTTATTCATGAGCATCATGGCTGTTTCGGGTCACCCCTCTGAGGGGACATGGCTGCCCAAACCACATTCTCCCATGTCGGAATTGCCCCTGGCCCCGCCTCCCCCACCCATGTCCAGGCCATCACTGTCATTCTCAAACACAAAACTGATAATGCTGCTAAAGCCAGGGAAGAGCCCCTTATCAGATCCCCAGCATTCCCTGGGGACACCCCCTCCCCTTCACCCCAAGCAAAGCCAAGCCAAGCCAAGCCAAGCTTTTACAATTCCTCCTCCCAAAAAAGCCAAAACATTTCCCCAGAGGCTTTGCTTTCTAGGGAGACTCTCCACCTCCTCGTTTTCAGCCCATACCATCAAATACACCCAAAATTCTTTGACTATCTTTATCTACCCACATCAATCACAGCTGTCTCCATATTTGCCTCAGCAGTGTCTAAGATTCCACAGGTAATGCCTAGTTTTGGGGAGATATTGCATGCACACACTGATTCCCACAGAGTTCCTATTAGCCCAGAACTTGACCGCTAGAGATTTAATTGCGCTCTTAATTAAGAGTAGCATTTATCGAGGGGAGATTAGATGTTTGGATGTTTGAGGGTATATTGAATTATGGCTGTGCTTTCACTGAAGGAGGACCAATAGGCTCCAAGGTTATCTGTATGCCTGGCTCTGTCCTTTAGTGAAGAGGGGAGCTGGTTCTCTGCCCTGATGGCATTCTCTAATTGCTCCCTGTCCCTTTGCTATCCTCCACAACTCTCCCCATCCTTACGCCCTTTTCAATGACAGTCTCTTTCTAGAAGCATCACTCAGGAGTGACAGGGTTTATGAGACTATTTATCCAGAAAATAGATGAGACCTTGCTTGGCACAAGTGATCTATCCTTTCCACATTGGTGTACACATGTTAGGCCTGGTTATGTGCAGATTCCTGGAGTGGAGGTAAGCTGAGTCTTCCATTCGTTCTGACTGCCTTTCCGCCCCTCTGTCCTGCTTCTCTCTCTTCCCTCCTATCCCATCCCCCTCTCCCCTGCCCTCACCAGTAACGGTGCTCTGACATCTGTCCAGGGCAGAGCTGCATTGCATGTGGATTCATGCGCTCATTCAAACACACCAATGACAAGAGCCGACGGAATCAAACAATGTATGACTCACATACATAATATAACTCATACCCACATAAAACACACAATACGTAATCCTAAAAAAGCATAATCAAAAAAGCTCGTAATACACAATCCTCAAACACAATTATTGTATCAGGACAGATGTTGTAAATTTGCACAAGCTGGAAACACTATGATCTATGAACTCTGAATTCAATGTGCCAGGGTGCATTTGTATCTGTCCCTAGCAAATAAAATAGAAATAAAACAAAATAGACATAATGTAACAAAACCCAGCACATATAAGCGCAAACCCCTACAAACAACCCAACATACAATCCTACAAGAGATCCTAATAGTTACACTCTAAAAATTTTTTTGGAACAAGTAGTTTTTATGTTTGGAAGAGCTTACCCGGCCTCATAGTAGATGCAGGGAATTATGCTGTTTTTCAAGACCAGGTTTAACAC
This sequence comes from Anguilla rostrata, assembly GCF_018555375.3. Classification (NCBI taxonomy): domain Eukaryota; kingdom Metazoa; phylum Chordata; class Actinopteri; order Anguilliformes; family Anguillidae; genus Anguilla; species Anguilla rostrata. Next base: position 24,282,455 of record NC_057945.1, read on the forward strand.
AGTAGTGAATTAATTTTAGTGTTAAAAATACTAAGTCAACATGGCCTTTTCTTGTCAAACATTATTATTATTATTAGTATGTGATGACTTTCCTTTTGCTGCAAGAAGGATATTGTTGTATTATTTACAGTTATGTGGATGAACAGTTTTCACTGTGCAATTTCCATTGCAATAAATGTCACTGTTATTACCATACTAGAGTGTAACTGAACTGAACTGAATGTAATTTCATCAGATGGGCAGTGCACACAGTAAAATGAAGTTCTTCGTGGTGGGTGTGAGTGAGAGGGGCTGGGTGATGCAGTCTCTCCCATTGCCACATGGCTGCAATCTCCAAAGGAAGAAAGGCATTCACTATGAGCGATGAAGAGAAAGAACAGAGATCGACTGAGTGATAAAACAGCAGGGGACGATGGAAGGATATTAACTGAAATATTTAATTATGCACAACCAGATCAAACACCATCATTGGTAACATTGTGGTTACATGGTGTGTCCATTCTGCTCCCTTTCTCTCTCTCTCTCTCTCTCTCTCTCTCTCTCTCTCTCTCTCTCTCTCTCTCTCTCTCTCTCTCTCTCTCTCTCTCTCTCTCTCTCTCTCTCTCTCTCTCTCGTTTCTCTTTAATTGCACACTGAACAGCATGCTGTAGTCATCTTCGACTCCTTAGCTCTGGCTCATTTTGATCTCTAGAGTTCTACCAATCTGTGAAAAGCCCAAATTTGTGTCACAACATAAAGACCAATAACTACGTGGCCAGAAAACAGTAAAGGGACTGCTATATACACTTTTGATTTGAACGATTACGTCATGTAATGAAGCATATTTCAGAAAAAAAATCCACCATGATTTTTTCAGCACAAACCCCTATATCACAGAATATAGTGGCAGCCACCCCTTTTGTGGCCTTTTTGCCATACATGAACAGGCAGGAGCAGTAAAAGTCAGATAGTCCTTCAGGTCAAAAACGAGTCAAGTCACAGGAGTTGTCCTATATTTGGAAAAGCTATGCAATGTGTCTCAGCTTTTGCCCTTAGACCACCATTGAATGCCAACATCAGCCCATAAACAAATTAGAAGTCTCATCTGACCAGGGGGGTTTAAGAGGTTGTCTAACAGGGGTTTAAGAACAAGATGCCCATTCCATTTTCTCTTTCTTCTCTACTTAAAGGCCAAAACCATAATGGAAGTTGTACACCATTACGGTGTAGTATGGGCTTGTACCACAGAGGCTGTGGGTTCAAAACACAGGTGCAGTTACCATTGTCCCCGTGGGCAAATCACTTTACCTGAATTGATAATTACTACAAATTCCTGAAGGGCTATAAGGTCTAGTTTGCTCACAAAGATTGATGAATGCTACATACAATGCTTGCTGGGTAAATAAGGGCTGGAGATGAAAGCTATATGTTAGTTAACCATGAAGACCAAACCATTGAAGGTACTGAGACATCACATGCAGTTACTCATAAGCTTGTCCTCCTAAATATGCCCAAGGGGCAGGGAATGTTTAACACTAAGATTTTTTTTTCTTTTTTTGTGAAGTCGGGAAAAGTCACATTGAGGTTAGCCCATGAACAGTTGATTAAAATTCTTTAATTACACTTTTATCAAGGCCAGATTGACTCAAGATGAGCTAAAAGTGGACAGATAAATAGACAATAAAAGTGAATGGACTGGAGGAGTGTTTTCATGGCTCTGCTTGAAGCTCTGATGTAGATCACACGTACAAAGTCTTTAAAATCCAGACCTCAGTGTGTATTTAACCCTGAAACTGACCTCAGACAGTCACACACATGGTCAGGAATCACAGGCAGGGAAAGTAAAAGAACAAGAAAGGCAGAGTGAGAAAGAGGATAGATAACAATGAAATATCCTCACCATACTCCTCCCGACATTTAATAAAGGGACTTTCGAGATTTGTTTCCATTATCATTTGACAGTAATTATAAGAGAGATCAGCATGAAAGATCAAACCTTCACTGTGCCCTCATACATAAATGATGGCCCCATTTATTGCCATTAAAAGATTTACTTCTATAAAGACACTGAGGATTTGAACAGACTTGGATATAACAGCTTTTTGGTTCTTCCTTTCACAGGCATTTCTATAGAGAAGCCTTTTTTGCATAATGTTAGTCAATGTCCCCTTTCCCCTTCCCATCATCTTTATGTTGGCACAGTCACAGGGTTGTAATACTAAATATCAAGGCAAAAAATGACCCTCAATTATTGGCTTCAGAGCTACCTTGGATAAAGCACACCCAGAGAGAAGCCCGCACACCACACAGACACATAATCGCATACTTCTGCAGATACACCCATACGCCCAGATATTCACATCCACACAGATAGCCCACACACTCTCAAAGAGATTCACTCATGAGCTCGTAACCACACACTTCTACAGAGATTTCATAATCTGACATGCACACAGACATAAAAGCATAGGGACACCAAATGGAATTATGTATATAATAACATTAATTTAGACTTGATCTAACACCTTCTTTTTCTCTTTCTTTCTATCTTGCTCGTTGTCTACCTCCCTTTTTCATACAATGATAATTCATGATTATTTTAATTGTGTGAATGCCATTTCTACAGGGTTAGCTACTCAGGACAGCTAACATCAACAGTGACATTTTGTTGTAGAGAGAGAGAGAGAGAGAGAGAGAGGGAGAAGTTAATTACTCTGGCTCTGGGCTTGGAGTGAGGGATGATGGGAAATATAGGTGATGGGAAAGATAACAGTACACAGCACACAGCAGAGCCTAATGCATACAAAACATCAAATCTCATTTCAGAGTAGTTACACAAAATGGTGGCTCCCTGTTTCAACTGAATATCAACAGAACAATACCAGAATGCAAGGCTTTTCCCCTATAATGTGTGAAATGTACAGTGTCACGGATCATATTTCACATAAGGACATATATGTACATTGGTTGCAATAAAATAAGCAATACTCATGAATGTCTATCAAGAATCCAAACAAAAAAACTGCTTGGATTAAAAAAACTGCTGGCATTACAGTCATAAATAATCAGAAAAGGAGTAAGAGAATGGACCCACAGAGCAGACATTTTTCAGGTAACTGATATTGTCGAAGTCCTGGGTAATTTGCCCCATTGCCTAGAATAGTTAATTAGGTGTTGACCTGTTACTAGGTGGGCCAAAGATGCAGGTTGCTGTCTGTGTTGGCCAAACAGATCAGATGAATTGGTTTTAATAAAGCCCAGGAGACAGAAGTGGATTGCCGTCTCTACATTGGCCAATCCATCCATCCATCATGCACATTTCTTCATGCCGCTCATGCAGTTTACATTGGCCTAATCTGCATCGGAAGCACCAAGCATTCAGCTGAGGGGTGGACCTGGGGGCTGAATCTTGCCTTTCAGCTCACAGGCTACATCATCCATTAAACCTGTCAGTTTAGCTTCATAATGGGCTAACAGCTGTATTTTAAACACATGCTTTTGGTGCAAATGTTTGGTGCAAAAAATGCAGTTTGTGCATTTACCAGGGGGAATTCAGTTCATCTTCCTTAGCCCTCATTCCCTTCAAACCCCAGCAGCAGCCTATGTACATATTCTAAACACAGAGATCCAACCAATGCACCTGTGTGTATGCGTACGTGAGTGTGTGTGTGTGTGTGTATGTGTGTGTGTGCGTGTGCGTTCGTGTGTGTATTTAAAGGATGTTTTATTTTTTATTCTTTCCATTTCACCATTTCACAGTTGCTGCTTTCAGGTATGACGTCAGCCGAAAGGAAAAGCAGCTCCACACCCTCATAATCCACCCTTCCCACAGCCACCCACCCCATAATCCCCTACACCGTGGGTGTGTGGGTTTGGGAAGGGTACCAGGGAAGGACTGGGGGGTTAGTGCTGCCAGTCTATGATCTGCATGTATCTGTGTGGACTAGGCAAACTGGCTGCAACTCTGTCCATTAACTGGCTCTCTGTCCATCTCCTCTCTGGAGACACGTGCCAAACATATCCGTTTTTCCCCACTTTCATCCACATGCCCCCCCCACTCCCTTTCCAAGGCTCACCCTAACCCCCCCCTCGCCGCATTGTTATCCTCAGGCCCTGTGCTTATTTGATCGGATGGTTACCATGGAAACCACCATGATGTTGACTTTTGATTAGCTGGCGACTCCCAAATGGAATGAGAAAGGTGATAAGATCGAAGGGGCGCCGGGGATAGGGGGAGGAGTGGAATGGGGATGGAGGTGGTGGCGGGGGGGGGGTGGGGGTTGTAGTATGAGGGACAGCAAGTAAGACTCGGCAGCACATACACAGGGTTGGAGGAAACCCTACAGGTCATCCTTCATTCAGATCTCTTTTGCTTTATCTCCGTCTCTTTTTGATGAAATGGTTAAAATGTGTAAAAGCAGAAGTCTCTTATTTTTTGTTCTGATATACTGACTTGATTATTAATAATTCAAACCCACTCATTTTCTAGTTTTTGTTCAGAAACTGTCACATTAAAGACACATTATCTCATCTGGACAAAAGACACGCACATAAAAACCATGCAAATATGCATAAACACATACACTCAGACAAACACACATGAGACAGATACAGACAGACAGAAACACACACACGGGGCATAGATACAGGTGCACACCCTCACACAGGCAATAGTACAGTTGCATACACACACACACACACACACACACATAGTGCTTGAGCATGCACACACACACACACACACACACTGGCTTGGATATGACAAGTGCAGCTGAGCCAGGTTTTGCTTTCACATGAAGACACGGGCATGTTATACGGGCAAAAATACCGGATTACCATTGATGTGGGAACTGTGGGAGGAACGCTGCAGAGACCATTCCCACAGGGCCAGGCACCAAAATGCCCCATTGTGTCTATTCATGTGTCTATTCACTTATTTTCAATGTGAACCATGAGGTGAGCTTTCATCAGTCTGGAGGTGGGAACGGGTGGTGTAAGACAATGAGAAGGATGTCAATACAAAGATCTTCCCCTACCTATGGGGAGGAATACCGCTCACACCAAAGGACACGGACCAGCCTGTTCTGCATTTAATCCAACACCTTCAAAAGAAACAGCTCAGTATTTCTATATACTGGATAACACTACATATTATGTGAAGGCAATATTTGTATAGGCCTAGACAGGTTAGTCAGGATATTATGTGTCTTGTTCTTGGCATACTGAGATTACTCAAGACTGAATTAAGACATTTTACTACATAAAAATAGCAATACACCTGTGCCTGCATGGTGAAATTATTTTTTTAATGTTATGATATCAATTCTTCTTTGGTATGCCTTGACTGCAATTTAGAAGCAGCATGTTTTTTACCATGAGAGTGGCCTACACAAGCAATGCTGAAACCAAAACAAACTGTGAACGAGTGATTCAGTGCAGAAACAGCTTAATGTTCTGCAAATATAACATATGACATGAGGCTGTCTTGCTGAAATAACTTCATATTTTGTAATGCCAAAACCTCCTTGGAGTGTGATGGTTAAACTTTTTTTTGATGGAAATAATTTTTTTTAATGACCTATAATATGTTTTCTTGTTTCATAATTACCATTTTACAGGAGTCTCAATGCAATAACTGTTCTATAAATAGCATACACACAATATTGACAACTGCAAAATATGGAAAAGCTAGAATCACTTCATATCTTTGATTCTGCTTAATTTCAGCAACACTGTTACTATGATCATTCAATAGCACACACTGGCACACAACTATCACTGGTAATTTCATGAACAGGAGTTATGACTATAGATTAACACCACACTTACAGTTCAACATTAGGACACAGTTAGCCTGGATAGAACAAAAAAAGGCCTCACCACAATGGGAAGCCAGACCTGTAACTCACAGCAATTGTCTAGCCAAAACTAAAATGTAACTATAAACTGCAACAATACAGACTGCATTGTGTATGTAATGCCTGACATTTTATTCTATTCCCAGATTTCAGCAGGACACATGTAGAAAGTAAATACAGCAGTGTGACATTAACAAAGTAATGGTACTTGAACAAGAAAAAAGTGAACAAGAAATAAGTTAACGGAGCGAGAATGAGGGAAAGAAAGACAAGGATGGCTGGGGTGGTTCTGAGAGACATTGGGAACCTTTCTGCCCTCTCCATTTGCTAATAAACTCCTGCAATCAGATCATTTTCAGTTTAAACAGGGGCTTGATGGCAGTAGCCTGCATTAGCCGCTTTTACTCTCCCAATTCGATTAGCCTGAGACAGTGACACTCGCCAGCTAGAGGCAGGTACCCTCCCCCTAACTCTCTCTCTCTCACACCCCTCCCCCCCCCAACGCACACACACACACAGCCCCCTCAGGCCCACTGTCTCCCTATCCACAGGACCCCTGATGGCCATTTTGGGGCACTAATTGGATTGGCCAGCAGGGATGTCATTATTGTTAAGCAGTCAGGCACTTGATATTTCCAAGTTGTTGCCAGCAATTTGCCATAGTAATGGTTTCTGTCAGGAGCAAAAGTCATGTCGCAAACAAGACATACACTGTGGTGAGATCTCTCAAACTTTGAATGTCTGTATTTATGTGGGGGGGGGGGGGGGGGGGGAAAGAGTAGAGAAACGAGATACAGTGAAAAAGAGTGAGATTGCAAAACATATGCACATATAAATGTTACTGAGTATCTAAGTGTGTGTTTTAGCACCAGTGTGTTGATGAGTGAACAGACACACATACACAAGCTGTTCAATGGAAACGGTACATTATGTGTCTGCTCAGATACATCCCAGCAAGCCTTGTGCCCCCTCGGCCTCAGCAAGCAGTACAGGAACAACCCACTTGTTCAAATTGGCAGGTTAATTCAAAAAAGTGACACGATTTGTGTCTGACAGTGTGACTCTTGTAAAAGTAAGCTGGAATCCTTAAAAGCTTCTCACCAAATTCAGTACAATATCCACATTGCGGCTCTTGCAAGTAATTACCCTAAGCTCCTGGTCAGTGGTGCCATCTGTGTGGTGGTGGTGGTGGGGGGGGGGGGGGTAGTAGATCTAACTTAGACAGTGTTTCTAAACTGTCTAAACTGGATAATGCACTGTATGGAGTGTAGCTGGAATATGAGTATATCACACCAAACACCCTTTGCCAACGGAGTTCAAAGGATTGAGGAATGGGTAACATAGGCAGTATACTCCAAATGATGTGGAGACATTTTGAAAATGAACGAACACCATGGTGAGAATTTCATGTTTATAAAGATGAAATTAAGAAAGTGATGGGGACTGAGGTAAAGGCAGAAAAGAGCACCCAGTGAGGCAAAGGGAAAATGAGACAGAGAGAGCCACCTGGAAAGAGATGAGAGATTGTCATGTTTCCTCTGATCTCCAACAGACAGACGAGTGACCATCACAGTAAAGGCACCTGCGTGATTTCTCCTCCCCCTCATCTGGAATCCAACCCAAAACCAGAACCGTGGAAACAGTATGACGCACGTGCCACACTGTGATACTGAGAACCTGAGGGAGATAGTCATGCATCAATTCTACCTGGTATGCACGAGGAAGTATCTGGAGAAAAACCTAAAACCTTAGATAGCGTTTGTTTGGTGTGTGAGACTTGCATGCATTCTTCTTTGTGATTTGTGATAACCATCAGTAACCATGGCTTCACCATTGGCCATATCTATGATTGACACTGACAGAACTGGATTATGAAAAACCTTTTTTTTTTTTTTCTTGGAGCTCCCTGTGTTCACTACATTGCGGGTGTGACTGTCCCAGTGTCTGTGGCTAGTGTAAGTGAAACTGCTGTGACACTCTGCTGGTGCCACTGAATGTCATGAGCAGTCCAATGAGAAGGACCATCTGAATGTGAGAAGGTGCACACAAAATCTGCACACAAAGCTACCAGCGTCCTCTCTGAATGGGTACTGGGTTACACCACACAGCATCACCGGGTTTACTTCTATTCAACATTAGTCTTTGTGTGCGTCTGTCGTCAATAATTTGGAAGCATACAGATGATCTTCTTCTCCACTCCCTGCTCTCTCCATCTGATCTCTGTCTTTACTCTTTCACTATCTTGCAATCACTTCTTAATTTCAAGCCTTTAGTTCTCACCTACAACCTGTGTTACTGAACTGAGAACAGAAAAAAACAGATTTAATCTCTGTGCACAGCCTGCCCCACTCAGTGGAGAACAGTATGAACCAGACTTTATCGACACACATTTACAGAACAGTGTATACAGTATCACATATTGTGTGTATGCTTGTACATGGCTGCATATATTTGTACTCACATAAGTTTGTGTGTCTGTGCTTGTGTTTGTATGTGTTTGTGTGTGTACATGTATTCACGTACATGTAAGTGAACATGTATATGAGTTTGTGTGAAGGCAAGCTGTGTGTCAGTGTTTGCTTGTGTACATGTGTGTTTGGATGCGAACATAAATGTAGGTGTGGCAGTGTGTATGTGTACATAAATGCATGTGCACACATATATGTGAGTATGTGTGTGTGTGTGTGTGTGTGAGTGTGTGTTATTCTTTGTGGAATCTGAAGGCAGAGCTCTCCCTGTTCTTTGTAACCTCCACAGGCAGTAAATAAGGCCAGAGTTCCCTGAAGATGTCGTACAGGGAGGACGTCGCCCATAAAGCATGTCCGTGGGGAGAGGGGCACAGGGTGAGGGAGCACTCCCGAGGCACAGCTGTGGGGTGGCAGCCCACACAGACCTCCCTGTAGTTGCTGTTTTGCTTTGGCTTGGTGCACCACGCCATGCCTTTTACAAAAGCCCCTGAGTTTTACGGCTTCCACCGTCCACTTGAAAGCAAGCCTTCTGTAAATCTCTGCTCCCTAATAAAGCTGTATAAATTAAGGTCCACTCCTTTTTTCCTTTTAAAAATGTACTCCTCCCAAATGGTGCGATGCAAAACTGGAGGGAGTAGAGGTTGTGAACTCTTCTCCTCAGAGTGGATCCTGTGATTCTCTGTGCTCTACAAGGAACACAGACTGAAACCAATGTATTAATGATGCTGAAATATAGCGAGAAAATACACTGCTTTTTATACGTCATTCCATGTTCATTGGTAGCATTAAGAGGGTCATATCAAGGCTCCTGTTCTCCAAAGGCATCTGGATCCAGCAAAAGACCCTTTGGAACCCTGAGTCCAGAGTCTGAAAGGTTTTGCCTGGAAACATTCCTCAATGAGGGATCTCTAACCAGGGATCGGGGCTCAAACCTGGATAAGGAGTCTATGGCCAGGTGATGTCCACCCTCCCACAGACAGCTACACCTGGGTGGGCATTAAGGCCTCCCTGCACCACTCATCCATCACCCAAAGCATAGCTCTCCCTCTGTCCCTAAATCATCCCACTCCCAGCAGCAGCCTCAGGATGCACCCCTGCCCTGATCCATCACCCGTCCCACCCTGATCTCATGGGTCCGTCCCATGCTTCACCCCTGCCCGTGCCCACCACCGTCCTGCCTTGTAAAGCCTGATTTGTGGGTGCTGTGGCCTGACATTCTCGCCCTACCTGTGGTTACAAATGGGGAGATAAACAGTGCATGATCCCTGGATTACTCCTGTTTTAAGGATCATACTGATAAAAAGTAGAGGAGACAAATTCCAGAACACATCTCCAACTCCCCAGACCTACCTAGAGTCTGGCCATTCGTAAAGTCCAAGACACTATATGCTCTTACAAAAGGAAAGTTAAAACTGTTCAAATGATAATAGGAAAAAATAAAGAAAAACATCAACTGTAGAGGTTTTCTTTGGGCTACCAGGCCCTTTGTGATTATTACTGAGCTCACCAATGCTCTTTTTCTTATTAATGATGTCCCAAACTGTTGATTTTGGTAAGCCTAAGATTGGCCTATGTCATCGACTGTTTTGTTTTAACTTCTCCAGTCTTATTATGGCTTACTTGAATTTAATTTGCACAATTCTGGTCCTCATGATGACAAATGCCAATGACAGACTCCAAAGGCAACCAAAAGCCTGGAAACAAGACTAGATACTGATCTCTTATGCCTGCAGTAAGGAAGCAGCTGAACACACCTGACTCGTCACACACAGCACATCTGAAGCCATTTGTCCCAAACATTATGATCTCCTGAAAAGGGGGGAATATGTATGAAAAGTACTGTTATTTCTACAAGGTGCAACCAATATGTATAAAAATGCCCTTTCCTATAAGCTGAGAGTTCACACTTAAACCATGTGTGAATTGTTTGATTACAAATCTAAAACTGTCAAGCACGGAGTCAAATCAAGAAAAAATGTGTCTTTGCCCCAAACATTATGGAACTCACTGTATATATAGGCAGATGTATGGAAATACATTTGGGTAAACTAACAGAGACAGACAGACAGTGCAGGAGACAGAGGAATGGTCAGCAAAACAGGCAGAAGAGGAGATACACAGGCGCTGTGTTTAATGTTCCTGTGGGTATGAGCACAGAGCAGCCATGTTGTCTGACCCTCTCCTGGGTGTGTCTGGGCCTGTTGCCCATAGGCTTTAGCCAATCAGCACTGGTAAGAGCTCTTCCTGTCAGAGATAGAGGCATCATGTGAGCAGGCCTTCATCATGATAAGTTATGGAAGCCCCTCCCCCAAGGGTAAGAATGTGGTGGCGATTTTCTGCTTTGCCCTAACTATGAGGGCTCTAGTGTGCCCTCTGTTCTCCTTGACCTCTGGTTAGGGGTCAAGGGTAAAAGGTCAGGGCCAGGATATCCCGCCCTGCCATGCTCCATAATGCCCCTTTCAGCCCAAAGAACAGGGGCATTCACAATTTGACACAGTGAAGTGGCTTTCTGTCCAACACACCATCCATGCCGAATACTCCAAAATGGGCCTAATTCCAGTTAAAAAAATCTCCAAAAAAGTCTCCAAAGTAGCACCTTGTGTCTTGATGATGATTTAGAGCCATGTTCTTTTACACATTTACATAGTGTTTGCTGTTATTGTGAAGCACCCTCACAGTTAGGAGAGTGGTTGCTTCACCTGCTCTGGGAGGATGAGTTTTAATTTGTGAGAACATCTACCTCTATTTCCATCCATTTGAGCTTGGCGGTTGACTGATGACCATTACTGACAAGGCCCTGTACAGCTTGTTTCTTCTCCTTTATCTCTTGAGCCTTTGCAGCTCCTATAAAAAGAACATGACGGCATTCAAAAATGGATCTGAACATTGCAAGCTTTGATCCGCTCGGATCACATGACCCCCCCCACCCACTAATTCATCCTCCTCTTGGGTCTGACCACCCCCCATGCGTCTCTGGCCTGTGGAGTCATAGTGACTCACTCTCAAGGAGGTGTGGAGTGAAGTCACGCCAGCTTTACCCCCGACTCGCTTTCAGTGCTCATCCCTCCCTGCAGGAAAAGGCACAGACACACGCTAGCATTGTTGGGGTACACACGCTGCGCAGGCTTACCCTCGCTTTTTGGCTGTGAGACAGAAATCAGGACGGGCCTTTCACACACAGGATGCCACCAGACACATTAGCGAGAGCAACATCGCATCAATGGGTGGATTAAGAGATGGGAGGGTTGAGGGGGTTCTGTCACCTCAGGGCACTGGAGGGGCTGACTGGGGTGTGGGGTGGGACACTTTGGGGTAGGGAGGGGTGGATGGTGTCAATGCCCAGGGACGGCACAGGGAGGGTGAGGGATTTAAACGGAGAATGAGCCCCTGGGGTCACCTGGCAACGTGCAAGGCTTCTCTCAGATTAGGATCTGAATGGGGGCAGATAACGAGTTTATTACCCTCTAGACGGGGCTGCTGGAGCCAGAGAGGGAGGGAGGGGGGTATTTTTGTTTGTTTTAACCTGGAGTGCATAGAGCTCTATGGGGGCAGCTGCATGGCTCTTTGTAAAGGAACACCAGGGCTGTAAAAGCTAGCATGGTTAGAATACCAGTGGCTGTCAAGACAAGGACTGGACCGCCAGCACGAGCCTAATCCATCAAGGCCAGACTCCCTTTGAAGCAAAGCGTTTAGACACCCGGACAGCAGCACAGCACACAGAGACACGAGGAGAGGGCTTTAAGCACAGCAACATGCTCATTCATCAATTAACTGTACCTGCAGGGACACAGTCTCAAAACAAACACACAAAAGCATGCACAAACACGCACACAAACGCATGCACAAACACACAAACGTATGCACAAATACACACACAAATGCATGCACAAACACACACACACGCTCACACGCACATAGACACACATAAACACATACACACAAACAAACACACACACATATGCAGACACACACACACACACAAACATGCACACGCATACAAATACAGACTCAAATACAGACAGACACACACACACACACACACACCCTAACAGTATGCATGCAAATTCCTCTTTCTTGTTGATGTTTACTGCAATGAAAACATGATCACTATCATCTCCTTAATTGTTTGCTTGTTTATTTAGGCTTACTAGTGCTCTGTGAAGTACACAGTTCTGTGCACATTGGTATGTCTGGACTGTAATGGACACCAATTCTGAGCCACATATTAGAAAGTTATTATGGAGGAGCTTTTTCGTTTTTCAGTATTTTTATAAACTTTCAACATACAACATGTTACCTTCATATGGTCTATGAAGTTTATTATATCTATTTAGTATAGATATAATACAAAATATGTTGTTCTCCTCAATTCCTGCCTAATGCTACAGTATTTTACAATACAACATATATGTTATGCCTGTTATATAGAACATACATACTATCGCAGCTTCCACATCTTGATTTTGTAAAAGGTTCAGAAAGAATCAGAACAATAATAACCATTTTATCAGTTGAATAAAAAATTAATTCAGCACTGACGATTTTACATCTAATCAAACTCCCCAAGAAAGTGCTTTCATCGATAGCACTGCAATTTTCACACAGCCTGCAGCTGTTTGTGTGCTTGGCAGCCTCTGGTCACTGAATGCTTGCAAACAAGAGCTAGCATTTTACATTTTACATTTATTCTGCAGGATAGTGATCACTTAAAAGTTTAGGCCCAATTGAATAAATGTGTATAATTGTTGGGTTATTGTCATTTAAAAAAAAAATCAAGTTTAATCACACCTCTGTGATTGCAATTGGAAAGCTTTCAAGGTCTCATATCATGAGAGAATTAAATTCATCAAAGACCTTTGTCTGTACAGCATCCCAGCTTTTAAGAAACTCTCACCCACAAGATGAAGCTCCCAAAAACACACTTCTTAAGGCATCACTTCAAATAAGAGATCACCCCTTACCCAAGTTGCTTCCTAGTTCACCTTTGAACAGCTAATTTCAGCTTGAATTTTTTCTTTGCCCAACACCAGATTTTGTTTGACTGGAAGCAAGTTCTTCCACCCTTACACATTTACTGCACACAAACACACACACCCACACCCACACACACACACACAGTGGGTGAGGGGTGGAGGTTGTGGGATTGTGGGGGATTTGTGGCCCGGCACGCGAGCGGCTCTATCAGCTGTGTTTGCGCAGTGACGGGCGGGGGGCGCGCAGAGGAGACCGGGGGCCCTAATGAAAGGTCTAGGCTGCCTGAAAAGAGGAACGAGCAAATCTTTTCTCCAGAGAGGGAGGCGGGGGAGGGCGGAGGAAGGCCCAGGACAATGACTGCATCGCTGCAGGTGCGATTCTCTGTTCTGGGCCCAGCCTGTCTTATTTGTGTGTGTTAATAGAATTAAACAAATTGATGGAGCCTGGAGTTGCACCCTCTCTCTTTTTTTTCTGCGTGTTTAACTTTCTGCCAATTTGCATGTGCCCTTTGCAGTTCACAAGTGCCTGTGTGTGTGCAAATGAGGGCTACTGTTGCCATTCAGGCAGAGAAGGGGGCTGGTTGTGGGGGGGTGCATAAAGTGCTAACTTAATTAGGTCTTTTATGGAGTATGGGATGTTTATATCTGTACATTGTGTCCCTCTGGCTCTTTTCTCCATGCAATTCAGAATAAACCCCAAATTGATTTAGAAATAGAGCTAAACTGCCATTGAGAACTGCAGTGCGTATATCAATGATGGGAAGTATGACAGATTAACAGCTGACCATGTGACTGTCAGAAAGAGAGAATGCAAATAACGTATCATGTGTATCAGTAAAGATTTTAGAAGTATTAGTCAATAAAGAGCTGAAAGAATTGCTACGCTAATTGCTATGGTGTGTGTAGGTGCACGTGTGTGTCTCAGTGCATGCAGTTATGTGGATGAATGATACTATATGTGCACATGATAGTGGTTTTGTGTACAGAAGTGCATAGGTGGGTGTGTATTTGTCGGTGCCAGAAAGAGAGAGAGAACATGTGTTAGGAATGTACAAAAGAGTCAAAACATTGTTAGTGAGGACAGGGGGAAGTGAGTGTAGTGGTGGGGGTAAAGGGGAGGCACAGGGGGATTAAGTCTCCTCTCTAAAGGGCAGTTTATGCAAGACCCCCTGGGATGTATGACCTAATCTCAGACATGACACTCTTTTACTGAGCAGCCCATCCCCTGAAGTCCTCTTGCCATACTAACTTTTGTGTGTGTTTGGGGGGGGGGGGGGGGGGGGGGTTTGGAGCTCAACCTTCTCTCACCGTTAGTTCTGTAACTAAATTAACCTTGAAGAAACAGTTTCTCTCTTGGGAAAACAGTTTGGCAAGTGAATTATAATCATTACTGTATTTGTCTATTTGTCTATAAGTATGAAGAGACAAACTCTGCATTTGCATTTAATTATAACTCAGGTCAAAGTTAAGAAAGAAGTTCTGAAGGCAGGCTGTTCTGAAGTGCATGCAGTATGATTGCCCTCGCTTTTGTCTGGAAAAACTAAACATTTTTCATATGTTCAAAAGTACAGTATCTTCACTAAAACGCCTGGAACAAGCAGTAGAAGCATTATGAACTTTCCAAAAGCCTTCCTCAACTCCTTGCTGAAATTCATCGTGAGCCAACTGAAACTGAGAAGATACCTAAATCTTCTGTATCCGGTGTTCCTGAACTGTTATACTTGCACGTGTAGAAGCACCTCTGAGCTGTGAATCAGTTTCCAACAGGAAAGTGACATAAAAAACATGTTGCCTGCAGTTTTTCACAAGCTGCGGTGGCAAGAACAAATAAAATGCAATGTTGCTGCAACTTATATCATGCAAAAAACAAACACAAATGAAAACACACACATCGTTATTGCTATAAAACTCAGGCCCATGTACCAGGGTGTGGTCTGACCCATCTCAGGAAAGTCCACACCTTGTTTTCAGTCTGTGTATTGGCTACAAAGTAGGAAACTGACACACTGATAAAAAAATAGGACAGCATCCCAAGAAAAAATACATTATTGACACCTGATACTCAACGAATAATATAAAGTACAAGGCATGTTTCAGTCACAGGACAATCACCAGTGTTGTTTGAACACTGCTCACACACTTTTACACCACTGAGCAAACCACAGATGACACATACTACGACTTTCTTAAAGACTGTGTGTTGCAAGTCATCCTCAACTTCAAAGATCTGCAGTAAACAATAGCATGAGAGTTAAAACTAAAGTACAGTAAGAGAAAACGAAAAGTAACAAGACCGATCACAAGCATTAACAAAATAGTTAAAAGGGCAGTACCCTTACGCTCCTCCACCCTTCAATAAGCACTGAAAATACATTGTGCGTGCGCGCACACTCTCTCTCTCTCTCTCACACACACACACACACACACACACACACACACACACACACGTTCCTATGCTTGCACAGCCAGCCCAGCCCCTGGGGCTCTCACTTAGAAGTGTGTAACACTTTAAAGAAGACCTTAACTTCAGACAGAAATGTGTCTGCCCTTCTCCACCCACTTCTCACTCCATCTCTTTATTAAAGAATATTATTAGGGAAGGAAGGGGGAGGGGGATGATAGATGAAAACCTGCAACCGAGGGGGAAAAATCCTCTGTTTTCTATTTCACTGCAGATATGAATAGTTAATTAAAAGTGCAGCATGTGCTAAATATTATTTTAACTCAGATCATTATCATTCTCCTGTGTAATAAGATCTGTGGAAGCTTACAGCTATATTTCAAGCTCATTTCCTTCCTATTCTGTCTTTTTCCCCTTTCTTCCATCTGCTGTCTTTGCAACCATACAAGTGGCCTATATGTGAATGTCTCACGTCAGCAGTTTAAGCAGTTTGTGTGCATTTGTGAACATATGAAAACATGCTTATCTCTATGGCTGCGAGTATAAATACATTTAATAGTAATTGTGTGTGTGTGTTTGCGTGCGTGTGTGTGTGTGTGTGTGTCCATGTATTTGAGTGAATGTGAGTGTGTGTGTGTGTGTGAGAGGGGATATCTGGTGGTCAGTTTCTCTGTTCCCATGCTGATGGTTTTTTGGTAGTGGAATGATTTTTTTTGTATTGAAAAGATGACTTTTCTTTTTTATTGAGTTCATGCATCTCCATGCTAAATGTCAGGGTTTTTTGAGGTTGGACAGAGCAGTAGGGACTTTAAGGAGTGTTATGGAACACTTCAATTTTCCAGTAAATAATCATTTTATTCAATTTTCTCTGTGGAGCACAACACATGGTCCTCTCTACACATATACAACACACACACACACACACACATGCACACACTTCTGGGAGTCTTCCAAAACTGTGCTGTATTTTCAGCTTTTAGGTGCGAAACCAAAAAATCCCTGTAAGTCAGATTTCACTAACTACAATATTAGGAAATTACTGATGAAATGCAATGCATGCAGTCATTTTGCACATCTAGAATGCCTGTGTGGTTCATATATTATGATTTAATTAAAGAAAGCATATCTATTAGGTAGAGGTTGAACACAATCTTCAGCATTGCGAATGCTATTTTTTTTTAGCAATTACTGTTATGAATATTATTACTGTTACCAGTATTGTTATTATTATTTTTGTATAATATGATAATGTGATCTTTATTTTAGCTTTATTTATAGCTTTGTAAAACATCCTTTTGAAATAAGATGGTTTCAATTTGATTGTCAAAAATCAATGCAGTGGCTTGGACATGAGCTCTGTAATACAAACACACTGAAAAAGCACTTATGTTTTTCATATATGATAAGATTCTCTGGATTAAAGTGTCTGCTAAACAAATGTAATGTAACACAGAGCACATCACTGCAAAAGAAGACCAAACTGCTGATCCTGGGAGGATTATGACTCATATCTGTATTAACTTATGTAACATCATATCATATCACAAATAGTACTTTAAGACAGCAGAAAGCACTAAGTAATTTACCAGTGAACTGACATGTCTTAGAGCATTTTTGTCATTAGGGACAAAGCAAGATTGAGTTGCCTGTCACTAAGGCCAGCCACATTAAATGTGCAGAAAACAGCACTTTATAAAAAAGGAAATGAGAAAAATAAAAAGAAAAAAAGATAATTTTACATATATGTACTCAAAGCCCTTTCATCCAGTTAAATCTTTGGAAAAATTGTTGACTAGAGGACAGTCGCTCCCCTTCACACCACACACACTATACAGACACGAGCCGAGCCTAGCTGCTTTTTCATCCCCTAAGAAAGGAGTGAGAAAAGACATAAATAACACAATGGCTGAGCCCCCCTTCGTGATAAATCTACAGCATGAAAGAACCATCCATTGCTGATCAGCAGCTGCTGTGTGTTCCCTCCTTTTCCCTCTCCCCCAGCCTCCACATTCCCACAGATCACTACTCCCCACTAGTGGCTGCGTCGATACTGCAGGTGTGACAGGACTTCGTAAGGCATGTGAACTACTGAGGAAACACATCAGCCATGTCATGCATGTTTAGCTCAGCTGCAATCATTCTACAGAACAGGTTTTCACTTGGGTTTGACAAAATTGTGAGGAGGTAAGTTCTTAGATTTATATTGATTAATGTAATTAATTAGCTCATTAACTGTCATTAATAAATAAATTAATACAATGTCATTACCATTCATTTCAGTTGTTAACATCATTTATTTGTTCTGTGGGGTGATGTTCTTTTGCGTACATAACTAAACCCTTGAGTTATGATGATTGTCAGACATTAGTAAATGGTCTATGTGACTGAATAATGTTAGCAGTGACTATTCTAAAGAAATTGGCAAGGGGCAACTAATACGTGAAGAAATGCTGTCTGTCATTTTACACCATTGTATACTGTCATTATTGAACATAATAAATTGCATTCACTTTAACCTGCCATTCCTCTTTGACTCAAACCACTACATGCCTAGTGGTTTTAAGGTCCTAACATACACTATGGCTGCACCCCATAGTCACTTGTCTACACACCAGTGCCATCCCAAGATACACATTGTATTCTTGCAGACTACACACGCCAGAGGCAAGTCCGCACCTACCAAGATAAATAGTGATCCATATAGAACCACACTACTAGTGGAAAGAGGCTATAGTCCCTCATTTGCAGTCTCCTTCTATGAATAACTGTAAGCGTAGAGGAAAGGTTAAAATATTATTTTGGAGTTGGATAAATGAGATAACATTAAATTAATCCCGCTCAAGATAAAACTACACGTGTCTAAGCCACTCAGATACTTCTGCTGCCAAAAATTGATACTGCAGGTGTGACAGGACTTCGTAAGGCATGTGAACTACTGAGGAAACACATCAGCCATGTCATGCATGTTTAGCTCCGCTGCAATCATTCTACAGAACAGGTTTTCACTTGGGTTTGACAAAATTGTGAGGAGGTAAGTTCATTAAATTAATCCCGCTCCAGATAAGCCACTCAGATACTTCTGCTGCCAAAAATTTGCTTTCGAAATATCTGAGCCTGAGTGAAGATGCTGCTCCTTTAGTAGAACATTTCACTCAAAAAAAAAAAAAAGTTTTTATGCATAATGCATGCACACACAAAAAATCCCCAGAACAGGGTCCCCAGGAGCAACCCCAAGATATGCTTCACACCACCATCATGCTGACATCAAACTGTCATATAAGGCAGGTGGAAAGAGACATGCTCTGTGATGTCATAACTGACAGTGCCTACACGCAGGTGACTGCATGCAAGTGGATGAATCCTTGACCTTGACCTTGAGACAAAGATGAGTGTATGTATCATAGCTCATTTCTAACGATCTCTGTTTCTCCCTCTTCCCTTTACTTCTGGGAAAATAAGACACTGCAACACTCAGCTCAAACTAAAAAAGTAAAAAAGCAAATGCCTAAGTAAGAGGGCAAATAGAATATATTTCATTCAATAAGTATGATAAACAGGCTGAGGGAGGGGAAGTAGATGGGAGACTGGGAATTAGCCGGAAAGGGAGGAGGGGAGATTAAATGTGTATATTTTAAAAATGCTAAAAAGAGACAGGGGGGGAAAAAAGAAAAGAAAAAAAACGAGAAACTTCAAAAATTGTCTTTGAGGAAAAACGAGTGTGTTTTGGCCTTAAAAGAGATCACAGGCTGCAATTATATAATTCCTGTGGAGCGATGGGGGCGATAGGCAGTGAGGGGCGCACATGCCGGGGCCCCTGCCACAGAATAGACTCCTTGACTCCTTTTGCGTGTTTGAAAGTTTTGGAGGTCATCCAAGGGTCAGCCACAGGAAGGAGCTGGGGAGCCCAGGATATAATCACCAGCCCCCTCTGTTATTTCCCCCTTTTCTCTCCTTTTCCCCCCCCCCCTCTTTTCTTTTTGGAAAAATGTCCAGCGTGATGCCAGGCCCTGATTTGGAGCGGAGCAGACTGAGGCTGCGGCGTGTGACGCGACAGAGGGCCACAAGCGCAGCGCGCCCAGGGGATTAAAGGCCTCCGGATCGCACACGGCCTGCGAGCGGGTGACGAGTTCACGGGGCTCTGTTTTCAGCACAGCCGCTTCCCTGCTCGGGCCTGCTGCTCAGGGGACCGAGTGCTTGTGTGACAGACAGCGATGGCCGGTGTTTGATTACTGCCCTTGCTGAATGGTCTGTTTGGGCCCAGAGGGCCGCTTGTTTGCCAACCGATTGCAGTGGCACCACAATATTAACCGGGTGGCTTTCTGATCCCTTTGCAGATGCATCCTTACCCAAATACACAGCGCGCCTCATGGCTTTGTGTTCCAGTTTCAGGCTGCGTTGTGTGTGCCGTGCTGAAGCAGAGGCTGAATGTGACCACCCGGCCCCCTGCCCCCCACCCCCACCCCCAACCTCGGTGCGACTGCCTGGCTAGGGCAGGGGGGGTGGGGGGCAGGGGGTGGGGAAGGTTCCCAGGAAAGCAGAGCTCCATGCATGAAGGCACTTTGTCTGCAGAAAGACTGGCAGTCTCCAGCAGAGATGCCTATCAGGACCGGGCCACAGCCTGCAGGAGTGGGGAGAGGGAGGGAGGGAAGGAAGGAGAGAGAGAGAGAGAAAGAGTGAAATCGAGGGGGGGAAGAGAGGGAGGGAGAGAGAGAGAGAGGGGGGGGGGGTGGGGGGCTGGGAGAGACTGACGATGGGGAAACCTGGCTCCATCACTAAGTAGATAACGGAGATTTGTCCGGATCTATTTACTGAACCTAGCTCTGTTCACAGAGGCCCCCTCCAACCAAAACTCACCACAAACAGGAGGACATTATAATGCTGTCTATCACCCCAACCCCTGCCCCCCCCCCCGCATACACATCTTAAAAATGGGAAGGAGGGAGGGTCAGAGATTCGAGGAAAGAAGAATGGAGAGAAGAAAGCATAGCGAGGATACAGAAGAAAGGTAGATAGGACTGATATAGCCCTGGTGCTCTTAGATTAGGTTCCAGGACAACAGTGAAATGCAAGCCTGTGTATCAGAGCCTGGAAGAGGATAATGCTCCTGGTACACATAGGGGTGTCAATGGTAAAGCAGTGCCATGTCTCAGAGCTATACAGTCAACCCTAATGCGCTCACACGTCATACACTCATATACCCACATATACAAATATACATCCCATAATAACGTATACACACCTCGACGCCCCACACATGCATACTAGCACATACACGCATGCACACGCATGCACACACACCACCTTACCTCTTTCTCACCCCAGCTCTCTCGGCTGGGACATCATTCCACCATTTCCTTTGCTTAGATACATAAATAAATAGAGGAGTTTATGCCTGAGGACTTGAGTGGAAGTCACAGAGGAGGGAGAGAAAGAGAGAAGGGAGCTGTAATTGTTTCCCTACATTTCCCTAATAACTGCCCTCCTGCATGCACACTCCCTTTTCAATCAGAACAGAGAAGAAAGCCCTATTAAAAAGTATGGGTAAACATGACCCCGCAATCATAGCCAGCAGAGAGAGATTTATACTAAAGAGATAATCAACAGTAAAATACCATTTCCTCACTATTGAGGTTGAGAAGTGTTTATATTCTGTCAAACCAACACAGAGTGAAGGGTTCACAGTCACAATTCCATCCTATGTGCATATTGATTTAACTATTACAGCATAATTCTCC
Organism: Anguilla rostrata; assembly: GCF_018555375.3. NCBI lineage: Eukaryota > Metazoa > Chordata > Actinopteri > Anguilliformes > Anguillidae > Anguilla > Anguilla rostrata. Next base: position 24,303,869 of record NC_057945.1, read on the forward strand.
CAACTACAATTACACTATGTTTTGTCATTTAAAAAAGTGATGAGACATCCATAAAAACTAGCACAACCATCACAGAAAGACACATGTGGTGCATTCTGACACTCAACAGCTTGAATATTGTTTGATGCAAAGAGCTAAACTAATATTATATGAAAAAAGCCAAGTAAATTACATAAACTGTGACTGATGGCCCAGCAATATTTTCAGAGAGTGTTTCTTTACTCTTGTTTGTATAATGTATTTGAATGTTCACTAGGGTTGTCAATCAAGCCTGCACATTTTCCCCCTCAGAGGAATTACTGCATTTGTTCAATCCCGATCACTGCATGCGCCAGCAGTGTCATGGAATGTGCGTGCATTCAACTTGCGCACCGCTCAAATTTCTCTCAGTGAATTGAATTGAGTCAAAATAAATGCAGATTTTTGCCTTTTCCCATGTACTATCACACATGCAGACAGCCAGGCCCCGCCCCTTTGGTGACAGACAGCTCCATCTCACACAGCAGACCTCTATCCTCATAACTGCAATCTCCTCTTCACCACCAGCCAGAGAAATAAAGTTTTGACCGTTTAGCAAACTTCACTGTACACGGGCGAGGGGTTAGGGTTAGGGCGGAGCAGGAGGAGGTTAATTCAGTTTGATCTGTAGGAAGGGCTTCCATATGTGTGCCGGGGAAGATACAAAGATGCGTCTGTCAATCTGCACTGCGCCTCTGCCAATGCTCATGGCTGCGAATGTGTGCATCGTTTGTGTGTTTTTCCCCTGTTTTCATAATGCAAAAATAATAGCTCTAAGGTCCAAAAATAATTAAGTTCCAAATTTATTCATCTAATTTAAAATGGCCTTGTGCAATGACAGAGTAGCATATTTAGCATCGCGTGCTGGGGAAAAAGGAGGATTAATTACAATAAGTAATTCTGCTTCAAGTGTTTACTGCAACACTCCTGCATCTGTGCTTGGCAATCAAGCCAACTTAGCCATCAATCAACTTTCAAATGGGCATTAAGATGCTGCCCAAACAGCCAGGCAGAAGCTAGGCAGAATCTCACGTTACATGGAGAACCATGGTGGGCGCTATGTAATTAATTAAATAGAAATACAAAATAAAAAGATTTATTCTTTATTTGGCACACTGAAAACATGGAAAGCTGTGATTAGTGATTCCATTGTTTTTTATACAGCACGCTGACAGTCACGGTTGTACCTCCTCCACGAAATTCCAATTTAGTAGATAGTTTTTCTGTACAAAAGTTATGCACTAAAATAATTATACTGACAAATATTGTACAAATAATTTTTACTTAAAAGATATACTGCATTTGAACTTGGCCATGGATCAAGACAAACCCTCTCTCAAGCATAGTAAAACAAGAATGTGTCAACCAAATTCAAACCCACATTTGTCCTTCAATTTTTCTGAATGAAAGGCTGTTAGTTTTCAGTGATCGCAAAAATACATTTGTTGTAACAATTGTACAATTAAGTCACAATGAAGAACGTGAAATATGAATGTGAAAGACCTTTACTGCCAAATAGGAGCATGCACAGAGAGGATATCTCTGCCATTGGATGAAAACAGTCCCCCCCCCCCCCACACACACACACAGGTGCAGATACAGACACACACTCAAACCCCTTTGTGCCCTGATGAGGGGGGAAGATAAGAAGGACTCTAATGTTGGGCAGCTGGAGGAGGCAGTGCTGTCCAGTGCAAAGCTAATCTGTGTTAAATGATCTTGAAGAGCAGGAGGGGGACACTCGATCCCAGGCATTTACGGGCGCTTAGCGCAGCGCTGCTAGTGGCAACAGACACCATGGCTCTTATCAGAGGGCAACCTTAGCAGAGGGGTGACTAAGAGGCCGCCCTGGATTTGTCGGTTACTCAGTCCCCACTCTCGTCCTGCACCTCTGGTCCATTCTGAGCACTACTCACACTGTGCGTCTGTTCGCTCACCTCTCCTCATCCCACCATTTTTCTGTTCTCCTGCTCTCTTCGTCTCTGTTCATGGCAGCCACAGCCTACTGCCCTTTATGCTGTTCATTCATGTTGACTTTTAATAAAAGTATCTCTAAGAGTACTGTGTGAGTGTGTGTGTGTGTGGCACTAACATCTATATTGCTGTTAACAGATAAATGCACCCATGTATATTTGAATACTTCATTTGAATCCATTACAGCGACTCTAGATTAAAAAATAACAGGATATTGAATAATAATTGTCTTTTGTTTCTTTCAGCAAATACAAATAAATACCTAAAAATTGATTGATTTTTTGGGGAAAAGTATCTGGCATTGGCAGAATTAATTCTGTTGGTGAGACACTGAAAGCTGCTTGGCTTTTCTCTTTTTCTCTAGTCTAGTACGCACTATAAGCCTTTGCACACGGCTTGTAGTGTGTGGACTGTACACAACCAAATACTCCAATCAATATCCATATCCAAGTCCAGACTACAATAATAGGCCAGAGGGTGAAACTGGGACACTCTGATCTTGCTGAAACACAGTCAGAGGAAAGCCGTTGTTTATTTTGGAACTGTGTAACTTTCAGGGAGTACGTGTTTGCATGCATTTGTGTGCCTCAGCAAGGCTGTCCCCTCTGTCGGTCAGTCAGTCTGTCCGTGCATTTGCACTGCTCCTTCCCAGGCCAGTGTTTATAATAAGTTAGGGTTGGATATTAAGAAAAAAAAAAGAAGATAAACATTTCTTTACTCAATGTTCTTGCTAATGAAATTATACCTTCCTGAACTGTGACAACACATCCACATTTCTGTGGGAGCAACAGGAAAGGCCGAGTCCGGGAGGAGAACGCACAGTCACGCCACACAACGGAATACCCCAGAACAGACCGGAACCAGTGTTTTCTTCGGCAAGGTTCCAGGGTGTTCCTTACTGGGAGGGAGTGAAATGGGGTGGGGGTGGGGGGCAGGAGGAGGGAGAGACAGAGAGGGGGGAAAGAGAAACAGAGAAGGGATGTAGAAGGGAGAGAGAAAAACCGATGGGGGATGGAGGAGGAAAAGTGCTTTCACTTGGAAATCCACAAACCTTTCCTTTATCGCTCTATTTTGACATTACAGCTGGATCAGGACTTAGAACATCAAACTTCCTGGACTATGCAGCAGATACTATACACCCCTGAGGATCACCCACCCCTGCACAGAAACCATTTGCTCTCCACTGGCTCCCTAGAGACACTATGTCACTCACATGTCCAACACCACACCTGTAGGCATTAAAACAGTCATTCTGTGAACACAGGCTACCCCCACATTGCTATAAATACAGATCATTCAGAGGTCAAGGCTAAGCAGAGCCCTTCAGTGAATGACATCACAGGAACTACCAAGCAGCTAAAGAATGTGAAGAGGAAGCCATTTTGAGCCTTTGAGGCACTGTACTTCCTGAATGTGCAGTGTCTATTTGATTAAGTAGAATCAAATACACACACACACACACACTACTGCCAGCAGAAAGCCTTCTCAATATGGAACAATGAGGCATGCTGGGCAACGTTATTACTTTTCTTTTTTAGCTGTTGAAGGCCAATAAGGTAAGAAAGACAGTATAGCAGTCTTCAGTAGAAAGGTAAGACAGTTTATCACACAGAACAAGAAGAGGAGTCAATGAATGGAGAAATGAATGTAGTGATGGTTAGCATCCTCATGTCATGATGCACAGTCATACTGTAAGATGGCCAGGAAAGAGCTCTCCCTCAAAAAAAAAAAAAGAATAAAGAGAAAAGCAAACCCCTGAAGCAGGAACACTTTCAGTTCATTACTTTGAGAAAACATAACTACAAAGGTAGGAATATGAATGAATTATGAAAAAAATGAAAATGTAAATTATACAACACAAAACTATATCCAGATGAAACTGCTGGATAACTTCCAGACCTTTTATGCTGATTTTTTTCTTTTCTATTTTGTATTTGAAAGGTCCCTATAATATCAAAATATAAAACATATATATTTGAAATGATAAAATAATACAAAAAAATGGATCTATCAGGATCATGAATACTGACAGCACCTGGAAGTGAACAACTGGTGCACCAGGACTGGAAGGAAGAATGATATCAATGAATTAACTCCCCTCTGCATCAGCCTGCAAAGATACTTATTGATGCCCAATGGCAAGACTGATTTCCCCACTGCAGATAAATTTAACCATAGTCTGTTCCCTGTGAAGCCTTAAGCCACCATCTTTCTTTGGGATTTGCTCATCTGCTTTGGACTGACAGTCAAACTTATAGAAGAAATAACAGTCAGACTACCAGACAGACATGCAGATTGTCAGACAGAATTAACAGAAATACTCATTTACATGTGAGTAACTCCTCTGGTCAATCAGTGGCCAGTAATGTCTCTGTGCCCACTGCATTAACCGCTCTCCTCTGATACAGTGAATGGACAGCTCAGCTGGTGAACTGCAGGGGTGGAAAGACATGCCTGCTAGCAGAAGAGATGAGCGTGTGCTTTTGGGCACCCTTCCGAATTAATGGAGGACTTTGCAGGGGGTGAGAGGGTGGAGGAGACATATCTGAAGAATGTTTTAACTTTCCAAACTGAGAAGAATAAAAAAACGGAGACAAAAAAAGCACACTATATAAATAAATTGGCCCTTGTATTCACATCACTTTGACCCCTGGGGAAGAGCCCATCCCCCCAAACCCACAAAAAAACATCAACAAACCCATGATTAACACTGTAATTGGAACAACATTTCTGTCCCCTCCGACTTCCAGCCCTGTGGGCAAGACCATCGAAATCATTCCCAAACTGTAGCTAGAGGGTAAGCACAAAAATAAATACATGCTGATAGCCCATTTCCTAGGACACTACTGGAAGACAGCAGAGAGCATTCTGGATTTTTTTCATGTGGAGTGTGTCCAATTGTGTTTCCTGCAATGCTTTCATCTGAGGGCGTGCAGCACCCTTAGTCCAGGAGAACCCAGCTTGAGACGCAGGGGTTTGGAGATGCTGGCCCACTCTTGAGCCCACAGGCCTGCCACTGAGCATTGAGCACCTTTACCGTTCTGTACATGGTACGCTGGGTCACCGCTGACGCCTTGCCCCAATGTGCAACCGATAGGAAAAAAGAAAATCTAAATCCTGTTATGGGCTGACTGCCATTAAAGAGAAGAGGAGCATATCTACGTGAAGCTGGCGAGCAGAGAAGTGAATGGGCAGAGCAGAGAGAGAACGAGAAGAACAGAACGCCTTCATCGCGGAGCCGCTCATTTAGACCAAACACGCATGCACACTCACACGCACACAATCACAGCAAATGAAAGGAATGCATGTTAATACGGCTCCTGGCTCTTTCTTTCAGCATAATGGTATGGTTTGCACTGCTGCACCTTTGCTGTAGGTCTGCAGACACATCAGGGGATGGGGGGATCCGGGCCCCACTATGATCCTGAAGTAATTTTCACCGCTCAAAATGCAGAAACTGCCTGTGACAGGCAGGGCAAAGAGGTTGATTAGCTCCTCTGCAGGCACTCTGAGCTGCTTTCCTTATGGACTCCATTTCATATGGTCCCTTTTAATTGTCTAGTGTGCATGGTGCAGTAATACAGTTCAGTGTTCAGATAGGTTTGGCTTTAATCACTAGTGTGTGTGTGTGTGTGAGAGAGAGAGAGAGAGACTATATGTGTGCATGACTGTGTGAGTCTGTGTGCATGCTATGCTGTAAGCGTATGGTTCCCTGTCAATCAAGTTGTGTTCTAATTAAAAGTTGCTGTAAAAGGTAGGGCATTGTTGCCTGGGACAAAAATCACTATCAGTCACACATTTTCATATGAATAGACCTTTTTAATTAAATTCAACGACTAATGAGTGCCTGTATCAAAATGATGAAGCAGTTCGCCAGACAAAAGACCCTCTGAAAACTGAGAGAAGAGCACATGCAACAGAGAAAAGTGTGTTAAAGAAACAGGAGGATTAAGAGAAAAAAGCAAAGAGACACACTGCCTTTCTACCTACTGTGTGTTTTTGTTCTTACTGAGGATTAGAAGAATGCTATTATGACATCGCAAAGGACAGCGAGCACTGGAGCCTTCAAATAGCACCGATGCCTTCAAAGAAGTTTATTGACACTGACAATGAAAATAAATAAATAGAAGCTGCAAAAAACAGTCTTATCTCCCCCACAGAGAAACGGAGCATGTCTAGAATGCATGCATGTCACACTCCCATTGAAGGTTCATTAACAGTAATAGTACAAAGCAAGAATGAGGTAACACAGCTATTGGCGTGGTCTGATTTGACATAGCAACCATAATAAACATCAAGGACTTTATACTGGTTCATAATTGAAAAGGCAGACAATTGTCTAAAACTGTACAGTGTGTGTGAAAACATTTATTTTTCAGCACTCAGTCATACACATACTTCTGAACTCATGAACATGCATTCTCATATGCACACACAAGTACACAAACACCCATACACACCAAAGAAGGAAATCTCAGTGTCTAAACCTTGGAATAGAGGACACAGAAAAAGTTTCTTTGGGTGGGGGGGGGGGGGGGGGGTGGTTGGGGGCTGTACAGCTAAAGCAGAGTTCACAGAGCACAGCTGATTCACATCCAACAAAAAGAACACAAACAAAAACTAAGCATTTAAAATTGTAAAAACACTGCTCGATTCAATCGAAGAGGTACTGAACCTGACAGCCAGTCACACTAGCATATAGGAACCGACACACTCTTCATCTACCCCCTCGCCCTAAATTCTGTCTTCTTTTCTATTGCTAATTTTATTTTATTTTTATTAAACTTCTAACATTGTGACCCCGGGATACATTTGCAAACTGTAACAATAAAATTAACTTGTAATGAACAAAATAATTGCACATCAAACACTGCAGTACGGAGAGCAGTATTCAGAAGAAAGGCACAATTTAGAGATTACATGGCTGGCAGCTAGCCCCGGCTGGAAATCACAGGGGGATTGGTTGAGAAGAGGAAGGCCTTCACAGCATCTCCTCACCATTCTTAAAACTTGTGTAATGGATATGCTGCAGGCCACAGTAAATTTAACATGCACAGAATCTCCATTCTGCACGCACAATCAACTTCAAAGCAGAGGAACTGAGTCTGAGGCAGTCAGTTGGGCAGAAGGAAGGGGGGAATGGACTGGGCGATACACACGTGTCTCTTGGAGTGACGGCAACTGAGGTGAAGTGAGGAGAGAGTAGTTGTTGGTGTTAGGATGATTTGGGGCGTAGCCATGTTTGAGTCAATACTCTAGCTCTCTCAATCTTCAAAAATAGGGTGGAAAGAAATAGCAGGGGGAAATAAATGAGGGAAAATCCACCAGATTTTCAGAGGAGGAAGAGATTTTAATAACTTTTCCTTTCTTTTCACGAGAGAGATGTGATAGCAAAACATGGCATTATGACAGTCAGTGACTGAAGTAGGCAGTATACTCCAAAGGATGTACAAACATTTTGAAAAAGAACCACAGACAACATCCTTGCACAAGTTCAGAAACGCTTTGTTCAAAAGTATTCAACTCAAAAGTATTCCAATCATGAAAATGATGCTACCACGGTTGTGTCTGAATGGGATACAGGAAATTTCAACCAAGTGGTGTCCTGTCAGATAGGTTCACCCAAAATGCCAAATTTAGTGCTCATCATTGACTGCACCAATAACATCACAAAAACCACACTCTACAGCACTGCACACACTAAAAACAGCTCACACCTGATGCACAAAATCTACAGACCAGCAATGATCACGCCCTCAATGCAGACCAACATAAACACTGATATAACTCATTAGAAGTGTTGCAAAAAATGTGATTAATGATTACAAGAGCTGCAATGAATTTGGTTCTGTCCAAAACGGAGAACCATTTAAAACTGGACTCTGTTTTTATCCCCTAATGCACTGCTGGCAGTAAGCACTGAATGGCCCCAGCATGAGACAGTGTCTGGTGAACTGGACTCGCCAGAAGGAGAAACTGTAGAGAGAATGGACAGAGCAGGAACAGAGAGAGCAGTCAGTGAAGCAGTGGGTGTGAGGAAAAAGAGAGACTGGGGAGAGATCAGTAGAGAGGCAGGGGTGGGATTGCCCATTACTATTAAAAGCTTATCAGAAGGCTTTTCAAGCTGAAGTTAATATGACCATCTGAAAGAGGAACAACGGGACTCTGATGAATTACCCAGCTGATATCACCAGTCATGGGGGCGGGGGGGGGGTTGGCAGACTGCTGAAGTGCAGAGGTATACACAGATACATCAACCCCCTCCTAAACCCCCCACCTGCCCTGCCCGAGCTGCAAGGCTGAATAAAGGGAGTCTGAGCGTCCCTTTCAACTCTACTCTACTGTTGCTATATTACTGTTTTATATACACACAGACGTTATAATTTTACGGTGTTTAACATTTTCTGTTAACATGCAGACACGCATGTCTGCTTCTGATGTTAACATAAATGCTACAAAAACATACACGCCCTCAACACCATAAAAGAAAAACAACAAAGTAATATATTCATAGAATGATTTTGGAAATGGCTCTTCCTCTCGTGTCTCGATACGCCTTTCTTCTTAATTTATTCTCACAGGGTTTGCTCATTCCCTGCAGCAGCAATGACCGCCTACACAAACCGTTAGTGTTCCCATTCGTTTTGCTTCATTTCTCCTACACTGCCCCACGACTCCAGCGCCATTAAGCCCAATTAACATTCCTGCCTTTGTTTTCTCTGAAAATTAGGTTACTTGTGCAAATTTTACACTGATTTATTGAACTCACATGAACCCACTGGTGGTTCACATTAAAAAGTCAACTGTTTATTTAACCTGTAATACAAACACACCATCGGTCCTTTGGAGCACAGTTTATCAGATGCAGGTTCATCGGCGGGACACTATTTTTTATTTATTTTTTTCTTGCGGTCAAATGTTGCAAATAATCAGAGCCTGACACATTTTGTAATGACAGGTGGCATTGATTTACTCTCCACATTAGCGAGGAAGATTTATAAGTCTGTTGTAACTGCACACAGTGCATTATACAAGAATGCTTTAAATGAATTCCAAACTTTCATCAGCTTCTTATTTCAAAATATGTACTGGAGAGGACCATAACCATTGTTGGCACTAAACAGACCAAAGTGTGTAATTAGATCAGCCCTCCCTAAATATGTATAAATATAATGCTACAATGTATTGTAGGCATGAAAAAGTCAAAGGCAGGTGGTCCATTTCATTTTTATACATTGACATAAATGTATCTGTACATTTGTATTTTGCATTATACTTCTATTGTACTTCTATTGTGCTTGTAGAAGGGAAAACGGAGCACTCTCTTTGTAAAAAGTAGGAAACAGGATATAAGCAGAGATGCAGAAGGATGGAATGCAGCCAATGCAGACTGCCCTTCCTCCATGACCCCTGACATCATCACTTCCAGGTCGCGCTGCGACGGCTGTTCCTGGGGTTGATCGGCAGGCCGGGGGTTTTCACATGACCCCATTCAAATCAGATCCAAACCTCAGACTCTAGACCCTTGTTCCCTGGTGTCCCCCTGCCAAAATTGTGCCCCCAGTCCTCTGCTTAAGCCACACTGACAAAGCCACAAGACCCACTCCCCCTCAGCCTGCCACAAAACTGTGTTTGAACTCAAACATCAAGTGCTGATAGCTCATCAGCGGGTGGGTGAGTGAGTTAATGATTATGGTTAGATTGCTCTATGGTTAGCGTGCTCCCCACTTGCCCCCCCCCCCCCCATACCGACCAGCAAGCTATGAGGCACATCAATGAAATGATACAAATATAGAAGCGGACACTTCAAAGGCAGTCCACACAGGCAGTCCCAAGCTATGATGTCATGGCTTCCTGGTGCTTAAATGGCCTGTCCATCACATCAAAGGAGATGTTAATTCATCTGCATGTTAACATTCACATGACCGGCATTATTCCAGCAGGTTGATTATCGTTCCTTTATTTGGGAACTGCTGCCACAGATTGTTCTAGATTCATTCTGGCAGCTTATATTTACAGAGGTTGACATAAAGCACCTTGGTCTCAGTGGTGTGGCAGCATTTTATGATAGCATTTGCGGAACTGTCGTGAGACTAGAGTTCAGAAAAAAACTGACATCCATCATCTTAACACAATTCCTTAGGATGAGACCAAACCCATGAGAGTGACAGAGCAGTGGGGCATCGCCCTGTACAGCGGGAAGCAAAGAGCAAGGATTTTTTGAGGATCTTGAGATCTCTCCATTACCCCAAGATGCCCAAAAACCTGTGTGTGACCTATTCGCATAGACCTACCCTGGAGACAGAGGGCATTGTGTCTGGGGCATGAAGTTTAGGAGTGCAAAGGTTAATTAAGGGTGGCCAAGGTCCCATGGTTAGCAGTTCTGCTCTCAGCATTTTCAAAATTCCAGCTGCTAGTGAGTTAACAGTAAAGCATCAGGTGCATTTTAAATATTTTACATTTTTCAGAAAAAGACAGAGAGAAAGAGAGAGGAGGAAAGAGGGAAAGAGAGAGAGCAGAAGTGAGAAGGAGAAAGACAGTGTCATACATTTCTGCCTTCCATTCAAAACAGTACCAATTGTGGTTCATTGTTTTAATAGTTCAGTAATTAGAGCAGCGGTTGTCTTGTTCATTAAGTGGTCACTCAGATTTGACTTTTATATGTGTTTTATGTGGAGATGTTAGGGAAAAAGAAAGGAACAAAAAAAATGTGAGTGAGAGAGGTCCTGGCAGGAATGCATGTGTATGCATATGATCCCTCCTATACTCACCGAACCACACCCACAGCACTTACACTGCTTCCTAATTACAGAAGCATTATTGCATCCAAAGTAATTGTATGAGAATAAAATTATGCACTAGGAGATTTACATTTGTCACTGAAAAGAGACAATACTACAAAGAACCACCTGAAAAGTGATATGTACTTTGTGTACTTTATGCAAGAAGGGACAAGAAGGCCTAGTGTTGACACTTTATTTTTTAAATACATGAAAGTACTTCCAACTTTTTGTTAGAAACTAAGTGTTATACAGCAAAATAATTTGTTAATTGATCTCTCTTGGACTTGTATATCATGTGAAGAGCTGGAACATTGTATTTTGTATTATTTCAGTAATATCTTCTGTGATCTGTCCATTAATGCTATTCATCTGCAAATCAAGCATTCATTCCTTTAACAGTGTTGAATGAAGACTTGTGTACTTCCTTCAGTAAGCACTGAATTCTGCAGCTGACTACATCCTTATGTGGCCGTTAAATAAACAGTGTTAGCACGTAAATCCTTTATGAAATTAATATGCAGGAGAAAACAGGTATGATGATGATGTCACTGACCCGATGTGCAGACGTAAATCGATGCATACTATTTAAATATTCATTTATAGTAGAAAGAACTCTCCTCAAAAACTATGCTACTGCTAAGCATCTGCTGACAAGCAGTCACAAGGAAAGCTGTTAACAGAGAAGGTGAAGAATAAGGAGACATGCATGTGAAAGGAGGGAGGGAGGGAGGGAGGGGTCATAAGTGGCCTGAATACAAAGCCTGTCCATTGCTCCTTCCATCCTGAAACTCATACCCTGACATACTGTCACCACGCAATCCAATCTCTACCCCACAGGAATGGGGTCGGGGGGGAGTGGTGATGCCCATGAGTCCAGCCTCAGCATGCTTTAACACACACTCAAAGCACCTGTCGGAAGATGGCAGGTAAGAAATTTCTGAGTCCAGTGTAGGTCTGCGGTGATGGTGGAGTGTTTTCAAAGGTGCCAAAATTTTTTTACATTTCAAGTTCCTCTGTCCAATAGCAGCTGGGTTCTCGCTGGCAGGAATGATTGATTGACACTCTTTTTAGTGCACTCTTCCGTATATGCTCTGTTTAACTGTTTTAGGTCCAATGTGCTCTATGGACAGACAGAAATACAATGCAAGGCTTGAAGCTGGGAGCAGAATATCAATATATTCTGCTTTGATAAGGTGTCTGGGTTAATTTGCATAAATGCTTTTCCCTGAGTGTATAACAAAGCAGCTAGAGATATGCAAACAAGCCAACGGTAATGAGTGATTAATGGTGGCCTTGGTGGGCCATTTTCTGATGCTTTTGCAAAAAGATTTTTTTGTTGCAAACAATTATGCTCAGTTTGCATATGAGAATGTCTGAGTGCATGTGTGAATAAACTGTAGAATTATACACACACACACATACACACTCCAGGTCGTTTCTCTGTGTACTAATAGAATGTGTACTAATAGCAGAATCAAAAACGTAATAATTCACTTGGTAATTATTGTACTTGGGCTCCGGCCAATGAAATCTCTGTTTGCAATCTAAAAAGGCTAGATAACAATATAACATGAATATGTAGTTTGTAAATCAAAAGAAAGCCGAACTGTTATGTCGGTCCCATTCATCACCAGTGACACAGCAGTGGGTGGTGACAAGGGATGGAGGTGGTCTCTCTCTCTCTCTCTCTCTCTCTCTATCTGTATGATGGCAGACTGGAGCTGTCCTGGTGATGAGCGCGAATCACTATGATGTTGATTTATGAGGGGCATCACCACAGCGCTCTGCTCATTGCCAAACACTATTCAAAACCCAGCTCTTCTCTCCGCTACACTCTTCTCCATCTTTTTAATAAACATCAGGCTAATTCCTCACCTTCCCTATTAGTTACATTTCCCTCCTGTTAAATCTCAGTGCTAATCTCATTATTCACTCTGTCACATCAGAATGGTGAGTACACATTCAACTCCGATGGCTATGAAGCATCTTTTTTGTTTTACAAACAAAAACTGTGTGTGCATGTGTGTGTGTGCGTGCATAGAGAGATATGGAAGTAGTAGTAGAGTATGCTGGCACTAACCATTTTAATTGGAAACACACATTGCTCAAAAATATACTGCTTAAGGAGTGTATTTTCATGTTCCTATATGAAACTCAAAGGGATTAGGGGAGAAATCATGGTTTTTGTATTTGGCTCAATTCTGAAAATATTACTCGAGATAGATTAATCATTTTTAATACAAACAACCTACATCCCTTGGCTACGATTACACACCACAATTACATTTCTGGGACATAGCATTCACTAGCAAAGTGACCGAAAGTACAGAGAGTGAAATGTTACATTTAACCCCAAGGTTGGGGTAAAAACTAATGTGGCATGGGGTACACCAACCGTTTTAATAGCTTTAAAAATTAACACAAAGTAAGGCAATTCAATACAATTCCATTGTGTATGATACAACCATGGCCTATCTATATAGGTGAAAATCTATCACAAGACTGCACATTATTCTCTGGTTCCTGTTAAATGTCTGTGTGATCCAAACAGCTGTATCAGTCGATGTCAAGTCACCACGTAGCCTAAAGTTAAAGTTGAGTTTAATATATGAACAAAGACACGGCCTGAGCTGAACAAATCCAATCAATTGGTTCATTAATAGTCTACTGACAACAGGCCCACAACCCTGTTCAGTTTAGCCCTGCAGGGGAGGTGTCTGCACTTGCTTGGCCAGCAATCACTTAATCTCTCATACTGTAACAGTGATTGTTTTATCTCTTTTACTGTAATGGTGCCAGTGTTTGATCTCTCATGCTGTAACAGTGTTGGTGTTTAATCTCCCATACTGTAACAGTATTGGTGTTTAATCTCCCATACTGTAACAGTGCTGGTGTTTGAGCGCTGATACTATAACAGTGTTGGTGTTTGATCTCTTATACTGTAACAGTATTGGTCTTTGATGTCTCTTACCGGTACAGTGTTGGTGTTTGAGCTCTCACTGTAACAGTATTGGTGTTTGATCTCTCAAATGTTACAGTGCTGGTATTTAATCTCTCTTACTGTAGCAGTGTTGGTGTTTGATCTTTTCATTCCTCTCAGTCCCTTGCCCTCCATGTATCTCATAGGAGTCGTTCCAGGAGCCCTGAGAAAGCTGCCATGTCTTTCTCTCATTGTTAATTAACAGCAGTCTTTAAGATGGGATTACACAGCCAGCCCCCACCCCACCAACACTGTGTTATCTTACCCAGAAAGAGCCCTGTCGCTCCCAGCAAAGACAGATAGGATTACCATGGGCATTACAGCAGACAGATACAGGGAAGAAAACACAGCCCACAGTTGTTTGTCTCCCTTAATGAAGCAGGAAAAGATGCTAATCCACAGAGAAAGGGGGATGAACAGAGGTAAATTCTGTCTATTCTTTTTCTTCTTCAAGCAGGATGCTGCACAATTACCTCTAATATCTCCATGAATGTGCAAAAAAGCCCTTGCCACATGTTGGTAACAAGAAGAAAAGACTCCAGTGGGCGAAGCACCATCAACACTGGACCAAGAAAGATTGAGAAAAGGCAGATACACATCCTTTTAAACCAGATCACTGTAGACAGGGAAACTAGCTCCTCTCTTGTTGCATTGAGTTCTTCCCATAGTTATATGATGGTTTCTTTTGCTAGAAACCACTAAATATTCATCTTCTGCCTCTGATGTTATTCTTATTCCTTCAGGTCTGCTCCTGTTAACATACTGCCCATCAGCTGGACCCTTCTGAGTGTGTACTGAACACTGTACCTGGAAATCTAAAGCTTCTTTTCAATTTCTTGCTGGGAATAACCTTGCTACTATATGTTTAATTGGCGCCGCACATCTAACCCTTCTTTTCCATATTTCATGCAACTTAGCGCCTATTTTACTTACACAACAGGCCAATGACATGAAGTAAAAAATAAAATAAAAAACACAGGTGGCCTACTACTTTTGACCTGCACTGTATAATAAAAAATATAATCAAATGACAGATTAATTATATTTGGTGAAAACAGATCTTGTCAGTATTCTTCAGTTTAACAGTGTAAGGCAAAGATATACAGAGTATTCGTGGCTAGATATAATTACTTTCAGGTTTAGTCATTCACTTCAGATTTTCAAAATGTGATCTAGAAACTGACTGAATCTTTTGTGCATCTGAAAACCCCTCTCCGGAATGGTTGTACGTCCTGGTAATTCTGTTCTGACTCTCCTGGGGTGGAAGGAGCTTCCCATAGTGGTCAGGGCAGCAGAGACACTGACATTCTATAGGGGCAAAATGAAAACCCACCACTTCAGACTGTATCTAAGCTTGTTCAACCCCAACCCCCTTTCCTAGAACTGCTTCTAATCAGAACACTGCATTTAATAGTGGATATGTTCAGAGAAAATGTGATTATGTATCAGTATCGGAATCCAGTGATTATTCTTGTACCATTACTGACTCTAGGAGTGTAAATGTAAATCAAAGATATAAGATATGTTATAGATGCTAAGACCATTCCTAAATGGATGCAAGGCAATATATATATACAATTTTCTTTTACCAAAACCTTAAAATGTGTATTTGGTGCTTCCCTAGTCTTGATAAATGACCATGGTAGCCACAGACCTTATGCTGTTACAACTCTTAAGGGTAATTTACCCTTAATCTCACTACAAGACAGCAATGGAGACAGGCACACACCAGAGAATCACACAGCTGTGATCGCCATGTTCAGCTAAAGGCGCTGGTGGGTTAGTGCACAGAATGAAATATGGCTCAATATTTCTCCTCCCATCTCGATGGGGCGGTCGTCCAGGGTATCAATGAGCATAGGTGTCTTATCTGCCCCGTGGCTCCCTTTGATAACAGAACCTCGTGCCCAGAGCAAAGACGAGAAGTGAGGCGTCTGCAGTGACCCTATCCTTGAGTGCTGGACGTAACTCAAACTGCGTCTCATCTCCCGCTCAGCTCTTATCTCGCTGCTCCTAGCTTCTGACCCGCGCATATATTTCTGACAGGTTTCGCTTTGCTCTATAACATGCAGCTGCTCTATGGTCTGTTTAGGGGTGAGTTTGAATATATCCCAGTTACCTTTCGTGCCTGTGTGCATCAGCAAGGATTTGTACGAGTACCCATGTGACGCGAGGGTATGTTCCTGCATGCGTCTGTGTCTGTGTGTGTGTGTGTGTGTGTGTGTGCATGCACGTGCGTGTTTCCGATGTTATTTTACGACATGCAGAATTCTCTTTCCATATTACACCCCCATTTTCCCATAAACCTTCTGCTTCATCCCCTTCCTCTCTGACACTCTGGCTCTTCCCCTCTCTCACTCTCATTTCAGCTTATCAATCAAAAATATATTAACTGCAAACTCGACGCCCATCAAAGCGTGAATTCCACAGACGAGGACAGATAAGACCCATCTGGGTAATAAATGCTCTGCCGTCTAAAAAAGCCTGTGCCGCTAGCTCGCTCGCCTCATCCAGGCCCCCTCCCATTCATATCTGCTTATTAATCTCCTCTCCCCTCTGCCATTCCCCCTTTCCTACTGCCAACGGAGAAGGCTCCCTGACAGGCCCATACATCACGAACACGCATGCACCCTCAAACATGTAAACACATTCACCCAGCAGAGACGCGCGGAGGCACACACCTGCTGTGTGAAAGGTACAGATGTGCAGCAAGCCTCCATCTTCTACACAGAAGTCAATGTGATCCAGAGGCCATTTTGGCCAAATGGTGGCAGAACGCATTGAGAGTGGAAATAGCAGATATAAATGGGAGGATGTACAGTAGAGAGGGAAGCATTTGAATGGGAGAACAAAGAATGGAAAAAAAGGAAGGAACAGACAGAGAGAAGAAAAAACGTGGAGAGTGATGGACAGGGAGAAAAGGAAGAAATAAAGTGGAGGTAGAAAGACAGGATGAAGAAAAGGAGAAACTGGAGAAAGGGACAAATGAAGGAGAGAATGGGTGAGCTTGGTTTTCTGTAAGAGTAACTAAGACAAGATAAGATAAAGCTAAAAGGGCCGTCAGTCTGTCGGAACAATTCAGGCACTGTCCCTCCCCCAACCATCTCCCCCTCTCTCACTTGGTCTCACTGTCTCCCTCTCTCCCTCCCTCACTCTCATCTTTTTGCTCTTCTCTTACTTTCCCTCTCTCATTCTCTTTCTGTCCCTCTCCCTCTCTCTCGACAAATGGCACAACAACTCAGATTTCCAATGATGCCTGCTCCGATATAACAGATCTCCAGAGGGATAGTTTATTGGCACGTCTAGCTTCATGCACCTGCTTTACAATAACATGATGTAGTTCTGTGTGTTTGCTGTCTTGTGTGTACTGCATACTCACAGATATACCAGAAGCACACGCTCTGTTTTCAGACATCTAACGAACAGTGCAGTTCATAAGTCAGGATTTGGTACTAGCAACTTATCCTTATTAGTTCCTTTAGGCCGTCTGATCGAAAATTAACATATCATTAATTGCAGGTCATCTATATTCATATCGGTTGTAAATATGGCCCTTTGATGACTTAAGTCTCACCACTTGGGACACACAAGTATGCGACTTAACTAATGCTTATAATCAGTTCCTCATGTTTTATACTCGTTCGCAAGCTAGTTGCATGATGACTGCTGGATCTGTGACCCAAGAACTACAAGGTGCGGGGATTCTTACTTAGCTTGCACTGTAACTGCATGTTCTCAGTTCATCTTTTTTTTGCCACATCAGCTTGTGTCTTGACGTTTGAGGCCTCCTACTCCACCACTCACGCCACCTCTCAATCCACCCTCTACCCCGACAGTACCACAACCCCAGGTGTGCAGGTATGAGCACAGAAGACCCCGAGTTGACTTTTAAATCCCGTCAGCACCATGGTAACTGTTGTTCTGCCCAATACAGCTTTCAAACTGCACTTTCCTGAAACAGTTCATTAATGACCACAAAAGCTACTTGTCAGTTGCAGGATATCACAGCTCAAACAACTGCTCCAAGTTTGCATGAATGAGGCAGCGCTTGCCAAATGTGACAGAAATCAGGCCAAGCTGCATGGGTTACAATGGGGAGTAAGCATGATTGCAGGGATAAGGGATTTTTTTTTTGACCAAGCAGAAATGTCCCCAGGAGACAGGTCCCCAGTAGGCATGTAGGGCTCTGATTCCAGTGAAGATGGAGAAGATTGTGAGATAATGATCGGTCCCAGCATGCTGCCCTGTTTCTCTGCTGTTCTCATACATGTGCCACAGGCCCTTCATCACTGGTCTCCACACGTGAATGCAAAGCCCACCTGAGCAGTCTCGTATTCAAGCAGCCTCATCTGACGCAACGAGGACAACGGTTAGCTAAAAACTTTTAATGTGGTAGCCCTTTTTCTGTTTGCAATGAATGTCTGCTGTTACTGTAGCTAGCAGTGAGAAAATGTAGTGCACGGCAAACAAAATTGGCTGTTGAAAGGGAACATGAAGAGTAAACAAGTAAGCTGACAATCATTTGGTTGTTACTATTAATCGTAATGAATACAATATTTTTTCCCAATTTTCAAAAACAATCCACACATAATCCTCTGTGAAAATATCTCTTCTTCTTTCCACCACACCCATTAAATCAGTCATCAGTGAACAATACAAAGCTTCAATATGAAATTCAACTTCAACTGTAACTTTTACAAGGGAATATAATTAGCAACAAACAATATCCTTGGTCAATTATTTGGTGCACCCACTACACACTTTGCTACATATTGCCTTCTCCAACTCTGAGAGAGAGAGAGAGAGAGAGGCGCCCTAAAAGGGCCTATAAAGGGTAAAGAATTGGAAATGAAAGAGGTCTTAGATACCAGGGAAGAAATAGAGAGAAAAAGAAAGAGAAAGCGAGGAAGAGGAAGGGCTGAGACTGAGCGAGGACTACTTGCCCAGTATTATCATCTGCAAACTCCAAACACTACTCACTAATCCCTCAAAGCACAATAAAACAAACAGGAACCACTGGAAGGTATTGATGAATAAAACATGTAGGCCCCAGAAACACAGGTAATCTATAGACACCAAGCCTCTTTACAAACGCAAGAATAAAACAGAAAAAACCGTCAGAGGCATATTCCAGTGCTCGCAAAAGAGCCACTGCGGTCAATTAGAGCCTTCTGTCTTCTTTTCATATGTGCTTCAAAACAACAGTTAAATAAAACTAATGAATGAGTAAAACATTTTCTTTTTCTTGTTTAGTTTAAAATATCGAGGTATGTGAAACAGAGATTTGAGCTTAAAAGAAAATGCCTTTGTAGAGGGAAGACAGATTTACTGCATGTGAAAATGCTTATATTAATTATAAATTATGCAGGTACACTAAAAGGCTTTGGTTGGAAGTAAATATTTGAACTACTAACTAAAAAGCCGAAGCGACCAGCCCTTTAATGAGAAGCAACCACTTTGAGCTGCTGAACACACCGCTACAACACACTTCTAACAGAGGAGATACTTAACACACTTCTCCCCCCCCCCCCCCCCACACACACACACAAACAACTTTATGTGCCACGTTCTACTACACAAAACTAACATATGAAACAATCATATTGTGTAATACTACTCATTCTTAAAGCACTGAACTACTGAACACAGACTGAACACACAACCCTTTGTGCTCCTTGTACTCTCGCGCAGGCACTTGAAGTGTGGCATGTGACATTGTGTAAGTTGGTAGACTTCTCTCTTCCCTTCTTTGTCCCAGGTCCCTTTTTCTAATTATTTTTGTGATTAAATAAAGATGACCTTTTTTAGTCAAGCCTCTCCCCCCTGCTCTCTCTCTCTCTCTCCCTTTCTCTCTCTGCTGTGACCTACAGTGGTGATGACGCCTGTGGGCTGGAATAACTGTCTGGTGCCAGGCTGCTGAGCCCGAGGCCTTGTGGGGGATGAGGCAGGGGTCAAAGGAGGTGGGGGGGAGGGGGGAATGCCTGCTTGGAACAAATAGGAGGTTGAGGAGAAGGAGGAGGGGTGGGGCTGTTCTTTAGCAACTTAAGTCGGCAGTATACTCCGTACGAAGTAGAACTTTTTGAGCAAAACGAAGCAATCAGAACAACTGACAAACAAAAAGACGCGGTGTTGTGTGTTCGTACGGTGCAATGTGCGACGGCCTCCAGGGAGAACTTCTCGAAAAGTTCTTTCTTGTTCGACCTCCCCCTCTCAGCTACTGGTCCAAATATCACATAGTTGGTTATATCACGCTTGAGAGTTCTGAGGGCTGAATTCACACGCTAATGTACGGAGAGTCAACGCCAATCTCTATTCTGTAGAGATGGAAATTCTGTGAGTTCTCGCATGTTTGATGAATGGTGCTATTCGTTTCAGCAAGTCATCAAAACGCCTAGCACACATTCAGAAATACGAAAAAATGGACCCCCTCGTCTAAACTCGTATTTGACGAATGTACAGAAAAAACTCTCCATTCTCAGTCCTATTTTGATTTAGAGGGAGAACGTACCATCTTCTTTGCTTTTTTTCTTCTTTTGCATAGCTAGGTAAACTAAAGCCACTTTAAACTTTTTGTTTTGTGATCTCGCGTAGCCCTTCTCTTTATACATCCATGGCGTAGCCGCGAGACGGAGGTCTGGTTGAGATTCCAGCCCCGGTTAATAGCTCCCGCCTAATTATTTGTAATTTATTCACGCCCCAGCGGCGTGGAGCAACTTTAAACGGTGCGGTGTTCTCACTGAGTATACCGACAACAGTGTTCGTGGACATGTTCGCCGGTGGTTCTCAATCCTGAAGTTCTTTCTTCTTACTGAGTATACTGCCAGCTTTAGCAGAGCTAACAATACTCCAGCCTCTCCCTCCATTCTCCATCCATTCCTGTCCTCCATTCACACAACCACACCTGATTCTTATGACCCAACAAAAACAGCCAGAGAGAAGATGACCACAATGAAAAGGGATAGACTAAAACAAACAAAGAAGCAAGCAAGCAAATAAAATAAAAACAGCCTGAGGACAGAGCAAGATTATGAAAATAAACTTACACTTCTTAGACTTGTTTCCATAAAAGACGTATTCATACTGACATACCAAGTTAACACATGGTTGTTGAATATTTTATTAAGCCAAATACATTAGACCACAGTGTTCTAGAAAGTATTGGCATATGCTTGCGTGTATTGTCCTAGGCAGACTGAACACAAAGGCAGTCCCACTTCTCAGGACTGAGAGACATACAGGCAGTTGGGTGGAAGATAATGATGAAATTTTGATGAAGACTGTACGGGAAGACAATAACATTTTGGGAATGACTTCATTTGTTAGGAGACAATTGTGGAGAATGTTTTGTTTTGTTAGGTGTTCACAATATGGGATAGGTTCAATTGTTTTGGGACAAATCAACCTCCACTTTGGGTGGATGGTTTGGCTGTCTTAGGAGAAAGTCAAGTTAGAAGACTAGCAAGAGGAAAAAATCTGGTTAAGTCTGGTGTTAAGACAGTAAGTGTGAGAGAAAGTTTTGAGAAGGCTAGGACAGACAATATTATGGCTAAAATATGGAAAAGGTTTTATAGTATTGGGGGACATGTTACAGACGTTTTATGATGAAATTATGTACAGGTGATAAAAACAGGTTGAGATGCAGGGCCTGGAAACAGGGCATTTGTGTTATCCTGACTAATATCAATTTAAAAATCAAGCTGCTGCCGTCTACTCCCCTCACATGAAAAACAGCTTGTTGACTGTCTATTAACCCTATCAGGACACAGTCACACAAGCAGATGGCTGTGACTGGAGGCCCTCGTGATGCAGGAAAGCTATGCTGGGTTAGGAGACAGAAAGTGTGACGGTGTTAGGAAACAGCCGCAGTGAAGATCTGGTTGTGATTTTGCGCTGGTCACTCACCGTCTTCAACACTCCCTTTCTCAGTTTGGTAAAGGCACAGGGTGACACGGGGGTCATGGTGCTTCAGGCATTCTGCCTGTCTCAGGGGGGAATGCAGTGGTGCACGTGGACAAATCTCTCCTTCCAACCTCTCAAAAAATTAAGCCTTTAGATCTTGCCTTTAGGAGCAATCAAAAAATACACCTAAGTGAAGGGTTAAGAAGGAGGCATCATATTCAGATGTGCGTGGCAAGGTTGAGAGATTTTTGTTTGAAGCATCTCTCTCCTCTTCTCACACATGCATACTGCACACTTGCTTAGGATACTTGTGTGATTCACCTGACATAATATCTACTCATGGAGACACAACGCTTTCCTAAAGGTTTATGAAGGGAAAAAAGCTTTGGACTACATTAATGGGGGTACCCGTTTGCCATTTATCACTTGATTTTTGATATGATCTTTTAAAAAAAGACGATACAGTACACTGTTGTTATGCTCCATGTTGCTTCAGATGTTTTCGCAAAAAAAAAAAACATTTTTGCAGTTTACTAACGGAGGACTTACTCGCAAATAGGAGACCAAGTTATGAAATCATTTGCATTCAACAAAAGATTCATTATAACAATATAATTAATAGGCTATTTTATTAAAAGAGCCCAATATTTAGCAGCGTGGGCAATTATTGGTACGGAATCCATTGAGAAATGCATACTAAAATCCTACTATAGCCTACTCTTTTTCACATTGTATTGAGGCTACATTATATCATAAAATCAAAGAGTTGGACTAAGCTAAAAGCCAATTGCTTTAATTGTACTCAGGTAAGTGTTTGTCATTACAATACGAACACACTAGGGGGAGGGAGAGCGATAGAGCGGTATCCAGTGCGGAACTCATTGTGGACCCAGTTCCTTCCTGGATTTGTTCCGCCACCGATTTCAGTTCAGGAGCCGTTGCTTTCGATCACACCGATGGGAGGGACGCAGAAAGCACGCCACGATCAAGTGGATCGAAGCTGTCATTGGCTAATGGCTACTACAGAGCCCAATGGCAAAAATTGTCAAATAGAAGTAACCGTGGCTTCAGTGAATGGCAAGTTCACAATTTACTGGCACCTAACCAAAGGAATTAATCCTTTCATGGAGGTGAGTCAGTTCCTTTCGTTCACTAAAAGGATAAATCACTCAGGAACAACACACTATTACCCCAGAGTGCTGTGGCACCCACTTTGAAAAATGCTGCTCTAAATATCCACTTGAGGCATTGTTTTATACACACTTCCCACAACATTCGCTGATACCACAAATCTAGTGCCTGATACACACTCTGTTTCCTCAAAGAAGTACGTTAACATTAACATCCTTCAGATTAAGGTTGTGACTCTCTGTGGTCATTACAGATCCCATGGAACTTTTTTTGAAAGAGTAGGGGTGTTAATCCAGGTGTCTTGGTTTCCTACTAAAACTGGCTCTCTCAGGCCACAAAATCATCCCCTATATCTCATTGGCTACACAATGCCTTGCATAAAGGATATGTTTTTTTAATTCTGGGACCAGGCCAACATTTTTATCATGCTGAATATGAAAGCATAGCTGTAAAACTAGTACTAGAATATTTGATTCTGTGTTTGTTTATGATCTTGCTTATTTGGTCTTCACTATGACACTCAACTACTAAGAGATGAGGTCTTGGTAGCATTGACTCTGGGGTACAGTTATTTGTCATGTGGTTTCCCGCTGAAAACATCTGGCTGGAATTGAACAGGGCTGAGGGATGTCAGCAGAGCTGTTGTGTGCAAACAGAAATTGAATAGCACAAGGCAAATTAAACACGATGCATCTAAAACAGAAACCACACAATGGAATTCTTAAAACAAGAGCCAAAATTCTAAGCCTGCCACTCATGGCACATTCTCACCCAGGTGAAGGGACAGGAGACAATAGCGGTCTAACCACAACTGCACCAGAGAGAGTCACATTATATTATATAATTATATGAGTCCAACACACACACGTTCATAAACATGAAATGTTCAACAAAATTCTTTCCTCCCTTCATCCGCCCTCCCTCTCATCATTTGAATTCTTTCTATTTTTATGATTCTGTTTGCCTGTTTTCCTTATCACTCCATCAGGAATTCTCCCTTACAGTCCTGATAAACAGACGGCACCACAGTCTTTGCTCCCCCTCCCTCTCTGCTCTGTTCTCTCCATCCTGTCCTCTCCTCCAGCCCTCTGCATGACGTTAAGGAGGGGCCGCAGACCGAGAGTAGCGGGACTGACAAAGCCCTGCGCGTGAAAGAGAAAGAAGATAAACCCAAATGAAGCAGAGAAAAGGAAAAGAACGTAAAACATTCAACGCTGACATTCTTCACAGTTACGGTGAAGGACGAAATCATGACAATGTTGTATCCCTTCACCTCCTGCGTTTGATGCAGTATCATGGTGATGCCGACATCGAGGTCAACTCTTCCTGTTATTATCCCTGGACTCAAAGGCAGCCATCACACTGACCACATCAACAAGGATAATCTATGTGGAGGACGGTAAAAAAAAAAAAAAAAATTGTTTCAAATAAAAAAATTATTTGCACTTATGTCTCGATATTGGAATGTTTTCTTATTTCTCAGCCTCATTATGGCTTCCTTGGCCTTCATTGTCACAACTCAAAATATAACTGACATTCCTCATGGTTATGGTGAAGTCTGCTTCACTATAACAAACTCCAAAGGCAATCAAAACCAAAACCAAGCAATGGAACACACCTGACTAATCAGAAACACCTGAGAAGCCATTTGTCCCAAACAAAATGTGGTGCTCTATGGTGGGGGGCTATATATAAAAAGTACTCTAATTTCTACATGGTGAAACCAAAATGTATACAAAAAAAGCATCTAAAAAAGCAGAGAATGTGCACTTCAACCACACATTAATTGTTGGATTACAAATCTAAAATTGTGGAGTACAGAGCCAAATCAAGAAAAAAATGTCTTTGTTTCAAACATTATGGAGCTCACTGTATAAGAACTACTGTTCAAGAGAACACACTAATATCGGTTAAAACCCAATGTGGCCCATTTCTGTTTAAACTTTACCCCTACCTCCTCTGTGAGGACCAGAGATATATACAGACAAGAATAGGCTTTGAGGGAGGAGGAGCCAGTGAAAAAGCGAAAAGGAATGAGATCGAATGAGTGAAGGAGGGCAGTCGCTAGTGCCTGTGTTGGTCAGGCGTGTCCAAACAGGCGGCGGTGTCAGACAGCCAGGCGTCAATCGGGGCCGCGCGTGTGCCACGGCACCCCGTGCCAGGGGCCCGCATGTTCGGCCCCCCACGCCCATGCTCACAATGCACACTCAGTGTCAGAGACACGTACCACAAGCATCAGAAATGTTAAATATTTAAGCAAGGGCTGAGGTATCACTGGGTCAGGTGGGGTGCAGAGGAGGGAGGCCATGTGGCAAGGGTTCGATTAAGAGGTGAAAAATAAAGCAATGGATAGAAAATAGACTGGAAAACTGCAAACAAACATCAACCAGAAGCCCTCACAGAAGAAAACATCAGCATGTCCCACAGTTTGTGATGCTGGAGCTATGCACTTCAGTTTTAACACAGGGCCCATCAACATTATTTCCCCAGCACAGTCCTAGGTGCCTGACCACAAGTCACCAGCAAATCCGACTGTTCATGATACTCTCTTACGTGGGAGTTACTGAAACTAATGCAATGTGGTCCCGGGGAACTGAGAACTATTACACTGCAGATTATTAATGAAGGCAGTTCATTTTCTTGTTCTTTCACTATGGGTCCAAATGGGCACAGAGTACGTCAGGAAGGGTATGATACAACAAGGTCACACAGTTGGAAGACACCAGCTTTGAGTAATGTCTGACTAGAAAATAGGCAGAGGTTTTTTCATCTAAACACACACACACATAAACACACACATGAAAACACACAAACCCTGACCTACCCCTGCATCAATAACCACACCCTCTGTAAATCTGTGCATTGCATTATTTTAAAAAATGTTTGATTTACTGAAAATCAAACAAATTATGTAAATTACATAATTTACATTTCATACACTTTCTAGAGCTCTGCCTGCTGGTAGACTACTTTCAGATACTTCGATGAAGGTGCCAACTGCAGGGCCCCAGCCAAGAAATTAAATGTTGGTTTCATCAACTGAAAATCTCTCATTTCAAGAGACTAGAATTTGTTGGTATGAGTGTATAGTCTTTTGAGGTAAAGCAATGACCACCTACTTGTATTTGTCGTTTGTATTGTTTTTGTATGAGAGAAATATTAGAGTAGCATGAAAGAGTTTTTTTAGGGCTTCATGTTTGCTTTGAAAACCAATGCTGCCATCAAGTGGTTCGTACAGTACATTACATTTATTTGGCAGACGCTTTTATCCAAAGTGATGTACAAACGTACATACCAAATGTCATCAGAACAACTACAAAACACAGGTCCGATAAGGTACAATACTCATGTTGTACAGTTATTCATAGTCAAGAACACACAGTGAACAATACTCTGACCTAACCTATGCTAAGTCAAGCTAGGGGGCAGTACAAGCTACAACATCAGGACAATGATACACAATACAATAAGTGCTGGAATGGATATGTAACATGAGTGGCATGAAAGAGGAGAATTCAGTGTTTGGTCTTTGTGTTTTCTTGCATGTAGTCCTAGCTGCTAGTTCCCCATGTCTAGTTTTTGCTTACCTGATCCCTCGTGTTGCCCTGTTATTTGTTTTGTAAGTGCTGGTCGATATTCCCTGTAAATACCTTTTGTTTAACTTGGCCCTGCCTCTGTGTTTGATCTCTGCACCTGGGTTCTGATCCTCTGTGAGGCCTGACAAATTCCTGGGTTCAGGGGTGAGACGGAACACATTGGAATGGGTGAGTTCAAGGGTGAGTTCAAGGCAATGAATCCATGAATTCTGCTCAGACCCACAGTTTCCTTTGTTCAACACAACATCAGAAATGGCTGCACAACCAATATTTAACAAAATTTACTACAGCAGATAGTTTTTCATTTTTCAGTCACTTTGGCATAACTTTTGATTCTGATCTCTCCTTTCAGGCCCACATTCATTCCACCTAAAGCACATTTCTAAATTAAGCAAGATTTTGTTCCTCCAGGATGCTGAAAAAATCCTTACTTTGCTGAGTGTTTAAATGTTTTTTATTTTTTTGGAACTTTAATAATAGTGTCCAGCACACTGTACTGGCTTCACAGGTGTTTGATCAGTCAGGTTTGTTAATTTTTTTTCTTAGTGCAGGCATACATGAGCTTTCTGTATCTTTAATTATTAAAAAGAAAGAGGGCACTGGTGAGCTCAGTAATGGCAAAGGGCCTGGCAGGTCAAGGAAGACCTCCACAGTTGATGAGCGAAGAATCCTCAGTATAATGAAGAAAAACCCCATGGCCAAAAGGAACTTCTCAAGATCTAAAGCATACCATCTCACCACAGATGGTGCTGTGTCCAGGTCTAAAATCGCATTGATGTGGATTCAGTATGTTTTTTGTGACTAATTTATCAGAGATTCCAGAATCTTCCAGAAACCAAGTGGGACTGAAAGCAAACCAATCCTGGGGTGAGTCAAATGCTCTGGCATGTGACCATGCCTTATCTCTTTGGCAAAGTCTGTCAGTGAGGTCCATGGAAAACTATGGATTTGATCTATTTTCACCCTCTGTTGCTTGAATTGGGTATGCTAATCTGTGATAGTGTTAAAACTGTAGAAACATGGTTTCTACAGTTTTTAGCAAGTGCAAGTTTTGGGTCAGGAATGGAAGCTGCAAAGCCAATGTCACTTAAACATAAATCATGAGTGAATGTTTGTTCTGAGATGTTTATAATTCATTTTGCAGACAACACGTAAGCAAGCCTTTATACAGTAGCTGTCACATCCCAAATTCAAGCGATGGGGTAGTGGTTGCTGACGTCCAAAGCAAAGACTCCACTAGAGAATAAATGTATGTGGTCTGTTGGTCAGAATTGCATTTTTTAAATTAGGTCAAGTTGGTTTAGATAGTAACTGTGTATGATTGAACTCACTGCCTGACCACGTCCGAGGAGCTGGTTAGCCAGTCTAGGTTCAGATCACCCATAACTAATAACACATAACTAGAAAGCAAAATGGACAAACTGTCAGCAGCACATCTGGGGACAGAAGGATGGTAAACTCCCACAGCTGTCAGTTGCACGCCACTTAAATTTCTAAAATTTGCACCATTAGGTCTAAGGATGGAATGAGTGGCCCTGAAGAAAGGAAGACCTTACCATACAGAGGGGCTGTTTAACTGCCCCTCTGTGTTTAGTTAGCAAGCTATGGACTGGTAATTTCCAGTATAAGTAATTGAAGAAAGATAAAAGTATTGGTAGTTTGTAGTGAATTCTCTTGCCAATGCCTAATGACTCCTTGGTCCTACCTTGCAAAAGTGATACGCCTACACGTTATCCAAAGAGTTTGGAAAACACACACACACACACACTTTTATACATATTATATATTGTCTTTATTCCACTGTGAAGCACTTCAGCCTGCTTGTTTCCTCGTATGAAATGTGCTCTACAGCCAAAAGCTTATTATATATTATCGAGCAAGGTCATATAAAGCACTTAAATCCCCACACACATTCACACACCTCCCATCAGCATAGCACAAATATCAGTAGAAAAGGGACAGGATGCCGTTACATCAGTGCTGATGTCAAAGCTTCCAAAGAGTTACTCCCATGTCTCAAAAAGTGACTCAAATATACACCATGACAATTTTTTCAGCACATTCCTAACTCTCTGCCTGCAACAAACTCAGCTATTTGTGTTTCCAATGAATAATGTTCACAGGGCAGCACTCAGCGATACTACCATGATTCTGGACTGTGTGCAGAGTTAATTCTCACAAGGATACTGGATTCAAGAGAAAGAGCCCCAACCTTTACCAACTACAACATACATTAATTGTATCATTTTTACCTTTATTCCTTTTCCTGGTTCCTTTTCAGAAATTTGTTGTTTCTGCAATAGGAAAATGTCACATTCTTATATGTGTATACCTAATGAATATGAGGTAAATAAGTGACATGGTAAGCTAGTTTTCACTTTTGGCAAGTAGCGCCATGGGGTTTGGTTTTAGAATGAAAAGATGAAGAAAAGTGTGGCTTGTAAATGGATAATTACAGATTTAGAAGTAAATACAGTCGTCAGACACATTAGCACTTGCTACTATAGCCGCACAAAATCATGTTACTCAATCATCAAGTAACCATAAATATATTCTAGTATTCTAGTGGAGAAAAACAGTGGCCAAACGCTGCGCTTCTCTTCGAAGCAACCTTTGTATACGGGGCTGCCACGAACCGGGTGCTTCCAGGGCCGACAATGCTGAGCAAGAGTATTTGTGTAAGCGTTTGTTTCTTTGGAACACATTCACACGATAAAAACAAACCCTACGACCGCAGAAGATTAAATACCTTGCTTTTTTTTTTTTTTTTTTAGACAGTAGAGTCGGGTTAGTTACGTCTGGTGCGAGGGTGAATCTAAAATAAGATTACATGTTATTTACGTTTTTGGCAATGTATGCGAGTGTCATGAAATTATTAAAACAAAAATGTAGAATTCACTCAGTATCACAGCGTACAATTAGTTTTAGCTTCAATCATACCGTATTTATGTTCTTCCAGTGACCAAACAATGGAGGTGAGACAAAGGGGCGAGAGCGAATAAAACAAACCGCATTTTGTAACTTGCGCAAATATGACCTAACGCGATAGTGCATGAGAGAGCTATCGGTGATCTGCCAGGTCTTAGTGTTATACCTGTTTCATTAATTGGAAGAAAAGGCTACCTTTTGCCTTTTACTCTACGATGTTCTCTGGCCCCAGTCCTTACTAAATAATTGAGATAGGAACCACTTTGTCGTCACAAGAGTTTAAGCAAACAAACTCTTGAAGACACACTCAATGAATGAAGCCAGATTTGATTTGTGTGTGGTAGAATATAAAATACAAGAACATAACAATGGTGCTTGTAATATATAACAAAATATTTTTTTTTACAATTTATATAAATTAGTGTTGGCTTTATACCTATACGGTAATGTGCACAGTTCATGTATTTTATTTTATAAAGCATGTGCACAGAACTTCAAATTTCTTAGAAATATTATTGCATATGGAGAATGCACGTATGCATAGCATATTGGTGCATAAAATGGCATGAGACAGATCTTTCAAGAAATAGTTTTTCTTTTATTCCTTCTACTCTCTCTCTCTCTCTCTCTCTCTCTCTCTCGCAAATAGCCTTTCAAAAAGTACTGCTTCTATATTGGTGCCATGCTCTTTGCTGTCATTACTGTTTAGCAAGGTAACAATTATGCCTGACAAGTCAGCAAGGTTCATGAATATTCTTTAAAATATACAAAAAAGAAGAAAAAAATCATTTTAAATGACAACAAGTTAGATAAGCAGATTCTAGCAAGCCTGGCAAGCAGATCCTTGCACAAACAGTACAGTCTACCAGTGGTCTTCAGCCCCCTCAAGCACTAATGCTTAAAAAGTAATACAGTGTCCTGGTTGTTTGATTGCCTGGGGTCTTTTCTGCGGAAACAGTGTTTTGCTAGGAATGAGGTAAAATGGATACTGGCCTAAATCAGACTACCACACCCACAACACCACCCTGTGCAGTCTATAAAAGGAATGGAAATGTGTACTCTATGTGCTCAGTCTGGCACAAACTCTCCCTCTTCACCGCTTGTTTTTTACAGAAGGTGTTAAAGGCCTTTGCTTGGCAAAGCCTCTGACCTGCTGCAGTGCAAACTGAAAGAACCCCAACTAACCACACACCACCATCACTTCGTAGGTCTTGCTCTTCACCTCGCCCTTCAGGCCCAGCTTACTCCTGGCCCCTTTCAGGTCTTCCTCCTTCATCACTGGCCTCTTCTTATTCTTCTTCACCAGGCTGGAGGCAGGAAAACAGAGGGGAAAATGTAACCCAAGGCAACTTCCTTTCAGGTCATAGCTTCTTACAGAACCTATTTGCTAACAGAATCATTGGCAGACCATAAATTAATTTCCTACTCAATCCCATGTCAAGTTCTGATGTTCAGACACAGTCCTGATCAGCTTCTGATCAGCTCATGACAAAGTCTTGGAGATTTTGAAACGTACTTGTACCCTTGCACAGTCCTACACACTGTCCTGACCCACAGAGAGAGAAAAAAGAACAAGTTCAGCTGTGTTTCAACATCCGTGTGGTACTGGGGACATCATCTGTGCCATTGATGGGTGCCACATGAAAATCATGTGGCCAATAGTCAGAGTGGGGGATGACCTGAATAGGAAATCTTTCTATTCAGTCCTCCTCCAGGACATTGTGGATGATAAAGGATGGCTCCTAAACATTTGTGCTGGCATGATGCCAGAATGCTGAGGGCTTCAACATTTTTTGACACCTGGCCACAGTTTTTGGAGACATATTGCCTTTTTGGTGATACTACCTTCATCAAGTGTGATAATGGTGCACTGATTGAGGAAGATCTGAGTAATGCCAGGATCAGCCATGGTAGAGTGGTGGTAGAACAGGTTTTCGAAAGGATGAAGTGTAAGTGGAAGTGACTTTGTGACCTCCGGAACACCAGGCTGGACATTTAAATCAAAATCATAGAGTCAGTGTGCACCCTGCACAATATGCGTATTGATGTCTCAGTTGTCTTTGAATAGTATCCATGACAACGATTAGTCTATTTCAGTTAAAGGGGGATTATTGGTGCTTAATGTTATTTATTAAAAAGTACAAAAAAGAGGGCAAATATTAAATGTTCTTTTGAATATAAATAATAAAAGACAAATTTATTTAGTATTTATTTTTATTTTATTATCCTTTTTTGCTCAAAGTAATAATCCATTCTGAGCGGCCCAAGCGGCCTGTAGTCAGGCTGCCCTTGTGGCATTTGCCGATCTTGCCCAATTATCAGTCTGTCACTGGCTGTGTCCCTGGCAAAGAACTCCTCTCCATGTGAAATTACATCTTTTGCAAAATAACTCCAAACTAATGGCTTATGAGCATTGCTTTCAAACTTATTTTCACATTTGCACTTTTCAGTTGCTTATTCACAACCTGGTACCATCCAGAATACAGTCTTAAATGCGTCCTACCTGGGACAACTCTTGTTTGTCCAGCCTATTGTATATCTGGCTATGTGAGAGTCAGCACTCTGCTACTGACCCAGGGCATGTAGTCATAGTAACATTGCCACTATAGCAACAAGATGGGATCCAGCCCGGAACTGGCATAAGCAGTTTACGCTGAAAGTAAAACAGTTACGTCTAAGCCTCCACGATGAAAGCACATGCGCGCGCACACGCACACACACACACACACACACACACACACACACACACACACACATACCCATTTGCCCCCTTTTGTGGGGTGCTCCAGAATGATTATTTTCTTTCTTGGCTACTTCTGAACTAAAGCACACATACCCAAATTTTCCTTTAAATCAGCCTACCTGATTACTTTAACAACTCAACAATTTTAATTTTGAAATTAGAAAATAACAAGGTATTTATACATATTTATACTAGTGATCAGTTATTAATTTTGAAATTCTCTTTATTTTTGTGATGGAAAACACAAGTCAGGGAGAGTCCATCATAACATTTATTTGAGATCTTAGGTTTTCATATTTTGAGGAATTTATCCTTGTCTGTGGAAAAAAATAGATGTATGTTCAGCTCTTGGTGCAGCTTAGCTGGTTTTGAATAATCCAGTAACTATGTAGTCACTGGCTCTGCCGTCGATGAGTCCTGTGCCGTTGTTGTGAATGAACCAGCATGGCACGGGCTCCCCATTCTTCATATCCCAACGGAAGTCTCGCTGCCAGCCCCTGTCACCATAGAGCCACACAATGCATGTGAATGACAGTGAGACCAAAATGTAGTGTTGTAATGTCTGATTGTGTTTGTTTGCGTGCATGTGTGTGTGTGCGTGGTGTGTGTCTGTGTGCGCGCGTGCGTGTGTGTGCGCACGTATCTGTATCAGATACGTGTGTGTTGTTTTCTGTTACCTGGTAACAGAGAGTTCTGATCCCTTCACCATCATCGTGGCATCTGGTTTGTCTGGTGTGTCTGAATGATGGAGCTCACCAACCTCAAAATGCACGCCTTTATAAAACTGGCCTTTATGTTGGGGGGAAAGTTTCAGAGAACACATAGAGTTATGTGCAATACAATTACTGTACAAGAACACTGAAAAGCAGTTCACAGCGACATATAGATAGATATACAGGAAGATTAAATAATTTCCCAAGCCAGCCCAGTCCCTGGTCTTACCGAGCAGGCCATGGACACTGGGAGAGAGTAGGTGGCTGTCCAGGGTGTATAAACCCAGGTAATCCCTGTGGTAGGGATGCTTTTTCCACACCTTGTGCAAGATGATGACAAACTTCACAGAGTCCTTAAGGGCAACAGTCAGACTTCGGTCCTTTTTCACCTGCAAGTCAACACTGCAAGATAGAGCACTCTAGTTCAGGTGGGGGTGAGACTGGAAGGGGGGGCGGAGGGGGTTGGGGTGTTATTTAGTGTGTAGCAATAGCAATAGCCACTGGCAATAATTACAGACAAGTCGATTTGTCCTCTTTGGTTTTGAATTGTAAGCATTTTGTCTACTATTGTGATGGGCTTGGGGTCTAACGTATCTCATTAACACGCATGCACATTTAAAAAAAGTTGGGCATGTGTTTCACATGCAGTGACATACTGCTGACCGCGTTGGTATGGGTCGGAGAACAGCCTCCTATGGCCGGGGTGAGTCTATTTGTTTTCCTGTTGGTAAGTGGAGGCTGCCTTGCCTGTGTTTTAGTTTTGTTTTATTTACATACTCAATACATACAAATCCTTTGTTAGACCATAATCTTTTGGTATGCACTTTATTTTTGCTCATATTTTACAGGTCTAATGGAAGGGTCATACATAACATGACCAAGAGTCTGTGGACACCCGTTCTAATTAATGGGTTTGGCTACTTCAGCCACACTGATTGCTAACAGGTGCATGAAATCAAGCATACAGCCATGCAATCTGCATAGGCAAACATTGGCAGGAGAATGGGTCATACTGAAGAGCTCAGTGACTTTCATCATGGTACTGTCACAGGATGCCACCTTTTCAACAAGTCAGTCAATCAAATTTATGCCCTGCTAGAGCTGCCCACCTATAAGTGCTGTTACTGTGAAGTGGAAACATTGAGGAGCAACAACAGCTCACCCGTGAAGCGGTAGGCCACACAAGCCCACAGAATGGGACCGGCGAGTACTGAACCTCGTAGCGCATAAAAATCATCTGTCCTCGGTTGCAACACTCACTACCGAGTTCCAGACTGCTTCTAGAAGCAACATCAGCACAAGGACTGCTTGTCCAGAGCTTCATGAATTGTGTTTAAATGGCTGAGCAGCTGCACACAAGCCTAAGCTCACCATGCGCAATGCCAAGTGTTGGCTGGAGTGGTGTAAAGCACACCACCATAGGACTCTGGAGCACTGGAAACAGGTTCTCTGGAGTGCTGAATCACGCTTCGCTATCTGGCAGTCTGATGGATGAATCTGGGTTTGGCGAATGCCAGGAGAATGCCACCTGCCCGAATAGTGTGAACAGTAAAGTTAGGTGTTTTGTCTGTTTTGTCCGTAGTTCCACATAAGGAAAATCTTAATGCTTCAACATACAATGACATTCTAGAAAATTGTGTACTTCCAACTTTGTGGCAACAGTTTGGAGAAGGTATGTTTCAGTATGACAATGCCCTCATGCACAAAGTGAGGTCCATAAAGAAATGGTTGGCAGAGTTTAGGGTAGAAGAACTTGACTGGCCTACACAGAGCCCTGACCCTCAACCCCAATGGCATTATTGCCGGACCTCACTAATGCACTTGTGTCTGAATGGAAGCCAGTCTCTGGAGCCGTGTTCCAAAATCTAGTGGACAGCCTTCCCAGAAGAGTGGAGGCTGTTATAGCAGCAAAGACGGGACAAGCTCCACATTAATGTCCATGGTTTTGGAATGAGACATCCAAAAAGTACGTATGGGTGTGATGTTCGGGTGTCCACATACTTTTGGCCATGTAGTGTATAACTGTGCACCAGGGTCACTTGAAGAACAAGGTGCTGGACTAAGAAAGTCTATGCACTGCCTTGGAAGATTGTGAGCTTTTACTTGCTGCTCACCTGGGCCACTTGAGGGATACCGCGTCGGACCAGGAGAGTGAAGTTTGTGTCCCACCCTGTAACACTGTGATACTCTGCGTGGTCACCTCCAGTCGGAGCCCAAGCTTCTGGTGAATGATCCCAAATCGGCCAAAATAAGTATTGATTTTACTCCCAGGGTCCACCTTCTTGTCCCCAATAGTCTGCCCATTGACCACAATTCCTGCAGACGGTTCAGGGGTCAAACGGCACACATCAGGAAGGGGAAGAACAGTTCAAGGCAATGCATTTATGAATTCTGCTCAACCCCACAGAGCTGCGTATGATTAACCCAGCATCACAATTGGCCACACAACCGATATTTACTACATTTACTGTAGCAGGTTTTCATTTCTTCTGAATAAATCAATTATTCAGAATTACAATAGTTGTGAGTACACAAAGCCAATGGAATCAGATGGATTTTTAAAGCTTAGTAAGCAGAAACTGTGAGTGATTTTGGAGTGGAGCTTCAAGACCTACACTTTGCAAAATCATCCCAATGTCCACGCCACATGTGTTCAGTACAGGAATGAAGTAGATTGTATCTCCACATGCACTTCTTTAATATACTATTGGCTGCACTCCAAATCTCACCTGGCAGCGGGTCTCTGACCAGATTGAAGATGGTTCCAGGTGCATCATCAATGTTGAAACACAGAGAGTCTTTCTGGTCTGGCACACTGATGATGAAGTGGGGGTCACCATCCACTGTCAATGAATATCACAGAATCAATGCTCATCAGAGGGAAACATGCTATTTCTGCTCCTATACAGATAATTCCCATGTTGACAGACATGCCCACTTCAACCAAGCTGTCTTATAGGACATGGGTATAAAGCTTAGTTACTGTGTGGTATTTGTGTTTTGCCGTGGATGGTTACATTGGTTAGTTTACTGAACTGTAGAAATTCATGCTAATGTATGCCTCCAAATACTGTACACAATAGCAAAATGTTTGATTATGTGGAATTTGTTTTCAGCTGATCAGTGAAAGGATGAGAACCAGAAAGGAAAATTTGGAACGCACCGCTTGTAACAGGTTGGTGATACGATGTGTGCCAGGATTGGGAGGAATCTGAAATCAGAAATGCATTTTATGTCATCATCACCTTCAGTGACAGGTGGGGTTAAGTGACAATGGGATTTTCTATAAGTTTAGACTGCCCACTTTAGAAGACCACTTATCTGACCATGGAATACACATATATTTTCCAACTGAATATGATATATATAGCATGTGTCACATGCCAGCGTGACACCCGTAGGATGAAGATGCGGCAGTACCGGGAAACACCGTCGGTTTCCGCATGGAGAGAGAGAGCATGCACCCACACGAACGCAAAATCAAATAAAATAACATCTTCACCCTTCCCCCTCACAGGTTCCAGGCAGAAAACAATAAACTAAAACAACAAACTAAAATAATAAAGAAAAAAGAAAGTAAAACCCAGGACTGTTTTTTAGCATGCCGCTGGGTGTGAGCTCCTGGTCTTGGCCCCAAACTGTGGAGAGCAACACACCTGGTTAGTTAATGCAACTCTCTCCACCAGCAGGTGTGACCAAGACCAATCTGCTTCTCTGGCAGATCACGTGCCACAACATGAAAATGATATTTAATAATTTTGATTCAAATAAAATCTGCTTTAACACATTTTTAATCTTATTAAAATGTTAAACTAGGGCAGGATGAGATGGATGACTGAGAATTTCACTGAGATTCCAGGAAATGTAGATAAACAAAGGGTGTTTCATAGCTGACCAATACTTACAACCAGTTGAAGATGGAATCCGTCGCTCACCTATAAACGAACATGAAACAAAATGTCAATGCTTTTATCACCAGTGCTTGGGATCACCAGTCAGAGATTCTGCTGTTTATAAAGGCTATCTGTAAGGTTATCTTTAACAAAACCTGCACTTCAATAATTTAAATTACACCATCTGTGCATCTGCATTCTTTATGATTTCTAAATTCTCTCTCAGTAAATCTGGCCCTCAGTGATTTATGATTTACAGCAGATTATTCTGTAGCGCATATGTGAGTAGTACATGCTACAATATTTATCCCACCCCCCTCCCGCCTCCGATTCATACCCTCAGTCAGTTTGTCAGCAATGAGTGTGTCCGCTGGGGCCTCGTCACTCTGTGGTTTTGTGGCCACCATGGAGGTGAGGGGAGTGACAAAGTTGTACTGCAGGGACAGTTCCAGAGCACGGGAAGTGGCATTCGCCTTCTCATATGCCGGGCCACTATCCCTGTTGAGGGTCAAATCCAGAGACAGAGGGTAGTGTGAACAATCCTTCCATATGATGGAGACATTTCTAATCTGTGAGTCAGTGGCTTTAGTTAGACAAGGGTAGAACGTCACAGAATTGAAACTGAAATGTGAAACAGTGGACATGCACGGTTTTGGGGATCAAAGTGGTACTCTTCTCTAACAGCCTAAGTGTCATGTACTGTCACAGAAGGGATTCATACTGACTTCTTGCTTAGCAGCTGTTGGATCGTGAGGTACGCCCAAAGACGCTCTGTGAAATCCCCAAAGATATACTCCTCATCTGGGAACACCACATTCCAGTCCAGGGTGTTGGCTTGACCCTTGTAAGAGAAATCCTCTTCCACCTGGGGACACAGCAAAGTGCATAAATCATTGCAAGGTTTGGGCAGTGATTATAGAGGGGTAGTGGACACAGTGCTGAACAAGGGGCATTTATTTCAGAGCAGTGTTGAACTGGAGGTAAGACCACGCACAGGGGTGGATAGAACTGTGCATAGCAATATAAAAATGTATTCTCATTTTGTATTGCCATAATGTTTTACCCTTTCCTTCATACTGGAATGTCCTATTTTATTTGTTGGCTGTCGTAAAATACTGCAATACGCTCCATCAATTTGGGAGAATGCACACAAGCATGTGTTTTCCATGCTGTTGTCCTCTAGCTGAGCAGTCATAACACAGTCCCTTCTCTAGTGGTTGATGCTAGACTTGCTGTGGTGTTCGGTTTAACCAGTGGCATATTGTGCACATCTACTGTGTTATCTCCACTGCACATCAATACCAGTCAACACCAGTATTTTGTAATTAAACAAAAATTGTGCATATTTTATTGACATTATTTAAGATTGTGAAGTACTCTTCAATCTCTACACTCACACTCTAAATATATTCACAGCACAGATCTTCAATGCGCAGATGGTGTAATTTAAATTATTTTGAATTGCAGGTTTTGATAAAGATAACCTTACAGATAGCCTTTATTACAGGTTGAAAGGTGACCCTTGTCTGGTGCCACCTGTCCATCATGGTGACTTTTTGGTTCTCCCTTTCACTTGTCTTTATATATTACCTATGCATCATGGTTATCTGCATAACACAGCCAGTGGCCATGCTGTTGCTCTCCCACAGGGGCCTTATTCATGTGTATGACGGCCAAAACACTGCAGAGTTTCACTAATCTTGGCTCACAAGAAGGTGCCTTAAGCCCTTTGGCGTTTCTGAGAAACACCTTTATCTTTATTTGTTTTTTTTCTTCAGGGGTTGGCACTCTCTCATAAGATTGGTCCTGTAGTGGCGGCTAGTATAGCAGCTAGCAACTCTGTGATTAGGTAAGTTGATGGAGGCAAAAGTGTACATGGGAAAATTGCAGAGGAAACGGTTGCCAGTAATACAGAAATACAGTGAAACCTTTGTGGACCGGGGGGGTGGGGGGATTTCATGGGCTACCATGGACGCAACCTCAGCAACTGCCCTTGTCACCTGTGCCTAGAGGCAGCCCTGCTCAAAATAAAAAAGTACCTGTCGTTTAAAAAAGAAAAAATACACAGAGGGAAAAAATCTCTGCAGCCGAAAGGCCACTTTTGCTGCCATACGGGAGGTAGAGGCTTCAACATATGTTGGTGTCTATCTGAGCATGTGCCAGGCCTGACTCACATGGTTTTTCTTTATTTCCCTTCTTTCACTTC
Source organism: Anguilla rostrata (assembly GCF_018555375.3). NCBI lineage: Eukaryota > Metazoa > Chordata > Actinopteri > Anguilliformes > Anguillidae > Anguilla > Anguilla rostrata. The sequence continues at coordinate 24,342,733 of NC_057945.1, forward strand.
CAATCATTAACAAATTGTTAGCATGGACCATTCTCATACATGTGACAACACACAAAACAGTGTTACTGTATCTCACCCCCTGTGCTGACACCTCCACCAGGAAGTTGTTCAGGTCATTATCAGACAGTCGGCCAGCCACAACAATCTCAGATCCATTGAAGAGCTGCTTGAAGTGATGGTTGGTCAGCGATTCGACAGCATTTTCTGGATAATGCATGTTTACCTCAGAGAGCAAAGGGCTGGCCACCTCAGAGTAGAAACCCTAAAACAGACAAATATGTAAGAGCTATGAATGTATGATCTCACACTCAAGCATGCATGCAAGGCATAATATAGATTATTATCGTAAAAAATACATAAGAGTTGTTGGGAGTATAATTAACTATATAGCAGTGCTGGTACAGCAGAGCCCAGTACATACAAATGTATTACAGCAAAGGTAACAATGTGGGGGTTAATAAGGGGTCAGCACATGCAGTTGCAAGGAAGCATCAGAGTCTTCATAGATCCTTCTGGCCAATCCATTGTTCTGCTTCGCCATCACATCCAAAAAATTGTAATCAACATCATAGCCAAATCCAAGGCAGAACAAAGTCATGCTGTCATTCATCGCATTCTGTGCATTCTCTTGGATCTTGTCAAGCCTGGACTCCCCTGCACACAGACACAAGCAAACAAGCACTTAAACAGACTGTTTTCCCTTAACAATAATGCAACTATGTTATTCTTTTACGTGAGTCACATACTGGCGTTGTTTAGTAATTGCTATTGTCCACTAAACAGTACTTTATTGAGTGTTGTGGCTGTGTTGTCTGACTAATAGTGAAAAAATTAATGACACTTGAGCATACCAACATTAGGCTGCCCATCTGTCAGCAAGATGATCATAGACACACTCCTCTTTGGCAGCTTCTCTTTAGCTGCATCGTCTTGCAGCATTTTAACTGCATCAATCACAGCATCATTGATGTTGGTACCTAAGGGAAGATGAAGTGGGAAAATCACAAGATTTAGATGAAAGCCATGCAGAGAGAAAAAGATACACAGAAAGACACACCATCCAAAGCAAAACAGAGAAATACATTGAAATTAAAAGCAATATAACTGTAAAAACATATGCTCCTACAATCTCTTGGTGACCCCATCATGAAATGCATGGAGCTCATGAGGAACACATAGGGAAATGGTACATTAAGGTTCAGTATAATACCTTAAGTGGTAGGACTTGTAAACTATCCAGATTTTTTATAAGGAAAACTTCCTGTTTAATAGAAACAAGAAAAAGCCCCTGCTAGATTTACATATTAAGTACCAAAATAGTGAAAAGAAATAGAACATTTTGTTTTATTTAGGGTGGTCTGGTAGCTTGATTTATATTAGTGTAACAAAACACAAATTGAGTGTTCAAATTATTATTTTTTTACTTTAATAATGCAGTACCCTCTGGTCAGGTTCAAGCAAATGCCTCCTACAGCAAGATAATTATCCCAAACATATTGCTAAAGCAACAAAGGAGTTTTTCAAAGACAAAAACTGGATAATTCTGGACTGGCTAAAAACATACATTTCATAGGCTGAAGAGAAAACTTAAGGCAACTAGCCCCTGAAACAAGAAGGAGCTGAAGACTGCTGCATACAGGCCTGGCTGAGCATCAACAAAGAAGATACTCAGCACCTGGTGATGTCTATGGGTGACCGACTTCAAGCAGTCATTGAATGCAATAGATATGCAACAGTACTGAACATGACTACTTTCATTTACATAACAGTAATATGTGCCAAACATTATGGTGTCAAGTCGAGATTGCTATGTATAAAATGTGCTGTACTTTCTACAGAATGAATTCAAAATGTTTAAAAATACACTTTAGTAAAAGCTGAAAATCTGCACTTTAACATGTGATTACAAAACAAAAATTGTGGAGTACAGAGCCAAATCCAGAAAAAATATGTCTTTGCCCCAAACATTATGGAGAGAGCTGTACATGCTTATAATAATGCTATTGCTAAAAGATTGATTCTCACTCACCTCCAGTGTCAGTGATTTTCCTGACAAAGACCTTAGCCTCTTCAACATTCTCTTTAGTGGCCTTGTCCAGGGATGGTTTCATTCTTCGGATTGAGGACTCGAATAGGATTATACCAAAGTGGTCATCTTCATTGAGGTCGTCCAGGATAGTCAGCAGGGCCTCACGGGTCTGAGGGAGTGACATCATAATTACAGAGGCACCCCCGTAACACCTGACACGCATTAACACCTAACATGCAAGTCTAAGCAAGTCTGAGTCCAAGGTGTAAAAAAGATTGTAAATGCAAACATTATTTATCGTGGTGCAAAAGCACAGTGAATATTGTATTCTTAATAGCTCTCCATTTTGGATGTGACCCAGACTATTTTAAGATGGCTTGTGTTCAGCCAGAGTAGAAGAAAGCTGCCCTTGATCCCTCTGTTCTGGAAAGCGCTTGCTCTGTGTTTGAAAGATGCTGTATAAATACAATGTATTCTTCTTCTTCTTCGTCTTATTCTTCTTATTATAATATCACCTGTGCCCAACAAAACACTTTGTAACAGAAATCAAGGAATGTCATCGCAACATTACACACATATACACTGACTCACCTGTTTAATTTTGGTCCCATACATTGATCCGCTGGTGTCTATCACAAAAACTACATTCTTTGGCACATGGGGCAAATCCGGGGGGGCAAAAAAATGCACAAAGTACCCATTTACTATCTGGGAGAGAAACAAAGAATTTGTTGGTTATGATTTATTTTGCAAATCAAACCAGGTTTGCCTAAGCATTTTGTGGATGTAGCAGAAGGCATTTCTTCAGTAAATCAACCAAAATACCAACACACAATACCAACGATAAACATATTGACCCATTGTGCGGGGTTACAACTTACAAAAATTGTCATAGCTCATATCTAAAAGAGATTCTAAGAGTATAAGAAAAACATCTGAAGTATCAGCTGACTCGCTATTATTTTGCCAAACTCAAAATGGATATCACCGGAAGTGTCCGGGATTCATTTGAGTATTACAATTCTCCATGCTTTAAATTCCATTGTTAATAATTATTTCTCATCCACCTTTTTTCAAAAAATAATTAATACACCTTTCGGCAAGGACATCAAATGTATGTAAAAGTCAGTCCTGTTGTGCTGAGCAGACTCCATTATTAATTTTATAAAATGGTTTGGTGTTGCTCAATTCATCATTGATGTTATTCACAAGGATTGTGCTGTGTTTATTTTAGATCTCCCACTCAATTTTGTGTGTTCTTGCCCTCTTTTGATTTTTCAGGTTGTGTGTGTGCATGTGCATACGTTCATACTTTAAATATTTAAATAACTAAAAAATAAACAAAGTTATTTAGCAACTTGAAAAAAGTCAATCTAAAAAACAAAAACAAAAAACAACCTACCCAAAGAAAACATTGTATAACTTGGAAAATCTGTAATGAAGCATGAGTTACTGACCTGAATATCACCAATGCCTTCCCCTCGATTTGTGTCATACTTGATGATGAAGTCCCCATTAATTAGGGTCCCATCACAGTCAGGACATGTCCTCTGCTGCTCCAGTGTTGGTGAGAAGGAGATATGTGCCTGGGTTGGGGGGGGGGGGGTTAGAGAAAGAGTAGGTTTGAACATCCCAAGAATATCCCTAGAATATCCCTAGATTTGAAATAGACTTGATCTTACGTGAAATCTCATGCAGAAATTGATATTTAAAAAACATGAAACTAACATTCTTATAAATATGCAACCTCTAGATGATGGGTACAAACTTTTCCTTGTGGCCATTTAGCTGTACTGCAGGCTCAACAGCAAGCTCCCAACTCATATGGAGATGTGTAGGCTATTAGACCACCCATGCCTCAGGTTTATTTTTGGCTTAAGCAATGTGAGGTGCAATGCTGTGAGCCATTTACTAGGATAGAGCCGTACATGTAGATTTGGGGGTGAGACAGGGAGAAATGTCACCCCCAATATTTTCATGGGAATTGATATTATTACTGTGGTTATTGTTAACCCCCCGCCTTAAATGTATACAATTGCTCTCCGATTTCAGTATGACAGTTACCTTTTTTTCAGTGACAGTTTTTTCCACAAGTGGGAGTAACTCATTACTGATGAAAGTACCGTAGGCATCCAGAAAAGCAATTCCTTGTGGTTCATAAATGTCAACTACAATCTGTTGATGAAAGACAGAAACATAGTATTCTCATAGTATGCACATTTTAAAATGTATTACTATGTCTTTTGCATGGTCTTACCAACCTCAAAATTTTGGATCAGCTGTTTGGGTTTCACTCGTGTCATGAACTCATAATTGCCGCCAGTGCGTTTCAATAGTTCTTCATGGGTCAGTGTGAAGGTAACTTCACTATGGGCTGCGATGTTCACAGACACAGAGAATTTCTCCATCTTTCTGCCGGATGCCCTTGAAACACACAAACATAGCCTATGAGTAACACGCTGTGCGACAACTCTGGGAGTGTAAGACCCATTAATATCACCAGACGCTAGGTATCTTCCCTTGTGATGCCCTGCCAGGTGTGTACTGTAGCCATTGTCAGTTTAAGTTTGTTTTGAGAGATTTTTACCTACAGTGTTGTCTCAAGCAAGTGAAATGTGTGTTCAATTAGATGCAGGTCAGGTGATTGAATTAGCCAATTCAAGAATGTTCCACATTTTGGCACTGAAAAACTTGGTTGTTTTAGCAGAGCCTTTGGGATCATTGTCCTGCTGCAAGGTGACATACCCTCCAAAATTTTGAGCCATTTGGCTGGATCTGAGTGCATAAGATGCTTCACTTCCAAATTCATCCTACTGCTGCTGTCAGAAGTAATATAATCAGTGGAGACAAGTCAGCCAATTCCAGTGGCAGCCATACATATCCAAGCCATAATACAACCTCCACTATGTTTCCAAGTTGGGGGGTTCCTTCAGTTCTCCACACTTCTTTCCCCTTTTCATCACTTTGGTACAGGTTAATACTCATCTGATCTGTCCATACCAGAATTCTCTGAGGTTAAGCTAGTGTAGTCTTCTCTTTATGCTAGTCTTTAACACATTTACACCTAAATCCTGGAGAGTGTTCTTCATAATTTAAAAGGGGTCTTTCTTCACAATTGAAAGTATTCTTTGGTCATCCACTACAGTGGTCTTCCATGGTCTACCAGTTTGTTTGCTATTGCTGAACTTACCAGTGCATTCCTGCTTCTTAATTTATCACAGTTGATTTTGACGCACCCAATGTTTTGCTATGTCTGATCAGTTTAGCCAGATTTTTCAGTTTCATGATGGCCTGCTTTACTGGCATTGACACTTCTTTGTGTAATGTATTGTCCTGATTCCAGTACTAGAATATTATTCACTAGTCTGGGCTCCTCCTATTGTCTGTTTTAAAAGCACGTTCACTGCTTGATATGTTTGTCTGGTGATCCAGTAAATGAGTCCGCATCATCATACCGTTGGTCTCCATCTCAGTGATTTAGTATTGGTTAAATAAAACCACCAAGATATCCCACTTTAATCCTCACGTTGGCAGACAATGGCACAAGACTCCAAATTAAAATGTCATACCGATAATATAACCTATAAAACTTAACAAAATATAACCTTTTGTTAGCTTTCTTATGCATGAACCAATATTGCTACTAAGAATGGGCACGAGTACTCAAGCATTTGAATACTAGAAAGATAAGGACTGCTCTAGCATTATACGGTACTCAGGAAAAAAAAATACCTGAAAATAAATTCATGTGAATTAAAATGTTTAGTTTCATTCTTTATTTTTACATGGCAGCTTTAGCAGTTTTCTGTTTTATGGGTAATGATGTTAGTTTCAGAAATCCTTAGAGCATAAGTCCATAAAATCACTATCGAAAGTCCACCCAGCTACTTGAGCACGGAAGACCATCCAAATGCCTATCCCTAATCACTATGTACACAAATAGAATTTCAAATATGATAAGTGGCGTTTTCCTTAAATGCAACTTCTTACCTTACAAACAGTGGAAAAGTATCTCTATTAGACATTCCAGCACCAGATAAATCACCTCCTTGTCACCTTTCACCCTGTTGTGCCCAGGAGCCTTGTGAAATTCTTTGACGCTATGAGCTACACTAGTAGGAGGAAACTCCTGGCAGCTTTTTACCACACTGGACAGGTCTAAGGTGAGAGGTCATATCAACTGTTACTGTAGAGCATTCCCTGCTCACAGATGCATGTGTGTATTTGTGTCTCTGTGTGAAACTGTTGGTGAAAAAAATTAGTTTCTACACAAAATATCCATTCCAGGTTTTTCTAACAAGAGGATCTCCTTGAGTGTCTCAAACTCACTGTCCAGCTCCTGGATTGACATTTTGGAATCGGGGGTACGTATGGTTCTTCCAACAGAGATCACAAGGTGGCTGATGTTCTTTCTATGCCACTGTTTTCCCTGTCCTAGCCCTAATACTGGCTGCCACTGGACCCGGCTCACAGCACCATTTAGTAACACTGATCCAGGTTCACCTTTTCCTTTTTAACAAAGGCATTCAGACCATTTCTGTCCAAAAATGTAAAACATTTTTTGGACATTTACACCATGTTCTCAAAATGCAGTGTGCATTAAAATGCCTGGAGCAGACCAGTAACAAATGGCATTCTATAAATGTTGTAATCATTATTCCCACTACCCCACTTTGTGGATCATAAGGTTCACACTAAGCCCTGCTATAGCTGTGCACTCCAGAGGAAGGGCACTGCCATATTGAAATGGCAGCTTCTTACAAAACGCCTTGATGTACTGACACACTGCTGTAGAACCACATTACGTCATAGAGGAGCCTTGCAAATTTACCCAGATGACTAACATTTTGTCATCCTGTGACACCTACACATTAACACAGCCCAGTTCATATGCTCACTTCACTAGTAGGCACTGCTCTAACTGCACAATATGCATTGATTATAACAACAGACAACACACAGTTTTGTATATTTATTAGCATGCCTTTTACCAATTGTGCATAACCAACAAATTATCTGTGATGGGATGGGGGTTAGTATTAGCTAATATTATTTTTTTTCTGCTATTTTGATAAAATTGCTTTACTGAATTGCTACTGAATTAATACAATTAAATTGTGAAATAATGTGTAGTTTTAATTTGACCTGATTAAAAGTCAAGTGGGTTCCCTTACTTGACCAGTCCCGCAGTCTGCCCTTTAGAGACTGCAGCCTGATATTCCTTTTTGGCCTTCTGTTTCTCTTTCACCTCACCGACATACAGCTTTCCATCAATCTCCCTGAAATACACACACATACACACATACACACACATAAACACAGACATAAACACACAAAATGTCAGCAGAGAGTTCAATAAAGATTGTCTGTCTAATTTCACGTACTGCTCCCTCCCTTGCACTGTTTGCATTATAAAGGCGTATAGGTTAACAAAAAGTCACTGACATGCTGAAGTTTGTGATGAAGGCAGTCTTAGGAAGTTCCACACCAAAGAAAACTTCTTGGGATGAGTTAGCTGTGTTGATAACAGTGGAGGTCATGACAGTTAGGGCAAAGCGAAATGCCACCTTGGAGACCACTTTCACACTGCGCACCTCCACTTTCCCCTTCATATAGAGAGGGAGAGGGTATGAGAGAGAGAGAGAAAGAGAGAGAGGGGGAGGGAAGGAGGGAGGGAGAGAGATTGTAGAAGAATTGATTGAAAAACAAATCTTTCTTTCTCAAAAGATCTGTCTCATGCTATAATGCATTCATTGGTGTTTGTATGCCCCAATATGACATATCAGAGAGAGAGAGACTGAAGAAGCAGACTGAAATAACTGTTAATTATAAGTACACATTAGTTAAGTTAAAACAATATTTTCATTATTTTTATGGTTATTTTTTGTTATGGTTGTAGAACATCTGCCTCAAAAACCAAAAGATAAAATTGGAATCTTGTACTGAAATAAAGTATGTTTTTCTTTTGTTAATAGGAAAACCACTGCACAATCAAATGTCTTGTCTGTATTAGGTTATGGGGACAGGTTGCCCGTTGCACTTTCAAACCTCTTGATCAGTGTATCACAGTGCATTTGCTTTTTATCACAGGAGATATATTTCTCACTCATCATTGTCTTTTGTATGAAAAAGTAGGATGTTGCTCTTTAACAAAGAGAAAGGAACTGCATTCCATTTTGTATATCCATAAGGCTCTACTTCCACACTATCTCTCATCTTTAGTTACTTTTAAATCCAATAACTATGGTACCAGGTCTCAGGACTTTTTTAACCTTAGATAGACCACATGTAAACACTGAGTTGGAAAAATAAGTTTTCAGTACTTTGCCCCTCATGGATGGAATTAATTGAAAAAACTATCAATTTGAATGAGTTGTTCCCTTACAAAATTTGAGAGTATAAAATTGAATAAATACAATAAAATAAAATACAGTTGAAGACATGAACATATAGAAGAAGCTTCATAATACTTACCTCTTCACTGACAGGGCTTCGCTTCTGCAGAAAAACAGTAAAGAGAATCACTATTATACATTCACTTCCTATGGCTGGTCATATTTGACCAGAAACTCTACAGACGTACAAGAAACAACATTATTGAAACTGATGTAACCTTAACAGTACACTGGTTTTCGGAGCTAATCCAGAGGACAGTACCTTCAGATGCCTGGTCTCGCTCTGAGCATCCTGGAAGTAAGGGCAGAGCACTGTTTTAAATCTTTTAATTTACAAATATTTAAACATTTCCAGCCCCAGCCCCTCCATAAATACTGGTAAATACTGTCACATTTGGGCAGAAAACTTAAAGACAGCTCAAAATAATTATTTCCCATAGAAAAGACAGATTTGGAAAGGAGACACTACTTGGCCTGTTCCAATATGGTATTACACTACAGCTCACAATTAATTATTAATTCTTACTGTGTGACAAATGATAATACCCATATGATTATGTTTTAATAACTGATTATTACAGCCAATGCTGCTGTATGACAGTAAGGAATGGAACCCACTTACTAACCAAGATAACAATATAACTGACAACCTGCATCCAGGCATACTTATGGTGTATAAGAAAATACACCAAGCCACACATTGTGGACGCAGTTAGGCAAATGAAACCTCTCTGTTATCCCAAGGTAAGACTATTATACATTCTTTGTGTATCCAAACAAATTCAGAACAAAAGCTACTCATGTCACTGAAAGAACCCCCTCTATCAGCTGAACCGTGAAACTCAACAACTAGCTAACTACAAATAATTGTTGCAACAGTTCGACAAATATTTACAAAACAAATAGATATTGCACTCAAAATTCAACTGAATGGAAGCTGAAGCAAGAGAGAAAAATGAAAGGAAAGACAAATGAGTGCTTATGAAGGTAAATGTACCTCTACATCACAGCAGCAGTAATTAAAGTAAAGAACTGGATTTAGTGAACAGAGTTGATGACTTACAGAGTCGAAATTGATCGGGAATTCCTTGGAAGTCAGTGTTTCCCGGGAAATGAGAAGTGCCCCATGGGTAACGGCGACGATACACACGCAGAGCAGCGCAATCCTCAGTTCCAACATGATGAAGTTTGAGAACAGCACTGACCAATTCCAGCAGAACGCCTTATGAAACTTTATAGAGTGGGCGGTGGGGTGGGGTGGGGCGCGTGGGAAGAATCAACAGGACTATGAGCCTCAGACCGGAGCAATGACCAGCAGACCTGGCCCAAGTCTAACTGATAGCACTAAGCCAGGTCACAGAGTATGTATATATATATATATATATATATATAATTTTTGGGACAGGGATTTTTTTTTACTTTTGCATGCACAGTTAAATGCTAAAGTATTTGGACAGTGACATAATTTTTATTTATTTTTGTACTCCGGCACATTGAATGTGAAATGGAACAATGAATAAGAGGTTACAGTATAGTCAGCTTTAATTTGAGTATGGTATTTACATCCATATTGGTTGATCCATATCGGAATTACAGCCCTTTTATACATAGTCCCCCCATTTTGGGCAGAAGAAATTGGACAGTTGGAAGTTCAGCTGTTACTTGGCCAGCTGTGTGCCTTTCATTAATTAGTTCATGCATATAAAGGCTAACAAAGGATTAGGGGTAAGATTCAGATTCAGATTCTCAACCAGTCTGTCATAAAGAGAACATAGCAAGAAGATTAATAGGCTGTGTGTTCCCTGTTTTTGTCTTCATTGACATGGCTAACCAAAATGATATTATGGGTCTTCGACCACCCCACGTTACAAAATAAGGAACTGTTGTCACTAAATCATTGGCATGGTAAAATAATGTATAGAGGTAGAACTATGAGTTTTAATATTTTAGATGGTGTATTGTGTGACCAGACTGATTGAAAATTTCACCGTAAAAAAACCCCCAAATGAATGCAAATAAACACACTGGCCTGAATGTGACTTAAGGGGTTAAGGGGGCAATTACTTGTTCACATGGAGTGACTCTGGGTGTTTGATAGCTGCTTTCATCACATTTTGTCTAAAGATCTGAAACCATTCTGAGTGACAAGTATGCAAAAATAGAGGAAATCACTAAGGGGCAAATACTTTTTCAAAGCATGCAATGATGTATATGCTAGTTCAGACACAGTCGACTGAGGAGAAAATAGAAGAAGTGTTCTTTAGGACCAATGCAGATTCAAGCACCTCCTCCCATTTGCTGCTGTGCCATGACTGAATCTATTATGCGTGTCCTACCCACCATGCACTAAAAAGGGAAATGACACCAGCTTCTTTTCCTTGTTGTTTTTGTCTCTCTGCTGTGAAAGTAGCAGAATGCATTAATTTAAATTGAAATATCTTAATTATTAGACTGGCATAGAAAGAATTTGTAAAACATAAACACAATTTGACATTGTATTATATTATTATTATTATGATGATGATGATGATGATGATGATGATTATTATTACATAAATCACTTAAATCCCCTCCCCCACCCCCACCCCCACATACATTCACACACCTCCCATCAGCATAGCACAAATATCAGCAGTGTGAGCAAGGACAGGATGCCGTCTCGTCAGTACTGATGTCACAGATTCCAAAGGGTTACACCCACGTCTTAAGAAGTGAAGCAAATATACTGAATGACATAATGTTTTGAGCACACTCCCCACTGTTTGTCTGCTACAGATTCAGCTCTTTGTGTTTCCAATAAGTAATGTTCACAGGGCAGTACTCTTCTGTTAGTTATACTACCATGATTCTGGACTGAAGAGTTAATTCTCACAAGGATACTGGATTCAAGTGAAAGAAACCCATCCTTTACCCACTACTACATGCATTAAGTATCACTTTTACTTTTTATTACTTTCCTGTTTCTTTTTCTGAAATCTGTAGTTTCTGCAAATGGACATGTCATATTCTTGTATGTGCATAGCTAATGAATGTGAGGTAAATAAGTAAAGTGAAATGATATGCTTGTTTTCACTTTTGGCAAGTATTGCTATAAGTTCTGGGTTAAGAAAGAAAATATTTGTGGTTATTGCAAATGGGTAATTACAGATTTAGAAATAATCATTTGGTTTTTTTCTGTCTCAGTTCTATCTTTATTTTATGTTGAGTCAGTGGTTTGTTTCTGTTGTACTCTGAGTTAATATAAACTAGAAGAAAAATCTTTTGCCCTTTTGCTCCACAATGTTCTCTGACCGCCTGTGTCAAGTAAATATTCGAGATAGCTAACACTTTGTTTTCACCAGAGTTTCAGCAAACCAACTACAGAAGACTCAACCCTCATACTTCACTAATGGAGCCAAATTACTGTTGTCAGGAGTTTGCATTTATGCAGCGCATTGGTGTAAGTGTGACAGTGAAATCTTCACAGTGTGATCCTCGACTCCTCTGGTGTGGTAGTGTGTGGTAGAATATAAAACTCAAGAACATAAGAAAAGTTATTTTAATATATGTCAGAATATTTGCATATATTTACAATTGATATAAATTAGTGCTGGTTTCATATGTACATATACTGTAATGTACACAGTTCATGTACTTTATATTCTAAAGCATATGCACAGAACTTAAATTACATATAAAAATAACTGGCATATGGAGATCAGACATATGCATATGTGTGCAGATGGCATATTGGTGCACATAAACACCAATAAACACATAGCATGAGACAGATCTTTCGAGAAAGTTCTTCTTTCAATCCTTCTGCAAATTCTCTCTCTCTCTCTCTCGGTCTCTCTCTCTCAAACTCCATGGACAGCAGAGTAAGGGATGTGTGTACTGCACAGCGCTACTTCCCAAAGACGCTGCCCGACGGCTTGCTGCCAGGCTGCTGGAGAGCTGTTTCTCCCCCAGACCGCACGTTGCTGAAGACAGAGGGCGCCACCTTCCCCATGCGCTCTGGGGATGACAGGTAAATCACAGTAAGTGAGGACCTCAGACAAAAAGCGCACAAGATGGCATGTCCTGGCACTGCTTCAATGTGGGTGCCATATTCTTTACTGTTTAGCAAGATAAACATTATGAATAACGCAGTCAGCAAGGCACAGTACATGAACATTCTTAAAAATATCAAAAAATCAAAAGAAAAAAAAAACCTTTAAAAATTCCTAAACAGCAGTAAGTGAGATTAGCAGATTCTAGTAAGCCTGCCAAACAGATATTTGCACAAACTGAGAGGTATGTACAATCTACCAGTGATCTTGAGTCTCCTCAATAGCTGATTCAAAACGTAATACAGTGTCTTGCTTGTTTGCTTTGCTGGGGTCTTTTCTGAGTGACCAGTGTTCTCTATGTTGGGAATGAGGCCATGTGGATACTGGCCTAAAATCAGACTACCACACCCCCAGCAACACCCTGTACGCAACAGTCTATACAAGGAATGGAAACTTGTACTCAGCTCAGTATATGTGCTCAGTCTGACAAAAACTTGTCCTCTTGCCTTGCCTCCTTGTTTCTCACAGAAGGTATTAAAGCCTTTGCTTGGCAAACTCACCACACTCCACCATCACTTCGTAGGTCTTGCTCTTCACCTCACCCTTCAGGCCCAGCTTGCTCCTGGCCCCTTTGAGGTCCTCCTCCTTCATCACTGGCCTCTTCTTCTTCTTCACCTCACCAGGCTGGAGGGAGGAGAACACAGGGGAAAATGTAACCCAAGGCAACTTCCTTTCAGATCCATGACAGTCATGCTAACTTCTTACCGAACCTATTTGCTAACAGAATCATTGGCAGACCAGAAATGAATTTCCTACTCAATCGCATGTCAAGTTCTGATGTTTCGACACAGCTGGTGTTCTCTTTCTCAGAACAGCACTTGCATTCTAAGTGCTTATAACCACCACCAGAGAACCGCACTGTGTCCCTGGCAAAGAAGTCATCTCCATGTGAAATTATAGCTTTTGCAGAATAATTCCAAATGAATGGAGGCTTTTGAGCATTGCTCACAAACGTTTCACATTAGCACTTTGCAATTGCTCTTTCACAACCTTGTACCATCCAAAATACAGAGTCTGCCTAAAATATGTCCTACCTGGGACATGGTGTACGCAGGCAAGTTGAGTCAAGGGAAAACAAGCTCCTGACAGAGTGGTCGTCTCCTCAATTTCTCTCTGTCCAACCTATTATATATCTGGCTGTGTGAGAGTCAGCAATGACTCAGAAACTATGTCAGTGGGCTCTCTCCCTCTCTGTGTGTCAGTCTGTTGTCAGGGTGTATTATTAGGTATGAGATAACAGCTGATATAGCTGGGACAGTTTCTTCTAATTCGTCAAGCTCCAGATGAACAGCTGAAGGAGACATAAACAACAACACCCACCCCCTTCCCTTCCTCTGTGTTCACATGTGTGTGATGACTGTTTCCACACTGCCCCACATGTCCTCAGCCATCAAACATCCTTACCACTTCATTTTATGCATTTCCGGGATTAGGGATAAAGGGTGTGGGACCTAAATGGAGATACTGAAACTTCAAGTGTGGACAGTCTTATTAGTTACCTGAAAACCATTCTGTAAATTTTATTTTTATAATAAAAATAAGTTGCTTTTAGCACAATTTTTTAAAGCATTGTATCAACCTTTATTCTTCCATGACCTTTGGTTCCATATACGAAATATTCAGCAAAGTACCAATAATTATTATTACCAAATTACCCACAAACCATGTTCATTACTGGTTAATTACATATTCCAATACTGACTAACACCAAGGTTTGAACTGTAAGAAAATTCTTTTGAGATCATTAATTTCTTGTCATCTCAATGGCAAAACAAATGGGTCAGTACGTATTAAAGTCAGATGAACATAGACTTTGAGCTCATCTGTAATGAACATAGGGTTGGCGGATGGGGGCCAATAAAATAATCAGTGAGTAGCCTCTGTGTGAATGCAATATGGTTAAGGGGGGAGGGGGCTGCAGATAATAATAACTCAGTGAGTCAGTCTGTGTCTATGAGACTATGAGACTATGTGTATGTGTGTGTGTGTGTGTGTGTGTGTGTGAGAGAGAGAGAGAGAGAGAGAGAGAGAGAGAGAGAGAGAGAGAGAGGATAATAATAGCTGTTCCTTTTCAGAATTGGTGCAGAGGGTTTCCTTCACCATGCAAACTGAATAGATTCCCTCATATAATCCTTGTCTAATTCAATAAGCAGTTCCCAAGAGCTAACCCCCTGTGCCACGTATTGGCCATTTTATTCACTTTCACTCACAAAAACACCGTCACTCCATTTTGTTCCCCTGCACGCATGTACACCAAGGGAATAACTTCACGAATACTATGGCACTTTCTTTCTCCCAGAATTTGGCAATAGGCTATTGAGGCACTCAAACCTAATAAACAAAAATAAAATAAAATGAATGAATAACTAAATAAAGAAATAAATACATTTTAAAAAATAGGGAAATTCTTCAGTACTGAAGAAATAAATTTATTAGGCTTAAACTGCACAAAACCGTACTATATAAGTAGCCACAGGAGCAAAAAAAAGGCCATCTGCACCCATACATGTGCTGATGCCACAACACATTTCAATACCGTATTCTCTTCCTCAGGCAGCCACCTTTTCGGTTTATAGGCTATCGGAAAAATTTGTAGGCCTGTACAAATAAGACCGTAGGCTACGTTAAGGTTGACAGTTACCATCCACCCAAAAGTCCCAGAAAGTACTTAAAATGGACAAAATTGTAAAATGGAAAAAAAGGAGAAAGCCACGAAATCCGTGGCACCTGCAACTTCTGTGACTCCCAGCCTTACTGAAATTTCCATGGGGAATATATCCTTTTCAAATGTTCCCATTGTATTTAACTAAAAAATCAGTAGATGACTTAAATAACCATTTCTCAACATTTGTCTGGCATTAAAAAAGATGTTGACTTAAAATGCAATGCCACGCACAGATTATTACTGAATGGATTTGTGAAGATCCAGGCACTACCTGGGTTGGCCTAGATTCATGGTATACTACAAAATTTGACATTCCAAATAGGCCTACACACTTTTATGGATACCTTCGGGTCTGACATTTTATAAAATCTATCTATCCCCCTGGGAAACTGGCTAAAACTGCTGTTGATGTCTTTGTATCTTAGACATCATGCCAAAAACATTCTATTTCCTCAATTTTACAATCTTATATACTCAAATGTATGTGACAGTGCAAATGGAGTCCTGGAGGCGAGATTTAGGTGGTAGCCCTTGATGCACACACACACATCCTCACCAACATAATTTATCCATGTGGCAAAATACACCAACGACTGCAACATTATTTTATTAATTTTATTGTAAACAAATATATAATGTAAATACATCGTATTGTACAGAGAGGCATTTTTATTTATTTTCAGTATTCCAAAGACTATATCGGCAGGTGGTCACTGATGGAGCACTGAGAAATTTTTGATTATTTTATGATTTTGGGCCATCTTGTTATTTTGTGTCATCTTCATACGGAATTCTATTAATCTGTCTAGACGTGACTGGATCAAACTGGCTCTGTCACCATCTTTGTCTCTGCAAGGTTAAAGCAGCTACATGAAATCAGCATGGTCGCCTTCAGGGTGCAGGCACATGCGTGTACGGACACGGACACAGACACAGACACAGACACGCACAGACTCAACTACAAACAAGGGACAGGGGAAATTAACCATCCAACTTGACTATCTGAGAGACACACATGATAAGAAATGAAAAATAAAAAAGAGATCACCCTCCTCCCTGCCCATGCATTTTCCCTGCTTGCCGCATTACCCATTAGAAATATACTGGGAAACTGCTCCACCATCACAGACACAAGGTCTCTGTCCCTTTTTGAGGCAGGTAGAAAAGTACAGTAACTCCAACTGACAGGGGGCACAAGGGGATATCAGGTTACACCCCCCAACAACACTAAGACTGTCCGCTTGACCTGTAGCACTAAAATTCATTTTCAATAGGCTTAGAATGAATTTTAAATAGGTTTAATGAAAATGAAAAAACAAAATAAGACAAAAAATAAATTAAATTGACTGTTGCGATAACACTAACCACAACCACGATCATAACCACAGACACGACACTACACACATAGGCACGGTATCCCATTTCAAAGGCAACAGGAACAGAATTTGGAGAACCCCAATAATTAAGTAAAATTAAATACAGACGCACCCACCACCCCACACCTCCCATCAAAACAACACAAGAACACCGAACATTGGGAGAAATGGAGATCGCGCATTGCCTTTACATATCAAAGGAGCAGTGCTCTCAGGAATCTTCCATATTTTGGCAAATCGCCAAAGAAGAAATACAACACAGAAGAGATTAAGAACTAGCTCTCCAGCTACCACCGGCAGCAGAGAAGACACTCCCATAGTCTCGTTTTTATGCGAGGGGTTCTCTGTGATGTGGGGGAGAAGGTCTAAGAACTGATCCCTGAGCAGTACAGAACCCAGTACTGTGCCAAATCTGCTGCCACACAAAGAGGGCTTATGAACAAACAGTCCAAAGTGAATGTTAGCCAGTGAATCCGTATTCACATACACCTGTCCCACATACAGATATGGGTATTCAGTAAAAGCCCTTCAGCTTTTCCTGTTATCAGGCAGTGCAGTGAGAGTAGGGGGAAGGCCTTCATTGTGCACTATGCTCTGTGCTCACAGGCAGGCATCATACTTTCTTTTTGTATTCAGAGCACTTATTAAGAATAGGTAGTATTACATGAAGTCATGTGTTTACAGTAAGCCGTGCTGATTGACAGCAAAGTAACATCTGTTCAAACTGCTTCACCCACCCTCTCCACTGCCTCTCATGTCAATCAAACCTTTTGCTAGACTGAATCAACCATCCCCATTGCCATCTCAATCAAACACATCAGAGCCCTGTGTTCATGTAGGAACAGTGTGGCAGGGGCAGGTACAGCTGTCACACCACGCCTTAGTCCATAAATGACTGGTCCGAAAAAAACAATTCAAACACATGCACAGGTAGTTCTGAAAATGGTGCTCAAAGACAGTGCACCCACTTTACAGGAGAGGATTTAAATGGAAAGGTATTCCATAAAGATCTAAACACTACCTCTCAAACCACTGTGGTTCCCATCACATCATCAACTGCAGAAATCTCCTGAAAAGGAACGCACAGTGCTCAAAATATGATCTTTCCACAGCTGCCCAGGTACAAAAGTAACCATAGCAACATTCAGACACTGCGCTGAATATAGAATAAATAAACGATTCACAAAACTGTTGAGTGGTTTCTATTGTCTTTTGGAAATTATTTTAAAAATTAAAGTAATATGAATCAGAAAGCAGCATTGTAAACAATGGAACCTGCCGTGTCAAGAAAGGTTATCCTTGACCATCCAGTCTTATTCCAAAAGAGCTACTATTCAGTAAGTCCAGTATTTGACTTTGTTTATCCTGTCGTCCTTAACGGTCTGAGCCCTAAAATTATTGGTTGCTGACACAAAAAGAGCTCTCTGATTGGTTCCTTTCATCATCAATCCGAAGCATGCTTCCCATCTGCCTCCATCAAAATGAATATGGATATAGCAGTTCTTCTTGTTGCATGCTTTAAAAACAGAGGGGCCACCCCTGGCCATACGCGAGGGACCAGGCCCAAAAAGAAACGGGTCAAACAGGAAGTTCCAGCCGGTGCTTCTTCTTATTCACAGGCTTGAGGTCGGTCAACCGCCGCAAATCCTCCTCTCCATCTGATTCGTCCATCTCATCGTCAGCCGAGATCAGGATCTATGGGGGGGAGGGTGGCCGCTCGCATCAGCAGAAAAGGACAGGACTACCACTACTGGAATCTTTGCTCTGACTGAACAAGACACTCCTCTCAATCAGGAAACATCACAGCATTGTGGCTTCTGTCGACAATTATTTAAATCATATAGGCTACTGATATACAATGACAACGTAAACTGGTAGAAACTGCAATGATATTAAAACGATGTGCAAATATTCTATTTACCAGTGGTTTATCATTGGTCAGCAAACTGACCAATGGGAACAATAGACCGGGTTCATCCATGTTATAATAATTAGTACTGTTGTTATTGTTATTATTATACGTGCAGCGCACACAGCTCACCTCAGACTCAGACTCGTCATGAGAGAGTGCGCGTCGGTAGCGCACCTTGCCGCTGCTGCGAGACTCTGCTTCACCCTCCCTCTCCTCCACCTTGGCTTTAGTCCTGCTCTTCTTCATCAGGAAGTTATCCACCACCCAGAACATCAAGGCCTGGCGACCACATATGTACTATTCATATCACAAACCCATTAACAGACACAAATATAGACTCTCTAGCACATGCACGCAAACACGCATACACACGCACACAGACAGACACAAACACACAAAACACTAGAAAGAAAATGCAATTCATTGAGGTAGGACAATGGATTTCAGCACCAAAAACACATAAGACGCTTAGAAACAACACAGAAACACACACAATTATACAAAACTACAGTGTTAGTACGCATAAAAGATTACACATAATTAACACAATGCATACAACACAAACAACACAAAGGCAAAAAAGTAGCAGACACACGCTGAGAAAGAGCCATGCATTGCCCTCTAATATAACTGAGGCTGGACAGCCGCCCTGTCCTGCAGTGAGAAGACCCATGAGAGTGCCCGTCACTTACATTGACGAAGAAGGGGACGATGAACATGACGATGGCCAACTCCAACTGTGGGTTCTTTATAGGGTTCAGAACAGCAAGCTAGGACAAACACACACAGGCCCGCATGCATGCACGCACGCAGGCACACACACACACAGAAAAATAGGGACAACACAGGTACACAAACACATGTACAGCATAGACATACAACCATACATACATACACAGATTAAACAACATTTTAAACAACTAAATCAAGTTCATTCAAAATAAGCATCAAATCAAAGCAAACCTCAACACAAAAATACAAATGAAAATTTTAATATAAAAATAAAAATGATACTTGGTTGAAAGGTTTTTTTCATATTTTTCTGGTATTATTTAATCCTGTAGTAATTAAATACATTAAAAAGTGGGAATAGGAAGATGCAGGATTAATTCCAACAGGAAATCCCTTGTGCCATGTTGCGGAAATGTACTCATTAAGTACGTCAACTAGAAATCTTGAAATCTTGTCCAATTGTTCAATCCACAGCTAATTTGTACATATTTATCAGACTTGAATAACTTTATTGCACGTTAAGGCATTCCACCAATACTAGCTAGTTTGCTAAGCGACATTATTGAGCCATGTGATGACACAGGTGGAACCATATTATTAGTTTATAGAACTACAGTGGAAAATCTGTCTCTTAAAAGCTACCAGGGGAACTATACCACTAAAATACCACTTGTATGGAGCCGATTACTAATTGAATGACGAAAGCTACATGATCATTTTCACATCAACAGGGACAAAAGATTTTCACCAACAGTTCACAGGATGTCACCCCTAGTTCTGTTTAGCCCCTCCCCCTGCCCATATCAACCCACTCTCTCACCTGCTTCCACTGCGGGATGAGAAGGACGAGAACAATGACGACCTTCTCAAACATCATGATGAAGATGTAGAGAGCACACTGACCTGCCCAAGCCGTGCACTGAACCGACTCACCTAATGGATGGGGGAATGAGGAATGGGGGCAGAGGGCAGTCATGTTATTTTAGAAACGGACTTTAGCGTCAGGGCCCTGTGTAAATCCAAAATACACAGTGGCCTATGCAACTCCAGGCCACTGTCCTGTGACTGATAAAGATGTCAATGACCAGTAAATCATTTTCTTTTCAAAGGCTGTTTCGATCTTCTTTTCCCCTTCAGTACAGGCACAATGTGCACGTGAAAGTCCTGCAGAACATCCTAGAGCACAATGAGGAAGTGCTGCCACCTACAGAACTACACAGGGATTACATATGTTGACTGAAGACCAGTAGCATATTGCTACATGGAAAAAAGGGGATTCCTGTCCCTCAATGCAATCTACATGACAGTGCTCTAATGGAAGTGTTTCAGCTCCCAAGGAAATGCTTAATTAGTCTTACAGATTCCTAACATGTAGGCACACCATGAAATCTTATTCCTACATTTAATCTCACTGTGGTGGTTTTTAGGCCCTGTAAATAATTTTAAAGTCAACTCAAACTGATCTCAGGTAATGGGTATATAAGTAATTTATTCAAAAGCACCGTATTGCAGAAAATGAAAAGTGCTAAAAGTAAAGTGCAATAAAAAAGTAATCTTTAAAAGAAAACTTTATAAGCAGATGAAGGTACCCACATACCACCCCCTCCAGTGGCCCTGGCTTTGTGGCTCTTACCATACTCCCCAAAACGCAGAGAGTCCCACTGTCGCCATTCCACCACTGCGCTCACGACCCGCACCCCTGCGTAGATCAACAGCATGCCCAGAGATGCGTCCAACAGGAAGTTGATCAGGTACCTGTGGATTCATATCCAATCAGAGACCTGGACACTGGTACAGCCAATAAAAACTCAGCCGAAGGTAGTGCATATAAACAGTAGTCCTGATGTCACCGACACTGCCGGTGACATCAGTGATATCAAAAACTTGTGTGCCCATTAATATGAAGAGGAGCCATTTTCCTCAAGGAAGATGTGACTAACTGGCTCTAATGGAATATTAACATTTACACATACCGTTACACAAACAGACACATATGTGCACACTCAGGGACAGAGAAAAGCGCACACACAAACGCACACACTTACAGCGAGCAGGGGTCCTCTCCAGTGAGGTCTGACAGGTAGACGTTGGCAAAGTGAATAAAAAGCATCCCAATGGCCTGCTTGGAGGTGTCCAGGAACCTGGGGTGGGGCAGAGGAAGAGGGGCTGAATGTTCACCTGGCCAAAGGCAACCGCACACAGGTACTCAACATGACATGAGTGACATGTGCAACCCACCACCGGGTGACCTGTACCACATGTGCAGCCGTTTATGTCTGCTTAGGCTAGGGTATTCAGGATTTATTTACGTGCTCGCATCTATTGTAGCGAAGTGAGATGGACTGGATCACACTGAAGTATTCACACTTGCTTTCACAAAGTTTGGGTTGAGCAATTAATTCAGCAGCACTTCCAAAACCCAACCTCTGCCTCTTTGGTGTAGGTGGTCATTCGTATGCATGCAGCGAATGAGAATGCAGGACGGCCGATTTACCAGATCCGCCAGGGCCTCCTCTCATGCTTGGGCTCCCGGAACCGCTTCACTGCCCAGGGGAGGAGGAAATAAAGAGTTAAACATCTGCACGGTGAAGTGATGTACTCCACAGCCATGCACTGCAGGAGCAGCTCTCACACAGAGAGACAGTGAAAGCCCTGCCGACTGAAATCCCCTCTTATTGAAGTATTCCCGAAATCTGTTTTGCAAAAATGTAAAAGAAAAAAATGTGTCTACTTGTTACATTAAAGAGAAAAGCTGCGAAGGCATCACCTGTCACTTCCCTGTTCCCACAGACCGCATATGCTGAGGAACATTCCTGTCAGAAATTTTTTCTTTTAAAACTTTAGAAGAAAAGAAATAGCCACTTCATGCCTAGAAAACAGCTTAAGCAAGTGGGAAGATGATATGAAGTGGATAACCCACTTATCCTATTTCACTCTCTCTTTCTCTCTCTCCCTCCGTCCCTCCCTCCCTCACTCACTCGCTCTCTCTCAAAAGGGAGGAAATGAGGACATGCAAAGGGTAAGAGGTTTACACTTTCTGAGTGGGCGGGCTGCCAACATAAATCACGCATCCGCAGTCAAATCAATGTTTTCAAGAAATGTCCTGACTGCACACTTTGCAAACTGCCCAGAAAAATGGGTATTGATGCAAATACACACTGCAGTGCAAAGTGTTGCCTCTCTCTCACAACTGTGCGTCTACAGTCAAATCTAAGCAGATCGTATGCACTCACAGGACTAAAAGCTTAGAATCCCAGGTGGGCCCATCCACGCCGGGTGCATCATAGAGTGGTGCTGACTCACTGTCAGCACCGCTCTATTAGTACAGGCAGTCCCGGGGTTACAAACGAGATCCATTCCTAAGTCTGTCTTTAAGCTGAATTTGTAGGTAAGTTGGAACAGGTACATAAGGTTCATATTTAGTGTCAGTTAGTCAAGTGTTTGTCTTAGTATATAGTATATATTTTACCTTTCTATGCCTATAAAACACTTAAGAAACACTTCCAAATACACCGCGCAATGTTTTCATGAGCGTCACAAAGTAATGTGTGCGTTCGTTATTACAAACCACTGTATTTAACTCAAATTTTTAATATAATAGGCTTTATGGCAGTCCGTACGTAAGTAAGAGTTGTCCGTAAGTTGGATGTTCATAACCCGGGGACTGCCTGTACCATAAAACTACTAGCACCAATGACATCAACTTCCCAACAATATGAAACATAATTACATTGTATTATGGAGAACCTATGTTTCACAAAATGCTGATCCAGTAGGATGTTTTGCAACAGAGCACTGTCTTTTTATTACACCTACTGACTTGCTGTCAGCACAGTAAACAGTCTGTTTTACTTTGAGAGTCTGATAAGAGGCAGACTTCTGTGAACTGGCACATGGGACAAGTACAGAAGGGACCCCTTACAGCCCTCTCAACCCTTCTGGAGCCTATCTTCACAACACCACTGACAACCATCAGAGACCTAGCCTCAATCAGACCAGACCTTTCCACAGCAGTATCTTTATCTCACCACAATTCGTCTTCACTCTCCGATTCCTTCTCTCTTTTTATAATTCTCCCTCTCCTGCGGCTTCTGCAAAAATTATCCCTTTTAGCTCTGAATTCAAACGATGGCCTCTCCTGAAATCTCCCCGTTCTGAACTGAGCCAAGTTGCAACAGCAGGTTATGGATGTGACAGCATTTGAATCAGACCTGCTGCTTGGCTCGGCATATAAAAGGAGCAGAGACCGGGCTCTGTCAAACAGAAGGAATGTGTAAACATTTATTTTTAGGCAATTAATGTTACAGGAATACCTGTGTAAAGAGGTTATCTGTGTAATGTTATTCACTTTTGTTTGCAACGCTAATTGTTGGTTTGATTGGCTAACTTTACACTGGCTGGGATTAAAACAGGACTTTGGTGATATCACATTTCTGTATTCCTGAGATGAACAGTGATGTTCTCCACTTTTTAACATCATGAGGGGAGAGGGGCATATATTATTGCAAGAAAGGGACTGAAGTCTGCAGTCTGCTAATGTTACTACTGATAATCACTGCCTACAGTAGATCACCTTATTTAATTTGAAAAGATACAGATGCCGACACTGCTTCATCAACAATGGCAGTAGAATTCACGAGACTTACCTAACTAACACAGTACGAATCGAAAGACTGAGTAAGAAAGGACAGGTTGTACTCACACATTAGGAGGCTGAAGGCCACGACGCCTATCAGCCCCTGCAAAAAGATCCCGAACGAATCCATCAATGCGCCGTTCTCGCAGCCCTTGTCATGGGGGTCCAAGGTGTGGCCAGTGGACGAGTTCTGTGAAGCGACGGGAGACAGCACCCCACCCAGTGCAACTACTTCCCCGGGCCGCGATACCATCCTTACGGCGCTCTCCCCCATGGTTAACAAATAAGTCATGATAAAGCGGGGCACCAAGACGTTGTGATGGCCAGCACTAAAGTTAATCAGTATCAATTCACTAACATAGCAGCTATCGTTATAGATGCCACTTCCACAAAAGCTCCAACGTCGGTTTCCTACACTATCAGTTCTGCTGGTGATATACGCAAAGCTAGGAGGAATGTTGTTATCCAAAGACAACAGACTCGTCTTCGTTTGTACATCCGACCCATCCTCGCAGTAGTTACAATCATAGTCCTACGGACCACAGCAACAATGGTAGCAACATCTGAGCTTCGAAAACATTTAAATCGAGCCTGTAAACGGGTTACCTTTAGGCCAATGGCTACCTAATATCCGACATAGTCTACTTCAACCTGTGTTGGGCACCTTCTACTGTATTTGCACACACGTGTCTAGTTGGTCTAGTTCTACGTTTTGCATGCGCCAAATGCGATAATCCCAACCGAAATGCGAATCATCCATGCACAACAGCATTCGTACATTATCTACCCATCGTTTGTAGTTTAGCTATACACGCTGTCTCGAATGCTTCTAGTAAGAACGCAAGCTAATAAGTACCACGCATCCTTTGCATCGATTTCCAGAACAACAGCATCTTTCCTGGCGTCACGTACACATCCCGAATGTTAGATAGCTTGATCACGAGACCTGTCCGCTAGGTTCACCGGTTCAGTGACGTTAGCTTGCTTGAGGCTAATGATTCTTGAGTAGAAGCTAACTTCACATTACTACTCTAGCATTCCTAGCATCCACAATTCAAGTCACTGAGTTTCCAACAGACAGGTAAAAACATAGCTACTGAACACTACGTAAGCGCTCCATATTGTTAGCATTCAAAATTAATCTACTTTTCATTTTCGTTTTTTTAAATTTTGTATTTTTCCTGCACCACTTCCTCGTCCATCACCGGGAAATCGTGACGTCCAGCCGGTAGAAGTCCGTCGTCGCCTGATGAGGTCTCATACTGCACCGTGGGAAATGTAGGACAGGGAGGGGGTAGAGAAAGCACGTATATTTCCTTTAATTTTTTGCTAACAATAATTACATTTTAACTGGTAATAATCTGAATTCTTGATATCAACAATTCCATGATACTAGTCATAATTCAAGAATTTTCCTATTAATTCCAAAGTAGTTAATACTGAATTATTGATATATAAAAAAAGTTGAATAAAAGCTTCAACAGCTTGCAATAGTTTTCAACATAGAAAAATGCCTGTACCTGTTACACACTCATACAAAGCACCGTCTTTAAAAAATGATCATCACTTATCATGCCTGTATGATTGAGTATTTCGATCGCTGCATGTAACGTTGTTGCAAAATGACTCCAATATTACCCAGCTGCAGGCCTGCATAACAAGCCTGTTGGTGGGCAAAGCCAGCAATTGTTGTCCATGGTTTTATGGTATATGTTGTAGTAATTTACTGTAGCGGTCTGAGTCCTAGCAAAACCCAGCTGGTAGCACTATGACACCGGTTCCCATATGACCAGTAAGCCTAACTACCAGACAAAATCCCAATGCAGATTTTTCGGTGCTTCATTTTGGTGCAATCTTGACAACACTATGACCAAAACATGAGCATGACCAGCCACAGATAAGGCCTCCACATTTGGGAAGATCTCCATTCAGGGGAATGCTTTTTATCTTGTTAAGTTCAGATTTGGTCTAGAGTAGCGCTTTTCTTTATCTGTCATTCTACCTATGACCATACTTGACTTTTTTTGTGGGTTCACAGGTTCACATTTTTTCATCAAACCCTGTGAATGTCTACATGGCAAGTCTTGGAAAGGTGACCTTCAGAACTCTATAATTCTATAATCAAGACAACAAATAACTCACTGTAAATCCTTTATTTTGTTAAAATTAATTTCTATTTATGTTTTAAATAGCAATCATATTCCATCAACGTACTTACAATATTTACATATGCATGTCAAACAATGAATTTATTAATCAGATATCACAATCCCTGTTATTTTTTTAACCAGAGAATAAAATCAATAAGATAATGAGTTTTCTTCTATGAACAAAAAGTAAAAGCTAACAAAATAATCATTAAAGCATAAAACATACCATGTGGTCAACATCTCACTTTCAACTAGCCCACGCAATACTAGTTGACAGAAACCAATGAGGGTAAATTGTGTTTGACCATGAATAAATGATGCATGCTGAGATTTTTTGCAGTACTTGCATTACTTGAACACCGGATGATAAATTGCACCAAGCTGTTAATTTCATACCAACTAATCACCATTCCCATGTGCCTTTGTGACTGATTCATCCCAAATTATGACATCATAATCCAGGACTCATTTACAGCTGGCTAGGGCACGTACACTCAGAATGCTCAAACTCCACTGGATCCGGCTTCTATTGATACCACAAGTCAATAATAATTTAACGAGTGCTGATGATGGTGATGACATGAAAGGAAATGTGTGAGATATGAGATGTCTGTCAGAATTAAAAAGATGCCATCTGAAAATGTAAAAGCCAAATCCTACAAAACCAGCCATAATAATATTGTTTTAAAATTCAAATCCTGTTTCTCATATGAGAGAAATAGGGAAAACCTTGATCTGTAGTAACCTCTCTCCAGCACAAATGATTGCTCCTATTCCCTTGCCTAATGGACATCACTCAACACACAGGTGACATGGCTTATACTGTATAGGACATCATTACCATGGAGAGGATGCAGTAAATCCTCAGAAAACAAAACACAATACAGATGAAGTGCACATTTTCGGCAAAGGAAGCATCAAAGAACTGAACAGAAATTATCAGAAATAAATTTGTACTGTAGCCAAAATAATCTCTGTTACTTGATCCTACTTATTGTGCTCCTCCCAATTCTCAAAACTCTATATTATTGCATTATAATTTCATAACAAATATAGTGAGAAATGCGTGCTACAATGAGAAAAGTTTTTGATATGATTTGCATGTAAACAATATGCCAACAACTAATGCATAGCAGTCACATGACACAGGCATAGCCCTGTAATAATGTGACAACCCTGTTCCAACATTGACAGGAATATTGGCAAAATGATGTGGGTTAGGATATACCCCACTTAAGAAGAGATTCCTCCACAGTAAGTTTGTCCTTACTGCTCATGTTGACGATGACTGGACTGGCACTAAATAGCCACAGAGTAAATTATTTCCTTGTGCTGTATTAACTGAGTGCTGAGCAAACAGTGGATTTGCAGCCAGGCACAGTAATGAGGTCTATGTGCTGACTACTGAGGGAACATGTGATATTAATACATTCATGCTGCAATACCTAGCTCTACTGTTCAACAGTGCCTAAAATATACAACTATAAACATTATAAAAAAAACCCACCCACAAAATTCCTTAATGTACAGTTCTATACTTTGTGGGACACATTTTTTTTTCTAGACGTTGCGCTCCAGTTTTAGATTTGTAATGAACAATTCACACGTGGTTAAAGTGCTCTCAGCTTTTCTTGTTGAGTAACTTTATATATTTTGGTTTCACCATGCAGGAATTACACCACTTTTTATATGTAGTCCCCCATTTCAGGGCACAATAATGTTTGGTCGAATGGCTTTATAAGTGCTTCTGATTAGTTAGGTTTATAATTGCTTCTTTAGTGCAGGTATAAGAGAGCTTTCAGTATTTAGTCTTGATTCTAGGCTTCTGATTGCCTTTGGAGTCTGTTATTGGTGTTTAGCAACATGAAGACCAGAGTTGCGCTAATTTAAGTCAAGGAAGCCATAATGAGGCTGAGAAAAATGAAAAAACAAATCAAGAGACATAGAACAAACCCTAGGCTTACCAAAATCAACTTTTTGGAACATCATTAAGAAGAAAAAGAGCACTGGTGAGCTCAGTAATCGCAAACGGCTTGGTAGGCCAAAGAAGACCTCTACAGTTGATGACAGAAGAATTATCACCATAATGAAGAAAAACTGCCAAACATCTATCCAACAGATCAGAAACACTCTTCAGGAGGCAGGTGTGGATGTAATTTCTACATGGTGAAACCAAAGTGTATAAAAATATCCTAAGCTTTGAATGATCACTTTTAACCACATGTGAATTGTTTGATTACAAATCTAAAATTGTGGAGTACAGAGCCAAATCAAGAAATAAATATGTCTCTGTCCCAAATGTTATGGAGGCCACTGTATATACACCAGCTTATCAATCACACAGATACCCTCAACATTAGAAATGCCTCCTTCTCCAATAATATCTCCAATGTGGTACGATTATTGGAAGCAATACCAGCACCAGAGCCAGTATAATCAAAATTAAATACTGTGATCACTTCCTGTAGAGCCTGTTGAAGAGATCTACACCCTGAATCAGAGACAACCACCACTGAGAAACTAGAATGTTTCTGCTCCGGACAGATCAGCAGCACAACTAAAAATGACAGAAATAAAGAGGTAGCATCGCACTGCCACTGATGACAGAGGTTTCTGGGTTCTATGGCACCGAATGTGGGTTCCAGTTTATGCACAGATGGGGAGCTAGTCCAGTTTCATGCAACGGGCCCAGTGGCATGTCTCATTCCTGCCTCTACTGCCCTCAGCTGGCAAACTGCTGGTAGAATGCCAACTTGACTCTCTCAATGTGGTGGCACAGCTTGATCGCTGGGCCCAGCTTCAGGTCCATGCATTCTTGCACTGTAGGTAGGGTTAGCAGGAGTAGGGCCTGTCCATCTATCTCCTGAAAGCAAAGATACACTTACAGGCTTATGGATCATATTGTATTCATAGTTAGTGAACTCAAGACACACAACTGCTGTGAGGTATACAGCTAGACAGACAAACACAGTAACTGAGACAGGGCTTAACAGTCTGGCAATATTTGGGATATAAAAACTGCATATTCAGAGCTACTGTACTGACACTTTCAGCCAAGAAAGTAGAAAACGCATGTCTGCAAGAATGTGTTTTTTTTTGTTAGTCCATCTATTTTGTATTTTATTTTCACTTGTGTGAGAGTGAATCAGAGGGCGTGCCTATATGTGTGGTTATGTCTGTACCTGATCAAAGAATATGCGCGCCAGTGGAGCACAATCTGTGGTCCTGATGAAGCGCACCACATCTGCCACGCTCCACTCCAGCGGGCTGCTGTCCAAGTGCAGCTTCTGTGGCACCTCCCCCCGTAGACTCTGGGACACACACAGTACAGAGAAGTTAAACACCCAAAAGACAGCGTAGCTGTGAAGCAGGGACACGACACATTCACCACGTTGCAATCACAGCACAGTCGCATAAAACAGACATGACACAGTTAACCATCAGACATTACAGTTGCACAATACACAGATATAACAGTCACAAAGCAGTCACACAACCGACAGTGCAGTCGCACACCACAATGTTGTAGCATCATAAATAAGAAGTCATTGAAAAGAAACACTGCATGACTTGTGGCACACAGCCACCTCGGCACACAGGCTTTTGGTGCTCCCAGGGTATGGACACAGTGTGGAAGTAGTAGAATAGAAAGAGTGTTTAGCGCATCACCTTGGGTGAGGGAGGCTGGTTCTCGTCATCAGAGTAGGAGGAGGAGTGGGCCTTGCGGCGGCGGGAGGGGCGGGGCTTCTCTGCGGGGGAGGGGGGCTGAGATTTCCTCTCGGAGACTTCCGAGTCGTCCTGCTGTTCATCCTGCAGCTCGGAACTAGAGTCTTCACTCAGGAAGTCTTCCTCATCCAGGTCTTCCTCATCCTCACCACTGCCCTGTGGGGGAGGGGAGGGGGTGAGTAAACTCTGTCTCTGTATTTGTATGTTTTTGGTGGAAGTGGATATGTATATGTGTGTGAGAACGTGTGGGCATGTTTTTGTTTATCTGTGTCTGACTCTGTATCCTTTATCTGGGTGCAGTACCTGTGGTGAGCCAGCAGGAGTGCTGTCAAGCGAGGCTGAGGAGCGTTTCTTCTTGTGGACGAAGAAGTGTTTCCTTCTCTTCCTCCTCCTTCCTGGCCTCTTCATCCCTCCCTCCAGATTGGTGTGGCCCCCCGGTGGGCGTCCAACAGGCTTGCTCTTCTTTTTACCATAGTAATGTGCTATAGTAAACACAAAAATATCCATAAGGAAATACAACCCTCAAAACAAGCACAGAAAACTCAACACCATAAACGTACAGACTGCTTCTATGAAATGAACTGGACAGCCAGTGGCCTGAAACTGGGCTGGTCATAGGAGAGTGGCTTCAACAGATGGGGTGTGTCCACCTTATCCCATCTTATTGGATTGTGAAGCTTCACCGCCTTTTTATATTTTATTTTCCATAAGGAACATTACCCTCGCACACACACACAGGTTACTGCATGATACTGAAGGGCGGGTTTACACCATGGTTATCAGTGGTGCCGAGTGTATCTCATGAACAACAGGATATGTGCAACTGACATAAAGACAGCACTGGTACTGACTGTATTTGGTCTTGGTTAGAACAGAGCAGTTCTCGGAACATTGCTCCAGGACCATCCGTGGTCCAAACAGGTTTGGGCAGCACTCAAGCTTCATGCAGGTCTTCCTGCAGAACTCAGCCACCTGGTCTGCTGTGCGCACAATGTCCACTGTGGCCCGGTAGCTCTTTCCCTTGTATCTGTAGGACAAAAAGCACATGACATAGAACAGCTCAGGCGCTGGTTATAGTGTCCAGGTTTGGTGTACCTGAGAGCTTATGCAGCCCTGCATCTTAATGTAAAGGGTAAACCCAGTATTGCATTATGCCACTGGTAAAACAGTCTTGTGATCTGTAATAGGAGCCTACCAATAAGACATTTCACACAATGTCTGAGTTCTGCATAATAAAGTACAAAACAGCAATACATGGTAAATGGCAACACAAAAGGGTTCAGTACTGCAGATCAGCACAGTTCAGGTCTACAGTGGCTCAGTAAGGTTTACTGCAGTCGGCACAGTTGAGGTTTGCTGGATCACTGTGGTTCAGAACTGCTACACAGCAGGGCTCAGTATAAAAACGTTTCTCTCACTTGGCCTTGAGCGCCTCCCCCTGGCCATGCCAGCGTGCCTCCTCATCCAGCTGCAGCTCCCGCAGCACACGGCTCGGCTTGTAGGCAGCGTTAATCAGGAGCGTCAGCACCTGGGGACGGAGCGACAGAATGATGTGTGAGAGAAAAGGGAAGACAGCGAGTGAGGAAGTGTTAGAAGTTTGGGAAGGGGAGACGAAAGAAAACAGATGAATAGAAAAAGACGGGAAAAGCAAAGCGTGTAGCACGGGGAAGAGAGACAGGAAGGGAGTGAGGAAGGATGACATCACTAAAAAGTCGAAGTGCGTAAATCCACTTTGTCGTGAAGCACAGTTTCAGTCCAGTCCAATCCTCCTCTCACCTCCTTCAGTACTAAGACACAGTTTCCAGGCCCAACGCACTGTGGCAGCTCAGCGATGCGGCCCTTGTTCAGGTATGGCCCGGAGAAACAGCGGTGGTTGAAGTAGATCTTGGGGCAGCTGTACTTTCCATTCCCTGCTCCTGCTGTGCCAGAAACCCAAAGCACAGAACCAGCTAGAGCATGCTGCAATGTGTTCATCATTTCTACTGACATGGAATAAATGAGGAAAATAAGGTCTATGTGGGCATGTGCAGGACCAACACTCACCGTTCTCTGATTGGCTGTTCACCTGCTGTTTCAGAGCATCAGGAAGTGAAGCCCTTGGCAGAGTCCTGCTGTAGAGTGAGAAAATGAGACCTCAGACCAGTGGGGGCTGCAAAAATGGTTACAAAGACAAGTCTAAAACAAACACTTCCAGGGTAAGAAATGAGAGCGATAACAGGGAGAGCTTTCCCAGGCCCCTCTAGAGTGCCTTTCCACCCACACAATGACTGAGAAATACTAGAAAGAAATAACTGTGACTGTTGGACAAAATTGGCCAGCCAAATCATTTTTCCTTTTGGCAATACATTTATTCACGGTAGATCTCCCCCCGTCCCGCGACGCACATTGAAAAGTATGCAGAGTATTTATTCCCTTCTGTGTCTGTAATACTTACTGTTTAGCTGGCTGGACCACTGCTACCTTCCTCTGCTTCTGAACTGCAAAGGCATGTTAAACTGATGATTAATGGCAGCAACTTTATACATATCATTCATTCCGCATGCAGCCAACTTACAGTACGTACAGTACATACAAGTGCACATCTTTCAGATTCTGTTGCATTTATATCAGCACACAATTTTTTTACCATGGAAATGACCAACACATCACTTTTTTCAAACATAGATGCTTTAATGGTGACCAGTATTCATCCCATCGGTATTTCATCCATTTATCTATTTAATTGATATATTTTGATAATTTTGGGCAACTCATTAGCATGGTGAAGGGAAAACTGGTTTGAGCAGAGAGGGACCTGTAAAGCAGGAAATACTTGTGTATCATCTGCGTAGTTATACGGCGCCTCCCTTTCAGGACTGACCTGGGGGCTTACGGGGGTGTCGGAGGGAGTAGCCATTGGTCTCACACCAGCTGACAGGAAATATATCCATGGAGTCCACGTGGGTAATCAGTTCTGGAACAGACTGCTTCAACCCTGGCCAAAGAATAGACAGATGCAGATGACACACACACACACACTGGCAGTGCAGTCATCACAATAATCTTGTGTAGATCCCACAGTTCGGTATTTATATACGTCTCATTTCCACTCGCTATGCTTTTCTCTTTGCTTTAACATGGCAGAACAGCCACAACATTGTAGCCTTGTAACAGTGACCCACAGGCAAAGTTGGCCTGTGTTGCAGAAAAAATGTCTACTTCACTGCCACACTCACCTTCCAGTCGAAGCCAGATGTGTTGACCTCTGACCCTGGTGACAGTTGCCACGTGGATGTGTTCTGGGGAGAGTGGGTTCACTGCCTCCAGCTTCATTGATACCCTAAAATCATGATCATACTGCTCCTGAGAGACAGAGAAAGAGAGATGGTGAGAAAGAGAGAGAGAGATGTTTTTACACAAAGAATTCAATGCAAATAAAACATTTAATGCAACTGAAGCAAGCTGAATTGAATGAGGCAGATTTATGTTTAGCACATGGTCATGTCATACTACCATCCCATTCTCTGAGCATTCCACATTAAGAAGGTTATTTGTAAAGAATCACCTGAAAGTGACTGTGTACAGATAGTGCAGAATCATACTTTGTAAGTCAGTGTATTGTCTGCTGGTACTTGAGCCCCCTACTGCGTCTGTTCGTCTGACTTACAGTGGGGAAGCAGTTTTGGGGTGCAGCCTCTGCTCCGCACTGTTTCAGGTAATCCGCCCAGTCAAAGTCCTGCCCCTGGTATCCTGCACCACCCACACACACAAACACACACACACACACCACAAGCAACAAACAGAGACACTTGTTAGATGGTAAAACAAAAAAGTATTCAGCACAGCTGAATGATGTGGACTGCAGCTTATGAAACTAGGTCCTATTAGTGATGCTATTCACCCAAAATTTAAAATAATGGAAACAAAATTTATTGCTTGGCAGTTTTGGAATTCAAGTTTAAAAGTACACTCATCTGTTAAGCTCCTCCAGTTATTATTGCTGTGCTGATTACTAGAACATTGCATACTTCATATCTCATTTGATGTTTGTGTATTCCAGTCAGTTTTGCACTAAACAGTGCTAATGTCTAGTCTGCTCATGTGGTTGTGATCATCCTTATTTACGCGTATCTGCACCTGCCTGCTGTGGCATTGTAAATGCACCCAACAATGTCCTGGGAATCTGACCTGGAGGGGGGCTGAGCTGTACCCCGTTTTTGAGGCTCCACTGCACCGGGAAGATCCCAATGCTGTCCCGGTGACACAGAAAGGAGGGGCCACGACCCCCTGTGACCCTCGTTTCCTCTTGGAGATCATCCATAGTTACCAAGAAGTACTGGTCACTGAACACCTGTACAAGACAAACAGAATATGACATATGATATTTTACATAAACAGCAGGGCCACTGCCACCAGAGCAAAGATTTATGTTTTTACCATTATATTTCACCTAATTATGCAAATTAAATAGAAAGTTAGTTCACAAACTTGCAGTTATAAACCACTAGCCACAAAATAGCCATAGCAATTATTCACTCAATCAAAACTCCAGTTTCAATGAATCCACTGTATGGGCAGGCTCATCCAATCAGAGCTTAGGATGAGGTGGGAACTGTAGGGATTACTGGGTAAATAGTGGGGGGCTGAGGACGAACTGAGAGGGATATACTATAAGACAGGGGGCATGTGTTAGAGAGTGGGTGGCAGTTACCTTGGTGACAGTTGCCGGACTGATGCAGAAAGGAGCGGCAGGATCCACAGCCTCCAGCTTCATCCCCTCAGTGAAGGAGTGAGCACAGATGGCCTGCTGGTCCTGCACAAATTCAGCCACAGCGTCAGAGTCCACACCCATCCAAAACATGTCCAAAAAAGCACAAGACAGAAAGCAGAAGAGAGAAAGAGAACAGCTAGATAAAGAGAGAAGGGAATGGAGCTGGACAGGGGAGAGTTAGCTGGAGAAAGAGAGAGCGAAAGATACAGTAGGAGATAGTCAGCAGGCTGTACCTTGAAGAGCTCCTCGGTGAT
This sequence comes from Anguilla rostrata, assembly GCF_018555375.3. Lineage (NCBI taxonomy): Eukaryota > Metazoa > Chordata > Actinopteri > Anguilliformes > Anguillidae > Anguilla > Anguilla rostrata. The sequence goes on from NC_057945.1 coordinate 24,377,449, forward strand.
GTCGCTATCCTGCGTTTGATTTGTGATCCTCTGCCGAACCTCATCCCACTCGGCCTCGCTGCACAGACTACGCAGTGCTGGAGAACAGAGAAGCGCCCATTTAGCACAGGTAACATAGCACACGCTTAATAGCCACAGCACGTCACACATCCTACAAAACTCCAGGAATGGAACAACGCACGCAAACATAAAACATGTCAGCTTTCCAAAAGTCTGAAAACCTAATAAACTACAACTGATTTACAGACCGACACCGTGACAATTCATTCTTAACAATTCAGCTTCTCTGATTAGTTTAACCACCGTTAATGTGCCGTGTGGCCTTTTCATACCCTATACCATAGGTAGAAAGCACACACGTATAGTGTATGTGTACCCCTCACACTGACCAACAGGGGGAGATAGTGTGCATCCATGCTCTTTGGCCCAGCCTGGGGGGTGAAGGAAGGGGTGCAGGTAGAAGAGCCAGAGAGTGGCCTGCTTTTGGGGCAACCCCTCTGTGCCAGCGTAGCGGAGACGCAGTCGTCCCCCAACATTTTCCTCGATGTTGGCCACGCACGCCGTACTAGCGTCCTCACGGTCCTGCAGCTCCACACTCAAACCCGCAGCCAGAAGGTCCAGAGGGTTCTTGCCCCTGTGTGGCTGAGAGAAAGAGGGTGGCGGTAAGACAGTGATCAGTACACAGGGACAGGGCTCCACTGTGTCCTGAGTCCATGGTCATTCTCTAATCACCACTGGTCTGAATTACTGAGGTCTACTATCATGTTTGGAGAGATTTTTGGCTGTGTGGCAAAGAGGTTAAGGGGTTAGCATTGTAATCTGAAGGTTGCAGGTTAGACTGAAAGTCTAGCTCTGTTCTTGTCTAATGCACAATAAATACCTGTATTGATTCAGGGATTACTTAGCCATATGGAAAAATGTGATAATATGGCTGTCCATATCACCCTAAGTAAGGGTGTCTGCTCATGTAAAATTGTAATTCTTTCCAAAATCACCTATCTCATGGCTTCATGTGAATGGCCTGAGTCAGTGGCCACCCAAAACCCGGTCTCTCACCCACATTCCTGTCTCACATACACAGCCCTGTACAAAATGGCCCCTCTCATTTACCCCCTCCAGCAAGTTGGCAGGTGCACTACAGCCCTCTGACAGAGACTTCTTCAGAAGGGCTTCCAAGTCCTCATGCTTCTCACGGACACCTGAGGAGGGCCATAAAAAGCATGTGTCACAGGGCTGAATAAAGCACAAGCACAATCTCTAACTGACTTTAAAATGTTAAAAAAATTACTAATCTGCTGTCAACAATCTACATTGGCCAGGTCACACAAACATCTCAAAAGCGGTTCCAAACTGGGGCCTGGGGGCACCTAGGGTCTTTAGTAAAATTCGGGAAAAAAACCATACTTTTGAGAATGCAAACTAAATACTAAATATCTTAGCTCACCGTCGGGAGGTCTCATTTCTCGTCCATGCTGCTGGCTCCAGCCAACAGGGTGCAGGTCAGCAGTCATGATGTCACACCAGAAGTCTGCCCGGCGGTCGTCGTGGTAACCCTCATAACGCAGCAGCAGCAGCTGCCCGCAAGTGGTGATGATAGTGGCTACCCAGAAGCCCTCAGGCTCGCCCTTCACAGACACCTCCAGCTTCATGCCCGGCGCGAGGCCCGTCTGCAAGCTCAGGTCAACCTGGAGGGCACAGGGGGCAGGGCTCATTATTACAGCCCACTACTGGCCCCACCTTCAGCGGACAGGAGGGTGGAGTGCAGGGCTAAGGACCACCTGTATTGTTTCAGAACCAATCTCAGCAGTACAGCTGTGAAAAGTACAGACTAAATTCATGTTCATTCTGTTAGTTTTGCAAAACCCACTGAAAAAAAGTCTGATAAGACTCAAATTTTGGTGCAATCGACATTCCTGATCAAGTGATGAATGTAATCAATCGTGGCTGATTAGTGTGGGTACGTGTGCAGGAACATGGGCCTCACATGTTTGAAGGCATGGTGAGGTACAGCTGTGGCCCCTTCCTCCTCCAGATACTCATCCCAGTTGAACTCGGAGTCATCCTGCCCAGAGCCTGTGTCTTCTGTGAAATGAACACAGAACATCTCACTGACTGCACTGTGTTATACCATTATCATCATCTACAGACACTGATATAATCAATACAGCCTACCCTTTCAGTTCACCTGCACATAAGCACTAACACAAGGAAAGTCAAACAAATATTTGAACTAACCAGAATCCAGCGGCTCATGGTTCATGGTGGCACCCAATGTTGATCACTGCGTGCAGCTCCAGGCTAGAAACGCCCCTCCTCTAGAAAAGCACAGGACACAGGAATAGGAATACACACAAAGCCATCCTCACAAACTCCATGGTGTCCCCCCAGGTATTAAAGGCCGAGGCACTGCGCCTCCACAAACATCAGAGAAAAATCAATATAGCCTCAGACTCAGCAGGGCTGTAAAGGGAAACAATTTTGTGGCATTTGCAATTAAAAATGTACTGTGCTACCATTAAACTTATTCCTATCGCAACTGTTTGACAAGTTGTTTGGTTCATTTGAGTTTTATCACTATTAATATCAAATCTCAGAACTCAGTTCAACAGTTTCTCTTCTAATATGAACAATGGGTTGCATTAATGGAGAAGTATTTTGAACTGTCAGTATCATTTTGTGACATGCCCCATGAACAGCGAGACTTTAGAACAAATTCCCACCTTACACTGCAAGAGATGGCAACTTTTGAGCAGTAGGACAATGTCTGTCAGTTAGCTAGTTTTTTTTAAAAACTAAGGGTTTACTGGGTGTAGTTCATATTGCCTTTTTTATTGTATTAAATCGAAAATATAGCACTTTCTTTAAAAAATCGTAATTTTGGCAGGGCTACTTTTTGAAATTAACTTCATTATTTTCGTAATTGAAAATAATGACTCTAAAGATTACGATTATAATAATGACTGCTAAAATTCACACCAGGACAAAAATGGTCATGATTTATTTGTTCATTGAATTAAAAAAATAATTTCAAGAAATACCTGATATTTCTCTTAAAAACCTGGTAGCACTGAAACAAGTACAGAGGAGCAGGAGGCCCACTTACAGAGAATGACCAACTGAGTTTACATACAGCCTAGTGTCTATATGCTTGAATACTGATGGCCCAGATGTAACCAGATGGAATGATACAGTTTATACTGTACCATTCAGTTTTTCAATAGAATAATTTTCAGGCAGTTATGACTTTTACATGAATGGTTTCATATACATGATGTTTTGTTGCCCTGATGTCCACCTCCAGTACTTTTCATCATCTGTATCCAACTTGCACAATAGGACTCTTGCAAGACACGAGAACCGGTTAAATGACTGAATCAGAGAGAGGGTAGAAAATAATAGAACTGATGAAGACAATGGCACTCATCCAATACACCGTTCCCATTTCTGCATCATCCACCAGGTGTCCTTACATTCTGATGTGTCCCCAGTGTTTCGCAAATCAGCGATCACAGAACAGACACTCCGTCTCATATAAGCACCCTTGTGTTCCATAAAGGACCTACGCACTATCTGTGCACTTCTGCAGAACAACAAAAACATTATCACCCAGGTACAGGTCCCTGCCGCTTCATTCTAATGGAAAATGCTACAGGGTTGAGATCTATACGCAGATGGGTGCACATGCATTGCAGAGAGCAACAACTGCTTCCTGCATTCCATGCTGATGCAGGTGACAGCAGTTTCTGAATAAATAACAACCTGTTGGGAACCCACAAGCCCAAAGCACCATACACACAACAGGTGTGTGTGTGTGTGTGTGTGTATGTGTGTATGTGTGCCTGCACGTATGTGTGTGTGTGTGTGTGTGTGTGAGAGAGAGAGAGAGAGAGAGTGTGTGAGAGAGAATACATACAGAAAATAGACCAAACCTAATCCGGAACATATGGTTTGCGTTCATGGTGATCCCCAAATTTCAAGTACACAGCTCTACAGGTGCTTTTAAAAATGAGTGCGAGCATAGCAAACAAAGAGCTGATGGAGGAAGACAGGGAATGAGTGTGAGAGACAGAGATAAAGCAAAAGAAACCAGACAAGAGAGATTAGACTACTAGAAGAGAGGGGGATAGCAAGCACAGGCTTGGGGAAAGGAGTGTTTTTGTCTGGTATTATTTGAACACAGAGGAATACTTACAAATAGGCCTAATTTGAGTGCAATACTGCTCTTGAAAAACCATGCGTACTTTAACCTGCAGAAATATAACATGCTTCTTGTTGATCACTCTTTAGCATTTTTCTGTGTTATGATTTACAGCACAGTGTACATGCTAAAAACAGTTCAGGAAATTACCACATATTACCACAGTTTTTTGAGCCTGACGTTGAAATAAAATTGCAAGCCTATAGTGCTTTCTATTCTCCTCATATGGAGCATAAAGATGCAGAATATTTCAGCTGCTCTCATGATATCCACAGCACATATTTTGTCATAATGAGTAGTACATCCCTTTGTACAGCAACAGTTTCATCCAGCAACCACAAAGTTTTATGTAAATAAAAAGACATAAAACCAATGCATGCTTTTGGGGGCATCTGGTACCCCATACCCCACACAACAGCAAGTAAAAAGGGGGTGGGACGCCATCCATCCCTGATCCCCCACCCCCCCTCCACACTCACCCACCCTCCCTCCACACTCACCCACCCTATTCCCACTTCAATGCAGCCCTTTGAGGGGGTTCTGTGCATTTCTGAAACCAGAAACAGAGGGGCATGACCCCAGAATCTCCACAGAGGAGGACCATCACACTAATCAGTATTATTTACCCTCACTCACTGAACACAACACAAATAAACACACACGCACACACACATGCACACACACTTTTGTAAAGTAATTGATCGATATAGTGAAATTAAATGTGCTTTGTTTCTCTCTCCCAAGCCATATACTCCTTAGGAATATTGGCAACTGTTAATTATTTTTAGTCCACATAAAACACTGATACTTGTACCACTTGTGAAATATACACATTTTCTGGAAAATGCTATTCACAATATGTTATTCACAATCTCAGTAACCATTCCCTCTGAAACAATGAACAGCAACCCTACCATTAAGAACAATCCACTTGTACAACTCTCACTAAATACAGCATCAATCTAACCACACACACACACACACACACAGCGTGGTCTAAACACATTCAGATGGGCTGTCAAGCTGTCTTTGTGAGCGCTGATGTCTTTATTAATGGCGAGACGAGCGGCAGACAGCTCTGCTGCCAGCTGCTCATTCACTCTGCCTTTCCCACTCACCCTGGATTAGGAGCGCCAGCACACCCAGAGTCTCATTGTGCTGAATGTCACACGCTGGAAGGCCAGGTCCCAGCTCAAGACAAACAGGGGGGAAAAGAGCAGCACAGCACAGACAAAGGCATCCTCCGGGCAAGAATGACTCAGTCACATCTGATTCAACCATCCATTTAATTACTGAAAAAGCACAACTCTGAAAAGGCCTGGCCGATATGTTCTCATAAAGCCCAATTATGCGTAATTCATTGTAATACACTGGCACATCCAATGCACTTATTCAGGAATGCTTAAAGCACATTTCAACATGTTATTCCAATATACCGCTAGATATTTTACTGACGGTTTCATAACTTGCTCATGGACACAATGGCAGTGTATCCCCGGGAATAAAACCTATAAACCTGATGGATACAAGTCCTCTTACTGGTACTAGTGCAATGTACCTGTACAAATATATGTTTTATGAAAATTAATTCCCATACTGGGGGAGGAAAACTCAAGAGTTCAGAGCTATCTCTAAATCAGGTGCTCAGAGCGAAGAGCTTCCAGGACTTTGCACATCAGTAGCTGGCCCCTCCACCACCCAGACTGCACCGAGACAGGAAGATTAACAAACTACCCCAGCTGGCAGAGAGGCCGCCTCACTAAAGCAGAGCAATAAGCGCACCTCTTTCACTCTCTCAGACACTGTGCCCCTCTCCTGTTTCATTTATACATGCATATGCGTGTATTATATACAGTGTAGTGAAAGAGTATTTGCCCCCTTCCGGACTTCCTCTGTTTATCACACAGAATGGTTTCAGATCTTTAGACCAAACATAATATTACACTAAGGGAACCTTAGTAAACACAAAACACATTAAATTAATTTTTTTCATTTATTTAATGAAACAAGTTATCAAACCCATATCACCCATGTGAAAAAGTAATCTTCCCCTCAATTACTCAATCAACCAATGAACCAAAATTAATTTATAACTACATTCAGCAAATTGATTGCAGCCAGCCCTGTTGAATCACTCATATTGAACCTTACCATCAGAGTGAAGTAGTCACCACAAAGTTTCTACAAGTACATTACGTCACGATCAAAGGAAATTCCAGAAGAAATTAGAAAAAAAGTTGTTGAAATATATTGGTTTGGAAAGGGCTACAAAGCCACTTCCAAGACTCAGAGACCCCACCGAACCACAGTTAGAGCCATTATCTCTAATTGGAGAACACTTGAAAATGTGTGAATCTTCCCAGGGTGTAGGGGCAACTCATCCAGGAAGTCACAAAGAGTCCAGCAAACATCCAGAGAACTATAGCCCTCTCTAGCCTCAGCTAAGGTGAGCGTTCATGACTCCACAATTGAAAAGAGAGTGCATAAAAATGGGATTCATGGGAGAGGCAGAAACCACTGCTAACAAAGAAAAACATCATTGCTTGTCTCACATTTTCCAAAAAAAACTAATGGATGATCCTCAGGTCTTTTGGGATAATGTTCTATGGACAGATGAGTCAAACGTGGTGGTGGTAGTGCGATGGCGTAGGGACGCTTTGCTGCCTCGAGACCAGGACAACTTGCCATTATTAAAGGAACCGTGAATTCTACTCTGTACCAGAAAATTCTTATTCTGTCCATTAGATGAAGTTGAAGTGTAATTGGGTTATGTAACAAGTACAATGATCCAAAATACAAAAATAGGTCCACATTTTAATGGCTGAAAATAAACAAAATTTTAGTTTTTGAGTGGCCTAATCAAAATCCTGACTTGAACCCAATGCAGATGACGTGGTCGGACCTGAAACAAGCAGTTCACGCTCAAAAACCTGCCTGTTTGTCTGAACTGAAGCAGTTGCACAAAGAAAAGTGGCCTAAAATTCCTCCACAACAATATGAAAGACTGATATCACATTATATGAAGCGTTTGGCTTCAGTTATTGCTGATAAAGATGGTGCAACCACTTAAGTTTAAGGGGGCAATAACATTTTCACATGGGTGATATGGGTGTTTGATAACTTTTTTCATTAAATAAATGAAATAATAATTTAAAAAATGTGTTTTGTATGCACACAGGTTCCCTTTGTCTAATATTTCATTTTGACTAAACAATTCGGTGTGACAAATACACAATAATAGAGGAAATCAGGAAGGGAGCAAATAATTTTTTCACAGCACTGTATATATACATGTATATAAATAAACACACACATATAGAAACACAGACACAGACTCAGACACACACACACACACAAACACACACTTCTTCATTACTGACAACATCACTGAGCATCAAAATAAACATTTATTATTTGGCAAAAGCAGTACCACTCTGTACCCCCAAGAAAACAGCATATTTGTCTGTTACTACAAAACAGGCAGACTAGGGAAGAGATTCTTATGAGAACAGCGAGTAAGGCACTTACTTCTAAAACACACATAAGAATTGGTCATGTGCAATTTTTCTTTATAAGGAAATGCAATAACACTGAAGTGTTGAATAATAACATTTCTGCCTTTCTGTAGAGAATGACCTCTACGTAGTCTGCTGTCTTTTGACCAAAACAGCTACCTTAGGTGAACAACATAACAAAACAGAAATACATAGACATACAATACATACACACATAACACACTGCACAGTTACTCCATTATTTAGAACAGAGGTGACAAGGAAAGGCTTTAGGATCAACACAGAGAATGCACAGGAGTGACAGGTTAGGCAAACAAATGCTGCAGACTTCAGGAGAATTTGTATTTATGATGAATTGATCATGAAACAGTGCTCCTAGCCATAGACAGAAATAGTATAATAATTAGTCATAGAGAAAAATAGTATATTTGTGTCAAGAGACATAACGTTAGGCCATCCTAAGATTATTATTATGCCCACAATGATCAAATGAATTCCTGAGGCCTGTGCGTGTTGGAATTTTTGGGTGAAGTGTCTAGAAAACAAACTGAAGCTGTCGATTGAAGTATGGCTAAATCTGCATACCATATCACCACACTCATGCTGACATCAATTTATGACCTCCAATGCTCTCATGAAACCGAACAGGTGTTGCTTGCCCTCCGCACTCGCGGTCGAGGTCATCTTTGAGCAATGATGTGGTAAGGGGACTATGAACTGACTTAATTCCACATTTTGAATAATGATGCTCGTCTGATTTTGATATAAAGCAGACCATAACATCATGTGTGTGTAAAATTCGCAAACCCTTTGCAATATGATCACAATCCAATTACAGTAAATCGTATAACACTACAAACTTACATCTATATTAAACCGACGCTTCCCTTCTGAACGAATTGAACAAATGCATCGAGTGTTGCTGCAAGGAATCATCACGTAACCTGTCTAGTTTATGTGCCCACCCTCGTGCTCAGCATGCCATATCTTGAGAGTGTGCACAGGGAACCGATGCCACCACTCAACCGCACTCGTGCCAGACCAGTGAAAGAACCAGCAAGATTCTGAAAATGTATTTCGCAATTTCAGGACGGATTCCGGGATTGAACTACCGCAAATAAGCTTGTCTTATGTTACATAATTTGGGTGTAAACATCGTCGAGCTTGCTACAGTAACAGGGAAAATAACTGTATGATATGCTTATGTTGCGACTTTAAGATGTATCATACACGCGCATGTCTTTGGGCAGCATTCCGAATAGCAAATTAAGATAGGCCTAAGCACACAAGAATTAGAGTTCATATGTCCATTGGTTTAAGTAAAAAAATACAAAATTACAAAACAACACAAAGAGACAGTATGTGCAGGGCTTAATACGGTTTCAAGCTTGGATCATCGTCTTTAAGAGTCAGCTAGGTCGCCTGTCGACACACGGCAATATCGGGCTATAGCCTATATTTGGCTAGCTACTAAATAATATCAGTATGTAATGTAATGTCAGGTCCCAAGAACACGCTCCAATTGGCCAACTTTCAAATCAGGGGAGCGATTACTAGCTATTGGTTCATCGAATGCTAAAAAGAAAAGCCATAAAGCGAGATCTCCCAAAACACATTTCGTATTAAAACATTCGGGACAGTTTGTGCACAGCACTAAGTACGAATCCCTGTCCAGCGCGGCTATGCTGCTTCAGTTTCAGTACACCGTGTCCACCGCTTGTGACCAAGTTACTGAAACGTCAGAGCTTGTGCTATGCAATAGGGACACTTATGCTCGAGGGTGCCCAGTCTAGCTTTTTAGAAGCAGGAAAAAGGATCCAGGCAGTACAAATAAACACAAAAACACGTTCATCCGTTAGCACAGGTTATGAACTACTTAAGTAGTTTGTCCTTAAATGCGTATCTCACCTGTTCTGAGTTTTTCCACGTCGATTTCAGATGCAGTCTCCGTCTGCCTTTTCCTTCAGTCTCATTCCAATATGGCACGTTCCGTCATTGCGCATGCTCGGTCGCCGAAATACACACTTTTCTTTGCCGGGGTCGCAGAAAAAGCCTTCGTTTTCGCGCGGCGGAAGACTTCCTACAGTCAGTTAGACTCAAATTGCATTAGTAAGGCCGTGTGTTATCCAAGGAAGGGAAAATAAACTCTCTCATTTTATTGGGGTGGTTAAACTCTAGTGTGATCGATACAGACGGAAGCAATCTGTTTGCAACGAAACGTGGACTTTGCTATTAGGACGCATTCAAAGATACACACAATTATGTAAATTACTGGGAATGGATATAGATACTACATATGTAATAGGCTACCATACTGACACGTTTACATTTTTTCCCCAAATAAATCACAAATCTTAATTTTAAAAGCAAATTCACATTCAAGTTGTAATTTCTCAGAATTGAAAAGGAATGCACGTTTCCATTCAAATAATTGTTTTCATGGTATAATGTGAATGTAGCATACGATGCAAATATTATTTACAAGACAATGGAAGGTAATGCCTATATTTTTTCTGAAAGTCGCACCATGTTTGAAGTGAAACAGCGCGCCGAAATGGCCAATTATTTGAAAACACTTGTGTAAATTACCGATGTGAAAAATAATTCGGCTGCATGATTTTCAAGCACTTCATGAGTATGAGCTCTTTAGTGCGGTGACCCTGCACGATTCAGCTTCAGAAATGTATGGATGACCAAATTGTATGCTACCGAGCAGCAGCGTTTCTTTCCGGTCGGTATTGTAGCCGAACACTCTTGGGCAACGTGGATTGCTGAAGTTTTAAAAGAGTTTTGTTTTACATTTACATTTTACACCGCCTGAAATAAAAGATGTATAGGATTACAGGCTACAGTGAGCTCCATAACGTTTGGGACAAAGATATTTTTTCTTGATTTGGCTATGTACTCCACAATTTTGGTAAATTGTAATCTAACAACTAAATCTGGTTAAAGTGCATATTCTTAGCATTTATGTAAGGGTATTTATATACATTTTTTCTGTCACCATGTATTAAATAGTGCTTTTTATAAGTAGTCCCCCCATTTCAGGTCATAATAATATTTGGGACAAATGACATCACAGGCGTTTTTGATTAGTCAGGTGTGTTCAACTGCTTCCGTAGTGCAGGCATGAGAGAACGTCCGGTATCCAGTTTTGATTCTAGTCTTTTGACTGTCTTTGGAGTCTGTTATTGGTGTTTGTCAAATGAGGACCCGAATTGTGCCAATGAAAGTCAAGGAAGCCATTATGAGCCTGAGAATTAAGGAGAGAGAGAGAAAAAAAAGTCAGAGACATAGGCTCACCAACATCATCTGTTTGAAACCTCATCAAGAAGAAAGAGAGCACTGGTGAGCTCAGTAATCACAAATAGTCCTGTTTGAATTGAACTAATAGTACAGCCCATGCCAATCAATGCAGTCACTGGCATACTGGCCACTTCACAATGCATGTAAAAATTTTAAAAAAATGTTGCAGCCCAAGCAGCACACTTTTTTCTTCTCAGGGTGCTTTTGCCCACAGGCTGACAGTGCCCCGTCTATGCCAGTCTGTCCTCCTTTCCCTGCTGCTGCAGCTTTTCATTGTCATTTCATTATGCATTTTTCCTGAATAGACACATTGCATTTGGTTTGATTTACTGTATTTCTATCAAGCCATATTGTTTAAAGTGAATTGATGGCAAAGGTAACTGAACCATAGTAATGCAAAATATTTCCACAATATTTTCCTTGCACAATGTTGGGGATTTACATATTGCTCTGTCAAAGAAAAGTAATGGGGTCAGGCAAAGATCCTGACAGACTCTGACCAAGGAAAAGAGAATCAGAAGTTACAGGATTATGGAGTACTGTGCCACAGACAATAAAAAGTAAACAGAATAAGCACCCAGTTGTCCAGTTATATCACATTTATTAGGGCTGCTCTGGGAGCATTTCCCCTGTACCAAATGGCCAGAATGCACCACCTATGACAATATACAGCCTCTTCACATGGAGCCTATTACGGTAATATCATCAGACAAGAGAACTTGACATCCAAGAGTACTGGTGGAAATGTACCACTAGATGTCAGTACTGAACATGTTTTCAGTAGTAACTGTCTTCCAGCTGAAGCAAATTAGCTCCTCCCTATTTCAGTGCTTGCGACTTCTGCACCCATCGGATGCACTGATGAAGGTCTAAATAAGACTGAAACTCATTTCATACTACAAACTATTTCAGTCAGCTGAATTGCAACCTGGAAGTCTCAGATAGTTTAGTTCTGTATGTAACCCATTTATGACCTCTGAATAATCCTGGGTGACCTTGAACCTAGAACCTTGAAACCTGAACTGCATTTCACCATGGAGCAGTATTGAAAGAAGATGAAGCGTTTTACTCTAATTCCAGAATACAACTTCATTTGTCATCAGAACCTGTGAAAAACAAGAGAAGTGTTATGGCTTGTCAGCAAAAACTATTAAAACATACATACAAGATATGTTATAAGAATGACAAGGGGCTTTGAAGTAAATTGTGCCTTTATTAATATTAAGAGATGCAAAACATGATGACAGTAAAAAGAGCATACCCATATCTCACCAATTTTTGTTGTAGTAATATACAATATGTGATTACATACATAGCGCCTTATTTTTCATTTTAAAGTAATTACATTCAAGTTTCATTACTCACATATACCCTCATTCATTTTCAGCTACTACTGTCCAAAATATACCTACCCATTGGCTGATGTTACATTGCATTATATTTGGCAGTCACTTTTATCCAAAGTGACATAAAATAATTGCATACCGAAGGTCATTGGACAACTACAAAATACAGGTCCGATGAGGTACAGTACTCATTATATAACAATTATCCATAGCCATGAACATCAAGCCCAGTTCACACAGTAAGCCTGGGCTAGGTCAGAAAGTCATGACAAGTCAAACTAGAATGAGGCATGACAACAAGGTATGACAGAGCTACAACATCAAGATAATGATACAAGTGCAATATAAGTGCTGAATGAAGATACAAGTGTAACATGAAAATGCTAGAAGATAAAGATAGAAGGATAGCCTATACATGTGATAAGAGCGATCCTAGATTGAGAGTACCCTGTAGAGTAGTGATAGAGTTAATTCAGGTGCGTCTTCAGACCACAGTGGAAAATGGACAGGGACTAAGTGGTTTGTAGAGGATGTAGAGATCTCTGGAACTCTGTCCCAATAGCTGTCCCGTAAACAAAACACTGTGTGGTTAGATGTAGCCAATATGGGAATACCTAGACTGCACTGCATAATTCAAAACTAAGCCACAATTTTAAAAACAGCAACTTTCTTAGCCTATTTTGAACACACCGGCTTGACCAGGGCTCCCAAACCATCTAACTGCAATGCCTTGCTGATAAGTGAGATCTACTGAGATCCCCTCCTTATTAAAATGCAGCCTAGCATACATTATAATAACTGTAAACATTTCTCAGTAATATCAGTATCTATAAACTGACCAGCGCAGTGTTTCGGTTTATTAGTGTGAACTTCCATGGAAAGGGAATAATCGTACAGCACATGGCATACATTACGCCGTCTCACATTATTTGGGAACCACTGGACTTGATGGTCACTTCTCCAGACAGAATGGCTTGGATAAGGTTGCATTTTTGGACAGCCATCCTCTATGTTATGCAGCCAGTAGTCACAGTGACTGAGAGAGCAGGCCAACACAGCCTTGCATGCGCATACAAATACAAAACTGCCAAGCATCAATCAATCACCATTTCTGGAGAGCTCTGTGGTGGCGTATCCAGCTAAAGCACCGATTCTCAGTTCAGGAAGTGCCTAACAGGCTGTAATTGAACCATGACCCTGCCGGTGCCAGCTGTTACTAAGAGTTTGCTACATTCGTCACAACAGTATTGCCTAGGAAGGGGGGATTTCAGACAACAGGGCTTTCTCTACCCCATTCCACAAAAATAAATCTTATAGTCAGTCGAGTGCCTGCAGCCTGCCTGTTGCAGGTATGTAGGTTGTGCAGGTATCTGGTGCAAATGGCCTTACTTTTTTGTAGATGTAATATCATATTGAACTGAAACAATTTTTAAAATGCTTTCACCAATGTCTGGTTGGGACTGAACAGTGCTTGGAGCAGAGGCTTGGTTCTCGACAAAAAAACGGTCATAGATTTCTGGCAAGATTAGGCTGCGATCAGGAATGTTAATGATAGTATAATGACATCGGTGCTACTGGACATTTGTGGCACATTCTTGTCCTGCTGTCGCTTCCTGCTTGCTCTTGTTAACATACATGTCAACATATATGTTTAAAGCTTATTCAATCCCCCCCCCCCCCCCACACACACACACACATACACACACACATGCGCACAGAGGAATAGACACATACTGTGTAGGCACAGGCACACACAAACAAGACTTTGGTCTTCCACACTCCACTGCTCACCCCTAGCTACTCCTCTCACCCCACCCCATGATCTATGACTGCTCAGACCCACCTTTCACCCCAGAATTTATTAAATAAAATACACTTCTACAGTACTTTTTTTTTTTTTTTTTACAGTAGGCTCGTTTTTTTTTTTGGAGGGGGGTGACTGTCTGAATTTATATACAGTCCATAAGAATCACAAAATAAAATAGAGTGTGTCAATCATCTCACTACCTTTCATTTGTTTATATTTGAGTGTAATAAAAAATACCATGACAAATGGACCCTCACAAATAGTGAATATACAGTAGGGTACAGTATACAACTCTGGAATTACTCTCCCTCCCCCCTTCTCTGGGACACTTATTCTGCTGAGTGTTAGAATAGAGGTGTGTCCAACTGTTGATTAAGGCACAGCCTTTAATGCAGTCTGCCAATTATTTCGTATTCTGCAGGATCTGGTCCATGGTGGGATTGATGAAGGAGAAGCCAGCGAAGGCTTTCGGGTCCATTGAATCAATGAAGAGCTTATCGTTGTAAGAGAGGCGGGGCTTCTCACTCAGGAACTCCCGGTCAAAGTTGCTGCAGTCATTGGGAGATTTCTGTGAGGAGACAGTTCATGGTAGAACAGCCAGTCAGGAGACAGACAGAAGACAGGGGCAAAGGTGACAGTAGGAAATTGTATCATTAGAAAGGCCCTGGAACTCACACTCTTGCAAGTACATCGATTTCAGTGTTCTTCAGGGGGGAAGATAGATACAGAACTATGCATATCTATCACTATTTCTACAGCCACATTGTAGAGAAAGATTATGTGTTATGGAGTGTGCCAGAGCTCACTGTTCAGCCCTGTTAGACATGACTAAACAGAAACTGTACTATCAACAGCTCTCTTGTGTTCAAGTGACGCCTGAACATGTAGGACTGGTCCACTGATCATACCACTTTAGGCTTGAAGGGGGGTTTTATCTCCCTTCTTTCAAGGGCTGGCCAGTTGATGCTCTTGAAGAAGGGGTGTATGCGGATGTTTCCGACAACACCAAGCCTCTGGTTCGGTTCCCTCACGAACAGCTGGGGGGAGGGGGTTTAAAAGGAGATGGGGACATAGACATTGAGTAACAGAGTTTACAGTGGCAGTAAAACAAAATGGACAAACTGGTGAACAGACTCATCCAACTCCTTCTGCAGGTTAAATATTATAATACAAAAAAGCAATAATACTACCTAAAATCATTATAACATTTCATTCTGATAGCACACATAGGTAGATAGCTCCCACATAAAGGAGAGAGGGAGATATTGTCAGATTAGCCGAACATGTCATCACATAAGTTGAACATGCTTGTAGTATAAAGTTAGTTTACTTTGTTAAACAGTTAAAATGAACAATTCTGTTTAGACTGTAACTGACTCTGAATGTTTTCTATTGTATTGTAGTTCATATTTAACTTATTTGAATATTTATGTAAACTACACAAATACTGCATGAATGTGTTTAACTGCTTAATGAATGTAATTTAATGTAATGTCAGGACACTCAGACCTTCTCTAGCAGGTCCTTGGACTCCCTGGTGAGCCAGATGGGGTAGCGTGGGGTGTCCGTGCGAATGGACCGAAAAAGCTCATCTTCATCATCTCCATGGAAGGGCGACTGGCCAACCAGCATCTCGAAAACCAGAACCCCAAATGACCACCAGTCCACTGAAAAGGTGTATGGTTTGCCCAGGAGGATCTGAGGGCAGAAAGAGATGTATAACTAATTACATCAGCACATTGAGGCACAAAGTGCAGGCTAATTATATCAACATCAAAGAGGGACACAATGTCCAAGGCACCGACATGCTGATTGATTCAATGACATTATCACAGAACAAGCACACCCTGCTCATTGCTAGACTGTGGATAGTTACCTCTGGCGCAATGTAGTCAGGAGTTCCACAGAATGTTGTTGCAAAATTCTGGCCAATATTTTCCTTGCACATCCCAAAATCAGCAATCTTAATGTGTCCCTCACTGTCCAGCATCACATTGTCCAGTTTCAGGTCCCTTTGCAACAGAGAAGAGCATAAGAGGACAGGTTTGCTTTGTAGTTTTCTGGGTAAGCTGTAGTACCAGAGTCCATGAAGTGCACATTCTCATCTGTACC
Source organism: Anguilla rostrata (assembly GCF_018555375.3). NCBI lineage: Eukaryota > Metazoa > Chordata > Actinopteri > Anguilliformes > Anguillidae > Anguilla > Anguilla rostrata. The sequence continues at coordinate 24,393,733 of NC_057945.1, forward strand.
AATGAGATTGCAATTGTATTCCTTAATAATAAAAACAGTTAAAGAAACTGACTGTGCATCTGTTAAGTAAAGTTTCTTTGTGTCCTATCTGCAAATACATTGTCCAGTTTGACATCAATGCTTTTATTTGTATATGTAGATATTTCAAGAGAATCATATAAATCCACTGCAACATCACAGCTTTATGAATCAAAACCCGATGATGTAACTAGCACCCTGCAGCCTTTTACCTGTAGACTATTCCTTTGGAGTGCAGAAACTGGAGCCCACAGATTATTTCAGCAGCGTAGAACCTGTGAGGGAAGGTGGAGAAGGGAGAGTTTTTAAGCCAGAAAGGGAAAAAAAGAAAGTACAATGCACTGGCGACTGTTTGGCCATGTATCAATTTCTTTTGCATGGAAAAGGCTAAATTCTTTGTGCCGGTAAGTAGACTGAGACCCATGCCAGGTTAATGACAACTTAATGCACACAGGAGACAGGTATCACCTCAGACAGGCACATTTCAGGAAGCAGGTCAGTGTGTACAGTCATCCTTCATCCTTCCAGACTTTATGATCTCACAAATAGCTTTAACTGAGTCTTTAACTTTAACTTCCCCCATCCATTGCTCTTCCAGACCCTGAAACAATAGGGACGCTGATACTAACGTGGATCTTGGCACGTCAAAGCGCTCCTTGTTCTGTATGTGGAACATCAGGTCCCCTCCATTCAGGTATTCCATAACAAAGAACAGGTGTTCCTGAGGAAAGAAATGCACACAGAGTACTGAGTACTGTCACTCCTCACTGGATTATATACCTGTGGGGGTTAACCTGAGCTGAAAGTTGGAGGAAAGATGGAGAGGGAGTGGAGGCTGCTACTTTAGTCTGAAAGGTACACTGCAGGTGGGTAAGGAAATGAGATGTCATTTCTTAGCCAGTGGAGTACAGGTGTGTGAGAAAGGGAGAGGGGTGGAAGGTGCTGTACAGTTCAGTTGTGTGATGAATGTGGAGGGGAGTTACCTTTGTCTGGAACGTAGAGTATAGGTTTGTTAGGAAGGGGTATTCCCAGGCCAGTGACAGCACTCTCTTCTCCACCATGGTACACTCCACATCATCATCCATCAGTACCACATCCTTTTTCAAAGCCTTTACTGCAAAGAACTGACCATGCCCTTTCAATTCTGCCAGTAGAACCTGAGAGGAGGGGAGGAGAGAAAAGTAAGGGAAAAGACAAGGGCAAGAGTAGAGGACAGGTATAGGAGTTCAAGAGTGTTCTCATAGCACGGGGATTTATGAAGACCGTGTACGTCTTGATGTGTGGACAGTTAATGAGTGAAGCAGACCCTACCTTCCCGAAGCTCCCCTTTCCAAGCACCTTGTGGAACACAAAGTTCTCTATCCCCAAGTGGGTCTTCTGCAGGGTGTGGCTCGGGGTAGGTGTGGGGGCAGGCCCAGGACTGATGCTAGGGCTGATACCCTCCCACAGCTTCCCATATGGAGGGCTATCTGCTGAAACCACACACACACACACACACACACATGCGGTCAGATAGACACAAGTGCACACACAGTTAATAGTTTAAAAATGTGTTTATTCTAATTATAGCTATGTGGTTGTGAGTTTGTGGTTGAGAGAGCCATTTGGTGACAAGGTTAAAATGTAGCAAGTGTAGTGGATAGATCTGTTTATGTTTAGATCAGCTTCAGACTGTTTTGTAATGCTGCTGGATGATACTTAAATTTCTCGTCATGGGGATTAATAAAGTACCTCTATCTTCATCCATCTAAATCATTAATCAATATACTAGGATATAGATAAGATTTACAAGAGATGGGAGATGGGAAGGGGGCCCACAGAGAGAGAATTTGTGGAATTTCATGCTAAACCCCTGTCTAGCTGCAATGACATCTCACCAGGGCCGTCACCCTCTTGACTCATGCTGAAGTCCTGATAGATCCCAGAGGAAAATGGGTCGGGGTCAGGCTTCTGGCTGGATTTCTAAAGGAATAGTTAGGAGAAAATCAATTATGGAACAAAAGATTAAATGAGTGAGGCAAGAAGCTTTATGAGAAGCAAGCTAAATTCCATCAAATCAGACTGATATTTCTCATGAGACTTCAATGACGAGTTAAGAAAATGTGTATGATTTTCATTGATTTTGTGTATGCCCAAAAACGTACTACAGAATTTACCTCCATTAAAGAGGACAGATATACTTTTTGAGATAACTTTTAAAAGCTAGATAAGTGGCAACTAGCTAACAAACTGAAATATGACAAGAATTTTTCTTTAACTGTATTTCTAGATGAATTCAAATTTTAAATTTGATATTGGACACTCAACCTCTTTCACTGGCTCCTCCATCACAGAGCACATACTAAACAACAGGTTTGGTGATCAGTTTGCCAGCTTACCGACCAGTCCCATGCACAAAGTACTGCAGGCCAGCGCTGACATGAATGATATATCTGGGATGTCTATATGCCTGTGTGCGGATGGGCTGCCTTTTGCTCACCTTGCCAACTTGATTAAGTGCCTCAGCAAGGAGCTTCTGGTTAATCCCACACATGTTGGCCACTTTGGACTGGCACTTCTGATGGACGTTCATTGCGCACTCTGTGGAGGGGTCAGAGTGAGAACAGAGTCCGTGAATGAAGAGCAGGGCATCAGAGAGAGGTCAGACTCTCTGTGTGAGGCGAGCACTGCCCACTGCAGTTTTTTCTGCCCCTCTAGTGCACCATGCTAACTGAAATACAACACTATGACCATTTATTTTAAATGTAAGGCTTTGTGTACAGAGGAGGCTGCCTCTCAGCTGACAGTGAGTGCAGAAGGGAGCAGCGACACAGACTAGGCCTGCCGACCTTCACACTTGAGGCCTTGCTTGACCAGGCCCCACAGCAGGCTGCCACAGTGGTCGCAGAAGGTGGGGCTCATGTAGTTGTTAATCTTGAAGCGGTGGGGCATATCGATCTTGAAGCGCTCCTTCTGGAACTGCGGACACACACACAAGGCTTGTCACCCCTGATTTGAATCAGTCAGTAGTGACTCAGTCAGATAATCAGAGCTCTGTACCATGCCCCACTGGAGTTTAATACACCCCATCAGCACCTCCCACATCTCAGATCACAGACACAACAGTGATTAACAGGAAAGCTCTTACCATGGTGTCCCGACTGTCGGTTGCTGTTCCTGTGCATCTTCCTATTATTTTGTCAATGCACTTCTTGTGTATGGCAGCATTGCATTCTGGGGTAAAGACAATCTGAGTCAGGGCAAGCTGACTTTGGAATGGTGTGCGATTTTTAAAATTTTAATTTTATTGTCATTTATTTTTATGAATGTCTGTAAAACTAAATGTCAATTAGAATGAGATGTATGTGTTTTACAAATAGAGTGCAAACACTTGAAATAAGGATTTTTCTTTAGCTCTCTGCTTTAAATGAGTTAAATGAATCAATGGGAGGGATTTATATGTTAAAACGTCCACTTACGTCTACACTTGTAGCCTTGTTTATTGAGTCCCCTGCAGTGGCAGAAGAAGGCAGATATCAGAGGTCTCCTTTACTGGATTTCGCTTGATTTGGTTTTTGTAATACTTGGATAAGACAATCCATAACTGTATCTGAAGTAACTGTAAGCTTTGGGATGTGCTGTACCAACATGAGCTTTCAAACTGCTCAGCAAAACATAAGATTAGATTCAGTTGCAAGACCTCACCAAACTGACCAGTCATACTCATGTCCAGCCACTAGGAGGCAACATCGCATTTTGAAGTCGATGCTCGCATGCTTACTAAACCAGGGGTCCGAAACCCTGATCCTGAAGTTTTGGTTTTCATCAGCATCCGATTCAGAAGTGACCAGGTGAAGTGAGTTATCTGCGCAGAATAACAACCAAAACCTGCAGCTCCAGCTGCTCTCCAGGATCAGGATTGCAGACCGCTTGTTCTAAACACATCCTCTCATGCCACTTAGCTCCACACAACTCTCAATGGTTATTTCTGTTATGCACTGCAAGTTCCAAAGCACAGCAAGTCACAAGTCTTCCAAATAAATAAATATAGAAATAAAACGCTAATACGTTTCCCTACTGGACCATCTCACACTGAGCTCAAACTAATTCAGATGTTACGTCTGCCATCTACCATTTAGCAGTAATAATAACAGCAAGGGCCCTTATAGGACCACCCCTGAGCTATACAGAAATCTCTGAGGGTAGCTCACCAGACAAACTCCCGGCACACAGAGCAGAAGGTAAACTGCTTGAAGAAGGTTATGATGAACTCGTGCTTCTTGATGTAGTGGATCTTGGCCTGCTTGATGGCACCTCGTCGCCGGTTCAGTGTTGCTATGTCCACAGCCCCCTCCATCCCTGGCTGCTTTATAGACCCTGAGGACACATCAGATGGTATTCTTACATTCACCATTCCTAGCAATTTCACAGTGGTTTGCAAAATATCATTACACATGTTCTGCAAACCCCTTGATACAGTGGAAGTGTCACCAGAGTGGTTATGTTCCATAGCTTCTTATGCCCCCAGTGGCCATGTTAATTAGACGCCAGTGTCTAATAATAACAGTACGCAGGGACATATGGTAAATGGTAAATGGACTGCATTTATATAGCGCTTTTATCCAAAGCGCTTTACAACATCAACTCATTGCAGTAAATTCCCCCCCCCAAAAAAGCCTTTACAACATTGCCGGTCTGTCTCAGGGCTATGGTGGTGAGTACACTTAGCAGAAGCAAAAAACCTAAAACTGTAGGTCATATTTGCCAAGGTACACAGTGAGAATGGCCTACTGGGAGATTTGAGGAAAGCTGGGCGATTAAGGGTGGCTAGGATAAAGGCCACAAATGAAACATGGGAGAAGACAGAAGCAGGTTGGGTTTTGAGGGGCACAGGACTGTAGGAAAGATGCTTAACACAACACACATGACTGGGACTGACAGGGAGGAAGGATCTCATTTGGTGTCCTTGTGCTAATGGACTGATTTAAAAGCCCTGATAAAGCAAGCACTGCCAAATAAAAAAAATCTGAGGTATAAGAGTCTCAACCACAGAGGGTTTGTTCAAACATGTTTTCCTAAAAATATTTCCGTACCTCCCTCTTAGAGATAGGCATCAACCAGGGGCACACCCACAGACAAGCCCCAAAGACAACGCTTGCCAACAGGGTGTAAAGACAGAATGTATGACAGCAAGCACAGACAGGTAGTAGAGACAAGGTATAGAAACAGGGATTAGAGACAAGGTCCACAGCCCGCACACAAACCTAGATCTTGATACAATTCTGAATTCACACTGTAAAGTGGGTGGATCTGGTGAATTTAGATGACAAACCACAGTCACAGAGACACATGTATTTAGCTATGGATTCTTGTGACATAAGTTCACTTCAGTGCGATTTCAATATGCCTGCAGCACAAAGTAAACTTTCATTACCTTATAATTAAAATAAGAATACAAACATGAAACAATATAATAGACAAAGAGTAAATATAAAGAGTTAGTAGATTTAGAAGATTAGAAGATTTATTTGTTCTGAAAAAAAAAATGAATTAGAATGTATTTTGGTCCTGAGACATTTAAGATGCCTTTTGTGTGTATGGGCATTTGAGCAAGTATGTGTGCTTTGTGTGCGTGTGTCATTCTCCAGTGAATACTCTTATCAGATGCTAAATTCTTCACTGTGCAACAGGATGTTTGGTTCTGCAAGTCTCCATCATGCAAATATGTGGCTGGGATCTATTATTTTCATTTTCTTTGATCAAAGAGAAAGAGAATCTGAAGGGAGTTAAGGAATTAACTAATGGGAGTAAGGATATGAGATCAGAAAAATGGTAACAAGAGAGCGACAGACAGACCAGAGAGAGAGAGAGAGAGAGAGAGAGAGAAAGAGAGAGAGAGAGAGAGAGAGAGAGAGAGATTCAAGAAATTCAAACAGTATGGAGAAATGCATTTTTGTAAAGCCATACTAGGATCTTTTTAAGAACTGGTGTTTTAGGAACACACCAAACATGGATAAGCCCTGTAAATAAGGCATACACAACAGGTAAATATAACAAAATGTCAAACCACAGGAATCAAAAACTGTTGAACCACAGGTGGTCACTAATCTCTCTCACACACATACACCCGCACACGCACACACACATACATTTGCACGACACCTGCATTTGAAATATTCTCTTCTGAGGCAGAGAGGCTGCCCATTCCTCTTGGGAGGGTGGAAGAGACGTATGTGTGTTTGTGTCCGTGTGTGTATGAGTGGTGTGCTGTGTGTGAGAGAGCCAGAAAGAGAGAGAGCGAGAGAGAAAGGGTATAAAAGTCATTTCCGTCAGGAGCTCAGAGGCCTGAGAAAAACAGACAACTGTTTGAATGTTGCATGAAGAGAACTGGATTGTCTTTAAATTTCAAAATATATTTTTTTCAGGTATGCCAACTAAGAACTCAATCCTCTTTTGCGGCAGAATGGGGAATCAAAGTGGGTGGGAATGTAAGGGATCGTGGGAACCGATATAGGGAGTGATTACAGTAGGTGGCCAAAAGTAGAGGACCTTTTTTGTGGGAATTTGGCCAGGACACCATGGTAAACACTCCTACAGGACCTCTGTTTAACAACTCATCAGAAGGGTGGCACCATCTACTGCACAGTGCCCCCTTTACTAACTAGTTTATCCTATCTTATATTATCTATGGGTGATTTACACATCAAGGCAATATTTTGGCAGCTTGCCTAATTTTATACCCAAGGTACATTTCAACATTCAGCGTGTGTGTGAGTGTGTGTGTTTGAGATTGTTTCTCAAACTAACCAGCATCAGAATCCTCCATGAAGAACTGAACTGCCATCATCACCTTCCCTGTGGGCTGCATGTCCACCTGCACACAGGAAAAAATAAAGCATTTCACACAAATACATACAAGTTACAAACAACATATCAGGCCAGGCTACATATCAAGTTAAAACCCATGAGCTACAGGACAAACATGCACACATACAGTATACAAACACATATGCACGCCCTCACAAACAAACACACCTACACACACACACACACTCACCCAGAACTCAGCATGGCCATTGTCCTTTTTGCAGCGCTCCACAAGCACAGACACACCCACAGTGACCTCTGACAGTGACTCCTCAGCCGTCTTCATCAGCAGCACCTGAAGGACACGCCCCTCATGGATGTGGGCGTCAAATGTGGACCTCCAAGGTGGGTACATGGTGGGTTTCTTCTGCACTAGGGTCTTCCCTCGCTCTGCAGAGAGAGAGAGAGAGAGAGAGAGAGAGAGAGACAGAGAGAAATTCAGGAAATTCAGGAAACTAAAGAAATCCATTTTTTTGGAGAATGACCTATGCAGACCTATGGCACAATGACCATCAGTTTCATAGAGTGACTGTGATAGCCTCTGTGTAATATGTATGGGTGTGTATATGTGTATTTCAGAATGGGCATATGTATGTGTGTTTGTGTATCAGAAGGTATAGTTATGTGTGTCTGTATATAGGTCAGAAAGTATGTGAGTGAAATAATGTGTCAGAATATGTGTGTGTGGGTGTGTGTGTGCGCGTGCGTGTCTGTGTATATGTGTATGTGTATGTGTGTGTGTGTGTGTGTGTGTGTATATGTGTGCGAGAGAGTGTTTGACAGACCTGTGTTCAGGGACTCTTTCATCTTTATGGCACAGAAGGGCTGTTCAGGTGGTGGGGGCAGGGCACCCAGGTCAAAGGCGTTGAAGGCAATCCTTAAGAAGGGAGCCATGGTGATCTGTCATCCACCCACCTGAACACACAGAAACATTGTATTGTCCAATCTTATACATGTCTTTCACAATACATTTGCAGAAAATATGTATAAACATGCGCAATATTGCAGCTGATCAATAATGAGTTCAACTGAACCCACAGCCACAACTCACTCATAAATCACAACTCACACAAATAAACACAGACTGTACATAAAACGCATTGCACAAACCCAGCGTACATTTCCAAGAGCATATATATATTCACAACACAGGAATATCTGTAGCCATAGCAGACCAGGATTAAAAGAACGGTACAGCAGCACATGGGTGCCATTGTGTTTGGTACTTGCGTAGCTGTAGTGGTTATGGTTGGAGAGAAGGGAGGGAAACTGAGAGAGAAATATCCACTGATTAAATTCACATGGCAGTAGTCCCACAGAGGACCGTCTAAATCTAGCTCCTGTGACTAAAAGTGTCTCCTCTACTGGATGGGTTTGTTTTTCTGTGCCATTTAAAAGAGGGGGAAGGCCAGCCTACGCAGGACCACAGAGACACCAGCCAGAGTCTCAAGCAGATCACTGGCACACTGATGCTAAACTGTGGCTTCCCACGGGGTGACTGAGTAACCAAAAGTCTCACGTGGACAATCCATTGCAATCAACCAGTGGACCACGGGGCATTTAACCAGCAACTGTACCAAAATGCCATTGATACCATAAACCTTATCACTGGATATTATGCATTACAGCCATGTATGAAAGCAATACATACAGATTAAGTACTGAGAAATATAGGACACTTGTGCAATTTGTGTATTAACTCATACAAAGCAGAAGATGGAAACATAACATTAATGAACTACTATCTTATGAAGACTCAGTAAAGGATATATGCTCTCATTCACAAATCCAGCTCCCAGTGGGAAACAGGACACCTTCCTTCTAGTTAGGCATCATAAGTGCCACAGCTACTATTATCAGTTGTTCTGCTTTATTTCTTTTTTCAGTTTTTGTTCCCTTCCAGGAATCGACAGCTGTGCCTCTCTAGCTCTTGCTGTGCCACATAGATACTGCACATGGAGCACTGCAGCTGAAGCCCATGCAGTCCTCTAAAGCAGGAGCTCATGTGCAGAAACTACTTCATACTCTGCAGGCCTCATAATAGAGGATGCTACAAACAATGCTGTCATCTTCAATAACATCAGAGCACTACTGTACATACTGCAGCAATACACAGCACTGCATGAAACTGAAACTACATTTCTACATATTAGGATTAAGCAAAAACCTGATACGTTGATGGTATGCTGGTAAATAAATATTATCAGGTAATCCCGAGGAGGCAGCAGCCACTTTTACCCAGATCCCCCTGCTGTAGATCTGATACACAGTGTTTTTAAAAATCTTTAATGAAATCTTAATTCATTAAAGACTTATTTGCAAGATCCTTGGGTGCTTTTACTCCAATCTCTCATGTTTCTCTCCACATTTCTGTATCCACTGGGATTAACAAAGCAATGAACAAATTCAGAAGACAAACCACCACCACTCATCAACTCCACAAGAATGAGAAGGAGGGGGCTGGGTAGGGGTTTGGTGTAGTGACAACCAATTTGTCAAGCACAGTAGTTAAGGTTGCCATGTGACATCTCGGCTTAGCCAGATATTTTTTATACATATTTTTAATTCACCACGTTCCTTTCAAATCAGGATATCTCAGGCCTTTTCTGGCACCTACAAGGAAATGGTTAATCCTTCAAACAAAGGGGTAACAGTTTTATCTGTTTATCTGTAAAATATAACATCACAACATGAAAGCCTTAAAAATGTGGGGCAAGCAGACTACGATCTATGCTGGGACAAGACTGTGCTCTGAAATGAAACTCACTAACAGCTGGGGTGACAGACAGTAGACCGATATCCCAGCAAGCCCTGAGGGTGGCTGGTAGTGAGCACGGTTCTGAGTGCTTTCTTCTTCACACAGTTGCTCATCAGCCACTTTATGTGGGGCACCCAAACTACCAGGAGACTTCCAGCTCTGTGAAGGTGACTTCCAGCCCCTAAAGAGAACTGGTTTTCCAGGGTGTGCAATACTTACGGTGTTCACCTGGAATGACGCCCTTATACCCCTGCAGTGACTTATATTTTTTCTTCGCAATTTCATTCAAAAATGTTTTAGCAGGAAATCTGGATTTAAGACACATATTTCAGTTGATTAATCAGATTAAGCATTTAAAAATAACACATTCATTGACATACTTATTGTACTCAATTTAGATTTAGGCTGATTTTCTTTAGCATTCCCATAATATAGGCTATAAATTCCAGTGTGTTGTGATGGAAATTTGTTTAAAAAAAAAAACAAGCTATATTCTACAAGATCCAAATGTTAATTTACTAAACTATTTGCAGTAAGACTGGCAGCGGCACCATTTACTACTAATACTTGAATTGATACTATTACGGTCTCTACTGCTACAATGATTTTTTGCATGTGTGACTATATATAGATCTTTAAAAAAATACTGATACCATGACAGGCATAAGATGCAGAGGAATGTAAACCCTGAGATAAAAGATGCAGACATTTTGTTACTGGAAAAGCAATTAGAGAGGAAAAATGCAGTAAATCCAGGTGCTGTCCGGGCATTAATCTAAACACACACACACACACACACACATGCACGCACGCACGCACGTACACACACACGCAAACGCACCCACACACACACACACACACATACAAACACACACAAAAACCAGAAGCAGGAATACTATAAAGACTTACATTCCATCAGGGCTGATAAAATGAAACTTGGCATCTAAGGTTTGAGACACAAAACAATTAAGATGGTGATCTTTTACTGGACAAGCTAAACAAAAAGGAATTCTTTGATCAAGATGATTGAAGTCATTGAACTTTAGCCTGATTTCTAATGACAAATTTCCAAGACTCCAAAAGAACATGAAGACCAAACAGGCTTAACCTTCAGACACCATTTGCTGTAAATGGAGTTGATTTTAACTACCTCTCTTCTGATTCCTCTCTATCAGGGCCTGGTGCTCATCTGCAAGCCATGGTTCATTTAACAGTACAGCTGGCCCACTGGCCCACTGCCCCTGGAGATACCCCCAAACCCTCAGCATGTATAGCCATCTGCAACTACATTAGCATACAAAAGGACAGATGTATTTAAGAGCTCCATCATATAAACCACTCCCAACATTGCTGTCCATAACTGGGGACCATGTGTGGAAGCACTTGGTGGATACTGGATAAAGCATACTAACTTATGCCATCAAGGAAATGCTCTAGGCCAATTAAGACTCAACAGGATAAAGTGCAGTCACGGGATCTTGAGCAATAAAATCGCCAGGTGCTATATTTCTGAGAATGGGCAGTATGCAATGTTTTGCTTTTGGGTAGTGGGGGATTTGGGTCATCTGGTTCTGTTGGTTGTGTGTATGTCCAGAAAACAGTACTGAGAACAGGAAAGGAGAGAGAGAGCTAAAACCCCCTTCAGGAGAGAATTCTTCATACATACAATTTTGCATGTGCAGTACTGAGAACTTGGAATGCATTCAGGCAGGTAAAACCAAATGCGGTGCTTAGTCTGCAAAGCACTCAGAATGGTATCAATTTCTGCACTGTCAACAGAATACACAGGCCTGTGAACCTGAGCTGCCACCACAAAAGTCATGGATACCGCAAGTGAGAGAAGGACGATCAGGGTCAGCAGTAGAGAGAGTTAGAAACAATGACCGGGCATTCCCATTTACCGTGTTAATCCATAACCAAATTAATCTCCCACTGGAATTATCCTGGTTATGGATTAACAAGGTATACCCAGCAGTGTTAATGAAATGCTCCATGTTACTGTGATTGAAGAAACCCGAGTGGCTTCTGTGGGTGTGCATAAGAACTAATACTTTAAAAGAAGCTTACCGTACCAGTGCTCCTGATGGAAAGTACAGTACACACAGGGTTTGGTTCCAGTGAAACATTCCTGGTATGCTTACGTCTGTGTTTGCTTGTATAGTACATACGTGTATGCTTGCTGGTGCAACATCCACACACCAACCCCACACACTCATGTATACTATGAGTGTGTGCTTGTACAACACTTCAGTCTACTCCAAATATGTAACAGTGGCAAGATTCTGGTTCAGGACACAGCACAAACACAATTCAACATTAAACCTGGGGACGATGGCACCACAGCTGCAACACTACAGTTAACTTCACTGTATAGCAGTCACTGCAATTCTTTTAGAGTTGACTAGCAACCGGATCAAGTTATGTCTTACAGTTTGACAGCAAATTTGGTCTTACCAAAGGCAGACTCAAATGTCCAAAACTGTTCAAACAATCAACTCTGAGCAAGTTTATATTTTTTACTTTTGGATAAACATAATTCAAAGGCGAACTACCAGCAGGAAACTCAGCTGTCAAAGGGATTTAACTCAGGTTTACTGGTCCACTTTGCTGATATGATTTAAGAGAACCTTAAATGAAGTTGCCTACCGCCACCACCTTCAACCCTACTATTAACATGCAACATCATTCAGCTGACTGACATGGTCTCTCTCTTTCTCTTTCTCTTTCTCTCTCTCTCTCTCTCTGTCACACACACACACACACACTAAAACATATGCATAATGCATAATGGACACAACACTCTTATAATTCTGTAATAAATATACCTATTCACATTAACAAGTACATAGCGAGGATCTGATCTCGTAACTAAGCGAAATGTTTGTTAATAAAGGGGGCGAAATGCAGCTTTAACACTTAATAAAAATTAAGGACATACACCAACAACTACAGTGTATAATCAGACTTGTATAGAATTCAGCCCCCAATACTGACCACAGTTATTCTAAACTTTTCGAATATTTTGTCGGATTTGTTAAAATGACCACACAGCACTGTCAACGCTATCACACTTTTAAAAACTGTTCCACCAATTTTAATGTAGACATAGCAAAGCACTTGCATGACAGCTTTCTTCTGCAAAAACAAGGTTCATTAACACTAAAGCTTTACAAACACATTCCAGAAACTTGCTTCAGGATTGAACATGTTTTAAAGGACTAATTCCCTGTACATAAATGGAAGCAAAATAAGAAATCACTGCCAAACCTACACACCCACTGCCACAGTGCATGATTGTGACTTGCGGTTTCATAACTGCAATGAAACCCCAGGCACCAGCATGACATAAGATGACGTGTGGGAATTTCCTGGAATTAACTTTCGTAGAGCACTTTTGTCTGTTTTCTCAGTAAGGTGGAATTCTGACATGTATTCTGTCACCACACCAACCCCTGGACACCAGAGTGTACCAAGAAGAGACATTTGAGACATTTCTTTAGTACATTTTCAAATCAGAAAGAAGTCTTCCTTTCTTTTAAAAAATTTTTCAACAAAAAAAAATCCATGCAGAATGAGAAAGGGCACCAAAAAACAAACAAACAAACAAACAAACAAACAAAAAAAAAAAAACAATGCTCCCGAGTCCCATATAACACCTTTACTAATTACATTGTGCAGTCGCATGATAGAGAGGTAGACAACGAACAGGAATGAACAGCGCCACTTTACAGAGCACTCAAGGCAAACTGTCAGGTGGCTGAAAGATGGCCTATATGCATATACTGATTGGACATTTATGGAAACAAGACTGAATTATCCATCCTGAGCACTATCCAAAGGAGAGAACATGAACTAAGAGGACTCTGTGGTTGATGCTGTAGTCTTATTCTGATGCTTGCCTCCTCTCTCTTCTATCTGTTCATGTTTTGGATTTAATTTATGTATTAATTGTTTCAAGGAACAACACAATTCAGACTCTGTGGATTTTGTCTACTAATATGACACAAGCTGGATGTCCAGTCCGTTTTAGACAGAAAAGTTTTTACAGTAAGTACTATCTCCGGAATTACCACTCTTACAGATTATCAGTGTGGCACAGTGGAGAACTAAACCCTACAACCAGCAGGTTTTCAGTTTCATGTAGTGTTTCTGCAGTTGCACTACCGTTACACAAGGTGCATTTTTACTTGCATCAGTTTTTCTAAATTGCTTGAAAGCATTTTCTGAGAAAACGTTAGTGAAAATGTGAAATGACAGACACAAAACACTAGCACATAGGTAATTGTAATTACTCCATTCTGGTAAGGACATGTTGCGCTAAATGAACACTGTCTGTAACTAGAAAGAAGAAAACGTGTTAATCATGATGAGTGTCACAGTTTAGAGGAGCTGAATCTATTAATTAGGTCTTTACACAGTTAAACGTTTATGTTCAAATGGAAACATCGCACAGAACGGAGCGCAAAGGACATTAAATTTAGTCGAATGCGTGCCAACGTTCAAGCCGCAAGAATCCCACATGCACACGCAGCGCGTGATTAAATCTATTTCAAGATTGCTGGACAGTAGCCTATCTGATATTCACACGAATAACCATGACTTGGAACATGTGGCAAGAAGGACTTTCTAAATATCCATCCGAGTTAAACCCGCGAAAGTGAGAAATAATATTCTTCTAATTACTTAAACTGTATTTGCCAAACTTGCACTTGAACTGTACCTACCATACCGCTGTAATTTCAATTTTTGGCAACAAAAACGGTGCGTAAAGTTACATCTCCTAAAATAATATGAAGAAAATCTATTAGTTTTAAACTTTACATTACATTACTTGGAAAGCAAGAACATATTCCACTAACCACCTGATTGAAAAAAAAACCCTCAGATTTTGATTACGAATCAAAGGAACGCATGGTTTTACGTGGTTTCTATACAACCATGTAAAACATGGTTTCACTTAGCCTAGCTGGCGCTATTAATGTAATGACTGTGAACTCACCTCTCATGAAACCGCCTCTCTAAAACATCCAAGAAAATTGTCACAATTGATTGTTTTTGTATGTTGATTGTTTTTGTATGTTTCTTCAAAACTGCTCAAAACAATGAGTCTAGTTGCCGAGGCTATACAAACAAGCCAAGTCAGTTTTAACACATCTTCTAATTGCACTAGAACAAGCTCACGCCGGGGATAGGCGGGTAACAGCATATTTCTGCTGTTAGGCTACGGATGATGTTTACAATAATTTATTTGGCAGAGTAAATTGTGCTCACTTTGCATTTCCGTGGCAAATATAAACAAAAATATTTAAAAAAAAGAAAAGAAAACTTACCTCCTCGTAGCTTGTTTATATATTTTCTCTGTTTATCGTCTTCAACCCCTTCGCTGTAGTAGTTGTTGAAGGAAGTGCTGACAGCAGCCTTTGCGTCTTGTCAGTAAAGAAAAGAGGAGTGGTGACGTACCCGTCAATCAGGTGTAGCTCCACACACACACACACACACACACACACATTACGAGACAAATGGTTTTCATACTCGTGTCCTAGATCTGTAACATATTTTTATCTTACTGTTTTGGGGTTGGGGACTCTTGGTCCTTCTCGGTCCATAATGTACAGCAATGGCATCAATCTTCAGCTATATTTTTCATCTAAATTATCAGTTATATTTTGTGAAAACCAACTCAGCCTGATAAACTGGATTTTTGTCATCACGGTGTTCTGGTTTAGCACTGTCATTGTTAGTAACACGTATCCCTTATCTGCATTCTTGTGCAAGGGTGACGATGACGTCTTAACCTGGCTGTAATTGCGGTTGAGTGTCATCCAAATGTCACTGGTTTGGTTGAGAAATATTTCCCCCCAACCCTAAAAGCCCTCAGTGTAACTGTACATACATATGTATATTAATTTATTTATTAGCATAGCCGGACAGTTGTGATACAAAGCAAACACAACTGTACACATTTACAAAGCATCATTTGTGATTCGAAAACCTGCACTAACACCCACACCAACTTTCTCCAGGATCCCCCCACTGACTTACACCAGCTTAAGTTAGAGGTGTCCAGGCCAGGTGACTTTCATTAGATGCATGGCTGAGATTTGTAAGACATTGTTGTCCCAGAGAACAGCTAATTCCCAGAAACATGTAGTGAAACCAGTCTGGTTTGTTCCCAGTTTCATGGTACTCATGGTAGCATAGAATAGCACAGAAGCTTCCTGTCTTTACCGGAGATTCCCATAATCAGATATACAGAATGGGGCCGGTCTACTCCGGCAGCTAGTCTGCCATCAAAGTGCTTATACTATATTTCAGAATGGTAAATTTCAACACAATACAAACATAATTACACAGAACTAAGAGGTCTTCAGGGAGATGGAAATCATCAAAGGAGTGTTGACTGATCCTCTGGGATTGTGAGGTCATTGAAAAGATGTGTGTGTTTCCCTGTTAGGTAATTAATGAGGCAAAATGTAAATTAATTTGCATGTTTTGAGTTCTCTTATAAAAACAAGGTTGCTTGATTCCTCCCTTCTAAAACATATTACCTTCACTGGCTGACATACCACTATAAACACACTGTGCATGTGCATACATACATATCAAGATACAATGGGAAAATGTTGGGTATTTCATGTATTCTACTTGTCTCATTGTCTTTCTACATTGCCATTTCTCTTATCTCCCTCACAATGTTTAAAATAACTTTGAATGTTTTATGTCTGAAAAGAATGGGTGAAATGAAGAATTAGGACCAGTATTCTAAGCAAAGGGTTCTTCTGCTCAGCTCCACAATGGGCAGTTCTGGTCAGTTCTCAACTCTACATCCCAGCATGGCATTACATTGCTATACCCCCTCACTTTTAGCCTTTTCCATTTAGAGCAAACAAACCATAAAGAAGCAGAATACTGACCATTAGTTATCCTATAGATTTCCAAATTAAATGTGTTTGTGTCTTTCAGACTAAATATTAGCAGAGCTGGAAACTATGATGACAGTCAGATGGTGCACTAAATCCCCACAGGACACTACCTGCCAGGTGAAACGCTCCCTCTGAT
This sequence comes from Anguilla rostrata, assembly GCF_018555375.3. Classification (NCBI taxonomy): domain Eukaryota; kingdom Metazoa; phylum Chordata; class Actinopteri; order Anguilliformes; family Anguillidae; genus Anguilla; species Anguilla rostrata. Next base: position 24,410,414 of record NC_057945.1, read on the forward strand.
CTGAAAAGAGCTACCCTGAATCCTGCCGGAAGTGAAGGAGCAGGCCATGGATGTCATGTGACTCTGACTTTGGGTTGGTCCTGCCTCTTGATCAGGCTCTCTTGAAAAAAGTTAGGATCTAAATGAGAGGGCATTTCCAGTGACTTGTAATCATACATTGAACAAAATCTTTAATATGCATTCTGGTCCTAGACAGAAGTTTTTTCTCCTGCTTTCCATCCTCATTTTGTGTACATGGTGCACATGCTAATATAATGGCTATAAGGAAAACTGGTGTTCAGGATAGAAGATAAAGCGGGAACAAGTCCATGGTGTAATATATTTTCAAGGATTTCCCGATTGCTGCAGAGGATGACTGGTGACATTCGGTTTGACCTTCACTGTGGTGTCAGGGTAAATTGGGTAAACTGGGACACAGCCCACTGGAGTACGGGCCTGAATTCTGTTCCTCTCCTTCTACCCGCCTCTTGTTCTCCATCTATATATTTTTCTCTTATCTTTACTGGCTCATTCTCTTTCTCTCCTTCCCTGCCCTTCTGTCCTTTCTACTCTTTCAAGAAGCTTCATTGCCAAAACTGACTGATTTTTTACAGTGCAAGACATAGTCACACAATTCACATACAATGCAAATAATCTCATAAAGAATTATAGTCAATAATCATTATAGTACAAGGTTTAGCCCAAAATAAGTAAAAATAAATCCTTCTACTATATATTAATGATAATCTTTCTCTCCCAGGTTTACTTATATTGTCTTTTGTGACAATATCTTTGTCTATTATTGTGACTTAATTCATTTAGTTCATGTGGCCATTCATGTATTTCTGTACGGCCTTCCATACTTGGAAAGGATGCAAGGAAAGAAAGCAAGGACAGATAAAATAAGTGATTGGAATGAGCTCCAGGACTGCAGCTTCTCTGTGAAAATAATGACATCATAAACCTGCAACCTCGAAAGACTGCTGTAATGTTAGAAGAAGAAGCTCCCTAAAAATCCTATAACTCCAATGGAGGTTTTCCATATGGAAAGTGGGTAACTATCATTCACATTACATACTATATCAAGTTATTTTGAGAATATGAGGAATAATTTTATACATCAAAATGTCCAGGATGATTTGTGAATCGTGATGATTTTGCGTTCTGACCTCGATGCTGCAATTTAACTAATTGTACAATGCAGCTGCTACAAGGAGTACATCTTTTGTATCACAAATTGGAGACTTGGAGCCTATGAAATCTTGTGTGCTCCCAGCACCCATTGCACGAGAGGCCGATCAGTGATACAATCAGCTCTTTGACACGGTGTAAACTTTAAAAGTAAGTCTTACATTTGTTTCATGCTTCTCTGTCCAAAAGTAAAGTGAAAAGTCTCCAGAGTCATTGGTTAGAGAAGACATTCAACCTCTGACCCTGAGATGAAGTATTTCCTGTATGCGCAGCTGGCAGGGCCTCAGGGAAGCAGTGTGACCTTGTCACAGTGAAAACTCTTCAGACTGAAAGAGAGGCCACTAAAGAGATGCTGTGTAATTAAAGACTGACTCAATTAACTGTAACCTTCCTCTTCTTTCTCAGCCTCTCCCAAACCTGGGTCCATGCTGATTATTCTGTTCACTGAACAAGTCTTTTTTAAATCAATCTGCCTGCTGTGATAACTCTCAATAATTAAAAAAATGTAAACTCAAATCATCAACAGTCTACCTGTTCACTGAAGCCAGAATGTATTCCACTGCGAATGATATTTGGTGCTTCAGAATTTCGGCCAAAGCCTTTCCTATTTTCCTAGTGGTGCAGTAACTGACGATACCACTGAAAGTGTGCTCTGTGACCCTGTGGTTCTGTGGGTGTGGGAAGATATTTTAATTATTTCCCTGTTGCAGTATTTATGCCATAGCAGGAAAGAGACCAATATCCCCATGACAACTTATCCAGTGCAAATTGGAATAAGGTGTCATCAACTTTCAGGTAATTCAGACAACCACTTGTTCCTCCTTTCAATCATCTTCCTTCCCTTGCTCTCCCTTCAATACTGGGTCAGAGAAACTCCAGGGACAATGAAAAATAGAACACCCCTCACCCTTTGCTATCTCTCACCCTCTCTCTTTATTTTTATTCTTTTTTCCTGTTGCTCTGTTTGCATGTGTATGTGTCTGTGAGTGGATTCTTGTGATAATGTGGTAGACATATATAATAAGTCCCATCTCATTTGATGTATTTTTGTCCTGAGCAATAAACCCACATGTCAAAAGTCAAAAGACTCACCCTTCACTCAAATATAGAGGTATACTGCAAAATAACAAATTTCACTCTACTATTTCTATACTTCTGGAGGGAATTGTGTAACAGATTCTGAGCATCTTTGCAAAGTGGTGTGTTTTTTAAAATCTTTATCAACCCACTGGTTACTTCAGCAAATAATTTCATTTGTGCTGAAAATGCCACGAGAGCATCACATTGCCTAAGGTGATGAAGGGTCTGATGCAATTTGTTTTTATTTTCTTCATCCTTTATTTCTCCGGTTACTTCAGATGTTTTGACCGGTACTTTTAGTTTTTACATCAGAATATTGTTATGAATCACTGTACTGAATAAATTCTCACATTGTTTGACAAATTAACATCAACATTAACATCAACATTAACATTTGGGTCTGCTGAAGAACAGGCCAGTGGAACGAATTGAAAGAGTAGTAGTAGTAGTAGTAGTAGTAGTAGTAGTAATAATAATAATAATAATAATAATAATAATAATAATAATCATCATCATCATCATCATCATAATAATGATCATAATACATTCCCTCTATGTGTTTTTTTCAGTGCAAACAAAGCATACGTTATATACACTCAGTGGCCACTTCATTTTCTTTATTAAAGCAAATCGACTCCTCTGGCTCCTCTGAACAGTGAATCAATTCCATCCAACACCTTTCAGATCAATTGGAAAGCCAACTGCGAGCCAGGCCTAATTGCCCAATCGGTGCCCAACCTCACTAATGCTCTTCTGCCTGAATGGAAGCAAATCCCTGCAGCAATGCTTCAACATCTAGAATAAAGCCTTCACAGAAGAGGAGGTTGGTATAGCAGCAAAGAATGGACCAACTCCACATTCATGGCCGTAATTTTAAATGAGATGTTGATGTCAGGTGCCCATATACTTTTGGCCATGTAGTGTACATACATAAACACACACAAATGCCAGGTGTACAATAGTTAACAATGAAAGGCATCTATAGAAAAACAGTTTTACTCTCCATGACTGGAATCTGTGCTTTTTAACGTAATCGGTCACTCTTAAATAATCGTCTCTGGTTAAGTGAATGATATCTCAAAAAATATCCCCGGGCAGTTTCCACGTTGGGTTAAGCAAAGCTGCTGTCTGGAAATACTAGCTTGAACAAAGACTTGAGAGTGTGATTAAACAAGCCAAGCATGAAAAAGTCATGCACTTGCTCACAGTTCCCCTTTAAACATAACAAAATATTTTCATGAGTACTATAGGAATTTTCCCAGTCTAAATGATCTTTATGCTATATTTCTCAATGGCTGAGAAAATCCATGTCTTCAATAATATTAGATCAAATAAATAAACCAAAATAAATAAATAAAAATAAACAAACAAGGTTTTTGTGAGGTGAAATCTTTTTCTTTCACTAAAATCTTCCATTAAAACCATCTCCAAAGATGGCAAAAACGGAGTATCCCTATGTTCTGAAACCATAGTTTTAACATCAATTTACAAATCCTAAGATATAACAAAAAAGTAAGCTGTGCAGTGGCACAAAAGAAATAGCAATGGTCTGACTGATCACATGATCCCCGTGTCAGCTGAGCTTTACTGACTGATTGTGGCTCTCACGCTCATACCGATTGATCAAATTACATGCACATTCCCATCTTTCAACTCCAGCTGACCTTCCAGTTGCGTCACCAGGGATTTTGGGCAACAACAAAAAAATCTCACATTGGGCCCCCCCCCCCCCACTCCAGGCCATCCCTGTACAAACCCCCTCCCCCCCCCCCCTCAACACTAAGGATTTATATGTAAAACCTAGAGTCTGTGTGGATGCTGATGTAGGTGGAGCTATCATATGCTTTCAGTGGCTCCCTGATGTGAATGAAATCATAGCATTGTGCCACAGAGAGCTTAAGATTTTAACTGGTTCATACAGGTGAATGACAGGCAGCAAATGGGAGCAATATCTATCATGAGATTCACAGAACCTGACTCTCCCATAACAAGTGATATGGGTGAATGACACTAGAGTTGGGAAATAAAATAAAATAACAGAAGCAAAACACTTGGCTTTGAATCAAATAAATTTATACTGAGAGTGAAACATGTACATTCATCCTTGACTGGCAGTGCATTGACCACAGTTAGTATAATTTTTCATTGTTTTCTGACTCCACACAATGGCATGCAGTATACATAGCATCAGTTGGTGAAGAGCATGATGACAGTGCTGACTGCACTGGGAATTTCAGCAGGGTAAAAGAGGCAAAGGGGAGTGTCTCTGCTATTCTGTGGGGAACCAAGTAAACAGAGAAGTGAGGAGCCACTCTGAAACAGGGGAAGATTTTAGCAGATCAGCTGCCATGACTAAGAAAGGAGAAACGTATAGTCTGCCAAGACATTCAGAAGGTAAAGAAACTTGGCAAAGACACAGTCTGAGCCATATAGCCAAGAATTCACAGCCGAGCCTGGGCTATGCAATTAGCTGACTGTTATAAGAGTTTGCATTGTCTTCATTTACTAGGGGTAGAGTGGGTTGAGTTAGCCAGGCTTCCTCAAGTTATTGCCACATTTGCTTCTACAAATACACCAATTGTCATTAGTAAGAGTTACCCTTCTCCTACAATTAGCAGTAGCTCTTGTGTTGTTCTGCGGAAAATAGGCACTGTCTTGCAGATGAGTGCAGTGGAAGAGCCCATGTGTGCAGCTGGCAGAGAATATTCAAGAGGCACAATTGGTAATTTCAAATTTAGGGGAAAAAACGGTAAGCAAAAAAAAAACAAAAAACAAAACAAAAAAACAGAAAAATGTGGCTGTGTTACCTTTGTAAGTGCTGAGTGTGTGAATGCCAAAGGCTGATCCTCACAGCAGGAGGCTCTCTGACTCACAAAAAGGCAAGGACAGCATCCAAACTAATATGTGCAACACTGTCCTCTGTTGGACATTTCTCATAATTACGCACAACAAAAACAATATGCCACTCGACCACATTCATTTCTATAGATACACATTACAGTAATAAATATCTATGATGCTCTGATTTCTGGAGTTCAGCAGTTCCATCCATAGCCTAGTATAATTATACACAATTATTTTAAAGAATAGTCTTCACTGTTATTTTGTACTGGCCACAAGTAATACAGAGGTGGACCAATGTAATGGCTATGGGATGCACCTTGTCCACAAAGTGAAAGACAAACTAAAGCCCAAAAAGTTGTGACTAAGCTGCACTGGCATAGATGTTCCCATTTATAAATGGGAATTCCTTGTGACAATGTGTTTTCAAGTAGAAATAAAATTTGTGTTCTAGCCCCTTCCAACAGCGTAGATAACTAGACACACACTCGGTACTGGGACAGAGTGAGTACAGAGCATTACACACAGCTAAATGGCTCACTAGCATGCCTATTATGAATTGTATTCCTTTCTGGAAGAGCTGAGAATCACCTGTTGAATTAGTCTGATGATACACAGGGTTTGTTTGACATCAGCATTGGCAATGATTGCTGTAAACACAGAAGATATCCCACTTCAGAATTGTGTGATCCAGCCTAAAGAAAGATGCCTTCACAAAATAACAAAGTGTATGGTTTCCTCTGCCTCCCAATGAAGCCTCTTTTACTCTGAAATCTTTCACTGGTCATTGACACCCAGCTTCCAGCACAGAGTACAAGGGTATTGTTTTTTTTACATTCAGCCATTCTGATGGAAAAGGATATGTAACAGAGGGCAGCAGCCAGTCGGCCAGTGCTCAGTGATAAAGGATAGGTTCAGGTGCATTCGCCATGCAGTGTAGATGCTATAAAACAGTGGCCTCTTCTATGGCGTTGACCCACCTGTGAAACAAAAACACATTTCCCCATGTAAGAAAATTCCACTTCAGATAGGAAACTGTTTAAATGTGTCATTCTGCCACTTGTTATGAGGATGTAAGCTTTGAAGGGAGACAGCAGTAAACATATTTCAGTTGATATTTTAAAAAGAAAGGGAACGCTGTCAGAGTTAGTTTTCCTACAGACATAAAAGACTTTTGGTCCTAAAGGACCTCAGAATACATTTATTGTTCCCATAGACACAGGGTTCTGTGTCTGGCTGACCTGAGTGCAGTGCTTGTGTCCTCGGCTCGAAAGGTATAAAAAAGGGTCTTCTTATGGTAAAGCTGGAAGATATTGGCAGTCTCCTCTCCTTCCACCTTCTCTGGCAGTTTCACAGTGAAGCCAAGCAGAGGCAAGCTCTCAGACGCTACTTTATCCTGAGGGAGGAAGAGGTAGAGAGAGAAAGTGAGAGAGAATAACTCATTCCAAATGCACAAAACAGCTCAGAATGAACAAAACAGGCCATCACAAAGAGAAGTGAAACAATAAACTCACCACTCTACAGAAACACACATATCGGTAATCAAAACACCACTCCAAGAGCAGACAAAGCAACGTCCTGGGCACACCACTTCACAGTTGACAATAGACAACTAACATAATGCTAAACAAAGCACACAGCACACCTACCACATAAGTAACACTGGACCAAACATATAGATACAAACACGTCCCACACAGAGTAAAAACTACTAATATTACAGAACATCAATGGAATATAACACAAGACACTCATGGAGTCAATGTGAGTGAGAGAAAGAGAGCACAGTAATTCTCCTGCAAGGAAGACCTGCCAGACTAGCTGAGCTTCTATTCAGTGTAGTATAATGGCTAAGGAGTTGGTCTTGTAACCTAAAGGTTGCAGGTTTGATTCCCCGGTAGGACACTACTGTTGTACCCTTGAGCATGGTACTTAACCTGTATTGCTTCAGTATATATCCAGCTGTATAAATGGATATAATGTAAAATGCCATGTAAAAAAATGAATAAAAATGCTGTGTAAAAGGTTGTGTAAGTCGTTCTGGACAAGAGCGTCTGCTAAATGCCTGTAATGTAATGTAATGTAATAAAGGTGAGGGAAGTGTGAAAATTTTGAGAGAAAATAGGGGGTATATATAAGATAGCAGGATTCCCTGTATATAGAGGAGTTCTTCATGTGGGATGGGGGGTGGTGTCTGATAAGACAGAGGTTCTCTGTGTCAGAATGGGATTACATTTTAGGACAGCAGGGGCACTGAATGTAGGATGTGGGTTTGTGTACGGGATTTAGTTAACATTGAAACTATAACGGGGGTCCATGGTATGCAAAGATTTTACAATGTTAGGGATGGGGAGGCCACAGTATTAGGAATCATATGGTGGTACAATCTTTAAGATATATACAGTGTCTATGACAGAGGTACAGTGTTCAGGATAGATACAGTGTCTGGGACAGGAGGTACAGTGTTTAGGATAGATAGTGTCTGGGACAGGGTACAGTGTTTAGGATAGATACAGTGTCTGGGACAGGATACAGTGTTTATGATAGATACAGTGTCTGGGACAGGAGGTACAGTGTTTAGAATAGTTACAGTGTCTGGGACAGGAGGTACAGTGTTTATGATAGATACAGTGTCTGGGACAGGAGGTACAGTGTTTAGAATAGTTACAGTGTCTGGGACAGGAGGTATAGTGTTTAGGATAGATACAGTGTCTGGGACAGGAGGTACAGTGTTTAGAATAGATACAGTGTCTGAGACAGGATGTACAGTGTTTAGGATAGATACAGTGTCTGGGGCAGGGTATAGTGTTTAGGATTGTTACAGTGTCTGGGACAGGAGGTACAGTGTTTAGAATAGTTACAGTGTCTGGGACAGAGGTACAGTGTTTAGGATAGATAGAGTGTCTGGGACAGGAGGTACAGTGTTTAGAATAGATACAGTGTCTGGGACAGGAGGTACAGTGTTTAGGATAGATACAGTGTCTGGGACAGGAGGTACAGTGTTTAGGATAGATACAGTGTCTGGGACAGGGTATAGTGTTTAGGATAGATACAGCGTCTGGGACAGGAGGTACAGTGTTTAGGATAGATACAGTGTCTGGGACAGGAGGTACAGTGTTTAGGATAGATACAGTGTCTGGGACAGGAGGTACAGTGTTTAGGATAGATACAGTGTCTGGGACAGGAGGTACAGTGTTTAGGATAGATACAGTGTCTGGGACAGGAGGTACAGTGTTTAGGATAGATACAGTGTCTGGGACAGGGTATAGTGTTTAGGATAGATACAGCGTCTGGGACAGGAAGTACAGTGTTTAGGATAGATACAGTGTCTGGGACAGGGTATAGTGTTTAGGATAGATACAGCGTCTGGGACAGGAAGTACAGTGTTTAGGATAGATACAGCGTCTGGGACAGGAAGTACAGTGTTTAGGATAGATACAGTGTCTGGGACAGGGTATAGTGTTTAGGATAGATACAGCGTCTGGGACAGGAGGTACAGTGTTTAGGATAGATACAGCGTCTGGGACAGGGAGAGTCTGTGCCCTCTCACCTCGCGTGTTGTGAAGGTGTAAAGCACCTTGTCTTTGATGAGGAACCACAGTTTCTTCCAGTTTTTCTTGCTCCTCTTGCAGCGATGCAGGCTGCCACTCATGGTGCAACCCTCAGCCGACGCCGGCACCTGCGCCAAGCAGAAACAACAAAAACACACAGGGGAGCTGTCACCTGACTGAGGCAGGACACGGGCGAGAGGAGGAGCAGCACGCGGGCGAGAGGAGGAGCAGCACGCGGGCGAGAGGAGCAGCAGCACGCGGGCGAGAGGAGGAGCAGCACGCGGGCGAGAGGAGGAGCAGCACGCGGGCGAGAGGAGGAGCAGCACGCGGGCGAGAGGAGGAGCAGCGCGCGGGCGAGAGGAGGAGCAGCGCGCGGGCGAGAGGAGGAGCAGCCCCGCGGGCGAAGAGGAGGGCAGCACCGGGCGAGAGAGGAGCAGGCCAGAAGACAGCACGCGGGCGAGAGGAGGCAGCAGCGGGCGAGAGGAGGAGCAGCGCGCGGGCGAGAGGAGGAGCAGCACGCGGGCGTGGCTGCGGTACCTGGCTCAGAGCGGAGGTGCTCTTCCGGTGCTTCCACAGGCTGGGCGGGTGGATGCTCTGGAAGACAGCAGAAAGCGGTCGACTGGACCGGTTGGGTCGAGGACTGCCGTCACCGGCCACCCCAGTGACGGCTCCCCCTGCAAAAACAGGAACAGAAGAACACTGATGTGCAGTATAAGTGGGTTCTGATGGTTAAGAAACCCAGCTTTGCTGTGTTAATAAAACTGTCCTCCATGCCCATGTAAATATGAGGCAGGGTTCCATAGAGGACAGGAGGCTTGTTTTGGGATGGGGCTGTACCTCTCTTCTTCAGCTCAGCGTAGCAGCGGTCACACACCTTGGCCACCCTGTCTTTCAGGTACTTGAGAGGGTACTTGTTCCTGGAGCAGCTTCGGCAGACGATCTGCAGAGGAGGCAGCATTATGGGAGAGGAACAGGACACATTGAGAGGGGGTGCCATGCAGAGGGGGGGTGGTGCATGGGAGGGGGGACACATGTGGCTCCACCCACCTTCCCACAGGCGTGGCAGTGGTGGCGCCGGAGGGTGAGAGAGAAGTCGGAGGTGCAGTTCATGCACATCATCACATGAGAAACGGGCACCAGGGTGGGAGCTTTCTCCCCCAGACACATCCACAGCTTCTCCCGGGCCTGACAGTGGGAGAAACACATTACCAAGATAACACTGATGCAGGATACCCTGTGACACAACATCAACACATATCAATGTGTGACATCACAGGGGCGTGACATAAGACAGTGGAAATACGGCTTTAACACAGGGAAGAAAGCCAGCTAAAGACTGGTTCTTCTGGTAGAGACGAGTCAAGCAACTTTAGCAAAATAACACGCGCTAAAAAGAAAAGATGGATTTAATGTAGAAAATGCGTTCAGCTCCCCCAGAAGAGGCGAGCAAAGCGAAACGGAACCCTCACCTCACTGCTGTAGCTGCTGAAAGACCCAGGTGGTCTTGCGTGGTCCGCCACGGTCCGAATGAGCGTGTGAAACCAGTCCTCTCTCTCCCCGTATGAGCTGCAGGGCCAAGGGGTAGGGGGGGAATCAGGGGAGGGGGGGTAACTTCACACAAATATTCCATCAAAACTACCAAATCAGCACAAGGCATATTGCCTTATGCTAGGGTCTTTGACATGTTGATTGGCTCCACAAGAGTAACGGGTTTGTTCCACAGTGGTAGCGGCCTTTGGTAACAGAGATGCCAGGACAGACACGCACCTGGCAGAGAGCGTGATGGAGATATCATTCACCTCGATCTTCAGAGCGTTCTGCACATTCTCTACAGAGGGCTTGCTGACCTGAGAGAAGGGACGGCAGAGCATCAGCAGAACAGTGGACGCAACACAGTATGGCCAATCTGCACAGTTCACTCAGCTATTTCAGTGTTTGATGAAATTAAATTATATTTCTTATCGATTGTTCTAATTCATTTGTCATTCTGTTATTCTATTTTAATGAATACATATTTAATTTGCATTATTTGAAACAGTTTAATCCAATGAACTGGATGGTAAATTTTTATTGTGAAACAAACACTTATGACTGCTTTGCTTCATGGACACTCATGTTATCGTTTTGCTCCACACCATACTGTACACCCTATCCCAAGCATGCATATGCAGTATATTTATGGAATGGCAGAGTAACTCCTTGTAGTTTGCACATGCTTTTGATTGACTCTTACTAGCTGAACCTGGAACAGCAGGAGCATTATTCTACTGTTATCGAGAAAATGCAGCACCACTCCATTACATATGAATAATAAGGAACAGTGACAAGGGAGAAGGTAAGAGAGAGGATGAGAATTAGAGGGGGAGTGAGATAGGAAAGGAAGGAGGGAAAGAGAGAGATGGTGAGTCCCACCTTCATTCCAGTCAGAGAGAGGGTGTTCTTCAGCCTGTATTTGCCGTCCTGCTGTGGAAACGTGTACAGCATCACGTCATTCATCTACGAGAGGAAACCAAACAGAGCAGCTCTTCAGTGCCTGACCCCTTTCCCCAGCCTGGTGTCCAACATGCCGTGGACACACTGCACTTATGACTTATTACATATGCTGCTTCCTTCCATAAAGGCAGCTGAGAACAGGGTTTCAGTCCATCTCCCAAAGCCTTTCAGGGTCCTTTAGAAGGAAGAGAGGAAGGAAGAGTTCTGCTCCCACTGACTTGAAATGAATGCAAATAAATAAGCAGTATGAAATTTGTCCACAAGAGGGCAATGTGAGAATGAAAATACCTCTCCCTCAGAGGTGTTTCCACACATTTGTTTTACTTTATTCTTCCTTTCATCTTGGCACATTTTGGTATTTCTTTGAAGACATGGTTCATTTACGAGTAAAACCAAGCTTTATTTACAAAAATAAAAATAAACAAAAACTATTGCATTGCGTCACTTGTTGCACCAGTGATTGATTTAAAATAAGCAGTGCTCTGCTTTTTAGAACAGTAGAACACATGGCAGCTCCACACACAATGGAGTACACGAATCCTCACTTTCCCAGCACAGATACAACATGTTAGTACTTAAGTAGCTTACCAAATTAATGTTGGTCTCATACACAGTGTACAAAATGTAAAACAACGCGCATTTACAGTGTAAAAAGTACATAACAGGTAATTAAAATTGTGTGGCCCTGTGGCGGAGCTCACTAGCATGAGCAAGCACCTTAACACCCTCATCAGCAGGTGGGAAACCCCCTACAGCTAGAATATGAGTGTGATTAGCTTTCCTCACAAGTCAGCCAAATATTTAGCTGAGCCAAAAAAAAAAAAAAACATACCTTAACTGTACCGTGTCAGCAATGAGGTTCATATATCTAAGCCTGCACAATTGTGGTGGCAGCAAAACACTGGTGTGCTTGGTTTTAAGAAACATGCAGTTTAGTCCTGGTTAAATTACTCTTTAAATATCACTGTGTCTCATTGGGAAAATAGTGAGTCTTTCCCAAATGAATCTATTAAACTTCACACACATTGAAGATTACACCCAGTGAAAAACACAGAACAAAAACACTTATTTTCCTGGCAACTTATTCCTTTTATGCTGTTTCCTCCTTTTTTTTTTACCGCGTTCAAAGTTAAGAATCAGCACTTTCTGACAGACCGAAATAGATTTCCATGAGAATTTTCTTGTGCTAAGCTTCTTTTATTTTTTGCTTACAGGGCGAACTTATCGTAAGTCAAGTACATGCTTCAGACTATTTTGTCCCAATGACTGGATTCAGAGTCAAACAAAAGGGAGTGACATCATCCCACACAAATGCATACACCAAACATCCGCCGCTCCGACCGCAGCATCCAGGAATTCTCCTGCACAATTCAGCTGCTCTCGGGAATTCCTTGGTGGAGGCAGTGAACATGCAACACAGGACAGTCACACACAAACAACACACTCTCCTGCCATCTGATTCACAACACCTCTCTCCCTTTTACTCTGTCCCCACCTAAAGTTAAAATTCTAATTGCCATCAGCTTTATTACATTACAAATGCTAAGTGTTTTTATCAATAAGGAGAATTACAGTTATCACTGTTATCACCCGTTTTTATTTTCTTCTCATCTTCCCAAATTCACCCCTTGCTCCCTCATTTGCAGTACCCTGTATCTTTCTACCTTTCATCTTCTCTTTCACAGTACTTCTTCCAGCTTGCTTGACTTCTCATGGGAAACTCATCTTCCCCTCTCACCCTCTCAGTCTCTCTGCTCTGCTCCTTTACTCACCACAGTTCTGTCTCTCCTCCTCCCTCACTCCTGAGTGGGATTCATTTACCTGCTGGTAACTCCTTCAGTGGGAAATTTCCTGGCTTGTTAAAGCGGCCTGTAGGAAGGACCCACCTAAGCCTCCATAAGGCACGATGGTCCTCTGGTGTGTTTTCTCATTTATTCACTGATCGCTCCATAAATGAGAGCTTCCCACCGGATAGATTACTCCAAGCAGAGCCACTGTCAGACTCTGAGCAGAGCCAGACTCACAGCCTGCATTAGGATTTCAGTCCCCAATGCTTCAGTGGCATCTCCCTGGATGGGTGCATCCATCACACAAACCAATCATAGCAAAGACCCTTTCCCCTCACCTCCAGGGGTGAGAACAGTAGGTGCTCCAGCAGGTTCTCCTAGATCTGTGCATACAGTCTCCACAGTCATTGAAACAAACACTGTTTGGATTGTGGGAAGGGATGGCTGGTGAAACTGAGAGAGTAGGTAGGGGGTAGTTGGCTCCGAGATGCCATAAAATCGCTGTACCAAAAATATAGCATCTGTCAATATTCAGGACAGATTTCAAACTCCAGTTTTGGGAATGCATTTAAGTTGCTCAACCTAAATTGTTTAGCTTGCACCAGTTGGTCCAACAGAATGGGTATAATGAATCTGACACACATGGTGTGCATAAGATGCATTGGGGAAATTCAAGCTAATTGAAGCTGCTTATAATATTAATCACTATTTCTGGTTGTGTAACATTAATTAACTCATGCACTGCTGAAATGGTTCAATCCATGACACAAGGCCACCGCCCACATAGCAGCAGGTTTTAAAGCAAGGCTTTCCTGCTCTTCCTGGCATTCTACAGAACGTCCTTTTGCAGTCCCTGTAAATAGAGGCCCTGGACGGGAAGCTGCCCTGGCCACAAACTGACCCCAAACATCCTGTGGGGACTCTGGGCTTCAGTAGCAGTGCGGGCTGGAGAAGGCTGGACTTGGATTGGACAGCCTCGTGTCCTTGCTTCCCTGAAAACATGATAAAGACACAAAACCCCTCCCTGTTGTTCCATTCCTGCCTATGTACAGGAAGAGCATCCTTGTTGTCTACTGGTCATTTTGCTGTCTACTGTTCATTTTGCATTTTGCAACCCTGCAAAAGCCTACTGTAACACATTGTCCTGGAGGCTCTGATACGATGATTCCTTTCCATGTTTTTCTTTGTTGAAGTTTCTCTCAGCAAAGTGAAAAGGTTAATAAAAAGGGATGACTCCAGAGAGAAGGTGAAGCCAGGTATGGGGGTGCACACACACCATTTAGTTTAAAAATAAAACTGCTAGGACCAAATGACAGCAACAGCAGAGCTATTAACTACTAGAGGAGCTGCCATTATGCATCTTTATGCTTGCTCTGTTCCACTCAAGATGAGCACATGTATACCATTTATGGACCCCAGAGGAGAGAAAGCCAATGCTCTGAGATTAAATGTAATATAACAACATAATTTACTATGGAAGAACAATTCAAAAACTAATACACAGAGGAAGCGGTTTAAAGGGAAAAACATAAGCATATTAAAGTCTTAGGTCTTTAAGGTCTTTATGATAGCAACACAAACAAAAACTTATAATAAATAAATAAATATCGAACTCATAAACGTGTAAATGTCAAAAGCAGTCAGAAATAAAGAGTTACCAGAAATAGGTGGCGTGGCTGTCTGCTTTTCCTGGAAACTTTCATCAAAGTGCCCTCTTTAACAAATACCTGCAAGAACACACAAGGAAATAAAAAAAATAAAATAAATAAAATATATATATATGTGTATATATATATATATATATATATATATATATATATACAGAGAGAGAGATATGAAAGATGTACAGTACTTTCTAAGTAAGACTTTCCTTGTTGATTCATAATTCAATATCGATGCAAGATTAAATTTCCAATAACGCGCTCCTAATAATATAAGGCCTGTCTGCACTCCTTTCTAAATTACTTTATGAATGTAAATATAGTTTACAAACACTGAGACAATAAATAAAAAACAGACCATTATTATCTAAATGTAGAAATGACAGCGATCGCAGTAAGCGCAGTGAAGAGGGCAGTTACTGGCTGATTTCTACCCTCTGTCTCTCTCAGTTCAATTGAATATAATCAAATTCCTACATTGCTGGCAGAAAAAAACAAAGCACAGCAGCCAAAGTAGTCATTCATGATGAGTGTTACTATAAATAAAACAATAGCTTAAATAGAATGTAGGCATACATGTGCATGGATATGTATAATCACAGTAACTTTCAGTCAGTGGTTCTCACTAACACCCACAATTTTAGGTGCAAGGTTATGGAGTCACAGAGAGATTTTTTCTTCTTCTTCATGTTCATTACAGAATCCATTTCACCAGCCATCAACCACGACATTTCCACAGCTGGCTTTGAGAAATGAAGCGTAAATGAAAACTGCCTGTCAGCGATTCCCCATTACTGCATATGACAGAAGACACAGAGCTAAGCAGAGCAGGACAGTGTCCTGATCAATGGCATGCTTTAATTCTCCACACGAGAGCCCTTGAAAAAGATTCTGTGAGGGGACTGAGGGCCAGAGGAGTCCCGGAAATTGCATGGGAAAGTACAGTGTTTACGGTCCAAATTTCAGCAAAAACAATGCCCTTATCAGTTGGAACATAGCTTACCCTTCCTGGTTGGAGCACGTCTCTCTGACCCCTTATGCTGTATTCAATATGGACTAAGCGCAGCAAATTCTCCTGAGGGACAGTGAGAGAAAGAGAGAGGGGGGGAGAGAGGGAGAGAGAGACAGAGAGACAGAGAGACAGAGAGAGAGAGAGAGAGAGAACAAATACATCTGTAAAACAAATACGAAAATGAAAACCCACAGCCAGTCAAAGTAAAAATTGCAGTGACCAGTGATACCCCAAAAACGCATTCCACTTCCAATTCCAACATCACTTGACTTTTCAAGTTAATCACTTAATTTTATACCACTTCATTTGTTTATTATATTTAATTTTTAGTTTTTATAAATACAGTGAATTATTACTATTATAATTATTTTATTTAACTTTTATTTAACCAGTAAAACCCCATTGAGTAATATATTTTATTATTATTGTTGTTATTATTGTTACTGCATCATTTTCAGGCCAATAAAGTAACAACACTAAGACAGGGAGGACTAATAGGAGAGGGAGGGAGAGGGAAGAGGAAGAGACAGATAAGATAGAGGGTGCCTGTGTTGGAGGGGGATAGAGTGAGAGCTTGGGGATTCACTAGGGGGAAGGGGGAGAGAGCAATAGGCTAGAATGGGGGATTCACTAGGGGGAAGGGGGAGAGAGCGATAGTATAGAAAGGGGGATTCACTAGGGGGAAGGGGGAGACAGCGATAAGCTAGCATGGGAGATTCGCTAGGGGGAAGGGAGCCCCCTGACACTGCACTCTTTGTTATTAAAACACCTGGAGATTTTTAATGAAACCACTCCCACGTGCTGGTGTGCTTATCTACAGATCGCACAGGCAAGGCAGGGCTCAGTGTGAAGCTCAGCACTCACCCTGCCACCACTGCTGGCAGGGACAAGGACAAGCAGCCCAGAATGGAAGACAGAGTGTGTCATTTCAAAAATGATAATACACATACATGTATCAATACATGTAAAATAAAAATACATAAGTCATTAAATCAGCACACACACCCACTTATTAAGTATGCTATTTTACTAGTTTACGAAACTTGCTAGTTTTGTATATATGAAAATAAGATATATTATATAATAACATCAATAGTATTGTGGGTGTACTAGAGTGGATCATAACCCTATGACACGAATAATCATCTTCAAACACAAGCAGACAGGAGACTTGTTCGTCGATGTCCACAAACGCCCACAGAGAAGACACTCACCCCTTGTTTCAGGTTGTCATTAGCCTGGTCTGAAACATCTGAGACGATCACCAAGGCAGCTAGAAACAAGAAAAAAATAAAAAATCACAGAAAACTCAAACAACTCCACGTGTAGTGTACCAGTACACCTATACTTTGCTGAAGATCACAGACAGGACAGACATGAAGAGCATTAGACTATGTAGACATACAGAAAAGAGTACGAGGAGTAACGAATGAACACGAACGCAGAGAAACCGAGACTGACAGACTGACAAACTAACAGACAGACAGACTGTGAGACAGCCCCACTCCATGAGGCCAATCATGCCTATATGCCTCTATGCTATAACAAAGGACCGATATGTCAGAAGAGCATCTCGCTGCTGTCTTCATTTCTGTGTTCCTGCGAGAGTTCAGTCTGTGTTTGCCTGACTGACAGCACAATGCTGGTGGGATGAACACTGGAGACATAATGCTTTGATTCAAGGGGAAGATAGGAGCACACAGTGGTTCCACACTGTGTCCAATGTAGAATGAGCAGTACCTTGCGTATCTTCATATTCTGCTGAATCTGGGGAGAGGTTGTTCAGGTAATCTGAGAGCGGAAAAAAAGAAACACAGACTGAAGCTAACACTTCAGGAATGTCCAAAGCGGATAAAAAACAAAGTGATATAAGCCTTTCCCCATCAGTAAAGTTCAGATTCATATTTAGTCTGATACTAAGTTTATGTGGCACACATTATATCAGCTGATCCTCAGAATTCCCCTATGCCCTGCCCAAAGCCATGCCCACGGCCATACCCTCACCCCAGGTGATTGTACCTGTAAGCAGCATGCGGTACTGGAGCACACGGACAACAACCTGCAGCAGCTGGTGTTTCAGGGGGACATTTACACCTGCCAGCTTCTCCTGCAGCACAGGTCAAATGGAGAAAAAAAAATCAATATGTCTGAAGGAATCTCATATTGTAATACATTATTCTCCTCCCTCCATTCAATAAGGCGCTCTCCTTAATTCCTTCATCCACTCTGAGAAACCACCTCAAGCAGTAACCTTCTCTGATCAACGCTGCTGCCTTTTCAAGGCCAGAGAGGTCAACAGCAGGAGCTGCAACGTACAGTAAACCTGCTCAGAAAGCAGACCCACCCACCCAAAACCCACTCACAACCACAAGCAGCCCCAATCCAGATCCTAGATAGAGAGACAGAAAGTAGGAAAATCAAGGAATGAAGAAATAAGGATGGGAGAAAAATCAATCAATCAGGCCCTAACAGAATCAGACGCGTTTTCATTTATGGCGAAGTGCACAGATCCGTGGTCCCGAGCGCTGAGATAATTGCATCAGCGCTAAGGGCCTATCTGACCATAATCTCTCTAATCTGATAGAATGGCGCTTCATATTCATCTTCATAGACAGTTATGTAGCACAGAATCGCTCCCTGCAGTGCAGATCCACTCAGCCGTTTGCATCAGGTTCTTCTGGAGCATCCCGTGGGCTTTGAAGATAATTATGATCTGGTATATGAAAGAGGGACCCCAGTGTCCCATCAGTCACCAATGGCCTTGAGGCTGCTGAATTAAAACCAATCACAAATAATCACTGACCACTGACTCTGCGCTTTGTAAACGATGATGCTGAAGTGAAAAAAAGAGCATAAGGCCATGAATTATAATAGAGGGCTTTGCTAGGCAATCTGAGACAGAGAACTCATATCTGTGTTAACAAATTGCTTTCTTATTGTGGTCTCCATTTTCAAAAATATTGGAATCTACAAATTATAATGAAATTTAAAGGTCAACTGATGGTTATACATATATATACTGGTAGTATTATTTCATTCAGTTTCAACTGGTTCTCTGTGATAGGCAGGAATCCTTCATAGCATATGATCAAAAAGAGTAAAAACGTTTTATGATGAGCCAAGGTCATGATGTTGGAAGAGTGTTGAGCACATAGCAGCTTAGGAGAGGGAAATATCTGTAACTCAACATAAAAGAACGGCTCCACAAAACAATGGCACACCATGCAAAAATTCCTTGGCATACCAGGCTCTTTGCGATTACTGAGCACACCAGAATCAAGACTAGATACTGAAAGCTCTCTTACACCTGCACCAAAGGAGCAATTGAACACACCTGACTAATCAGAAACACCTGTGAAGCCATTTGTCCCAAACATTATGGCAGCTTGAAATTGGGGGGCTATGTATAAAAATTGTTGTTATTTCTGCAATATTAAACCAAAATGTATTGAAATACACTTCAATAAAAGCTGAGAATCTGCACTTAAACCATATTTGAATTGTTTGATTACATATCTAAAATTATGGAGTGCAGAGCCAAATTAGGAAAAACATAGCTTTCACCAAACATTATGGAACTCACTGTATTTCTCTCTCTTTCTCCCTTTCTGTCACACACCCTCCCCTCAACACACACACACAGTGTTGGTGGTGGGACAACACATGTATAATGTGTGGGTTAAACACAACAGTGGTTGTGGGCTTGAATCGTATCAGGCTTCTGCAGTGACACAGTATCAACCCCAGTGGACTGTTCATCACTGTCATCACCATCTCTACAATGGAGTTACATTCCTGAGAGATAGCAACAGAATAAGTGACTGCCTCATGCCATGCCAGGAAAGGTCAACTTAAAATGGATATATGCAACATCCACTGCCAATATTCAATATTATATTTTTAAATTCCAAATTTTACACTCTGTTCTTTACAAAATTATGGCAGTAAAATATGTAAACGCTGACATAATAATTCATATTATGAATAAAAAAATGCTTGTGAACAAATTTTTCTTCAGCCAAGTGACCTTATGTGTTATGTTACATCTGATGATAGTATTTCACATTATGTGCATTGTCATGCTTTATAAAGAGCAGAATTTTGAGTGATTTAAAGATGTTATGGCATGGAAGGCTCTGTGCACAAATGCCTTTTTAATTAACATTGCTCAAGTTCAATACATACATTTTATACTGGGGGCTGTCCGTAAGGTGCAGAGAAGAGAATCACTACTGAAACACAATAGAAGACAGCTATGCAATATGGTGATCCTCATGGGAACTGCTCTCCAAACTCTGATATTTATTTATTATGAACTGAACAATACTACTACTACTACTGTTACTACTGCTACTACTACTACTACTACTACTAATAATAATAATAATGTAAGCATCATCATCATCATCATCATCCAGCAATATTGTTTTAGTGGTTAAATGTCAATGTTTACAGAAGCAGAGGGAAACAGCAACCCATTCAGGAGTCAGCAATACACCCCAAGCTTGATTTTTAAACCACAGAAAAAGTCCTGTTACCTTCCTTGTTTGAAATGTAATATTCATATATATTTCTTAAAACTATTATTGAATATTGTCTTCTAAAATTACATCAGGTATTATGGACTCTTTCCATGAAGGTTTTATTTTGCCATTCTCTGATATCCCAGAATGCACAACCAAGGGATTCTCTTCTCTGGAGATGCAGCCATCACACTGACCTTTCCAAGGCACACCCCCTCCACCTACCACCCGGTTTTCCTCACAACTCTATACACTGGAGCAGAAATTATATACTGCTGACAATATAATATCCACAATGCATTGCAGTCACATTCATTGCACAGATATGGATCTTGTGATCTTTTCACAATCAAATGCCAAATCTTCACTGTTTGTCTGACGATGTTACTGCAGTACTGTACAGCTGTAAGAATATTTAATCCATCAGTCCATTTTACTCAAAAGTGGTTCTCCAACCTTTTAAAACTGAGGATAAATAAATAAATCAACCAGGGAAATCATGTGCACCACTATAAATCATGTTGGCCATCATAACATTCATCAAATGTGCCCAAAGTTTACTGTGAGAGTGTGAGAGATTATACATATAGATCCAATACACACCTCAAACTGCTTGACAACAGTGGCAAAGGTGGGTGAGTTTTGGCAGGATTCATCCAGCAAGGCCATGCTCCGGTCATACTCTGAGATGTAGGTGGTGAAAATAGTGAACTCTGTTCGTCGTGACAAGATCACGTCTGCTATCTTCTGGCTCTCTTCCCTGCCAGATGACAGAAAATTGGGAACAGTTTGGTTCATTGGTGAAATAGCTCCCTGATGGATCAGACAAACAAATGAATTGCTTTTGGAATAGACACTTGATGTACAAGACACATTAGAACAGTGCAGTCTGTCTGTGCGATGATTTATCATAGAAAAATTGGGACAGCGTGGTTCGTTTGATAATAGATGACAATCCCCCACCCCTCGGCTCAGACATGCCAAGTGCACATTCTACAAGTCAATAATCACTCAAAGGGAATGACACTTTCCAATACAAATGCTCCTATTCTGCTGCCGGCATTTGACATTCAGATGAGTTTAACAGATGCATTTTATAAGAGTAGGAGAAACCTATGAATTATTGAATCTGCAGCTGATGATTAAACCAAATCATAAACTTACAGGCCTGGAACTTGGAAAATTAATACCAATATCAGAAACTGCAGTAGATGTATCTGCAGGTTACATGCAATGAATGTGTACTGGCGACGTTGGTCCACATGTGCATGAGCTTGTGTGTGTTTATGTGTGTACATGCATATAATAGCATCAGTGCATGTATGTGTGTGCGTGTATGTTCACATTCTGTGATAACACATTAAGCTGTATATATCTGTGCATGATTATGTACATACAGTTGTCTTACTGCATGTGTGTGCACACGTGTGTGCACGTAAGCATTTTTGCATGTCTGAGTCTGTGCATGTGAGTGTGTGTGTGCTGTATGTGTGTGTGGGTGCGTTGCGCGTGTGTGTGTTCATTTGTGTGAATGTTGTGTGTGCATCTGTGTGTGTGTGCCCATGTGTGCGTGTGTGTTGTGTGTGCATGCATTCACCGCACGCGTGACTCACCACTGTCTCAGGCGGGTCTCCAGGTCTGTCAGGATGTGGCAGTGCAGCTTATACACCTCCGGCAGGTGGCTGAAGATCTCTTCCAGCCTGCCCGGCTCCAGAACAGGACCCCCCTCCTCCCCCACAGCTGCCCCCACCGCAGCCCTAAAATCCTGCAGGGGAGAGAGGAGGGTCAGGGCTGCTCATGAGGTGTACCCAGGAGTTTAACACAGCAAGCAGCCTTTGAATGGGGTACCCCACATCCCCACATGCATGCAGTTTTTGACACCTGTTCAAACTGTGCATTAGCATATTTTACTGAATAAATGTACGTGGGGCCTCGGAAACAAAAGTGGCTTGAGACACCATATGTTTGTGAGCCGCTGCTCTAAGGACGGGATTGTGGACACACCTTTATTAATCTAATTTACATATCTGCAACACCACCTGATGCATGCACATGGAGTAGAAGACTGGCTGGGCACTGCAGGATAAGCTTCAGCAAAGTACCATAGCTCCAGTGTTCCAGTAACAAATCTGCATGTCTGAAGTACCAACAGGTAAAACTGAAATGCCCTCAACATAAGACATAAACATAAACGATCATAAATTACAGTTGTAGAGCAACTCTTCAAACAAATGCTGACATGATGTGATAGGATTGTGACACTGCACAATAGAATATCACTTTTATTGTATTCTGCTGGCTTTCTCTAAGTTACCATATTTTACTCTCTTGTGAATTATTTTATCAACTCACATAGTATAATAAACTTTTATATATAATATATTCTTACTGGGCTTATATGTTTGGGTGATGTCATTATACACTTCACAATAAACCCCAGAAATCTGAAAAGATTGCTCTGACTGCCTCTGAGACAAAAAATTTAGCGATGACTTTCGTTGTTTCTTGGAAAATACTATTATTCTTGAGAAATTCTGAGCATGGCTGAGGCATATGTTTGCTGATAGACTGAGCTGATATACTGTTTTCTGGGCTAAGTTACTTAGAACTGGGGAGCGACAGCATTCATTCTGTCTCTGTCTGTATCAACTGAACACAGATAAGATTTCATCGTCCAAAAGAGTTACTGCTCAAAATATTTTGTTTTTTGTACGTTATTTTTGAAATTGAATGTCTTTAATTGGGTTAATTAAGTCGACTTTACATTGGCAGCAACCACACTTCACAATTTCTGCAGGAATTGTCTAGTTTAGAATAATATCTCAACAGGATTTCAGGTTGAAGAACTTGTATACAACCCTCCTAATACATGGCTTTGTTGAATGCTCAATTCTGATCGGTAACTTCAGGCGTTCTACAGTCGGATACTTCTGAATGACCACTGCTATGGGTAACAAACTACTTTAACTTAGCATGCTTTTAATACCACACCGTAGAAAGAATTGTGGTTAATTTTCAAATTTGTGACACCTGGTTTCAAAAAGACGCTATTCCGCCATTAATGTGCCACATATCTTGCTCCAATACCCCTGCATAGGCCTATATTATCTATGAGAACACAATGGAAAATTTGTTTCATATGAATTTCAATTTATTTTGACTAATAAAATCACCTTAAAGAAATAATTTGTGTCAAATTATTGATTGATTTCTTCTGTAAGGTAATTAACCTTGTCATAAGTGGGACAATCCACTTCAAGGTGTTCTGCTACTGACAACTAATGGCCTCTTCACCATGGTCATTACTTTTCAATAACAGACCACCTCATTGTGAATTATCCTGTACATATTCTGTGTTTCATATACAATTTCATGCTATTATTTTATTTGCAACTGAAAGAAGCAGTGCTAGACATACTGACTAAGTTTCTCCCCCTGCAGTGATACAAACCGACCAAAAAATGACTGCACCCCTGAACAGAACCTCTGAAATTGTTCTCTGAAGTTGAAACCATTCAACCCCCAACAAACACCCTGAAAGCAGCTGCCTTTAACTGACCAATTGTCAAGCAATTTACTCAGTGATGGCAAATCAGACGACCGCGGCACTCCGTGTCAAATCTACTTTTTTGAGAAAAACCGACTGAAAAGTGCAGTTTCATTTTCCATTCGGGATTGAGTCTGGAAAGTCTCAGCATTTTGTTATTGCTCATTAAACAATAGAACAATGGCTGGTGTGTTTTTCCCTGAACCTCTCCCAGTGGTGGGCTCTCACAGCTGCAGACACTGCAGAGCGAATGAGTGTTCAACCTGGAATCTGCACATCAGCCCTGACCGAGACAACTCATCCTCAGTGACCTTGCTCAGCTTCTCTGACATTGACTGCATTATCTGTTCAAGGTGGACCACTGCTGTTGTGCCCTCATTGAAACTACAATACCTTCACTATCACTATTTTTCATGAAAAATGTTACTGAATGATTGGAGAAAAAATCAATATGTAAGCTGTCTAAACTGTAAGTGCCGGATAAGGGGAAATACAGCAAAGATGTACTGTCCTGAATACTGCTCAACACTTCTGCCCTCAACACAACTCCACACTGTTCAACACTTCACACTGCTGCCTTGATCACTATCTCACTTTGTTGCAGTAAATACTCGTGCACTATTTTCTTGTATTTAGCACTTCCTTTTAGTTTATGTGGCACCCATTAAGTCAATGAAAGACATGAGTCCATTGCATTGCTCCTGTGGGTAAAGCCCATCTTTCACAGTGTACTCTCAAACCGAGTGCCTGGTTTTGACAGTCAGCTAATGAAAAAGAATGAGCTCCTTTGTGATGCAGGGCATCCATAAGACCTGGGCCTCTCTTCACAAATCTCCTCACCATCTCACTTCAACGCTTCACACACAGCTGAGACCCTGCCTGAACTCCCTGATTTATGATGCTCTCTTACGCTATGTCGAAACGGTCCAAAAACACATGTTTGGAATCGGGACTTAAAAGGGCCAGACATTAGCAGTGGCTGTGAGAGACGGGAAAAGCCTGAGGCATTGTCCAAGTTTTGGTATGATTATACACCTGGACCCCAGCATCAAGTTATAATTCTGGGCTGTCAGGGGTTCACAATGCGGTTTACTCCTCATGGGCCCAAGAAGCCTTCCTAAACCTGCAGGAGTTGATCTCTTCCGTTCCTCCCACACCCCTCATCTATCTCTAGCTATAACTGGCCAGCTGCCCACCATGAACAAACAATGCACAGCCTTGTGCTCTGTGATGTTTGCACAAGCAAAGGGTATTTCCATATAACACTCCCTCAAAGACACATGCCATTGAGATATGGCTAGAGGAAGACCAGGAGCAGGATGGTTTATTTCAAAGACACCAGGAACGGCTCTCTGAAAATGAGCAAATTACACCAAGAGAAGGGTTTTAATAATAGCCATAAAATTTTAAATGAACAATCAAAATATATTTTATAAACCAATATACACGGCTACACCAAGGAATACAAATTATATAATTAAGGGCGAAGACAAGTAGATGACAAAAGCAGGCATGAATCAATTTTCAAAAATTAAATAGAAGACAAATAAAGGATACAAAATTTACAATACAATAAAGCAACATGATGTAAAAATGATCCATACATGACAGCAGAGATTATGTTGGAAGTATCAAGCTTTCTTAAATTACCTATGTGAGGCCCATATAACTGAAGACTGCAAAGGGTTAAGTGCTCACTATACTAATACAAATTCATAAATGATTTGACATTAAACCATACATGATATTGTGGCAGATGAATGTATGCGTCATATCATGTTAGACCAACTGCGCTGGGCTTTGCTTGACCTTTCATGCACTTTGTCCCGTGGCACCCTCCTGACCGTGGGCATCAGACTGGCCTTACAAGGGCCACGCAGACAAACGTATGCCGAAGTAAAGGTTACTGAAACAAAGGGCTGCGGAGTACATTTGCCGTCACCGTCTCACAAACGCTTTCAAATCAGCTTCATCATGGTGGGGAAGGCCACAGCGCTGGAACAACACTGATAAACCGGGCAGGGCCTCTTGCCCACAAAGAGAAAAAAACTAAAACAGAGCCATGGGGCTGCCAAGGAGACATGGCTTATTACTGGCACACAGGAAGTGATGTCATGAGTGATATTAGTGTACTCACAAACTATTATTGGAGTACAAACTATTTTAGCTCCATTCAATAGATGAAGTGTGCATGTGTGTGTGTAAGAGTGGGGGGACGAGGGGTGGTAAATCACCTGGAGGTCAGATCCTAAGTCAGATGCTAATTTTAATAAGATTTTTTAAAATAAATAAATTGATATACAAAAGGCTTTATTCAAAAATAGGTGTGTTTGTATCACCAGGTCAGTACAATGTTCCCATCTCTCAGAGTTCCCATCTGCTGAGATTGTACTAAGAGCACCAAACTTTTCTTCACAGTCATCCACTCTCTATATCAGTCTGTATTATAACCAAGACCCTGGTACAGCCCCCAACCACCCTCCTCCACAGCATTCCCTGCCCTCCCTGATGCAAACAGAGCAAAGAGTACAAATAGATTGTAAAACAAAGATTGTAAAACAGCTGGCTTTATCAGAGTTACAGAAGAGGGGTTGGCTTGTCTGAGTGGATAGGGTTGGTTTCTGGAGCATGGCTACTCCAAATACATCTGAGGCCTGCATGCAAAGAGACTTCTCTCTACTGCACTGGTAGCTCGGTTCCACGATGCTCGTCTTATGGATACCATTTACAGAGGGCCACTGGGTGTCAGGGAATTATGGCATTATGGGAAAATACCAGCTTTAAAACAGCTAAAAGCAGTAAATTAACCAGCCTGACAAAAGGTCACAAACAAGGCTTATTTAGCAAAAAGAAAAAAAAAAACCTTTTTGCCTCCTTCCACATACTAGGAATAGCACTGGATGAGAAGAGCTTGATATACAAAGCAATACAATATTTTCTGTATTAATGAGCTTGTGTTCCCTACCTCATGTAGCATCTTGAGACCTTTTACATGCCTGTAAAAAAAGACCCCAGTCAAAACATATATGTATATATTTTTTAACATATTATTAGGTGGAAGAATAAGGCATTATAACTGCAGAAAGCGAAATATAAAATTCACATCAAATGCAGGTATATACTGTATAGCACTTCAAGATACATATGTGTTGCATATATTTGAGTGGCATAGATGACTTTTGTTTTTGCAAAATCTGAAGAAAGAGCTGTAGGAGCAATAATTGGCTTTTTCTGTGTGATCTGAATGAAAACATATGTCACTAGGGCTACTTACTGTTTCTCTGAATCCATCAGACCTTTGGCAATGTAGAATGCTCTGGATCGCCCATCGATCTAAGTGGAAAATTAAAAAAAAAATAATAGTCATAGAGCATAAGGTTTAATTAATACTAAATATACGAATGTGATGTTTTTGATTGGTTAATTTGGAGAGCTCAAAAAAATAAAAATAAAAATCAATCTGCCCTCAGTGTTGATTGCACCAATGCTGATCACACATTTGGATTTTATAAACCTGATATTTCGTAAATCAAGGGTGGATTTCTTTGAGTATTTATTTCATATTTGTATTAGTTTTTTTAATCTTTAATGGGTATGGAGCTCTCATATAATAATAGTGTTCATATTTACCTCTTACAAAAATGAAAAACATATTACATTGGTATACTGTTTGTAGAACCCATACGTGCATTTTTATTTTAGTGTGATTTAGAGGTTAAAGGAACTTTCCTTTCTGTTTTCACCTTCTTATATTGACAAAATAAAACAAAACACATAATGTGTTCCCTATTGCCTCGAGTAAAGGTATTCTTCCCTTGTTTAATAAAAACACACAAAAAAAGTAAAAAAAAAAAAAAACTAGGTCACATGACCAACACTGGAATGTTTTTTCTGAGTTGGAGAATGGACAGGTTCTTCCCCCACCTTGTGATTCTTCAAAAAAACTCATCAACGTGAAAAACATGCATGACAATCCACTCCTTTAGGTCACTTGGGATCAAGGGCCAGAGAATGACTTGCTGTCAATGTTTCTCTGCATTTAAGGCTCTCAGTTGTAGAAAAAAGTATCTGCTCAGTTGGTCCTGTGTAAAGCAACAGGTTGTGTGCTCACTCAGGGCCAGATTAACTAAAAGATTGCAACTGCTTTTCCGATGCAAAAGCACTTGCTACAAGGTTTCAATATCTACTCTGAATTTACTGAACGGACGCAACAGGTAAAAATCGCTATCAGACCTGTGTCTTTTGCCATCGTTCTTTTTGTATGCCTAACAAACAGGCATTACTCACCTGTTTGTCATAATTGTATTCTGCACAGCCATCTTCTTCCTCCGAGGTCCGGCCTTGGTCTTCCTCACCTACTGACTCACCCGCAGCCTCGCCCGAGGGCCTGGGTGCCACAGGACACGCCCTGTAGGGCTCCGTATAGGTACTGCAGAGACCAGCACAGAGGACAGGACCAACACAATCAGTACCAGAGAAACAGTGGGGACATATCCATACAAAAACAGAGTCATCTTTTACTTTTACATATGATGCATTCATGTAGCTATAGATACAGGAGGGAAATTCAGGTCATAGCCATTCAACCCTTTGATCAAAAGCCAGCGCTCTGCTCTTCTATCTGATGGAGTGGTCAATGCAACTAGATTTCACACACGTATGAACGTAAACAAGCATGTAAGCGAGTACACACATACACACACACATGCTAATCCATACACACATGTCCTATGCATGCTTATGACATGACAGGGATTGAGACTCTAGACTTCTACTGTGCCCTGTCCCCAACTTTCTTCTTCTCATCCCTTTCCCCTCACCTACAGCTTCTCTCCATTCTGTTCTCTCCTCTCCTTTCCTCATGATGTTTTAAACGGATGACTGGGCCCAGATTGTGGAGATGTTAACAGTATGAATGGAGGCTATCGTCTTGATGACTTTACCAGGTCCCTCCACCCACAGGGTGGGGTGGGAGGGGGGTAGGCGGGCTCCCCTGCATCCTCAAAAGGTTAAAAGTGTTCCCAGCCGATTGTCATGTCATCAAAGACACAAACACAATCTTCTCTCAAGTGTACCCGCTGCAGCATCTCCAACGCGGATTCCATTATGAAGGGCTCGAGGGGGACCACTGCCTCATTACTCTGCTTGGAAGTATTTCAACATGGTGACACACTGCCATTCCCTGCTAGATTTCATTTCACATGTCCCTAGTGGTGCCCTGTGGCAGAATGGCCCTTTGACCCCTCTTGCCCCGGTGGCTGATGTGTGGGATATTTCAAAATGTACCACGACTGGTTTTTGTCAGTCATATAACCTCAACTGTCACTTCATCCCTGAGAAAGAGTGAGAGTTGGGGAGTGTTGCATTCCATATATCAGGGGTGTAGTGTACCCAAGACTTTTGAATGGGCACAGAATCAAACAAACAAAACGAGTATGGTTTATGTCCACAATACAAATATTTTTTTCTTCAATCATTTATTTCCCCTCTTTTATTACTAAGAGTGACAGCACTACACTTCCAACAGTAACAACACACAACCTAAAATGCACTAAATATTCCAACAGCAAATTGTGCTAGATGGTGGTATGTACTGTGTGTGTGTGTGAGTGAAAAAGAGAGAGAGAACCAAAGGTGGTTTAAGGGAAGTAGGTGCCTACTTTAACTCTGCATGCCACCAAAAGGCATCCCCTCCATTCTCTCTCAGTTCACTGACCTGTCTGCCTTAATTAGAATGACCATAAGGTCAGAAATTAGCCGCACGTTGTGATATTGTGTATCACAGGTATTGTAATTCCTATATGATGTCTACTCCAAAGATTCTGTCACATGGTAGAACTGCATAATCTAGATACAATGGCGTAGCAGGCACAAACCACACAGTAGAAGCATAGGCTAATACATAAATAAAGAGTGACATTTTCAAGGGGAATTATTACACAACCCTGTATCCAATGGGCATCCACCCAGACCTATAAAATGAGGTTTTAACTGCGTGGCTTGGGACAGTTAAATGACTTCAACCATAGAAATCTAATAAAAGGTGGGACCCTGTAACATGAGATCTAAATCTAATCTTTGTCTCTTCTTTCTTTCCCACCAGCTCTCTATCCCTCTCAGTTTTACATAAGCTTAGTGGATTATTGGGTCCACAGTTAAACTCTGTGTAAAACAGAAGGTGACCTTTCAAAGGAGTCGAGTGATTTTTCACTTGCAAAACGGTTGGGGTTCCCAAAGATAAATGTCTACAACTTAAGATCTCTTGGGAATTAAATACTGTAATTTGGAAGAGAAATGAGTTGTAAACTGATTTTGAAACATCAGGCCAAACACTGTTATTACATGTGCAATGTAAAAAATAGTGTTCACTTTCCCTCATTCTACAGTATTTGCATAGTGTATGCTTTGTTTTCTCAGGATGTATTGAAATGTAAAAGTTTTTGGAATGTAGAATAATGCATAGATAAGTCCACAATAATTCACCTCCAATCACACCAAGGTTTTTCAGGAATGATACCCAGTATATCTCACATTCACATTTCTTTCATTGCCTACATTTGCATTAAACTTCCACAGTATACATAATTTCTCTACCAGTGATAGTAATTCACATAACAAAGTTGAAACATTTCCCATTAACACAATGCAATTACCATATAGCACCCCATTTTATTGCACCCCTGAGCTAAATTTGCTGTTGCAAATTACAAAGAAAATTAGAGGATTTTTTGCAAACTTACTTGTTTCTATTTTTACAGACTTTGGAAAGCTTTTATTTCACAATTCCATTAAGACAAACACTGAGCATTAAAACACCTATTACTGAGCAAATTTCCTTAATAACTGCATGGAGGCACCCAACAATAGAAACAGTAGAAATTACTCATTAACAAAATAAAAATAAAAAGTTTTATCACAAAATAAAAAATAAAAAAAAATCTCAGCAAGCGCAGGTTCAAATTATAAATCAAAATTGGATGTGCTAACTTGGCCAACAGTCCAGTGGTTATGAACATGGTTCTGGTGGCTATAGGCCTTATTGTCACAAAACCTTAATTAAAAGTGCACATATCATTTTTATTTAATTTTGCTTTTTCAGCCAATGTGCAAAATTTATATATGCAATAGCAGGCAAGTTAGCTGCTTCAGACCTGTTTTCTTTTTTCTTCCTCAATTTATTGCTTCTTCTGGACAGCAAATCCAGAAGGAAATTTCCTTTTAGCCATTTGGCTAGCCTAGGTAGGGAGTGATGGAAATGGCAGGTAGAGTGGAGAGAGATTGGGGGGGAACTGAATGTGCTGTGGCCACTGCAGGTGGCTCTAAGAGACTGGGTGAAGCAATCCCTACTGTTTACCCACCCTGTTCCTGTACAGGATGTCCCACTGTACCTCACCCTGTCCAGCCCACCTCTGGGTATGTTTCCAGAATATGTATGTGTGTCTGTGTGGTATAATGTTATGGAACTGGTCTTGTAATTCACTAAAGGATGTGGGTTTGATTTACAGCTGGGGTACTGCTGTTGTACTCTTGTGCAATTTATTTAACTTGAATTTCTAAAATTAAATCCATATGTATAAACTGACTATGTTTATAGGACTACAGTACCCACGTACATGGTTGATGTTATATCTCAGTGATAATGATCGATGTGTTTTACAAAAAATTAAAAACATTTTATAAAAACTTTCCACAATATTAGAAGTCATGTTATTCATATTAATATTATTTGTAATGATCATTTAGGTGCTTTTTAAAAGGTTAAGGTGGAGATCAGAAATGACTGGGATGGAAGCTGAGGAGGCTTGGCTTCTGGTGACTGGGTCACTCAGAAGACAAGAGGACCCTGGGCTGAGAATGATAATAGCAATGTTTGGTGTTTTTTTTTTAGATCGGACAGGACAATGCTTTCTGGGCCAAGGGAATTGGGGGGGTTGCCACACTGCAGAGGAGTGTGGGGAAATTCACATTCTGCACACCCTCAGTGCCCTGCCCATACACCCCCCTTTTGGAGTTGCCCTCTTGTCTAGCATTTCCTGTAAACAGTAAAGTGGAAGCTCATAGGCAGGACACTTCCTCCCTGGGGATAACCTGGCAATGACCTCAGTGTGGCTGCCGCTCTGCCTACCCTACGCCCAGGTCCACTGGCGGCCAACACCTCCAGCCCTCACCACTACAGCCTGGTACTACCACATTTATCGCTCACAACACTACAGCTTGCTACTGTTTACCGCTCACTACTACAGCCTGCTACTGTTTACTGCTCACTACTACAGCCTGGTACTGTTTACTGCTCACTATTACAGCCTGCTATTGTTTACCGCTCACTACTACAGCCTGGTACTGTTTAGTGCTCAATACTACAGCCTGCTACTGTTTAACACTCACTACTACAGCCTGGTACTGTTTACCACTCACTACTACAGCCTGCTACTGTTTACCGCTCACTACTACAGCCTGCTACTGTTTACCGCTCACTACTACAGCCTGCTACTGTTTGCCGCTCACTACTACAGCCTGGTACTGTTTACCACTCACTACTACAGCTTGGTACTGTTTATCGCTCACTACTACAGCCTGCTACTGTTTACCGCTCACTACTACAGCCTGCTACTGTTTGCCGCTCACTACTACAGCCTGGTACTGTTTACCGCTCACTACTACAGCCTGCTACTGTTTACCGCTCACTACTACAGCCTGCTACTGTTTGCCGCTCACTACTACAGCCTGGTACTGTTTGCCGCTCACTACTACAGCCTGGTATTGTTTAGCACTCAATACTACAGCCTGGTACCGTTTACTGCTCACTACTACAGCCTGGTACTGTTTACCGCTCACTACTACAGCCTGGTACTGTTTAATTCACTAGTACAGCCCAACACTGAGCATGTGGCGGGCGTTCTGTGTATTCCAGAACACTTAGGCAAGGTCTCCCTCCACCCCCTGCCTCATCAACAAACAGGATAAGTTTGTGGAGCCCCCTCCCCTGCCTAACTTCCTGTCTGAAAGAGTGTGAACACACCTCACATTGCTCTCTGCTGCCATGATCATTCCTAATCCCACATATGCAATTCACAAGAAGGCTGGAGGCTGTGGAAATGTGAGAGGAACTACTTAAAGTAGTAAGTAAGTGCATACAATACATATTACGAGTTTAGTACATTAAACAGAAGCAATTGACATTATATTCTTTCATCAACAACCAGCACAATGAAAACATATCTGGAAAAATTCCTCCATTCAGAAAGTACCAAGACATTTCCTGAACAAAATACAATTACACCAAGAAATAAAAACTGCAATGGGACAGTGGAACAAAATACCCTTATCTTCACTGTATAAGAAATGATACACTGCAACAAACACAAATCTTAAACCCTCATTACAGTGCAAATGATAATAACACAGAACATTTGTAATATCTCAAACCAGAGGGGTAACTATAAAATGGCTCATATAATGAGAACAACGGCTCCAGTATCTACAACAGTCTGTTTCTTGAGAGTAATAATGGAACATGAATATGTCAAATGTAGTAGAGAGTTGTGTGTACACAGCACAATGTTGACAGCATTTTATAACAATATGTAAAAATCATATGGAGTTTTACCATAAACTGAAATCTGTCCTAATGTAGTCAACACCCCAAAAATGTATTTTGTGCATATCTAAGGATATTTATATATTATTTTGTCAAAATGGCCATTGGTCCACTTTTCTATACTGACAGACAATGCCAAGCTCAAATTATTGAATTTACATTATTGTGGTGCATTGGATAGACATCACATTAACAACATACTGTAATGGCAGTGATAGAACCTTACAGGACCACCTTACAGTACCATTGTAGAACTTTGTCACTTTTTCACCATGAAACATACCAGATCAGGATTATACAGAATACATGCTGTAGGATGTATGTATTGTAGATAGTCTGTGCTTGCTGTATTGCTGAAAATCCAGGATCCAGCACTAATTGGTTCTTATAAACAAAGCCGTGAACTCAGCAGTCCTATCTGACAGCATGCTAAAATCAAGGGGAATAATATATTGTGCCTCCCCCTTGTTTTCAGATACCAATTAACAAGCCACATTGAATTAAACAGCTAATTAAGTGCACCATTGCCACTCCAGTACAAGGACAGCAATTAAGGGCTTGCATTAAAAATACTGAGCAAAGCAAAACTGATGATCCTCAAAGGAAGAGAAGCAAAAAACTTTACAAAGATGAGCATGCCCAGCACTATAGTGATGGGACTGAGATTTCATAAGGCCGTAAGAATTCAGAGCAAAGCATCCCCATTGCTGTAGCTGGTATACATCTCATCATCCATATCCGATTTTCCAACTCTCCAGGACCTATAGATTAAGTACTACAGATATACATTACGTAGACTACGTTCAGACTGCGGACATCAATGCTAATTTTCAAGAATTTCAATTTTTACTCAGATCCTTTTTTATGCTGACTGTTCACATTCATTTTTGAAAGTGACCGCACAGAACTGCCAATGCAGAATTCTGATGACACTGTAGCACAGAGAGTGATGTAAAAATCACGGCAGTGG
Source organism: Anguilla rostrata (assembly GCF_018555375.3). NCBI lineage: Eukaryota > Metazoa > Chordata > Actinopteri > Anguilliformes > Anguillidae > Anguilla > Anguilla rostrata. The sequence continues at coordinate 24,444,647 of NC_057945.1, forward strand.
TTTACCTAAATTTGGGCAGGGAATACCCTTCTGTACCAGTCTTGTCTTTGATTAAGGGCATACTCCACCCAACTGGGATACATAAATGTTCTAACTGCATGCATGGACACAACAATTCCAATTTTAACATCTACACAGCAGTCTCATGCAAGTCATACATCTGATTAATTTTCACATACAGATGGAACTGAAAAGATGCAACTCCATGTGGTTTGTTACTATTCACACTGTTCTGGAAATATCCAAACTGTGTCACATATGAGGGAATTGGGCCAAGTTTAGCTCCAGCCTGAATGTAGCCGTAGATGCTCGGCTGATTATGGGGTTTTGCTCTCGCATCACTTTCACAAAGCGCTGACTGGGACTGTGGACTGCACAGTGAAATATTCCGTGTTAAATCAACCCCTTTAGAGTACATATGGTCCCAAATGGACTCATACTGTATATACTCTTAGGCTTGAACACTGAACATTTTACTGTGTTTCTGTCCAGTTCTGGAAAAGCTGACAAAGCCACAATGTTGAAAAGGTCTGTCTTAATTTGTACTTAAAGCACAACATCAAGAGGGAGATAACAAGCTTGCCCTTTAAAGCAAAACAAATACATGTCTGGTCAAAGCCTGTTTGTGAACTGGTAATTATAGGGCTGAAAAGGAGGGTACAGTTTCAACAAATGTTTAAGTTTATTTAAAAAAATGATATGTATATACTGTGGTATGCTAAACTGATCACTCAGCTAAACACCCAGACCTAAACAACCAGGTAAGAAGACCCTTTAAATTTTTTTTTTTGCACTGTTCAGACAAGGAAGACATAAAAAATGATAATTACATTAGCATAATTCACATACATAAAACATCTGATAAGGACTATGGGCAAGGGATTATAGGTTATTGGTTGATTAGATTATGACTGCAGGGATGAATCTTTTTGCTGAAATTAACTCTACTGCACCTCTGGGTTCTATAACAGTGCTGTAACAGTAGCCGAAATGCTCCTCTCTGGACTCTATGCTCTATGGCTAAAATCTACGGCTCACAAGCCTACTTGAACGCAGTACGACTGCAAACAGAATCTCTTTTCCAGCAGACATAAAAGACTTTGCAGGCCATTCCTCAGCCTTACTGCAAAGCCCTCCAAGTTCAAGACCGAGCCTCCAAATGCACATGCTCTGCTCTCACTGACTGGAGGGAAGAGCAATGACTCCTAAAAGTGCTGACAATGAATCACTCCCGCGGTTGCTGGGTAGCTGCTGAGAACAGGGCCAATGTAAACCCTGTACTGAAAAAAAAAACCAACCCCATCTACAGCAGCAACATTTGCAGCCCAAGAAAGAACATTTTTTAGCTAGCCGATAAAGGCAATGGCTTCAGAACAGTGAGGACCATGGGTATGAAATGATAGCCACCACAAGCTTATTGCCACAAAGCTAATGGACAATGTAGCTGAACGCCCACAGAACAAGCGTGCAACAGTAGCTATAAACTGTATGTAATTTTCCTGCAGGACATGGACCTCAGTCAGTGTTTCCACAATATTATCAAACAATCACTATGAACCTACAGTAATAAACTCTTCTGAAGGACATTATTGCCACAATAACGTGAAAAGCAAAGGAATGAAAACATATTCCAAAGGTTTTCAGACAGAAAGGACATCTATTTCCTTACCTGCTTAACTACCACACTTCCTCCTAGCATTCTGCAAGATTGAGCTGTCACAAACAATCATCCTTTACATCTTAGAATGTTTGAACATTCTCAGGGGCACGTTCAATCTGGGGTTTTTATTATTATTCTGCTGAAAACAGCTGCTCCCTCTACAGGGACAGGAGTGTGTGTATGTCACAAACAGACACACATACAAATATGCATACCTTCCTACAAACACATGCACACACATACACATATTTGTCAACACGCACTCTCACTCAGTAGCACACTAAATATGAGTGCTCGGAATACACTTGGAACTTTGACACCAGACAATCAGTTACACAGGTAAAAAGCCATTATTAATGGAAGTATTCCCTTAGTGTACAAAAAAGAAAGAAGCATCAATTATCTGTGTAAAACACTGTCCTTATTGAAAATCTGATTATACAGGATGCTCAGCATTGATTACAACCGGGTCACACAAAAGTCAATTAAACTAAGAGAAGCAACCTCCACACAATAATTTGGAGCAACAGTGGTTCTCTTTAAGTAAGACTGTAAAGGAGTGAATTAGACAGAACGTAATAGACATTCTGTTAACAAAGCAAAAACATTTACATAATCAGCATCTGTGGGACTAAAAACAAATCATTTTCATTTTAACGTTGCTAATTCAGCAACTTCTGTAAGAACAATATTTCAGCTGAGGACACAATGGCACTAGCATACAGAAGTTCCTATTACTACATATCAGTGGAAAAAGTTTAGGAATCTGCAGATATCTAAGCAACTTTTAAGAAAATTAGGTTCAGACAAGTTTCATGCATTTTAACTTTGTGAATTCACTTGTGAATTGTGCTAAAAGGACTTTCGTTATGATCGATCTATTCACACGGTCATTCCACAGAGAATGAATGTGGTCTGAATGCTTGTGTTCTAGTATCAAACACCAACTGTAGTTTGGCATTTTGGAATCAGGTAACATTGGTCTCCTGAATGACACATTGGAATTATTAACATGCATTATTCTTGAACTAAACATGAACAATGCATTTGTATTTACATAATCATTATTGACAGCTTATTAAGCACTTATAAGTGAACTAAACTCTGAAGTGTTAAAAAAAGATTCTATTTGGCATACAGTATAAGGCCGCAGTAAATATGAAATAAACCAAGACTCACTGAATATACAGAACAGCTTTGACAAAGATGTCTAGTAGATCCTAATAAATTGATAGCAGACACCTTTGTTAGCTTACAACTCCAACTTATGAAACCAACTATGCAGGCAGTACCATTCTAATTAACTGCCATGTCCCTTTACGATGGAACATATGACATAAAAAAAGTAGATTTCCCCCGGACGCCAATTCTCTACGTGTAGCAAAAGGCACTGCTAAATGTGCATGCTCCTAAAGTAGACAAGAATGTTTCCAAGAACATTTCAGCATTAGTCATTTTTTTTCTTATCTGTATTTGTTCATGGCTCTTTCCTTATGAAAATCACATGAACAGGACTGCACATAGAATTTACAAACAGCCAGCATTCATCATCTCATACTCCTGGGGTATGTACAAAAACAAAGGTCTGCACATGTCATGAGTTTCGTATTGTTTTTTTTTTTTGTATGAACAAAGAACAAAAGTAAGAATAATTTCAGAAAAGTTTTGTGAATGAGGCCCATTGACTCTTAATTTTATAAAATAATTATGTACATGAGATCATCACACCAATATTGATATCACTGCTGTGACTACACTTGTACACATATACTATGCATATGTAACCCTTAGTGCCTACAGCACTTAAATATATTCACACATATGAACACAATCTTTCCACTGTAATACACAGAACTCCAAGGCATTTTTAACTGGGGTAGCAGTGCACCATAATGGTTAGGGAACTGGACTTACAACTGCAGGCTTATTTGTTCTGTTCCCAGGTGGTGCACTGCTGCTGTAGCCGTGAGTTTCAATAAATATCCAGCTGTTATAAGTGGATTGTATATAAAAATAAAACCAGCTATGTAGGTCACTCTAGATAAGGTTGCCTGCTAAATGCCTTAAAATGTCAATCTCAACATTCAGGAGCATTCTCCATGATGCTTTAGAAAAATGAAAATTATGTATTCAAAACGTTGTTTGTTATTATAATCTGTAATTGTAATTTGGCAGTGTGGTCTGATAAGTGTGACAAGTTCATGCTTCAGCAGAGAACACATGCATGCCTGTGCCCTCACAAGTTGATAGTGGAGGTTGCACACACACACATACACACACAAAGGATAAAAGGGGGAAAAGCATTTGATTAACATATCTATCTCTGAATTAATTTGGCGCAATAAAAAACTAAAATAACATACTCTACATTAATTAAGTCAGAATGAAAGGCTTTGCCTTATCACCCGTCTCGCTAATGGTTTGCTCATTTTTTCCCAATAATGTGGCACAAATGACATTCAGATAAGAGTTATTAAGTATTCAAATTTATCTAGAAAGGTTTAAACATTTAGTTTGAATCACTAATGCAGAAGATTACTGATTAAGATCATATTACAAGAGAAACTGTAGTGAATCACACATTGCTAAAATGACTAGACAACAAAGAGTAATTAAAAATTCCTGTCCTTACCCATGGTGCTTCTTTTATGTGATATACTCCTCAACATTCAGCTTTTACATATGAACATAGCACATTTAATATTAAAAACACTACCTTGGCTCTCACCAGAATGTAGAAACTCAAGCTTAGACCCCCATTACTCGGGCAATTAAGGGGCATAAAAATGATCAATAATCGACTAAATCTGGTACTTAACTGATATTGGAGAATTAAGTAGAGAAAGGTTCTCACACATTCTACCAATACTGAACATTTAAGTCCAAGGCATTACTGAAATCCTGTTAGTTATGTCATATCATAACCTGCCAAGTGCTACAAGTTAAGTTCTTAGATTTTCTCTCTATTGTTCACTATTATATTTTTTTAAATAATTTATTTTATGACAGCAATTAAAAAAGACCTAAGCAAGACATGTATAAAATACATTACATTTTATAGCTTTTATAACAGGTACATAAGCATACAATGACAGGCATTTTCTTTCTGCTATCATCTCTTTTTCTCTCTCTCTCTCTCTCTCTCTCTCTCTCTAAATGTAATTGAACAGCACTTATTTTGGGTTAGATCTCTCTCTAGATCAATGTAAATCTACTTCCACTGGAGATCCAACCCACCATACACATTTATCTTCAGTGGGCAACCACTTCCGATACAGGGGTTGTTGGGTAATTCCAATGAAAAACAAATAAGATAAGCTCTCCTACAAGAATTTCTCTATATTCCTGTTACCAACTATCCACAGCACTTCGATCTTATCATCTTTCATAAAGAAAATCCCTATACTAGAAAATACTATTAAACAATACAAGTGGATTGTGCCCACTCTACCAATTAGAACCATGCTATTTCTCAGCTGGAAATGGCTACAGCATAATAAAGCCAATGTGGCCTTCAACAAAAGGCCCTACGAAGTAATAATGAGAACTAATAATGGATTCTGACAATACATCATAAACTATTTTTTTTTGCCACTGTTGCTTTTCAGTGTAGTTAACATCTTCTCTAGATTCACATCTCCTGATGAGTTTATTTCAATGTTCACATAAGGCAATGATAATCATCTCAGAATTAATATTCAGTAAAAAATTATCAGTAGGAATGGAATAAAAAAAATTGTTTATTTTATTCATGTACATACTGTACATTAAATGGGAAAGGTAATACTTCCTCTGACTCTAAGGTTTTGCAAGTTTTTTTGGTTGCTTTTTGAGTTTTTTATTACAGGGTATTTCACTACATTTTCAGAGGAAGTGCTTTCAACATCATTCTGCATCAATACCAATAGTTACTATGAAAAAAACAGTACTGTCTATGCTATTTTGTAGCTACACAATGTTAAGCAATTTACATAAAACCTCACAGAAAAAATGGAACTTGAGGAATTAACAAGCAGCCATTTTGAGAGGAAGGACTTGGTTTTATTTAGGGAACACAGTCTTGAAACAATTATGTGCATTCTGTTTTCAAAAGCGTACATGAAACAGACAGGATTGAACTTAAAGGACAATATGAAGATAGGAAGAAATTTTGTCACTATACTCAGTATATTGTTTATGCAAAAAAGTGTCAACTATTTTGTACTCATTAACATCATATGCATGAAAGATGTAATTTTTGTGATCATAACAAATCTTTGACTCACAAAATCCTCTGGTGCTTATATACATAGAGTTAACAATTCACAAACCAAATATAAATTTGAAAAAGCATAAAGCTTTTTTAAAAAAAGAAAACAAAAACCTTTCAAAATATAATTTGAAACATTTATAAACAGAAAACATAGACATCTAAGAATAATATACTATGTAACTATGTAACAGTTCAATATTATATATATAATTCTTCTCAAATATATATTTTAGTGAATATGTCTGATAGAATTTTAGCTTATTAACATCAAAAAGTGATGAATACAAACTACAGCATTCACATTGTGATGCTTGTCTTCAATACAAAATGGAACTTATTATTTTTTTTCTTGGATTATGTTGAAAGCACTTCCTCTGACAGTCATAATAAAGCTTAATGATTTTATGAATAGCCAAACAGTTCTGCAGTCTCTCCCTTTCGGGAATGAATTAAGTTTAACACATTTTACACAGGAGTTTACAGTACCTTTCAGACTCTTGATCGGGTGTTTGAGGTTTGCTTTCAAACCCTGTGAAGCTGCTCATGTCCACGTAGCCATCAGTGTCATTAGCAGAGGAGAGTGCCCGGTTGGGGTCGTCAAAGTATTCCCCAAAGGTTCCAGCACGAGCCGGCCTCTGAGGTTGAATCTGGATGTTCTCATAGTCAGAGCTCATGGCAGGAATGTTCTCATAGTCTGATGTGTCTGCATTTGGAAAGGAGATAGACCGTGGCTTGGTCAGTGGTAGTGGCATCAAGGGTGGACGGGACCTGTCCTCGAAAGACTCCACTCTCAATACACTCCTGTTACCAAAGACCTTGGGGTCAACTTTTCTCCTTGGCCCATCCTTATACAACAGAAAGGTGGAAGGCACATCAGATGATCGATGTGGCATCCCCGATCGAGACTGCAGCTGTGGGGAGCTGTTCATGCTCCTTCGGTCAATATCCAGGACACGCAGGGGCCCATGGTGACTTGACTCTGAGGATGAGCGAGAAGAGGGGATGCTGACATCCACATGGGCCTTGCTCTCTGTCTTCCTCTTGAACTTGAGAGCCAAGAAGCGCTTGAAGGAGGACTTCTTCTTCTTCTGCTTCTCTGGAGAGTCACTCTCGATCAGGAGAGATGGGGAGCTCTTGGTGATGGGCTTCTTGGTGATATAGGCCAGCTCAAAAGGGGGTGGGATCTCTACTGCTGACGTTGGGGTGGACAGCCCGCTGGAGGGGTGAAAGCCTCTCTGAGAAAAACTTCCAGAGGAGGCAATGACGCAAGGTAGAGAGAGGTTGTCATCCTTCCTCTTCATTCTGGCCTCCCCTGCCAGGGAGCCCTCGGCATAAACTGACATTGGAACGTCCCGTCCCTCGACCGAATAGGACCGAGGGTACAAAACAAAACGCCTTGGCTTTGAAGAGGGAAACATCTGGTTTGCCTCTGGCTTTTCACTGTCACTAGGTGGATCGCCACTCTTATCTAAAGCCACTGTGCAGTAGTCATGGGTTTGATACTCTGAGCCTGTCTCCTCAGGTACTGTTTCGGGGACATAACCAGGCATTTTGCATGAGAGAGACCGTGACCGTGTCACCATGCACTTTCTCTCTAAAGAAAGGAAATTTTCTCCTTCGGAGTCCAGCCCAGCCTCTTCATAGACATGCTCATCACTGATATTGTCTCTTTCTGTATCACTGCCCTCGTAGTAAGGCACAATATGGCCGTCAAAGTCAATTTCTTCCTGAAAAGCGTCTGTGGTGTCAGCAAGCACCAGCCTGTTGGTAAGCTCGGATGCTCTGCCTAAGTCCAGGTTAGCTGGCACAGTAATGGAGCACAGTCTGAAGTGGGGGTGGCTATTGAGCTGATTGAGTAAGGTATGGCCTTGTTTGCTTGCAGATTCACAGTCCTTACCTTTTCTTTTCTGGTCCCTTAGTTGTTGATTGGTCTCTTCATCCTCATCGTCACCTATTTCGACATAGTCCTCAGATGAAGCACACTCGAGACTCTGTAGATCCTCTGAATCCTTACAGAATGAGTCATCAATATCTGCGTAGTCATCAACCTCCTCTTTGTCCTTGCTAATCTGGGGCTTTTCACGGGGACCCAGTTGGGAATGTTGTATATCAGGAGATTTGTGATTTATTTCCTTCTTTACATGTGCCTGGTTATCCTCCACACCAGCCACATCATTTGACGAGACATAATACAGTTCCGAGTTTGCGGCAGCCTGGTCCTCCAACATGTTTACTGTGTTATAACCATTTTCCTCATCACAGTTTGCCACAATGTCTGGGACACTGGCTGTGTATGCGCCAGGCACTGTGTCTATGACCGAGTAAGGTTGGAAAAAATCCCCCGGCCTCTTGGGAACGTGGGAATCACACGGAGGGCCAATTACATCATAAGGACACTCCACATGTGGTAGAACGGGGATGCAGCTGTTAACATACTCTGTTTCATTAGGAGCCCCCTCAAACGTTGAGCATTCTGTACCAGAGGTCTCATCCTCCTCATCAGATTGGCTTCTGAAGTCGCTAACGCATAGGACCCTAAAGCAAGTCTCCTCCTCCTCATGGTGGAGCTGTTCCACTGCCACACCTCTGTCACTGGGTGGCTCTTCAGCTGTGTTTTCATCCTCTTCTGTCAGGCATGACTCCTCTCCTGTCTCACACAGACAATCTGGCGATCCCTCATTGTTGGAAACTACATCACACTCTGAGAGTCCATCAGTGTCTGCCAGCGCCTCACCAGCATCACAGTCTTCTGCAATGATGTCATCCCCACACTCAATATCACTGATTTCAACACCGTCAGTCGAGTCTGCAACAGAGTCCACATCACTGATATCGACGGCATCCACAGAATCTGTGCTGTCCGTGTCAGCTGAATCCATCAATTCCACTTCCCCTTCCGCCATCCCCTCCAGTTTTGCTTCATTATTATTGGAGCAGAGAACGTTAACATCAGACGGAAACTCCACTGTTTGCTCTACCTCCCCCTCCTCGCAGGACTCTGTACAGTCTGTGAGGTGGTTGGTGGAGAACAGAAAGTACCGCTTGTCTGCCGCCAGGAGGTCCTCAAATTCATTGTCCTGGTCTATCTCTTCCTCAGAGCAGGGCAGGTCTCCATTGGTGCTGGTCATGATGCTACTGTTGGCATTAGGGCAGTTTGTCTCCTCCAGGTCATCCTGCAGTCTGGGTTTTGGTGCCACAGGAGGTTTGGGACCCCGAGCTGAGGAGCAGGGTCTTGACATCAGGGATGAAGGCAGCTTGATAGACAGGTGATTGAGAATCTTTGGCTTAGGAGATAAAGGTGGCTTCTGATAATCTGAAACCAAAGAAAATGAAGACATGGAGAGGAAAACGATTAAGTTTTTTGTCAAGCAATATAACATTTCACCACCTAAAGGACTTATTTTCCAAATTTATCAGGCATAATGCACAATTTTAACAAATGTCACCAAATCATGTACTGTGGCATAAGTCATATAGTCATTTAGACAAAAGTCTGTACATATATAGCACATGGGCTTTAGCACTTTTCAGAGTTTCCCACAGAAATAACTGTAATGACTCACAGACTCTCACTTCATATTAACTTATACAACCTCTGACTTAATTGAAACACAATGATTTCAGATACAACTTCGCACAGTCACCAAAATGTGGGCTTCTTCCTTAATTTTTCATTTTCTTGCCTCAAGAGACACAATTATTACTTCTCCTCATATATTGGACAATATCTGCTAGAACTAATGACAACATCTGCTCACAGTAGCCAATTAGAGGACACAGATGAAGCGTATGGCCACTATTATGGCTTCCTGTACAACAAAAACTCAAAATTGCATGCTTTTTTCAATTTCCCTTACATACAAAATAAATACAACACACGGTAAGGAATAGAATCACAAGTTGTGATCTCCATAAAGATTACCTGCTGTTAGACAACCAAAATGTATATGTTTACATTTATTTGTATGTTTATATGTGTGGCAGTCTGGCTAATGTATGGCTGCACCAGTCAGACATATTGGATAGTCAGATAATGAGCTAACAGCAGCAGCACACAGCAAAGGACCTGTGTGCCCTCTTTGTGTGCCTTTGCTCTGGACTTCCATAAAATGAATGCTTCTTATGATTATATTTCAGATTCCATATTCAGGTTGCAGAATTATACAGAATTATAATTTGCGATCAATGTCACCTTACAGTAAGACAAATCAAGAAATCATTCATTAATTTAATATACCAGTTCAACTGACATTTAGCCATGCTTTGACCTGGAATCCAAACCATATATCATTAATTGCTTAAAAAATCTTGGTAAATAGCATTAAATAATCCAATAATGATTCACAGCAACCATTATGTGTCAGAAATGTGAATACTATAACGTATATAGTTATATTGTGCAATGAAAGACCAAGTCATTTTTCTACAATTACAAAGATTGCAGAAAGTCTTGAAAGTATGCACAGCCATTCCCTGAAAAGAAATGAGCAGGTATACTTTTTAAGTATGAAGAGTTCAATTCTCTGCAACGACCTCTGATGCAACACAAACAGAGAGAAAATTTATGAAAAAAGTATTAATTTTATAGTTTGGTAACCTCTCTGGAAAAAGAATATCTCTCGAATGGCCAGCAGGTGATTTCCTCCAGTTGAATACTGACTCACTGTGATTTTTTTCATATTTTGCTTACTGCAGACTGTATGGGGCTCCCTGATGTCACATCAAAATTCCCTAAATGGCCGCCTCAATCTAACCATCTAATCATACATATAAATTAACCCCTATCCCTCCAGCTCAACAATGGTGCGGTGAGAATTTTGACAATGGATGTTGCTGAGCATAATTATTATTTCACGTAATCACTTATATACATATGAGGTAGAACTAGATGTTGGATGCTCAATCAAAACAACTAAAAAACAATTTTCTTCTAAATTGAGTGCATCTTACCCAGTCAACTGCATACTCAGAAATCAGGTTTTGCAAAACAAGACAGTTTATGCATTCGTAATTGCTTCTAAACACCATTTGACTTCTTTGGTAAGACAAAGGTTGCTTTTTTGTTTTGAGCTAGTGGACATTGTAGCATAAATTGGGTGTTTCGGAATGATTGAATGTAAACAAGCACACAATCCATTGAAACACGAAGGGCAACACCCGATAGGGGAACATGGGGGGAACCAAGCAATAATGCATTTTAAACAGCCTTATTTAAAGGCTTCTCTGTTGCATAAACCCGATTAACGTCTTAATGTCTGACTTACACACTTGAAAAACAATTTCTCTGAATAAAATGTTTATTATTAGTCATATATTTTTCCCCCACACAATATTACATTTTCATGTTTTTAGAGAGGAGCCCTCCAATCAAATTAGCCTACACACCCAGAGTCTTTTCCTGTTATTCTGTACCTGCTATGACACACACCCTTTACAGACTGTGCAGACTTAGCCCTTTCTGCTAAGATGTTGTTTTCCACATCATCACCAATGATCCTGTCGAGCAGACTTGCTATGAAAGACTCCACACAGGAAGCCCACAAGGGGAAGGACATTAACAGTGCACCCTGGTTTCTCTGTGAACCACTTGGAGCACAATATAGGCGACACCAATGGACTTCCTTCTTGTCACACTTCCTGTGATTCACACAAATGATCCCTTTCAGAGGCATCTGTATGCTTTTTTTGTTTTTGTTTTTAGAGATAGAATGGCCCTTCAGTGTGTCAAAGAACAATAAAAACAAACAACAGCAACCCAGTATTTAAAAAATCCCAGTGAACAACAGGATATGCATGGGCAGTGCAGCATAAACAGGTAGAGAGGGTAAATTGAATTATACTAAAAGCAAATGAATGACAGCGGCAAAAAAGAGAAGCACTCTCAGGAGCCAAACTACTATTGAAACACTGAACTTGTGCTTCTTCTCCAGTTTCATTTATCGATATTTTCCCCATCCTTGTAGCTCTGCACTGTTTTACAGTAGTTGCACTGCAATGTGGTGAGCTATATAAGGACAAAATGTACAGCAAAAAAAAAGCAAAAGCAAACATTTTTGCTATACTGAAAACAAGCAGAGCGGTGTCAGCTGGAAATAACAATATTATATTGCTGTTCTGAGTCTGAAAAATTATGACCACACTTTTCAGGCGCTCTGTAGTATGCATATTTATTCAACACAGACAGGAGCTGTGGCATCTTTCATAAAATGATGCAAATACACTGGAATACAGAAAATAACCTTCAGAGCAACAGCACAGGGTGCACATGTGTCTCTGTTTCAGTACAATATGCATATTTTTCATTAAAAAAACAGCAGTTGTCATGACTGAGGAACTTCTATTAAATAAATTCTGATTTAATTATTTGTCCCTCTATGAAGATGTTAAACTAGTTTCACAAGTTTGTAAAATTATCACACTTTTGGATTCATCTGTGTTCAATCATACCACCACCACCAATACCAGTACTAACAGCAATAATAATAATAATAATAATAATAATAATATTATTATTATTAATAATAATAACACACGTTTTAAGACATTTAAAATGTTTTAAAGTAACGTGTGTGTGTGTATATATATATATATATATATATATATATATATATATATATATATATATAATTTTTATTTATTTATTTCTACAAGATTTTGTTCATTTACTTGTATAGCGCGCAAAATCTTACCGGCGTTCATTTCGGGACATCATCCACAATGGGACCTAAAGCGTCTCCACTTCATTCTCCGTCACAGTAGCGCGCGCTCTACATACATCCAAACGTGGCGACAACTTATTCCGAAAGAAAACTCCGACAGCAAAAAGCAACAAAGAGCAGGCGAAAAGTCAACGAAATATCATGTTTAAACCACGTCGTAAACCACGAAAGTCTTTTTCTCCTTCACTGCGGAGGTCCTAAGCTTTCAGAGTGCACATCCCATTTGACGAGGCGCGACTAGTGCGCAATCGTTTGGATCTTTAGCTGGATGCGGAAGGTATTTCCTTTGGCTTACTGAGGAGGAAGCTCTTTTGCCCAGTCAGGGATTGTTGACCAAATCTCACAGCAAATGCCACAATTTACACATGAAACATATTATTGATGCCAAATTGAAGATAGGACTTTTTCAGTATGTCAGTGGGTCAGAGTTAATGTTGTTTATCAGGTTCGTAAGTAGAGCCTGCAGCAACAGAGCGGTATTTTCGCATAATCATTTTATTAACCTAAATAAAAATAGCATGATAAAACACAGTAGTGGGGTGTTTTACAGAAGTTCGATGTTGCAGTTCAGTGTGACTGTTTCACCACAATGATTTAACGTACGTCAAGTTCGGTGCCAAATCGGGATATTGCATGCAATAACTTTTTGAAGAAAGAAATGTGAAGATAGGTACCGTTAAGGTAAAGTTTGTGAAGTGACAATATAGGATTGTTTTCTTCGGTCTATTAGTATATTGTTTATGGTTTGTCTTTTAATTGCACCTTTTCCAGTATTATTAAAATAATAATAATAATAATAATAATAATAATAATAATAATAATAATAATAATAAATTATAATTTGTATTCTTATTTATTTATTGCAAATGACTTATTAAACCTTTATAATGAAAGCTGCAATGAACATCACTGGATCATAAATGTAATCGACGTACAAGAAATGAATGAAATGAACAATGAAATAGAGTTAATTAATGTACACTATACATAATATAAGATTATCACACCCAGTATTTCCTTATGTGTAAACATTTTGCAAATGAACTGGAGGGCTGGACATGAATATTTCTGTAAATATGTGACTGGTGGTATAAGTGCTATTATATACAGAGCCACAAATAACAATTTAGCTTGTAAACATTTTGCAAATGAACTGGAGGGCTGGACATGAATATTTCTGTAAATATGTGACTGGTGGTATAAGTGCTATTATATACAGAGCCACAAATAACAATTTAGCTTGGTAAATTTAAGGATGAAATATATAACAATTATTTCACAATAAGCAGTACAGTTTGTGCTGCATGTTTTATTTCCCACATAAGAACTGTCTGAATTTTCTTAGTGATGAGTTCCATGAGCATCTGGTGTTCTTTGAACATCCACAAAAATGTATTTGATATATTTTTGTCACTTAATGTCAATTTGCTATACATTAAGAAGTGGCTGTTTTCCACCCTAGCCTTTCCTGAATCCTGGGAGTTCTACTAGGATTCACTAAAAACTGTTTCTAAAAACAGTTTTTCTAAGATATCAATGGCCTTTGCCATTGCCTTGTTTCCTGGCCATGCATCTGTCGCCTGATTGGAGGGAAACAGCCCTTTAAAAACCTCTGCATAACAGGAAACTGCTCTCCCTGTTTCCTGCACAACAGGCACTGCTTCCTTAGCAACAGATGGACAGAGCTGGCACTATTAACACTTTAGGGTTTCATAATATACACAAATTAGTATTATGAGCTAATGTTTTGTGACTCTTTGTGTCAAATGCGGAAACAAATTAAATTTCACCCTAATCAGAGCTTCTGTTTAACAGCTGACACTTGTTATTTGGCCTCACCTTGTTGGAGTTCATAGGTTGCGAAAGATATCAGAGGATTACAGCAGAAATCATTTTGTAGAAACCATAATAAAACAAAAAAAATCATCTCTTGGGTCTAACATCTAAAAATCTTACTCTTGTAACAACTGCAGAATGTGACGTGTTATTTACTTTCCCTAGATCCCCTGGAGATAGCTCTCCTTAAAAATAAACATGGGGACCTGATAATGGAAACATTTTCACCTGCATGACGCTCATCATCTGTACTCCATACCGTGGCCTCCAGGCATGTGTGTGAGAGGGTGGGATCTGATAGCCCTGAGGGATGCATTCTGATGAATCAGCCTGATGAAGCCTGCGTTCCACTGCATCTTCAAACCACAAATCATTTCCATGAACTCTTTTCTAGCCTTCCCTCTATGTTTTTTCTCATACAGTAAGAGTCTTGCAACAAATCAATACCAGAAGATACCCATGCAATATGACACATGAATGCCAGTCAAAATAATTTAAGCATTAAAAACATGAAAAAGATAAAAAGAAATGTATTTTTGGCATTTTAAATTAAATTTTGTAATGTGGCAGTTACTGATACTCCTTCAGAGCGCATTGCCTTTGTTCTTTTAATGACATGTCTGAGCTAAAGATAGCACACAACGGTGCTGCTGAAACCAATTGTGTTCCTGGCAGAAAAACATTCAGTGTTACTGTGACCTTTGGTGTAGGCCTTACAAATATGTTTTTTTCAGTCCCTTCTGGGAGAGATATGAATATGGTGACTGGCCAGCGCATTGTGTAGTGAGAGAAAAATAATGGGATTCTGGGTAAATAGCACTCCAGATGTGGTGCGGATGATGAAAACATGTTTTTGGACCGAGGACGTGTTTCCTTGAGTGCAAGTGGCAGTCCTCTCTGCTGTCAGTCCACCTGGTACCTTACCTCATCAAAACAGAGCAGGGACGAAGGGAAAACATGTTGTCAGACCAAAATTAACCCCTGCATTCCTGACTTCTTTTCCAAACAGAAAGTTGTTCTGACAGGGGGTCAGGGGACTGAATCCCTGATCTCAAGCCAGTGACAGCAATTTCAGGACAGAGAGATTACCACTAATTGCAGCTCAGTTGAGCTTTTGGCATAAGGATGACACAAGAGCTTTCAATTTCATCTAAAGGTAAAATAATAAAATAAAACAGAAACAAGATGGGAAAGCACTAGTCCCCATTGTAGCGGTCCAAACTGCGCCAGTGCTAACTGTAGTAGCAGCCCTGCAGTACGGTGTACTGTATCACTGTATCATCAGCTGTGGAGTGAGGGATTCAGTCAGCAGGGTGGTCCTGGTCTATTTGTGCATGAATGACTGACTCCTTTAGTTGACCTGGGTCATGCAAACTGTTTGCACGGACCAGCTGTGCATGAAGTACACTCGTCTGACACAGTGGCTGACCAGCTCATCTAGGGGATTTTAGAGTGAAAACAAGTAGGGATTGGTGTTGTGTTAATTTTCTACCTGTTTCCTGTCTTAAACAGTCTTCTGAACAAAAAGCATTAAAAAGATTTTTTAATTAATAAAAATTTAAAATTTTTAAATTTTAGTTATGCCACATTTAGTTTAATCATACAAATGGGATAAAACATATTACATGTATTTTCGTTGACAAAATGACTGTGTGTTTTAGTCACATTAGTCATAATTTAATTTCATATCCCAGTGTACACATTTGCATTAATATAATTGAACAAGTATTGGAATTTAACAGCTTGTAATTTACACAAATGATTGCACAGAAACAGAGCACAGTGTCTGACTTATTTTTTGGCACTTCTGGACATTTCCTGAATAGTTGAGTAATGAATTAACATTTTAGAGCCGGATCTTATTTGGATAACTAATGTGATCTAATCAAACTACACTATGCTACATAAACATAATGCTAATGCAACTTATAATCATATCATGGCCTGGCATTAATAGATAAAAAATATATACATTTTGAAGTGTTGTATTCTAGTGAAGTTACCCTAGCATTGACAATTAGCCTGGCTAGTTAGCTAGCAAAAACAGCTTTGTTCGAAATGCCCCACTCACCACTGTAAAGCCAGCAAGATGGTGAAGCCTCAGGTGCAGGTTTCCCACAGAGAATGTCTGAGAAAATAAATGTAGGTAAGATCATTGTCACCTTAAAATATAAGTATCTGCCCAGACCTAAGCAGGGACATAATTCCAAAAAGAGTAAGATTCCTAATGGGAAATTCTTAATCGGGAGAGCAAGAAAAACATTTAGGGAAAAGTAAAATAAATAAATAAATAAAATTTTTAAAAAAAAAGGTTCAGGTATAAGCAGGTATTTTTCATCAGCTATTCTCAGATGAAATGTCAGAATGCCTGCGAGAATTTATCTCCAATCCCATCCAAATTTGGAATGTTCAATTTGCTAAATATGCACCCCCTGCTGCTGGCTCAGTGGAGTGAAGTCAACCCATGCTTCTCTGAAACATGAGGTGCCAGCCAGCCACGCTGCCTCAAGCTGTGCACGCACAGAGCCAGGTACTTCTTTTCACACCACAATGAGGAAACACAATCATACGTGTGCACAGAGAGCAAGCCGCAGGCGCCTGGATGGCCAACAGGGGTCGCTCAAGCAATGAACACTCTGAATCACTGAAGACCAATCGTGCTGCCAGCCGTGCTGCTATTGGGCTGCCAGCCACAGGCACGGGTTGTACTCGATCAGAGAATCCGTGGTGGTCACTCATGTGCCGCTACCCAGCAGCAAAGTTACCATAAACTTAGATTCACCTCAGTGCAAAGGGATAGTAAGAGGCTATGACTTTATTTTTGGCATTGAGTCAGATTGGAGAGAGAATATTAAAGAAACGTGTGGTGTCAGTGTTTTTGTCCCAGCTTTTATGAGTGCAAGACTTTAGATCGCTCTACTTCACACCTTTTCCAGGCACTGGAGCCAGAATAAATCACCACAGTAAACAGGTAGTGCTGAGAGTCAGCATTTTGACAAAAACAGCAAATAAAGGCTTGATTCCCCCTGGAGCTCAGTCCCTACAGCCAATCAATATAGCTGGCCTTTATTAAAATGCTGGTGTGGCTGGTTGCATTGTTCCCTACCCTGAGCCCCTGCCATCACAACATCTACAGTAAATACTGCCCCTTAGGCTTTCCTTTACACAGGGCTTCAAAGACTTGAAAACTCTCGCTCAATTTTTTCTGTTACAAATACACAGAATAGATATTTACTGTCACTTCTACCCCACCCCTCAAATGGACGATGAGGTAATATTTATGTGTGTCAGTTATGGCATATAAAACAGTATGACTTGTTTACCATCCTGCTGTATAAACTAGACTTATAAATTTATTGTAGGCCTCAGAAGTGTTCTTTGTTATCATTTTTAATATCTCCATCTGGTAACATAAGTAGAAGGTCAGGTTTTGATTAAGAGCACCTGTCTTTTTGTGCTACATATATTGCAGGTGAATTCAGAAAGTAGACCAGGAAAACCGCTGTAACAACATTGATCTAAAAGCTTAAAATAAAGCTCTCATGAAGTGTCATAAAAAGACCTGTCTGGCCTTTCTTATACACTGTCTCACAATGGTAGTCAAAACACAATTAATAAGCTCACGGCCTTTGGATTTCCAGATTAGCGAGTCCTGGAAAAGTCCACATTCCTCTGAGACACTGAGACAATACTCTGAAAGACTTTGCTGATTTTTTTTTTTTTTTTTTTTTGTGGCAATGAGCTGTTGTGCTCTGCTTTTTTATTTTTATTTTTTTACAGCAGTTAATGTGTGGAACTTTGAAAATGTCATGACTGTACATACAGTAATGCTGGAAAGTGAACTCACTGATGCACAGAGAATTTCTGTGTTCACAAGGGCCTTGTGGGGCCAAGGAGCCTGCCTCTCTTTCCCCTGCCAGCCGGCCCAGAAGGAAACAATAGGTCCACGGCTTAAAAAAAGAACTCCCTTATGATTTTCTTTTTCCTGTGACTGTTTTCCAGTCTCTCTGTCTGAAGGAGCACGAAAAAGGGAAGGGGAGGGGGGATTCCAAGCTTATAAATATCCCCTGTACTCCCCCTCCCCCCAGTGACAATATCGAAGAGAGTACGCCCGACCACCCTTTTTCATGTGACCACGCCTTACGACAGATGGGGAAGAGGAGAGCCTGCAGGGCTCTAAATTAAACTATTTTATCATTTAACAGAGGAAAGAAAAGTGGGATTCCTTGACACATTTCATTAAAAAAGTGTGACAGCCAGCTGAGAAGAGATCAGATGTTGAACTGCTCCCACTGTTCCACTGATTGCTGCAATTAATTGAGTGAAATGACTCGCCATCCACACGCTGGGTTGCACTCAGCTTCCCTAAGACCGATCGCAGTGTGAGGGCCTGTGTTCACGCTGATGTTAAGGCAGCTTGAGTTGTTAACACATGTAATGCTATATGCGTTGAGCATATATAATGCACATTCTGTGTCATGAGTAGGAATAGTGTTGAGCAGAATGGTTGGAACCATTCACTGCATGACTCTTGTTCTCATAGGACAGTTTGCAGTGGAAATTCCTCCAATTGCGTCATATACAGCTGGCCCTAGCTAAGGCAAGTTAGCCATTACAGCACATTGCAGAGATAGAGAGATTATCCATGTAGCACCAGCAGAGCTTGGTGGGGGAAATGTGATAGCCCCCACCAAGCTGACAATAAGTATTGTTTATTGTAACTTGGCCTCATTTTAATACCAATACTTTAACCAACAGACCAAGATTTAGCAAGTTTTACTGAATGACTTATAGACAATGCTTTGTATGAATGAGTAACTTTGTATTTTTGTATGTTGAAAATATTTTTTGTTGAGATACATACAGCATATAAAGTAATATGTTAACACAAGAGATCTGACTGGACTTGGTAGTAACTTCAAGGCACTGATATGCACAGTCAAAACTGGGAAGACAAATTAAGGACACCTGTTCAGGAACATGTTTTAGTGACTGTCACCATACCTCGCGTTCTTAAAAAGGTGTGAGAGGCGCTGGACTGTAATGGCTACAAATACAAACTTGTAAGGTAAACGATTTTTGGTTTGGAGCCATACTAGCCAATATCCTTGAATTCCATTTATAAATGGCTACTTATAAATGGATAATAGCTTTAGCTATATATGTCAACCAAGATAAGTGGGTTGGTTAAACAAATGGATGATTATTAACTTTTCAGAGGGGGGGAAAGAAGAAAGGTAGAAAGAAACTGAATGAATGGAAATGTCAGAATGAGTTATCATCTTGCAGCCCCGTGATCAGCTGCAGCCACATCCCATTCAATGCGTACTGCAGTGCGCTACACACGTAACCTGGATTATGAGAGATTTGGTGAGGTTCAGCCTGGCTGCTGTGTCAACTAAGGGACAGAAATTTCCATTGCAGCGGTCACACCTCAAGTGCTGGAGAATCTTGACCGCACTGGAACAAAGGAGTCACAGGCTTCTCCTTAATGCCATTGTGAATCCTGCCTGTTTTCACCCATTCCCTCCGTGTGCTGTGTGCTCTGAAATCCATCCCTCTTTTCAGCACCCTTTCTTTACTGTAAAATTCAGTCCCACACCAGCCCTCCACCCCTACCCGAGCCCTCTCATTACCACCCTAACAGAGGTGATAAAGCTGGACGGAGGTATATTGGCTCATTTGTCTCCCGGTTATGTCTCCCCCCATGGATGTGTTTTTGTAATAAACAAAAGATTTATTTCTTAAAATGTAAACAAAACAAATATATATATCGCCCCCACCCAACAAACACACACGCCTCCCCAGTTGGTCATAAACAGGCTTATCTCATGAAAATTGTACACTTTATGTACCATCGTATGCTTTTTGACCAGTGTTTTATTTCCTATAATGAGGTTAAGTGAGCCACGTGGACACAGAGGAGAGCTGAGCACCCAGCTGGGCCTGTGATGAAAGCATTGCAAGGGGACAGCCACGCTCAGGCAATCTCATCACTGCCAATACTCCACTCCATTTTATGTCACCTTATCCAATCAGCTGTATCCCTTGGACAGCTTTTGGACATTTGTAAATGTCCGTAATTCAACTAAAATGCATTTGCATGCCTGTACCTTGTTAAATGAATCTAATTTATTATACACACAAAGAAACAGTGGTTGATTAGATAACAGTGATTTACACCAGTGAAATCTCACAGCATAAACAACCCAGCTGGGCCACAGGGATTAATGGTCTTCACAGCAGCTATTCTCCTTCCAGAATGTTCTGTGGATTCTACTTGAATCTATAAGTGTCATGCTATTAGTCTTTATAAAGCCCCGTTGTATTAACCTGAATTGACCTTTCATTACTTACGTGGGGTCTCAGCGCCGGCGGTGGCCTTTGCACCTGCATGGGGTGGCGGTGAGATGATGGATGTCCACATCAGGGTCGCCATTGGCGACAGTCAATGCACCGCCCACTGCATGCCTTCATTATGGTACCAGAAAACAGACCAAAATTACAGACTGATGGGATTGGTCCCAGAACGTGCACAGTATGGGCTCTCCAGTGCTGACAGGCTAATGAATACAAATACTCTTTACAGATGCGCACACACGGGAGGGTGCTGATCTTTCTGCTCCGCTGGTGCAATACGCAATCTAAGTGTGAATTCTGTTCACTGGCGTTGGTCATTCTGTTCAATCAGATGAAGAAAGATTATACTTAACTTGCGGCAGCTCGTATAGAGTTCCCCGCCCCGTTGTCTTAAATTCAATCATTCATAGCTGTCCTCGTTAAAAGCAAAACCATTAGTGAAGATGACAATATCAATTACTTTGAACCAACAGAAATATATTTGCCTTTTGGATATAGAGTTCAGAGAGGAATTTCACACTGTAGTGGATTCACAGATTGAATAAATTTCCTCCATTGCTGCCATTCTGGAAGTGCCCATGCATCCTCAGCCCCTTGTTTCATTTGCAGTTATTTACTTAACTGGATCAATAAATTAATGATACTAGATGAGGACACTTGACTGCCCATGGCAGGGAAAACTATTGATCATAAAAGCAATACTTCTCTATGAATTATATCCACACGCAGCACAGAACTCATCTTCAAATTGTCCTTCATTCAATATATCTAGATGATGATTAATGACTGACAAAGAAAATGCATGGATGGTTATTCAAATCAAATTCAGCGTAACTGATGTTTCAATTAACATACTAAAGAAAACACTCACATGAACGCACTGGAAAAACTCAGCGGATCCTTCTTTTGCTGAAAACAAATGTGAAAAAGAGAAATTAGTGGACTGTAATGCTGCGCACACAGAATGAAGAGAAACAAGAGAGGGGTCCAAAGAGACAGCAAAAGACACAAATAGAGAAGAGGAAGAAAGGAAGATGCTGAGAGACAGAGAGAGAGGCTACATGACTGCATCTTTAGACTCTTTATTCAGTTGTTTCATGCAGGTATCATGAATCACAATTTGAAGGACGGGTATTAAATGCAAACAGTACTAAAGCTGCTTAAGGACTCTAAGAATCAATAGCTTTCATGTTTGTTTTGCTCAGAGAGGCATGACATAAATTGCTGCCAGAAGCTAAACTCCAAAAGTCCTGTGCTCTCCTTATCTCCTCAATCCTCAGTGGACAGCACTGGAGCGCTTGAATACAGCATGAAAATATAAGGATAACAACCAATAAATGCTATGACGTAACAAACTAGCATAAAAAGTGCAATCATTTTTGGATCATTCAGAATGTGCTATCCAACTTCAGCACGCTTTTTATGATCCTACATAATTTATAAGTCTGAATTTCAAAAACAAAGCTATTGAAGCACATACAAGAAAACCCAAGCTTTCCCTTTCAATGTATGTGTGTTTTAAATCAGAGCCATGGCCCCATGGGAACACAGTTGCATAAACAGCTGGTATACATTACAGGAGGTATTCTGGTGGTTGTTAACAGTAAGAGTTTTTACACTTTAGATTTTTCACACTTTTTCAAAGTGTCAGCAAGGAATTTATTTCACCAGTTTTAACAGCCTACTGCCAACAAGTTTCGGTCATCAAGCTAGTCTTCGAAATCCTATGAGAATGAAAGGTAGCCGTTTCAGGGCTGTTTAATCATAGCAATAAATGTAGGTTGCTACATATATCCTTGCTAAATTTAATATAATCCTGCCTCCAAATAAACAAGCTAATTAAGCTAAAAAAGCAGTGACCTAGGTACATCAAAAGTTTAACACACCTTCAGAGCACCTTAGAAAGTTGTTTCAGCACAGTGTGAGCTCCTTCATAAGAAATATGGCCATTAAAAAGAAATGGGAGTGTTGAGCCTACAAAAAAGCTGACAGGTTTTTACCAGTGGACTCTTTGTACTACTGTAGAATTTTATGAGTCCATTACACCTGCAAGTGCACTGATGACACTCACATTCCTTCAACTTTCCCACATCCAGCATCAAGAGGAATGAGCCTGTAAAATCGGATGCACTGTCCTGAAGGCAAAATATTGAATTTCTGTCTCACTGAAAATGTGTGCTTGGTGATTTAAAACCATTCTTCCAGTCGCAAGTCTCATCGTATAGAAATGTCCCCTCCCAACGAAGCACAATTATTTAAACTGAGGAAACAGTCATTACTGGGGCTTTTGTAAGCAGTCACATTTTTATCATTCTTTAATATTGAGGTTATGAGGTGAAGGGGGGACTGAGAAGGGAATACCAGGTTCCACTGTGTGCCACTGACTGGATGAGCAGGGCTATGTGACAATACATTTTTTTACATTCATAAAAATTCAGACAATCTAATCAGAGAGGGGAAATGAAAGCTTCAGGGATAGCCCAGAGGGAGATGTGCGACTGAGATACTGAAGCTTCATTAAGCCATCAGTGTTGTGTCCACAGAAACCACAGCAACTAGTAATGGATCCCGGCTGTTTCCATGCAGGAGGCACAGCTGCAGAAAGGGCAGAGGTTTATCTCGCCTGCAGATTCATTAACGTTACAGGCCGGGATTTATTAACTGGCATCGCGTTATTAAACAGCACAACACAAACAACAGGTGGAGAATATCAGGCAGGGAAAGGGTGAGCCCTTGATGGAGATGAAGATCTCATTGCATTAATGCTGTGACGAAACAGGCATAAGAATGTTCTTCCTCCACTACCATTAGTGATAGATTGTACATAAAAAGATAAGGACATTCAATAAGACAGAATTGGTATTGTCCTACTATGGATAATATGGCTTAAAGCTGGGCAGGGTTCTTCAGGTTATGGAAGCATTTTGTGTTTCCCAAAATACCCCAGGCATCCCGAAGTTGCTGCAGTTATCAGTGAGAGATATACCTCTCGGCCAGTTGGCAGTAGTTCTCTTCTACTGCATCATGTGGACTATAAGGTATAAAATAGTAACTGGCTTGCAGGTGAGTGCACTGGAGGAGTGCAGCTATCCTGATGTATGGGTGTGGTATTGAGCCCCCATGGCAGGGAACCTCACTTTACCACTGAAGAGTACATAAAAGCATGATATAAACTGACACATTATCTTGCTGGCAGAAATATTTTTGTTTCATATACAATATCATCTGTTGACTTCAGCTATCATTTTTAGAGAAGCAGAAAAATAGCACTGTCTTACATTTGTTACTAATACAAGACAAAGCAGGCTATTATTTTATTGATCGCGGGTGCTGGTTCTACCTCTCTGCTGCAAAACTCCCGTGAATCCCACGTCAAACATGGCCATCATCCGTGTTCTGGCAGTGAAGATGGAAGGAGGGAGGGCTGGAAGGGGGGGATGAAAACAGCATTTACAAACTCAGCAGGGACTGAAGCAATCTGGTGAGATTATATATGCATGCTTTTACGTTAATTTGATAATGAGCTCATTAGGACACTGTTTGCTGCAGTGTAGCTACACACAGGCAGTTTGTCTGATGGAACTCTCATGTTGCTGACATTCCTTAAATGTTATGGAAAACACATTAGCTAGAAAAAGACACACAGTGGAAGCATGCTGTTGCATGAACCATGAAACCAGGTCACTATTTTAACATTTTATGCACATGTTTTTGCACATAAACTGGTGAATTTAACTAATTATCTTAAGGCTGTATATCACAGCACTGCCAGCCCTGTGATACTGTTCAGTCAGGCTAGTACAAAAGCGAGTAAACAATGCTGTAAGTGCCACATACATTGCAACATTATTACCTAGAAGGCAAAAACATGTGCATTCCCTCAGTACTTTCATACCAATGCTTAGCTATAAAACAAACTAACAAGTCCCAAAGGGCTTTTTTGTGCAACAAAAGTAAATAAATAAAAAAATAAATAATAAATGTGTTTTAAAAATTCCACTGCAGCTTTAAATGGCTGTTTATTGCATTCAAGGTAGTTTACTGTCAAACAGAGGATAGCTACCTTAACAACCCTACCCTACCACCCCCAACTCTGCACTACTAATATTTAGGACAGAAACCCATGGGTGCAGAATACACAGTATATCAGTGACCATCTTGGCATTGTGTCTGCAGAATATTACGTCATATTTCAACTGACAATGATTGTAAATGTCAGTCAACAACAATGATGAATTCACAATTATTAATGAATGAGACCATAGTACATAATACATATAAATTGTTAAATGCCGTGGCTTGCCAGAGAGTTCATTCACACCCAGCTTCCCATGGATAGAGAGACCATCAATGAAAGGTAACATGCAGAACACGAGTAGGAATTTATGGCATTTTCATTATGGCATTACAGCATTTTCAGGTCTCCCATGACTGGGTCTTTCCCCACTTAAATAATTGCAGATACAAAATCCTGCTTTGGTTAGCTCGCTCGCTCACTCGCTCGCTCGCACTCTCTCTCTTCTATCTATCTATCTATCTATCTATCTATCTATCTCTCAGATATTTAAAGCAACTTCCAGTTGTGTGTTTTTCCCTGTCATGAGGCCACTCAGCCTTGATCAATTTCTAGTAAACTTCATTACCTGCTGAAAGAACTCTTCATGGCTGGTGGATTGGTTTGGACAGGGTTCAGCAAAACCAATAACCATGTACTCTACACAGAGGCTGTATGTGCACTCAGCCTGGAGGAGACCTACAGCACAGAGAAGATAGCATTAGGTGTCCAATATTGTAACATGCTACTCCCTCCACTAGCAACAAACAAACTACTGTTCTAGCTTGCCTTCTATAAAAAGAAAACCCAGTTTTAGCAGGAAAATGGTCCCTGCTGTGAACGTAAAAAGATGACCTCGGTCACATCCAGCCACATTTCATTTAGCATCCACCGACTGCGAAAGCAGACCGCACTGCAAAATGAACAGATAATGCGATACCTCAGTGCCCCCCTCCCCCTCACATAAGACCTCCAACACCATGGCCTCAGTGAAGAATGGTGGATATCGCACCCCACCCCACCACCACCAGCACCCATAACATCAGCTGGAAGTTTTTGCATGTGTCCTAATGAGCTGGTTCAGGATGCCCCTGTCCATTTCCCAGACAGAGGCTCCCTGGGAAGGATTTCAGGGAACAGGTGGAGATGCAGAGCCCCATCTTTGCTGGCGAGGGGGGCGTGGCAGGGTGTGGGTCCCAGGCAACACTAGGGTCATCCTGTTTGACCATGACTTGCAGGAAAGGTCCGAGTCTGAGGGAACGTCACGTGACCATGAGTGTGGGCAGCACAACACCAAGTCTCAGGACTGTCAAACAAGTGAGAACTGAAAGAGGCCTCTGTTCTCCCATTCCCATCGAATTAATGAGTTTCAGGCACTCCAGAACACTCTACAGAGAGTGTACAGAGAGCAGGGGAAATGACGGAGGAAGAGATGTGCGGTGGGAAAGAGAGTGAAGAGAAAGGTTGATTGGGGCGGTCAAAGAGTGAATAACATTAATATTATATTCAACATGACAAGAGAGTCAAAAATGTAAATGTAATGTGTTATGACCTGTGTCAAGTGCTTCCATGCATGCTTGAACACTTAATTATTTCCTGAATCCATCCCACCCCCTCTAGACAATGATGTAAGTCAGTACTGTACTACCAGCTGGAGGCTGTTTTAACAGTGAATAGAGAAAACACTTTCTTGAGAAAAAATTTTGTTCACATTGCTTTCTAACAGTCAGCAAACAAGAATAAAAAATTGATAAGCAAATGTCTCGGAGTGCATGCTGCTGAACATACTGCTCCTCCCCCAGCTGTAGTGTTGGGCTCTTAAGCAGCACAGCTCTATGAGGCTAACTTTCAAAGTCACAGCGATGGGGGTAAATACCTTCACACGTCGCACAAATGTATCATTTTCAGGTGTCCCTGGAACCTCAGATCAGTTTAGGATGATTAACAATGTGATTTGTCACCCGTAGCCTGTGTGAATGATGCAGTTGAGGAAGCAAGGTGATTTATCTGCTTTGCACTTTGTAACTGCACATTTGTATTCGTGTCTTCTGTGAAAATATCTGATAGGGAAATCTGTCAGATGACAGAACCACAGGAAACAAGGACAAAGCTCCAGACTGTTATGGTGTGGTGCAGGTTTAGAAATTTGATGGGAAGCATACAGATTGGATCAACGTAGTGCCTTCCCTCCAACCATGAGCAAGGACACACCATACCTTTATCAAGATGCTGCTGATATATGAAGCGCATTTGTACATTCTGCAGTTGTGCAGAAGCCAAAATGTATGAGCCAGTAAACATTTTACTTCACTTATTTGAAAACTGGGAGGATGTATTATGTAATGAAGGAAGAAGTCCACTTGAAAACTATGGTTGGTATTAAAATATTTAAAAGGTCGGCACTACAATATACAATAATATTATTGTATATTGTAGGGCCAATGTTATAATATTATTATCGGCTGCCAATTAAGGCCTTGAGAACAAGGTGTATTGATTCTTTAGACAATCAAGTCATTGGGCTATTTTGTTAATGGCTCCTCTTATCAATATAGCATCAGAACCTAACCTACTCTTTAACGATTAGTCTGGAAAGCACAGATGTGATGACAAGGTTAGTGTGACCTTCTCTACGAGTTTCTCTGGAGATCTATAATTCTCCTGTGCTCCTTTGATACATTTGACAGTTGTGGGCTTGCAGAGCTGAGACAAATTTGTCTTGGGGCTGATAGTTCTGTTTCAGGTATGAGAGAAAAACGTATTCGTCATTTCCACTCATGGGCTTTGATTTGGCCCAAAGGATTTCCACTCATTACTGCATACCGAAGTCATGTGACCAACCAACAGAAGTTTATGGGTTGAGTCACACTACCCTGGCCACAGGGGGGAGCACTTCCTGGTCTGTGTTCACTTGGCCTAGCATCACAAAAGGCTGACTTAAACATAATCCCAGACATAGAGGCTTTCGAGTACATTCACAAGCATGGAAGCATTCATATAATGTAAGAAACCAGAGACAGCAACAGAACAATGACTGACATTGCTGCTAGATTTCTGTTGATTAAGTTATTCCAACATTCAAAAGAATATGAGACTCTCTTGTTGCCATCTCCACTGAGTGTCTTTGTCTGTGACCTCTATAGCTCTTCCCTTACTCCCTCTCCAACTGATGAGGCACCTGCCCCGTGTCCTGAGGCACTCCTGAGCCTACCGCTGTTTCAGCAGAGGTAGAAAATCCAGCTTCAGAAAGCAAAAGTCCTCCCCAGTATTTTGTTCCAATCACCTGGATTTGCTAATTAGTGCAATTCTTCAGCCAGGAGGTAGAACTAATTAGTGAAATCAGCTGGCTGAGTTAATTGTTGGAAGAAACGCATGGCAGGAGATTTAATTTCTGACCCCTGGGCTTTTCATATCTGTGTTTCAGCAGGGCTACACTGTGAAGGATATTGTAACAAAGTCTTTGTAAAATGCACTGAATAAATGCAATTTAATTTGATGATTTGACTTGAATGAGGGTAGCAGGACTTAAGGCATGCCTGACTATGCAGCATCCCGCAACGAAACACCACTCCCTGCCTGACCCAACAGACCTCTCAGCAGTGTTCTCAAACAGAGCATCTGCTTTGTGAGTAGTTTCATTGTCCCTTTGGTCCAGGACAATTGACAGTCATCTTCTTTTTTTTTGCCCTGCACAGCAGAGCGTGTTATTTACTGGCAGTGTCTACTCGCCGAGAGCCTCCACAGGCACCACCAATAATGACCAGACTGTGTCATTATGTGGCTGCTGCATTAGTGTCAGAAGGAGAATGCACATAAAATCATCTGAAAGTGCAGGGCATTATGGCCAAAGTGTCACCGCTCTGCCCAGACAGCAGAGGGTTTACGGATGTGTGATGACCATTCTCAAAATTGTGTACCTATTCTAACTCACTTGGTTCAAGCGCACATTAAGCTTACTCAGAATTTCACTAATGATATTACACTCAATAAATCAAGAACAATCTTTTTTTGTTCCAAAATCTCATTCATGGCATCACAAACACACATATATATATATATCTTCAATCATTTGGAAAAATCTAGCATCTGCTACTGAAAAAAAATGTTACTGTTTTCAATTTAAATGAAAAATTCCACAGACATAAGATAAGAACATACCCTGTTTAATGAGCACACCACCCTGCGGCAGCCAGAGACCAGGGCAAGGTGACCGGTGGGCTGCAATCGCTTATACTGCAGTGCACGGAACAACGTGCTGTGGCTGCAAATGAAACAGAGGGATACAATGCAGAATTTACTGTGGCATTTTTACCAGACAGGGCCTGGACATTCTGCTGTGTTGGGCTGAAATACAACTATGACCATTTTTGTTGTTGTTTCATTTCCGTGAGGTAAACTGTAAAACAAACTGATCTCTCAATTGTCAGGCCGATTTTTAAATAAAGCCAAAAAAAACTCAATTGAAAATACGATCTGTCATTACACCTGTGTAGGACTAAGGTTTGAGCACGAGGTAATGGCTAGACATTACTCTTCCTAATGTTGGTGTTGACAGACAGGTTGTTGAATCAACAGATTTTCAAAGAAGTGAGAATACATGTGCAGACAAGGATGTGAGAGAAATGTCACCTTTGTCCAGATCTTTCAGAGGTTGAAAACAGCCATTTTAACTGCACAGTGATGCTCAAGCAATGTTCCACACGCAGTAAAACTATGCCATTAAGCAGTAGGGAGCCTGTATTCATTCTGATTGAACAAATAAATATTTATAATGAAACCTATTTACAAACTCTACCTAAGTCACATCACTGGCTGCAAACTGATAAGCATTATTTCATCATCTGTTCAGGTAAAAAAAAAAAAAAAGCACATTAACTGGCATCCCATCTTTTTTATACCAAGTTTAAATGGTAAAAGGTACCCACTGTCTGTTAAATGGTCAGCATATGATTGCTGTCTTTATAGTGAGTTTAATGTCTTATAATAGTTTAAAGTCTGAGCAGTGACATTATAAAACCGATGAAGAGATGAAACAGGAAATTCACTGACCTGAAAAGGACAGCCTTCCCTCACCTCCATCCACTGCTCTTTGTGCATTTATGCAGTGCTCAGTGTGCTCTTTTATCACTGCTGGCTACTTCCATAGATGGACAAAGTGATCCAGAACTCTTGGGTGATCCTTTATTAGAACCAAAACCCCAGGGCAGCCAACGTCTCTTCTTTCATTCTGTCTGTTTAACGGAGAACCGCAACACTGGGGGAGCAGACAGATTAGAAACCCATTAGCCTAATCATACGTAATGGCTTTCAACGAGTCTGTAAATGGGGTGTAACAAGCGTTCACTTTGCATCGTGGCTCATCGTAAAGGAGCTCGTTAAGATCAGTCCGTGGAGAGACACCTAAAAGTTGCCTCTTGCTCAAGGGGAACCATTGCAGTATGAGCCTTGGTATCAGTGGCAGCCACTGTTAGGTTACACCCCTTTGATGCCCAAGCAAATCAGTGTTGCAATATCAGGAGTGACAAAAGCCAGGCGTATAAACCCAATGAACTATAAACACAAGATGACCATTATCTCCCCTAGTGATAATGGCCCTTAACCTGTTGTATCACCAATGGCAGATAATTCCTCTTCACTAAATAATGTCTTCTTTGGCTGCACAATTTTTTGCTGCTCATGTATTAATTTATGCTGGTTACAACAAAAAGACAGCAGAGCCCCCATGTTTTTCCTAATATGTATCATTATTCTTGTGAAGAGCACAAAGGGTCACATTAAATGCAAGTACACTGGTATGATCTGTTAATGGAAAGGGCCATTAATCATACAAAATGCTATATAGCTGTTATCAAACAGAAGCTTTTAGGTGACAGAGGGTTTGGTGAGTAAGGCAGCTGTCGAAAGGTTGCGGGTAGATTCCCAATTTCAGAAATGCTGTTGTATCTTTGAGTAGGTACTTTAATATCTAACTGCAAGAACGGATGCTATACATCAGTACGTATGTATCACCCAGTTCATCATCATCAGTCATCATGGCCCACAGCAGAAACAATCAATATGTGAGAGTCATTTAATTACTTTTATCTGAAAAAGTGAAAATTAAAAAAAGCCATTCCCAATCTGTGGAACACACACAGACCCACACACAAACTAATAATCATGAGATGCTGATTGAGTCCCACACTCTTCGTTACCTCGCCTAGCCCTCTCGTTTTCCTGGTCTATCTTGCACTGGCGCCGTCAGCAGGTGCGCGTCAGCACTGGCAATCACTCAGAGCAATGTGCAGTGACAGTGACACACTGCAACGCCATTAACACAGCCAAGAGTCTCCCACCTGCTTCATTTCATTTAGGTCAGGCCAGCAGAGAGCAGGGACTGCAGGGAAACAGGGGAAGCCGCTGAAACTGAATTTCTCCTGCACCATCCAACAAGATGTTGATTGGTCCCAAAAAAGTCATAAATGCAGCTTTATTTTTTTTTACTTGATTTTAAAATAAGGAAGTGCCGGTGCAGGGATTGCTTTCTTAATTCAGACTCCCTCCCCACCTGGGCTATAATGATTACACTGTGAAATATGGAGAACCACCTTGTGTGTAATTTCTGCACTTAAGAGCTTGGCTCAAATCTACTGAAGGACTACATGCTCAGTCTCCTCAGGCAGAATAAACAGAAAGCAGCCATGAGCCGGGGACATATGAACTGATATCAGCAATAACAATGGCGTCACACCGCTCTGAGCTCCCACCATCCGAGCCGTAACGGAAGCACTTTCTGCACCCTTCTCTCACTAAAGGGATCACCGGGCACGTGATGCTGCCCTAACTGTGCCGTGATGGCTTTAATTCTGACTCCTACTGTGACTGTTCAGCTAAGAGGTTGCTGAAGGTGTGGTTATTTGTATGCCCCACAGACTAATGCAATTGCTGTGAATGTGCATTATGACTATGAAACACTGGATCCAGAGCACAGTTAAATACAGGTCCAAACATAAAGAAGAAATGTCAAATCTAGAGTAGCTAGAAGTTCAAGTGAAAACGGGTCAGGTTCAACAAGGCATATGAGATTCTTTTCAAATCAGTACATACTATGATAATTTCACAAAATTATAGTTATACCCATTTGGCTCTAAAGTGATGCATTATAAAATGTGCAATTTTCAGATAGATTACTATATTCTCAGATGTACTCTGTTTGTACTTATCTTTTTTCATTTAAATTCATTCATATATTAGTTGAAAGCAGATTTTTTAAAATATAAATTAAGTAAGGTACAACACCTTACTACTTGTTTACCTGTCTTCTCTTTTACGTCTCCTTAATAACATACCTACTTTATAGGCTCACTGTTATAAAAACACCAGCCCATTATATCTACAATATTGTTCATTGCATCAATTATTCATCATAGAAAAATGCCACATAACATAGACTAGATCAATGACTATTTATCGATAAAACAAATCTCACTTGAAGAGATGCTGAGAAGTGGACAGTATGTGGAAAAACATAAGTGCATTTTACCCGTAGGACAACTATGGGTTCTTGACAAGCCACCATCCCCAAACACCCTAAAGGAGCATCCATAGAGGTAGGATTTACCCACTTACATTACATTACATTACATTACAGGCATTTAGCAGACGCTCTTATCCAGAGCGACTTACACAACTTTTACATAGCATTTTACATTGCATTCATTTATACAGCTGGATATATACTGAAGCAATTTCGGTTAAGTATCTTGCTCAAGCATACAACGGAAGTGTCCTACCTGGGAATCGAACCTGTGACCTTTCGATTACAAGCCCAGTTCCTTACCCACTGTGGGTACACTCCGTCACTTATGAGCTGTGCCTGAGATCCCCATAGTGTTCGGTGTAGAGGAGGAGAATGTCAACTTTGTTATAAGATGCAGAAAGATTCAGAAGGATTACAACAGAAGAGAGGGAAGACACTAGCTAGGTGAAGCGCTCCACCTTAATGGAGAGCACGGCAATCTCCGTGGAATGGCCAACCCTGAAGCAAGAAGGTTATTCTGTGAAGGGAAGTGGCAGAGTTGGTTAGATAAAGCATGCTCCAGAGTTTTAGAAAGGGGGGAGTAGTGAGGCCAGACATCAGTTCAGGACAGTAGAGCAGGCTTGTGAAGCTCAACATTATATCAATGTAACATGAAATTCAGCTAGATGATTACTTTTTAACACTTTTAGTATTGACTATCCTGCAGTCCTTCATAAACATAAAAAGCTTACTGTCAGCCGGTTATGAATCGATCAATTCCACAATTCCATTTTATTTCAGCAATAATCACATAATTTTGTTTAAACAATTCTAACAAAAGTGCATGCAATTGACATAAGAGATGACCTGATAAAAAAGCGTACGGATTTACAGAATAGAGGGATATACTAAACAATAGTCTTCAGAAATGTAATGAGGAAAATCTTTAATATTTTACTTTACTAGATGGAATCCATTTTACTAAGTTCAAAGCACAAACTTAATAAAGCTGACTTGAGAGAAGTAAAACAGGAGCAATTTAGTACATGTATCAAAGAGTCCAAATGACTTATTTTCATTCCACAAGTGACAAACACAGGGGCTCAGGAAACTCAGGTACCCATTTGTAGATATAGCAGAGGATGCTGAAAATTCTCAGGAAGTGTGAGGAGAGTTCAATGAGGACATAGTGAGGCTAAATGGACAGGACGGCCTGTACCTCCCAGGAGGAGCAGTGGTGTGAAAAACGATCCATGAGATGGAAGCACTCTTAGGAAGACAGGAAACAGGAAGTGTAATCTGAGGAGTGAGTGGTCAACTAATCAGAGAGGAAAATTCCATTCTTTAACACAGTGAAGAGAGTGGGAGGAGTCTTCTGCTACAGCCAATAGGAGCAATTCTGCTCTGTCCTTGAAAGTGACATTATCTTCTCTCTGACCTGGCTTTTTGGAGGTGAAACTGTAAAATTACATTACACACACGTATACCAACACAAGTATGTGCATTACATCGCATACACACATGCACAGACACATGCTCACAAACAAATACACATGCACACACATGGACATATGGATACACACATACAAACATGTATGCGCACACAGATCCATGTGCACAATCATGCCGATATGTAAATATATATGTATATATATGTGTGTGTATATATATATATATATATACACACACACACACAGTAACCGCTTCATTACATCTTTAGTACACCTGCTTGTTGACATAAACAGCCTGCTCCACCAAACACAGGGTGTCTGCAGGTATCAGGAAGTTAAATTTAAGACTTTTTAAGACATTTTAAGGACCCGCGGACACCCTGCAAACAGCAAACAGCGAATCTCAATAAATAAAGCATACAGACATGAGGAAAAGGTTTAGTCTATGTTTTAAAAGGACTTTGACTCATACAAAGATCAGCTGATATGGCTGTAAAACATACATAAAATTAAAGCAGACAGTCTGCACTTTAACCTTATATTCAATTGTTGTATTTTAAATCCAATGTGCTGGAATACAGAGCCAAAACAACAATAATTGTGTCACTGTCCCAATACTTTTGCACTTCACTGTACACACGCACGCACACACCAAGAGCCATTCCTCAAGCACAGCCCACACAGCTGTGTTCCCTGCCCTGCAAATGCCACAGAACAAAAAGAGGTTTAGGTTCAGGTCACCTGAAGAGGGGAAAAAACATGTGACAGGGTCACCATACAAGCCCTCTGCCCCTTCAGGAAGTACACTAAGGCCCCGCCCTTCATCGCCACCAATGACCCACCCTCCCTGCAGCAGGAAGAACACAGCACATATGCATGGACAAACATGATCTACTTTGGATGCAGCATTCCCAGTAGTGGCTTTTTCACAGATGGGTTCATGATAATCAGTCTTGAAATATTGAAGCTAATTTGAGCTCATTGTTCTATCAACATCTGACGCCACCATGACGTTCATACACAACTACCTGTTACATGATGTACATGTGCAGGAACCCCAGACTTTTCACCAAGCACCAATACTGCCTTAAAGCCATTGTAGCAGCAACTGCTGCCTGCACGGAGCATTCTCTCTCAAATCTAGTTTAAGAGCAAATAGCCGAAAGGATTTATGCTTTCCAAAGCAGCAAGCTTCTCCTTATGAATGGTTACACCTCCAGCAATGATGCTTTCACAAGGATGTCGAGCCTTCTTCAAAATCGATCTCATGCACGAAAGACCTCTCCGTTTAGTAACAGTTGGCCAAACAACGCTGGCCATAATGCTACAATGTTTATAAGATTATCAGAACTGTCCCCTTAGCGCCCTGACTCTCTCTGCACCTTTGTCTTCAAAGCCACAGGCCTCCCTGAACAGAAACTCACCTCCACTTAACCCCACGTAATAAAATAAGCCCAATGAGACAGAGCTGGAACCCCCAGACCTGGGCTGCCACACAAAAGCCATTTTCACACAAATATGAAGTTATACTGTCATCTGTGCCTCAGTGAGGTGACTGCAGGCAGTCTCCACTTAGACACATCCACAGTAAACATATCCATCAAATGTTAAATGCAATACACAAATAATGGCTAGTGCACTCCAAAAGACTAGGAGCTCACATGTACCTGTGCCTATGGACTTCTCTATAGACTCTCACACATTTAGGCACAGCAAAGAGGATGGGAAGGAGGAAGAGAACGGTCGACGAGGGCCAGCTGAGCGTGAAGGTTAAACGAGGTGGGATAGCATGAATATTAGTCATCAGTTATCATCAGCTGTCACAGGAGACCAAATTCTCATTAAGCAGCCGAAAATGTGTTTCTTATTCCCTGTCCCAGCACACACACAGGAGCGCACACACACACACTCACACACAGACACACACACAGGAGCGCACACGCACATATGCTGATATACCAAAAATTAAAATTCTTTAATTCTATCAGCATGTAATTAGTTGGCAGATTATTCCTAGGGTTTCTGTAATTGCATCCATTTATTCAGCTTCTGGTGACCTTAGACCTTTGAGGACTTGGATAGCTGCAAATTGCAATTAATATGGGTGGGGGTGGACAAAGGAATTAATGACACAACTGTGCTCACATTCATGTCTATTAAGGTACCTGATCTACAGCACATTTCCCCCCAAAATGATGAAGCATATCATTCTGACTCATTAAAAAAGCACTGAGAGGGTTAAAGGGCATTCAGGGATGAAAATGATTGGTAATTTAGCTTGTAACAAATTAATATTTTTTTAATAATGACATTTTCAAGTTAAAATCAACGATGACTTTAAAATTAGCCAAAGGGAAGAGTTCAGCTAGACATTGAGCACAAGACAGAAAAATGACTCCATTGCTTTTCAGATGGCACAGGCAAGGGCACTAGGAAATGGGTTTAAAATGCATCATGGTTCTATGGATCATCCCATCAACCTGCAATTCAGAAACACTCAAACAAGAGCAACACAAAAGACACAGATAAACACGAAGGCTCACATGCACACATTTTCATCTGTTTAGACATACAAGCACACACAGTCACACTTAACAGCACATACATGCGTGACTGCACCCTCATACGTACTTAAGACGCACATACGCACTCACGCATTCACGCAAACACCAGCACACAGGACAGGGGGGGGAAACAGAAGAGTAACAATGGAGTTTCACTGCGGTTAAAAACTAAGGAAAGCACAGCCAGGCTCCGCATAAGACTTGGCTGTACACGCCTACTTTTCGCCTTCATTATGCAGTAATGCTAAAGTTTTCATTAATGCCTGGGGCACCTTCACCTTGTCCCACAACACGCATCCAAGCAACCATTTTAAATCTACATAAACAACCAGAACAAAGGCAGTACGCCACAGTGTAATGTCACGCTTCAGCTTTTTTGAAGAGCAGAACAGCAAATGTCATTCCACTCAAGGAGAAACATCAAGATCAATTCCAATTTGGCAGAAATGTCTGGTGAATAGAAAGACGTGTCTTTTGGGTCATTTTCCCCATCTCTGCAGAGGAACTCTTAACTGCTTTTATATCTAATTGCACATCTTTTAGTGCTGTTTCCTGTGAGGTACTGGGCCATTATCAGTAGAGCCACATTCACCATCTCCTCATTATTAAACCACTATCACACACAGGGGCTGTAATCTCATCAAAACGTAGTCACCCGACCACTCATAATTACAGGGGGAATGATGAACCAAATGAGAAAATGGCTCTTTCTTTAGTAAAATTAAAATGAAGGAGGGACATGAAACATCAACTTGACAATCAGTGGCTGCTTTAGAAAACATTAGAGGACAAGGATTTCTTGGCTTTCTTTTATATACTGCAATTACATCTCAGATACATACAGATGGGGTTCAGGGCATTCTTGAAAGAGACATCAACTGGAGACAGTTCACTCAGTGTTATGAGCGTTCACTCTGCCCTCTACAGGAAAATCTGTGTAAGCACAGTTATTGAAATTTTGCAATGAACAGTCTCGCGTGAAAAACAGAGCCCCTAATTTCAATCAAAGGGAAAATGAAGTACACAGCAGAGCATGGAATGCACTGTATGTATGCACAAAGCTTTCTGGGTTCATTAACCACTTCATCTGTTGCAAAAATGCAGGCCAAATGCAATATCCAGTGTGTTACTCAAGCTAATCTTTATGCTCGTGTGAAGGGATGCAAAGCAACAACAACACAATGAAAGCAAAGCAAACAGGAGCTTCAATAATCAAATTCTCACCAATGAGAATTCAACAAAAGCCATTATTGTCAAAATGAAATTTAATACACAACACAGACCTTCTGAAAACACCAACAGGTCAGGAATCAGGAAATTCCTTTCTTTCAAAAAGATGGTTTTGTAAATCTTTCCTGAGTATGAAATGAATTGAAACACTACATCACACACTCCTGGCCTAGTGTCCCATACTGGCCCACACCATTACTAATATTCTGGGCCCTGGAAAATGCCTTACTGGCTTCAGAGGTCAGGTGCCTGATAACATAGGGACTGTGTCTGTCTGTCCCAGGGCATCTTTGTTACTGTGTAGGAGGCAGACTGACTCCCTATGCCTTCTCAGAAAATATCCCACAATTCTCTGGGAAGTGTGACAGTCAGGTGGTGTGTTTGTAGAAAGACAGCAGGTCGTCCAGGCTGTGTGGCTGGGGAGCGGCCTGAGGCTGGTCTGACTGCTGACTCTGTGCTGGCTGCTGGGACTGCTCTGAGCCGGTCCGCCAGGATGTAGCCCCGCCCTCCCGGGCCTGCGCCCCCGACCAGCGGAAGGCGAGTTTGTGTTTGCCCCCCTCCGTCCCCTGACTGTGACTCGGCCTCCTGTCATCGGAGAAGTATGCAGAAGGAGGGGCAAACTCCGCCTCCCGCTCATCCCGTCGCTTGCTGGTCCAATTGCCGAGAAGGAACTCTGAAACAGGAAGCAATGCTGTAGTCAGAACACAGCACTGCATTGGCACAATTCTACTTGGGTGAAAAGAGATCCCATAGATTTTCTTGTGAACACATAAGATCTAAAACAATGCCGCTACAGACTGTAGAACCACTGCCCCTTAGATTCCCTCTAGTGATAAAATATGCAAGTCATAGAATCCAAAACCAGTTTATTCTGGTGAAGGCAATGAACAAACGGAATAGTGAATTTAGAGGAAAATAAAATGCACAGAGAATGAGAAAAGCTGTTCTGAGAGGCGAGACATCTGGCATTGCCCATGTCTCTGGAAATTACCTTTGCCCCTGTCCCACTCTCGGACATGTGGTACGCCCGGCCTTGTGTCCCTCCTTTCCTGGACCTCCACCACCACCTTCTTCAGAGCGGGAGCTGCAGGAGGTTCTTCTGCCGCTGGCAAGGGCCCGACCATGTCCTCCTCCTCTTCCTCCCCTGTCACGGAACAACAGAAATCAAGAACTGTCTCTGATCTGAACACAACACCCTCACACACCCATGCTGGATTTCCATGTGTTTATGCGAGTTTTAACCCTTCCTTTAGTTCTTAACACACTTTGAGTTAATGAGGAGAGAAAGACCAAATGTGCCCACAGTACAGGTGGCTGGATAGCATGGACTGCAACCACCTCTAACAATCATTTTTGCCACTGCAGCCCTTGTCTGAATAGCAGAATGTGGGTGCTTCTAAAAGCCAGGCTCACCTTGGTTCCCCTCAGCTGCCAGCTCTTCCTCTGTCCCATCCAACTTGGCGCCCTTCATCTTCCTCTGCCGCACCTTGTTCAGCCTGGCCTGCAGGAGGGCCTTCCTCTTCTCCTTCAGCTTGTCTCTTTTGCTGCGCTGGTCGGTTGTCTGTAAGGAGCCATCACAACAGTGTGTTGAGCACCTGGACCTTACCTCTCACCTGCACAGGGCACCACCCCACCCACGTCCCGCACGCGAGCACGCCCTCTCTCCGGCTGAGCGAGCGACTCACCTGGTCTCTGAGCATGTCCAGCGTGTCCCGCTGCTTCTTACGCAGCGCTTCATCTTGAGCGAAGGCAAAGTAGCCCACGCCCAGGTCCCGAGCCTCTGAAACCCACACAGAGAGGCCCATTCAGAGCACCGACACAACAGCCACCTGAGACACACTGAGGCACATTCACAACTCCATAAGACACCTGAGACACACTGAGGCACATTCACAACTCCATAAGACACCTGAGACACACTGAGGCACATTCACAACTCCATAAGACACCTGAGACACACTGAGGCACATTCACAACTCCATAAGACACCTGAGACACACTGAGGCACATTCACAACTCCATATCACACCTGAGACACACTGAGGCACATTCACAACTCCATAAGACACCTGAGACACACTGAGGCACATTCACAACTCCATATGACACCTGAGACACACTGAGGCACATTCACAACTCCATAAGACACCTGAGACACATTCACAACTCCATAAGACACCTGAGACACACTGAGGCACATTCACAACTCCATAAGACACAACTGAGACACACTGAGGCACATTCACAACTCCATACGACACCTGAGACACACTGAGGCCCATTCACAACTCCATAAGACACCTGAGACACATTCACAACTCCATACGACACCTGAGACACATTGAGGCACATTCACAACTCCATAAGACACCTAAGACACACTGAGGCACATTCACAACTCCATAAGACACCTAAGACACACTGAGGCACATTCACAACTCCATAAGACACCTAAGACACACTGAGGCACATTCACAACTCCATAAGACACCTAAGACACCTGAGACACACTGAGGCACATTCACAACTCCATAAGACACCTGAGACACACTGAGGCACATTCACAACTCCATAAGACACCTGAGACACACTGAGGCACATTCACAACTCCATAAGACACCTAAGACACACTGAGGCACATTCACAACTCCATAAGACACCTGAGACACACTGAGGCACATTCACAACTCCATAAGACACAACTGAGACACACTGAGGCACATTCACAACTTCATAAGACACCTAAGACACACTGAGGCACATTCACAACTCCATAAGACACCTGAGACACACTGAGGCACATTCACAACTCCATAAGACACAACTGAGACACACTGAGGCACATTCACAACTTCATAAGACTCCTGAGACACACTGAGGCACATTCACAACTCCATAAGTCAAAACTGAGGCACACATGTTGAGATCATCATAAGCCGCGGAGGCTATTCAGCACATCAAGGCTCGTCGCTGCCGATTCCTGAACACCCCAAGGTCTCAGCCTCTGCCAACTAACCTTGCAAGCTATTCAATAAATTAACAACTCTTAGTGTGGAAAACATACTATCATATACCAGTAAGAAACTTACCGTCATTTTTTTCATTTTACTCTTTTTTCCCCATTTTGAGCTATGCGCCCTTGTTCAGCTGATAGAACTCAAAAACACCAGCTTTGTACATCACCGTGTTTAAAGGCTACCAGACTAGAAAATGAACTTTGTGCAACAATGTGACAGCATAAACCATCCTACCTTGATCATAATACACAATTCAGGCCAATGAACATCCGACATTACAACTTCTGCCTCCCTCCTCCTCTCACCTTTGTCTCGGATGTCCTCATAGTGCAGTGGCCCCACTGGCCTCTTCATCGCCTCCTCTTCCTCCCTCTCCCACTCCTGCCGCTGCAGTTCTCTGCGCATGTCCTCCGACAGCAGAGTTTTCCCACCGGGTTCACTCCTGTATAGAAAGCAGGCATAACACATTCATCCCAGATAATGACTAGTATCATTCAACTCCATAAGCTGACTGCTGACTTTACTGCAGTAAGCTGTTCTAATTTGCTAGGACTGTGTCAGGGAGGGTCAATAAAATGGTATATCCCAGGGTTTTGTTTTCTCCCCTGCTGTGTTTTGCTTTGGGTGCTGCTGTGTTTGTTTCAGTCTCCCCTACAGCTGTCGATGAGGAAGTCACGGCCCCGTTGGGATATGCGCTGACGTGGAGATGCACACCATTGCCTGGCAACCCTTTTCAGGAGATGCATGCAGTAGTGGAAGCCATTGACCATCTCCTAGAAACCGGACTGATATCAGGCAACCGAAGATACCCGTAACTGGGCATGCTGAGGACCGTCACAGAGTTTGTAACAAAACACAGCATCATCAAACTAGCCATGGATCAGGCCTTGCTTATTTAGCCAGGCAGCCTCATACATGGCTGACAACATGACACATAAATAACTGCTGTTTTTCATTACCTTCTCTTCCTGCACCAGAACCAAGCTAATAGTGTGTGAAGTATAATGACTGGAGACATGTGGATGGAGTATCCTCTGCAATTTGGCCAGCTTTCTCTCATCACCTCTTGCCATGAAGGTCCAGGTCCATCTTCTGAAACTGTGGCAGATCCTTCTTCATGCACCTACGCGAGCGTCCCAGGGCATCCACGTAATCCACCCTGAGGGGACACAAGCGAAACGTCAAGAGAGAGTGAGAGAGCCTGCAGGCTAGAAGGCAACAGGGTGACATTCAAATAAACTCTTGTTGCGCAAATACACACACCATTCCTCATCAGGGTTCTGGGGGGGAGGGATGGGTGTCAGCTCTTCAGAACCCTCCCCACCCTCCCTTGCTACTCCTGGTCTCTCACTCTGGGCCTGCAGCTCCCTCTTCTGGTCTATGATCTTCTGTGTGAAATCCACCAGGTACAGGCTGTCTGATTCCTCATCTGACAAAAACAATAGAAATCAAATACATCAAACTATTATGAAAGAAAAAAACAAATACCCCCAAAAGCATTAAGACAGAGATTCCTCCACCATTGAAACCCCATTGTTTAGGCTACTTAAAAATCAGGAGGTTGAGGTAAAGTGTATAATTTTCTTTGGGAGGAATTGTTATAAAACCTCCCCTCCCATAAACACTTACAGTAACTGGACTAGATGTGTGTCACTCACAAAAAACGAAATTACAGAAGGTCTGAAAGGGCTGAAAATATAGCAACTACATGACAACAGATTAAGTTGCAAATCTCATTATACTTTCTCTCTAATTTGAGTGGACACTCTAAACATGATATTTTCACGTCAACATAACACTATTACCAGACAGCGAACATGATACCTGGGAAATCTCCTTTAGTCATCTGCTCATACAGCTT
Organism: Anguilla rostrata; assembly: GCF_018555375.3. Lineage (NCBI taxonomy): Eukaryota > Metazoa > Chordata > Actinopteri > Anguilliformes > Anguillidae > Anguilla > Anguilla rostrata. Next base: position 24,487,149 of record NC_057945.1, read on the forward strand.
GGCTTTCTCTTCAAGCTTACGTCTGCAACGAAAAAGTCAACATGCAAACCCAAAATGAAAAAAATTAATAAAATAATAGTCATGGTCATACCGATGGCACACAGCTCAACACCCAGTTTGCACTATGGATGGTTTGGCAGCTTAATAGTAATGGGTCGTAATTTCTACACAATCTCCGAATCCGAGTTAACTGGCAGACATCTGGCCAACACCACGTTAATGGTCAATATGTAACTACACACCTCGAGTTGTCAAGGGTATTTTCCTCTTCTTTTGCCTCTTCTACATCCTTCTGTGACCGGGCCGACACGCCCTCATTCTGCTTCTCCCATACGTTCGGCTTCTGTAGGGCTCAACCATAGACCACCAGCACACCACCATGAAGCAAGCCTGCCCACTCGCAGGCCGAACACGGAATTGTAGCCGGCTAACTAGTACGCTAGCTAATTGTTGTACTATTCAAATGACAGATAAGTTAGGTGAAATAATCAACGTTACGCAACGTTCACTAGTCACTGGGATATGTTACGTACCTTGAATTTAGACTTTGGTTTCGCAGGAACCCCAGCGTCAGAAGCTAATTTTTCTTGCTTGAACTGCTCTTGCTTTCTGTAGAGTTCAGCTTTGAGATCAACCAGCTTTGGATCAAAACAAGATTATATTAGCTAGAAACAAGTTACATTCGCTAGCTAGCATAGTTAGGCAAATAGCATGCTTAACAGGCTCATAAAATGCTTTATTTATTGATCCATTAAATAAGCTATGTAGCAATAAAGTTAGAATAAAAAACTCACGGATGCAGCTGTTACATCATATTGCTTTTTCCTTTTATCCATTTTGAAGATGTGTGAGAAACATACAACAGTAATTTCCAGCTAAAACATTTCTGCCATTTTTCTTCTTCTTCTTCGATGGCGTTAATTTGGGTCTTCGTACATGCGTGAAGGTGCATTACCGCCACCTACTGTTGTGGAGTGTGGAGCAAATGAGACCAGCATAGAAACTGTACCCCTGTAAACCCCACTTAAATACGCCGCCTCCCCTCTTCAATTGTCCTTTCATTAACACATTTCCACACACACCACTATTGCATATAACACTTTGAAATGTTGCCAGGAAAACAGTTTCTGGTATCAGGTTTGATTCCTGAGGACACTGCGTTAAGCAAGGTACTTAAACTGCATTGCTTCAGTATACATATCTAGTTGTACAAACGTATGCAATTTAAATATGTAAAAAGTTGCGTAAGTTGCTCTAGATAAGAGTGTCTGCTAAATGAATGTAATGTAAAGAAAAAGCATCTATTGAGCAGTCAATAAAAATAAACATCAGCAGTTTTTTTAAACAGAATTGAAAATTCAAGTGGAATTGAATATTATGGTCAGATGAGACCAAAACTGAGCTTTTAGGTTCCTTGAAAAGAACATCATACCTATGGTGTAATACGGCGGAGGACCTTTGATGTCCTGGGGCCCTCGTTAAGGTCAATGAAATTATGAACTCCAGCAAGTACCAAGCTATTTTGGCCTAAAAGATGGTTACCTCACAGGTTAACAAACCAAAAAACTACTGTTTTGCAATTATCATGTCTTAAGACTTGAACCCAGTTTAAAATTTGTTTCAAGTAAACAGGTCAGTTTGCAAGTGCAGACAAAAGGATTGGAAGGATCTTGAAAGATAGAGAAATGGGCAAATATTTACTACTTAAAAAATAACTAACTGGCAGGCATAAACATGGCTTGAGAACTAGCCTATTTCATGAATGTATCTCACCACAGAAATAACAATAATTTCTCCATGTTCCATCAGCCAGCAGACTTAAAAGCCATGTGCAGGACATTGCATACACAGCTACAGGCCTTGTAAAATCAGTCTGACACAATCCAGACCCCTTCAGAGCAAGGAGCCACTTTTACAATTACATTCGTTCAAACCAAATTTGGTTATTCAAGAATGATCTTAAACCCTGGCTGTCCATAGGCTATTGTCATGTAGGATAATTTACTGATGACTTTGTTTACAAGATTTAAAATCCATTATTCTCCCTCTTACATTTATTTGAATTAAATCAAAATGATCCATTAGGTCCTGGAAATTGACTGCAGAGCCTAATCTTTTTCAAATATAAAAGGAACATGCCAAGATCACTCGGTCTCTGTGTTACGTCAGCCACATTTTACTCATCTTCTTTCTCTCATGTTGAATTAAGTTATGGAGATTCAGGTACTGGTTGAGAATAGGCAATATTATTTCACACAGTAAAGGATATCCTTCAGTTGAACAGATGAATACTGATGAACATGAGGAGAAACTGATCTATTAGCAAGTCAATCTCTATATGTTGTGATGCGGTACATGCCTGCAGAATGTAGAGACTACATACACAAGTTGGTATGAAGCACTAGTTGAGATATATATTAATCTAGGTTTGAAGCAGAAAGAACAGAACAGATGATTATGTGTCATGTACATGCTTCCTGTGTACATGCTTAAAGGAGCCCATGCAACTGCCCCAATTAATAACTTCTATTTACATTATATAATTATATAACAACATTATTAAAGTGCACATTCTCAGCTTTTATTTAAGAGTATTTTACATACAGTTTGGATTCAACATGTAGAAATTACAGCACTTTTTATAAACAGCCCCCCCATTTCAGTGTCATAAAGTTTGGGACAAATGCCTGGTGTTTCACATTGCATCCATAGTATAGGCATAAGTGAGCTTTCAGTATCTAGTTTTGATTCAGGCCTTCTGATTGCCTTTGGGGTCTGTTAATGCCATTTGTCAACATGAAGACCAGAGTTGTGCCAATGAAAGTCAAGGAACCTATGAGGCTCAGAAATAAGGGAATAAAAAAACAATCAGAGACATAGACCGAACCTTAGGCTAACCACAACCAACTGTTTGGAACATCACTAAGAAAGTGAGCACTGGTGTGCTCAAAAATCCCAGAGGCCACACCAAAGTTGGACAAAAAGCTGAGTTTTGATGTTCTTGATTCATAAACATGTCAAAAAGTCATGGCCAAACACAAAAATAGCCATAACTTACCAACTACCTGGCCAATCCTCATGAAACCTTTGCTTATTTGTCCATGTTGTCAGTGTTCCATGTTTTCTATTTTTCTGATGTTGATGTATTTTAATGCTATATGTATTTATTCATCTTCTTTAAAAATGAAGAATATATTCTCTACAGGTCTCTTTTTATTTACATATGTACAACACTTATGTGCATTACCTACTACTGCACTCATTTAAGAAAGAATATTGAGGGTAATTACCCAATGAACACAGGGAGCAGCATAGCTTTCATTTTACATGAGGTTGGGCAACTTGATTTCTGTCATCCAACAGCTTTGCTGTTCAAAGTGGATCGTGTATGTGTGTGTAGGGGGGGTTCCTTCAAAAGGTCAGGGGCCATGCTCCCACACACCATACATTTTACAGCAGTCATTGGCTTATTAACAACCCAGTTGACTTAATATCCATTGATTGTCTGCACAAGATCTGGAAAGAACTTGCAAATTTGAAGGCAATAGCAAGGGGAATAGCGAGTTAGCAAGGTTCCCACTCAAAGCAGATGTATATTTTCCACGACTATGAGGTTTTAAGAGTGAATGGATGATTTTACAATTACTTTTTAGCTGCAAACATCAAGCCTACTTTGCAAGATAGATACACATTATCAGCCAATTACTTTACATTATTACAAACTTCATTCTCTAGTGACTGATGTTTGGTAGCAGAATTAATGTACAAGCCAATGAAGGTGGATACATGTCATGCTCTGTATATTTTTATATCTGAGCAATGCTCCCATTTTTAAGAGCAGTATTTTAGCACTTTCCATTGCTTTTCCATAACTTGCTATGATTAACATATTTTCAAGGACAGTGAGAACCCTGAGAAGAGGCAGCTAACCTTATTGCCAAAAATGCTCCATACATGGACAAAGTGTAAATATAAACAATGCTATTTCACATTAAAATAATCTGTGGCTGGCTAAATAATAAATGGTTTCATTTCAAATATGTTATTCATTGTTATGTTATTCAAAAAAGAAGCAAGACCTGTTTTTAACCTCCTGGAAAAAGAGAAATCTACTCTTCAGCTTTTGTAATGCCGTTTCATGTTTTCCATCACACCTCTGTCGTAGTAGCCACTTCTTTCTGAGCAGCTGGCCTTAGGTGTCCTTAAGCTTTGGATCAGCAGCAGTTTGTTTTACACAGCTGGATCTTGAGTGTTGATAGAAATCTGTATATGGATATCTTCCGTGTTTTGGTCCAGATTTAAGTCTGCTGTGCTTCCCTCTCCTCCCGAAGCCGCTGCTCCACCTTGCGCGTGAGCCGCCTCAAATCCTTTAGCACGCTGGGGTGGTCCTCCAGGTCATCATGGAGACACCGGGCGATCTCCAGCTTCCTGTAGTCCGCTGGATTCACAAGGCGTCGCACCACTTGTAACGCCCGTTCCTTCAGGCTGAACACTAAGATGCACAGGGAGCAGAGGAGCCACTCACTCAAAACTCATCTTACATTTGGCAAGAATTATAATGCCAGTTTACATGGATAGGAGACTTTAAGGCACAACAAGTAATAATAGAGAAAATGTATTTAGATAACACCTTTGTAGTACCCATGGAAGCTATACACAAGCATGACAATAAAAGTCATACATTCATTGATGCAAAACAGTGAATTTTCTTTCTGGTGCCAACTGGGGTGGTTTGATGTAAAGTACAGGGCAAAACTTCAAGGTGACAACTTACAGAGATGCTGACGAGAGTCTTATGCCATTAAAATATGGACAATTATAGACTTCGCCCAAAATACGCACAGGCGTTCCCACAATGTTTTTCCACTAAAACTCACTTATCGGCAATGGGTACCTCATGGAAACTATACGTTTTATCAACGTATTGTTGCATCGACAATTAGTTATTTAATATAAGACCTTAAACAGTACTTGATGGCACATCCTATTTACTGAGCCTTTCCTCCGGTTCGGATCAAATTCGTGTTTCAAGAGAGCTGGTATACAGGCTCCCCTATTGGAACTGAGTATCAACGTGGTCACATTTTTCGTGAACGAATCTGCATCGCATCTGCCCAGACCGTTAAGTAATCTGGACAGCATCCTGTTCACTGCACCGGATCCATTTGACGTGTTCGATGTAAATCTCACTTTGTAGTAAAACGCAATAATGGGGATAGCAAGCTGAAGAGGATCAACAACGTTACCTGGCAACGTGATGTTCACCAGCACAACTTGGGCATTTTCCATGGCTTTCGGAAGAAATACTTCCTTGCCATTCACCAACATAGGTTCGTCCATCTCTGCGTCTCGGAACAACCACGGGTGACCTTCAATAGAACAGGAGATGAATCAGGGCTTCGTGGTTTCGTAAAGCATGTTGACGAGCAAGCATTTCGTCATGAACATCTTGGCTACACTTACCCACGAAAGTCGCCATTCTTCGCCAAGCGCCTGGCTGTAACGTGCCATAAGACTGCGGCTCCCCTTTAAAATTAATCCAAATCAGATTAATTTCTCGGGGGCTTCTGTTGCAAAATACAACATGCGACGGTATCCTGCTGATCAGCGATCTAATCAGAGGTAGAAGCTGACCAGCTTGATCCGGGGCGTCCTGGGGCATGGCGTCTGAACTCTCTGTAAACTAAGTTAAACCGCGGATAAATAAAACGTACTGTGGATTTAAAAGTACCGTTTATAGAAATTGCAGCTAACGTTACGTGTTCACTAAAGCTGAATACTTAGACATATGGCTTTTTTCTTGAAATTACAACGCAAGACATTCTGGTCCAAACACTTGATTCTTGTTTGTTTATCGCTCGACAAATTTCCCTTGGAACCATGGGCTGTGACTGTTTCCGGTTTCGGCTATTTATTATTGCGTCATTTTCTTTTTTATCTCCAGATCCCGCCTAGCCATATCAAAATGTCATTTTATTGGATAGCTTCACTGAACTGTATTGGCTAGCTTGCTTGCATGTCTCATTCTTTCTCGCTATTTTAAGAATAAAAACTAAATGTCCCAGAATCCCCTCTGTTAACATCAGTTGACTAGGGAAATGTTAAGACATTTGCTATGTCGCTGTCCAGCTAAAGACAGAATCAAACCATTTTATTACAGGTTTGTACATTGTAATTGTAGCACTCACAGCCTTGTTGCAAATATGTAATAATGCTAGCGAGATGAAGTGTGATTATTTATAGTAAACTAGAAACTTTTTACTGCCATCCAGTTACGGTCGTTTGGAGCATGACACGTTTTGCACGATGGTACTAGCTACTGAAATCGCGAATAAACCTGTAAGAGAAAACTATTGGAAAGATAATCAGATGTCCGATTAGCTAACCTGTCAGGTTTACTGGAAATGCAACTAGCAGAAAACCAGTTGTCTCGACACATTTCCACGTGTCGTCTTGATATTTGGTGATTTTGTGTTGCAGTTATGTTTATTGTGAGATATGATGCACTTCCCTACACTGTCTGGTTTTATTGCAAGCTAATCCAAATGTTCGGGAGCAGTATGTCTAACTGTGTTCTCCCCACCAGATGTGGGGACGCATATTTGTGAACCCACGGGTGACTGGCAGAATTAATCTCCTTTGGAACTGCAGTTTCGTTACCATGCAGCTGAAAACGAAAGAGTTTCAGTCTTTGTTCACCGATGGGCTGAATAGCATAGCAGGTATGGATGTTTTCCTTAAATGAAGCCAGCATGCCAAATCAACGTGAAACGTTGTCATCCACACTTTACACACCCAAAATAAAACCCAATACCCACAATAAAAAATGTTGCTGAAAAGGCTTTAAAAATGCCTTTAAAAGTGACATTTTGAAAAAACTACTTAATAACGGAGCACAGATATGACTTGTACATTTCGTGCGTCGAAGTTGAAGCAAACAGAGGGGTTATGTTTTGTGATTTTAGGATGCTTTACAATTTTAGGACAGAGTTTTGTTAGAATGGCATAGCTAACTAAAGGACTACACGTTATTGCAATTCCCATGATACTGAACCTAGTCCTAGCTACTGTGACTGTATCAGGAAGCACTTTTGGAAGATGCATAATTGGCTACAGCTAGGAGGCCTTCAGCCAGCAAGATATTCCTCAGCCCATCCTACTCTAGTGGTTCCTGTGATCAGTTGAACCTGAAGTGCTGCATTGATCCATTAAGGGTTTAATAAAGCACTTCAGGTTTTTTTAAGTATGAGTGAGGGAAATCTTGAATGTACACACAAAATTCTTTCTCACACAGGGATGGAAGTGGCACTTGGTACATAGCAGTTTGAGCTATTCTAGGTCTTACTTAAAGCAGGTTGGTTTAACTGCAGGGGAAGTCCTACAATGTGCTGACCTGAATGGCTCAAACTCTTGCATTGAGAGTGGCGTTTCCATCTGTGCAGCCCTGAACACCTTAAACGGTTTCACACCAGCTCTGTGTCTTTGTTGTGACTGATGTGTCTGATAACACAGAGCTTTTTGAGAAGAACCATTTTGAGCTGCGAATAGCAGGGGGCGCCGTGCGGGACCTCCTGTCAGGGAAGCGGCCGGATGACGTGGATTTCGCCACAACGGCCACACCCGATGAGATGAAGCGTATGTTCCAGGCAGCGGGGGTCCGGATGATCAATAACAAAGGAGAGACGCATGGGACCATCACTGCTCGGGTGAGGAGCTGTCTTCAAAATGAGTGTGCCTTTATTGGCTACCATCAGAACTTTTCACAATGTTACTGTGACTTTAGACAAATTTTATGTAGCTATTGCTGCTGCTTGGCAATAGGTGTTTTCCCTTTATCAGATTTAAAGTGGCTATTGCTTGTCTTACATTTTTCCCTCTAAAAGATCATCAAAGCTGTGGATTTTTCTGTATGTTTCATGTTTCAGTTGTATCCGTATCAGTACATCTATTTGTCAATGTAGATACACAATGAGAACTTTGAGGTGACTACACTGCGAGTGGACGTACAGACAGACGGACGGCACGCTGAGGTGGAGTTCACCACAGACTGGAAGCAAGACGCAGAGCGCAGGGACCTCACCATCAACTCCATGTTTTTTGGTATTCTACCTGTTCATAATGCCTAACGTATAAATCTTTTTTTGTACTAGTAGGTTTAATTTGTATGGCACTTTTCAGTATCTCAAAGCACTTTTTTTATAGTGAAAAGGCTCGATTTACCTGACACTAAATTGGGTAATTTAACATATGTACCGATTTATTTAATTATACAAATAATACATATTAATAAGTATATTGCATTATTTACAAGTTCAAATATTTAACAATTGTCAGTCATCGACATTCATTTGAATTATTTCCAATGTGCAGTGGTAAATGAGAGCTTTTTGTGTTTGACTGAGCTTTTGTGTTGCCTTACTAGGTTTAGATGGGACCCTGTATGACTACTTTAATGGCTATGAAGACCTTAAGAATTGCAAGGTCCGGTTTGTTGGCAGCGCGGAACAGAGGATTCAGGAGGACTACTTGAGGATTCTAAGATACTTCAGGTAAGTAGGAATTGGTTCATTTAATTGCTGAATTCTGGACTGTGTAGATTTCTGTATAAGCTGAAAAACATCTCAAATATGATCACTTTGCATTCCAGATTAAAAGGAAAACACAGGTAAAATGCTGAGGTAACTTCTTGATTATAACAGGGAGATTATGGTACTGTTTAATTACCAGGATGTTTTTTGGACCAAATATGTGAGCTAACAATGGTTTCTTTATGTGTGCAGTGGAGTTGCTGCAATATTTATTGTCCCAGGTCTTTCACACATGCACACATATGCACACATGCATGCACACGCTTACTTCATGTATTCTTGCACTGTTTATTACATTCTGTTTTTACTTTAATCCTAATTTTAAAAGCCCAGTCACATTGATGGGGCCTTCCCATCACCAGTCTTTTCTGCAAATTGAGGAGACTCTAGTGTACGCCCCCACTGAACTGTGTACAGCTGCTGCTTTCCAAACTGCAGTCCACTACTGAGCTCCACCAGGATCTTGCTGACACAAATCTCTTGTTCCTGTCATTCCACAGGTTTTACGGAAGGGTGGCAGCAGAAGCCGGGGAACACGAGCCTGAGACGCTGCAGGCCATCCGGGAGAACGCCCAGGGGCTAGCCGCCATCTCTGGAGAGCGCATCTGGGTGGAGCTGAAGAAGACGCTGGCGGGAAACCACGCGGCGCATCTGGTGGAGATCATGTACAAGCTGGGCCTGGCTCAGTATATGGGTGAGCAGGACAAGAACGAGGGCGTCGAGGCGTTCACTGTCCTCCACTCTGCCTCTTCTCAGATTTTCAGCTTAAAAAAAAGTATAATCGCATAAAATCACTTTCATCTGTATCTGGCTGTTTATTAATTTAATCAGAGCCAATGTCATCTTTGGACTACAGAACCAGTAGCATTAATCACAGCCACGATCACAGTTTTGCCCTGTTTGATAAAATTGAATCCCGCCCTGTAGTATTTAGAATGTGATTTCATCTTAGAGATGTATCCTTAATATTTCATGGTGAATAGCGCTAAGAATAAAAAATGAAGAAAAATGCATGCTTGGCTTAATCTATATGGTATGCATGTATAATGTATGCAGCCTGTCCTTGACACTCTCCCACCCACCACCTGCTTGTGGTAAAATGGCTCAAACTGCTATGTAGCCAGTGTATAAGTCCCATGTTGGGCATGCCTTTCAGGATTACCTGTGGAGGGGAATGTGGCAGAGCTGACGCGGGTGTGGCAGCAGTCACGCGGTTGGTCACCTAAGCCCATGACGCTCCTGTCGGCACTGTTCCGGTGCTCGGCGGAAGTGGACAAGTTGGACCTGCGGCTGAAGATCTCCAGGGAGGAGAAGAACCTGGGGCTCTTCCTGGTGAAGCACAGACGGGAGCTTGTCAAGTCCGCGGACGAGCCCGACAGCCTCAAGCCCTTCACAGATTTCATCATTGATGTAAGCAGCATCGTGTTTCATTCTTTTTTTACATTTTATTTCAAAGCCAGTTGCTGTTAACCCGTCCTATGCCTGCTAGCCAGCCACCTCCCAAATGGGATTTCCTGCTCTTAGAAATGAGGGGGAAGATGCTTGCATCTTAGGATGAGGTGACTTTCACAGTAGTCATTACTGAGCTTATATAATATATCAAAATGAGCAGGGGGCTTAAATGTATTAAAAAGGAATTAGTAGTTATTTCTTTCATCATCGGTCTGCTTCTTCTTATTATTGTTATTATTAACAGCGGTAATACTTTATCTGTCATCACAGTCAAGGGAGCCCGATGTCCAGAGTAAAATGTGTGAGCTGCTGAAGTACCAGGGTGAGGTGCGGCTGCTTGCGCAGTTGCAGAGGTGGGCCATCCCCCGCTTTCCTGTCAGTGGGCATGACCTGAGGAAGATGGGCATCTCCTCCGGCAAGGAGATTGGCGTCATTCTGCAGAACCTGAGGGACGTCTGGAAGAAGAGCCACTACCAAATGGGCAAAGACGAGCTACTGAATAGTGTGACCAGGTCATAGCTGGGGACCCAGAGGGGGTCATAGTCCCTATGTCTGAAAGCGATCAGAAACCTGGGCCCACCTCTGTGCCCTATGACTGCCTTCACCCAGTTTTTTTTTCCACCTTTGGGAACCCTGAGGGGTGTATATGGAGGATTATTTATTGTCCCTAACAGTATTCATTACACCAGATTGCAGCCATTGTTCACACAGCTGTCCAAGCTGAGGCAAGAAGCAAATGTTGTCTCTCTAGGTTCTTGTAGCTTCAATGAACTTTTTTCAATTCCAATCAAATTACATTTTAGGGGTGGTGAACAAAACAGTGTTGTGGGTTTTGAAGCATACAGCAAGTCTGGCATCTAGTGTAGAGACAATGGGGTGGTTTGAAAAGGAAGAGACAGTCCTACACCAAACATATTTGATTCAGGGGGATGTGGGTGTATGTGAGATTTCACAACAACAAGTCTTCAGAATGTTTTCTTTTTTATGTTATCATAATGCACTTGTTCAAAAATGTACAGTGTACTGGTTTGCCACACTCACACTTGTGGGAAAACTTCAGGAATAAAAATATGGAATGCTTCTGCTGTATCCTCTAATTTTATACACTTGGTGTTAATCATAATATACACTGTAATAACATTTTGATCATGACAAGTTATTTACTTGGTTCAGTGGTTTGAAGTTAAAACATACTATGTTAAAGCATTTTTATAAGGGCTGCTCCACAAGTCTTTACCTATATCAGAAATCAAACCAGAATGACAGCACACAACTCCTGTCTTCATCAGTTACCTGTTCATTTTAGAATTGATATTAAAATTCTCTTAAAAATGTCTCTTCATTGCCTAGCCCCCTACCTATCTCACTTGCTTTAAGGTGCCCCAACACGGCACTCAGACCCTGTGACAATAATCTCTTGTTTACATCAAGATACAAGACAGAAATCTTTGGCAGGGCATCATTTAGTGTCTAGGGCCCCGGCCTTAGTTTGCTAGAGTGTCTGAGGGCTGCTCAGTCCTTGGATGGCTTTAAGAAGGAACTCAAGACATACCTTTTTATCATTGCTTTTACTTGAGTTCTTACTGGTCTAGTTTTACTGATATTATTTATTGTATTACTTCTCTTTTTGTACTTCTTGCCTTAAAAAAATACATTTTAATGCTTTTAATTTTTTTTTTGTTATCTGTATTATCCATGACTCACGTTGTGCTGTATTACAGTCTATGAAATGTGCTATATAAAACAAAGGTAGATTGATCGTATGATAAGCTCTGCCCAACCTTTGGAAATGTAAGACGGCTGATGACAGTAAGAACTTGCGCATGAAGTAGTATTCAGTGTGTGGTGCTGAAGGATAGCTCCTCCCTGCTCCAGTGTTGCTGAAATATAAACCAGCATGCAATAGCTGCCCGATGTCTAGAGAAGAACCTTTCTCTCGAGCACAGCCTGCTTCTGTAGAGGTCGGATACACAAATCTGTAAATTCTGCTGGTCTTTTTTGCATAATTCTGGCGCGCGCGCGCACACACGTACACGGAAAGTTAAGTTAAAAGTCATGCTGCTGTCATGAAATACATCTGTACAGCTCATCTAACGTTTTTCTCCAAAGGATAAACAACCTGTTTACATTTAAAAGGAAAAAAAAGAACGGGGAAAGCTGCTACAACTTGGGAGAAATGACTTCATTCAATCCAAATATCAGTAACGTAACTCCAGAGATTGACGATGACCAGCCTCGAGATCACAACCTGGTGAAAGTTGAAATAGCCCTTCTAGGCATTATTTTCTTTAGTGCTGGCATCCTTAACTCCGCGCTTTTGTTTGTACTGTGGAAGAGAAGGAAACAGCTTTCCAGAATGCGCGTCTTCGTCTTTCACCTCTGCTTGGCGGATTTGGTGGTTGCGTTTTTCCAAGTGTGTCCGCAGCTCATGTGGGACATCACGGACCGGTTCATAGGACCCGACCTGTTGTGCCGGTTTGTGAAGTATATGCAAATAGTTGGCATGTTCTCGTCTACCTACATGATCGTGGTGATGACTATTGACCGCTATCAGGCCATCTGCAACCCCATGGTCACGTTCCAGAGAGGCCGAGCGCGCTTGAATATCCCTGTTTGCGTGGCTTGGGCTATATCGCTCGTCGGGGGCATTCCTCAGATCTTCATCTTTTCCCGGGTTCAAGTCGCTCCTGGTGTGTTTGACTGCTGGGCTGAATTCATAAAGCCTTGGGGACTAAAAACCTACGTGACATGGACGACACTAGTCATTTTTGTACTACCCGTTTTCACTTTGATTGTGTGCCAGGTGCGCATCTGCAGAGCCATACAGATAAACCTGTACACCAAGACACACCAGGAAGTCGAATCCGCGGTAACCAACGCACCTGCTTCCAGGGCCAGTAGCGTGGTGGGGGTGTCCAAAGCAAGAATAAAGACCGTGAAGATGACCGTGGTGATTGTGCTGGCGTACATAATCTGCTGGGCTCCGTTCTTCACGGTTCAGCTCTGGTCCGTATGGGACGCGAATGCACCCACTGAAAGTAAGATATTTTACCTGTTATTGTGCACCGAAAAAAGCTTCAAGCGCCAAGAGAAACTAAACATGTAAAGATATGATTTATGTTTTTATTTCATATGCTATGATCCTAACTTAAATTTAACGGACAATTCATGAAGTAGGCTATTCGACCAATTTAAGTGACATTTTATTAAAAAGGAACTATCGGCAAATATGTAGGCCATTTTTTAAATGACATTATTACTTTATTATTAGGTTACTATTAGTAGATGGTCTTTGTATTAGGTATAAGCTAATTAAAATATTAGGGACAAACTGTGAAACTTTGATTAAATTGCTTAACTGATCGTTTAATTTGTATTTAGACGCGACTTTCACCATCCTGATGCTTTTGGCCAGTCTGAACAGTTGCGCCAACCCCTGCATCTACCTGCTATTCAGCGGGCAACTGCCGAAGAGACTGGTGATGTTACTGTGCAGGAATCAGTCCAAGCTAAAACATTCCATTCCCGACGAAGGCACAATGGTCAGCTCTCTCTACACGAGCTTCAAGATCGCGTCGGAATCGAGATAAATTGTGCTGTGAGACACGCTCTTTTTGCAAGCTCGCTCCTTCCATAAAGAGCTGCGGGAGTATGGTTTGAAACAGCACCACGACACTACTGTTAATCACAAGCAGGCACGTTCTCTATTTCCATTCATGAGTTGTACATCGAGGACCATGCGCAGGCGTAATGCTGTATGACGAATTATTATTATTATTATTATTATTATTATTATTATTATTGTTGTTGTTGTTGTTGTTGTTGTTATTGTTGTTGTTGGCCACAAAGGACAGCATCGTTATCTGTGTAATTAATGTCGATCACGTTGCAAATATACCGATGCGTCCTGTGCAAAAGGCATGGCGGAGACGGTGATAGCCTCAAAGCTATCGACAAGGTCCAGGGCTGGTTGCGAATTTGTAAATAGCCTGATCTTCTCCGTGCAAAACATTGCCTTTGTTTAAGGCTATGTGTATGATAATATAGTGTTGTAATAATATAATTCGACTGTGGAATAAAGTTGGCTAAAGTGCAAACATGCTTCTATTAAAAGTACGTTTATTGCCTAAGAGTGCCTGACCTTGTCTTCAATTTTTCTTCACAGACCAGTGTTTCAGAAGCAGTACAGTACAACCTTTCATTCATTTGCAAACAGATGGTTATATCCAGTGTTGGGTGGATTATTTGGAAAATGTATTCTGTTACTCATTGATTACAAATTACAAGACTAAAAAGTAATTAATTACACACTCTGTTGAATAACTCAAAAGGTGTAATTGAATCTGATTACTTTTGGATTAGACCGACCAGTTTCATTAGCCAAGTAGGCCTATATTCTCGAAAATATGTTTACAAAATACATTCACTTGTATGTTTCTGACAAGACCGATTCATTTTTTTTCTTTGAATGTGAATGTGTGTGCATGTGTAGTGTGTGGTGCTAACGTGTTCACATGATTTGCTTGTGTTTGAATGTGCATATTAGAGTGTGTACACTGTAAATCTAAAATGTAATCATGATATTTTAAAAAGATTGTGCATATTATACCTCATTTGAATACATAATCCAGATTTAATGTAATTCATTACTACCCAACACTGGCTGCATCCAAATAAAGAAATTGAATAATAAACAAATATGAGGAGACATGCAGACACCAAGAAGCTAAGCCAATGGTTTGTATTGGTTGGGTACTGTCTGACCAAGTTTTAAATGTAAAAATTCTCATGTAAGGAGGGGTCACAACTAATGCATGCTTTAGTAAACTTGGCCTAATTTACATAATCCCCACCCTGTTTTAGCATGTTTACTCCAGGTATACATTGCAAATGCATGAACACTTTAACTATTCACCACAATAAAAGTCACAGAGAGACGTAATCCCCGCAAATGCATCTCAGTAGTGATGTTGACCCTTTCGGTAAATACAACGTAGATATTGCAAACTTGTAGGAACTGCTTTTGCGTCGGAAAAGCAGTCACAAGTCTTCAGTAAATCTGGTAAATAGAGTACCGCAGAACTAAATGAAAATGAAAATAAACTATATTGCTAATGAATCATAAATATTTACTTACATACAAATCCCTGTTTTGATTCAGCACCAGTGATTTAGTCTTGGGTATGTTTCTGACCTGAAAAACGTACAAGTCAATAGGTTAGACGGCTAAATAACTGAGAGTATGAACAAATTGTGTTTAATTGGTCATGGAAGACACACTTCTGAAAATTACAAGGGGGTTGTCACCATTAGTCTATAATAAAACTCACAACTTGAATTCTTTATTACCTCTTTATCATCTAATTTTAGCAGCTTACTCCCTTTATCTGGTTCATAATCAGTCCACAGGTTCTGTAAATTGTTTAACTGTTGCATATTCTCCAGAAAAGGCTGTAGCTAACTGGTTAGCTACTAGCAAGCAAAATAGAATATAAAGGCAGCCACTCTAGCAGCCCCACTAAATCCCAACAAGGACAATGGAGTCGGCCTCTAAGCCAGGGTCCCAGTGAGTTCAACTTGGGGTTCGCGTGACATCATCAGTTTCTCTCACTCTGTGGGTATCTCTCTGTCCATTTTAGTATCCTTTCACTCTTTATCTCAGTGATCCTGTGGCCACCTGTCACACCCTGCCACTAGGTCTTTGATTGCTGCACATGCTCTTTATCCCAGCACAACCCAGCAGTATCTCAGACCTGCTCAGAAGTTTTCTCCATAGCTGGGGGCAGGATTCTTCTGACACGTCTGGGCCACATTCTAAACTTCCCAAACAAGTGACTGTAGGGGACACAGGAGACAGCAGAGGAAGCAATGCTCTATGACCACATCTGTTGAAAAACAGAAGCTGTGGGAGAATAGAGTAATTACAAATACAGACAAACAAACATATTTTTCTCGTACGACCTAGGCCAAATTTATTTAATACTTGATCTGTCCACCAGCTGGTGCAATGATTACCCTGTTTCATACAAGAAACCCAAACAAACACATGCACACGCACACACACGCACACAAACCATAAAGAGCGGTGCTGATTTGATTTCCCGTGAACACATACATACACCTCACGGGTCAATTGATTCATTGCACTGTGCTACAGGCCACAATACAGTTTCCAATGTACAATTTGGACAAAGAACACAATGAAATGAATCATAAGCAGTGTGAGGGCGTTCCAATCAATGTGCAACATTGAATTCAACTTGCTTGCAGACCTGTGTCACAGCATCCTGTCATCATTCACTATTCAATGCCAAAAGCAATGGCTTTGTGCTGTAAGACAGGAGAGCCAGGATAAAGCAGTCAATCAATACCACTATACCACATTGTAGTATTTCACTTAAAAAGCCCAGGAACAGATGAAATGGCTGGTCCTGCTCACTGCATTGACTTTGGGAAACTATGTGTTTGTCTGAAAATTCTGGAAAAATTACAAAAACAGTATCAGGCAGGCCTAGTAAGAAATTGAAAAATCAAAATCAAAAAATGTCAAAATTATATCACTTTTCATTCATATTTTTTATCAATAACAAAATGAAGTCTATGAATCCAAGGTATTGTGAATGCCAACTAAGCTAGCTTCACTATTAAATGCATGTTAGCAAAGTTGTCTCAGGTCTTCACACATCACACTGGTTAAAATGGAGCCTTAAGCTGCTTTCAGGCTATAACTCCCACCGTGCTGCTCCTTCTCTACTTCAGATTAACTTCTAATTACACTACCTTGAAATCCACACCTAAATTTTTATTACCTGTGTCCAGCTGGGAAAGAGAAATAAGGATTTTAACCAGACCCTCATTTCAGCTAACTGAAATATTTGAAATTCTGTGGACTTTCAGAAATTATTAAACAAACAATGGATTTAAAACCAAAAACCCCCTCAGAATGAGATTGACTGAAACACTCTAGTGTGTGCTTATGAAAGGCATAAAAGAAATAAAAGCTGTTACAAATAACTTCCTTTTCCACTATGTTTCAGAAAAACTGATCAATAGGCTTCTTATCCTGTGTAACATTTAAATTTGAAAAATCTGTACCACAGGGTTTATATTGCATTTCCATACCTCATTAAAGACCAGAGAACAACCGGTTCTACTGATGCATCTTAATAGCTTGACTTTGCTTTCTTGGTGAAGTTGATTTCTGTGTCCCCAACTACTAGACAGGCCTCAAATTCCCATCCCATCCAAACACACAGGATTGGGAATTAAAGAACCTGCTGGACAGACTGTAACCACTCAAGGTCTCCCTGTGGCAATTCAAATTTCTCTGAGGAGCTGGAGGGAAATACACTCAAGCCAGCCCACTCTGGAACTGCAGACAGTCAACATTAGAATTATGTTCATGTTATCCACAATTTCTTTCACTTTTGCATTTACATTACCTTGAAAAATGTCAGAATCCATGCCAGGATCAGTCTCTGTCAGTTGAATTTCCCAGGTGATACTAAACGATGGCAAAAATGACCCTGCAGAAAAACCAGCAAATGTTTTGAATGAGTAATAAAGAATCTGAGTACTTGCGGTTGCACACTTCCCAGAAAAATGAAATGTATATCTATGAAGATTCTTTATATTGATTTCATGTGTTCCTGCAAGAGAAATTATAAAAGTGCATTTGAGACCTGAATAACATTGAGACCACTAACTAGCCAGCAAAATTCTTAATTCAAAACTTGTAATAGGACGAAATTTTTTACTTCTGAAGTTTTTTCTGTGCCCTATGGCTTGACATCGGGCTATCAGCAGAGAAAGCAATAACAGTGCTGTTAAGGGCTAAAAGAAATTTCATGTACTACTGTATATCAAATTTAGTTTTCCACCGTTACAACCCAAGTATCCCCACTGGCACCGAACATCCAAATGCGGTTATTGTTTTTCATATCCTTTTCTTGAGAATGTTCCCACACTGTCAAGCAAACTGACACTGGGATAAAAATAGCATAAACAATACTCTTGTCGCTGCCTTTTTGTAGGATTCATAAAAGTGTGTGTGCAGGAGACCCATGTTGGCATCAGTTGTCACTTACAGTAACCAGGTCCAGACACTCTCACTCTCCTTGGTGAGCGCTTGGTTTTGCAAAATCTTTAGATACAGATGGTAATTCCTGTTGTTAAAACACTCATTCACTGACTACAGTTACAAACATATTTATTCCACTGTGGAAGGGGTATCGATGTATTTCCACGATCTGAAATGTACAACAGGACAGGAGTTTCTTAACATACAATTAAAGGAAATAAATGAATGTGGAATATTTTTTACAAAGTGTAGATTTGTAGATTTGCAACATTAAAAGGAAACAAAAGTAACTCCAAATTCTGGTTTTGAAATATGACAGACAGGTTTAACTGTGTACCTACAAATTCTCCATATTTCACAAGGCTGGCAATATAAAGCAGTACCTTTAATTTCCACTATGTTCCACTGCAATTTCTTCACACAATTTAAACTCTTACATCACCAATGAAATGCAGGTTATTGAGAAGAGGACACAGTGCTTGTGAGGATTATCTAGGCTTTTACACAAGATTGAGGTCTGCTAAAATGACAGGCCTGTGAAGATGCTTTTCTCTATTCCTTTCATGAAAGCTCACAAGAAATTGCATCTTTTCAGTATTTGTTAAAATATGCAGCCAAGTCTTGATTTTGGCACATGAATGAATTGATAACCATGGTCGGTTAACAATGTGCATTTAAGTGGAAGTGAGGACGCTTAGCATTTTCATTTACACACACAATGTGCCCATGGCTTTATTTATGACTCCCTGACACACCAATTGATAATCAGCCTATTCCAGCTGAGGAGAACAGAAATGACATACCTCAAAATTTAATTTGCTACAGGACACACACATTGGGGATGGCAAGCCAACAACAGTCTTTGCTGTACTAAAGCACAGCCGCTTTAAACCTCAGGACATTCACCACCCATGCAGAGTGCTCGAGGACACAGCCGCAGAATGACCAGGATGGGACCGTCCCAAAACGAGACAAAAATCACTTTAAACCTTCATTCAATCTCAATAGATCCCAGGATATCGCATAACAGTTTTCGTTTTGGAAATGCTTGAATTTGCTTTCGTCACACCTGAACAAGAGCATCACAGTCCACAAATATTGATGCTCTGTTGATAAAATTTAATGTTGCATAACTATAAACAAGCACAGTGTAACATACAAGAACGAACTGTTTTTTTTTCCTACTGTAATTAAGTGAAAGGTCAGTATCGATGTACCGTTTCAACAGGGCTTCCAAAACTATCTACATCACATGCAGGTGCTCACACCTGTGTATTAATCAACCCAATTTGGCTACATTTAAAGAGCCTTTAACAGAAAATCAATGCCTTTCGCTGTCTGAGGACTGATTATGCTGATCAACAAGTCAAATATAAAGCATTCATTCCAGATCCATAAATCAATTTCTGATATAAGGAGGGATTTCAAAAATTCACCGTCTCTCCGTTTCAGCTTCTGTTCCTTACTTCCGAGTAGCATAGCTGCCCTGCTCACCAGTGTGTAACGCTGGCGAGCATCACATGACAGACATGTACATGGTGTTAAATTGGTGTAAATTGCTTTTAGATAAATAGGGACATCTAATTTAGTGCCTGTGAATGGACAGAGGCTTGATTCTGCCTGCTCACCTGGACCACTCCCATCCAAGCCTATCAGTTAACTGGCCGGTTCATCATTGTGGAAAATGAAGCTCAGTTCAGAGTCTTAGGGCTCATTATTTTTTTACATCTTTGCTGTGCAAATGCACTGATCTTTACCCAAACTGGGCTGTTTATCAAACTCACCAAGCCTCATCTAGCACTCCACACTCTGTAAAGATCTATGGCCCAATACAGCACAGCTGTAAAAAAAATTGGCAAGCGGCACAAAAATAAAAGTTGCATTTCTGGAGTTTTGCTACTTTAATTTGAGGAGAAACCATTTTAAGCACTGCAATACTGAAAGTGAAATCCTTTCACAAAGATATGTAAACATGTACTTATACTTTTGATAAGTGCACTGAGTGCACACTCTGATTGATTTAACATGGTTGTAGCACATTTTAATATTATTTCCTGCACTGTGTTGCCCTGATTTTTATAAATGCTTTTTAAGACTTTCAGAGAAAGGATTATTAGACATTTATATTTGTGTATTTGCAAATTTACCAAGCACATTTACACAAAATAAACGACTACACCCAACCCTTTAGGTATGATGATTGCGGGAAAAAGACATTATTTAGCATGCATTCACGCACGCACACACACACACACACACACACACACACACACACACACACACACAATTCATGTCAGGGTAAGAACAGGTCTGACCTCAGCCCCACTATGTTCATATGTGTCAGGAATAACAGTGGTGGGATGACATTTCCTCTGCACAACACAAAAAAGTGACCTCTAGCAAAAATACAGGCCAGTCTGAGCATAAAGCACAGACACAAAAAAGTCTAAACTCTTTCTTTTTACAAGTCAAAATTCTTTCACACTTCACAGCGAATAGCTGAAGGCCAGTGAGTCCCTTCACTTAGAAAGTGAGTGAAAGGAGTACACACGTGCTTTCCTCAGACGCAGTCCCCTGCAGGAAACATCCAAGGCCAAACTGCGCAGAGGGACTGAACTCTCACAGAGGCACACAGAACCTTTACACACAACAAAAGAGTTATTTCCATTTACATATGTATACGTTAACAGCTGAACCAGCGACGGTTGCAGCTCAAAGGTGCTTTGTTTTAATGTGGACGCTGTATGGCCAAGAGAAGAATCAGACACAGGCTGTACATAAGAGATAGGATCACATTTTAACTCAAATAAAAAAACTGGATCTGGTCACTGTAAACCTCTAAGTGGACTGCATGCATAACAGTTCATACAGGAGCTTTAGGCATCTGTGTCCCATTGCCAGAAATGGGGAACAAACATGCTGCTAGCGGTGATGTACACAGCAAGCACCCAGCAGGACTGTGTTCGGTAGACCAGGAACTGCAGGTATAGCTACAGCAATATTAATCAATAGTACTGAAGTCACTGGGCTAGGCTGAAGAGACTTACATGCTAAAAGGCTGGGACAACAGAGGGAGCCCTCTCTCGCTTATCCTCCTTCTCTCTATCTCTCTCTTTCTGTTCCCCCCCTCTGTCCTTCCCCTTTTCTCAATGTATCTATAAAACAGTGGTGTTTAGCATGTTTTTGTGGCCCTGGGCCCCCGTATGTTGGCTTACACACCCCCTCCCCCTCTGAGCCTAAAGCACAGCATAAAAGAGATCATAGCTGAGGTCAAATAAACGGTTAGGATGCACGCGTCTGTTTGCTGACGCTGTGCGCCGCCAGTCTGCTCCTCCCTGTGGGGTGGGGCCGGGGGCGGGCCCGGGGCTCTGTGAAGCTCCGCTGTGACTCCGCCCTCTTCTGGGTAACCAGGTGACAGGGTCATCACAGGCAGAGCATGCGGGCGGCCTCCTCGGCCCCCTCCTCCCTCTCGGCCGCGGGGATGCGGGGCAGCAGGGCGGAGCGCGTCAGGCCCCAGAAGCGCTGGGGGGACATGTCCTTCCGCGTGGCCGTGAACTTCCAGCCCATGTGGGAGCCGCAGGTCCGGCACTGAGCGATGGTCCAGGCGTACCTGCCCAGGAGAGGGACAACTACACTGACACACGTGTGCTACACACATGCCCCTGACACCTGCTCTACACACACACCCCGTTTTGTTTTACGACGGTAGTTAATCAAGATCAAAATATAGACGCTTTCCTACACATCCCTGTAAATATAGCACCATGCTATGACAGCAGATTTGCATGTCCATGTTCTGATTCACCAGTGTAGGCGTTAAGGTCAAAGTGCTCAGTCCTGAAGTCTAAAAAAAGGCCTTCCCAAGGGTACTACTCAATTCAAACTCTAATCCTTATAATACGACTAAGGATAACACAGCCAAATAATTAATTGCTGACAGGGCATGCTAAGTTTGACATGATGTTTCTGCGCACTCAAGGGGTGATGTGTCAAAGAGGTCAAGAGGACAGTGGAGTTTAAAAACAAACGCTTTGTCAGGATCACAGCTCGGGTAAAGTCGTTTCAGGCAATTACTGGTTATGCAGTAAAAAGGTTACTGAGTATATCACACCAGGGCAAAACAAACAGAGGGGCCGGTTACCCGGGAAACCAGCTGTGCAGTGTGGATGGCCGTCCAATCAGGTTGAGGTTGCTGGCCTTATACACGGTCAGGGTCTCATGGACATATCCATGGGGATTCACATAGGCAGCCATAGGACCATACAGGGACAGGCTACAGGAGAGGAATAACAAAGAGAGACAATGTAGGTCAAGCCCTTATCATTGTTATAATAATAATAATAATAATAATAATAATAATACATATTATTATTATTATTATTATTATAATATATACAACTATCATATGCTTTGATAATTCTAAGAAGAGCTATAATTCAGTTCTGAGGCCTCATGCACAAAGTAAGAATAATAATAATTTAATAAATTATAAGGCTGCACATTTAAATCTATTCATTTAAAATTCTCCAAGATGATATCCTCACTTGTTTATAAAATTTTTAAAAAAAGAATAATCACAAAATGCTTTATCATGACATTGGTTCATGAAACAAAACCAAACAAATGTGCTTTACAGGTAGCGTAAGAATTATAATCTAAACATACAGAATGAATTTATCCCTGAGCCAAAAAAGAAAACAAACTGGAAGGACATAAACAGTATACTGGATACAGCTTTAAGTCATCATCTGAGTGATCGGATGAATGTGAAAATGACAGATGAGATTTTTATAAGTGGTGACAGAAAAATCAAGACCTCGCTCATCTTCTACCACGTTATTACAGTACACAAGAATGAGAAACACTGCTGACCACATTGTTTAATTTTGAGTTATTTAAATAAAATTAACAATTTCTTCTGCCTGACTTCCTTCCTGTAGTCGCTGTGTTTTGCTACACGTCCCGTTCAACTTCGAATGGGCATGTACAGCTTCCTGGAATGGGACTGACGTGACCCCTATGTCACTCACCTGAATATTTCGTTCTTTGTTGTGATCTCAGTGTCCTGACACTGCTTGCAGCATAGTGAGGTGCACTGTGAAGCATAAAGACAGATAGATAAAGCTAGCATAAAGACAAAAGACTAGAGGATAGCAGCTTCCATGTCTGTGCATGTATTGTGCACACATGAAAGGAATTGCCCAGATCAAAAAAGGTCTATGTGTTTGTAGAGAGCACTTCATAATGCACTCAAGGGTTGTATGTACAAACCTACATAAAGACAAAAACCTGTGTAAACTTAATCCAGGTTGGTATAAACATTGAATATACTATAAAGAGACTAGATATAATTGAATGAAACATTTAAACCAACACTCAGAAAAAAACATATAAAAACGCCAAGAGACTAACATCGAATTGCTTCATCAGAGAAGCCCAAATGATTTTTGATATTTGATGAGGTAATGCTGAAATTGCTGCTGTTTTGGGCAGTGCTTTTATGATTGGTCTGTTCAACCCTGATTACATACCTTACCCTCCAAACATCTGCTGTGTCTCCTGAAAATCTTGATCAGTACAGCACAGAACTAGTTTCTACACTGTATGGCCAAAAGTATCTAGACACCCCTTGAGCTGGGGCTGTTTTTCATGGTTTGGGCTAGGCCCCTTAGTTCCAGTGAAGGCAAATCTTAATGCCTTAATGACTTAATGCACACAATCACATTCTAGATGACTCTGTGCTTCCTCTACAGTCTGAGGAAGGCCCTTTCATGTTTCAGTATGACAATGCCGGAGGGCGCACAGTGAGGTCCATATAAAAATGGTTTTGTCGAGAACATTGTGGAAGAACTTGACTGGCCTGCACAAAGCCCTGACCTCAACCCCATCCAACACCTTTGGGATCAGTTGGAAAGCCCAATTAGTGCCTGACCTCGCTAATGCTTTTCTGGCTGAATGGAAGCAAATCCCTGCAGCATTGCTCCAACATCTATTATAAAGCCATTCCAGAAGATTGGAGGTTGTTATCGTACAAAAGCGTGGACCAACTCCATATTAATGTCCATAATTCAGGATGAGAAGTTGGATGTCAGGTGCCCACATACTTTTGGCCATGTAGTATACATTGAAAACAAGATATGAAGACTGCCTATTAAGTGTGCCAGATGGGCAGAGGACAACAGCTCTGAGCATTACAGGCTCAGTCATTGATGCACCATACTTCACAGAATGCACACTCCCATGAACACTCCCTCATCCACCCACTTACACACAGACAGACAGACTCACCCGGTCCATGATGTTCAACTCACAGCGCAGTCTTTGGATTGGACTGCCGATCTTCAGCAGCTGAATTCTCAGGGCATCGTCAATGGGGAGGCAGGCTGCCACCCTGTATGAAAAATCTCACCAGGAAATACAATGGCAGGAGCCAGCATGAACACATGACCACAGAACACCATGGATGGCAGTCACAAATATCACATGACCAAAGAACACCATGGATGGCAGTTACAAATATCACATGACCACAGAACACCATGGATAGCAGTCACTAGTATCACATGACCACAGAGATAGCAGAAGCAAACCAGAAGAGTTCAGTAGTGTGGTTACAGGGTTGTTTGTGGCAGTTGGGAAGTTTGAGGTTATACCTATAACATTTGTAGGGAGGGAGTCGTCCTTCAAGTTTTCATCCCACTCATGTAGCTGTCTCTTTACCCGGTTCATGAGAATTTCCTGGGAATGGGGCAAAATAATGGGGTAAGGGGGGTCCGTTACAAAAAGCACAGAAACGTTTCAAGCAAAAGTTCAAGTTAAAAATGAGCAAAAAACTGCATCTGATAAATATGAACTATGACCCACTCAACAAAGAGCAGAAGCACCTACAGTTGTTTGTGTAGTGTTTTTATGGTTGGCCTGCTCAACCCCGATTACATACCCTACCCTCCTAACATCTGCTGTGTCTCCTGAAAATATTCATCAGTACAGCACAGAACTCGTTTCTACACTATATGACCAAAAGTATCAGGACACCCCATGGCCTGGGGCTATTTTATGGTTTGGGCTAGGCCCCTCAGTTCCAGTGAAGGCAAATCCTAATGCCAGTAAGCCAAAGAAACCAAAGAGTATCTAAATGCTCTTAAGTAGAAGCTGATAATGTGCACTTTAACCACATCTGAATGTTTCATTACAAATCTAATAGTGGAATACAGAGCCAAATCAAGAAAAAATTATGTCTTTGCCCCACATATTATGGAGCTCACTGTATATCAGAGACAAGGCAAGAAGTTTCCTATTAAATGGGGTTCTGGGAAAATGAACAATACAATTTAAAATAAAAATGAATGGAAATGGGGAGGAAGAAGGTCAGGACTGCTGTATTTTTTCCAAAGCAGTAGAGAAGACAGTTAATTAAATAGTATACCATATCAAGTTCATTCAAAGCAAATATTCTGAAGAGGCTGAAAGGGTCCTCAGGATAATGTCATTCTACAGTTGGCTCAGCTCATTATTTCAGTCTTGTGAAAACAATCTTTTTGGTGGTAATATCCATGAGAGAGAATAATATGGAGAGCATTAACATAGCTTCATACAGCTGTTTATTTATCACAGAAAGAAAAAAAGACCATTTATAGCAAATTATAATGCCATTTACAGTGCATGATAATTTCATGTTTATGTCTTGTGTGGACTTCTTAAGGCTCTAATTTGCTTATTTGTTAGTTTATTATGACAACATATGCTTTGGAAACATAACTGTGTCCTTATCACGCTATAGTAATAGTCAACAGAATAGAATTTCATTGAACTGCAAGAGAGAGACAGACAGAAAGAGGGAGGGAGGGAGAGACAGAAATTGAGGGAGTGATGAGGGACAGAGAAAGGGAGAGAGAGGGGAACTGAAGCAGAGAAAAAGTTGAACTGCCGGCAGCAGACTATCACCACCCAAAAGGCATGAGTTTTCAATCGATATTTTCACATAGCAATCGTCTGCCACGTTACTGCGCAAAAAAGTGAACAATAAATGTAGGTGATGTGTGAAGCGTTTCTCAAGACTGCTTCATCACCTTTCGTACTTACCGAGTCGTACAACATGTAAACCCAGGCAGGCCATGAAGTAAGACTAGCACAGTGGAAGTTCCTCTGGAAAACAGAATGTTCCCATTAATGACCCTCACCACAGCTCAATCCATCCTGCCACACAGCTACCATAATAACCACTGTGGATGATTTAATCAAACTGGCAAACTAATTAATGCTTTTGTACAATTTCCATGGAGCTTTACACTAGGTCAGCTATTGTTAGAGCCACATGGTTTACAAGTTGGATGACATATAGGAACCACCTTATACAGTCAGCTCTTTTTCAATCATATATTTATCCAAGATGTTCCTCTTACTTCCTAATTTGGAATGCTCACTCATGTCCTCACTGCGGCAGAATTTTCCATTTAGAACAGTACAAACAAGCGTGCTCTCTTCTTCAAAGTATGTGTTCCCATCTTATTTGCACATTACAGTCCAACAGCTGAACTGTGCAGTATTTGTGTTAAAGCAGTACAGTCCAGCAGCTGAACTGAGTAGTATTTGTGTTAAAGCAGTACAGTCCAGCAGCTGAACTGAGTAGTATTTGTGTTAAAGCAGTAAAGGTCCAGCAGCTGAACTGAGTAGTATTTGTATTAAAGCAGTACAGTCCAGCAGCTGAACTGAGTAGTATTTGTGTTAAAGCAGTACAGTCCAGCAGCTGAACTGTACAGTATTTGTGTTAAAGCAGTAAAGGTCCAGCAGCTGAACTGAGTAGTATTTGTGTTAAAGCAGTAAAGGTCCAGCAGCTGAACTGAGTAGTATTTGTGTTAAAGCAGTACAGTCCAGCAGCTGAACTGAGTAGTATTTGTGTTAAAGCAGTACAGTCCAGCAGCTGAACTGAGTAGTATTTGTGTTAAAGCAGTACAGTCCAGCAGCTGAACTGAGTAGTATTTGTGTTAAAGCAGTACAGTCCAGCAGCTGAACTGAGTAGTATTTGTGTTAAAGCAGTAAAGGTCCAGCAGCTGAACTGAGTAGTATTTGTATTAAAGCAGTACAGTCCAGCAGCTGAACTGAGTAGTATTTGTGTTAAAGCAGTACAGTCCAGCAGCTGAACTGTGCAGTATTTGTGTTAAAGCAGTACAGTCCAGCAGCTGAACTGTGCAGTATTTGTGTTAAAGCAGTAAAGGTCCAGCAGCTGAACTGAGTAGTATTTGTGTTAAAGCAGTACAGTCCAGCAGCTGAACTGAGTAGTATTTGTGTTAAAGCAGTGCAGTCCAACAGCTGAACTGAGTAGTATTTGTGTTAAAGCAGTGCAGTCCAACAGCTGAACTGAGTAGTATTTGTGTTAAAGCAGTAAAGGTCCAGCAGCTGAACTGAGTAGTATTTGTGTTAAAGCAGTAAAGGTCCAGCAGCTGAACTGAGTAGTATTTGTATTAAAGCAGTACAGTCCAGCAGCTGAACTGAGTAGTATTTGTGTTAAAGCAGTACAGTCCAGCAGCTGAACTGAGTAGTATTTGTGTTAAAGCAGTACAGTCCAACAGCTGAACTGAGTAGTATTTGTGTTAAAGCAGTACAGTCCAACAGCTGAACTGAGTAGTATTTGTGTTAAAGCAGTACAGTCCAGCAGCCGAACTGAGTAGTATTTGTGTTAAAGCAGTACAGTCCAGCAGCTGAACTGAGTAGTATTTGTGTTAAAGCAGTACAGTCCAGCAGCTGAACTGAGTAGTATTTGTGTTAAAGCAGTACAGTCCAACAGCTGAACTGTGCAGTATTTGTGTTAAAGCAGTAAAGGTCCAGCAGCTGAACTGAGTAGTATTTGTGTTAAAGCAGTACAGTCCAACAGCTGAACTGAGTAGTATTTGTGTTAAAGCAGTGCAGTACTAGTTATAAATAACAAAAATATGTGTCATATCGTTCTTCGATGTCACCCTTGGCGTCGGTGTGTGGGAGTGCGTGCAGGTACGTGTGTGTAACCTCTTTAAGACAGTGTGGAGTTTCTCCTGGGCAGGTGAATATTTTCTTCCCGCTGAAGCCCCGAAGCTTTAAACAGAGCTCTGCAGGGCAGAGGCACCGCTGGGGTCAGAGGGAGTGTGAACCTGCCGTGGCTGCAGACAAGCTGCTGGGCTCTGGATGTGTATTGCAAAAGGGCCCTCAATTATTCCCCAGTGTAGTTTTAACCAAGCTCCAAAGCCAAAGGCAGAAAAGATGTTATTGGCTTCGAGAATCACGCTTCTCAGAGAGAATGCACGACGCTAGCACGACATTTTCTTAAAATAGGAGTTTTTGGATAAAATTCCACCTAACCGTTACAACGGTTTCAAAAATGAACGCATGCTACTTTCATTATTATACTAGTAATATTCTTAAAATAATAACAATCACCGCCCCTCCACTCCATGTCCACTGCAAAAAATAAATAAAATAAAATAAAATAAAACAAGAAAAGAATTTGTGTCTCAAGGATGAATGTATCAACATCCTTCAATTCACTGAGGTCTCCTAGGTATACAGCACTACTTCAGCCAGACATCACAGACAGAATAACAATGAAACAATGCTAACCATGTCTTAAATATTGAGAGATTGACAAAAAAGGTTTCAGTAACAAATACACAGAGCTTGCTGACCATGGTGTCAGCATCTGAGCTGCTACCTCTAATTATTCTCCAGTGCTTACTCTAAAAACAAGTCAGTTTTCAAAAAAAAACATCAGTGAGAAAATAGGGGGCTGACACATGAATGCCCTGAAGGACATTAAGGTCACTGAAAGTTCCATCTGAGCCTCAAGACAAATAGATACTTGTGTATGTGTGTTTGTTTGTGCACGTGTGGTTGTGTATGTTTGTGTGTGTGTGTGTGTGCGTGCTTGCGTGTGTAAACAGAAGGACATTACTGTAAAGCATTCTCTCACACTCTCACAGGCAACAAATACATGTATTAATTACTCAGGCATGCACATAATTCACAGACTGCCCCTTCACATTTCATTTTGGCTCCTGTGTGACGTGCTGCAGTCCTGTTGGAAATGCAATAACTACAGAATAACTAAAAAATCCAGTAGAAAAAAACTGAAAACTACTGTGAACAGTGGATACTAGCAGGAGCTCTTGCTTTTGCTAAATATTTATAAGCTGTGATTTGTAAATTATTTGATAGACAGAAACAAGGACTGGACACTGCTTGAAAGCCCTTGATTTGCAAAGCCTTTAGAGAGCACTGGCGGAGCAGCTGTCTTTATGGCACCCGATTTAATTTTTCTTTAAGTAATTGGAAGTTTTCCAAAACCCGGTTGTCTTATGTGGCACAAGGTTTTTGGTCATTTTCATTTGTTTTGTGCAGCCCATTTAACTGAATGGCAAATATTTTTGTGCATGCGGGGAACCCCTATCAATCTAATGCAAGAGCACAGAAAGAAGGCACTGAACAATACGTCCTTCCTTCTGTCTGTTCACCGCCCGTAAAGTGCCTCATGTTCGTTTGTCTTTCCGTCTATTACACACATTTACACCTTCACGTTCACATCAATGGGGGTGCCTCCAGCACTGATTCCTAGCCTGTGATGTTCCCCGCACACAATACGGCACTGAATTGTGACCATGCTGGTACCAACTACGGCTGGCAGGCCCACGGGCCGGTGAGTGATTGGCCCAAAAAGTGGTGGGCTCTAGCTGAGCGGCTGGTGTTAGCTTAATAAATGGGAAAACAAACAAAAACCCTCTACTCTACTGGGGGCAGTTAAACAGCCCTGGCCAATAACACGGCACTATGTACATTGTGAGTCAGGTGCTGCTCCTGTGTTCCAGCCTATTACCACAAAGTTCAGACTTGTGACCCATATTTACACGTGAGAATATTGGGCCAGAAACCACTCAAGTCACAACGTGACACGTTCAGTCAGCCCGCTATCTGCCAAACACTTTTGCCCGATACTGCCATTGAATGGAAGGGCAACATGAACAGGATCCACTAGAAATGCTGAAGAGCAATCCTTTCCTTTAAGCCCCAACAGCAAAAGCCCCGTGCTGTAGCCTATATCACGCACAAGGCTAAATAAAACGTAGAGGTAAGATGTGTATGAGTAAATGAGACTTCAAGCGATAAGAGTTAAAAATGCTTGGATGTGCCCAGAATATCAATACATATAATTGGCAAGCCTGGGACAGGAAATAAATAAGTAATAAATATATTTCTTCTCATCTGAGTCCCAAGGAACCAATGAAACTAGGGCTTACTTTTTCCACATAGCTGTTTGATAACATTTTTTTTTTTTACATTTAATAAATGAAATAATGATTTAAAAAATGTGTTTTGTGTTTTCTCAGTTTCGTTTTGTCTACTATTACATTTTGTCTACAAATCTGAAACCATTTAGTGTGAAAAATACGCAATAGAGGAACTCAGGAAAGAGGAAAATACTTTTTCACAGCACTATTATATTACCTAAGAAAAAAGAATCTCATTTTTTCCCATCAGTGTGAAATAATTCTTACAAACACCATGCAGGCTTCGTAGCTATGGCATTAGGACGTAATTTCATGTAACTGGTTTAACAAAATGCTTCAGAACTAATGTTACACCACTGCAGATTTCCAATTCTTTCATGTTCTGTGCCTGATGTTGTCCTGGACATATTAAGCTATTTATATCACCAACATTTCTATTGGCCAGGGACTGTGGAGCAGAGCAGGGGGAGAAATTCTAGCTTAATCTTTCCAAGATGGTGTAAGACTGCATTTGTCCCTGAGAGACAAACATTAAATATGGAATGTTGTATATCTATGTTGAAATATAAGAAGCATGGGGTGATGTCACCTGGGAATGCATTTGCACTCTCTCCCTTTGCCCAAACAGAAATTGACCTTGTCACAGTGGGATGAACTCAGAAGTACTGTACTAAATTGTATATTCTGTAGCAATCCTGCAAATAGTAAAGACTCAAAGCTCACTACTGTAGCTTCGGTCCGATACCTAGGGACAAGATGGAATGAAGCGCAGGGCACATGACTCATCAGAGAAGCAGAACCTCCCGGTGCTCAGACTGCGAGCTCCCATCCCACAGGCCTCACCTTCCTGTAGGAGTCCCACCAGCGCTGTAGCTCTTGGCTCTGCCCGGCAGGGGGTCTGCACGAGGGCTGCATCTGGAGCCGAGACAGGGGAGCGAGCTGCACTGCAGAGAGGGGGTCTGGGAGAACTCTCTCCGGGAGAATCTGCACCTTCGCCTGTCGAATGCTGCAGCAGACACACACAGGAAGAAAAGAGAGAGAGAGAGAGGGATGAGTCAGAAATGATAGCAATGCTGTTGCTGAAAGCACATTTAACTCTGAATTCGGATCAGAGACAGAGAAACATAAAACAGAGATTGAGAGGGAAAACCGGAATGAAAGAGAATGGACGGAGAAAAAGATAGACACTTAGCTAGGAAGCCTTCAGCTGATTCGTGGATTATGCTAGGAAAAATTACACAATTAACAAGAGCATATATTTTGCATATTATAATAATTTCTGAATGAGAAAGCATTTTTCCAGCACCCTGTCTTCTCTATTCCCCCACCCCCCATCCAAAAATACAGACAGGCAAAATGAAAAAAAAAAAAAACAACACAAACATGCTTCAATGACTTAACTTTTCTTATTCGGTCAAACAATAGGCGCCCACACAGCGGACGTGGCTGGCTTTGGCTACCACTGACACTGAGACAGGCACTATACCACTAACAAGAGAGAGTGCTAGGCAGTGCTAGGACTCTTTCAATGAGAATCAAAGCTACCAGCTGATTTCTCTGCTACTGTATAAATGGGTTCAATAAATGTGTTCTGCTAGCAAAAGTCGATGAAAAATGCTGGTATCTCCTGGAGGTTTCTGTGGTCATCAAAATCTCTCTAGAGTATAGTAATATTGCCAGTGATGCTGTAAAATCTTCTCAGGTGGGGGACAGAAAAGAAGTTGTCGCATTTAAGACTGAAAATAAAACATTTGATGGGTGCCAATAAAACTTCTGAACACACTTTTTGTTTCCATGACATCATATTTGTTCTTTACTTTGTAAAAAAATTTCCAATGAATTGTCAATAAAAGTTTGCCTACATTGAGGCTCTCAGCTCTCCAGAAATGCAGATGACTTGGTGGACTGCTGGAACCACATTTTAAAAGGTGTAATAGTACTGAAACCATAACCACGATTTATCAGTATATTTTTTTAGGATGGGGGGTTGTGAAGCAAAGCCACATGAATATGTTTACAGTACTGACTTCATGTTTTGTTTGGCTTAACACACAGAACTGTGGAACATAGCTTACTCTCTATTCTATATTACTGAATACCTCATCATCCCCTTCTCCCCTTAGGAGAAAACAAAAATTTAAAAGAAGTGAAGTACAGCATAGTTTAGAGACAGTTCAGTTCAACATAAGAACATACTATCAGTGTTACATAATATATTTGTCAAGCATCAAGCTAACGATTACCACTGTAACCTTGTTACCATTGCTTGTTCATCATATTTACAGCAATCTGACACGATTTGCGACAGCAAAAAATTGTTTCAATTACGATCAAATTGGCAGAAGTTGCTGGGGAGAGGGATGTCTGGGCTGCTCTGCTTGCCCTGTTGCCACCGCGACCCTGATCTGAACTAAGCGGTCAGGAAATCAATGGATGGATGGAAGATCAAATTGTCTATTCAAGTAAAGGTCAGTGGACAAGAACCCAGCGACTTCAATCAGTATGGCAAACTTTGCGACTTTAGCAAAGACACAGAGAGGTCGCATATGCTGGCTAGTTGTGGCTGCTTTGACACACGCAAACTGAAAAAGTCATGGTTTAACATGAACCGCAACAAAGTTCACTCAACCGTTAATATTCTTTTGGCGGGCACTGTATGTAGTAAAGCCGACTTGTATAAATAATTTAGTCTTGTATAAATAAGATGGATCACACACTTACGTTCTACTGAATCAACTGTCTCTTAACCTTCCAAAAAATTACTTGTATCTTTTTCAAACATCCATGTCATGTCACAACATGCCTTGTTTTTAAGATTTTTTGTTTAAAAAACAAGATTAGTCCAGAAAGAAAAATTACTAACTACTGAAAATAATCCAAAGACCTCTTATAAAAATTATCTACAAAATACACTGCGTAATATTACTGAATCCACGGTATTATAAAAGAAAATCATATAAAATATGACAGACCAGGGAAAAGTAGCAAATGATCGAATCAGGCTTCTCCGATGAGCTGTGTTGTGAACACAAAGCCATAAATTAGCCTCTAACCACACATAATGTAGCGCCCTTCATTCAGCGACCCTATTTTATGTGCTCATGTTTCAGAAGAGGATTTCATGAAAGGAGGGAACTGAGGAGTTACGTGAGCACTGTGAACTTTGCAGGTCTTATGGGAGAGGGCACAACAGGGGGAAGTGACTGACGTGGGATTCGCAGGGCACCGCTGTGCCAGGCTGATCTGCACAGTGGGCACACTGTGTGGCCAGAAAGTCATCAGCGGGCTCAGAATCCCACTTGAAGCAGCTTGGAGAACAGGATTCTGACTGGGGGCCTGGTGAGCAGCAGGTAATATTAAAATAGCATCTATGCAATTTCCCTGCTCATTCATTTGCTTAGCATGAGCGATGTGACTTCAGAGGTACTTCTCTGCATAGAAAAAAAAAGTGTTAGTTAAAACCAATGAACCATTGATAGCATGTCATAACCCGACCCTTTCTACCACCATGTCTCAGCAGAAGACCATATCCTGGGCAACTCCTGGGCCAATCAATAGGCAGCATTCTGGCCAGAAAAGAACATTAATCAAGGGTTATAACAGCAGTATAACCACTTACTGTTCTTTATAAAACACACTCACAAGGTATCATATGGTAACTCTGCCTTTCTGTTCTGGTGCCTTGCTTTGGCAATGTGACATATCCAGAGTCCTATAAAGGATCTGATCCCATGACCGTGGGGTCAGGACTCCATCATGCTTCTCTCTGAAATGTAACAGTGTGACAGATGACATTAAAATGTATACCACAAAAGACTGGAGAGAACTCCCTTACACACACAGTGATCTGAAATGGGTCTAAATTACTTCAGTCATGAGTGAGAAAAAAGAATGAGAACTTAAAATATTTGCAATTTTTTTTCCATATGCAAAATAAATCATTTGGTCTCTGTCACAAATGAGAGGGGAGGCTGCTCCTGGAACTACCTTCTAGGGCTATGTATCGAATGGAACATTGGATTTTCTGTAATCTGGGAAAAGGACAGAGGACTGCACTGCCTGAAGAAGGTCTGAGTCTTTATATCAGTCTTGAGGTGAATTCAGTCCAGCTTTTCACACTTCAAATGTACAACTTTAAAAGTGTTTTCTAACTTGACCCTGATTTTTTCTAATTTATTTTTTTAAACAACAGAATATTTAACAAACCTGATTTATTTAAAACCTCACTTTAGCATTCACATTTCACAAATGCATACACAAGTAAAAAAATACATTGGGATCAGCATAAAGCATAAGTGGAACACTCTACAGGTCCACTTTCTTAACTGGAAGTCAGGTCCTTTAACACAGGTTAAATCCCTTTTCTAGCTCCATACATCCTACCCCAAAAATACACCTCATCCCTGAAGTTAAAGTAAAACATCACCGGTTTCCCCATAATAGTACGCTACATTTGGAAAAAAAAACAAACAGGCAGCGGAATCTAAGATGGTTTCAGTGGTCTCAGCCTCACAATCCCAGAGGGGACTTGATGTGCATAAAAACATAACTGATGTACACAAAAACATAAAATAATCGACTGACAGTATAACATAAAACACACAGAAAAAACAAACACCCGTACCTCATATAAATAGCTACAGGAGTCCTTAGTGTACAGAATGTACAACAGGGGTGAGAGAACACAGCCCTGTGGTGTCCCTGTCGAAGAGCTCAACAGATCAACCAGGAAGCCATTTACCTTAACTCTCTGTTCTGTGTTAGAAAATCCAGTATCCAATCAACAATATCAAAATACATACCAAAATTGGTAATAAGGGGGGGGGGGGTGCAACAGCTCCAGACAGTCAACATTTCGAAGAATGGAGGACAAAATGTGTTCTTTTGAAGGCCCCTTCCAACAAAAAAACAAAAAACAAAAAGAACCCAGTGTACAACATAAAAGCAGTTCTCCCAGAGACTTTAAAAAAAAAAAAACATTAAGAAAGACTCCGAGCAACACCCGAGTTGTTCACTGAACAGAGAGCTCAGAGGTGCTTAGCTGGCACAAGTGCTATTAAAGTGCAAACCTCCATATCGCTGAGCTGAGCCTACAGGCACTGTTACTGCAGTGAGACAGGGGCTTCTCTGGTGATCAAAGGCAATGCTACACTAATGTGACATCAGAGGTCTCACTGTTTAGATAGCACTGTTTTTTGTCTAATGCACACACTATGAGAATAATACCGTATGACTCAATATCACAGGACACGTGTGACACGTGTGCATAAAGAATACAATCCTGGAACTGAAGCCGCAGAGCTACGTTTACAGAGAGGTGATTGGCCAGAATGCACAGGACTCTGCATCCTGCATGCTGCACAAATCTGCCTGGACGGGCGAAAAAAAATGCATACTGATACAGATACTGATGTGCAGGAGGCATCATAAATGTCTAATTAGAGGTACAGAGTCAGGCTGTAACTCACCTTCAGGGCAAACCTGGACTACAGGACACCTGGGCTCCTCACAGTATACAGGTCTGCTCAAAGTTACATGTCTTTCTGTCCAGTTCATTTCAACTATTTTCTCATTGCTGGGAAAAAAAATCTGAGTACTATAGTTACTATAGTTGAATAACAGGGTTTGTTTGATCCAGTTTACTATCACCTGTACACACAACTCAAGAGAGTGCAATCAGACCCATTTCTGGATGTGGTTGGCATGGGAACTCAGATCCACACTTTATTCCTTGAGTCCGAGAGCAGGGTGCTTTCCTCAACTGCTTCAGTTAGCCTATGCTAACTTCAACCATGTTGACTTCCTAAGCGGAAAGCGTGAAATTTCAAGCTATGCCTGTGGTAAGGGCGTCCACCGAGCACATGACTAAAGCAATCTTCCAGACGTCCGTCAGCATTAGCAAATGTGAAGAAATGAATGAACGTGCTGAATGAAATCATGAGCATTGCTGTTTACTCATTGGCAACCATACAAAGAAATGTATGAATGCCAGAAATGGAGACCCTAAAAAAACAGCATGGCAATAAGATTCAGAAAATGCAATGCACAGGGCCTTGCCTTAATTATGGTTGATTTTAATCCCAGTCAGTGGCTACGTTGATGCACCCACACAATACAATGCCTTTGTTATTAGTTTGAGGTCCACGATCATAATTTTATATGGCACTAAGGATGGGTATGAAAGAAATATTAAAAATAGGCCTGCAAAACCAAAGTGGCTTCTGTGACTCAGATTCTGAATGTTCAGAAAATTTGGAGTCTGACGGCACCCAGTTGATTAAAGTAGAACCAAATCACAGTGTTCAATCAGAGATAATATACGACAGTGAGGAAAGCATAAGAGCAGTTCTGTGACGTACTTCCGTTCCGTTTGGAATTAATTAAAAAGCTGTCATTGAATAATTATGGTAGAATGACAGAGGCTTTCAAAAACTGCCAGACTATCCTGCACGGAAGCGTACACTCAGTGCACTTTGATTCACTCATCACAATGAGACTCAATAGCAAAGCTCAGGCTCCATTTTGTAATCTACAGGAATGTGGCATATCCTGATTCTGTCCTTTCTGCAGTGTTCCCAAAACTCTGTTTTAAAGGAGCTCAGTATACTGTACAGAATTCTGTACAAGACATTATTCAAGACATTATTTTCCAGGCCATTTCCAGGACATTTTATGTGAGCAACACCTGCAATATATAGAGAGGTAGATTGTGGGGGAGAAGGGGGGAGTTTGCAATCACGGACTGAGGGTGGGGGGTGGGTGGAGATTCCAACTGCAGACTGGTGCTCCTGTGGTTTTGGCCAATATATTAAAAAATCATAAAATATTTTTTGAGGACAACTACTTGTTTAAGGCAATTATCGCATCTTCCATGACTTTTCCATGACTGGAAAACTGCCTTAAAAAATTCCAGGTTTTCCAGGACACAAGGGAATCCTGTAAATGCATCAATAATAACTTTCCACTAAGAAGATACCAAAGCCATGGGTTTGTACCAGCCGGTATTTTAGCGTAAACAGTTGAATTACGCTCAAAAAAGTCCTTAACAAGAGCCCCAGGACCCCCAATAAATGCAAAACAACCCTATGACTAAGAGTAGAGCCCGCACACTGAAGATGTTGGATCTTTTTCAGGTCCATAACATCAAAGATCCACCACCATATTTCACCATAGGCACAACATCCTTTTCAACAAAAGCCTCCTTCTTCTGATGCTAAACCCTCCAATGGTGTATGCAGCCAAAAATGTGCTGAACTTCAATTCAAACTGGACGTTAAGGTCAGATGAGAACAAAAGGCCACGCACACCAGAAGCTTTGCCATTGAAAGACGGGCACTTATATTAAAGGAGGTCATCCCTAAAGTGAAATATGGAGGTGAATCGCTGATGGTATGCAGTCTTGTATCTACTGGTCCTACGGCTCCTATTGAGGACAATGGAATCATGAACTCCAGGAAAAATGGCGTTTTGTTGAAAAACCTGGTAACCCCCCAGAGAGCTCAAACTTGGCTGCAAATGGATCTTTCTGTTTGAAAAAAGCCACATTTACCATGCCAGCATCCTTACTTAATACAAAAAAAAGAAAAATATTTCCTATAAATCACTGACATTTCAGCAGCAGTAAAAGTCTATCAGGTTTGAATGCTCATGTCTCCACCACGAGTCAAGGGGAACTCAATCTGCTTTAGAGGGAAAAAATGCTAATTTTCCTCAGCTCTACAGAGACAGCTTCTAGCACATTCCAGCATTTGAATGGAAATTATGTCTGAAGTGGTATCTGCAATCACAATTTTCTTCTCTAAACAAGAAACACACTTAAGAGTCTGTTTTCCTTTTTGAAAGGAATAGAAAAAAAGAAATATAACTTCAGGCAAAATACAACATTTGTATTTAAAATTCTTCTCTAAACACTCATCAAAATAAACCCACTGTCCCTTTTCCCTTTCAAAAGAAATTGAGGACTAGAAATAATTACCATTTCAAGGGAAGCCATGATATAGGCAATAAAACAAACACACTGCTGGTAAATAATGCAGATTACACAGGACAGCATTTGGAAGGACAGGGTAAACAAAACCAGGTTAAAACCTAGTATATGGCTGGACCTAACGCACGTGATCCAGCCGACCAATGGTGTAACTTCATAACTCGGCCGACCAATGGTGCAACTTCATCACTCAGTCACTCACAGACATTCGCGTTGTAGGGCTGGCCCCGCTGTTGCGGTCCAGCCAAAAAGAGCATGCAGCATCCACTCCTGCCATGTGAGGCTTTTTCATTGTCCCCCGCACTCCTGACCACAATACTGGAGAAAGTGTGCCACCTAATGATACACTGTGGTATTGCTCTAACTGGTATACAATCAAATGTGTTTAATAAAACGCATCATTTCCAAATAAACTTTAGCCAGACAACCAAGAGCATTTCAGTATAACGCTGTTTTACAGCACTCAGCATCAGGGAGATCTAAAAGGCTACGTAAACAATTATATGGAGATCATAATAATGCCTGGCACTACATAGGTGGTATGTTCCGCAGGCAAACCCTTGGTGACACACCCTAGCTGAATGCAGGAGCTCACATCAGACAGTCAGCTCAGCTCAGTCTGCACACTCACCCGTCTGCCTGCGTTCGCAGCTCATGAACTTTGAACCTCTGCCGTCCAACAGCCTTCACCTTGACCGTCTCGATGCCATATTCTTGCTCCTCGCGGTACGCGTAGATCTCTGCCGTCGTCCCGAACTCTGCCTGCTGTTCCTGAGAATCACTGAAACACCAGGGAGACGTCTTACAAAATGCTGTTTGGTGTTATTACACTGTAATATAGGGGCCGAATGTAAGATGGGGCAAATTTACTTTTTATGTGGCTGCATAAAGTATTTCTGGTTAAACACGCAGAATTACCCTCCCTTTGTCTCCAATGAATGGCAGGAGATTTCGATAAATATTTCAGGAGATATTGACAAAAGTCTGCTTTGGCTATTTGCAAATGAATTGTTTTTGCTGAAAGTGGTTTTCAGTATTGCATTGTATGTGTAAGTCAAGCAATCTGAATGCATATCATTGTAAACAGTGTTTTAGTGACTAACAGATAGTTTTGACATAGCATGCTACTCTGCTGGGATTGCTAGCCAGGCAAAAGTACAGTCATCAGTCACCCATCACCCCCCCCCCCCCCCCAAAGGTTATACCTAATGGGGTGCATCATTTCTGGTGCAAATGACTGAAAGTACTAAATGAAGTAGCAGAGTATGCAAATATAGGAGAGTGGGGCTGTTTGGAGAGTAGTTATGATGTGATAACATGCATTATACATATATGTATAGCTAATATATGTGTTATTACATTACTAACTGCACGCCTATACCAGGGTTGGTTTGCACAACTTCAAAATAATTGTGCCAACCACCCCCAGTTTCAACTCTATTTCATATTCTATTTATTATACTATTATTGTTATATTTCATATATATATATATATATACATATCAAATTTATATTTTTTCCATTGAATATTCATATTTTCTGGTACTTATTTGAATTAAATGTTGAAAATGGTTTCTATTGGTTGCATCATTCTTTGTAACTATAGCATTTTAACATAGTGCCAACCAACCCCATGCAAAACATGACTTTAATCGCTGGTGACATAATTTTTAAAAACATTTGTGGAAATTACAATATACTTACTTATAGCTGAGACC
Source organism: Anguilla rostrata (assembly GCF_018555375.3). NCBI lineage: Eukaryota > Metazoa > Chordata > Actinopteri > Anguilliformes > Anguillidae > Anguilla > Anguilla rostrata. The sequence continues at coordinate 24,527,225 of NC_057945.1, forward strand.
TTAACTTCATTTGCTACAGGTTTGAATATTCCAACATACGTTTTCAAGAGAAAAAGAGTGAAAAGTGGGCCAAATAACCCCAGGCTCCCCAACTTGTATGCCACCAATGACAGAATGTAGTAGGCCTAAGCTAGAGAGTTTTTAATAGACTCCATCATGACATTTCCTAAGCATCTACATGCAATACAATGCACCTGTAGGCCAGCACAGCGAAGGTGCGGTTCTCACCTGTAGGCCAGCACAGCGAAGGTGCGGTCTCGCTGGATGAGGTTGCGCATCATGCTGACTTCCTGTGGTCTGAAGAGCTGCAGGGGCAGAGTCTGGCCGGGGATCAGCATCACGGTCACGTGCGGCAGGACAGGGATCATCTGACAGCTGTCCTCGTCGTGCACTGTGCGACCGTGAAACTCCTCCATGTCCGCACCAAGGTACTGCAGGATGATAGCAACACAGCCCTCTATCAGGTGATCTAATCTATCCCTGGAGCCTTCACACTCAACCTTCAGTCTAAACACTCATTACCGCATCTCTATCTACTCTCTGTTTGCAATGTATGATAGTTGAAAACAGAAAACGCTAATAGGTGCCAACCTTAACCTACAATGCCCAAGACACATATTCAAAATAGGCATGAGAAGGAAACTCAGCCCATGACAGGATTTATATCCAGATACAGGGTCCGCAATGAGACACTCCCAGGATGCGATTTGTTTTAAATAATGCTGAATGAAAGAAAGAAACAAGCCTTAACTAATTATTTCTAATTATTGGACATTAGAAATATATCAATTTAAATCACTGCATATCACGTCAAATATTTTTATAAACAAAAATGAAATAGAGTATATTTCACAATCACAATTTTGGTAGTGAAACATCTAAAAATCTATACCCCATTTTATAAACAACGCTTTCCTGAATGAATACTTGGGTTTTACACTACAGCTTTCAGTGTTATTGATATAAGGAGGAATCGGGGCCTATTGAATTTGGCTTAAGCTCAGTTTTACCTCAACTAAAGCCCGATTGTTGTTACTGAAAACTGAATAATGCGTGAATGCGTAAAGGCTTAGTTAGATCTGAAGATGTATATCATTCGGAATTAAACGGCAGGGCCACACCAAGGTCTCATGGTGCAGAGACAGCAAATAACCTACACATCAATGGTGTAAGGGCTGGGCTACCCTCAGTATCACTGCCTTGCAATTCAGCTGTAAGTCTGTCAATAAATAATGTGAGTGTATTAAGAAAGTTACGATACTCAGTGTTGCCTACAGCATGTGACGTTGGGAGACTAGGATCAAAGTTGATGGTGTTTCGCTTTTCTGCATCGTCGCTGTCATGATCTTCCGATAACATATCGTCTTCATCCTCTTCCTCCTCATTTTCTAAAATGATAGCAGAGGTTACTTCAACTGCACTGCGCATTTTATGTTAGCGACAATAGCTTGTTAGCGTACAGATTCGATTGATCTGTACCAGATTGCAAAGGGCGTAGGTAAGGTTAGCTAGCTATATATTTACTTAACATCAAGTTTAACGATAGTTCACTAAGTTCACTTGAAAGCATCTCAGACAAGATAAGCAACTTAGTATTTGCTAGCCAAGTAAAGGAGTGGCGTTTATCTTCCACGACAACAGACTTGGCTAGCTAGTCAGCAGAAGTCGTTCCTTGCAGACGCTTGCAAAAAATAACGAAAGTAAAGACTAAATTACATTAACCAAAGAAGGACCAAAATAATTCTGTTTCATGTAGCTAAATGGATAGCTAGCTATAAGACAAGATTACTGTCATCTCCGACATCTGCAAGTTAGCAACTTAGCTAGCCAAAACTAAAGAATCGCCTCATGCAAAAGGAAAGTTAAACTATTTTAGCTGCAGAGGAACGACAACACTCCGTTTGCTTCAAATGCTAAAGTTAGTAAAACAAACATAAACGCTTTTAATACCTGGTAAAAACGGCACCTGATTTCCCATATTATTGTTGATATTGTTACCTTCTCCGCCCCCCTCGTCAGCCATTGTTGTTTCTGTTCTAACGCTCAGTAACCAACGACCGGGGTCAACTCAGCTAGACGAAAGCAAGGCGAAACGGACAAAGTACATGGAGACAGACCAGGGAACAGCGCCATCTACTGGTAATGTGAAGACAGACGCGTGAAGTTGCACTATCTGCAGAATATTTGCGTGTATCTATGCAGTAGAACGGGGGTTTTCAACCTTTTCTGATCCAGGAACCCTCGCCCAGACGCCATCCACCGGACTCACGTCATAAATTAAAAAAGGGTTATATTTTTTAAAAAAGGTTTTAGATTTTGAAATATTTTCCGAAATCAATATGTGGTCATCAATATGTGGCCAGGGCCCCCCTACAATACATTAAAAGACCCCCAGGGGTCCATGGAGCTCCCATTGAAAATGCAGGCTGTAGAACATTTAAGCCTGTGTAATAATTCATCCTTCTGTGGGTAGTGTTATTTAGACTATAGTTTGTAACCACAGGAATTGTTTTACGAAATACCAGGGCTGAGTATCTGGTTAAGGATAGATTCTAAGATTACGTTCAGAATTATTTTTCCTGAAAGGATCAGTTTATTAACTGGGAGGAGCGTCTCAAACAGAACTGAGCCAGTGGGAGTCTCAAACTTGGTACAGTCAATAGGAGAAGTGCGTTTAATCAGTGTCGACACATTCAATATTTTTGTCAGGCAAAATAATAATCAAATGAAAAACTACTGCAGCTTTTAAAAATCAAAAGAATACCACAGTAAGTTAACTGAGTCTTTCAAGATGACAGATTGTCTCTCATAATGAAGAGATTGTCACAAATTATATCTCAGAGGCCTCATTTGAAGGCAATCACAGTTAATGAGTGCTGTAATTACATTTACTGTAATGGTCCTGTCCGCTCATTAAGCAAGCGCTGTTAAGGAAAGGTCCTGATTGTGACAGAAGTTTTGATGACAGAAAGGGACTAATGCTGAGACAATCTAACTGTACTCTGATTGTAAGTAAGTACACTTTATGTTACATGATCACCCTTCCTGGCACCCCAATATATACTGTATATACTGTGATAACCCTCATTACTCCGTGAGTCAATTGGTAACCTCTACTAGTCTTGCCTCAGTGCAGGAAGTTTTTCATTAGTTTCATGCCACTCATCTCTGCTGTGCAGCTGGCTGGCTTTCAAAGCAATTTGTATCAGTTTCGTTGAGGATGCCGCAGAGGCTTGAGTTTTCATGTGCAGTGTGGCAGTGCTCCTTGCGGGCTCCTCCCAGCTCAGGCAAACAGACACACTGGGGAAAGATGTCTGTGCAGTCAGCAGGGGAACGTAATCTGCAATGCACTGCTGGGCTGCTGCTGCTTGTAATGATCCCCACTTTGGCAGTTTGGGAAAGGTTATCATTAGCGCCACAACACTAGGACCTCAACCTCAACTGCCTACATGCAAATGTAAAGAAACCTACTGTATGATTGCGCCATGGTGCTCATCCTACATCATGCTCGTGGACAAATGGTAAGAAATATGGGAAGAAAAAAAGCTGAACAGCTCTTTATGTATCTTCTCATCCCCTGGATATCTTTGTTTGAAGTTATCAGTCAGCCCTGTGTTGAAGCAGAGGATCGCAGGTATGACACATGAGTGATAAGAGACTTTAGGGGCAAAAAGTCATGGTTCTGTATGTTTCCTTGGAAACAGACAATGTCACTTCTCAGGATCTGCTTGTGGGCATACTGTAGGTCAAATGTAGTGGGACCCATGCAGTTCTGTATGTGTGTGATTCTATATTTAAAAGTCATCATTTCTATCTTTGACATCTATAATGAAATAATAAAAATTCCAGTCTAAAATTAAATAACAATGAGAGTTACTTGGTTGCTCGATGCAGGATCTTGTACAGATATCTGAATATTTTACCAGGAATTCTTTCATGTTAATTTTGCAGTGAATATTCTGTTTTTGTTTCAATGAAGTAACTTCTGTTCAACTGTTTAAGCAGTTTATGTTGAAAGTAATATTCAAGTTCAGAAGCCACTGTATAGTGAAATAATAATGGATGGCAGTGTATTATAGTGGTGAATGACCTGTAACCAAAAGGTCACAGGTTCCATTCCCTTGAGTAAGTTATTTAACCTGCATTGCTTTAGTATATATCCAGCTGAATAAATGGATACTATGTAAAAATGCAAGTTGCTCTGGATAAGAGCATCTGCTAATATAATGTAATGTAATGAAATAACAAGGCCACATCCTGGCTGCGTCTGACCTGTACTATCATTCATTGGATGATAAACCAGACTTAGATACAACTGGTGGTTGCTCTGAGATCACAATTCCAGCCCACAATCTGTTAAAAGGAGCAATTAGCACTGTCAGAGAAAATGGAGAGCAAATTCTATTCTATCTATCTGAACATCATCCAGGATAATATTGTGGCAGGATAACTCACAATACATTCCCTGAGTCGCCTGGTCCTGAGCTGGAGGGAATGTTTTAATGAAGTGATTATGACTGGTGTATTCACGAGTTATGGTAATGATACTGAATTGTCATGTTGGAGGAAGGCTAATTAGTGAGTACCATGTTTATATTTCTTTATGGTGGATCACTGAGCATAAGTAGTCCAGGCAGCACTTGGAGATCAGATATTTTCATTGCAATATTTAATTGCATCCATATGTGATAAAGAGCCGCTTTTTTGCATTGGTGAAATGGAAACAAAATAATTCTGTAAATTCTGATTTGAATTTCATAAATATTTAGGAACACAATTCAACATATCAACACACAGAATCAAAGCATAGCAAATCATTTCAGCGTTTATTGGCTAAACCTCCATATTGACAAGTTTGGATACCAGAAAACTGGAATAAAAGTAAAATTGGCTAAACATTACCTGATAAATGATATGACTGGCTGCAGGTTATAATCTATCCTGCAGATGTCAGTAGTGTCCTATCTACTGCTTGGCATAAAATAGCAGTTGTTGAAAATGTTTTGCGAAGGAAGAGAGTTCACAGAATGCAAAATATCATATAGATGAGAGGGAGAGTTCAGGGACAGGACAAGCAAAATGTGGAATTTCATCATAAGTCTAAAAAAGAAGAAAAACATCTTACTGATATTGCTTCAGTTTATATTCCCAGTGGGGTTTTATGTTTCTTGTGTGTTTTCTTTGGAGCAGCTGTGTCTTTGTTCTAGAGTGGGATTGTGCTGATTTTGCACTCAAGCACTCACATTAGTTCTGACAGTTCTGACTGACGCTGATGATTGTGTAAGAATCTGTGTAACAGTGGAATTTCCCTGTGTTTGAAGTTTTTCTTATTCAATTATTTTTGACCTGGTTGTGACTGATTTCTTCCGCTGAACTTTTTCCTGTACATTTAGGGTCTGACTCCCATAGGGTTCATCAGGGGATCAGTGTTTTGATGTCTGTACAATCCTTACATGAAATATGTAATATAAGGAATGAAGAGGGAGGCCTAAAGTCATTAAAGAGATTTCATCATACATACAGTCGGCTCCATAATGTTTGGGACAAAGATATATTTTTCCTTAATCTGCCTTGTACTCCACAATTTTAGATTTCGAATCAAACAATTCACCTGTGGTTAAAGTGCAGATTCTCAGCTTTTATTAAAGAAAATTCTAAATACATTTTGGTTTAACTATGCAGAAATTACATATAGCCCCCCCCCCCACCCCATTTCAGGGCACCATAATGTTTGGGACATATTATCACCTAAATGAAAGTAGTCATGTTTAGTAATTCATTGCATATCTTTTGCATGCAATGACTGCTTTGCTATTCTTGAGCTCACTGCAGTGCATTCTTGCTTCCTAACAATGTATCAAACAGTTGATTTTGACACATATTTTAACTATGGCACACACACTTACATAGCTTAAATTCTGGTTTCACAGTTTCTCCTGTCAGTGGCTGAGATCCATTTAGGACTACAGTGCATGGTTAGTCATATTTTTGGCTCCCATCACCCCTGTATGAGAGGCCCTATCAGCTGAGCCCTAGAGAATGAAAAAGCACTAGATGTAATGGACTGTGGCAGTTTAACATTCAAGCAATTATACAAGTACTAATTTAGCAAGAGCAAAAATTACATTCTTAATAGCCTGGGAAAAGTTTAACCAAAACATAATACACAATTCTCACCCACTGATACACCCACACACACACACACATACACACACACATATACACACGCAATGGACATATTTAGCGCCCTCTGAAATTATTACCACCCTTGATAAAGATGAGCCAAAAATAATATTTGGCTGAGGCTTTTTAATAATTGTAATTTCCAACAAGATAGGTGTCAAAATTATTGGCCCTTCTATTTTCAGTAGTTTGTGTACTCTCCTTCATGGCACAGCTAGGATAATATGACTGAATTGTCTGAATTACCTTTTTTGTGTTTTATAAGATTGGTAAACATATAAGGGAACATTAGAACATCATTACATACAGAATCTTTCAGGATCCTTCAGAGCCTTTAGTCTGCACTCGTGGGCTGCCCTCTTTATTTAAAGTCCTTTTTTTCATTTTTAAAAAAAGTGAACTCATTTTGCCCTTTGCATACAGTCTTCTGTTGCAGCAGGTCTGAGAGGACAAACTATGCACCTGTTTGTTTAGCTAGTCAATTAGGAGTTGTATAAACTAAAGCCTTCAGGCCACTAATCTTAACAAAGTGAATTTCAGCCTGCTGAAAGGCTGATTTAATCACTTCTAATCAGTCTCATTGAGTGAGAACAGAAGTCAACAGTTCTAGGGGATGTTGTGTAACACCTAAAATCCTCCAAACATAAAATCAAATGATACAGCTGTTTGTGCAGTGCTTCTCAGGTGATGGACTGAATTATTATTTTTCTTTTTCTGTAGATCCATTTTTGATTTGATTGAGCTTATGTGATTCCTGAAGCCCTTACTGTTGATTCCTTCACTTTCTTTCCTTTTTGTCTTGCAGTGTGTGATTCCTGCTCTGAACGATGAAAGAGATGCTCTGTAGTCCTGTGCCAGTTTACAGACAAAAATAAATTGCTCAGTTTTAGAGGAAATGGCTGACTTTTTCTGACCGCTCTTCAGTTTCACCACTGAACAAATATTTATCTGAACTGCTCATAAGGAAACATTATTATTATTATTATTATTATTGTAGTAGTAGTAGTAGTAGTAATAGTAGGGCTAATAGTAGTAGTAGCAGTTCATGAAAAGGTTTCATTTTAATACTGAAAATGTTCTGTAAAATTCTGGTTAACAGGCAGATACAGCATTATTAGCTTCAATCCAATGGTAATGAACCCTACTTGGAGAAACATGTATGAAGGTAATCCCCCTGGAAGTGCACACTCATTAATAACCATGGAGCTGCTTCCCACTGTGGTGCTGGCCCACTGCAGTGTTCGTGATACTGATCTCCACAGTGCTCTGAAGTCTCTGCTGCTTCGCTGTCATGAATCTTCAAGTCTCATCCATGCATGTACCTGGATATTTTTATCATATTTATAGCAGTTATATTCGTCTCCAGCTGTGTGCTGTGAGCTGTGTACAGTGCCGTTAAGACTGACAGCTATTTTACTTTGTTAGAAACATTTGCAGCAGAAAGTTTTACTGATGCCTGTTTTCAATAGGTTTGTGTGATATTAAATTCCTGATTTGACAACGAGAGTCTAGCACCCAAAATAATTGAAAGTGTACTCGATTATCTGCAGAGGCTGCTGGTTACTGGACCATTTTCACCTTAACTTTTGTGCATTGACTCACAGGCTCCATGCCACAAAAAGGAATACAACTTATAGCACAAAGTGCCTGAAAACCTCAAAAGAGAGTGAGGTGGTACACAGGAAAACAGAAACTCTTATTATGCAGAGTCTCAGCTAGGCTGCAATGCAGCTGGGCGATTTTGGGTATCTGGGCCTGGTCTAATTAGCATGGCACTCACAGGCACTCTGTCTTCATACAGCAGAGGTGGAGCCCAGCGTGATGAAGTCTCTCCCTTGCCATATAGTGCTTAATGGTGTCAGAATACTGATGAGGATGTGTTATTGCACAGCACCCATGGGATGGGAGTGGACTAGGCTGGGTGCAGATGGTGGTTGGAGAGGTTGTGGGTTAGGGGGTAAAGCTGATGCAGTATATAATGTTCTATTTTTTTACTACAGAAAAACATCTTTCAATTTGTCATCTGGAGTCATGATATCACTAATAGTAACCCTGCAATAATAATAATACAGCAATAATAATAATACAGCAATAATAATAATAATAATATACATTGTATTTATACAGTTTTCATACAGTGCACAGAGTAGCATATACAATTAAAAGACATTTGAATGTTCAAGTAAAGACCAAAATACTGTATAGCAAAAAAATAACAGTTCAGGTAAAATATAATGTTGAGTTGATAGTGTTAAAGCAATTCTAAATACTATACTACTGTAAACCAGTACATGAGTCAATACTTAATATAATCACATTTTTATTGTTAAAAAACATAGCTGCTGAAATTTGGACAACTTGAAGGCAAGGTTTGTTTAGTGTTCCTCAGGTAGTTGTACTTTGACTGACTAAGGTAGTCTGTGAAAGCTTGCTATGCAGATTCTACCGAGGTAAATACTTTTGGCAGCAATGTGGCCTGCGTCAGACCTGCAACAATAACACTATAATTGCCCTTGAGGCTTACCTGTCAGAAACCCTTACCTGGGTTTTGGAGACTCTGGATAACAGCTGCGCTGGCTGACTCTGCCCTCTACTTCACATGTGCACTGACAAGAAAGTGCTCTTTAAATGGCATTCCATTAAAACATTCAGCTCCACAGGAGCCATTTTGTCAATGCATGTATAAATAACAGCTCAGCAGGAGGAACCACTGTGTCTCATGCCTCATGTGTCCAGGCTCTGGATTTTCCGTGATTGCTAAGTGGTTGCATTCTGTTGTGAAAGTTGAATTCTGAAATTCTATGCCTGTGCCCTCACCCTATCCCAAACAAATGAATGAAGAATACATGACCAGATCCACTTTTTCTTTAAAAAGACTTGTCATTTTTGAATAAAAACCCCCATTTACTTCATTTCAGTTCAGTTTCAGTACAACCCCACCCAGTGGGAGAAGGGACTATATACTTTGTTACATAACACATAAGATCTTTTAATTACAAAACCGTTAGGTAGCCTTCCCCTCAGTGTACCTGTATTTAGTTTCTTATGGTTTAGTCATTGGTGAAACAATTTTGGATGTCTCTATGGGGGTTCAAGATATGGTTCAATATATCATGCTCATGCAGCTGTGTATTATTGGGAGAGAGGGGTGAAATGTGTGATAAACCACTTGGGATGATGCACAGAAAACATACACCAGCAAATAAAGAAAACATTCCACCAGAATCATTACCACTGGAACTGACATTCAAAGAGTACTCCTGTCATGCATACTCTTGAGAGCACGAATGAACTAGTGTACACACGTACAATAAAAGAGAATGTGGTTTTTAGTGGTTGGCAGCTTCATGATTTCAACTCTTTATACAAAATATGTGAAGGAAATGCTTAGTTTGTGGAAGGAAATGTAAGGGGTTTTAGCATTCCCTAGAGAGAAACTATGCACAGCCTGAAGAACAGTTGCTTGCATGTTGGTAAAAAATTGTTGATCCTTCACATAGAATACACATGTCCAAACAAAAGATACGTCTCTTGTGAATGTATTTTAGAACTATTATGGTCATATTTTAATATGAACCTTGATATGAAAATTTTGTCTGCTAAATGGTGAAATGTAATGTCTCTTGCAAAAGCCTCTTTCCTGCCTCTCTCAACTTTATTAATATTAGATATTAGATTTGACTTTGACTGTCAAGGTTGCCGGTCTTTACAGTAAACAATAAATACATAAGTTCATTTTGATATTATATTATCATTATCAATATATCATTTTTGAAATTATTCGTATAGGTAATGGCAACACTACATGTGTGCATACTGTATGTGCGTGTGCATATGTATCCGTGTACGCATGCTTTTGTTATACATGGAGAGGCAGAGTGAGGTCTTAACCTCATCCGTATGTTATGGTTCACGTGTCCCTCTACGTGTGAATATTGGGCCTGTTGTCAGTGCCCCATGGCCTGCCATTCGGGGGACAGGAGAGTCTGTGATTGAAAGCTATGGATTACATGACAAATCTCTCCTGTCCTCAACACTAAGCTTCTGAAAATGAAGTGCACACTCCCAGAGACTGACAAGAATATTAAACTCAAGCACATGTGTGCACACACACACACACACATACACACGGACACGCATGCACACATGGACATGCATGCACACACACACACACACACACACACAGGCAGACACATACCCATATCCCTAACTGCTTCCCTAACACATACCCACATGCTAACTGTATCAACACACACTGAAAAAACACGTAGTCTCATCGTCCTCATAAAATATTTATTTTTAAAACAAATTTACCTCTCAATCCCCAATTTTGAATCCACAGATATGCCTCTGAATTCTGTGCAGACCACTCTGCAAATCACCCCCTCACACAGGTGAAGCACTCTGAGGCATTAGCCTCTAACAGTAATGCAGAGGCCACCCAGTACTGTAGGCGGCACTCATTGAAGAAGAGGTGTATTTCTAACAGAAGAAATGTTTGGAGGTACTAATACAGCAGTAACCAGAAGCACACTAAATGCACTGTACCATAGGTAAGACAAGGCCAAATGGACTTGCCTTAGTCAGCTTATAACATAGCCCAGGCTTGAACCTACACCTATTGGGTCTAGCCTGTGCTTGTAGAAATTTTGAACGGTTTTCCAACCTCTTTACTCTCATTGTGTACTTCTAAAAACATAATGTTCCAAACCTGGACAGAAGACATAAAACATTATTAAATATATGTATATGCCAATTTAAGCAACTGCTAGGTGGCTGCAGAAACAGACACTATTGAAGTTTATTGCTATTGAAGGGGGGGGGAAGAAGCACACTTTTGCATGGATCCAATTATCCAATACAAATTTTTGGTTTCCTCAAAGGAACAGATCAAAACACATTTAAAATGAAGTCATTAATGAAGTCATTGTAGCGATACAGGTCCTAATTATGCATGATTTCAAAGCAGCCAAATTACTTAGTACTTAGCAGTAAGTGATTTGAGTGCAGCAGCAATCAGTATACAGAGTACCCAAAATGATGTAGCTGAGCAGAGGATTACTCACTTCATCTCCTTCAGCATCTGTGTTTCCTTTATGTTCATATTAGCTACTTGCTGAAAATAATAATAATAAAAAACCAAATGGTCAGGCATTTCTGCAAATATTAGATAATAGAACGAGCAGGGTAACTTTGAAGGGCTCTGGGCTGAAGGGGACCAGGTCTCTGAATGTATGAATGAGAATAAGCCATGTACTAATGCACTAATTCTGATGCGTCCTGGAGTAAATAATTTAATCTGAGAATAAAAGATTGTGTGTATGCTCCAGGTCATTAAATCATATTAAATACTAATCCAGTCTGCTGACCATTGCATACAATTTATAGTTAAAAGGCTAAAACAAACCAAAAAATACAATACATTTGTGTTGCTGTGGAGCTGTAATTCAAGCTTCTAGCAAATTCTTAAAATTATTTTTTTTTCAGAAGACAATATATTTTTGAACAGAAACAACAGGTACCATATATAAGCAAATGGCTGTTACAGAGTTCTTGATGTGTGTAACAAAGCACATTACATTTTTTTTCTCAAACCACAACAATAGGTGAGTTTCACAAGTAGTGATGTTTTGTGTGTGTGTTTTGAAGAGTGGGATGTGTAATTTAGCATAGTGGATGTGACAGCAGAAAGATTCAAAGCCACAGTCTGTTGCCAATCACTGCAAAACATTGACAGGTCTTTGACAACTGTTGACACATCCCATTACATTTCTGAAAAAGCCCTGAATTACCATTCACTAAGGGAGTTTGAACATAAACAGTAGTGAAATGCAGTAGGCCCAAAGTTTATTATTAGACGCCCCACTTTCCTCTCACCTGGTTTACCATGCAGAGCAGGCCATTTGCTCCAAGTCATGTGCTGAAATTGAAGAGATGTGGCCAAATTCAAATTTCTCTGCATGTTGTGCTTGGCCAACTGTAAAAGTGTTTGCATAAATATTTATAGTTCAATTTTCTTTTTGCTAACCCCAGATTGCAAGGTAACATATCCCTCTTAATAATTAAAGGCACTATATTGCAGCTGCTCACTGGAGGAACTAAACTGGTGACATCTCTGTCAGAATTTATGATAGACAAGCAAAATTCTGCGGCCAGGACCCATTCTCACTTTCAATAAGCAAGCATCGGCAAATATGACATGCATAATGCAGCCAAAAGAGACAAAATGGCTTATCTTTAACCTGTAAAATGTGAACGTGCTCAAATAGAGAGAGAGAGAGAGAGAGAGAGAGAGAGAGAGAGGCCTAGCTGCACCGGGGGGGGGGGTCGACAGCAATAACATAATAACATACAATTCAAATGACTCCAAATCAGCTTATACACTGACATTATGTTTCCAGAGGCTGTATATATTAGCAGTTTTATTATATAATTCTTCGTCATAATTGTTAATATTAATAAACAATAAACATTTTACAAAAAAACATCTGTTTTTATATCATGTCAATAATTATTTTAATTTCTTAAGCTGCACAAGGTCTTCAGTCCCTAGGACACATGAGTTGTAATGTTGATATAGGATAGTGTGCCACAATATTCTTGAGCACAGGATGCAGGTAATAGTTCTAACTGAAAATAAAATTCAGTTGCATTTGTTGAATAAAAATGATATACAAAAAAAAAAAAAAGATATACAAAAACAACTTCACCTCTGACCCATGGCTCCAACTGGTCTGTAACTCATTATGTCCACAGAAGCACCTGGAATTAGGATTAATCGGAGCTGGATTGTCCATTTATGTTTCCATAGTAACCATCAAAGTACCTCGCCTTTGAGGGTCTAATCAATGGCACATCAGCAGGTCACCAGTTCTCAGTCTGAACTAAGAGAGAAATGACTGTGTGACACATACACAGATCCAGCAGACTCCAGATATTATATTTTTATACACTTTTGCAGATATGCTGACCAAAGGGAAAGGCTGAAGTATTTACCTGGCTCATCCCTGTCTGTCTCTCAGAAGAAGCAGACCTCCAATAGAAGAGAAGCCTTTCTGCTCTCAGTGCTGCGCAGACAGTGAGATAGGCTTCCAGAGAGCAGATAGAGAGTTACTATTGATTTCATATTTCACTGTATCCCTACAGCGTACACACACCTGGACTCATCTTGATCCAGATGCTTTACATGAGTTGGTGATAATGATCATGATAAGAATGATGATGAGTAAAATTATTTCTGGCATCCAAAATAGGCAGGCTACCTGCAATGTAAATATGGTAAATAATGAATGTTTTCATCTGCCTTTCTATTGAAATTGCATGGGAAATGGAGATGCTCACTATCAGAGGGTGGATTATGACTGGTGTATTTTGGTACATGGATAATTAATATAGAATATTTAAATGGGTTATTATTATTATTATTATTTGTACACTTTCTGGAATTCAAATTATGGGGCTGTTGTGTTAGAGGCTGCCTGAAAGGCATACTCCACAGCAAAGTATATTTTAATTATAAAAAACATATTTATCCCACAGTTTATCAATAAATCAATCAATCAATCAGTATTGATGCTGCTGATAAGAACTGCCTTAAAACACATCAACATCAGCTACTATACTGTTCGTAACTACAGTAGTGAAAGTTTGCTTCCTGCAGATGTGTAGGAAATCAAATAAGCAGCTAATTATGATGGAAATCTCTTATGCTGCACACATCTGGATTTTACTCAAACAGCTGAAGAGAAAAGATACTCCATTGAGGTGACTCATTTTTTAGCCATTCTTACTAAAAAAACTTTATTGAACTTCATGATTTGCATCCCATTACCAGTCCCAATGTTGACTGTGACACAATGCTGTGGTGAAATATTCAAATTCCTTCCTCCCATTACCAGATCAGCTCAGGCAGAGTTAAGAAAGGAGCAATTACAGAGCATTTGACAGCTACTAACTCCTTTACAGCTAAAATCAAGACAAAGCCACCAACAGTGCCAGAATTGGATACCCCTTAAAATGTCTGAGAAGTTAAAAATGATTGCCTGCCCAGATCCGCAGCTGAGCCGATTACCAATCTTGTGGTGGCTGTCGGAAGCAACTCTGAGGCCTACGAAAAGTAAGCATCTTGCAGAGGCTGATTTGATAATCCTCTTCAGGTGCTATCTATCTGTAGAGACAGGCTTTATGAGTTACACCAACAGGCTGAGAGAACTGCTTATTTACCAGCTTAACTACAGAAACACGGGATCTGTAAGCTCTGACATTGGGAAGGGTTTAATTCAAAAGCTGATAAAACTTCCCTTTCTCATTTCCCCCTTACTTACAGTATTTCAATGGACTGTCACTAGATATAGGCAGGAAGATTAACTGAGAGCTTTTTAGGAATTAGCTGAGAAAAATAAACATGAAGAGGAAGGGAAACAGTGTAACACCACCTTTTCTCTTCTGTCTGACCCTGTCATCCTCCCACTTCCATTATACTTCCTGCATGACTTCATTTGCTTGTTACTTCATTCAGTACATCAGCAGAAATTGGTAACATAAGTGCAGGACATTAAACAATAAGAGTCATTTTTAAATTATACAATAAAATTAAAATATAAAGGTCATATATCGATATACGAAATAATGTGCCATGAGAACATAATCAGATAACAATGTGTGATGAAAGGACCAGGCTGCTCAGCCCACCTCTGATCATTTTGCCTGCAGTGTGGAGCAGAGATTCCAAAGCTGCCGTCTGTGGACCACTGGTGGGCTGCAAGGTACCCCTTAGTAGTTGCTAGGAAAGATTTAATCCAATTTCATGGAAATGTTAATAGCATGCAGAAAATTTCATCTTTTTATAATTTAGTGTGCGGCTGGTTCCACATTATTCACATGCTGAGCCTCTTGAAAAAAAAAAAAAAGTCCTAAAAAGAGGACCTCATCCCTACTGGGCATCAGATATCTGTAAAATAATAATAATAATAATAATAATAATAATAATAATAATAATAATAAAAACTAACCAAGCAGTCACATGAGCCTAGCACCAACCAAATATTCCATAAACTATCTGTGATCTGGTTTAGCTTCAGTCTAATGACATCGTCTGAAATATTGAATTCAGTTATTCTCCTTGGTGGATGTATAAAATAGTCTTGACAGGCAGGAAATGGTTAAGAGATAGAACTTGTTATGCTGGAAATGCTACACCCAGCGGCAGTGCGCCTGTGTACTCGTTTCGCATCCCTCCAGAAACGTTTTATGCGGGAGATAAGCCTCTGAATGATTGCTGGCTCCTTCCTAATGACACGGTGGCAGCAGCTGCAGCAGAACACCAACATGCTAATCGTGTTATAGTCAATTATTCACTATTTTATTGGGCTGGAGCCAGGGTTGGAGCCACTGGCACACAGACAGAAAACAACAGAAGAAAGAACAAAACGCAAACAAAAACATGACAATAGAACTTTAACAGCTTATCAAGGATGCAGCTATATCACGTTAATTTAGAGAGAGAGCATTTTTCGGTTTACGCTAACACATTTATATCAAACTGATTGTAATGTCATGAGTGACACTTACAAACAGAACTATGCAAGTCTCTGGTCTCACATCAAATGCAAAACACACATTTCAAAATACACTTTTTGAAGGAATATTCAAACCATTCATGACACAACAAGCTAATTATATGAATAACAGAGCTCTCAGATGGAATGACTCCACGGGATTCACTATCATGCTCCGCAGATATTTTGTGTAATGCCAGAATGAATTGCACAGTCATGTGTTGTGACTGTCACTTTTGTATTCCAGTGTTAGTCTGTGAAGAGTAACAGTCAACTGATGACTCCAGTGATTTAACTGATCTCTGACACCAATTAAATTTCTGATGCAGACATTGCTTTTCTGAGCCAATTTCACAGACGTGAAAAGCTAGCTGAAAGTAAAGCCACCCCTAAATTAAGTGAACTAGAACTAGACAAAACTGGAAGTTTCTAATAAATGTCTCTTTCAGGGCCTTCAACTCTCACTGCCCTTGGCATCATTTACTTCCAGGAAAGAATCCGTGTCAAAGAGATGGTAGTTTGCTTGAACTAGTTTCTCTGATACAACAGCAACATCTTTTACACTCACACACACATACACACACATTACAGATTACATGTGATCACTGCTTCATCTGGCAGAGAGTCATTCCATATCCTAATCTGCTATCAGTCTGAAATTCATTGTTTTTTTCCAGTTTATCGAAGCAAACTGTCTCTGTTCTGGGATCAGCCTGTCTGAAGCAGCCTTCTATGAAAGTGTATTGCCCACAGCAGCTGGAGAAATTACTGCGTGTTTTCAGTCAGCTTTCCCTGCTGGGAAAACCTTACAAAACGGTTTATTTCTTAAACCGGTCTGGAGCTGTGGGGAAAATGACATAATCCTTTCAAAGCAATTCTGTTGCTGGATAGTGAAGTTATACTTAAGGTTTTCTGACTGCCTGGATGTTGTAGGCTACATGTTTCCATTTAACTGAGGCTCAGTTGCCTCAGTACATGGGCCTATCTGCCTGATACGAAGTTGAGATATAAGAAATGGATGTGTCAAGCAGATGGTAGGTAACTCCTAATGCTTTATGAGTACAAATACACATTAATTTCAGGAGCTTGAAGTCATGTTTTTAGTTTAGCTTGTACTCTTTTTACAGGTAAAGGAAATAATCAGCATTTTTGTTTCTGGACCTACAGCATAGTTGCTGTGTAAGTTGTATGTATATGTATGCGTATGCAAGGGAAAACATAGTAAGGAACCAGGCAGCTTTTTTTGATGAATGGACAAATTCTTCTATTTTTCCTTTTTGAAAATAAGATTTTCCAGGGCAATATATTTGTAACGAGGCTTTTTGCTACATTTGTTTAAGACAAACACAAACAGAAAATACAGGGCCAGAGAGTATCATAAGGATCAACGGAATATATGTCTCATTTATCACCTGCCCAAGGGGCAGAGCAGATGTTTTAAAGTTTTGCACTAAAGGGGGCCCAACTGGCATTATTACAAAGTGGTGCTACTGGAAAACAGAATTATATGATTCTGCTGGCAATATAATACATTGAATATTGAATAAACCTTTCGCCTTGTTTATTGTTTTTCAAAATGGGAAATTGAAACTAACCTCAATGCACATTTTCAGAATCTTTCCAAAGATGAGGAAAGTCAGTCTTGGTATGTGCCCATGGTAATCGGGAATGTTTGGGGCTCCTGTTGGATTAAAAAACCACAAAGGGTTCAGTGCACATTCTGTTCACAAATCCTGAACATGTCAGTGTTGGCAGGCTGGCAGGCTGGCAGGCTGGCAGGCTGGCAGGGCGGTGTATAATTTGCTGTTGCATTGGCCAGGACAGGGGATTCCTTTCAGCAGGACTGTCCCTGCTGGTGGACAATGGAGGGAAAGGAAATGTGCAGCACATGCTAGGTATGAGAGCCCATATTATGGGCCACACAGGACATTCTGATGAAACTACCAGTATGATTGGCCATTCCAAACTGCAAGTGGAAAAGGATAAATACTTAAAGGAGAAAAGAAATGCACATGCATCGCAGTCTGTAACCTCGAGTGACCCACTTACTGTACCTGTGGGTCATTAAGCCCTTGATAATAGTCATATCATATTGCATTAGAGAAGGAGCCCTGAGTTGTATATTAGAACTATCATTCATGTCTTTTTTATTTACAAGGTCCAAAGTTATTCCCCCAAATCCCCTATGCCCCAACTAATTTAATCACCCTGTTATTAATATGGCCTCATTGTCTACTGTTGCAGAACCCCCCTGCAGTCTACTTCAGCATTGTATTGACGTTTGGACATTTGCTATGGCTGCTGCATGTTTTACAGTGTCTCGGTGATGAATGGCTGTTCTGAGAATACCCTTGAGTGCAGTAAATGGATGACATATCCCAATGCTCCTGGCATGAGTATAGCAAAAGCCATCCATCATTTTCTATAATCAGATGGCAGAACAATTTTGGGGGTATTCACAAAATAGTATCGGCAGAGGAGTATGAAAAGGGATATAATACAGTAAAATGGGTCTATCACAGTGAACAATGTGAACCATCCAGGGTTCTCACTGGTCCAAATTGTAATAGTAAATGAGCTGCATTTGCATTTCTGAGATGGAATAGAGTGAGCACAGTCAATAAAAGCACACATATTTTATATGTAATGAAACTATAAAAGCTTACCGTGTCTCGACAAAGGCTATGAGTAACTCCTGGGTTAATGATCAGTCAGTCCCAGGTGTGTGTATCTGCAGTCCAAGGTCCTGAAGACCTCTTCATTTTCAGTAAAGATAAGCATTTAAAATAGAGAAGTGTACTAAACGACATGAGGCCGACGTGAAGTCTGTGAGTGCAGCCATGTTTTGTATGTAAATAAACAGCATTAAACATGTCATCGTGTTTGCTCCAGGGGGCCAGCAGCCAGAGTCCTCTGGAGCCTTGCTGTAAGAGGGCTGCAGCAGGTGCGGTCCTGCAGGGGAAACACCATCACTATTTGTCTGCTTTGGCCCTTGGGCTGCGCCAGAAACGTTTCAGCGGTCCTATGGGGCCAACTCACGATTTGATGCACAGCGTTTGAGTGCTGCTGAACCTGAAAGCCCTTCCAGGCTAATGGCCCCACTGCTGGTGTCCTTCCTGAGAAATATAGGAGCAATATCTCCAGGCCCACGACTCTGCCGCCTCGTCTTGTAACACAGCCGCGACAACAAAGTGCCAATGATGTTCTGCTTGCAGCATAAATAATGCATGACTTTATTAATAATTGATAGTGCGCTTTATATAATTGCTTTTTCCTCTGTGTGTTGAATAATTGAGAAGGAGTGCTGTCTTCATGGCCCGGCACGTGTTATCAGCTTTTCTTTTTTTTTTTAAGGGGGACAGGGTGTGGCGGTGCCTGTGTGAGTGAATTTCTGTGTGACATCTTCCCTTAATCCTTCCTCCCTGTTTCTTTTTTTTCAAATTTCAACCTCTATTCTGCCTGCTAAATCATTTCACAAACAAAATCATCGTCTATGATGTCCCTTTAATTCAGTCACTTTCATTCATAATGTCATCAGTGTTTTTTATATGTTCCCATGCACTCTACAGTGGCTAATATATTTAGATTATATTTCCTTCCTTCTTCCTATATTTGCTTCCTCCTCTCTGTGCAACCCTTTTGCAAAGACTCTGTGATCATCCCATTTTTGAAGGATGCTGTATCAATTAAATACATGTGCTGTGATTCACATGTCAGAGCTCGGTGTTATAAAGAACTTGCTACAGATAGACTGTGGGGCCCCAGCAAATGAGTCCATGATTGAATGTGAATGATTGTGAATGTGATGTCATAGCCTTTTACAAACTTCCCATACACTTTGGAAACTCTGATGCTGTCAAACTTAAACTTTAGATTTTTAGACCTTTTTGGAAAGAGAACATACATATTTTTCAGTATGTATCAGCATCATTTACTTAAACTGTCTTCATTTTAATCATGTTGTGGTAGCTGTTATTGTATGACCAGACCAATGTACAATGTCTATGTACCGTCCAGTGTTATGCACTGTGATGTAATGCCACATTCTCGTTTTCAAGGTTCTATTAAACTGCTCGACCACAGAAGCTTTCAGATTATTACCTGTGGCAAAATGTGTTATCTCGTGTTGCTTCATTGCCTTTTGGAATCCCTTGTTGAAAAAAAATGTTCTTGTGAGCAAATGTCTTCAAAGGCCCGAGTCACTTTAACCCCACTCTTGTTCTCAAGAAGACAAATCCAAGCAAATTTAGAACATATATCTGTTATTCATCAATCATTTGTAAAATTAAAATTTGAAATTTATTAAATTCCATATTTATTCTATATTTATTTTTTCCATATAATGTCTCTCTGACAAAACGTTGGGAAGTTATGAACAGATATTTATGAGTATGTTCTATAAATTTAATCTCACACACATGCGCATACACACACAGTAGTGCTGTCTCACAAAACAATAATATTTGCAGAAAAAACATACCATAATTCAATATATTTTCTTTGTATTTTCTGCATTCTAAGAATAAATATCATTTTTCAGATAAGTTCCACCTGGAAGGCACTGGCTAAAGCTAGTAAATGTTATATTTATATCCATATTATATATTTACATTTATATTCATATGGCCTTTTATGCCACCCATCCATCATAATTATTTTATACAAAATAAATTCTAAAGAAAATTATCTGTCTTCAGCCTCAAGAAATGCTTGTTAAGTGATTTAAAATACTGAATTAATCTGACATATTTGACTTCTCACTGGATATATTCTAACCGCAATGGGTTCAGCCCTATAAACCTTCAGGTTTATTACAGAAAGTGTGGGTATATTCTGGAAACCAGTTAATGGATTTCATGAATGAAATAATGAATCCCTTCAGCTATTAAGGAACAGATTTCAAGAGGCCCTTCCAAAAATTCATATTTGAAATAGTTTGATTTCAAATATGAACATTCCTTGCACCACTCCCCACCTGATCCTTTGTTGTCAGTTACAGACGCTAGAACCCTCACATTGTTTGTGACCCCAGCACGACACTTTTGTGAGATTCTGTGCAAACAAATTACATGGACTGCATAACACCCTAAATTATTAATGCAGGTCCTGTTTTTCTGAAGTATTACATCTGCAGCCACAGGCAGACCATGGCCATCATTCTCAGGGTGAAGGTGGGAGATGACATCAGTAGAAGGGAGCTGTGACGTAAGAGATTATATGAAGATGAATGAGCGCTGACACGTCTTCCTTCAGAGCGTGCGTTTGTGTAATGTTTCTATGACTTTCACAAATGAGGAGGCATGAACACCTGTCACAGAGCCAGAGAAACCTGGAGGGAGGGAATGAGGGATGGAGGGAGACAGAATGGTGGGCGTGTGTCAGTCAAAGATGCCTTGCTGCTGTAAGGATTTGCAGAGATAGTGGTGATGGTTTTGACAGTAGAAGTGACAGTGATGTAGTATAAACAATGCTATCCTGCTATGGGTGCTTTCTGAGATTGGATGCTCATTATTTTTAAAAAAGCAGAGCATGCTGATGGGATTAACTGTGAGTCTTTGCCCTCAGCTGCAAATAACCCTCATGCACAGCCTCACACATTGCCTAATTCTTTTTTTTTCATTCAAATATTCAATTGTGTTGTATATCTTCATGACAGAAGGTTTTTTCTTTTCCTTGTATAGTGCAGTATGTCAAAAAAGCATATGAATGTTTGGTTGAACAGAACAAGTGAACAAGTTTGTGATTTCTTTAAATAGAAATGTAGAAATCCATGTAATGTATATAGTATAAGCATGCTATATTTATGTGTGTGACAGTGAATGGACACATAACAGTGACAACAGGAACATTTTGTATTGCCATTTTCTGAGTTGGTGATGGAGGACAAGTAATAATGATTATACTGCATGTAGGCATGGTAATAGGTACATGTTTAAAACTGATTTTATGATAAATTATTTCCCCCTTTGACCTAGTGTCCAAGCCTAACCATGTTGCATGTGTGCTGGGGCCAATGAAAGCTCCAAGACTATCCGGGTCAGGCAGGTCTTATTGACCCTGGACCTCTAAACTCTACTCCCACATCCACACAGACACAGTGGTGGTCCCTCACCAAAGCCCCTGATAGAACACCCCCCAACACTGTTCTGGTTGCTTCCTCTTGGCATTAACCTTTAGAACACCCCTTAACATCTCTAAGCACTCCAGCTGGACCCTTGAGTGAAACCTCGAAAGGCCTAACCCAACTGCAGGCTGTGATTGGTTGTTACATATCTAGCCTATTGCAGGAGTTTCATATTGGGGTATGGTGACCTATGGAGGTCTGTGAAGGATGGGCAGGCTAGGTGGTCACCAGCAAAAGGGGAAAATTGTTCTATTTTTAGAATATGTTGTACTTTTTAAAACTGTTTATAGATACATTTTATAATGGTATTGCTGCAAGTTTCTACATTGATAAATATATTTTCCAAAACCAGTGAATGAACAGTGTCCTGCAGCTTATGATAGATGTCAGATAAAGGTCTCAAACATTAACATAATCTTTTTATTATCCTATAAAACATTTCTCAGATCAAAGCACCTGCCCGCAGACCTCCTGAATCATTGTTTCAAACTGAAGCAACAGAGCTGTGAAAGTGAATACACGGATTAGCTGTGGGAATCAATGTCTCTGCAATGCTCAGGGAAACTGGTTGTTAATTAATTGTGATATTTATTCCTGAAGGTCAGTCCAGAAAAAATTGATGTATCTGGTGGTGGTGAGAGAGAGGTTAATGGTGACAGGGGAAAAAACAAAAACATAATATGTAGTAAGCTGCTACTACTCTAGCCCCCAACCAGAACTTTTTTTTTTCTGCAGCTGGCTGTGAGGAAATATGAGAACACTTTACAGCCTACAGTTATATTTTATACAATTAGCTTGTGCCGTAAGTGGGAAGTCTGTTGTGCATATACATTAAGCATTAATTGTTCAACTTTAAAACTGAAGTTTGCATCAGAATGAAAAACACTCTCTGAACACCTCTTGACATTGACATTCTTATTACCATCATAGGATGTAGTCACCGAAGGAGTTGGAGAAGGCGTTAGGTGCTTTAATGTCTTACATGTGCTCAGAATTAATTTTTACAGTTTCAGTCATTGCTATGCTAGTGATTTTCAGTAATAAGCAGTCCCAGATAATCCTTATGAACATGGTCGTTTGTAGGTGGAAACAATTTAATTAGAGGATCGTTTGTGTCAGACAAAGGACTTTGTTTGTTGGATTTATCAAGGGAAGTAATTAAAAAAAAGATGCAATTTAAGCTAAAGCCAAAGTAGCTGTTCTAAGAAAAATGCCTCTTGACAACAAACTTGAAAGGAATTTGCTAGACTGTGACTAATGTGCTTGAGCCTTAAAAGCAATTAAGTAGAAGATAGATAAATTATAACTGACAGTTTAATTTGTCTACAGCAACAGTAATAAATGAATATCATGCACCATGTCCCTTTGACTTACCTATGACCAGTAAATTAAATATTAATATGGCAGGACAGATGATATAGATTTTTGCAAAAGTTATACTCCATATATTTTGTAACCTATTATTCACAGATAATTGCTCACATAGCATTCAGTACACATTTTATCATACGATAAGAACTGCTGTGTTAATACTATGATCGAGCAGCTAACATTAGTAACAGAATGTTCCTTGCTAGTTTCACCTTACTTTCACTACTTTGCCTTCAGTAGTTTGACTGATTAATTCTCCAAGTGGATAACTAAACTCAAATGAGAAGGTAACATTTTTAGAATAAGTAAAACTTATTTTCCCAAATATGAATTTCTATGTGTGTATGTGTTTTCCTTTGCAGTGCTTAGAATGGTATCGCAAACCCAGAGAGCACGGCTCAGCATTTTAATTTCAAGGAGTTGACAAAAAGTTTTCCTTTAGGACACATGTCTGCAGAATTAATCAATTGAATCTACAGTTACTCAGAATCCCACCCACCCCTGCCCTACTGCACAATGGAGGGGAGAAGATGGGTGTTGGAGAGGAGAATTCGCTCTCTCTGGACAGTGTTATATCAGTGTTGGCTGTGAGCATTGTGTCACGCTACGGGGGCTAGGACCCAGGCGCAGAGTGGGAACAAACACGAAACTCAAAAAATGTAGATACAAATAAGACTTTACTAACAAAAAAAACTGAACAAGCAAAGAGCCACAAGGGGCATATAACAAAAACTAAAAGAATACAAAAAAACAGAACTTCACAAGAACAGAGAACAAATGGCAGGAGCGCAAGCAAGTCAAAACCACAGGCCAGAACAAACACAAGTAGGGAACAAACACAAGCAAAAACAAGGAACCAGCACCTGAGTCAAGGGAACAAAGAACTTAAATAGACAGGGGTAACCAGACACTGGTGAACTCAAAGAACAATCAAACCAGAAAAGGAGGGGATAACAAGACACAGGTGAGAACAATGATAGAATAATTGAAAGCAATAATACAATTAACAAGGGAACGAGCCGGACACAAAACAGAAGTGCCGCCGTCTGGCGGCCCAACAAGGAAAAACAGAGACAGAAACACAGAACCATGACACATTGCTCCTCTTCTGCCAAACTTTGACTAATGCTATTGTCAGGGAGATGTTTCCAGTGAGTAATTATACCAAGCAACGTGATCATCTTTAAGGTGTCACATTCTTTAACAGATTCATCAACAACCGGTAGTATATCCAGCCTTTGACCTAAAACACTGTAAAATTGAAAAAAATAAAATAAAAATCATTTTTTCCCCCAAATGAGATTCTTGCATGCCATTCCAAAGTTCTCGTGATGTGCACACACAGAATTCCTTCCCTGAGAACTTTAACAGAGAGGTTTTCTCTCTCTCCCCTGTCTATGAGGGATGGAGGAGGTGTGGAGAGTGGGATCAATCTGCCCGTGACAGTGCGGTGGCTCATGCACTCTTCATCACTACTGCAAATCTCCCTGCTCATTCTCAGATGTGCCAAAGTGAGGGATGACAGTGGAGAGGAGGAGAAGTGATCTAGGAGTTTCTGTCCATAGCCAAGCCCTGCCACCCTTCTCCTGACACATGCCCAGCTTTTATTTAGCCATGAGCATAATTCCACAGAGAGATAATCCCGCTCAGTCATACCAGCAACTATTTGTCTCTTCTTTACTGAGTGATTTTCTTTGAAGTGAAATATGAATGTTGTTAAAATGGTAAGATGTTTAAAATCTAGCGTCCTGAGAAACTATACTGCATACATGAACCTCCGGAGAACATGTCACAGGTACTGACTGCAACTAGTTTCTATCTGATACGTGTTACTGTTTCCTCTCTAAAACAGCAAACTGAATTGATGAAAACTTACATTCTGGTGGCTTCGATCAGATATACTGTAAAATAATGACATTTGATTTTGAGATAATATTTGATCTGATCATGGTCAATATGATGTTCTCATACACATACAGAATGCAACATACTCATATATGTGCATTCTGTATCGAAGGCTAATCCTGTTCCAGCTCTGGGATCCATTTCCATGCCCCTCCTACATACTGTAAGTGCCTCTTGGAGTGATGCATGAGTGCTCTCAAAAGGCGATGTTAAACATTTAGCATGAAAATCATGGGTGGGGGGCAGGGGTGGGTGAATGCGGTCTAGGTGGAGTGCTGAGTCATGAAGCCCATGGTTGTGTGGTCAGTGCCATGCTGTAGCCTGTATGGTATACTGCACTTCTCTGCCTCCCGCAACAACAATCCGAAGATGAAATCAGCAGAATTTCTTGTTTCTACATGTACTTTAAAACAGCTCTGGAAAGGAAGTTTGAAATTCAGTGTAAATCCCGTTCATCACATCCCAGGAAATCCCTTCAATTTTACAGACGGAAAATAAGCTGTCAGAGGCCTATGATGTTTTATTTATCCATATTTTTAGCCGAAGTGAGAGCCAGATTAGCACGTCCTCCTTGTGAAGCTGAAGACAGCTTGGCACCTGCAGAGCTGCTGACAAAATGTGGAGCTGCCTTTGATTGCCATTCAGTGGCTGGGTGGTCCCAGCATGGATGCGGCCTGTGTTTGTGGTTTGGCGCCTGGACCAGTTGATTCAGTGCTAATGAATTAATAGGTTAAGCGAAGGCTGGCCGGAAGCCACCTGGCAAACTTGAGGTTTGTGTTGCAGTTTGGAAGTTCTAATCCAATTACTCCTTCTACCCCCGATTGTAGATCTTGCTTAAGGGTTCAAGGACCCACTTCTGCCTGGGTGCTCAATATGCACTCACAGCCACACACACCTACGGTCAGTATACACCTAGAGACCAGCACATACACTCATGTTCAGTTCCTAAAAATACAGTGGACCCTGACAACAACATCCACATATTATGCAGAAATATTCAGATATACAAAAATATTCTGACAATTTCTGCATTTTAAGAGTTTGCAGGCTTTATTTTTTGTTTCAGTCTTCACAAGCTATTTCTCAAATACATGTTCCTGATTGTAATCAGTATACCTAAGCCCTATTGTCTGTGTAATCCTAAATTAAAACAGATTTTTGTGTTGTACTGCAGAGTAAGGAGTGCACAAGTGTGCTAATGGCTTTCAGTGTCCCCATTCAAATTTTTAAAACCCTGAATTTTGATGGAAATATGACTGAGTTCGGTGCAAACTGAGGACTCGGTTCTCAGTAATGAGCTATGCAATGATAAATGCCAGCAAATCCCTGTGTTTATTTGTTTATTTATTTATTTTTGTCATATTTTGTCTGTGTTAAGGAGAAGAAAAGTCCCTGAAGTAATCTGTCAGTAGTGATAAGGATGAAAGAATCAGTGAAAGTGTTTTGGTTTAGAAACAGTGGAAATCAATTTCAGCTGATAAAAACAAGCCAGGAGGCAAGATTTGTATTCTCACCACAATGCTAATGGACTAATTTCAGATACAATTTTGCCTTAATTCAAATGCAAGTAATCAAACTGATAAAGAGGCTACATTACTGGACTTTCAAATGGAATTCAAATTTAGTCTTTAGTCTGAGTTTTTTTTTTCTTTTCTGTCTCATGTGATTATCACTGTATGGAAGGAAAATAAAACTGTGTCCTGCTACTTTTTAATACAGTTGTGAATATCATTAGTCATTGAAACCTAAGGTGCCCATTAACTGAACCCATGACTGCGCACAAAAATAACTTTAATTCATTTTCTTTGTAGAATTAATTCAATTTAATTTAAGAATTAATTTTCATAACTTTCATAACAAAAATGTGTACATTTAATAAATGCTGCCTACTGAACACAATACCTGATCTCAGATCTTCAGGGTCCCTGAAACCACTGACCTTTAATGGAGCTCAAATGCACATCTTTACTGTTCTCTCTGAGCCAGTGTTGCTTTCGTCAACTAAAATTATGACAACATTTTTTGATGATAATGATGAAGGCAATAACATGACGAAAATGTTTTTTTGGAACAATGACAATGACCAATGCGTTTTGCATGTTAAATGAGAAAAATATGATGAAAGTTAAAGTGTTATAGCTTTCACAGTAGGTTCGATATTCTTAAATTCTGATCTAATAGAACTAAACGAAAGCTAAGAAACTAAACAAATAACTGTGATATAATGACTCACAAATTATTACAAGCACTAGGTCCAGAATGGGTTCCTGTGCTGCTTGTACACTACAGTATGATGTCTGTGTTGACTGATGCTGGGGGGATTGGGAAATGACTAAGAGGGAGGCCTAATGCATCTACCCCACATTGGCAAGGGAGTCGTCAGCCCACGCCTGAGGTCATTTCCCCACCTGTAAGCACAGTTTTCTCATGCCCTCACTGAACTGCCATTACTTCTCATTATTTCCTCCAAGGGACGGAACAAGAGGTCGACCAAGGAAACACTGGTCCAACATGGGTTGGCCACTATGGTTTATGGGCCGTGGCGGCAATCCATCTCGCTCGGACGGAGCTACAGGACGAGGTCCCTAGTCGAGGGAGAGAGGCACGGTGTGTGACCACATCAGTGCAGAGCACACCGAGACACAGGCCTTCCCACAATGCCCCTGGCCATCCCTCATGAGTGACAGCTTCCTCAGCTATTCATCATTACTGAGAATGGACTGTACCATAGCTGCACAAAGGCCTTATGGTACCGAGGGCAAGCCGTATCATTGGGAAAGAGTGGGCTGGGGTGGGTACATTTACTGAAGCCAAGAGGGGAAAGAGGCTTATCCATTCAAACATGGCAGAACTAATTTTCATATGGGTTATCTAATTTGTCCATTATGCTGAATTGTTCACCACAGCAGCTAGAATGGATAAGACCTAATAATTCAGATTAAATTGGACTTAGTTGTGAGACACATATCATAAGCACCCCTTGTCCATGTACACACAAACACACACACACACACACACACACACCATGTGTTTATCACACAATCAGCACCTTTCCCACACCTGCCAACTTTCCTGTATTTCCGATGAGATTGATTTTCACACCCATCTCACAGCCTAACACCTTGTTATTCACATTATGAATATCTGGGTCATAATCATAAATTTTTTGTTTGGGGGTGGGGTTGGGGGGGCATGAGGGGTTATTTATTCATTTATTTCCATTGCATTATTGTCTGGGAAAAGTAGTTCCTCATTTATTGTGCTGTGTTAAGCTCTCATTCTACTGTAGCAGTGAAAGTTAAATAAGAATTGCATCCTTCATTTGAATTATATTTTTCATAAAAAGTGTTTTTAAGATAAAACAGGTCTAGTTGTTGTCATAGTCTAAATCAGACACAGTGCACATATAACATGAGTTTGAAGGAAAAAGAATCTGATATTGTTTTCACTTTTAATATCCTTTTTCCTTTTTTTTTGCTCAGGCTGTCTTACCATTTGTGTTTGCTTGCAGGTGTAACATTAGTAGTAATGTATGCTTGAATTTTTTAATTAAAATGATTTGCCCTGTGGATCAGCTACTTGGAAATGAAATAAAAGTAGTGAACGATTGGGGAGTTTGGATGAATGAGTGGATTTTTCCTGCCAGTTTTGCACCAGCCCCTGGGAGGAGCTGTAGCCTAGCACAGACAAAGATGCCCCTTATTCACAAATTCCTCATATACTGTAGGGTTGTGAAATCAGACTTGGAAACAGTACAAATTCTGCTCCAATATCTGTACTGCAATGCCTCCCTCTCTGCCCAACCCCCAAACCCCTCACGGTAGTGTAGAAAAAAGAAACCAATAAAAACGTAAATGTATCGGGGCTCGGGCAAATTTTTTATTTCCAAACCCTGTGCTTTTTAACGGTGCTGGAGGACATAAAATATTAAAGGGATATCCTCACAGAGCCTAGTTTATCTGCCAAATTTACAGCTGCGTGTAAAACCATGGCACTGTGCCAGTGAAAAATGTGGGTTTGGCAGATATAGAATATTAGCTGTAGTGTTAAAGTAGGTCATGGTTTGGCCCCAGTGGGAGATATGTTGTGGTTTGACTTGAAGAGGCTTAAAATGGGTTCGGCACTGTTTTATCTCTTTAGAAAAGTACAGAGGAGGGAAGAGGGAGATGGGGGGTTAGGGAGGGGGTGTGCTCCAATGCAAGGTCATTCAAGATCTCTGTGTACAAATATTGTGTGTCTTTACAATATTGGAAAACTTTGAAGTGGCACCATAGTTTTTTTTTCATTGTCATCACTTCCTCACCTGGGTGACACTAGTCATGTCTCCATTCTCTCAAACACCAGACTGTAGCAGCAAAGTTAGCTCAGTGCCAATACAATTTAGCAAACAATGAAAGAATGAAGAAATACAATATACTTTTGTATGAAGCAATTACTATGGTTTGTGGGAATACAGCTTGGATGTGTGGCATATAAAAAATAGCAGCTGAAAAGTGATTTTCAGAATAAAATATCTGCAATACTTAAGTAGTTAAGCAATGATTGCATCATAAATATTTTACAGTTACTGAACCTCCATTTACCAACACCAGGGGTTCTTTCAGCCATGTTCCCTGCAACTTCTTCCAGCAAATATTTTCACTTACAATCCTCCTGGATTCTGTAAGCATTCTTTTTCATTTTCAGATATAATATTGCATCAGACACACATGGGTGTAAGTCAAGCAAAAAGCAACAATAACAATAACAACAAAACTAAATTAGTTCCATTTTGTTACATATAAGTCTGCAGCACATACACATTTTTGATTAATAAAAGATACAAATTACATTGAATTACATGAATTAATAAAAATGGGAACTAAAAGGAATCACCTTACAACATGTGAAAGTGGAAGTATATACTCTAGCTGATATAGACCCATGACAACATATCTTCTTAAAAATAATATCTGAAATTACTATTACAATATGGCAGGTAAATAAAAAAGGAAAGGTGGCCATTTTATACAAACAAGTGCTGCAGAGGGATTGGTGGGTAAGATTCCTGCACTGTCCAATTTGTTTTTCCTTTAGTAAGTAGGAGAGACTAAGATTAGTATCAGTGTTGCTATGTTACCTCCCATGGTGACAAGCAGAGTATGAGCTAAACTGCTACTCTCGGTTAGCCACCGTTGCTGTTTAACAGGAGAAAAGAGACGCACATATAGGTTGGTGGTGGAGAGGCACAAGCAAATGGTTTGTAGTGTTTTTTGATTGCCAGGACTGGAAAACATATGTTCCACAGTAATTGTAGAGTCTTTGCTTTTCCTTTTTTTCTGCCCACACACAAAGAGAAACAAATCAGCATTCCACTCTAAAATGGTTATTTTGGTTATTCTTCCTGTATGTAAATGAACCGGTATTTTTATCAGTTCTGTAGCATAATATGCCCTATAGTAAGCATGCTCCTATTAAAGATTGTCTGTTCCAATGATAGATGCCCCTTTCCCTGCTGGTGATTCCCAGCCTCTCAGGCATTCAGCATTGGGAGATTCCCCCCACTGACATTTTATCCTTCCTTCTCCCCTGAGGTGGAAATCAATACACCCTCATTTAACATGACAGTCTTGTTTGCATGTCACCGTTGATGTTGTGTACCACTTCTCAGCCAATATGAAAACATGACAGCATCAATGTGATGGCCATTTGAATGTATGTGCCCATGTGCACTGCAAACCACTGCCCTTTATCAATCAGTGCATTTAATGTACGTCACCATGGTCAAACAATGTTTAATGTATTGTGCTAATATAAATGCAGCAGATGATCATAGTTTTTGGAATTTACACACCACATCAACTGTCAGATAGCAGCATAACCTTACATAGAGAATAGAAGGTGAAATGAATTTCACCTCTTAAGGGAACATGCTCATGAGAATCTTTTAGAAAAATGTGTAGGGGTGGAAACTTTTGACATGTCATTTTCATTTTGATAAATGTTATGAAATCAGAGAAACTTGCCACTCTGTTTGGAGGGCTGGCAGAGAGAAGACAGAGGAATTACAGTAGTCCATCACACAAAGTAATAACTGTTCGTTACTGGGTATAGTGAGAAAACGGATTCTTAATAAACACATTTTTGTTTATTTAAAACAAAAAGGATAAAATACGTTTTTTGAGCTGCATGTGTTCTTTCTGCAGAGACACGTTTTAGCTGATGCACTGAGCGTACCCTGCACTGAAGGCAGAACAGCAGGCAGCTCTACTGTAGCCGGTGTTATCTCCTCCGCAGACTGCCTGCTTGAGTCTCAGGTGGAAAGAGATGTAATTAACTCAATATATCTTGGCCAGTCAGCTAACGCAGCCATTTATTGCTCCCGACCGTTCGGAGGTTTTGAAATCATTTCTTTTTTTTCTTTAACTACCTTATAGTGGCACCGGTTTGACTCTGATAACATCAACACTCATTTCTGCTGCTGTTTTATGTCCCAGAAAGGGGCTTCCAGAAGCCTGTCATTTATACCATTATTTTAGATTTTCCAAATAATAGTATGCAGTTTTAAGGGAGTAAAACTATAGCAATGATTTACTTGGAAGAAGTCAAGCCTGCCAATACAATATTGTGTGATTTCATTGAGTTTGAGCGTCATAGCCAGAAAGGTGCAGTCTCAGCCATTTGAATGCGACCAGGGAAATTAAATTGAAATTAAATTATATTGGGCTCTTAAATAAATAATCATAAATGGCCAATTAATGAACCTTCCAAAGGGAACTTTTTTCAGTGTAAGATGTTATGAAAACAACATTGCATAGACATTTTGCTACAGAGGTGAGAACAACGGAAAAAAGAGATTAAACGCAAGGAAATCAAGGATGAAGAAAAAATATTGACAACTTCTCCTTGGTCCCCAAAACAAAGAAATACCTCAGCATTTGTGTCATACAGTGCACTTCTGATTAGCCTCAGCAGTGCAGGATAGATCATTTGTTCCCCCCACCCCTGCTGCTTGTGTTTCCCTGTGCTGGGAAATGGAGGATAGAACGGTGAGCGGGGCGGGTACTGCTGATGTTTCTGCTGCAAACAGGGCTGAAACTCTGGAGGCTGCTGCCGGGAAGAACTGCAGCGCAAACTTTTAGCCCAAACAGCTCCCATAATGCAGCTGCAGCTCCAAGCCCCATGGGATGTGTTGGTACATTTTCTGTCTTGTGTGGGGGGTGTCCTCTCTAGGGATCAGCTAATCCTCCTACCTCTGCAGTCTTGTTCACCTCTGCTAGTTCAGCAGCAGAGGCTCATTTATCCAAACTAAGGATGAAAGTAACTCGCTGCAGCAAAGTGTTTTTTTCTTCATCTCCACCTTCAAAGGGAGCCTCACTGCAGAATCTTTAGCTTTTTTCTGTTATGGCTTGCCGTTGTATTTGCCCCGTGTTTGACACACACACACACAAAACCACTCAATGTTACGAACATAAATTCATGCATTGACCGAGGTACTCTGACTGGGGATGTTAAAACATTAGGATTCACATGCTGCTCCTGATCTCATTTCTGTATGATTGATTTGGAGATAAGCTCAAAAGGCAATCACAGTCCATTTTTTATATCATTGCATGTGATCCCTTTGCATATGATGGTGGAATTGTGGCTCTCTCTCTCTCTCTCTCTCTCACATACACTCACACACACACAAATACATTTAGAGAGGTCCTCACTAATTTAAAGCTGGCTATTTAAAGTTCACTATCAACCTAGCTAACAATGGCCAATTCTCCTATCATCCTCACAAGGCATTAACAGTAGCCTGTGGAGAAAGCTTTGATTAGCCTATCCAATATTTAACTGCTTCCCAAAAAATAGGAAAATGAGATCACATAAAACAAGGTTTGCTCTTCAATGTGGCAGATAAGAAAGGTCCTGTGTGCTGGCGAAGAACTGAAAATTATTCAAGGCTCTGACTATCCTTCAGTCTAAACTCAAACCTTCTGCATGAAGGAGTTGCCATTAATACTGGACAGGTTTATCAAGTAATTTCTTAAATGATTGCCAGATCACAAAATGACACAAATTAATTCATATTTCAAAAGCTCAGTTGGCTGCAGCTGTGATTTTTCCATGTGTATAGTAAAATGGCAGCTAGCAACGTAACCTTCATCAAAAAACATAAATAAAAGACATCAATTTTATTTCACTTGAGTAGACTGTGCCACCAAGTGGCCAGTATATTTAACCTTCAGAAGCAGCATTTCACCGTGGATTATGTGCTAGAAATTCTCATTAAAAAAAGATGTGTAAAATTGTTTCACTGTCCAGAACTGTAACTACTGTACTTCTCTCTAAACTATACTAAAATAAGCACAGATTTGCTCACAGACCTGATGTCAATAAGAACTACATTATTACAAAAATAATTCCATTCAAGTGAATTGAATGTACTCTGCTTATATGAATATACAGAACCTCTTGTAAGAATAAATTAATCTGAGAATTACCAGTAGAAAGGTTAAATGCTTTCAATGATTTACATTACATGTTTTTTTTATTTTTATTATTATTATTTTTTGTCAACTGCAATATCTGACAAAATACACCAAACTGCTTTCTACACCTGGGCAAAATGCATAAGCCATATATAAGGTGAGATTTGTGAATTGCTAACTAGTTGTTTTACCAAAGGAACTTTTTTGATTCGTTTGGATTCTTTGCCGCTGTCACACACATAGTAGATATAACCTTTCTTTTTTTGAAACCCGCTGGACTGAAAGTCACAGACAGAAATGATTGATGCTTCGTTATATGTTTCAGCTGGGTCCCCTTTCCATTTTTCATGGAAGTCACTCGTTCTCTCTAGATTCTGAATAAAGGTTAATCGAGTTATGTGTGGTGCACTGCAATTTTCATTATACAGTACAGGGCACGTCATTTAGAATTTGAGAGGAAGAGTTGTACAGTAACAGTCATAAATCTTTGCAAACACCAAAGCCAAGCACGTACTTTTAAAGGGACCTTATGGCCATTAAAGTCTCAGTGACAGATAGAAATTCATTAATTAATTACCTTAATTCATTCTGCCTGCTGAACAGAGAGATTTCATGAGAATTCCTATTTTTTAATTACAATTCAGAGGAGATAGGTTCGATAATTATGTTTTTGGAAAAAGAGGGTATTTTTGGTTATTCATTTTATCTGTGCTCTTTATGATGTTTCAGGACAGAAATGCACAAAATCAGAAGGTCACTGATGAATGCATGCATATATGCTATGGCAGCATCATCAAGGGAACCTCTATGTCTTTATGACTGTCATTGCTGTTGTCATATTAGTCCTTCTGCCATTAGAAACCCCCCCCCAATGATAGACTTTTGGAACTGGGCATGTGTTCCTGTCTAATTGGAGAATAGTTATGGGGCCCAGGGCCCCAGCTGAAGGGACATGGATCTCCTGCTCTCCCAGCTGAGGATTCCTTTAGTTGGGACAGGATGCGCTGAGATGATGAGAAACAGCCAGCTGATGTCTCTGTCCAGGGAATGAATGGGGATGATGCAGACTTCTGAATGGAGATGAGATGCAGCTGAGGGGCCGGTCTACAGCAGCAAAAGCAAACCTCTCCTCAGCGCGACAAAACTCTGACACCTCTACTTATTTACTAAGGATAAAAATACTCAGAGATACTGCATAAGGAATGCTCTAGTGTTGCACAGTCATAGCAGAGCAATGTTGTGAGCATGGGAATGTGTCATCCTAATAGTCATTCCCTCATGAAGATCGTGGTACATTGAGATTATTCTTTTGAGAAGTATCCTTTTAAAAATGTATGAGTCCAGTGACATGCATGCAATATACACAGCAGTAATTGCTGTAGCAAATTCAAGTTAGAATATTAACTCTGAACAATTCACCGTCATACACTTTGAGCAGCTCCCCAAGATTATTAAATGTTAAAGTTTGAAAACAAGAACATGCAGTATTTTGCATGTCTGACTGAATTAAGTACTGTTAATATGTTTGTGCGTGTAGTTGGTGCACCGTGTGAATGTTGCTACACAGGAGAGAGCAAGAGGAAAGGTTTACTGACTAAAAAGGTATAATAAAAAAAAACACCACATAAGAAAAAAGGCTGCTACAAGCTGTCTGGTAATCTTGATAAGTATCTCGAGCTGTCTGCTATTTGAAGAGTGGGGTACATTGACTGTCACTGAGTGCATTGTGGGTAAGACCCCATGAGACCAAGAATTGAACTCCATCTGTCAAATGCAGCCACTGAGAAATGTGCCTGAATACAATACCAAATTTGCTTTAGAAAATGCCTCTCATGGCCATGTAAAATCCATTTTCCACCATTACTTCCTGCCCATGATCAGTAGGTGCTGTCAACTGCCCAGCACAGCTTTTGACACCAGGCTTATTTGTGATCTCAGTACAATCTCCATCCATCCAGTAGTAGTCACAAAGTGCATTCAAAACTCTTTTTATTTGCATTTTTGAATTTTTTATGAAGAACTTCCAGGTACTCTCACATTTCTGTCACACACCGTAATATATTTAGTATGGAGCTGTCATAGTCATTTAGATTCAGAGGGAAATGTGGGAAATTTCCTTCTTCAAAGGGAGCACGCTTACAGGTTACTGGGCTTTTGCTGGGCTCACTCATTAAATGATGCTGTTACAAACTGTCCCCAAATCCCACACAGACGTTTGCTGCATCTCCCTGGCAAGGCAAACAAGGGAGATACGAACTACTTGTGTGTGCATCAAAAATGAAACAAGTCCAAAGCAAAGTAACCATTTCCAGGAGACTGCTACATGGTTGAATCTCATAAGCCCCCCCCCCCCCCAACAATATTGCATGATGATGAGAAAAATAATGTCATATAATAAAGATGAGTATATCATAATGTGATTGGAATATTCTGATCAGTAAGGCTGAGCATTTGTCATGGAAGTTGTGGGTGCCACAGATTCCGTGACTTTCGCCATTTTTGCCATTTTAGAGATTTCCTAGTTTTGGATGATAACTGTCAACCTTAATGTAGCCTTCGGTGTTATTTGTATTGGCGTACACATTTTAACAATAGCCTATTGCCATAGATATAAACCTACAGATTCTGAATGCAATGGAATTAAGTTTCTCATTCTTGTCAGTTGTTGCAATCAGATGTTTATGGCCCCTGTCAACAGTATCGATGCCATTACTCGTTCTGTCATTACCGTAGCATTAATGACAACAAGCGCTCATTAAAGACTCAAACCGTGCAAAGTGCAACATATTGAACCAAAACAAACTTTAAATAAATAAAAATGGACATACAGTAATGGTGTGCATGATGCGCATGAGATCTATTAATGAATTTTATTAATAAATGTATTTTTCTTTTCTTTCCATTACTTTCAGTTTTCTGTGATTTTCAACAATTTTGCCATGACTGCCCGTGACTTCAGTCAATACCTTCTGTGACAAATATCAAGCCTTACTGATCAATAATATGTAGTAAGCTATTTTCACCTTCACAAATTCACAAGACAAATGATCATTTCACAGCTGTTTTTTAAATATTATTTATGGCTAGGCTATGCATTCCAACCCTCCCAACATTCATAACAAAATCTCCTCCCTTGCTTCAGGCATATTATTAAATGAGCAGACCTCCACTTGGTCTCCTTAAAAATCTCAGCAGGTCACTCTGACACCTCCTCCTGCATGACTGCTCATCTGAAGCTGAACGGCTCCTCGTCAGACATGCTGTTCCTCCATGTAAAACCAAGACAGCACTGCATCCCTCTGTAACCCCTGGAGTGCACTGCCTTCCACCCCACCTAAACTTCTAAGGGCTTTAGCATTCAACAAGAACCGTCCTGTTGCTTCCTGCTTCCTGCTTATTTCTGTATTTGTTTATAAGAGATGTATACAGTTAAACACTCATGCAGACATGCATTCTATAAAATTAATTTCTATGTAAAAAATAACATAGAATCTCAGCTTATTCTTTTGGAGCAGTAGGCAAACCAGATATTTCCTCTGTCCACAGTGCTGAAACCTCCACAGAAAGCACATGGTGGAACAGGTAGTGATGTCCAGTAAAAGCAGAGCAGGATCATATGTAGTCTGTAAGAGCTGATTTAGCAGTAGACATTTTACTTTGTACCAGGAGTGAGACAGCACTGCTTAGGAACTCCTGTAGGAACTGGGATACATAGGCCTGCAGTTACACTAGATCTAAGGTATAGAATAAATTGCTATAAATTACTAAAACGAGTGACATGTTATGAGGCTTCAAATGATTCACATGAGCATATCAGTCAGAACCTTTATTTAAATTCTTGCCAGTACAATTGAGGGCCAGGCCCTCATTTTCAATGTAGCCGAGATTACAAACACAATTAAAAATGGTGTCATATGGCATATGGTGTCAGGGATGCACTAATCTGATCAATGGATAGTACTCTGCTTTGGAGGCCTTTCAATTGGTTCATACCAATAAGTTTGGGACTGGCAGCATGGCTGATTTGGGTGTATATGAAACCTAATTCTTCCATCACTCCTAAAAATAATGTAGAATGTAGGAACAATTACTCACATGTTTTTGTATGTGTGTGTGTGTGTGTGTGTGTGTGTGTGTGTTTTAAATTATAAGCTATGGTGTCTATTAAAATTAATCCCTTTTCCCACTCCTTTTTACCCAGGTAAAGAGCCTTGAAAGAAAGTAAAATAATTATTGTAGTGTAACTGTGTGTGGATACAAGGGATGCTGCCAGGTACAGGAATGTGTCCTCTGAAACAGGCAGAACATCAATACCACACAGCTGGACCACACCGGGACTATTTGCCCATTTAGTGCAATTTAGAGATTCCCACTGGGGAGAGTTTGATTGCCTGCAATTACAGATGGATTTCTGCAATGTCAGTGGCATGAAAATTGACTACGGTGCTGTAAAAGAATGTGACTTGATCTGAAATCAGTATGAATTATGCAGTACATGATTTCTGTGCATTCAGTTTTTGAAATATGTCAAGAGTAAATGTATCATAATTGCTCTCCTATATTCAGTACAACTATGAGAGCACACAACACACTGGCGCTGAGGCATTTGTCTGCCAGTAATATCCTGGGGAGGCAATTATTTTGATTCTGGGAAATGTTGAAAGGCAAATGCAGGTTTGGATGGTGAAAGAAAATTGTCCTCATTTCACTGCACTTATCTGCTGCCCATATCACCGCAGAACTATCAAGAGACACCAGGTCCTAGGTGAGTGCCTGACATTTGGGCTGACAGTGGTATGAATTTGATTTTGAGTCAACCTTTCTAATCTCACAATGAGGTATACTGAGGGCACATGGTTTAGCTGCTGCATTCTTTAATCTGTAATCGTCCCAGTGTAAAACTTTCCCACATTGATCACACAGCATTTCACATACATCAGTGCAATAAAATCACAATTTAACCAAGAGAGGCTTCTGAGAAACTGCACAGAAATGCATACAGGCTCATTCTAAAGCCAAGTGTCTGCCTGGTATCAACATTTTCCAAAGAAGCTTAAAGTCAGTCTGAAAGAGAGATAGGACGTTACTGTGATTGGGATAAATGGTACTCAGAACTTATATTGGTCTCATCTTCTTCAGTTCTTATAGTCAGATTTGTCCACATAAGTCTGTTACTCTTGATCTCCCTTTTTGGTCATTATTTAATTCTAACTGTCTCCCCAGACAGGAAGGAGGTGTACGACAGACACAACGGTCTCAGTTTCCCGTTGCTAATGTGTGGGTCCCTGCTGAATCACTGTGGTGCAACCCCCATTGTGGTTTTACTTAAATTCAGTACAAGTGCTTTCAGAAAGGCATCAGACTCTCTTGACTCCACTTGAACAATCAGTACATGAATGTAGCTCTTTGCTTTTTCATCACAGCTTTTTATTGAAAGTTTTGTGTTTGAATGCATTTATAAGAATTTACTCATTTTATTTTTGGCCTTTATTTGTTAACATTTATGTTATTATTAGAACAAATTAACTGAAGGGTGTAAACATATTATTGGCATGGGGATTCCAATACCTAGAAAGAACATTGGCCAAACACAGTCTTACTTTATCCTGTTTCTGCTGTTAAATGTACATGCCAGCATTTTAAAATTATTTTTCACCCTATCTGCAACCCCATTAGATTCATACTGTTGTTGTCACCAGGATTACATCAGTGCATTGAGTGCAATGGCTATTCCTGAAAGCACTGACCCTCTCCAGCCCCACACACTCACATGCCCACACACACACACACACACACACACACACACACACACACATTCATACTCAGCCACTTGCCTGGACAGTCCTCTGGTGTCCTCTGAAGCAGGCCTCTCAGGTCATAACTAATGAATAAACCTTTCTCACATTTAGCAGCTCAGGAAGAGGCTGGTGGGACAGCACATGTGGTTACCAGGCAAAAGTAGTTAATATTTAAATTGCGTGTCCTTTTGCATGCTTTTCAAGGATGCACTCTCTACCGATGCAAGTGGCCTTATGGAACACGAGGCAATAAAAAAAATCCCTTTCAATTCCCCGTTCCACAATGATTCCTATATCTTCAATAAAACATCTTCAGAACTGTATCAGTACCAGTTTATGTTAGAACTGATGAGGATATTTCTATCCTCTGTCCACAGGTGGGAGTTTTAAACATGTACACTCTGGATCGAAGCTACTGTCAGACCTGAACTTCACCCCAGCTATCATTCTTCAGAGAAGAGGCACTGTAATGCCAAAGATAGGCTACCTTTAGACAAATGCACATACAGCATAGAGAACATTACAAATGAGCATACTCTCCATCTGATATTATTTATAGATTATAAATCAGTTTGGAAATAAGTTATAAGTTATAATTATTATTATACATTACCAAATATTAAAAACAATAATATTCATAAGAATAATTTAAAGACAAAGAATCTGAATAATAAACAATAAATACAATAACAATGTGTTGCTGTTTTGGTGTCACATTTGCTGTCTCTGAGTACATAACTGGTCTTCCTTCCTGTTTTCCCATCCCCCCCCCCCCCCCCCCCCACCAACTCCAGTTAGTTTAGATCAGATAATTCTCATATACATGGTTCAGTTTCATTTCTGTTGTCCTTGAAGCAGAAGGAGATCATTGCTCCCCATGCACAACGTGATCTTTATCACTTGTAGAGACTGAGCACTGCTTACTCGAAATGCATAAATCTTTTTTACACACAAGATCAGGTCCCATTCAGCTGATTACTTTCTGACCAGCCACATTGCTTCAAGGGACCAATAAATCAAACACAAACATTGCATTGAGCGTATGATCGTCGCTGTGTCGAGAAGGTTTTACTGTTTTCTTATATTTTACGAGGCACAAGAGCTTTGATGTCACATCATCATTACTGCTATCATGTGAAGTGAACCACTATTGTTATCACTGTATTACAGTGGTGTGATTTTACAGCATGTTGCCCCATTAGTTGTCTGTCAAGATGATTTACACAGAGAAGATGCTGCTCAGGACATTGAACCACACTCACAGGAAGGACTGAGGCAGCAGTGGTTCTCTTGTTGATATTAAAGACATGCATCGTGTTGCAAGAGCAGATCCATACAGTTCCAAGACCATGCAAGGGGCCAATTTAAATTTAAAACACCAACGACAACCTATTTGAAAATTGATTATGAAATGGAGGTCTTCTTAAATGGAGGGAGGTCAAAAAAGCTGTAATTCAGTAGAGTTTGTGAGAAGGGACCTAACACTGCTTTGGCAGGAAAAAGGGGAGAAACCTATCCTCTGCACTGGAAAGCAGGCAGAACACTGTAGTACAGTAGAAACACAAAGCCACAGCAGAGTGGAATGAGATTCCCAGTTAAAGGTAAACAAGCCAAAATCTGCCTAGCAACAATGTGCTGAGAGGGGGTTGGACAGGCATTAGACCAGTCAAATTTCTCCTCCAAGACCATGCCCATCCTTGCCACATCCAGCAGCCCAGTTCCCTGGACTTCCCTCCAAATTACACTACTGCCCCTGGGGCAGAACTAGCACCTGTTCCTATGTTAATGTGCTGCTGGGAGGTGCATACAGTGGGGATGTCATCACTCAGCTCCACCTCCCCACTCCCACTCTCTCTAGCTGAAAAGGTGAAACGGTTATGCTGTCTGTCACTGTGTGTAGCATCTGCTACCTGGACCTGGATTACAGAGTAGATTTAAGGCTGTAAAGGACCTCAAATTCACCTCTCTGTAGAAAGTAATGCAGTCAGATATATGTGACAGATGTATGTTCCTCATAATGTTCATATTTATGTTAATGTCTGTTTGTTTGTCTGTTAAGTAAATAAAATATAAAAAATAAAAACAATAAAAATTTGATTGCACCCTAATAACCAGTTATTAATCAAATTATGTTAAAGCATGTAGATATACAATACCATATACATGAAAAGGAAATATTCATGTCCTTTATATCTCATTTTACTTTTGCAGATAATGGTTGAGTCTGATCTGCTTTTCACTAAATATTGATTGTTCTGTTGCTTGAAATTATATTTGTTTCCAACTGGTCTTGTTTGTCATCATGGTCTTGCTTTGCACAACTGTGACTGTCAGGAGCAATAGCATTTCATTTGAAATGTAATATACATATAATGCAGTGAAGTTTGGAATTTTCATACCTTTTACCACCCACTGTCTTGCCCGTGGGACGCTAGCGCTGTATAAAATTAGCACGGGATCCTAGCACAAAAGTTGCATGGATATGAACAAAGCAGAATTTTCCAAAAAGGGGGGTGGGTGGTAAGAGGTTAATAAGTTATGAATTTCCCAGTTGAGAAAGTAAAATTTGTGAAGGTGTAGAGATGGGTTGAGTTGTAGTAGGGTGCATGAAGGTATAGGAATGGGTTCGAGTTGCAGTGCAGTGTGCGAAAGTGCAGGAATGAGTTTGAGTTATGGTGTGCTTAAGGTATAGGGAGGGGTTTGAGATGCAGTATTGTGTGTGAAAATGCAGAGATGAGTTTGAGTTTTGGTATGCTTCCTGAAGATGTAAGGATGGGTTTATGCTTTCCACTGAAGCCCGGTGAAGTGCACCATATGCTCCTGTCAACAGTCAGCAGCATCAGGCATGGTTGATGTTCAGTGGCCCTGACAGTCTAACTGCTGAACGCTGGTTTCACTCGCAGTGTTCCTGCTCTCAGTCCCCACATCCTGAATCAAAGCCAGGCTCCTCCATTTGGACCAAACACTGACCCAGATCAAAAGTTAGATAAATCACACTGCTCTTGACCTGTGCTCCAAAAGCGCTCTCCATTCCATTTACATAATTTCTAGATTTAATAGAATCTCTTAATAGATACAGGAAAAGTGACAAGGGTCATCCATGTTTTTACCTGACTATGACCAGGCATCTGCAGCGGTTGGATAAAACCAGCATCAGGCTAGGAGTTGGGTCAGTGTAAATGTGCATGAGGTCTTCCCAACAGTGTGCCAGGTGCCCACAAGCAATGTTTTGTATCAGGGAGGTACACCTGTCCTCCAACCGGCACAGCTTTCCCGTAGCACAGAATGGCTTTTTTGTTGAACTGTGACTGGCTGCAAGTTGATGAATGTTCTCTACCTGCAGTGCCCTTTGCCCAAGTGTGGGTGGTTCAGCTGTGACAGAAGAGACAAGTGCCACTTCCCCAAACTTAAAGTGTCCCTCTAAGTTAATTTCACTTCGCTAAGAACATTTTAATTTGTTTCAGGGCGACATTAGAAAAGAAAAGTATTATACAAACATGGAA
Organism: Anguilla rostrata; assembly: GCF_018555375.3. Classification (NCBI taxonomy): domain Eukaryota; kingdom Metazoa; phylum Chordata; class Actinopteri; order Anguilliformes; family Anguillidae; genus Anguilla; species Anguilla rostrata. The sequence goes on from NC_057945.1 coordinate 24,570,125, forward strand.
ATGAAACAAAATCCCTTAAGTGGTAGCTGTTTCACAGGGTGTCAATTTTAAAAAGATCTGTGGGTTTTATTTCTCATTAAATGAACCTTTTCTCTCTTAGACTGGTGGCTTGGGAACAGATTCTCTTCTCTGCGCATAGAAACAAAAACCTTCAGGTCTGAACAGAGGAGATTCGCATGAGAGAGATATTATATCATGTTTCATTGGAATATTCTGTAATGTGGAAGAGGAAGCTTTGTTCTCTAATATAGTGATTCACAGTCATAAAAACTTGGTTTGTAAAATACCAGCCAGTTTTTCGTCTCACCTTATTGTAATCTGGAGCAGCAAATGATTGGCCCTTAGCTTGAGGTGAGATACTTCATGATAATCTGTAGTTATCTCAAGTATTTGTCTCCTGCCCTGGGAAGTTAGATATAAGTGGTCAGGAGTTACTGTAGATGTTCCTCAACTAGCCAAAGCAGATTTAGGCAAAACAATCATGTTCAGCATATGAAACATTTGCTTTTGTGATCTCCTCCTACTCAGCACTACTGGGAATTGTAGTTTACCCAGGGGTATTGCCTTATGGAGAAGGGGAGCTTACATCGACACTGTAGCTCATCCATACATGCTAGGCGGACCAGAAAAATGACCAGAAAAAATTATGTGACAGAGAAGCGACAGGACTATCTTCTTGGGGGTATCACATAATAGATTGGCTTCTGATAACTTCTTGAAAACAAAATTCCTTTATTATGACTTGCCTCTGAAGTTGTGCAAGCTCTAATTCACTAGAATTTATATAATATAATCAAGATGTAATGCATGCATGCATTTGGGCATTTTGACTCTGATGTGTGATCATTAGATAGATTGCTTTATATATTTATTGATTAATTCATTAATCAATCAATATGTCACAATAAGGAATAAATACAAAATACATTTAAAAGACCTATAATGAAGTGCATTACAACAGGTAATGTGGACAAGAGTCGGGCATGAATGCAAGAGCATGGAGAACGGTGGAAGTGAAGAACCCTGCACTGTACAATGCGAGACTGCAGGAGGAAGGGTGACTGCTATTGCCTTTGGATTATTTGTTATTAGACTTTCAGCACAGCCGCTGCTCTGTGTGGTGTCTGCTGTGAGCTGCAGTATCAGCACATAATTGGCGCCTGTAGCATGCATGCAGGAAGACTGGCTAAGTGAACCTTCAATGACTCTGTCAGTCTCTTTTACTTCACAAGCACACACACACACGCACACACACACACTTGCACGTACACGCACACACACACACGCAGAACCAATGGACCCTCCAAACACTTTTTCATCACATGGATCAGGTTGTCTTCCTTGCCAAAACAACAGCGTTGTTTAAATGTGCTGAATTGGCAATTAGAATGGACCCCCATGAGCCCTGTAAACATTATCCAACCTATCCAGGCCCTGAAGTCCCTTTATGGTAGTTGTGTTGGGTATATGAGGTAAAGAATGTGATTATTTATGGCTAGGTAGTTGCTAAAGAAGTATTGAATGATAATTATAGGTTATATATCAATGAACTGGAAGTGGAACCAGAATGTGGGAGCTACAGAAGATGATGTCACCCTCTAGAGCAAAAATGGAGACAATCGCTGGTAGTGCTGTCTGAATTTTAAAATGCATTTTCAAAATGCTGAGATGTCACTGGCAGGGGCCAAGAAACCTGAGGCAAAGGCCAGTTTAGATGTTTTAAAGGGGAGGGTAAGAAGGACTGGAATAAAAGTGCAAGCTGTGTGTAACAGTTACTACAGAGCTGCCCTTCCTACAGAAACGAGAGATAGGGAGCGCTGGTGGGTACGGTAGAGGCAAGCCGAGAGAGATTCTTATCTGTTCTCTATCCACCAGCCCCTCAGTCCATGGAGGATACAATGTAAATGAATGTCTCAGAGCTGTCTGTGTGCAGACATGGAAACAACACTTGACTATCTGATAGAGGCATCTGCAGATTTAAGAGACAAGCTTATAAGGAATGGCAGATTTTTGCAACCCAATTTGTTATTTTCTGTGTACCCCAGGCATTTTGGCGAGGGACTCTGGGCTGTTCAGTGAGCAATGATTTCTGACTGACTGTGTGAAGGGGTGTGTGTGCATGTGTGTGTGTAGGGGGGGCAGAGTGCAGGGGGAGGTCTAGGATTATCTCTGCTTTTCAATTTCTTTGTACAGCATTAAATGATAAGGTCATAATGGTGTAACACCAAGCATAGCCTATGAGACTTACAAAGACTGAACACAGAATAAAAGATAAAACCTGCTTTCAAAACTAACCTGCATCATGAACTTAGAGTATGTAAGAATTTAACGCAAGTTCACAGAAAAAAAAACAAAAACAAATAAATGTATCTAGTTTTCAGACTGATGACCAGAAAGCTGGCACAAAAGAGGATGGTTCATAGCAGTTCATTACTTTATCTTGTAAATCAAGATTTAGAAATAAAGTACATTGAGAATGAAAAGGTGTAATATACATACATAACATTGCAAGCTGGGTGTCTTTATTTTCTATTTGAGCTGTGGGGTTCTGCACATATGGTAACAATGTGCTGGCAATTGAATTGCTGGTAAGTCTGTTAATGAGCACGTTGTATCTAGCTTGCAGTTGTAGCAGCAATTTTGCTCATGTAGTTACAAATCGGAGTGTATTATCAAAGCTTCTTTTGTTGGTTTTGATCGATTCAAGAACATTTTATCTGCTATTTATATTTAGGAATGCGAAAATGCTGTTCTTAAAACATACAACTGTTTTTTTAGCTTAAACAACCATTGCTGCTACTCCTTTGGGGGAGGATTGTCAAAGCCCCTAAAGTTTATATATATATATATATATATATATATAGCAAGTACATTCACACAGTCAAGATGCATGTTGCTTCACTCTACAACTACTGTACATGCAGCTTGCCCAGAGTGACAGTTTACATTATTTTTATGTACAATCAATCTATACAGCTGGATATTTATTAAAGGAAAGGATATAAAGAACCTTGCACATATCAAACACCTTCTTGGAGAGCTACCAAGTGTCTTGTGTTCAATTAACATATCAGAGAGGTGTTGCATTGTGGGAATTTTGAAACTTGAGTGATTCTGAGGAAAACATCAAACTCATGTCTTTAAATTCAAAAAGACATTATGTAAAGACTAACATCAGCATTTAAACTCAAAAAAGCATTGTGTGTAGATCAATGTAAGCTTTATGTATTTCTTTCAGTGTTTAACATTTCTGGGCTTAAAATTTACCTGACACCTGCTTTTTAATCCAAGGAGTACGTTCACATTTGAAAAGCAATAATGCAGCAACCTATCCTTAATCCCAAATATGACACTTTCAGATCCATCCCACATAATGCTTTCATTGACCGGAGCCTGAGGTGAACCTCAGACTTTATGAGATTTTGGGAGATCAGAGAACATTTTCCCCTCTCTGCCATGAAATCTCCAGAGTGAGGTGAAAACAGAAAGCAGAAACACTTGGAAAATTCTGTCACGACTGACATTGATTTTCAGGAAACATTCAAAAAAATGCATTGATTTTTCACTGATATTTTCTATTCATATTAAAAATAAAACATTTTCCACAAGCACAAGGGGACAGGCCTGTCACAAATAGATTTTTTGCATTTATTTGAAGAGGGCTAGTACAGGAGTAAACTGAAGAACAAACTCCATGCCAAAGACACCAGTGGGACATGGAAAGGTTTATGGCAAATCACTGACCATAAACAAAACTTGAGTATGCAATAGTGTTTTTCAGTGTGAGACTGTACTGTATAGAGTTTTATTCAATTCCCTGCTATTCTTTTTCATTAATATTCATGAAGGAGAGCCTTAGATCTCTGTGTAGAGTAACAGATAGCTCATTGATATTATTAATGTTCCTACAGTACCTGAAAGTGTGAGTGAATGCAGATCTTTTTGCAGTGAGTCATTACTTGCACAGAAAGAGCTGGAGTTTTAAGCAGCTCCTGGGGGAGGGGGAGGGGAATCTGTGGCTTTGATTATTAGGTCTTAGGAGCTATAGAATACTAAAATCCTTGAAATTCACAGCTCTGTTTCTTTGTAACTACCGTAAAAACTAATTCAAATTAATTTATTCCATCAGAGAAATCAGCATCAATCAGCAATTTCCATCAATCAGAAATCCACATATGTAAAATATACTGCATTACATAGCAGGAGAATTAACTTTGATGGATATGACTCATATTTGGTTATTTCCTTCTTTTACCTAGTACAGCCATGACAAATCCTCATCTTAATAACACTGAGGTTTTCCCTTTATATGCAGTGTGGCTCCATTATTTTTACTATTACCGAACATCTACAGCTTTGGTACTTTAGGCATCTTAAACCCTCTGATCAGAAAGCATATAATAATAACACATACGTATGTTATGGGTTTGTGGCATTCTGCCATATCAATGTAGATATAATAGTTTAGAGAGTTTTCAGGCTTTCCTACAGAAATACCCAAAAGGACCATGATCTCTTAATCCTTACAAACATGTCCTGTAATTTTCCAAATCAAAAATGGTCAAGTCCAAGTCAATTCAGAATCATGAAAGTACTGTCAGGAGTTGGACTTCAGTCCAAGTCCTCCACTCTAGTACTACAATACTGGTGAAGTTACATGAAACATGAGGCAGCAGGTCTTGGAACAGTGCTCGCACAATTTCTCTGACACATGGGTCAAACTATAGTGTAAATTGCCATCATTTTCTATAAATAATTTTGTTAGAAAATCCATTTCATAAGATGTTGTTTTCTTTTATAGAAGTGTGGAGAGGACATTTTATTTGCAAACTGGCATTTTTAAATTGCACATGTCTTGTTGCCATTAAGGTTTTGTAATTTAAGACCTCCACAGTTTTAAGATTTTGGATTAATTTGTAGTAGTATCAGCAACAATTATCTGCCCAGCATGACTCGCTATTGCTAATAATTGTTTGACAAAGGCAGGCCAGAACTTGCATTATGTCACTTATGAGCCAATCTGGATGAAAACAACCTGATCAGCAACACTCTTCAGTAACTGCAGTGAATCTCCATAGATATCACGGTTGTATCGAGCCTCTACGTTCTTCTGGTTGTTTTCCATTCCCAACAGTGTGTCTCTCAGCACAGGCTCACTGCCTCATTTGCACATAAGCTTGCTGTCACAGCATTGCCTGCTGCCAAAGGAAGATCCAACGTCAACTCAGAGGTAACCATGCTGAGTTAGGCAACATGTTCATGGGATGTTGGACACTGAAGCAATAATGCAGATTTCAAAAATTAAGGTATTGGGGTGTTCATCAATAATGTTAAAGGCGGCAGCTGCTTATTGTAAGCCATATGTGAACACCTGGCAGTAGGGGATGGGATATGGAAACTGATCATTGCAGAGGGTGGCTTTCCATTTGAATCAAATTAGCTGTTTTCTGTCCTTAGTTGGTAGATGAGTTGGTTTCTGATTCTGACGTCAGATAGCAAGGATTCTACCTCAGACATCACACTTTGAATCCAAAATGTGGTGAAAATTAAACCCAGCCTTATGTTTCATGCAAAATGAACACAGCATTGTGCTGTATATAGGCTATTAATGTGGCTAACTAATTTGTTTGGAGGTTTGGAGCCGCACATGACAAATATAGAAGAAAAAAAAATGTTGAACATTGTTTTCCTTTTAAGCCGGGCAACAGGGACATCGTTCCCACTCAGCCTGCACCATGAGTCTATGACTAAGACAGGAGGGAGACGCCAGCATAAAACGTTCCCACAAGATAATTCCAAGACCCCCCTCCCCTCCACGCCCCGTGTTATCCCACTGCGCGCTCCCAACACATGCCTTTGTTCCCATCACAACAAGCCACGAACAGATGGTGCTCTGCTTGGACACGAGTGACAGGCACCAGCTGGCAACCAATCGCGTGTTAGGAATCAGCTGAGTCGTCTGGACAGCGCCAGGTGCTACCATCATATTTTCTTAGCGGAACGCGAGCAAAATCAGTATGTAGAGAAGCGGTGGTGGTCAGCGAGCGGATTGCTGGTGGCGACATAGCCCCTTTTTTCTAGTTTAGTCAGGCGAGGCTCGCGAAGCACATTTACGAATCGATATTGTATCTATAGCCGAACCAGATCTCAATATAAATATTTACATAGCTCTTGTTAGGTTTATGGTTAATCCAAAGTTGCAGTACACATATGCTGCATTTATGTATGAACGTATTGATTTATTTATTGTGATTTATTTATTGATATTGTACAGGAGGGAAGCGGTTATTCTACTTTGGCGTAACCAATTTTGAGACTAAGCTGTGGAGTGTGGAGAGTGTGGAGAGTGTATATACCCAGTGCTATTTTTAAAAAGAAGGTTGCCATGAAAACGAGGTAAGCAGACTGCATATTTTAAGTTAACGCTCAAGAATGATCACATCGCCAAGGGACAAATTGTGGCATACAATAATTCTAATAAGTACGGTTAATCATACAGGGTATTTTTTTATTTTTGGAAACATTTGTTGCAAGCACTCTAACCGCAGTTGCCAGTATAGCCTACTTAAGAGAGATACGAATTTTATTACCAGTTTTGTCCATGTGTTGTCTTTCTATTAATTTGCAAGACATGTTTATATAAATTATTGTTTGTTTTGTGTTACACTTGCTCTGCAATGCTGTAGCTAATAGCACCGATAGATAGCCTACCTAAGATAACCAGCAATGGTAATACAGAGAGAGATGCGACTGTCATTGAGGAAGCGAAGGTGTTGTCACTTATTTTGAAATCTTTTTTCGTTGCATCGCAGAACATGTGCTATACGCCATCGTCGACATTTCTGTTCAAGTGGGGAAAAGCCCACTGTACTCCATTTTTAAACCAGCTTCTTAGCACTGTAATCGCAATTTTCTGTATTACTGGAAGGACACAGCGGACCGATCCTATAGTCAGTTGGGTATGCAAGGACAATTGCATTTCACTATATTACTCTATTCGTATCGATGTTACATTGGCCTGTTTTCTGTTATTTTGATGAACTTTATAAGATAGGTTACTTTATGTATAAAGGTGTAGTTTAAATACGATACACAATTCCTCGGCATGACCAACCTGCATGTTGCCAAGCACGTGTGCAGTGAAATATGAGGATTTAGTCCATTGTGCTGTGCGATTGCAATGTGTTTGAGAATTTGCCTGCATAGCTATGCTTTTTGTGCTAAATGTTTAAATCGTAGACATGTAAATGTGATTTTGTGTAGCCTACTATCGAAAAACTTGCCCTTCATTCATGTTTCAGTTCAGTGAGAAAAAACGAATGCAATGATGGATTTTGTAATATGCGTTAATTCGTTATATTTTAGGAATAATTGCCACAACGTACGAAGATAAAGTGTAACAAAGACTCGGGTGGTTGCACATCCACATACGTCTGTTACATCAACTTACATGCATGCTTTGGCATAACGACGAGAGCGGAATTACGTTAGATCTTTACCGCACAGAAACTTCCATTCGTATTTCGCACGCGGCTTGGCTTGGTGCAGAGGGCAGCTGATGCACGCTTGCATCGCGCGCCGTTGTTCAGTGGCAGCGGCCTGGATGATCTGCCAAACTCTGATTTGCATTCAAATGTGAGCACGTTCTGGCAGATGTCTCGATTCTTTCATTGCCCCAGGAATGCGAGTCTTAAGAAAAGGCCCAGACAATGGACAATCACAAGAAGTTCTGAGAAAGAAAAAGGGGGGAGGGTTTATAGGGATTAGGACGTATTGTTTCCTATTACTTTAGGACAGCCGTCCCAGTTCATCCAGCTGTTATGTATTTAGTGTAGCCTAGCCAAGAGATAATTGCACCTGTTACTTGATCTTACATTTCCGCAAGTACTGTAACACCAGCAATACCAGTGAGTTCCTGCCCTGCATAGCCTATTTAAGATTGCATGGCAGCTATTGCATCGCAGCTAGGTATGGTAGATATCAGTCACATGCTGACTGTAAATCCGTTGGTGAAATCGTATGAGTGTAGTATTTTTGGCAATATGAAAAATGAGAAGAAGAAAAAAATAGATTTGTTTTGTTTTAACCAGTTCTCTTTGTTAAACATTCCTGTTTACTATTTTGTACCCCAAGTACTATTAATTAGTTAAACCAAATGACAGTTGGATACATCCATATGGAATGTTCAATTTTGAAATATTTTTGACAGATTTTTGCTGCTGTCATTGTAGTTATTAGACAGTGCTGTCTTGGAGATGCTGTAGTAAACATGGGAGTCAAGGGACAGGACCGTGTGTACATACAGTATACGCACATATGCGTGCGCACACACACACACACCATAAAGACAATAACGGTCACTTGGTCATTGTGGCCTTGGAAGCTCTCATTATTCAAAAGGGGACAGGAGAATTAAAAAGTCTTTCTATTTTATGATGGTTATACAGATAAGGTAAGGACTGGGACAGAAGATGCAGCAGTATCTCCTATATCCATGTTCAAAATCAGTTTGTTAAGCCTCAGTAATGACCTGCCTGGTAACAGAAGTCTGGTAACATTGAGCCATATTGGTTTTGGACTTCTGAACCGGGAAGGCTGCATGAGAACGTTATTATAGTCTTAAGCATGCATTGCTAAGTAACACAACTGTTGTCGGCATGGGCTGTGATTAATGTAGAGAGCGTATTTCACAAAATAAATGTATCTTTTCTTTTGAATGGCTTCACTGATTATTACAGCAGGTGGCTGAGTTACGATTAGGGCAAATTTAAAATAGTTAACTAAAAATAATTTAAAATGATTAAATAAGGTTATAATAATAATAATAAGAATACACTTATTATTATTATTATTATTATAGAGTGTATTTTTTTATCAATGGGCAGAGTTAATTTAAAAACCTTTATTTATAGCTATTATTGATATAGAAATTCAGTTATTTGACAGGCATAAAAGTGTATTTCGCATGGTACTTTACACTTTACTGTAAAATTTAACATCGTACTCAGATTTGAACTTGAGATGAGCGTTAGTTCTGTGTGGGAATTTGTTTCATAGCAGTGGAGTGTTTTCAGTACCTGCTAAAGTCAGCTTTTTTTGCTCCCTGTGGAGATGACGGCACTTTGGCTTTGCTGTGCCATTGCAGTCAAAGCCATGGGAGGGGTGTGTGTGTTGGGGTGGTGTTGGGTAGGAAGAAAAAAGGAGCCACAGAATTCCAAACTTTCTTTGTTGAAGATTGATGATGTTTGAATCCTATCATTCAAATCTCTTATAGTATCAGTTAAATCATTTGAAGCAAGTTTAGATAAGCATCATGGCCTTAAAGATATATTTTAATTATGTATATTATGTTCATACATGCGTATGCCCACACACATGCATTCACTCACACACACATGTGCGCGCTCACATGCGCACACACACACTATTATAAAGGAAATTTATGCTTATAATTGTGACTTAACACTATGAAATGAGAGTTCATATGTACAGTCTCTGGAAACATAACGTTACTGTGCATGCTACTTTGGACTTATGTGGACCTTTATTTTCTTGCTGTAGAACATGAATCTGCATATGTGCTCACCATTTTAAAGCTGCTAGGTTGTCAGAAACATCTTTGGACTAAAATGATATTAATTAAGTATGGTCCAATTGAACATATACACTGAAGTCATATTATTAAAAATCTATCCCATGGACATGAAAACTGAAATTCTCATCCAAAACATTTCTGTCAGTTTTCTTTATCAGATTGATGTGTTTCAAAATGCCCTCATTCCATTTTTTTGTAAATTTCATTAGCATTTTTCCTCAAAGGCAAGAATACACTGTACTGTGGCATTTGTCTTCATCAAAGAACACGGTTGGAAGACCTTGCTTTTATTGAGCATATATTATAATTTTATGTAACACCTTTAGGAGTAGGCCCCTGAGTAATGTCATTTATATTTGCCCTACGTATGAATACCTGCTAATCACAAATAGGCATACCTAAATGAAGTAAGTCAATGCATTCAAAAGGTTTTGCGAAATAAATTGTGAGTCATTCATATTGTGTTGTTGTTTTATATATTTTTTGAGGAAATTTTGAGTTGTGAATTTATGGTAATGTGGCTACAAAATCGGACTGGGTAGGTTTAATGTGGCAAACCGCACGGGTTTGATGAGGAACCGGTCTTTTTTAGTTTGAGTCAGAAACCGTAGGTTTTGATTGAATAAAGCAATCTGTGCATGTGGCACATTTGTTGTTTCATCATAGTTATCCCATTCACAGATCAATGGCCCATACAGCTGCCCGCTCATTTGTATATGAAACAGGCATGCCAGTGGTGCAGCTCGTCTCCATGGTGACCAGAAGAACACAGGCCTGTTGTATGACTCACAATTAAGAGACGCCGCTCTTCCCAGTTTTTATACCTCTCCAAAAATTTGGATAAAATGAAAGAGGGGGAATGTGTTTGGTAGAAATGCAGGTCTCTGAAAAACAGCATTTTGCTCTGTTATGCTATTGATGGACTCGTTGTTCAGACTTCAGAAGGCGTTCGTTTTCCAGTCTTTGCAGTTAGCTGAGGGCTGCAACATTCAATCTAATAGTAATAGTATTCCTCCTGTTAGACTGTGGCATCCTTGCCTACATCGTGTCCAATACCTTGCTTTCTGCCATCACAGTGTGAAGTCTATGCCTTATTATTACGTTATTGTAAATAAATTGTAAATAGTGAATTAGATGAGCAGAAAATACCTTAAGCCATGGAGGACAACATAAGAATTAGGATGTAATAGGATTGAATGTAATCAGACATTCCAGTATTTTTTTACTTGTACTCTATATGTTAAGGGAAGGCTACACCTTGTCTTTGTAGATGTGCATATCATTTCAGCAATCTCTTCACACTCTCTGAAAGACGTTCCCACCTGTATAGTGCACACGCACACACGCACACACATGCACGCACGCACACAAACACACACACACACACCACACATGCATGCACGCACACAAACACACATATGCTCACACACACACACACACACACTCATAGGGATAAATTAAGCTAGGGTTTTCCTTGAAAGAGGCTGAAGTGGCCACACTGTGATTGATTGGCCATCATTCATCACAGTGGCTTAAACATTGCCGCTCTAATTTATAATGATTTCTCAATGCCTTGGATATGAGGTGATATTAATTGAAATGAGTGAACATTTATCATCTCAAACATTGAGGGGAAATAAAAATCACACTTACTCAGCCCTCCAACAACACACCACACTCTCTTTGCTATGTTGTAACCTGGTTGAGTGTAACATTGTTATGTGTACTGCTGCTCAGGGTAGCACTGGCACAGACTGGATGTTACCTTGTAGTGGAGCATTTTTCTTGGTGATGGTGAGGGGGGGGGGGGTGCTTGTTATGCAAATACTCAGCCTTCCCAGTGCACTTGGCTAGATAGCTCATGTGATCCTGGAGTATAGAAACACTTTGTTGATTATCTGTGAGATGCTGAAAGTGTTACTGCTGCACCCACATTCCCATGTTTTTGGGGGATTCTGATGTACCCTAGGATACTGTGCATGAACACAAGGGTTTGGGGCAGATTTCATAGGGCACCTGTAGCGTAGATGTGGAGACCTGGGTCCTGTGGAATCACTGCAGGGTGTCTTGTTTATTTAGGAATTGTGTGATGGAATTTGTTTTCTTTCTGAACTCTGTGTCATTGTGAGGGATGTACACCCTGTGCAAACAAGATCAAGGAAAGAACAAACATTACCCACTACCCATTTTCTTGTCAAAATCTGGATATTACTATTCAGGACATTTCAGAAAAATGACTGTGAATGAAGATATAATCTTGAGCTTCAGTGTTAAGAAAACACAACATAAATATACATATACAATGGCAAACCTTGGCTTTTCCTTCTGACAGCACCTGCAGACCTTTTCTTTAAATTATTTGTTCCTGAAAAAAATGCCTGTGGCTGAAATCACACCATTGCTTTATATCTGTGGTATAAATCATACCATTCTAACATCCCTGTTGCTCAAATCACACTCTGTGACATTTCTGCGATATACACAATGGCACTGTAATATACTTGTGGCAAAAAACCTGTATCACCTATAATATTTCAGTCATACAAATCATATTATTGCGCTATACCAGCTGTGCAAGTCAGACATCGTAGTATAATTGTGTTACATGTAACACCACTGTCTGTGCTGGTCAGGAGGGCTGCAGGTTGAAATCATGGATTGGACTCAGTTTACCCTTGATCCAGTGTATAGTTTTGCAGAAGATTGTGGACAATATGCTTTAATTTCAAGAACCAGTCAATCGGTGCTCTTCAATATTTGTTAAAATGTCAAAATAACACACTTGTTCCGTGATATGTTTTTGTATACTCCCCACTTAGGTTTCCAAGGTGATTGTGATTTTCTCAGACTCAGTAATGTGTGATAGGACAGGGCATGGCCTGCTGGCTTAAACCCCCCTTCAATGGTCATTGCTATGACTGATTATGCATATTGATTATTGTTCTCATAATCACTCTCAAATTTTGCAGTGAGGAATAGCAATTTCAGAGCCTTCATCATGTGTTGAGAGACACCCCATGTTCCCCGTTTCTTTCTTGGTGGAGACTTCACCAGCAAAGATGTATTTCCTTGCCTTATTTGGAGGGGTTATTAGGGGGGGTGGCAAGGTAAGGGTTCTGTTGTTGTGGGTTTCACGTCCTACCAGGGGGAAGAGGTTGGGCATTGTGTTAGAGACTTAATTACATTTACCCATTCGGTCAGAGCTGATGGGTTTTGTAAGCTGAATACCAGATGCCTTATTTCTTTACGGTCTTGCGTGAAGGCAGAGATTTTCATAGCTGTCACCTTTGATTAGGGAGAGCGAGGGAGACGGGCTGAAGTTTAAGTCACGTCCCACCAGCGATCACAGTGGCATGGGAAAGAGAGGGAGCACTGCTGCCTCCAGTGTGATGGACTAACAGACAATGCTTTGGGAAGACTGAAAAAGAAAGTCAACCAGCTCAAGAAAGGGAAAGATGCTTACCTTCCAATGATTTACTGCATTACGTTGTCCTGAAGGCCTGGGCATATAATCATTTTTAATGATCTTGATTTTCATACATGCATTTATAAATGAAAAAACTGAGTTTTTCACATTTCATGTGGAAAAATGACAGGATTTCCGTGAATGTTAGATGTAGTCAACTGGATGTGTTTAATGACAACTACTAATAAGATATTAAAGAGCTTCTAAGCTGTGACATCTTGCATTATACAACTGCCCCGTTACTTTGGTGCCTCAAAGGTTGTACCCACGTATCCAGTAAACATTCAAATATAATTTAAAGTATTAATAATAAAGTATTACTTTATTTACACTCTGGAAACCCTTCTCTGGTGTGGCCTACAAACTGGTAAGCTCAACATGTTCCTGTATATTTGCTGAACCAAGTATTTTGCTTGAGGGAAGAACAGTAATTCCCTATCGAGGAATGAAGTGCTCAACCCAATATATAGGTAAAGGCTACTAAATGCTGCCACACTAATCCTGGGGACTTGCAGTGACCCTCCCCTTCAGAGACACAGGCAAACATCAGCGCAGCACGCTGAGATGAAGGGCTGTCTGAGAGACAAATTCAAAGCAGCGCAGCGTGCTGCATGCCAAACATCAAGCCGTGCATCTTGGCGGTATCATTTGCCATTAATGGCTGCGATCATGCGGTAAAAAGCCATCAGTGATATTGATGGAAAGCCCCTCCTGTGCACTGTGGTGTAGTTCTTGTTGTCACACAGTGTCATGGAACTTTGGCACAACATGGAGCAGTAGGTCAAACATTAGGACTGGGGGCATTGGCCATTAATGATTTGGTTGCTGCTGGAATACCTGGGGGCATGTTGTTACTATTGTTCTGATAAAGCACTAAGCAATGGGCTGATGTTAATATTTATAGATTGGTTGGATTTGTACATACACTTTTTCCTTTCTACTGTGATAACCATTTTAAAGCTTCTTAAACCAGATCTTCTTACACTGTGATGTACTATACACTGCTATTTCTTGTTATTTCTCCTTTTGTCTTATAAATACTTATATTAATAAAGAATAAATATGGTCCTCAGTTAATACTCCTGATGGGGTTCAGGAATGTTTTAAGTGGGCTTTGCCTGTAGGACTTTGTTAGGCTTTGATCTGAGTGAATGAACACATTTCCAGCCCAGGTTATAATCACGATTCACTTCAGATTGTACTGCCACTCTTGCGGTCATGGAGCTTCCAAGCTTCTAATTGATATCCGATCGCTTGTTAAAAGGGCTTATTCACACCCACTGCGTTGTTCCTCTATCCCTTTCGAGTATCTTGTGTTTTACAGCTACTGCTGAACTATCATGCTTTTCCCCCCTGTTGCAGGGCAGATCGTTCGACAATCTCGACAATGCAGCATTTGAGCACAGCATGGAGCGTGCTTCCCTATGGATTTTTTCAGTATTCTGCGAGGGCAGTGTTCCAAGAATTGTTGATGCCTGGGAGGAGGGGAGTAAAAATAGAAGGAGCCAGAAATAAATTCAATGTTCAGCTAATGGGCTTTTAAAAACATTTGCAACACCTTGATACTTTCTCAGTACTGTGTACTGAAGCATCTCATGTAAAATGGAAGCTGGGTTGGGCTATGCTAAAGATGTTAATGTCTCCACTGGGGCCCTGGAGTGGTAGATTCCAGGCTCAGGCCTCAGTTCATGTGCAGATCCCTCCAAAGCCAAGTAACGAGCCAAGCACATCCAGTACTGCAGAACAAATCTCCCATCTCCCAAATCTCTCATTTGCAGAACAAATCTCCGATGTTGCTCACGTTTCTGCATAGTAACCGTACAGCGGAATGTTTACTGATCAGCTCAGGTTGAAACATTTGTCTATGTGTGCTACAGCAATTGAACATGCAACATTTGGCTTGTAAACACAGATTCCCATGTCATTGCCATGCTCTTGTCTGGGCTTGTCTGCAGACCTGCTCAAACTTACCACATTAGCATCATTGGGTGGGTGCAGAGAGCTGAGCCTCTGTGCAATGAGTCAGAATTACAGGAACTCTCTTTCAGAAAACTGCGTTAATGGACAGTCTCAGCAGTTTGCCATTTAAAGGTTTGAAAAGTGTGTGTGTCGTGTAGATTTTTTATTTTATGTCTCAGATATTCTTTGTATTCGGTTGTTAACTTTTTCACAGTGAGGGAACTATTTATACCTTTTTGCTCGAGGGCAGATATTTTTAAACATATCTCTCTGATGAGTCACATCTTCATGTCCGTGGTCCATTATTAGAATTAGGATTTGAACGTGAACATGAGAAGAGAAGACCCCGATATATGCGTGCTCAGAGAGTAAGCCACAGGTGCTTGAATGGCCAACAGGGGTGACACAAGCAATGAATACCTCTGTTCCCTCTGATTGAATCCCTCCCATATATCCACAGAACAGTTCTGTGCATAATCCTTTGGGCAAAGGGACACCCGTTGTGTGCCACACCTGGAGGACTGTCGGCCACAGTTGGCACTGGCATGGGCCGGATGTGATCCGAGACTGTGGTGCTCATGGTTTTACTGAGTGAGCCACCCAGAAGCCCTTTGGCTGTCTTAAATGCACATTTAAAGGCTTTGTTGTCCTCCATAAGAAATGCTTTCATTCTGCCCTATCAGGCATGTCAAACCAGTCCAGTGAATAACTGAAGCTTTATTAAGCTTTACTGTCCAAAAGTTTTTTCCTCAATCTTCTTTCCTTCTGCCTGATCTGTTACATGGACATATTTTTACAGGCATATTCAGATCTAGAACAGAGGAAAGTTGGTATAATTATCACTGAAAGTTGTAGGTATTGAGCTCACATTATTAGCATTCAATAGTAAATAAAAAAAAATTATATATTCATTTAATACATAAGGGTAGTTGCTTGTTCGTACTCCGCATACGTGTTCTTTAGAGAACAAAGTAATCTTGTTTAGTCTGCATTAATAACTACGTGAAGTGATTTTTAGGAATCGATTCATACACGAACCCATCACAAACTGATATGGTTTTTTTTTTAGCTCAATAGAGAATAATATATTTGTTTTTAATTGTCAGTTTTAAAAATAAGAAATCAGATACAATGCAAGCTAGACGTTTAACACAAGTTTGTGAAAAAGCACTGAAATTGGTCCTCATGAATATATGAAAATGCTTGCAGGACTGTTTTGAAGTATTTTGGGGCAAAAAAACAGACTGCAGAAGAAGATGTTGCATGAAATTTTTTGGTTCTTGTTCTTTTTTTTTGCACACAGACTTCTAAAGCAGCACAGGGAATTTACCCATGCTGGGAAAACTAATGATGTGCATTTCATATGCCTTTTGAGATGAAAGCCCTTAAAGAAATGTGAGCTCCCTTCAAAAGTGCTACATTTTAGGAAGATGTACGCATGCATAATAGTCTGTTCACTGTATAAATCACACCAGTTGGATTTTCTTCTCTTTTTTTACTTTTTGAAGGAATATCCCATTCATACAGTACGTTCATATGTGTATCAGTATTTTCAATGCATATCTCTCAGTGAATTATTGCTCTTGTGGCCATATTTACTAAAAGATTGTGACTGCCTTTTTTAACACACCAGTCACTACAAGGACGCAGAATCTATGTCGGATTTACTAAACACTAGCAGCAGCACAAAATCTCTATTAGGATGTGATTCAGTGGAATTATGTCACTGCAAATTTCCCTCTGATATATAGTTAAATCTGTTCATGCGCATGTGCCTGGAGTGAATGCACTAAAACAAGGGGGGTTTATTTTGTGAATTAGGTCAATTCCAAGTATTCCATCTAATTTACTAAAGCATGTATTAATTGAAACTCACCTCGTTGCTTGTGGATTTTAACGGCTTTTTAAAGCTGGCATTAATTTGCTGCAGACTGATAAAGCCTAGCTTACATTCTTTAAATGGTATGTTTCGCACATTTTTATTAAAAGGATGCAGAACATCTATTGACCATTAGCTAGTGGTTAGTATAAAAACTGTTCTGAATATAGACAAATGTCTTGTGGGAATGCATTCAGCAGGGCATATAATGAATTGTGAATGCAATTTTACCATAATACTCTGCAGCCTTCTCCCATCACAAGTTAAGCTTTATCTATTCTTTCCACCCCAATAGCAGACTCATTTTGCCAGGATTATTACACTATTTTTTAAAAGTGTTAATATTTTACCTCCACGACCACCACCTGTGTCTTTTTCCTGCATTATGTTGCAGGAATTTTTGTTATCTTTGTATACTGCCTAACATCATACCACATTTTCTTGGACTGCTGTGAATATTTCCTTAGTAAATCTGGTCCTCAGTATCATAAATTCTTTATCATTCATTTCTTCAGAAACAAGATGAGAGATATTTTTTAGCAGTAAATAAATAGTAAAATAAATAATGTTAATTATTTAAAAGCAAGGTTTAAAAATATGTTTTCAGTTGCTATTTATACACATCCACTGAGCCTGCATCTGTAATTTGTTTTGGAATGCTGTTATAAAAGCATTATTTAAAAAAACGCAGCACTGCCAACCTTCTTGAGGGTTGGCTTATGGATATTTAAGAATCCAGCCGCAGATGACCTATGTGAAATGACAGTGAATCAGTAATGTAGGCCATTCTTAAAGATATATATATTTCATATATATATATATTTCATTAATCTAATATTACTGTGTCTGCGGTCTTCATAGATACAATGCTATTTATTTGCTTTGTGCATGGGCTTATCCTGAATCTGTACCCACTGCTCCATACATGGCTCTGTGTGTCTGTCTGCCTGTCAACCACCACGCTTTTTGTGACTTGCTTTTTTTTTCTTTTTCCAGGTCCGTGCACCCGCTTTGAGAGAGCTGGAAGAAAGAGACACAAGCACATCTCTGAGCACATGAAAAGCACACTGGTACAGAAAGGTGTCTGATCTCCAGTTCTCGCTCAGTACACATTCCATAGTTCCTCTCCTCAGCGCAAATCACCTTGGCTCTACATAGATCAGAGATAAACATTTCTGTTTGATGACAGTCTCACGCCCACTCCAAAAGTTGTCTGTCACTTCCGGATTAGATCCCGTCTCAGGTGCGTACAGATAGACGGGGGATGGGCACCATGGCAAGGGGGACAGCATCCTCCCCCTTCACACTAGGCGAGCTGTGCATTGGCCTCTTCCTAGTATCAGTGAGACTGTCCTTGGTGAGTGCCAATGAGTGTCCTCAGCTATGCGTGTGTGAGGTCAGACCCTGGTTCACTCCTCAGTCCACCTACAGGGAGGCCACCACCGTTGACTGCAATGACCTGCGGCTTACCCACATTCCTAGCAACCTGTCCAGCGACACCCAGGTTCTCCTGCTGCAGAGCAACTACATCGCCCACACCAGCGAGGAGCTTGAGCAGCTCTTCAACCTGACTGAACTGGACCTGTCCCAGAACAACTTCAGTAGCATCCGGGATGTGGGTCTCGTAAACATGTCCCAGCTCACCACGCTGCACCTGGAGGAGAATCAAATCTCAGAGATGTCTGATCACTGCCTGCAGGATTTAATCAATTTGCAGGAGCTCTACATTAATCACAACCAGATCAGCTCCATCTCCGCTGATGCCTTCTTTGGCCTGGGAAACCTGCTACGGCTCCACCTCAACTCCAACAGGTTGAGGATCATAGACAGCCGCTGGTTTGAGTCAACACCGAACCTGGAGATACTCATGATAGGAGAGAACCCTGTAATTGGGATTCTGGACATGAACTTCAAGCCCCTGATTAATCTGAGGAGTCTGGTGCTGGCAGGGATGGACTTGACCGATGTGCCCGGAAATGCATTTGTGGGACTAGACAACCTTGAGAGCCTTTCTTTTTATGACAACAAGCTCATTAGAGTCCCGCAGCTCGCACTGCAGAAAGTTCCAAACTTGAAATTCCTGGATTTAAACAAAAACCCAGTACACAAGATTCAGGAAGGGGATTTCCGGAACATGCTACGGTTAAAAGAGCTGGGTGTGAACAATATGGGGGAGATGGTTTCCATCGATCGATATGCGCTTGACAATCTCCCTGAGCTGACTAAGTTGGAGGCCACCAATAACCCCAAGCTGTCATACATTAACCGGCTAGCCTTCCGGGAAGTGCCGTCTCTGGAGAGCTTGATGCTGAACAACAATGCCCTGAATGCACTGTACCACAGGACAGTGGAGCTGCTGCCTAACCTGCGAGAAATCAGTATCCACAGCAATCCTCTGCGCTGTGACTGTGTCATCCAGTGGATGAGCTCCAATAAGACCGGCATCCGCTTCATGGAGCCTCTGTCCATGTTCTGCGCTATGCCACCCGAGTTCCGGGGCCAGCATGTGAGGGAGGTGCAACTGCAAGTGTCTGCTGAGCAGTGCCTCCCCATGATCTCCCACGACACCTTCCCCAGCCACCTCAGTCTGGACATAGGCATGACCATTGACCTTGACTGCCGTGCTGTGGCCGAACCTGAGCCTGAGATCTACTGGGTCACGCCGCTAGGGAATAAGGTCACTGTGGACATCTTGTCTGACAAGTACCATCTGAGCAGCGAGGGAACCCTGCGCATCTACCATATGCAGGTGGAGGACTCTGGACAGTACACCTGCGTGGCCCAGAACGCCGAGGGTGCTGATACGCGGGTGTCCACCATTCGGATCAATGGGACCCTACTGGACAGTGCCCAGCTCATGAAGATCTCCGTCAAGCAGACTGAGACCCACTCCATCCTTGTGTCCTGGAAGGTAAACTCCAATGTCATGACCTCCAACCTGAAGTGGTCATCAGCCACCATGAAGATCGACAACCCCCATATCACTTACACCGCTCGAGTGCCTGTGGATGTCCACGAGTACAACCTCACCCACCTGCAGCCTGCCACTGAGTATGAGGTATGTCTCACCGTCTCAAATATCCACCAGCAGACGCAGAGGTCCTGTGTCAACGTAACCACCAAGAATGCAGCCTTTGCCCTGGAAATCTCTGACCAGGGCACCAGCGCTGCCCTGGCAGCCGTTATGGGCACGATGTTTGCGATCATCAGCTTGGCCTCCATTGCTGTGTACATTGGCAAGCGATTCAAGAGAAAGAATTATCACCACTCCTTAAAGAAGTACATGCAGAAGACCTCGTCCATTCCCCTGAATGAGCTCTATCCACCTCTTATTAATCTGTGGGAGGCGGAGTCTGAGAAGGACAAGGAGGGTGCATCAGAGACCAAGCCGACTCAGGTTGATACTACGAGAAGCTACTACATGTGGTGAAGTGTAGGAGACTTTGCTTTTAGGAGCACAATGACACATCTTTTTTTGAGCGCAATTGGGGAAAAAAATCAGATTTTAAAACCAAAAATTCTGATTTTTTTGTAGTCAGCTTTGCTCATCTGAGAGTGGTAGAGTCATAGTTAGTTTTTTATTTATAGGGCATCATGCCTCTTCTCTCCACTACCTGTTTTGACACTCAAATTGGCAGCTTTCTTTAGCTTCCAAGATCTCTTATTTGCTGTGCTTTATTTTTGTGGTGCACTCTTAATCGCACAGTTTGGATGTGGATGTGGACTTACCTGGGGGTCAACAGATTCAACAGAAGGAACTGTTCCTTTCATTTGTTTTCTCCTCTGGCAGTATTCATAGAGATTTGCAATGTTCCTTTCACTCTTTTGTAAAACAGTTTGACTGTTGTGCACTGAATCATATTAACACAATTTTCTATGGACTTAAATATAAGCTGACAAATTGAGATTAGACTTGATATACTGTCTATTGAATACCGTTAGCAATTGTACTGTAATGTTGTATCAACTATCATTTGAACCTTTTTGTTTATGGGAAAAACTTTTTTAATTTAGAACTTAGTTTGCAGATATAATCACTGTAACAAGCAATAGAAATGTGAATGTTTGATAACTAGATATGTAGTCAACAAAGCTTTTTTAAAAAATTACACTTGAGTATTCTTTTTTATTTGCTAGAACATTTCAATGGGCACTTAATTTTGTTGTGATATAAACACACTCACAATATGTTGTATATTGAATAATAGATTAAAATAAATTGCAGTTTTGTTCTCATATTTTCATACAAGGCTGTCCATGTTATGACTCATTATATAATTTGACAGCAGACTTCAGAAACAATTAAAATAAAAGAGTATAAATCTTTCTTCCGACATGCTTATGAAAAAATCCTCCCAGAACTTGGCTATTCCAAAGCCAGTTCCTCGGGACCAAGAGGCTCATATTTAGATATGGGATGTATTTGAAAGCAGAGCCAGCTGTGTTGAAGGCTAGGGGACACCATTGTTGGCAGAGACAAATTCCAGTATTGGATGATGCTGTGTGTGTGTTCTTTGTCCTAGAGGGATTATAGGAACTTCTGTGGTCAAGGGTGAGCATATTGACTAGCAGGGAAGACAGGCTACATTCTCAAAGATGTCTGTGGTCTCTGATGGCATTTAGTTTATTTTTTGACCTTTCTATTGGGACAGGCTTTTAACAGTGTACAGGAAATCAATACAGATCCAAGAGAGGGTAATTACAGATAATGGGAACTATTAACAAACCCTGCAGCAACATATTCCCTGGGCCAGCAGTTCTGGTTTAATCATCCAGATGTTTTCTGCTGAAACTTCCTGCAGCCTTACAATTAGGCTGGAATTCACAGAGACAGGTGTGTGCAACTTGGTTTGTGGGAATAAGCTTTTTTTTTTTTTTGTCATTCTGAACTAAATGCATTTTAAAACTTAGAATGCCCAGTGATTTCAGTGAGGCTTAGTTTGCTCTTAGTTTCTGTGTAATGAACTACATACTCTAGAGGAAGTTCAGGTAATGTTCTATCCACAAGCCACAGTACATTAAAATAGAATCAGATTGCATTTACAAAATTGCATCTAGCTTGGAAACATTCAACATAGATAAGTTCTAGAGAGAGTATAATCTCAGCAGTTTTCTCTTCACAAAATATAATAATATTGGAAAGCTAGCATTGAAAAAACTTCATAATGGGCCAGATTTACTAAGGAAATAGTTGCAGCACAAAACATTCACCGTATACTGACACACTGACGACCAATTTACCAAGACTGGTTCTATTTACGCAATCAAATTAATTCATCACTCTCATGCAAATGTTTGCAGTAGGAGACACCCATAAGAAGGTTTCAGAAACAATATGCATCACAATAGCGATTTTGACACCTTGCAACCGTTTAGTAAATATGACGTAGATATTGCGACCTTGTAGCTTTTGCATCGGAAAAGCAGTCGCAGTCTTTTAGTAAATCTGGCCCAATGTGCTTTGTTCCTGCCTGGGGAAACTATTCAGCAGAAACTTTCTGAAAATGTTACTTTCAGACAAGGAAGGCATGACAAATGCCCCTGTGTGTCTGTGTGCCTGGGGTGTCAATTGTTGTTCATTGCCACCCACTTCCATGTTCATCCGAGCCTCCAGAGTGCAGACACAGCATCTGCGGGACTCCAGATATCCAGCACAGTGCCAGTATTGAGCTGGGCTGCATTTGTACAGAAAGTCAGTGAACTGAAACTCCGCAAGCACTCTGCATAACTGCGGGGAGGCCCGATGCAAGACACAGTTTGGCAATAAACTCTGACAGCCGCATCCATCAGCTCAGCACAATGAAGGTAATTGGGAAGAAGGAACAGGCTAATTTGCAACCTTGCATCTGAAATACTGCGCGTGGCCACTTAGAGGTACATCAGCTGTACATTCGGTCCGTCATCATGATCCGAAAGCACTTACTGTCTCCGAAAGTGCTGACTTAAGGAGTGCACAGAAGCATAATGACCTGTGAATCCACCCTGAATGACCACTGCAGGCACAGTGTAAGAGGGAACACGGTGCTGTATTTTCTGTTTGTAGAGTTGAAGTACCAGAAAAAAAAGAAAACATTTGAGTAATCTGTTTCAGGCAAAAACCACCATGTTGAAAAATGTGATTTTCAGGAACAGCAAGAAACACTTTTGCAAAGGTTCAATGACAGCATTGTTATGGTTTTATATATTTCTGTGCTTATTCATTTATATTAGACATTTAACATATAGTGTATTTAGCTGGAGAAGTGCTTTCAGTGACTATAAGAAATAAATTTCAAAAATTAAGAAATTAGGTTTTGGTATTACACAGACAATATTTCAGATCATAGAGTGATACGTATTGACGTATGTATAAGGCATTTTCCTTCATCCTTCCCACTGAGCAGTTTCTCAGATTTCACAGATGAAAAGTGAAGATGGCTGGTGACAACTGAAACAGGAGGCAAGGCATGTCCCTGAATTCAGATGAACTCCAGGCCACACAGCAACCTCCCTGAAGTGCATCGCGGATCCACCTCATTGCACACACCGATCCCATTGGCTGGCATTTCTCGGGGAGACTGGGCTCACTGGGGAATTTGTATTGCGTGCGCGCTTATGACTGACAGCTTGGAGCTTTGAGGAGAGATCAGAATCTCCATTTATGCTCCCCTGGGCATATATTTATCCTGCTGTCTCATCTCTCTGGAGTTGGTGTGAATGTCATTAGCAACTTTAGCAGAATCTACACTTCAAAGGAGTAAAACAGCATGCACATTGTCCTTTAGGCATGACAAGAGGTGGAGATGCTCACCCTTAGAATTCACTGCATTTTGTGCTGCTACACCTGACATAATAACATCAGCCAGCTTGTTCTGTATTATTCGGAAAGGCCTTTACATGAAACAAATTAATATATTTATTGGGCTGCAGAGGTATATTAATATTTTTTATTTTAAGATTTCGTAGATCCTATTGTCTGATACATTTAGTAGCAATGAAATTCTTATATTTTGTGCTATTCTGAAAACCACTATTTCAAGATATTAAAAAAGTTATATGTGCAAGCAAAAGTATGCTTACTTACAATATGAATAGAATTTTTCTTCTCGAGATTTTATCCCATAAATCAGGTTTTTGTTGCTTATACATTTGTAACTACTAGTATTATATTATACCAACAGTTGAATTGTAGTTTATGAAAGGATAATAAACGTTCTTTGTTTATTCTTATAAATGTGATTCAGGTGATTCAAATCAAACAATTCAGTAAATTGTTATATTTCGTTAAGATGCCATTAACTGATAAATATTGGAACTCACTCATCAGAATTAACTGGAAGACCATGTCATGTATTGTTATAATCACAGGCAATATTCAGACCCACCTTTTGTTCTTTTCTGAGCAGGTGTGCTTTTTCTCCTGAAATAATTTTCCTAAGGTATGAACAGAATATTAAAAAAAACAATTTATTGTGGGGAAAAGAAATTATAGATAATTGGTCAAATTTGTGACATATTGAAAGACACATTTAAAAACCGAGCTTTTCACAGTTTAAATGTTTCCCATGAGAGGAAGGCTATTTCTGGTGTGGTATACACTTTTTAAGACAGTCCTTGGCATTTATTTGAAATCATTGTTTTGCATCTTGCATTTTAGTTATTGTAGCTAACATAATGCTGAGAGTGCTACTTGCTAACTAATGTAGCCATCACTAGAATGTATGATACACTAAGTGCGCTATCTTAAGCTAACCAATTAGCCTTCTACCAATAGAACTAGACTAAAAAAAGACTGCAAATTTCCTGTATACTATTTTCCTGATGGTGCATAATTGTCCTGATCAATGTTCAATACATGTGACAGAACCCCAAAATTCCCAGGAAACATAATATGCTGAGAAAATAATTTGCTCCATATGAACCGAGGCGTGTGCTCATTTCTGGATATAAAACATAATGTTTATACTTTTGGCTTCTCTCTCTTTTCCCACTCTAACTCCCCGCTGAGTGTCCTTCATTCAGGTTCCAATCAACTGCTTTTGAATAAATGCTATTATGCTCAATCGAATGTCATATGGAGAGGGGGAAAGGAGCAGATGGTAGGATGTAAGTAATGAGGGGATGCAGATGCTGTGCACCAGGTTGTTGCCAGGAGTGTGTGTAACACAAGTCCTGGAGTACTCCAGATGCTGGGGAAAGAAAGTGGAATTGTGAACACTTAAAAAAAAAAAGTGATCAGATCAGTACTAACAAAGTCTGTGATTTGGATCCTTAAGGCCACTGGAGCAGAAAGCAGATCATTTAGACAGCAAGACTAATCAATGCTATTCACTGTATGCTGCTCCTGGGCTGGTCCAATACATTAAATACATTCCTCCCCATAGTACAGTCCTCAGTGTCATTCCCTATTCACTGGGGAAGAGACAGGGCCAGATTCTTTCATATTATTATTTTAGGCTTCAGAGAGGGAGGCTTCCTATGTACAAACTGGGTAAAGCTACAGTATCTTGGGCTGTCCATTAGTGAAAACTACAGGGGCCGATATAAATTAATTGTCCCTGTAAAACTGTTCTCACATTTTTCATCATCTATTTCCATCACTCTTTGAAATAGATGATGATTTACCTGTACATTAGAACCAAACGTGATATAATTGAGCATTTCCATAGCTATGCTGAAATAAAATCAAAGTATAAACAGAGCCTTAGAGAGTCATAGAGTCGATTAAATGAAATGTTTTCACATTAAAGCTTTCACACTAGTGGTCTGACTACATAAAGGGAAGGAAGTCTTACTTCTCACCGAATATTATATACAGTGCAGTCTGTAAGTATTAGGATAGTAATGCAATTTTTGTTGTTTTGGCTCTGTATTCAAGCACATTGGATTTGAAATAAAACAATGACAGTGAGGTTGAAGTGCAGACTGATACCTTTAATTTGAGATTATTTCCATGATCCATGTTGGGTAAACCATTTACTGTAGGGGATCAGCCCCATTGCCCCTTTTAATCTCATATAATAACGTCATTGCTTCATTTCAAATATAATGTGCTGGAGTACAGAGCAAAATAAATAAATGAATGGTGTCACTGTGCCAATACTTACAGAGTGCAGTGTATATTCAAGTAAGAAGACAAAATACATAGACAACAAAATAATACTTTTGTGTTACATAATATATACTGTATATGTTCCATACCATAAAATTGCACATTGTTAGGACATACATGGAAATAATTAAATAATTATATATGAACAGAACTGTATATTACAAAGACATCTGAAAATATAGTCTGCCTTTGATAGTTCATATATAATTTCCTTTCACCATCTTATTGATAAATGCACTATAATCTAGTTTTGTTTCATTCTCAAAGGTAATTCCATGGAGGGTAATGAATATTTTAAATTAGGATTAAATATGTAAGTCTTATATTTCAAATGCTGATGTGAAACCATTTTAAGACCCAGTGCTACAGTAATGAATGGTATAGTGAAGTTTTGAGTGAGCATCAAAACAAAACAAAAAAAGACAATAAAATCCACAGGTGGATTCAGCCTGGGAAATATAAAACATTGAGTTGCTTCAGTGGGTACAACAGGCCTACTCCCAGTTAATTAAAATAATGCTGGGGACTGGAGGGAGGGTGGAGAGGAGTTGGAGGTGTTGTGAGGGAGTTCTGGTGGCAGAAATGAGACTGCACGCCTGTTTGTGTTATTGGGATGGTTAATTACCTCGGTCAGGCAATGCCGCTTCCTGCCTGGTGCAAAGCAGCGTGGCACTTTCATACAAGAGGGCACCCGCTGGCTGGGCTTGGCTGGCCTGGCACATGGCTGGGCCCGGCGATGAAGATATGATTTTAATCACACGGAGCACACCCCCCTCCTCACACCCCAGCCCTCCGTAGACCCTCTGCCACTGTCACATGACTGTTCCTGGACTTCAATGAGCAGAAATCTCAGGCACGGCTTGGTCGTTTGGCTGGGGCTGGTGGTCCATTCCTGTCATGGTCAATGGCAGCTGACCTTTCTTTCCTGATGGTGGAACATGAAGCAGCGCTCTTGCTCTTGGTAGGCAGTTAGGCAACCTCCCAGCTTACAGAGCTACAGCAGCAACAAAAAAAGCCCACTTTTTTATTCTACTCCACCTCCTTCAATTTCTTCTTTGTCTGTCACTTTACTCAGTTTATTTATTTAGTCTTCTTTCTCTTTTGTGGTTTAATAGGAGAAAAAAAGTCACATGTGTCAGCCTCAGCTGCTTCACTTGTTTACCCAGCACTCTGGCTTCTGTCAATTAGTTCAGAGCCTGTGCCACACAGTGTGTGCTCCACATTCCCCTTGTGCATCGGAGGTGTCACCACACTACCAGGTCTGAAAGTGTTTGAAATGACCATCAAGCCTTGTTAACAAGGAAAGGGAGGAGGTGACAGGGTATGATGGGCAGGAGGGGGTTGGATGGTGTTCTTTTTATTTTTTTTTAATTGGCTCCAGATTGACTCACTATGGAGGCAAAGAGCAGAAATGATCATTCACACAGTGTATTAAACCACCAAACGAACAGCTCCCAAACAGAACCTAACGAGGCTGCTGCTGAAAGCTGACACGCTCGTATCGATCGGCAATAATTGGGTCTCGTGGAAGGGCATGCAGCACGACAGACTGGAAAGACCCGGAATCAGAGGGAGCTGGGGAAGGGGCAGAAGGCTTTTACATTATCGGTTTTGCACAATTTCCCCCGTGACATGTCAAACACCAAGGTCATGAATAATTCAGTTTGTCGGGGTGGACTGAATCGGGCCATCAGGCACAATGAAGCTAACATAACCAGGGCAGGGAGGGAAACACATCGTTACACCACTTACGCCGTTTGCTGCATCACTGATGGCATGTGGAAAGGGGGTGAATTGTACTGTGGAATTAAGCACAGGCATCTCCCACATCACAGTCTCCCAGAAACTTGTTTTGAAAAAAAAGCACAAAAAAACATACAAGGCAATATTTGTGAGATGTGAGCATTCAGAATTTTATCCCACCAACACAGCTTGTAATATACATACACAGAGACAGAGAGTGAACTTGCGCTGCAATCATTTTCATTGCCCTGCCTCACTGCGGCAACAAGTGGGCGTGAACTCCAAATAAATCCCTTTCCAAGAGAAGATGTCCCAGTTGGTTAACATAGCCTCCAATTTTGTTCCATAAACAATACAGTGCATTGTGAAAAACAACAATCCATGTCTGTACGAATGACAAATATTATATTAATCTATCACATAGCATAACAAAACGCATAACAATTTCAATAAGAAAAATAATATTCTTATAACAGAAGTCAAGGTAGATGTTTGGGATAAGAATGTACAATTATTATATAATCATCAATTATCCCCATGGGGCCACTGTATGCATTGAATTGTCACAACGCCTGAATAATTAATAACTCCATGGTTATAATTCATCAACTGTGATCCTATAAAAAAAATCAGTTTGAGAAAAAGGCTACACTAGGTTAGAGGAAAAAATGAGACATCAACAGAATGTTAAACACAAACAAGTATTTTTGTGTTTTTATCCACATGGGAGTGGATGTGTGAGCCTGCCTACGCATGCCTGTTTGTGTTTGTGTGTTGTGATGTCATGGATGGTTGGCAACTTTAGATGAAAAAATATTCCAGTTTCGGTGTAGCCATAATTTAGTGATCGACAGTACAACCCCAAAGCAAAATAAAAAACAACATAGCTTACGTGGTCCCATGAAGAGCAGCGTCACCTGCCTTGTGTCATTTAAGGAGTATGATTCTGTTTTTGCCAAGCGGTTCACCCAGCAGAGCAAGTGTGCACAGTTATCTAAGTTGATTCTATCTTAGATTAACCATAAATTCATAATTCACGTTCGTGAAAAGGAGCTAGCCAAAATTTAACAAAATAATTTAATAAGAGACACATCAAATTATCCTGAATTGTTTGAGTGACATGTGAAACAGGGCCCTGGCCCCCAGTGTTTTTGTTTTATTTCTCTTACAGATTACAGAGACAGAGACCATTCAATCATCACCTGGAGCAACAGGGAGACATGCTATTCACATGGAGTGTTACAGGCCATTAGTGAGGAATGTAATATTAGCTTTATAGAGATTTTTTTGTGGGTTTTTTTTTGTATTTCATTTTTCTTTTTTTTTTTTTTTGCTCTACGTCTCCAAGCAATTTGGTATTTATTTTCATGTAGCTATTTAGTTTAAGATCTTATTATCTTTACAATGTCTTCTGACAAATGCAGACCTGTTAAAACATTTGCATTTCTTGAATCTACAGTTTCATTCATTATTATGCACGTACAATCAATTTTATAAATATGTGCATTAGTCATCACCTGAATAACCCCTAAAAGTTGTTTAGGGGTTAAAATCACCCCCTCCCCCCTGGAATTACTGGACAAAAATATATATTTGTCCTTCCATCATGTTTGGGTCATCCTTCATAGAGAAACAAGCTAACATTTTCATTGCATCCTAATTGTGTTTAGGAAAAAAAAAACATTTAAAATCTGTTTTCCAGTAAATGTTTTTTTGGCTGGAATTAATAATCGAAGAGAATGTCAGTGAATGTCAGAGATCCTATTGGGAAAGGGCTTGATACGGCCAGCTGAAACCAACACTGACAGTGTAGGCCTTGCCAGGAGGGGGTGGCTGGTACCCAGAATTTAAAGTCAATGTTGCCATGTGTTTTCAGAGAATATTTCAGGTACTAAACATTTCAGATGGCTTAAGAATGGAGGATGCTACTGTTTTTCTGGGCTATTAAAGGTGAGCATCTTGGCATACTGTCCCTTCTGATGTCCCTGAAAATGAAATAAACAAATAATAGAACTTACTTTATGAGGATATTCCCCCTTTGGCACAATGTTCCAAGCTTGCTTCAAACAGACTTAGTTAGAGAGATTAGGAGGTATGTGACTGTAATTTGAAAGATAAATGGAAAGCCTCACCCTGTTGAATCCTAATCCACAAAACCAAAAATGATACGAAGCAAGATTTCGACACTGTTGGGGTATAGTGCTGGATAGCATAGCCAAGTCAAGTTTATTTATATAGCACATATTAATACAATTGAATGCAATTCAAAGTGCTTTACAGAATAGTGAAAAAAAGCAAGATTGATTTGAGAGTACATTAAAAATACAAAAAATAAATTTAAAAAGTAGTAAAAGTAAAGCTTGCATAGACCAAGCACAGCTTTCAAGTTATATTTTGCCGGCTCAAAAGCACTTTCAGTGGATCATATCAATTTTAATAAAGATAAATTGTAACTTAGGCATGTGTGCAACTGTTCTCCCTTTTATTTGTATTATGGCTCAGCTAGTAAACCAGTCTGGACATTGATAGCATAAAGCTTGCATCCTTCATGTCTTTATTTGGTATTTGATTGGTACGTCCAGCAAAGGCTAATCTCTGTCTCTTTCTATAATTCCAGTTGACTTTATAAAGAGATCCCAAGATGAATTTCATGCTTGGATTGAATGAGCAATTCCAAAGATAATGGCGAAATAGAATATCAATACTGTGCTTTTCACGGTACCCTTTAAGGTCAGTGGCTGTGTGCCAGTACTCAAAGAGGTGAAGGATGGGAATGTTTTTGATTTTGCATGAAACTAAGAAATGGCTTTTAAAAACACCTTATCATAGGCAAGTCATTTAGTTCTATGATCGTGGGAGACCCCAAGACTGAATAATTTAGTCATGGAGTCATATGTGATTTGGTCACAATTTGAATCCAATAAGATCTGGGGGGAGTACAGTACAGACATGCACTGGCCCTCAGTTCCCTCCCACTCTTCCTGCTGTGTATGTTTTATGCAGGATTGTTTTTATTTGCAGTGCGCTTGTACTGTTGGCAATAGTGTTGGCAATAAGCAATGCAGTCACTTCCTTGAACAAAGGAACTCCACCTGTCAGTCATTTTTAAGATTCCATGTGATCCCCATGAATTGTTCATAAGCAAAACAAAGGACAGCAAGGGCAGCCACCAGAGGGGATTTTTAAGGTGACATTCCGATGTCACAAATTATGGCAGTCAGCTCTCCCGGTCAGAGTCACTTTACACTAGCAGTCTGCTATAATTGTAAATTTTCCAATATAACCTTCATATCTGGCTGTAAGCAAATCAACCTTGAAATCCAATAATCTTAAAAGAAGGTCACCTGAGGTGTAATTGTTTTCTGTTGGTGATGTCAAGTAATTTGTCTTATAATCTGTATTAACCTGCCCAGCAACTTCTTAAGAAAATGAACTAAATAGTCACTTTGGTATGAAAGCAGAACTCTTCATTAATGTACACTGCCCCAAATAAATAAATAAATAAATAAATAAATAAATAAATAAATAAAATTTAACAGAAGTTGTTATTTGATCAGAAAGGCCTCTTACCTGGTACTCCAGGTGAAAATGAAAGACTGATTCCAGGGGCTTCCCATTCCAGGTCTGTACCTACAACAATGCATACTCTATGCTTTTTTTCTGATTGGTTGAGTCTTCCCTGCAACTTATTCAAGTTGGACTGCTCAACCTAAATTGTGAACTGCAGGGTGTTCAGCTCAGCAAATTACTCAAACTGCGCAGTCGGTAGATCAAACTGGCAAATTGCTCAAACTGCTCAGGTCGGTAGATCAGTCAAACTGCAGGCATTTTGGAGGACAAAGCAGAGTCCTTTGATTCAGTAGACGTGTGCTGGAGTCAGTTTGTGCAGAAGACCCTGCGTCCTGTGTCCTCCCACAGGCCCGTTTCCTTGGCAACCCTGTGTGCTTCCACCTGGTGATGCTGGCAGCAGTGCATATGCAGGCCCCCAGGCACTGAGACTAAAACACTGCTGGCAAGGTCACCTCCCTGCAGGCGGGCAACCTTATACCTTTTGAGCGGAGTTGGAAAAAACCAAGTCTGGATCTTAAACGCCTTGCATTCTGATGTCATTCTGATACCAGATATTTCCACACCTTCTCTGCTGACTTGTGCCAGCCAAGTGTCAGTGACTGACATAATGCTGAATGGAGCCATGTAATGGGAGGGATGGCTTATCAAATGGTCCTGTAAAGTTCTGTTTCATAAATCTGAAAATTAAAACAGAGGACAGTTCTGTGAAGCATCTGTGAACGATTCCTCTAATTACCATTTGTCACGACTGACAGAATGGGGCCATTCTTATTGCAGCAGCCACAATTAGGAATCATATTTGAAGTGATGCATTTGGTGGGAAAGATGTTTGAACATGATGAGATTAAATAAACCTTAATGTCTTAAATGTGAGTTCCTCTTACAGCTGAAACCACAGAGCAGATTCAAAGTGCTGCATGTGGCATGAGTGATGTCTTAATGGGCCATGCTTAAACATACACCAAGTCACTGCTTTCCATAAGCATTTGCCTTTATCATTCATTCAAATGCATAACCAAATGTTTGCCACTTCACTAAGAATACTGAAAACACTCATGTTGAAGAAAGCAACACTCACAAAGATAATGAAAATAATGGTTGAATCCAGGGGTTGATGTTATAAACATGTGAATGACCCCTGAATGAAATAAAAAGTCAAAGTAAGCTGTTCGATATTAATACAAATTCCCACATTACTTTAGCACTTTATTAAAGCAAAGGGGTTCTTCCTTGAAATTTATGTTTTAATTGAATCTAGGGGAATATTATCTGTTGATGCAAGGATTTAAATGTACATTAGCTTGGTCATCCGTATGCACCCCAGAACTGCATGTTCACGCATGTCAACTAGCCCTCTTTCCACATTTCCAAAGTCCATCCCTGCACCCATGTGACTCACTGTGACCCGGGGGGTGTGACGGCTGAGTGAAGTGGGGTGACCTCTGTCTGCGCTCCGACTCACAGCATAAATGTCACTGCTTTCCAAACAGCCCCGTGGCTGCCAGAGCTCACAGAGGGAAATTAATCAGAATTTCATCTTTCCACACAGTGGGAAGAGACACAAGATGTGCCAGGGTCTGACACGTTCCATTAGCTGCAGTACTTAACTGGAGAGAACTATTAACTGTATAGTTTCTCCCTACCATCTATGTAGATGAAGGAGGAAGGGAAATTATGAACAAGTCTACACAGGTACAGTACTCCACTCCAAAGAAAATGTCATAGCAATTGGTGATAGGAGAGTGAGGCCAACAATCCCAAAAATTGTGGAGCATGGAAGTAAATTTTAAATTACCAGTGATATTTTTGTGTGTATGGCAAATATTTTTCATTGGTTTGGTTGACTGACATCAGAAGGTACACCTATGATGTGGTTCATGATGACATGACTGATAATGTCATTCAAGCACTTTCTGCTGTTCTTCAGCATCTGCTTTAGGGTCACTTAGGACTTTTTATTGTTTTAATTTCAAGGAAAATCCTCTTGTAAAGAAGAGCTATTGGCTTTTGCTGCAGCCATCACCTGCACTCCTGACATGTATTGACCCCTAATGCACCTGTCCAGCCACCTGGAATCTTTCTCCAGGCTCTGGTGGTCATGTTTGGAGCTGAGCAATTCCAATTTTTCCTCTGTGGTCATTATTACTATGGATCTGGCCTAATTTTGCTGCTGAGAGGCAAGGTAGGCTGAGATACACATATTGATCTCTTGGGTATATATGAGAATACATGCTGCTTAATGGAAGTTGGCTTTCTAAACGAACAGGAATGTCCCCTCAAAACTTTTACTGTCACAATTTAGCCAGGTAGCCCAACGGGCACCCACAGGCTTGGCCAGAGGCCTACTATGACCACTCTTTTGGCAAACTAGAGATATACACACAATAGTCAGCTGCACAATGTATTTAAAATGGACAGACACATATAAGAACCACACTAAGTTTTATCTCTGCCATAGTAGAGAGGGGTCCTTGTACCATTGCACCATGGCTTGTCTACTCTCCTGTGGTGAAGCACTGATCACATAGCACACCTCAAAAGATTTTTTTTATGCTTTAAAAATGCAAGCAATTTTGACACCATATTACCCTTGTTATCCTGGGACTGCTCCATTGAAATTTTTGGCAAGTCACCCGTCAAAAAAAGTGGTGTAATTGTAATTCTAATTGCAAAGATTAGTTCTAAAGTCATTAATTGGATTGATCCAGAGATCAAGAAGGCTGGGAATCATTCTGTAAGTGGGCATCTATGGAGACAGAGGAAGACCTCAAGCATGAATTCCTTTGGATATTTATTTCTTTAGTTAATCCATCCTCATGTCTTAAAGTGACGAAGATATTGGACTTAAATCCTAGTCCTGTAGCACCCCTGTAAAAGCTGAATTTCATTCCAACTTTAATTGCAATTTGTGAAGTATGAAGCACTGTTGTTTTTAATTAGAGACTTTTAATGTATAGACTGGCATCTTTTATCCTCTTAATGCCATATTATGTCCAAAGAATACATTAGTGTTACAAAGGATACATATTCCATATTAATTTCAAAACTCCAAATCAGTTAGAGCAGGTTTCTGATGCAAACTAATACTCTCAAAAGACTCATTTTAAATGAGGTTAGATTTTGTATTGACACTAAACTGAAATCAGTGAAACCCTAAATGCTGAAGCTGTGGACACCTGTGCACTGAAGCTAAACCATGTTTCAGTATGTTTTAGCACAGAATTAGGGAACATAAATACATTTCTAACAACTCAACAAGAGATTTGTTGGAATGAAAACAGCATATACGGATCACCCCAGGAACAGGATTGCATTAAGTGATGCTTGAAGCTCAAGTTGGCAAATGCTCCTCCCATTTCTAAACATTTGTGTTAATTAATGAATATCTGCTAATTGCGATGAAACCCTGTTTTAAACACCCTCGTTCGTGGCTCATTAAACAACCCATGGATTTCATGCTCCTTAACTCCTATGGGTGGATTTGACATAAATATGGCAAACATGCATTTAAAATGAATAGCATCATTAGATGGAGAGGAAGGAGATGCAAAGGGAGCATGAAATCGTTCCTCAGCAATGAACAGTGGCCGTGACATTGTTCAAAATTGCTTTTCAATGAAGACAAAGGCTATGCAAATACCATAATACATGATAGACATCGAAATCAGTGCATTTTATTAAAGCCTAACATATTCTGTTTGATTCACAGCACAGTCATAAAGTTATCAATAAAACTGTCAGCTCTAATAAAAAGGGTCATATCCCGCAAGCAAAAATAGTTTTGACGTTTATAAAAACAAAATTATCTTCCCGGAATGTAGAACGATGGCATGATTATTTATTTATTTCAAGAAGAAAATATTACACCCAGTTGCTGTGTATCATCATTTTTTAAAATAATAAGAATTTGAATTATGAAAACAACTTTGTAACTAGAAATGTGCCATTACAAGAAAGCTCAAGGGGAGAGTATTTCATCTGAAATTCATACAGGAATAGAATTTGTCTGTACCAATTTATTTGATTGTTAATGCCCTGTCATGTACTCTGTTGTATTCTCCTGCCTGAGCAGGTAATAGAATAATCTCCCAGTGTACCGGGCATATCACACTTTAAATGAGGGGAACTTCTAAACTCTAACCTTCTCCCCAGTAAGGCTAGCTATTGTTTTGCATATGTTTTCTCCACAATATTGCATGGATTCCGTGCAGATTTTTCTTAGCAACACTTCAGTGGCACTTGTAAATGACACTGAGAAATATGAATGGTCCATGTATTGTGTCAAGTATTTCTTGTAATAATCACAATGGAGCTTTAGCTAAACTTTTTGCGCAACTCATTAGCCCCCTACATCCTTAATCACTGTCAAAGCACCTGCCCATTTTTCTCCAAATGCCCAATCTTCCCCCTTGATTTGATAAAAAAAAATATTTGTATTATTATTGTTGCTGTCATTAATTTTGATTAATTCATTTTGGTAAAATATATTTTTATGATACCTGGGTGTCATGAAACAGTTTTTCTAGGCTGGTGTGCCCTTTTCTCACTTTGAGCACCTGTCCCTCTAAAGGTCTTTACATGGCCCTGGTGTGATGAAAAAGCTGTTGCATTAGCCCTGATGTCCACAGACAGGACTGCCGGTTCAGAGCACAAGGCAGAGGGAGCTGCCTTGCTCTGTATGAAGCCCAGAGCCCTGTGTCGGCTCACCCTGAGGTCTGTCTGAACACTGCCATGGAATTACACATTAGATATGCCAGTGTGCTCCATATGTCTAGTACTGACTGTGAAAGTACCTTGAACTTGAAATGTTGTCGCGCTAACCTATTAAATAAACGTATGCAATAATAGAAATAGAAAGCACTCTAAAATCACTCCAGGGTAATGCAATGTCATGAAAGAATGAAAAACTTTATTTCCATATTATGAATGTCTTGATCCATGTCTAGACAAGATCAGCAGGAACCCTCTAGATTTTGAACAGCAAGTTTTTGGTTTTAAAAGAACAAAATGAAAACATCTGAATCTCTGATCAAAGTATTAACATAATTTGTTTAATGTAAATAATGAAGGAAGGACTGTATTAGTCACGATGGGTTAGGAAGGCCTCCCAGTGCTCCCACTATGTAGGCAGTGTTTAATGGCAGTGTTGTTTGCCCTTTTTCTGTCGACAAAGCTGGCTCAAAAAGGGGTTGTTTACTCAGTTTCAAGGACAGCCTGGGTGCAACGCCCTTCCTTGAGGCGTGATCCAGTACCTGTGGAGACAGCACCTGTCTGCCTCATCAGTGACATCTCTCTCTTCCTGGTGATGTCATCTCCTCCAGTACAGGAGGCACCTGAGTGGCAGAACAGTATACAGCAACACAGTGGGGCCCCTCCCTGCTGCTAGGCTTAAAGTAATGAAGCGCAGAGGATAAAGCTATCACTACCTTAAAAGTGGATGAAAGCATGGAAACTCTGTTTCCTTCTTGGGGTTCCTGCTTGCACAAAAGCAGTTTGGGGAATAGATAAAAAGAAGGCAAGAAATTGATTATCTGCAGGGTTGTTGAAGAAACTAAATGTACTACTCATTTATTTATTTGCACAACTTAAGAGTTTTCCATGTAGACTTAGTGATGGAATTTGCTTTGAAATGCTTTGAAGGATGACAGTATTGTTGTTTTTGCTTTTGTTACTATTTATGAATATTATTCTGCAACGAAATCCATAATTTTCAAAAAGTGGCTGAAATGAGACATGGCTCTGCTGAAGCTTGGTGCAGTGCCACACTGGTTACCCACTCATGGTTGTGTTTAATTTCACTTTGGTCAGAAAAAATGCTTAATCCTGCCTTCTGTGTGCCTATGTGTGTGCGTGTGCCTGATTGTGTTTGTAAACATTTGTGTGTATGTCTTTTATGCAAAGAGTAAGGTGGCTGTTAAGGTGTATTGATACTGACTTGTGATTAATTCGTCACAGTAAAGATACAAATATAATTTCATTTCCCTCTCAGAAAGCCTCAAAACATTTTCTTGTTAATTTGTGATAAACAAGTAAGGAATTGAGTGAACCAGTTGCACATCTGCAATGCTTTCTCTAAGGATTCAATTAAGAGCTCCAAGTAGAATTTCAGTGTTTGTTTTAGACACAGCACCAGTGGCATTAAATGAATGAGCTTTTCATCAGTCAACATCTTTTTCAATTGTGGAAATGATTAACTACCTTTAACTCAGGAGAAAAGAGAAACAATTGAGCAATGGGTAAGTAACCCTTTGTTAGTAACAATTTATTTTCAGTCTATTATGGAATTGATTAGCATTGTTTGCAATATAATTTTTGCCATTTTGTAACTTACCCATGAGCATATATAGTTTACAGAGGACTTTCAGGGACCATACCACAATAGAAAACAAATTTATTTCTCTTTCCAAATGTTATATTTTGAGATTAATTGAATTAACTTACTCTCATTTCCCAAGAGGCTACCAAGGAATTTCTTACTAGTAGCAGAAAAGAAAGCGCCACGAAAATATCACACATTCTTATAGCAAATTTCTTGGATAATCTTTACTTTCAAAGCACATGAATGGATGCTAACGTCGGGCCACCAATAAAGATTAAGTGCTGATTCTACAGTCCTTGGAAGACAAGAGGAGCAAACGAAATGTTGAGCAACAGCAACAGGGTGATGGAAGAAAATAGATACAGAGAGATAGAGAAATAGCGATATCCATCCTTGTGTCCTCTACAGGGCCCTGCTATATTTATCCCAACCGCCTTGTGCTCTGCTCTATCAGCGTAATGTGATTTCTCTCTGCACAGCACAAGCCAGACACAATCCGATCTCACCTTTTCCCCTTTCAGAACCCATATACTGCAGTCCCATTGGCTGGCTCTCCAGGACAGGCCACGAAGAGGAGAGAGGAATTTTATCCCCAAAGAGCCAGGTAGCATAGGATTGGGAACTCACAGGAAACAGGATTAGTGATGAACCATGCCCACCTTCCTGCCCTAGAGTTGTATTTATGTGGGTCCAGAATAGCTGAAATTGAAATTATATTTTCCATTTATTTCTTTGGCAGACCAAGGACACATGACAAGGGTACAGTATCAAAAGACAGTAACACTATTTAAAGCAATGCTGATCAGATTCAGCCACTACAGATGTGAATTAAATGAGTCATGAAGTATATGAACAATGCTCATAGCGCTAATCAATATTACTATAAAACAGAAGGAGATTTAATTAAATTGAGAAATGATATAGCTCAATGAGAGCTTATTGAGCACCATGCCAAAGCCGTTCATTAGCGAGCTGTTAGGGGCTGAGAGCTGAATCTGTTTCATGATAGAAGCTAGCATTTTACATTGAACGTGGTATTCTTGTCTTCATAGTAAACACTAATCAGCTTACACTTTATTATGGAAAGGTATGCCTTATTTACTATTTTTAGTGACAAGTAGACTGAATACCATTAGCCCCCTATCTAGCACACTAGCAGCACTGCTGCATTAACAACCTTCATTTTCATTTTATTTGAGTTTTTACTTATGAATGATTAGTAAAAACTCGTTTCTGTTTTCTATTTATGTATATTGAATCTCCTCACTGCTGGTGGCAAAGCTCTGAGGCTTCTGTCTCATGATCGCTCTGTGAAACCTGATTACCCTCACAAAAACACCCTCCATTCAGCCGTGATACATATCCGTTCCCCTTGAGGCGTCCTTCAGATGGGCAACAGCACAGCAGAGGTACAGAGTCACATGCTTGCTCACCCATGATGGGCAAGTGACCCTTTCTCTCCGGGCTGAGATTCAAGAGGATTCCAACAAATTCTTTTTAAGAAGCATCCAGTGGCAAGTGCACTATATCAAATAAAATTTCATTAAAGTGTAAAAACTATGTAATATATACAGTAATTCTTTGCAAACATTTGCCTTTAGTGAGAGAGAAAGAGAAGAAATTTGGAAATCTATTTTATGTGGGCAGCAATTAGTTGGTATCAATTGTCAGCAAGTGCATTTTTAAAGACTTTAATCAACCGGAAGAATGGTGACTACAGATTACTTTAGTATCAGGCATGTGTCACTGTCTGCACAAAAAATACAAATAAATAAATAAATACTTATTTAACCAGTGAAACCAACCAAGAATCCAAGTGTTATGATGGCTCATATTTTTCTATAACATTGCAATTTTTACATTGCAGTCTTAAGATATTTTCTTGGACTGTGGCTATTAGCAACAGTGGCATAAGAATTGCAACGTTTAATGAACTCTGAAACAGAACACAGCTGTTTTGGGCTTCTATGAACTGTGAGTTGATTTAACAACTACGGTGATTGTAATACTAAACATTCAAAGATCAGGGGCTTTATGCATTCATTTGATAAAATACATGCCATTCAACTAAACTAAGCTAATGTAACATGTGGGCTAATGTATCAACAGTTCTGTGATTCATGTGTGCAGTAGGGTATCTACAGACATGTTCTGTACAGGTTGGTGTACAGTGTTACGAATATATGTGCTAACATTGATATCGGTACCCAGGCCCAGCAGTTTCAGTATAGAGGACAGAACTGTCGCAGCAGTGACACATCGCAGAGGAAAACCCATCAATCCCCATGTCCATTTCACAAGCTACTCTCAACATCAATGGCTGTCACTTTTTCTTCCCCTCCCTGAAACATTTATAGAGAGGAGGCAGTCGTTAGCGACAGACCCACTTCATCACCCACCTAGTCCTTCTTTCACAGGGGAGGGGCCACAGAAGGAATTTTCATTTATGATGGAGAGAATTGAAAAAGCAGGGAGAGAGAGGGAAAGGGGAGGGAGAGAGCGGGACCACGGACGTGAGTGGTACTGTGAGAAAGAGAAGAAAAGAAGAGAACGGGGAAGAGGGAGAGGTAGAGAAAGAGAAGAGGTAGATGAGGTCAGTAAAGAGATGGGGGGAATAGAGGGGAATGGGGGTGATTTATACCCTCTGATAATGGTGAAAATATATTTTCCTGCAGCTCATTTATGTTCTCAGTTTACCAGCTTATTATTACAATGAAATATTTTACAAGGTGAGATTTGTCTATGTCAGCATGCATCGAGCTTTCTGTGTAACTGCTGTATAAAAACTGCACTTGTGAACACATTAAAAAACATGTACACACAAACACAAGTGAATCAGGAGAATGCTGTTTGAGACCAAGCCACAAACTGCAGTCACCTGAGGAGAATGTCATCCAAATGAGGCGAAAATGGTTCCCACCTGCTGACTCCTTTTTTTCAGTGATGCAGTCAGAAAGGAGAACTTGTGCCCCTTTTCACCACAAGATGTTTCTGTCTGACAATTTGAAAACTAACTGAGAAATGCAGTCTCTTTGGGAGATATTGGTTTATCCGTGGATGAATCTGTGAGGGAGTGGGGAATTTCGGAGACCAAACGCAACTGAGCAGGGATTCTTTAAGCTATCCACCTGGACGGGATAACTACTAAGTCTCGTGAGAGACAAAAGGATAGGGGGAAAATAAATGAAAAGAAAAACAATACTCCTTGGGGAGACTACCCCAAGGAAAAAGCTTTAGTGACTGTGGTGTGGGGATGGCTGGTTTAAGCAGCCACACCTGCCCTGGGTCAAGCTAATTAGACCTGGCCAATTGGATAATTGGTTAAGAATTAGATAATTGGCCAGGCTAATTGGACCCAGGAACAGGAGTGGCTGCACCCGTGCGTAGTGAGGTAATCACTGTGCACAGGTTAAATCTGCCATCCCCACCCACACCAGGGAGCTCTCTGTCATGACAGGGTTTTTACATCTGCTCATTTGGTGTTACCATCTTGCCAAACCCTCGTGAATAAATGTGGACTGTTTTAACATCTCCTCCCTGTGTCTCTGTGCTGGAGGGCCCCAAGGAAAGCCACTTCGGTGGCCTGTGGCAGGTGTGTTTGTCACAGTGACCCAAGTACAGGGTGAAGAAACTAAGCCTTAAGGAGTATTGAGAAATAACAACCAAAACAAGTCTGAAAAAATTGGTTAACGTGAGAACTTTAAGTAAACAGCCCTCGCAGAGCGGACTGCCAAAAGAACCACTAGAGAGTTGTAGAAAGGAGAAAGGATAGTAGGGCTAACTTTGTAGCCTACAATCCAATAACCCCTAAGTTCAGTTCCGCAGTAACTCTTCAGGTCAAACAAAGGACACAGAAAGGGAACTGCTCTAGTACTGAACAATACCCTATACCTCTTACCAAACAGACCAAGTTACCGGCTTTGGTGTAACACAAGTGACACCAAAGCAAAGCTATTTGGTTTGCTAGGGGTTTAAATAGACGCCACCAGGTGCAAATTGTAAAAAGAGATTTGCACGCGTATAATACAATCAAGGAAATGAAGACAACTAAAAGGGCGTAATAACTGAAGAAAAGGCGCAGGGAAAACCCAATGGCCGTAGTAAACGAAAGAACGATGCAGGCTGGAAAAGAAATGGTGTAAACAACCCAAAACCATGACAGAATCTTAATCAAAGCTTGTGCAGTATGTGGGTGTATAGGGAATAGATATACAGGTACTGGATATTTTCCCATCAGGGTTTCATGATAAAGGAAGCGGTAGAGGAAGGGTTAATTGTCACAGAAAATCAGTAGTAACATCACATGACATTGCACTTGGTGTTAAAATGGCATAGATGCCGTAAGCAGAACTTTGAACTTTTTTATTTTCAATGGGAGTGACAGCTTGCCACTTGAGAGAACTTGATACTACTTCTTCCCATTTAAAAGAAGAAGATCTGCAATTCTGTTTGAATTTGCTTAATAAGAGTGCTCCACACAGATCAGCCTATTTAATCAGGTGATTTTAATCAGCCACCCTTATGTGCTAATCAGTGAATCCTAGGGTACATCAGCAGAGTTGCACAGCACAGCACCCTTCATTACAAGGGCTGTCTTCTCCTGCAT
Organism: Anguilla rostrata; assembly: GCF_018555375.3. Classification (NCBI taxonomy): domain Eukaryota; kingdom Metazoa; phylum Chordata; class Actinopteri; order Anguilliformes; family Anguillidae; genus Anguilla; species Anguilla rostrata. The sequence continues at coordinate 24,612,353 of NC_057945.1, forward strand.
CTAGTACAGAGTTGGTTAGGGGACATGAAATTCGATGGAGCTCTATTTAATTAGAGCATCAGAGGATCCTGCACCATACCTGAAGGCTAAGATATAGTGTCAGTGCAGCAGAGGGCAATCTCCTGGCCCACAGTATACAACTGTTTATCTATGAGACTGACAGCTCTTAGTGGAAGAAGTTTGGAGTTTTACCTTTAAATTTTATATTTAGTCTTAGCTTTCTCCCATAAACTTCTTGAATGCACTTACAGCCTATAATTCACTTTGTAAATTGCCCTGAAGGTAGAAAATCTGCAGCAGAATAATCTGCATCTATTGCTTTTGGGTTTTCATTCTTGTCATTCATTTTACTATTGGCCTACGTATAATCATCCACAATAATTAATTGGATGGGGTAATTTAATGAAAGACCACACATCAAAAATACTTCCCATCTCTGTCTTCAATGCATTTAACTTGTTGCAATATAAGCAATCAGCTTACTGTCCATTAATGTTTTCCCACAATATAAGGGGGGAGGCACCCGCCTCATCTATGTAACTGCATTATTGGACATGTAATCCAGTCTATGGGATTACTCTGCTATTGCTGTCAAGTAGTAAGGAGAGAGAATATTCATTATAGTTCATACCCATCACTGTGGCTTGTGGGAATGCCCTCCCAACTTCACACATTCACAAAGAAACATGGCAGTCTGGTGGCCAATCACATATGGTAGGGCTGTGGGGAGACCATGGAATATGAATGGCCAAAAGCACTGCACTCACACTCTGACATATCCGCCACACCAAGCGTTTAAAAGCTATACAGTGAGTACATAATTAAGTAAACAATTTATTTGTTTGACTCTCTCCCTTAGCTAAGTTAACACAAGCTGCCTTTAGAATGGTTTCACATTATGTCTGCTTAAATTTTCAAAAAGTAAAGTGTTAAATATCGCTGTGGTACAGAAGCATAGTTCAAAGCAGGGCAAGGTGATCTATGCTATTTCTATCTCCTGGAAATAAATGACTGCTGCAGTTTTTCTTGTATTGCAACTTGGATGTAATTACAGTGACAGACAGGCTCTTGCATTTAATTTAAAATTTGAATGAGGAACAAATGCTAATTATGCTGTCTCTCATTGCTGTTTTTGGATGTGCTGCTGGGGCAGGGGGTTGGTGTAGACAATCGTCTTGCTTGCATTTCACATTTTTAAATACAGGTGAGTCCTAAGAGAATAGCATTACCGCCTGCCGGTTACATAATATTTCCTTTCTGATTTTGCTTAAAGGACCTCTCGTGAGTGGCTCCCATTTTTGAAGGAGTGTTTTCCTCCAGCCATTTCAAATACATGAAATGCAGACCAGCCACAATCACAAAAAACTCTCTGGAATAGAGGCGTCATGGCAAACTAATGGGGATGCATTGCTGCATTATGAGTTTTACTGCAGAGCATATCTGTCACAGAAACACTTTCCATCATGGTGGAAAATGCCAATTATTGCTGCCTTCCTAGAAACACAACCTTTCCCATTGTACACAAAAGCAAAAGAAAATTGCAGAACCATTAACGTGTCCATAATTTCAGTATAAAGGAGACATCATTATTTTTGGCAGTTATCTTGTGTGCATATTTTCATAAATGTGCATCCTCTGATGAAATCATCTGTAGACCATTTAGTACTTTTCACTGTGCCCTACAGGAAAGCTACCACTGATCCAAAGAGAGCTGTCTCTCTCACTTATGACAACTGGAAGTCTGCTAAACTCTGGCCTTTTTAAATTATTAAATATAACCAATTGTTACAAGACAACCCCAAAAATAAAATAGCACTTACACAGATCTACAGGTTTACTGATCTGGTACATGTTTAATGCAGCAGACAGCCCATTATTAATCAGTAGGCTGTGCTTTGTTGCTACCTTCAGGCAGCAAACAGTTATAAATGTCAAGTCATCATTCATTCATTACTTTCACATAGGTCATGACAAGCAATGGCTTTCTTTATTTGGAGTTTCAGCAAAATTATTGAAGGCAAACAAGGAAAATTGTTTTTGGGGGTCCAATGACTCCCTGTCCTCTCTAATGGCTGCAAATGTGAATCCCATTCCTACCTCCCCACAGACTATGGATTGAATGACTAAATGCTGTGGAGGGATTATCAATGAGCAGAGCCATTTTCTTGGCGAGCCACTCACACACAGTCATACGCTTACATTGTATCCACAAACTCATAGCTGTCTGAGTGCAGAAGAACAGCTGGTACGACAGTGGCCAAATCTGTGGCCAGGATCAGTGACAAATGAGTGTTGCTAGTACATTCAGACAGAGATTGGATTCTTATGATTGCACTGTTGATCTATTGTATTACATGACAGTACATGTGCTTTCAGTATGTTGTGCACCAGAGTAACCCATCAGGTGATTGTAAGTAGATATAAAGGCAGAAACAGCTGTAGCTGAGTCACCTGTGGCTATCCAGCTCTATTGAATGCAATTTGTCAGACATTGATTTCTAATTTGTCGGCGTGTTGTAGACTTTCACCAGTTCTCTCTCCAATGTCTTTTGTCCAATCAATGAGGAAATGACTGGTGCTTCTTCCATTACCCAGAGGGGTTTGGGAGATGGAATGCCTCAGAAATAAACCACAGAAGGGAATCGGAAATGGTCCTGTGAAAGTCATAAATCCAGCAGAAGTGTTTTGTTGAGGGTACAAACAAATAGCTTTGTAAAACTAACAACCCACTGTGTTAGTAATGTTGGTCCTTGGTTTTTTTAATATAAAATGGGTTGTTTATATTTTTCTAATTAAAAATAAAGGGTGCATATTAAGGTTGAGTTTGTTTGTCCTTTCAGATTTTAAAATCTTTTTGCATTTGTCCCTTCAGATTTTAAAATACTGACCGTAAATAATGAACATTTAAGTTAAACAGAAGGGAATGGAAGGGAATGATAGAGGTGATAAGCCACTGAGGCTAGAGGAAACGAGGAAGGGGAAAAAATAAAACAGAATGACAGGAGTGAAAACTCAAACTCCCTGTCAAGCCTAAAAAAACTGCCAAACCAAAAACAACCCTGTAAAAAACAAGGGCGAGAAACAGAAAGAAAAACACTGAACACCACTCAGGAATGAAAACAGTTGGGATAGAAACCAAGGAAACCCAACGTAACTGAATCGCAGCTAAGACCCAAAACAAAAAGGAAAACTTGGGGTTGAACACCGAGATACCCAAGAACCTAAGACGCAGCTTACGAAAACGAAAAGGTAAAGCCCTAATGGTCTGCCGGCACGAAGCCCAGAAACACAGACCGAAATACAAACCTTCTAAGGGGGAAACACTTCTTTAGAAGCGAGAGAATAGGAGGCTTTTAAACAGGCTCTGAATATCTTACCGGCTCAATGTGAACGTAAGTAGACACTGAAGCAAGCACTGAAAGTCAGACCGTGTCTTAAATAGCCTTGCACCACGCAGGTGGCCAAAATCACGGCATAGGGAGGAATAAATGGAAACTGGTGCATCCAATGAGGTAATAATCAGGCTGGGAGGCCAAAAACGAAACTGCACCCCAAACCCATAACAGTATATGCAAATTGTATAACTGACAGTATACTTTGAAAGCATAACTTTCCCATTTTCTCAGTGATGCTTAATGAGAGCATAGGGAAGGAAATTTTGTATTTGTCCTTTACTAAATCAAATCTGTACCCTTGTGGATCGCAAACTACTTCTCTTAGCTTATGAAATGGCAAACACGCTAATGAAAAAAGGCATTGTGAATAAACATGGCTGGCTAATTGTACAAGTGTCACCATCTATTCCAGGAAAGTAACAGAAACTACACAGTTATCTCACAGAGTTCTGATACACTACAGGAGAACATGTAGGATATTGTGAGAGTAAATAGTTCATGCTATTTATACATGTACAAAACTGCAAGCGTGGAAAACCTTGATCATTACCCAACCCAGAATATTATACAAAAATGAAAATGTTGTGCTCTTCTTTTGAAAAGATGTAAGAGACTATGCATACTGATGCTCAGCGTCTGTGTTATATCCAGACTGTGAAGCATGAAGTGATTGCTGGAGCAATGTTCCCAAAAGAATTTGGCTCATCTAATTGACTCATTTGCAATCATAATGTGCAATTCAGCAGTACTGTAGCATTCGCTGGGACCCTGAAATTTATGTTTGTCGGGTTAACGCTCGGCAAGGTTGTGCATTTCTGAAATCCTATTTTAATGTTTTTATTTTTTCAGCGTGTTCTCCTACAGTGCTTGTGCCTAAATCCCCTCCTCAATGAAACAGCTGATGCTTTCAGTTTATTAGATGGTTTAGAGGCTTTTCTCTGCATTCAATGGGCTGAAGGGACCGCTCTGGAGGTCAGTGTGTTGATAGAGGAAATAAATCTGCATGATGGTGTTTTTTCATTTTACACTGCATGGATTGTCCTGAGTGTTAACTGGGTTTTGAGTAATGCTCATTTGTACCAGGATCATGACCTGACCATGGTGGCAGGCCGACCATGATGGCTGTATCCCCTACTTGATGATTCCTTCCAGCAATCACACAACCTTTCACCTGTCGGCCATGTTTGTCAGGGTCATACTTCAAATAATCCCTGCAAATTGACTTGTAAATAATATGGCTGCAATGTAAAGATGCAATGTTACATCAGATCTTCCCTGTGAGGGAGTGGGGAATTAGGGAGACCAAACACGACTGAGCAGGATACTTCAAGTTAACCACCTGGGGCGGAATAACCACTCATTAGAGACAAAAGGATAGGGAAAGAAAAAAAAATAAACAAAAAGAAAACCAATACTCCTATGGGAGACTATCCCAAAGAAAAAGCTTCAATGCCCCGAGAACAGGGTGAAGAACTAAGGCTTAAGGAGTACTGAGTGTACTAAAACAAAACACAACAGAAAAGAATGGTGAACGTGAGAACTTTAAGAAAACAGCCCTTGCACAGAGGACTGTCAAACGAACCACAGGAGAGTAGGAGAAATGAGTAAAGATAGTAGAGCTAACTTTGTAGCCCACAATGTCATGGTTCTGTGTTTTGTCTCTGTCTTTCTTTGTTGGGCCGCCAGATGGCGGCACTTCTGTTTTGTGTCCTGCTTGTACCCTGTGTAATTGTATTATTGTTTTCAATTGTTCAATTATTGCTTTTTGTTGTCTGTTTTGCTCCCCTCTGTGGCCTGATTGTTCATGTGCCTCATGTGTCTCGTCAGTGTCTGTTTATTTAAGTTCCTTTTCTTACTCAGGTGCTGGATCCTTGGTTGTTTGTGTGATGCCTCTGATCTGTTCCTGCCCCATGTGTCCTGCCCAGGTTCATGTTTCCACGTGCTTTTGACTTTGGATTTCTGTGTCCTGTGAGTTGTAGATTTTACTTTGTGTTTTTTGAAGAGTTGCACTGTGAGGCCTTTTGTTCCCTTTTGTCCTGTTTTGTTAAGTAAAGTCTGTTTCAATTACCGTTGGGAGTTTTGAGTTTTTTCCCCTCACTCTGCGGTTGGGTCCTAACCCCCCACGCACGCACCCTGACACACAATCCAATAACCTCAACATTCAGTTCCGCAGTTCCTCTTCGCGTAAGTCAAAGGACGCAGAAGAAGAACTGCTCTAGTACTGAACAAGTAACTAAACCTCTTACCAAAACAGACCAAGTTACCGGCTTTTCGTGTAACGCAAGTTGACACTAAAGCAAAGCTTATCGGTTTGCTAGGGGTTTAAATAGAATGCCAAAAGGGGCAAATCGTAAAAAAAGATTTGCACGCATGTAATTCAAGGAAATGAAGAAAACTAAAAGGCCGTAATAACTGAAGAAAAGGTGCAGAAAAAAAACATAATGGCCGTAATAAAAAAAAGAATGACGCAGGCTGGAAAAGAAATGGCGTTAACACCCAAAACCATGACAAGGCCTTTTGTGTTTCCAGGGCCATTTCAAGAGAAAAAAGACATTGCACCCTTTTTTTATATAACCATTCCATAATGAAGCTGTATTGATCAGCTAGTTCCAGAGTGCTGTCACTATTGCCATTGATAGGGTGACTGTTTTCAGTATGACACCTGTTACAAATATTCTAGAAAAAAAATCAGTCAATCTGAGTGTCTGTTATCTGTCTTGTTTCATTGTTTAAAATAAAATCGTGATGATGAAAGGAATGGTACACAGTAAAATGTTCAGGATTAAATCACCTCTTACAGAGTAAATACTGTATGGTCCCTACTGGTTAGAGTTGAATTAATACCGGATATTTTATAACGATTGTAATCACATTTTTAAAGTTACTGCTCAGGTTTTGTGGTGCAGAAAAAAGACAATGTTCCACCGCATACATCACCAAACAGAAGGAGGGCTCAGAAATGTTTACTCTGTCTACATGCTCATCTTTCAAAGCATGTTGATCCAGTATCCACAGCAACAGAATCTCTCTGATAGCATTAAAAGCATAACTAATGAGTACATTTTTCCATTCACCCACAAGTGTATCTTCCCAGCATTAAAGTCATTTAAAGATGACCGTCATCAGAACCAGAAACAGCACAGTCAATTCTCCCCACCCCTAACAAGTGCTGGAAGAGGGGCGCACACAGCCGTAGCAGGATTAATGTGACATCATTGGTAAACACCCGACGTACACACTCGTCAGCCAATCTTCCATTTGGCACTTTATGGACTCTTTAATGTCATGGCAGAATGAAGGGAATTCTGCTTAATGTGGTGGAATGTAAATACCATTACTTTTTAAAGGCGCTACACCGGCAGGGAGGGCTTTATTGCTTCACACTGCGGCGCATTCGTAGACCGTGCAAAAATAATGAGGGCGATGGCTCATTGCAATCAGATAATGGCTCCAACTCACATTCACATGGGCTGGCTTAGCTGCACAGTACGGCACAACAGAGCTTACAAGCAGTGATTACACATTCTGTAATGATATCCAATGTAACAGGTGGCGACAAGCAAGATTATCTTATTTGAGGCTGGAATAGTCCTGCAGCACGGGTAGCAAATGCTCTTGAATTAATCTAGAGTTAAACACATATGCGATGTTGCTGGTGAGATACAGTTCTTTTCGTTTTTCAATAGGATGACACCCCTATACAGGGCGACTCAAGTGTGTGATCTGGACAAATCCATTTGCAAAAGCCCCATCCTCCTATTGGTTCTTTTCGCATAAACGCACAGTGCTTTTTGCCCTTCCGACTGAACCAAACTGAACTGGTCATGCTTCTGCAAGTTTGGCTCAGCAAAACCAAGTCAGGCTAGTTGTTCTGTATAGACACACAGCACATCCACAGCCTCCAGGGTCCAGGGAGAAACAAAGACTCACATCAAACTCATCAAATCACTGCTGCCATCAAAACCCAAGTCTGTGCATGGACACACCCGTACATCTTCACTTCAGGTATTGAATTGTACTGTGAACAATCAATTTCATGCATGGTATATAATCATTTTCTTCAACATTACGATTCAGGAATCAGTGAGGTTCAATTGTGCTTCTCTGAATCACACACAGCAAAACCATACGAAAGCATGCATAACTATGATGAACTCATCTCTAATGATCCCCTATGTGTTAATGTAATAAACTCTGACCTTTTGAAGTATGGATAAAACACACTCACACACACACACACATAAATTCATGTTGAAGAAAGTCCACAGCATGGAGATTAATTTTTTATGTTAAATTCAGCATTAGTGAAGAATTTGTGTTATTACTAGCACTGCAGTTCTGCTGAAGGCAGATGAAACCTTGTATTGTCAGTTCTGTAGCAGTGTCTCAGGCTGGAAATATATTTGAGGAAAGTATTGTGGTACATGGATGAGCCTCGTCGAGACCGGACTGTGCCAGTGCCGACAGTTGCTGGTCATTGCTCTCGAGTTGACCCCCACTGGCTCATTAGACTGCCTACAATCCCACATATGAACGATCTTCCTCTGACACTCTATGTGAGCTTAGGGTTAGGGTTAGGGTTGAATGACATGTTGAAAAACATCTATACATCAAAAAGCATTGCTCAACTTGTGTATGTTTATTCATATTTATAGAGAGACACTACAATATATGTTTTGGCATTTAAGAGTAACTCCCTCTTAAAAGGCCCCTCTTACATTTAGTCTTTATTTATTCTTTAAATGGCAACATTTCCTATGACCTGATTGTTCTTAAAACAATACTACACAAATAAAGCGTAACTCATATTCAAATAATACTACATCATGAAGTAATATCTTTCCTATTAAAAATATGCTTCTCAAAAGAATATAAAACTCAAGATAATAAATTAAGTGATGAACACCTACAGTAGTGCTGAGGTAAGGCTATAAAGTAAACACAGCTCTGGAGATAAAACCACCAATAGCTTTGTCATAATCAGGGATAGGTATCTTGTTCTGCAAACTAAATTCAACCTGTCATAACAACCTGTGATGAGCAGTTAATTACATTTGATCTTGCCAAGGGGAAATGCATTGCCTCAGCATAACATTACATTTGTCTGGGAGCTGCAAATTTGATTTGGTTTTATTCGATAGATCCACTTAAACCTTTTGGTGACCTTTAGGGGGTTTGCCTCAAAGAGCAAAATGGGAGAAGATGCATGAGTTATCATGTGAGGTCATTATTTCCCTTTCCTTCCACCTTTGCATTCTTTTTCTATTGAGAATGGGGGGGGGGGGGGTTTTCCATGTTTATTTGCAGAGTTTGGCTGGTTTTTGAACTAATGAATATAGTTAATCCCATCAAATGAATCCATTATATAATCCAACCCCAATACTACGTGTGAGGCTCTTTGCAACATGTGTTATTGGTTGTTGGACAGCTATTTACCAGCACTCCAAAACAGCACTTCATAAATTCAAAATGCTCTTAAAATTACTTCTACCACATTGCATGTAAAGTTGAGACCCATCCCCAAGACCCTCCACTGGATTTTACTGATGATACGTCACAGGCTACTGATGGCTTGCTGACCAATGATTGAGTTTATTCACCTTTCTCTGTGGATCATTGCAGCTTTTGTTTCTTTCAGAGAACAGATCCTCAATCCAGGGGCATAAAGAAATAAAATTTAGGTCTTCCCCTAAGCATAATATAATTAATCTAACCGTACACTTCCTTACAGCTTGCTGAAGACAATGGACAATTTGTGAATTAAAACTGTCTATTGGCAAATTAAGTATACTCAGACAGTTTGTCCCTTGAGTTTGTACATTGTAAAGTATACTGAAAGCTGGAAATACAATTCACTGTGGAAGTGCATTAAAGGGAATTAGATAAGAGCCTATAACCCCCTCCATAACACCCACAGATTTCCTCCACAGCCCCTGCAGTTTGATTTAGTTTCAGATCACTTGTTCTGATGCTCTGGGCATAAGGGAAACACATCCACCATTCCACATCATTCACCATGACCCATCCACTTTTTCTTTTGACTTTGAGAACAAAGAAAATTTCAAAGACTTCCTCGTCTCCCTTCATTACCCAGTGAGAGCTTGATTGCAAGTGACTCTCCCCTGTGCCAGCTACCCAAGCATTTCACAGGGCCCATCAAGGTGATGTTTCCTGCAAGCGCGGATGACTGTGGTAAAGAACAAAACAGAAATAGAGAACAAAGACAGAAAGCAAAAATGATTACGTTTTCTTTTATCAAACTGGATTGCTGTTGTAGATGGCCGTGTAGTGTATTGATTCTGGAGCTACACAAAGCTGTTGCCGTAACATAGTCACAATGCTACAAAAGACTTCATGCCATTTGGGTGGACGAACATTGATTTTGGTAGATACACTTAATCCCACAGAAAAAAATTGCATGGGCTATTCAATGGTTGGCTGCATCTACTAGTAAATAACCAGTCAAGTCAGGTGATTTATTCAGCTGAAGACCAGAGAACATGCGGCATGCCCCCAAGGAGGTACAATATTTTCACAACACCTAAGCCCATCCAGAAAGGTTTAAACAACATTAATATTGATTTTTCAGACAAACAATTGGATATGCCAAATACTCTAATTAAAACACATTATTTGAAAAGTCTACACACTTTAGCCTTCATTTTTACAGCAGTTGGCAATGTAAGTAGGAAGTGATTACATCTTTTGTTTATTTATGGTCCCGCTTTTCTAAGCAACATGATGGTGCTAAATGCACATATCTAGGAAAATTTGTGGATGGGTAACTATTTAGCTTTCACAGCAGCACAGTAGCAAAGTCATTTACCTTTTAAAATGGCTTTGCCCTGGCTGATCTAGCGTTAACGGCCTGCTTTTAGTGTGAACTGGGAAAAGAAAACCTGTCTTTAACAACCATTATATCACAACAAGCAGTACTTCCATAAAGGCCAGATAGAATACTGACATTTCAACAAATTTAGACAACATTTAAACAGTTACATCAGTGTATATATAACAGTAATCAAAAATAGAAGTCACTCAGAGTGATTATTTACATTTATATTAACAGCTATTATTATCATGATTTTAAGTTATTATAAGAACTCATCTTATAGCAGTCAATTTATTTGAGGAGAAATTGGATTGTGTAATTTCAGAGAAACCAGTTAATATTCAGAGGACATCTGATATCACGCCAGTGAGGTTAAACTGTCACCTCTGCTGTAGGCTACCCTACAGTACTCTGTGTGTCCATGGCAACCCAGGTGGTAGCCACCACTGTGCATGTTCTCATCAATGACTCCACCTGTGTTGAGAAAGTCAATCCTCACTGCCACGCTTGACTGGGTCTGTCACCCTTATTTAGTGAGCGCTGCTCATTCACTCATAATATGGACACAATGAGATGACTGCATTCTGTCCTGTCCTAGCCACAAGTCAAGCATGTGTGTCTGTCATCCACCTAAGACCTCAGAAAGCTGTAAAATAAAACAAGCAAATAAGAGCTTTGACTGAAGACGGAAGAGAACTCATATTCAGTTTGGGCTTCATCAGACATACTATTTATTTATTTATTTATTTATTTATTTATACAAATAACATGCATGGACTCATTTATTTGGACAGTGGAATTTTAAAGTATAAATTGTGCAAATCAAAGATTTATTTGTTCATGGACAGAAACAATTTAATGTAAGAAACGTTGAAACTGAAACCAGCACTACGTCATATATACTGTAGTATATATAACCTTATAAGAGGAGAGATATACTTTCTATAACCGATTTATAACCTGAAGTTTGGTGTCCTTTTCATGTGGCATTCCTATAAATGGTTTAATTACCCCATGTAGTTTCTGCATTTTTGTCAAGTCCCATGGCACCCCCTGCTGTACAACATCAACTACTGCCAGTATATGCTACAAGGGAGGAAAGTGAGATTATTGTAGTTCAAGATAAAATAAAACTAATGTTTTTTGTGTTATTATTTAGCAGTGAAGCTATCGTTTTCCAAAGACTTTTACTTTTAGTGGAATGGGAAAAATAGAAGGCCTTCCATGTTTTCTTTACCTAACAGAATTCATTTAAAGTGCCTGGAATGGGTTATTAAATCATTTCCATATTATGAAGCAATTACGCCTACGTAGGCCAGTTAGCTCAATGGTAGAACAGTTGCAGTTTATGTTAAGGGCTTTTTGAAAGCATATTAATTCTGCATTTTGCTGTTCCTCCTCATCTGTTCAGAACAGACTGTGTTATTCCCAACATCGACCCTAGATGCCAGTAAAACAAGAATGGAGGCATGAATCAGTTCATTTGCTTCGGCATATGCGCTCTATGCATAAATTGACTCTTCAACACCGGAAGCGTTTCTTGTGTTTCCTGGAAATGTTTGAAATTGCAGTCCGTGAAGTGAACCTCTGAAATTAGTTGAAAATAAGATTGCAGACTTGACTGTATTTGATCCGGGGAAACTAGCAAAATACACTATAATGCAAGAGCATGAGCTTCGTCTCTGATCAAGATGCGTGCAATGGTCTTGAAAATCTTCCAGTTTTCTTCGAAGGCAGTGTCAGGCAAGATGATTTGCCTCTATTTCAGGTAGCTAGCCTGCTAATGCTATGTAGCAAATTTCGATTCCCATGGCGTTTCCGTGATAACACAAAGATAGGGGTCTGAACTGAAAAAATTCTAGCAGATTAGTTAACCAGTTTAGCCCATTGAAGCTACCATTTTACTTACGTTACCTAGATTACCAGCGGTCTCTGTTGCCAGGACATACCTTAAATGTAATAATAGAGTAAGGGCAGCTAGCTAGTTAGCGGTATAACTTTAGTTATTTTGGACGTTTAGACTATCTTTTCCATTTAACAGGACACTGCCTTCGTGTTATAAAGCCTTCGTACTTTGCGACCAAACTAGCCTGTAGCTATCGTCAGCTGCTGAGAAATTTGGACAGTTAAGTTAATCAACTGTAATTCGTAGAGGTTGCCGCAGATTCCATGCAGTATGTGTATGCCGTTCCAGTTACTTTATGGTGTTGACTGAACTCCTTTTACTTGTTGCCTAATAATATTGGAGTATGTTGTACTGTCGCTGTTGCACCAGCAAACGGCAGCACATTCCTGTCATTAGGTCAGCTCTCATTTAACGTTGATCAATGCACTGCTAAACAGATATGTGCGTGGAGCGGAATTTACCCAGAAACGTGAAATATATATGCTTGGGCTGTTAGTGTGCAATTTTTTGTATATTAAAGGTCTTCATCACAGTGTTTACTTCTCTCTAGCTTAGTGGTAACTAGTCTACCAGCTGTATGTTTTCATTTCAACCTAAGTTGCCACACCTGACTACTAATTAACAGCTGAACAAGTTGCTGTTGATGCGTGCTGGGGTTAGAGTGAAAACCTACAGGATGGTAGATCTCCAGGAACAGGGTTGGTTACCACTCCTGTAGTTATCAAGATTGCATAAACTCGTCCTGTGGGTTTTGACTCCAACATAACAAATTCCACATCAATGAACAACTACAGATCTCATTGAGTTGCTATTTAGTAGAATCAGGTGTGTCAATTTAGGATTGAAATGAAAACCTACAGGATAGTAGATTTCCAGGAACTGGGTTGGTTACCATTGGCCTACATTCACTGATTGTCATGCAACTCTTATTTCCAGCACGTTGCAGCCATGTGGTAGGCGTTGCTTTAAATAATACAAGCTTTTAACCATATCTTATGAAGACGCACAAATCTATATAAACATTATGACTCAATTTTTTTTTTTTTAAAACACTGATTCAGATTGGTTTAAAATAATGGTCAGAGAAATATTACTTTTTTTTTCTTAATTCAGACTAAAATCTAATCTAAAAGGTAAATTTTAGCAATACACATACTTTCGGTAGATTTTCTCCTTCCTCAAATCTTAACCAGTGTGGTCATCTCAACAAATGTTTTTTTTTCCTCAACAAACAGGGTATTAAAAAGTAAAAAGTGGTGGCTCTCTGAGTACATGTTCTGTGATACTGCCTATGTAAGAAAGGGCTAAAATAATATATCCTATTTGTATATAGGATATTGTATCGTAATTGTAATTTATTCATATTACAATATCTTGGTGTCCTAGTTACTAAAAAAACATAAAACAAAGTGTAGAATTGTGTTGTTTTGTCACAGTATTTGTTTGGGATATGGTTTTGCTTCAAATGGAAATTCTGCATTCATGTGCCACGGCTTGTCTTCTCTACAATGTATGGTTGCAATTGTCATTAAGTAATGATTAATAGAATGTGCAGTAGCATAGATATTGAGACGGTGCATTCGTATAGTATTCTTGCAGTTTGTAATCATATATCAGCTGTTTTTCAGAGCTGCTTATTTGACAGTAAAATTGAGGATTTACTTCCCTATAGCCTTCCGTTTAACTTACCTTGGTAGCCATTATCTTTTAACAGGTCTTAACCTTCATGTCATGATTAATCTATGTCATATGCCAGTACAGTCCAGAGAATGTTCCAGGTCCCAGGTGTGAGACTGACCCAGCCGAGGTGACACTTCCAGGATGCGATTGCCGCTCCCAGTCCTGCCAGCAGGGGAGCTGTTCCTGCCTGGAGACCCACAGTCAGGCATACAACAGTCAGGGGCGTCTGAAATACCTCGGGGAGGAGAAGACTGAGTACAGCCTGCCCGTATTTGAGTGTAACGCCCTGTGTGGGTGCAGCGAAGCCTGCAGTAACCGGGTGGTGCAGAGGGGCCTGGGCCTTAGCCTGTGTGTGTTCCCCACTCATGGTAAGGGCTGGGGGGTACGGGCACTGGAGCCCATACCTCAGGGGACGTTTGTGTGCGAGTATGCTGGGGAGGTGATCGGGTTCGAGGAGGCATGTCGGAGGCAGCGTGCCCAGAAGCCCGGAGATATGAACTACATCATTGTGGTGAGGGAGCATGCTGGAGAAGGGAAGGTTGGGGAGACCATCGTGGACCCTGGAACCGTGGGAAACGTTGGCCGTTTCCTCAACCACTCCTGCCAGCCCAACCTCTTCATGGTGCCGGTCCGAGTGCATTCACTGGTCCCTAGGCTGGCAATGTTCGCTGGGCGGGACATCGCCCTTGGAGAGGAGCTCACTTTCGACTACTCTGGGGGCTACAACAACCCCCAAGGCAAGGGGTCGCATCCATCTCCGGGTGGCCAACAGGCAAAGGGAGTGGGAGAGGAAGGTTTTAAAAGAAAGCCTTGCCACTGCGGAGCCCATAACTGTAGACTGTTCCTGCCCCTGGACGTCTCTGTCATCAGCAATACTTATATGTCAGGACCTCATCATTGCTCACTCGTTAAAGGCCTTCATGAAAAACACAGCCTGGACATGTAGTCTCAGGTTTGAGCTGTGACCTTAATTATGCCATAGGTTATCACCGGAAGTCCACAATAGCAAGACACAGTTGGTCTTGGGCCAGGGCCTGGAACATTCTCTTACATTAGCTCCTCCCAACATTTCAGGTACCTACAGGCTGCAAGTTATCCTCAGTAGGAGATGCATCATTCCAGTAGTGCTGTGTGGTAAAATAATGACTGGCTGAAGGACTGTAGTGGTGGTGTCCACATGCTTCATCTATAGTAATATTGGTGTGCAGTACAGTGGACATAGCTACAGACAGAGTTGGCAATTCCAAATTGGTGAGAAGTTAAAATGGAAATAAAAATCTATTTCAAATAGCCTGTATTTGTTTGCCTTGTATATTTTCAGCTTCAAATTAGCTTGTTAGTCTTTCTGGTCGAGATGAGTGGTGATTTATGTGATTATTGTGCCGTTCTGCACATAGCCATGTTAGCATCTTACAGTACATATTACAGTAAAATCTGAATACATTACATATGAGAATGCACAAAGGTGGTCATGCTGCAAGTTATTGCGCAAAATAAATATAAATTTGTAGAATGGTGTCGTGTCAATTCTTTCAGTGTTTATGTTCCTCAATGACACTGTTCTTCATTGTGTGATATAAACACTGAGACATTATACATTATTTTGGGTCAGATTTCCTGAGTGAACTGAGCTGCTGGCAGACATTCTCTGATGCTTTTCAGTTTATCTTACAGAGCTTTGTTAAGTGATAACTAAGCACTGTGAGTGCAAGCAATGTCTGGAAGTTAAATACTCTTGGAAAATCCTCTTGCAACATTATTGAAAAGCAACATAAAACATCCGTCTGAATTGGAACCCAGTATTTTTTAAATAATGTATATTACATTTTTAACAGAACTTGCTGTTAACAAAACATGATGTTTAATGAATTGATGTTTAAAGACCAGGAAATACTGACTCTTCAGTCTTTGAAAAAAGACATGACAACTTTCTCAGGAACTCTATTGCTTCTTTTTGTCGGGCTCGGTTTGCTGATGGGTTCAAGAATCCTCTCTTATATCCAGCTGTGTTTTTTAAACAGGCATTTACAAATAAAAAAACAAACAATTGTCATGTAAAGGTTATATTGACCATTTCTATTTGATATCATTCAACACTGAAAATAAGGAATACAAAGATTGGTTAACTCAGTTAACTAATCTTAACTTGTGCTGCTTTAATTTATATAAAAAATCACACAGGTGAAGTTTTTGCGAGTGCGGTGCAGCTTACAGCTGAATCTCCAGCCTGTCGGTCAGCTTGCAAAATGGCGACTGCATGAGAAAAAACAATGACGGAGGATCCTCTGCGGTTTAAGTGGGTTGTTTGGGAGTATTATGGATTTATTGTTAATAACCGCGATGGGAAATAGGTGGTGAATGAAACGATGTCTGCAAGCATTACTTTAAATGCGTGCTGTATGCAAATGATACACTTTGAATGTGATGGCCCATTTATGTATAAAAAGGGCTTTAATTCCTACATGAATCACCCCATATGGATGTAAATGCCACCAAATTAAAGCTGATAGTCTGCACTTTGTCCTCATACTGTTTCACATTATTTCATTTTAAGTCCAATGTGCTGGAGTACAGAGCCAAAACAACAAAAACTGTCATTGTCCATTGTTACTTATGGACTGCACACACACACACACACACACAGTGCTTCAGCCAGGGTGTCTACTTTTTTTTTCTTTGAAGTGACGGGCTGCCAGCTATGGCTGGCCAGGTGTTTGTCAGCAGTCTCTGGAGCCCAAGTTGAGCAATGACAGTAATTACACCACTGTCTACAATGATGATCCAGATTGACACAATGGGGCCCTAGAAATGCCTGGCTGTCTGGTCTTTGCTGTTTGTTCTCCTGGGCTGAATGAACGTTGGCTTATCTATTGGCTCTCCCATACACATGTGTAATCCCCCCCACTATTACAAAACCACCTTCCTGCTTGAGGTTACACCTTGGTTAGACAGATAGCGGTGCAGTCTGGCCTATGGGTTTGGCCCTCTGCTCTCCTTCCTCTGCTCAAAAGCCGACACAGATGCAGAGATAAATAGAGCAATGTGTGCCAGGTCCCTCCAGAGATGTGGCGCAAGACACTTCCATCCTCATTTTGAATTTTGACGAAAGAGTCATCCGACGCTGTCCTATGTGGGTCAGCACCACTGCACGTCCAGGAGAGATGCAGCACACAGATCGACTGCCAGGATGGGGAAACGCTCACAGAGGAGGCTATCCTATAATTATTCCACCTCGTCAGAGCCCACTGTCCCAAAAAAAGGGGGTAATTGGCCCACAACATGTATGCAGACAAGTATTCTTGTATCCCAGTTTGAGCAATGCTGTTTGTACCCTTGAGCTTTACAGTTTGAGCTGCACTTACAGTAAGTGGTATTTCTTCAGAAAATATTTAGCTGCATACTGTATGTGGGTGTAATGACATTTGCCTTGGATATTGCCATTTTCTAACCACATATATATATATATATATATACATATTTAACTCCAGAATATCTACCTATAGACATGTATGCATAATATATCAGTGTGTGTTTTTGTGTCAAAGTGTTCTCTTAAAAATGTCTCAAACTCTTCATTGGACTTATATCTCAGGGGGTAAGAGCAATTAAAGAGTGCCTGTGGGTATTTCGTTATAGCAGCAGACCCTACTCCCTTGACACAGGAGAGGCGAAGGTGTCCCACTTTCCACTTAGCCATTCTGAAAACCTCCCACTCCTACAGTGCCCTACTTCCTGCTTGGCCCCACCCTTCATCTATTAATTTCCACATTTGGGTTAATTACCACGGAGACCATGGATCACCTAGAAATGGAAGCAGCACAGAAGTCTCATTGGGGAGTGTAGTAAAGCGGCAGAACTTCTGCCTGGCCTTGCTGATACAGATCCTCTTTGGTTAAGACTGAGCATCACTACTGGAGGGAGACTGAACCCTGAGTTCATATGTTGTTTCTTCCAAACG
The DNA here is from genome assembly GCF_018555375.3 of Anguilla rostrata. Classification (NCBI taxonomy): domain Eukaryota; kingdom Metazoa; phylum Chordata; class Actinopteri; order Anguilliformes; family Anguillidae; genus Anguilla; species Anguilla rostrata. Next base: position 24,630,124 of record NC_057945.1, read on the forward strand.
TACACAACATAATTATGATTGTGTTTTCACATCACCGTCTTGCAGTGTGCACAAATTAGGGATTTATCCATGGCCTTTGCAAAGCTGTTGTTTGATTTCTGCCTGGGGGATGAACATTGACAAGCAACCTGAGTCAACAACACTGACAGAACTGGATTTTTAAAAAAAACCAGTACACTGGTGTGGAAGGAATTATTTTTATTTTTTAAATAAATTGCAATTTTTCAAGGGGTGTTCATCAGGGTTGGACTGGACAGCAGGGCTGTCTCATGCTGGCCGTACACTAGACAATATTTTAAGCGATTTTGCAGTCTTCAAATCTGTGAAATCTAGCCCGTTTTACCTCAGTCAGTGTGTACCCCCATCAGGACTCACGATAGAAATAATCCTATTAAGGCCTCAAATATATTTTTTAGCATTTGTACTATGGAATTCACAGTCTTGACTTAGTTTTTCCACAATTTTAAATGAGTAATCACATGTTTTCAAAAGTTCCTATGGCTTCAATTACGTTTTAGGGCTCAACTTAGGGTTAGGGTTATGAAAACGATAAGTCTGAGGGTCGAGGCAAGTTTAGGGCTGTGTTCAGCAGGTTAAAGAAAGGTTAGGACATTGGTTCTTTTTTGATTTTGGACGAGCCAAAAATTTTGTATATACTAGTATAGGTACCTATGACCATAACAAGATATGGAATATATACATATTTTTTCAGGGAAAACATTTTTTTTTAAGACAGCTCTGACTGAGTGTGTGACTGTCTTTTTTGTGTATAAAAAGTCCTGCAATTTTTTTGGTGAAACCAAAATGTATAAAAAATGCCTTTCAATAAAAGCTGAGAATCTGCACTTTAATTACATTTGAATTGTTTGATTACAAATGAAAAATTGTAGAGTACAGAGCCAAATCAAGAAAAAAAAATGTCTTTGGCCTATGATGGAGCTCAATTCGTCTGTACGTTCACTCTAATATGAGCACGTTTGGCAAATATATGACATTTTTGATCTGTTGTTCAGCACATTTCTCTCAACTACTGAGTGATTTTGACACTTCATCATCAAACACAGTGACTAGACTCAAATACCAGCACAATCCCGCTCCATCGTGACTCACGTTACTGATGAGTAAGTAGTCCCAAAAATCCCCATGGCAACTGGAGAAGTGAGAGTGATTAGTCACCAGTTCCAGTTTGAAGACTGGACCCCTGCTGGCAGCATGGAAACAAAGCTGGAATAACTATGGTGCTAGCATGGTCATTTCGCAAAAGCAAGGCTGCCAAAAGTAAACGTAAGTTTTCCCCATTACCTTAATACTAGCTGGTAAAGCCTGATGGAGTTGTGGCCAACAACTGCCCAACATCTTTGTGGTCACCACATCAAAACGATCTGGTGCCATAATATCATAAACATTACATATCATATTAGTACCATGAACAACTGTAATATGCCAGTTTAAAATCTTTGTAAACAGGAAATCTTTTTATTTTTTATTTACCATTCTAAAAGGCAGAGGTAAATCTTTCTGCCTGTAAGCAATATCAGCCTGCACAGGACCCAATGTGGATAACTTAAAAGAGTATTAATGTGCTTAAAAGTATACTTAATAAGTACAATTAACCGTGCCAGAACACATTGTCACTCCCATTAATAGTCAAAGGGGTTTCATCAGTAGTTTAAAACCAATGAAGCCTGTTGTTGGCAAAATTATGAAAACACTTCACTAACACAGTGTGTTGGAAGGCTGTTTTTATGACAGGATTTATTTGAATATATCGTATCACTTGATTGAAATATGCTATGCAAACTAAGTGTATATCCATGGGTATGTACCATATATGATTCCAAATGTATTCACTTAGTCTTCAGTATTACTAGCCCAGATAAAGAGAATCTGCACAGTATCAATTCAAAAAAAGAAAACCAGCCCACAGCCCAGAGTGATAATGATGAAATAAGTTAATTTTCTCTCATTTTGTATGAAAGTGCAACTTTTTTCCTTCTTCCTTATAGTAGTACATGAATAGTAATTTACAACATGAAGATGATTCGTTCTTTTTTTTCAATTTTTTATTTAGTATTATGAGCCAGCGCAATTATGTCTTACCATCAAGTTAGCCATTGACACATCCATTTATTTATTTGTTTAGCAAAGAAAATAATTAGGGCAGCATTTATCTAATCAGAGTGCCCTAGAAGCCTGTGTGAATGTGTGTTAGAGTAATGAAACTTATTAGTTCAGCGGAATTAAAAAAAATATTGCAATCTATTTCTATATTTTCAGGGGCTTTGCAGGCATCAAGAGAATTTGTCTTCATTGAGAGGGAGGGAGGGAGGGAGAGAGAGAGAGAGAGAGGGAGAGCGAGAGAGAGGGAGGGAGAGAGAGAGAGAGAGAGAGAGAGCATCAAGTTGTCCCAGATACAAATGTGAATTTCAATAAGTACTTCTATTTCTGCTTGACTCAAGGTTAATCACTGAGGGAATTAAACTGGTTTGCTTTTTTCCAGAAAATGGTATCTCAAAAATGGAAAACATTTTTGTGTATTTTTTAACAGTTATTCCTTTAACTTTGTCAGAATGTTTTTCGGAAAGCTTTGGGATAGTGCACATGTCAGGTGCACATAAGTCAGGTGCACAGTGAACTCAGCACTACTCTCCAATAGCTGTGGTGATGCAGTATGGCTATTTTGCATAAAAATAAAAGCAGCTTACACAAAAATTAAATACATGCACACAAACTCCATCATAGGAAGCACTACACACAAAAAGTAGTAAAATGTAGATGTGGTCTTTCTGTAATGTGATACTGTTTGACAATAATTTACAAGATGCCATCATTGGATTTTCAATGGGTAAGATGGTGTTGTGAAAAGTTCAACATCTGAACCTGTGTGAGCCTGTGTCTCTGACAGGTTGCTCAACACCTTCTCTTAAGACAATTCAATTAAAAATGCTTTTTTGGCATTATGGAAGCAGCATTGTAGCATGTTTCTTAGTCAGGAAGTTTTTGAAAATGTTGGGTAAACCTGTGCAATTAATGGAATGTTTTCTTTACTTTTTTTGTATTTTTCTTAGATTAGAAAGAAGGGGTGGAAGAGTCTCCACCTCTTGAAGTTGACAGCGTGAGCACAGCCTGTCCTCTCTGAGCAACCAGGTCTGCCTGTGAAGGTCTGTCCCCTCAAGCGTTCTTTCTCTCCCTCCTCTCTCTTCACTCTAACACCCTAATGTCATCTAGTACTTCATCTGATCTTATACATCTCTTCACCTAAGCAGACATCTTGTACATCTCTTCATCGAAGCAGACATCTTGTACATCTCTTCACCTAAGCAGACAACAGGATCTCTGTTTGACCATTTGACGCATAGCATAGTCAGCAGCAGCAGCAGCTGTGTTGTGTGTCAGTAAAAGGGAAATCTTGAAAGAAATGTGAGGTTTGGACAGAATAGGCAGGCAACACATCTTGGAGAAAGTGGGGCACTTCAGAGGGTTCAAGCCGGAGAGATGTGACCGGTGCTATGGCGACCAGCTTTGACCAATGTCCTGTCACCTGAAATTTTTAAAAATGCAGCAGCAAGAGGGTGAGCTGTCCAATCTGTCAGTAGTCCCAGCTGGCCAATGCATCCAAGCTTGCGCATTTCAAAGAAGCGATTTAGACCCAAAAGATACACTGCTTTCACCTTGTAAACTCTGAAAGGACTTATTTGTAATTTTGTGAACAGTAGCATCTTTCAGAGATGACAAAAATTCATATGCTGCAGTCTGATGATCTCCTCATTTTTTTGGCTCTCGGACAAAATGTATGTGTAGTACATGTGAATGACATGATGGGCGATCTATAGACATAGCCTATTACGTTACGTAATTTATCTCTTAACTGAACCACAAACAAGTTTATGCTGACTTACCATATGATGGTTTTTTCACAGACTTACTTATGAACTTTAAAATCACCTTTATATTATTATTTATTTATAATTATTTCTCTTATGTGAAGCAGGCTAATATAGAGTGACAGCAGATCTAACAAACCAGTCAGAAATTAGGTCACCTAGTTAAATGATTTTATTTTTGATTTTGAATGGAGCATTTTTATTATTGGCTAAGCCTCCTGAGCAGGGGGTGACACACATATGAAATATTAAGTTCCCAAAAACGTCCTGCCTATTTAAACACTTGATTTAATTCTTACCGGTCTGTGTAGCATAAAGGACATGGTTTTGCAAACGATCATGGCTTCCTGTGATTGAGAGCCTGTGTTTTTAGGTATGGCACTCCAGGGCTGATGGAAGGTGTAAAATTGGAGTGGGACACGCAGCACAGCAGGAAGGGTGCTAACTAGATTACCTGATTATGAAGAGGGATTAGCTGGCTAACATGCTCTCAGGAAGGCCTCCGCTTCATAGATCAACGGCCCCTCTAGGGCCTCTCTGTTGTGAGGAGAAACAAATCCTGAGCTTGTCTTTGATGTTCTTTATCGTGTATGACTTGGACTTGAACCAATTCCCTGCATCAAGTTCACATAGTGACTGCACAAATAGAATAAGAATGGTATATTTATTTATGTATTGATTGATTTATTTACTTACGTACATACTTACTTGAGGGAGGGAGGTTGCCCCAGGGTGAGGTTTTAATTTTATGGTTGAAAATTGTTATTATTAATAAATTATTCACAATCTTGACAAAGCAATTGTATTAAGATAATATAATTTTTTTTTTTTAACCATTTTTGAGTATAAAATATAGGTCATTAACTGTATTGATTTTTTACAATGGCTTCTTTGCTTATTTTGCTGTGAATAATTTTAGAGGACACTAAATATTGGCAGAGTGGGGCATGTTAAGTTGCCATGATCATGTATAACATGTAGCCACTGAACAATATAAACTGATGAAACTGATAAACAATATAAATGATTTCATTAAGATCAGAATCAGGAAAATATGTACCACTTACTGTAAACATGATGATGATGATTACTACATTAATGACATAATTCATGACATAAATGAATGGAAGTATGTATTTGAATTATAAACATGTGCCATGCTAAATCTTTAATGGTAAGCTTTTAAATCAGACATTTCTTCACAGAAGGACTTCAATCACTATTGGGATTCAATAGGTCCTCTTGGCTCCAGCTTTTACTTCACAATGGACAGGCTGTTTAATTGTGAGACTGAATGGATGTGGAGTTTTTTTTTTTTTTTTTGCCTTGCCCCGTGTATTTACATCAGATTGGAGATAAGGTCATTCTGACGCTTGGCTCTCTACTTCCACTCCATCGTCATGTCTCTGTCTGTGCAGCTATTAAACCCAGAAAATTACAGCACTGGTTTTCTAAGCCAGATGGCTCAGGCTCTGCCATTCTCACATGGTCACATGGCACCAGCTGCTGATTAGTCCGTTTCTCGAGTTGGTGTTCCAGGAGTGCCTTGGTACTGTCACTAAAACGGAGAGACTGTGGCAGGATTTTGACATGAGCTGGTGTTCCAGAGAGCTTGGTCTCCTGATGGGGCCATCTCTGATGGCTTACGATAATTCCCCAGTGTGACTGGTGTTAATCGTATGGACAATACCTTCCCACTACCCAGGACCCTAAAGCCTGACCATTGTACAAAACCATTGTGCTCTGCAGAACATTCAAGGGGGAACTACTGAACCCCAGAAATAGAGTGCTTATTTAAACAGACACAGAATTGACTGTTTCTGTGTACCCAGCACTTAGCACTGACAGGAGCACACAGTAACCACAGCCTAGCTTTGTTTAAAAGGCAAATGCAGTAACTTCTCTGCTCTGTGATGTGTTTTTCTCGGTCAGCTTACTTCGTTTTTTATTTTTTAGTGGTAAATGTCCTACACTGATAACACCATCTCTTACACCATCGACAAAGAACATTATCAGCTCTCTGGGTCCTCTGGTGTCCAGGATTTAAACAGGGAACCATTGAAATGATAACTAGTTCTCATTTAATTTCAGGAAGTCTGCCTTTCTTTATTCCCCAGAGAATACTGTCAGAATGATTTTGTCAAGGGGTTTGAGAGCAGTTTCAGTACATGACATTCAACCAAGAAAAAGAAAATAAGTAACTGCATGGCCCTGGTGGTTCTGGTAACCAGTCAGAGAATGTGACAATGTTGTAAAATTGAGAAGCAATGTGCATTCCATTGAGCAGCTTGAACTGACAATGGAAAGGGAACATTAAGAAATCCATGTCTACCAGCCTGGAGCTGCATAACTAATTTGGATGATCGTTTGACATTCGTCTGTCAGGCCATGTTTCACAGTGTCAGCAGACTCTCAATGATTGATAGAAACCCATACGCTAGAATCAGCTAACTCAAATTGGACAATAGCTGATTTCTTGGCTCCCCCCACCCCAATCGTATTTCCATGCTCCATGCCTGCTTTTGTCAGTCAGGGAGACTGAGGGATAGGGCTTCAAATCAAATAATCTCCCAGAACTCTCCACACCCACAAATGCATGTGTTTTCTGCAAGGCAGTGTCCTATTTTTGTGCTAGGACCCCAGGGCTTTGTGTGGTTTTTTCTCTAAAACTGCATGTCCTTTGTACAGGACCCGTTTCATCATTTTATAGAACTGACCCCCATTTTCTCTAGCTAGGCTAGTAATACATTCAAAAGGTAAACAATGTTTCACAGCTGTTGTTGAGCTATAAACGTTCAGCCTAATATGTGACTGCCTTTATTTCCTGCTATAGTGACTGGTGCTTAACTTCTACATGCCGACGCTAGGGTCGTTTGAATGCACTGGCAAGAAGTTGTTTATCCCCTAGCATGTTTATTCTCTAACATACTAACAAACCTAAACCCTTTTTTTTGTGAACTCACCGTTGGTTTTGCGATACTTGAATATGCATCTTGAAATTCTTGCTTGAATACCTCTGTCCCCTGTGTCTGTGAGGATTGATTTGCTCTGCCAGATTCAGAGCTATTTCAGTGCTATCTCCCTCTCTCCCTCCCTACCTCTTCCCCTCCCTTCTCCCCCCGCTATATCCCCATTTTCTCCCATTCTCTTCTCTTTCCTTGTTTTGTCCTCCAAAAATGTACTACACAGATATACGCACGCGTGCACACACAGTACTGCTTTGTTCTTTTTGTTTGTACTTCTTTGTATTATCCTCTGCTTGACAGCTATTTAAAAAATTACATTGCTCACACACTCATCTGTGCTGGTTTTTGCTATTTTCAGCCTCTCTTCTGGGGTGGTTTTTGAGATTATCCTCACTTAGTGGAGCAGATTCAGGACCATATTGTGCATGTTATGATACACGCACCAAATGGCTGCCTATCAAACAAACACACCCACAAGGATTCTGGCTAAAATCTGTAATGGCCCATAGCTAAAAATCTTTCTTGGTACTTCATCTGTGTGACATTTAGTGTTCTGCACAATGCAAAAAAGAAAAAAAGAAGCACAATCCCTATTAAAATGGCCCCTTATCTGCTACGCTAACAGTGGGCCAGAGCAGGTCTGAACTTTAGCCTTTGGTAGCCCCCAGTGAGCAGCACAAAAAAGGGTAGCAAGGAACATGTGAATAATGGCTATGTGAAGAGACAAGTCAGAGCAGCAAAGGAAGTCATAACACAAACTGGACCTAATTATAGTGCCTGGGTAGTTGGTTTAATAAGCATATTACCATGGGGACTGCAGCACCATTATCTCCACATAATTGTCTTTTATTTTTAGTGAAGTAAAATCTACCATGCAGGGCACAGCTCTATAGCAAAGAGAGGGTCTATTATTTTGACAACAGGGCAGGACTGAAAGCGAAAGGAAGACCTGACATTAATAGGATGAATGCCAACAGAAAGTGCCCAGTGTCTCCACCAGGGTCAGAGGTGAATAATGCAAGAGGGCAGGGAATAGCACAGACACTGAAAAGGGAGGGGAGAAGCCAGCAGGGCTGTGTTTTGAGAAAATTCCTGACAGTCATCCAGCCTTTTCCAACAGGAGATTTATTTATTTACTATCCATTAAATGTGAACAGGGCACATAAACATAAACATCCCAACTCTACATCACATGGTGTTGGGGACCTGGATTTTTTATTTTGTTCAGAGGGAAGAGTGCCTCCTACTGGCCAATCTGTGTCCTCCAGCAGCATACTAACAAAACACACATATGCTTAGTACCAGCTCTTTGCCAATGGAAGGGTACATGCAAGGTGGTATGGTGGGCTGGCAAAGCATTGATAGTGTTAAGAACAATAGCTCGCTGTAACCTTCCCATCCCTTCTGCTGTGCAAATAGCAGGATGTTCTGGTGCCTTCACATTTCCATTGGGCCAGATGGAGACACGGGGTGGCGTCATGAAGAGGGTTTGGTGTCTGGAGGCGTTCCTCTCCAGTGGAGCAAAGCAAGATCAATGACACACACGGCCAGGACACTACTTCCCCTTTCGCTCAGAATTAGCCTGGGTTCCTGACAGAAGAACATCTCATCTGAGATAATCTTCATTGCCTCTGGGCTCACAGCAGCTCAGTGATGAGATGATTTATGGCCTGTGAGCATCATAAAAGACCAGGGACCAGCAGGACAGCAAGACTCATTTTCACTTGACACCAGCATGCTGTCAGATGGATGTATCTTTTTAGTTAACACCACTATCTTTGTTTCAGAAACCGCATACACAGAGGAAACAAACTCTGAAAGACACACACACACGCGCACACACACATACACACACAGACAGACACACTCTCTCTCTCACACACACACACACACGCAGACAGACAAATAGGCACTGAGGACAGTGAGTCCTAATGGGCCAGGTGCCTCAGCCCTTGGTGTTGCTCAAGGAGATATGAAGTACAAGGGATCTAGCACAAGGAGGAGAAAGGAGAGCACATAACAAGAGAGGAGTGATTTAGTGAGTGAAGAAAGGAAGAGAGGGGCTTAGGAAGGGGAGGACAGGAGCAAAAATAAAGCACTATTTAATGAATAGAGAGGAATATACAGGGAAAATTCTGCATGTTAATGTACAAGAGATAAGAGGGTTGTGCTGCAGTCTATAGAACAGATGAGGGGTTGCAGAGTGCACTGTGATTCACTTGGCAACAACCATCGTTAACGGCAGTCTGCTCCCAGTAGCATCACAGTCTGTGGCACTCATCAGTGAGAATACACAGCATCTACACATTAAAGGATTTAATGTAGATTTTACTCAAAATAAGTCTAACAGCACCTAGCCCCTAAAATCTGTAAACAACTCTGCGACAGTTCAGGCTGCAGTTTGTACACCATGTCCCACCATGGCATCCTGGTGATTGGTGATATATTTGTATCCCTGGTTAGCAGGAAGAACCCATTACAAATTCTAGTTCAATCAGTCAGTAAATTAGACCCCCGTCTCCTGACAGCCTCCAAAAAAAACATTTAAATACATGCAAATTAGCAATCTGACATCATAATCACCCTTCATTTGGAGAGCTACTTCCTAGCAGCTAATAAACCTTGAGGGAAAACAAGCTGGTTGCCAGTGACGACAAGGTCTCATCACACTGATGAAACGGCACAGTGTAGCAGTATTGGACATACTCATCTGTGATCCCAGGGACCATACAGAGCTTCCCATGTGATTTCCACCATGACACCTGGCAAGGAGCAGCTACAGAATAACCAAACAGGGATCATACTTCCAGATGAGTTCAAACAAAACACATTGAAAAGCACAGAATGATGTGTTTAGGGATCTCTCCCATAATGCGGCTGTGCACTTGACTGAACACTGCGGTTCATTCAGACAATGGACCACTAAGTGGCAAAGACAACCCCTGCTCCAGTTAGTACTACAGCGAACATGTGATTTTTTTGCTCCGTGCATCTCTTTCTCTCTCTCTGTCTCGCACATCCTTTCTCACACCCCCGCCCTTTCTCTCTCAAATTTAAAGTGATTTATTGGCATGGAAAATACAAGCACTTGTATTGCCAAAACATATGGGTTTGTCTGGAAGCCTGTCTTAAACTCAGTCAAGTCCAACTATCACCAGTGAGATCTACAGAGTAGCGTCCTTGGCCTGGTGAGGCTGGGAGAACATTGCCACAATTGAGTGTCACCATAACCCTTTGACAGACCTACAGGAAGGAGAGACATTAACATTTCTCTGGTGTTTCTCTAAGAAACATAACTCTGGCATTGGTGTACAAGGCACCCCCACCCCATACCTTCAGGCCATGGTCCAGCCCTACACCCCAACCTGTGCTCTACGCTTTGCTGCCATCGTGCACCTAGCTGTCTACTCCCTGCAACACCTGCCCCTTTCTCCAGCAGGCCTCAACTCTTCTCCCTACTGGCTGCCCAATGGTGGCATGACCTGCCCACCCCAGTCAGGATCCTCCCTATCACATATTAATTCTAGGATTAGCTATCGCCGGTAGTTATTGAGTGACTCATCACTATGTGAGACAGGAACAGAGCTCATTTTGACAGGCCTCCTCTCCTACAGCGAAATACAAATTCCCCTGTTCAGCAGGAAGTGTCAAACGTTAATGTACTGTGACAGCACACCTGACCCATTCACTGTGTTTCAGCTTATCAGCCCAGGGGTTGGTCTGTGTGATATGGACCATACTGGAAAGTAAGTCATGGGTTTAGAGTGCTGAGAGGACACTATCCCTGCAGGATGGTCATCGGTGTCTCTATTAAGAAGAGTGTTAATTCAATATGAACATTTAATTTAATTCCCCCTCCTGCACCACACCACCCCTCAACTACCGTCACAGTGGCTTGATTAAGCCTCTGATTAAGCCGATTGTCTTGGAGATGTCCCTTAGGGCATGGATCACTGCCCATTTCCTGATCTCGTTTCAACTAGTTGTATCATTCTGCCCCACCACCTGGCTTTAAAATTCAATTTGGACTGCTTCCGGTGTACCTCAATGTCCAGTAATGTTCCCATAATTTGAATGTGACTAAGCCCTAGTGTCAAATGGTTAACGTTTAAAGGTAAGCAGTACTGAAAATGCATGCCAACAACCCCGTTGGGAGAGCCAATCAGAGTAGGGACTGAAGACAGGGATGTGTTTGTATTTTGCATGGCAGCTGAATAACAGGTCACAATGAAGCACCCAACAGCAAACTAAAATAGACTGAGAGGCTCAGCAGAGTTTATGCAAAGAGTGACTGTGCTCCCTGGAGAAGACACTCACGAAGCGCACTTCCTCATTTTATGCAAATGCAGGCCAGTTAAGGCTGCCTGGAACACCAGCACTGTAAAACCTGCATGGTGCAACACTAGCAGTTTAGTTTACCCGTCTGCCAATTCTGTGCTCGGTGATTGCTCGAAGGATCTCGCTTGAGCTAGTCAATAAAATGTGGCAGTCACATTTTGCATGGGACTGCCCCAGAGCAGGCTAAAGAGATCTGCATTAATGTTGCATTGGTATTTAGTTCTGTAGTTTATTGGAGTACACACCTCTTCTCTCTTCATATGGCTCTGTCTCTGAATCATGGCTGCAGACCTGATGACTTCTACATATCATACATGCGGACTGATGATGAAGATTGTTCTTTTACTGGTCTTAGACCTGTCACAGGATCATAACTTCTGTGGGGGGGGGGGGGTAAATTACATTAAATGAAAATAAAATTCACCATTGGGCCCATATTACATTAAGGTCCATAAGATAAACTGAAACGGAACACCACCAACTGACTTGCGCAGGGTTATCCTTTCTGCCATCTTCCTTCAAAAGAAAAGTTTATTTTAAAAATGCATTACAAAGAGTTTGATAAAAGGTTGACACCACATTCATCCATCAAAATGAATATGTGCAACAGGTGTAGGCTACATCTTTAGAATATATAAATTAATATATTGAGAATGTGGGATATTAAGTGAACATACAAAACAACTGTACCATGAAGTTTGCTGTTAGGTGAGAGGTTATGAATTCTGCATATGAGTGTCCTATGGAGGAAACATGTCAGTCCTCTTCCAAAGTTGGCTCCTTTTTCAATCCCCATGGCAACTGCTTTCTCTGAGATATGTGACTGTGCGGCCACATATTGCTGCAGACCAGAGTAGCAGAGCCCATATATGGAATTAATAGAAAAAAAGAACTTTAAACGGACACTTTAAAAATATATCAGTCTTCACCAAATGAACACACGTCTATTTCAGCTCACATACAAACAAGTGCATAAACAAAAAAGGCTCAGGTGAAGAAGAAAAAAGGTGAGGCGAACAAACATTTCAACCTTTTTCAGAACATTAGTGCTGAGGGGGGCAGCAGTTTACCACTTAAATTAATCTGGGTCTATCAACGTCAGCTGGAAGACAATTGTCAACCATGTGAGCACAATGCAATAAACATGACATGACATGACGACGAGAACAGGCCATTCAGCCCAACAATCCTCGCCATTTTCCTGACTAAATTAGTGCTCTGATTATTTTACAGACTACATAGGATCTAACACCGTATCATGCATTGTCTTGAAAGTCCCCAGAGTTTCTTCCTCTTCTACGTGACCTGGCAGACTATTCCACACTGTAATGGAGCGACACTCCGTTCCTGCGACACTATTTTTTTTTAAAGGATCGGGTTTTAACTTTGTATCTGCTTATGGTAGCAGTTGTTTGGCACGAGTACGCCGATTCCAAAAATGGAGTGCGCACCATTTATGTTTGATGGTTTGCCAATTCAAACACGTGTTTGTACATTCACTACTGTAAATCTGTTCACCACCATAACTGCAAATAACTTAAACATACACATCTGGTTTCAAACATTAAATAGATATATTTATTGCATACCATGTCGTATAAACGCAGTGTTATGAGTTTCTACTAACCGTTGTTTATTCTGTTTGTTCCATGTTCAAACTGGAATGACGTAATACGAATGTCACGATTCTGTGGAATTTTATTGGAAGCGCGGGACAAGAAGAATTGGCTATTTCAGAAGGGGGGTAGACCATAAAGTGTGTTCCATAATATTTTCTCATACCCAATAAGATATGTGATTATTAGACATAAAGTAGCAACTGATAATATATGTCTAATGTGCATAAATATTTATTCTGACATAATCGAATATTGTATGGAAATGGTATAGTCTGGGTAATGAGTAATATATAAGCAGGTCATTTGCTGTCAGTTGTGTGGCTGGCAAAAGGTGGGTTTATTGTATGGATACAACTGATGTGCTTATTCTTTTGTTTTGTATATGTATGTAAATGTTGGTAGTTGGGGGCACTTTTGTAAATAAAACATCCCACTTGGGTTGCACGAGTTTGAGTCTCATCAAGTACACTGTAAAATCTGCCGAACGAATATTCGTGTAACACACACATTGACCACTCTCTGCATGAAAAAAATCTTTCTGATATCTGTAAAGAATTTACCTTTTGGTAATGTCCATTTATGTCCCCTCGTTCTACTAACAGAACTCAACTTGAAGAATCAATTGTAGTTAACTTGTTGATCCCCTTTATGAATTTAAAAGCCTCAATCAAATCATCCCTGAGTCTCGTTTTACTAATCTTGAAGAGGTTAAGCATCTTAAGTCTTTCCTCATAGCTTTTATTTTTCATACCAAGAATCAATTTAGTTGCTCTTTTTTGAACCTTTTCCAGAGCCTCTATATCTTTCTTGTAGTACGGTCCCCAGAACTACACACAATACTCTAAGTGTAATCTAACCAATGTATTGTATAAGATAAGCATAACTTTCTTAGATTTACACTCTATACCTGTGGCTATATATCTCAGCATCCAGTTGGCTTTTTAAAATTTTTTTTTTACTGCTACAGCACAGGGCCTAGAACCTGAAAGGCTTTGATCAACCATTACTGCCGAGTCTTTTTCAAATTGAGCACATTCCAATTTTGTTCCTCCTATAAAGTAATCCTGCCTCCTAATGTTTTTATTTCCCACATTCAGAACTTTACATTTGGCTATATTAATTTGCTGAGTTTCCACCCACTTCTGGATTTTATTTAAATCTTTTTTGATTACTTTAGTAGATTCTGAATTAGTAGCTTGACCTCCCAGTTTTGTATCAACTGGAAATTTGACTAATGTATTTTTTGTGTCCCTATCAAGCTCATTGATATAAATGAGAAAGAACAGCAGTCCCAGTATCGATCCTTGTGGGACTCCACTTCCAACAGTTCCCTGCTCTGGTAATATCCCTCCTACTACTGCTCTTTGTGTTGTGTTCTGCCCTGTGTCCAGTTCAGAATCCACTTTGAAATACATCCTCTGATTCCCACTGTCTTTATTTTACTAACAAGTCTCATGTGGTACCTTATCAAATGCCTTTGGGAAATCTAAGTATATAATATCATAAGCCTTGTTATAATCAAAACACTTGGTAGCTTCTTCAAAGAATACCAGAGGGTTTGTCAGGCATGACCTTCCCTTGTGAAAACCATGCTGGCTATCCCTTAGGATGTTGCTGTTTTCAAGCAATACTTCCAACTTGTCTCTAATGATAGATTCCAGTATTTTACATGTGATGCATGTTAAATTGACAGGCCTGTAGTTTGTAACATGCATGTTAACCAATATAAAATGTCTAGATTTACCTTTTGTAGGTTAATATTTGTCTTGTCATGCATCACACACTAATTTCATAAGTGTTGTTGTTCTTTTAGTAGGGCAGACTCATTGTTACAGTGCAGGACAGGGCCAAGTGATGAAAGTAGTGCAGTTTTTCTTTTTATTTATTATTTTCTCTGAATAAGCTTCAAAGCACCAGCTGCAGGCAAGTGGGAATCAAATGTTGGGTGAGTATTTACATTTCAAAGCCCTGTGTGCCATGCGGGGTAGATGGAGAGAAATAGAGGGGAAGAAACAACCATCTTTTTAGTATCTTATGCTAATGCTAATGTAGGCTCCCACTTCTCCATAACAACCCCACCTCATCCATTACCTAAAAAATGACCTATGCAGAGCACAGAGATAATTTGAGATGAGTGTGTGTCTGTGTGTGAGTAATCATGTATGTACACACACGCACACACACACACACCTAGTGGTATGCAAATGAGTACGTAACACAGTAAATCATAGCTCTGGAGGTCAGCCTGAACCTGAGAAAAACCCATGAAACTTCTTCACAGATGAACTTTTTACTGGGTCACTGGTCTCCCAGACAGAAGTTGTATGTGCAATACTGTTCAGTGCAGACTTTTTAGTCAATTAAAGACTTATTCTTTTCCCCCTTCAAATCAATGAGCATTACTGGGGTCTGGTACAAATCTGTGGTGCTATGAGATATAGATCAGTGCATCAGGGAACATAGGACAGTCCCCAAAATCACAGAGTGTGATATTTTTTAATGTCTCTGCCAAACTATATCAAAGTGCCAGTGCTCCAAATAAATAAATAAATAAATAAGGGAAGAGCTTTTAGTGAACCAGTTACAAAATTGGATCAGTTATATTGGGTTTGTGGGCCAGTGTGTTACAAATGTACAAAATGAAGCATAGAACAGACAACACACACACATGCACATGGAGACACACATACTGTACACCCACTCAAAAAAGACACATACAGGCACACATACTTGTAGGCACATGCACACACATACATGCAGCCACGCAAAGACACATGTGTCCGCATATGCATACCAACAATGAGATACAATACCTCCACATAGAGAACATAGCTGTCCTGTTTGTAGGTTACCTGTTTCTCAGTGACTGGGTGCAAGCTCTATCTATCATTTACACTTGGCCTGCAGGCTGCAGCTGAGGCAATGTGAAGGGCTGGGTTCAGGGACTTCCTTCCTCCTTCAAAGAGAACACAAATAAAATAAAATGGAGGATACACATATTTCAGTGGAAAGCTGTAACAATAATGTAGAATGTCCAGCTGTGTGTGTGGGATTTATATAAAAAAGAAACTTGTGTGCATTCCACTATCACTGAATTTGAACTATGTGTACTGTACAAAAAAATCTATCATTCAAAATAAAGATTTTGTTGATTTAACGGGACAGAGAGGGTGTTCATCAACAAAAGGAGGGAAAATAATCTAGTAGGGATTCTATGCTTCCCATGTATGGGAGGCCATATACCTGAAACGACACAACTGACCAGTGGGGAAAATATATATTTTTGTGTAAGAGACGGCACATGCATTAAACCTGTTTTGTGTATTTCAAGCTAGTATAGAAATTGGGGTTTCTATTTGAGCACCACAGAATGAAACTGAATGGTCAGCTTAAGTACAGAGAGGGGATTTTTCTGTTTTCCCAAGTCAAGTCAGCGCAACAGTGAGTTGGGGACTGAGGTGTGAAGAGGAAAATGTCAACGTGTTTTGTAGTTTTCACTAGGAACAACTGAATCCGGTTCCTTCGCTCACTGCCGGCAAAATCTTATATTTAGACTGTGCTACGTCAAAAGTATCTTGTTTTGTCAAGGAACATATTATGCATCTTCTTGTGAATCAGAGGGAGTAAACGTCTAGCTCCAATCTTACAAGATTCCGTGTAATAACGGATAACGGATGTATAAAGAATCACAAAAATCACAAAGTTTGTGGCAAACCCATTTCACTGACTTTTACGATGCGGGGTTATTTAACGCGAAGCCATCTTTTCAGTACAACTGAAGCCACGTGACAAATCAGCTGATGTCTCACCTGTACGTTTTTATCCTTTGTGAGGTCAGTACTACCTTAGAAATGTGATAGAATCACGAGCAAAAACGTTTCTAATGTACTGATTAATCGTTATTTTTCTGGCTGCTCACTTTGCAGAAATATGAGTTTTATTCCCTTATGGCCGTCACTGTCATGCACAGCATTCAAACATGCATTCAACAATAATACAGATCTTCAGTATGAACGTTTCCCAAACATCCTTCCACAGTAGGCTATTTGGTCCTGATGCAGAGAACAAAATTTTAATTGTTGGGAGCGTATTGCTGGTATGACTTTTTGAACAGATCTGATAGTAGGTGTTAGCAAGCTATACGTCATAGAAACATTCTTATAAATCATATATTTGAAGTGAATATGGATTTGTGCGTACTCTCCACAACTTCAGTAAAGACAATAATTAAAATGAGCATTGGCGCATCCTGGGACTTGTAGTGTTCATGCAACTATAAATAGCGATCAATTTTCGTCACCTTTCACGGACGGGGTTTCACAACTGAAACAACATTTCCCAGACGCCACCGCTGCTATATAATAATCTGTGAAACCATGCACGTCTAGAGCTCATGTGGAGGTAGTACAGAACGGAGCTCCGGAAAATATATAAAACTGTTAAACGTCCGCCTTTACTTGTCGGGAGTTTTGGTATCATGGAATTAAATGAAGACTGGGCTGTGGAAATTCTTTTGCGCTGATCAAGCCCAAATTGCTGCTATTTAAGACAAGCTTTTCTCTCAGTCAAGGTAAAGTTGCGCGTAACTCTGTACACTTTTCAGAAGAAGGCATCCTGTCCTGCTTCATCGACATCTGTGTAAGCAAGGAAGTAAACGATGCAATGCAACGTTTTTTAAATGTTTTGTACACAGCTACCTCCGGATAAAGCAACGATGGGTTTTTCATTCGGATTTTAGTCTATAGGACAGCAGGCTCAACATGACTTGCATCATGCTTGATGCATTTTATAGCATTGCATGTTCAACACGAAATTGTCAGAAGAAATAGTAGCCTAACTGTCTGGATTAACTATTGTCGCTAGCTAGCGAGCCATATCTTTCTGTGTCTTCGTATTTTATTCTAGCCTACTATTCTGACTGAGTAATTTTTATGTGTAAAATGAACAGTATTTCATACTGACGATTTGGAATAGCTACCGGTGACTGACGTGATGACGACTGCGTCGCGTAGATTACACTTTACAGTAAATTTTTTCGTAGTTCTAAATTTTATTTATTTTTTTAAATCTCAACTGTAGCTAGTAAACAGTGTGCCTTTTCAATAAATTTTATGTTGATTGTCGTAGACATTAAGGGGAGAATACGCAATGTATAGCCCTATATTATTATTCTTTTCTACAGCAAGCAGAGCTATAGAAGACGTGGGCTACTGTATTAATGAAGTCGTTCGCTATTAGCATCTTGCCTAGGTTAGGAATAAATTAAATTAGCCTACGTAAGAACATTGAGTATTTTAGGCTACATTATTGAATGCGAAACGTCCAAATAACGATTTGCTTGAAGTCAGACCTAAACGATTTGACAGCGGTGGGGAAGTAACTTAAATTTTGGGGTTAAACTTTAGTTTATTTATTTTCTCTTGAGGAAGGAGGTCACTCGGCATAGCCTATAGGCTACACTGACATTTTGCTTAGTTTTAATGTAGGAGAAAACACAAAAGTGTTGAAACGATGAATGACATACCGGTGCTTTGAAACGTGCTGGCTGTCTGAGTTCAGTGGTTAAGCTGCTATTTGCATTTGTATGGGAGACCATTAATGTCCGTTATCTCGAGTTCAACTGTGTTCAGTGGAATAGCACCTGCAAGGAGACCTGCGGTCGTCAATGAATGAAGCCGCTGTCAACTATCAAACTGTGTTCAATGAAAGAACTTGCAAGTTGTGAAACTTGTCAATGAAGACGCGTGGCGTAATAAAAAGTCAGAAGTTTGGTTGATGCTTATCGCTCCCAATTGTTTTCCCATATTCCTAATACAGGAATGCATCACTTATGTTTACTTCTCTGACTGCTGACTGCACTTGACTGCCGTTATTCTGCATGGTGGTTTAATGACTTTGTATTTAGAACCTTTGTGAATAATAATAATAATAATAATAATAATAATATGCTGGAATGGATTTCAATAGAATACTCGTTCATGCATATACCTCCTGAGGAGCTGGCTTATCCATTGCCATTCATTTCCTATGCTATCTGCTGAGATTGATGGTTTAGGACTTTCTCATGGTATTCTTTCTGTATTTGGCAACAGGAACTGCTTACATGAGTGGAATATTGTGTGGATAATCCAATGAGTTCCCATGGGCTAAATTAAGTTGGTGATAAAACTGCTAATTTTGCCTTTATCATAAAATCTGTAAAGTGAAGATGGGGTTGTAATGTTTTAGGTGTGCTAAATTAGTGGCAACTCCGTTTGGTGGGCACATACAATACAGTACAGTAACAACAGCACTTTTTACTGTAGCCGTATCTGTTCAGATCCCAATAGGGTCTGTAAATAGATGTTGCTCTCTCTGTTCTATTTCTTTTCTCTCTGTCTGAGTCTTCAAGGGTAAATATGTCAGTCTAATTGATGAACATTATGAAAAGTTAAAACCAGCCCTGTACGCTGCATAATAAGTTCACTTGATGTATTTTCTTTGTGTGTCTTCCATGCAGGAAGTTTGGTTAGTTATGTACTATTAAGAATCTATTTTCTGCACATGCATTTTTCACTTTTGGTAGTGTTACTGTGTTTGGCATGATTTTGTGGGAAAGTATTTGCAATGGTACAGAGGGAGACAGATAAATAATAGCACCTTGCTTGGTGCTCGTGGTCAGTGATGGGTTGTAGTTGATTTTTCTCAAAGCTGGGATTCATAAATGCTCATATTTCCTGGTCTGGTCATATGGTGGAACTGAAGCTCCATCAGGCCAGAGGCACAATGAGCAAGCGGGTCACTCGCAGCCAAACATGTCAGGTTTGACCAGTTCTGTTTGGACTGCCTGCTGTACATTGCTCAAAAATAGTCATCTCATGAGAGCAGTTATCCAGATGCCAGCTTTATTGATTCTGGAAGGGCTGACGGAACTGCAAATTTTCTGACCTTTTTTTTTTTTATTATTGCTATTTAAAAAATTATTTTCACAAAAATAAAAGCATACTCAGAACCATTTGTGGCGGAGAGGGTAACAAGAACAAAAGGGGGGAGGCAATTCTGTGCTATATTCTAGGTCAGCTAACATTGTCATCTGATTCTTTCACAGGCTCAATCCACGTTGACAAAAATGTCGGACAAGATGTCCAGCTTTCTCCACATTGGGGACATTTGCTCCCTGTATGCGGAAGGATCAACAAATGGATTTATTAGCACTTTAGGGTGAGTGTGTTTGATCATCTATTGGCTTTTCTATGGGCCTTTTTTATAGCCATTTTTTATAGTCCCTCCCTGGTTTTTGCCATGCATACGCACTTACGCACACACACTTATGCGCACGCACACACAAACGCACACACAGAACCTTTATGCATGCATGTAGTCTCTCACTCTCTAAGGTGATAACGTTACCATCAGTAGCATCCACAAAGGTCTCTTCCCTGCTGTCACTCAGTATAGTGATTGACAGGATGGTGCATGGATCATCTCTCTCGCTCTATTGCTCTCTCTCTCCCTTTCTCTTTCTCTTTCTCTTTACCATAAGGTACTGTTTCAGCCCACCAGACTGTGTCTG
The DNA here is from genome assembly GCF_018555375.3 of Anguilla rostrata. NCBI lineage: Eukaryota > Metazoa > Chordata > Actinopteri > Anguilliformes > Anguillidae > Anguilla > Anguilla rostrata. The sequence continues at coordinate 24,650,483 of NC_057945.1, forward strand.
CCTAATGGTAGTTCCCATTGATAAACACAAAATTTGTTGCCATGTTTCAAGTCAGTAGTGCTGTTTGCAGCCTGTCTGTCTTCATGTCTGTCCATGAAGAATGAATGGATTTAGAGCATAAGCTGTTTCCTGGTATAGTGTATGACTTCATAGCGTAAAGGAGTTGCCTACACTGTATATTCAAAATAAAGCATCACCTGCGGGCACACTGCAGTTATTGAAATTGCATTGTTTTATGTACCCTCATACCACTGAAATAGCTGCTTGAATTAAAATAGAAATGCATGAGCATCTTGTTGTGCTGCACAGTTGTCTGCAAGAGTTTGTGCTCTTAAAAAACTCTGTGTGGGTGCTCTGACTTGGGTGTGCTTTTTCAAGGAGATGTCCAGGAGGAAATGTTTTTGTGGAGGTGGGAGGGGTGGAGAGATCATTGTCAAAGTACTTTCGGAGAAGGGTATTCCATTACTGCTAACTGGGCAAACCAGTTATTCAGGAGAATTCGTTGAAAGATGCTTTCTGTGATGGCAGATAATTTCTGGGAGATGTTTACATGGATTGTGGTAGTTAGGGAGCTGAGGTTTTAATCTTGGGGAATTGAGTGGTCTGTGCTGGGTTCCCTATCTTTTTCTCCCTTGAAAAGCATGTCTGAAAAATGGAGTGCTCAAACTGGAAGGCATGCTTGTAATGGCATGACAATTGTATCACTCCACAGCTGTGTAGGGTCTGATTCAGGCAGGTGCGGGGGGAGGGGGGGGTGTTTGTTGTTGCCAAACACCTGACACATTGACTTCAGGATAATATCATTTGTCAGTGAACATCAGTGTATTTTTGAGAAACAGAGAGCCTGGTGTCATTACACAATTTCAGTAGGCTACTGTTGTTGATATGCAAAGCTTTGTGGCTGTGCATATCACAGCTTGCAGCTTTTCGCCAGGAGAGCACATTTTCCCTTCCCCTGCTGAAAATAGGCACAGCGCGATTTCCTGTTTAGTGCTTTGTTCTGTGTTCTTCACCATCACCGTTGAGCCCTGAATGGTGCTCCTGGCATCTGACTGATAGAGAGATAAGAGATGAAGACTGATGAGCGAGATTAAACAGTCCAATCAGAAATAACATTGTCTCACGCAGGCATGAAAGAGGAACATGAATATTGAATAATGCCTTGACAGCATGTTCCGTGTTGGACAACGCAGTACAGTTTCTGGATGGTCATCACCTTTCTCACAGGATGGATAGTGCACTTTCTGACAATGGGCAAAGATTGTCACACATAGATACAAGCATGAGTTGAATTTGACTGGCTTTTACACAAGACATGATGCTTTCTTTTGTGTTTAGAATTTTTAATGTATGGTTTTTGGGAAACTAGATCACCTGAACAAGATATACCACATTCTACCCCTCTGTATGGGCGTGGTCTGAAAGATTATTCTTAAGAACTGTACTGTAACGTATGCAAAAAATGCTGTCCTGTGTGCACACACACACCCTGAATACTTGTGGTGATAACCATTATAGCCCATTTGGTTATCACTGTGTGTTCTTCGGCTCTATGCTCTTAATCTATTAATTATGTGATCATTAAACAATTCATGTCACTGAAGCCAGGCTACCGTGCTGGTAAGAGGCATGTTTGAGCATGAAGTACCCCTCCTTGAGTAGGAATAAAGTGTTGAAGTGTCACCTCCTCTTTCCTTTGGCCAGATGTGTTTACACTATGTGTGTTTCCTGGTTGGAAGCCCTAGCGTGGACACAAATCCATGGGGTCTAGAGCTGGTGTGTATTTTATTGGCCTTGGCTGACCTCAGCTGACAGTCACTGACCATTTATGTGCACGCAATATTCTGGTCATTGCCATTATTCTGAATAAGACAATATTCTGAATGTGCTGTTTACATGGAATTTTACAATGAATGTTTTTTTTAATACTTCTGTTTACATGCAGATGTACAGGCCTTCTCTCTGCACCAACAATAAGGGAGTGGTATTTTATGTGACTGAATCTTTAAGGTTAAAAATCTCAGTTTGAAGTGTAATGTTGGCACCCTTGCAGATTTGTTGCATACTGTGTGATGCAATGCAAATTTGGGAGGGTTTTAGATGTGTAATCTGGACAGTGTCCAGTTGGCTGTTATTCTAAATTTGTTTTCAGCCTCAATGTTCCATGTTTAACCCTGAAAGTAAATTTCCCCTTTCTTGTGCAGAGACAAACTCGGTGTCCCAAACCAGATAGTATCATAATCAGTCTGCTGATATCATATTACATGGCGCTCAAGAATGAGAAAAATCTCTTGTGTATTTGTTCAGCATTGGCATTTAGGCTATTTTTAGCACAGACAGTTTGGTTACAGAATTCTGCACTGTGGGTATAAAATGCTTTAAATCCTGGTTGCTTCCAGTACTCCTCATCCTCTGGCCACACATGGCTTTGCGCTTTTATTTTGCATTGGAATGGGGTCCAAGTCCTTGATTTCCTGTGGCCATTTGGCACCTGTAGGGAAGGCAGTTCTCGCCCACTGTATCAGACATGCGCACCATATGGCAAAGAGGATAGACTGGCCACATATAGGCTACATTCCATGGTTTTTACTCTCCAGCTTCCTGGTGATCTTTCCCACTTCAGTACACATTGCTGAAGCTGGGACCTGGCAGCATCTGAAGAACAGGTGGTTTGCACAGCCTTCTGTTCAATGTGTGGCCTGGAGGTAACAGGATTGGCGAAATGAACACTCATTGGCCGAACTTGTTCATGAGTTAATTATATGCTCTTCATTGGGGGACACTTTAGTTGTGGCGATGAAGGCAATGGGATGATTTTCCATCTGAGAAGTTATGGTTGATCTGAGAGGTTGTATGTAGGGCCTATGTGGCTGTGTTGTGTGTGTTTTTGTGTAAATATGCATGGTTGTGTGGTTGTGCATACATGTTTTGTGTGTGAAAGGTTAGATGTAAGGTAGGCTATAGTGTAATAGGCAGGCTTTGTGCTCTTAGCTGGAGAAAAAAAATTGTATCCTTGGCTTGGTCTGGAATCACCTTGTAAAAAGGTCATAGGATCTTCCTGGTCTTGAGTTATCAATGATTTGAGTCTTTTTTTGTTCATTATACAGGTTTGAGAGAGTTTTGTTTCAAGTTGTTTTTAAGTGGCTTAAGTTCACCATATCTTGTGTTATGTGTGTTTGCATTATGTGTGAGCATGTCTTCTCACTGGCTTTTGACAGGTGTCATTGACTGCTATTTTTCCTCAGTCTTGTAGATGACCGCTGTGTGGTACAGCCAGACACTGGGGACCTCAACAACCCTCCCAAGAAGTTTCGAGGTGAGGAATGCTTTATCTCCCTCTACAGCCTTTACATTGTGGGGTTGAATCCCATGAGCTGAAATCTTCAAGCAGCGATCATGTTTGATATAGGCCTATATCTATGTAAGAACCTTTTAGATGTCTTCCCACTTCTGATGTCATGAATCAGCTGTGAGTTTTGATCCTTTTTAAGATTGTTTTTCCGAATTGTGTACATAGTAGAAGTACAAAAAATCCACACAAATACTAGCCTAATCTTTTTCTTTTATCTGTCTGCTCTTGTCTTGTTTATGTGTTGTGCCTTAAATGTTATGAGAGGCTACACATGGCTAATTACCATAAATACAATGACAGTGAATATGTGTTTTTTTTTTTTAAACTTAATTGCTGGTGAAACCTGTGGCAGAGGTGTGGCAGACCATGAATAATATTTTAGGGAACCTTCATTTTTACCTTGAGAGAGGTAAGCCTCCAGTTGTGTGTGGAATTTCACACTTGAGTTGAGCGGCTATAGGCGAAAGTATTGTTATACATTTGTTTCTGTAAACATACTTTGGTAATGTGCATGTTCTAGCTAAGAAAGCAAACTGAACTGAAGTGAATGTAGAGAGAGGGGGAGGTACACTTTATTTCAAACTCCCTGTCCAGAGGCTGTAATGTCACACCTCTTGGTGACACTATGCTCTCATTAAAGGCTGACCTTGCAAGATCTGTGCTATGATGTATGAATGTGAAAATGTTTTGGTGGCTGTTCGAATATTTGTGATAGAATTCTATGAATACTACCCTGGGTTTTGAAGCACTCAAGTGACCACCCCCACCCACCCACACACGCACACATAGGCTACAAAAAAACATTATTTTTAATTTACAATTTTACAAAGGGCTATTTTCACAGGAATTCATAAAGATAGACATCATCAGAAGATTACATTACATTACATTATAGGCATTTAGCAGACGCTCTTATCCAGAGCGACTTACACAACTTTTACTTAGCACTTTACATTGTATCCATTTATACAGCTGGATATATACTGAAGCAATGCAGGTTAAGTACCTTGCTCAAGGGTACAACGGCAGTGTCCTTACCCGGGATTCGAACCTACGACCTTTCGGTTACAAGCGCAGTTCCTTACCCACTGCGCCACACTCCGTCCTGTGTGTATCTAAAACCTTGTGCTGCAAAATGGAAGCAGTGCAATTTAAGTTTTTCCCATATTGATTAAGCTTGTGTGGCATTGGCCTTCTCGTACTAAGTAAAACTCAACTATTTTTCTTCAGACAATCATCAGCACACCTTGAAGCAAGGTCTTTACGGTGGAGATGGACTGTTTGTTGATCCACCTGCTGTGTTTAGCTTTGGTTTACCTGTGGTATCATTCTCTCTTTATTTTCCTGAATTAAACATTGCTGAAAAAAAAAAACGTTTCTCCCGTGGGAAGCATATTGGAGCTGGTAGTGAGCATAATCAATCATTAATTTGGCATTTCTGGAGCACATTTTTCGAGATAAAGTCTTGTGGTCTATAAACAGAGTGCAATGCATCACTATATGCTGAGTTTGGGATGCATGTAGCCTATGTTGTCTATTTAGGGTGCATACTGTAGTTTTCCTGAGTTTTCTGTCCTCCTGATTTAAAGCACAGATTATGATTTATAGGACAAGTTTCAACACGATGAACTCTGAACTATTCGGTGGAAACTTAATAGAGCTAATAGAGCTGAAGAGTAATTCCATGTTTTGTGATTCAAGATGGCCCACTTTAGAGTTCTGTGTTAGACACATGGCTGGTCTGGACATTATGATCCAGCATTGGTGTTGATTGCAGTAACCCTGGGGTTTGATGTGTTGCTTGATCTGCTTGGGTTTTTAGTGTGATTCAGAACACCACCCTTTCCTTTGCTGTGTTTGCAGATGGGTCTGACTTTAGAGTGAGTGAGCAGTATGTCAGATTATTATGTCTCAGGATATAGCATTCTTGTCCAGTTTTAGCACTTTGCAGCTTCAAGAAAGTCTTTGAAGGAGACTTCATACTGTACCTTCTCCTAACATGTTAGGTTGTAGATGTGACTTGTGGTGGATCTCCAAAACTTCAGCTGAGTGGGGTAATATGTGGGGAGGGGGGGGGGGTTGTTGGCCCATCCTGTCTCTTGATGCTGCCCAGATGAGCTGAAGAGGCTTGTTGGCATAGAAACGGTCCACATTAAGGACTCTTGAGCTGAGCATGCTGTGATACGTTTTAACTTGACGTGCTTCTGTGGTCTATTTTAATTGTTGGTGTGCTGTTGTTTATATTGATACACATACAGTACTACACCTTTTCCCACATTATACAGTTTCACAACTGTTTATTAAATTTATTAAGTTAATTCCGTCTATAAATTATTCCGAAAAGAGGAAATAAAACAACTTCAAATGATGGTAAATTTGGTTCCACCCACTTATGATAGTACCTTGGATTAATCCCTATAAAATTGGATTTATTCATCCCTTTGCAGGAATTTACGGGGAAATCTTTGCGTACATTTAGGGAAATCCTCAAGTCTTTGAAGCGACTCCCTTGCCTGTATGTAATTCTGCATCAGGGAGAGTGAGCAGCAGGGGGTACACAGTGAGATTCAAGAAGAAAAGAATAGATGTCTTTGCCGTGCATTGGCTAATTATATTGTACTGAAATACACACTCAATTTATTATTTGTGTTCTACCATAGGGGTGATCAAGTAACAGCTTTTCTCCAGTTAGAATTAAGAGCCTTCCTCCCCCTTGTTTTCATTGCCTTAATGAAAGCCTTGAACTCTTAGGTGACTCTAAGAGCTTGTTATTCCCATACTACATACTGTAAAGCTTTCCCCATCATTCCATGCAATCTTTTTAACGTTTGAAATATCAATTGGGTAGCCTTCTTTGGAAAAAGTAGCCAACACAAAACCACAATAATAATCTCTGTCTTCCAGCTCCTCTGTAGACGCCAGTGTTGAAATAGCTTGCACCTCCATTACAGCAGTCTGTGCATCTGGGAGGTTTTGTGTCTTTTGAAGGTGGGGGTGTGTTTCAGTGTCACTGTATCTGGGAGTGAGGGCATGCGCGAGTGAGTATGCATCTGAGGGGGAAAAGCTCATGTTTCCTTAGCGTATGAAAATTTTGTGGGTCATCTTGAGATAGTGAAGTAGCCTATCTGTACTAGTGTATATTTGAGAGTGTTCATCCTTCGGTGAATGTCAGAACTTACTCACTATGTGTATTTTTGAACGACAGTTCAGTCTAACTCCAGGATTGTGTACCCTGCCCTCACTTTGTTGCCTTGATGATTACGGCTGAGCACAGCTGTCAGTGTTGGATCCAAGGATCCAGCTTCCATAGTTTGCATGTAGTCTGAACTTTTGCAGACTGAGCATTTGAATGGCAAGCATGCCAGCCTTCCAGACAGTTGCATTAAAAAGAAGTGCCCTGAAACTAGTTAGGGCTTTATAACTCAAAGCTCTGTGAAATGGTATAGTCTCCTCAGCAATGTGCAGATGTGTGTGTGGTTTCCAGGGCAACAGGAAAGAGAATATCACTTTTCGGATACATTCACCTGTGAATCAGTGGCTAGCTACCTGTCTCTTCAGCGGTGTGTGATTTATTTATATCATTTAGGCTACATTTAGGCTATTTATTTTCTCTTAGATAAAACGAGGATCATGCAACTATATTTTGCCGCAGATGCATAAAAAAGGTGACAAAAATACATATAATTGAATTAAATGTAATTGGTAAAGGATTGAATGTTCTGGGTTGAACTATTTAAAATGTCCTTCATTCCACAAAAAGAATATTGAAATATCTGAAAAATATTTTAGAAAAACCATGAAAATGAATTTAAAGTAGGCAGCTTTTACTTTTGTAGTCAATTAGAAAATTAGTTAAATAGGCAAGGAACTGGACATTCAACCCAATAGCATGCCAGTTAAAGTGTAGTTGAGACGTGGCTGTTGGTTCCATGATATAGTGGTTTAATGTGATCCACTCTATACCCAGTACTACATCAGTTTCGATCTGGGTCTTATGTTTTGTCCTAAATCACAGAGCAAAGTGTGGTTTTGGGTATTGCATGGTACCAGATCAGTGTGGTTCTGAATCTTACTGTGCTGTATACCAGAACACTGTGGTTCTGTATCTCACACTATACCAGAACACTGTGGTTCTGTATCTGACACTGTGCCCTATACCAGAACACTGTGGTTCTGTATATCACACTATACCAGAACACTGTGATTCTGTGTCTCACACTATACCAAACCACCGTGGTTCTGTATCTCACTGTGCCCTATACCAGAACACTGTGGTTCTGTATCTCACTGTTCCCTATACCAGAACACTGTGGTTCTGTATCTCACACTATACCAGAACAATGTGGTTCTGTATCTCACACTATACCAGACCACCGTGGTTCTGTATCTCACTGTGCCCTATACCAGAACACTGTGGTTCTGTATCTGACACTGTGCCCTATACCAGAACACTGTGGTTCTATATATCATTGTGCCCTATACCAGATCAGTGCATTTTGTCCCATTTGGCTTTGTATTTTATTTGCACACCACTATTAAAAGTAACTATTCTACCTTAAAAGTACTGCCTGCTTATGTGTTATCAAAAACAAGGCCACTTAAGAGCTCTGCTGAGTGATGTGAAAACTCCACAATGCCCAAGTCCTTGCAGACTGGATGTGCCACAATGTGCAGATGTTCCCTCCAGAAGCGACACATTTCAAGGACGTGTCAGACTTTGGCAGTGGGAACTGCAGTGCAATCTGAAAAATGATTTTGAAAGGCTTCCTGATCAGTGTGACACTCTGGATGCATATTACAGTAATGGGGCTGAGAATGGAGGCCATGCAGGAGCCAGTCCCCCACTGCAGGATTTTATTAAAAAAGACATGTGATTTTCCCAAATGCAACTTCATTTATCTGAATCAAGGTCATCCGGATGAAATTGATACCTTTTCGTCTGTTAAACGGTATAGGCAGAGGGATGTCTTGCCTGCATTTCTGTGAGGTGGGTTTTGCTCTTTGTTTTTGAAAGCTGCCGGGGCTGCATGCAGTTTTCTGGAGTGAACTTCCACTTGTTTGCTTTATGGCTACATGAAAAATGCATCTGAGTCTCTTTTCTTGCGCATATGTGTTCTAAAGACTCAGGCTTGTCTCCTGCAGGAGTGTTCTCTGTGAGAGATACGCTGTCTGCAGGCAACAGGCTTCATAACGGAGGCTCCATGCAGAGCTGCCATTGACATGTGTGCGGATTGCCGATAAGCCTTCCTGCCCTCATGCTCTTAGGATGGGCTGATTATACCCCAACCCATTCTGATCAGATCACGCAGGACCCCCTTGGAGACGGGGAATCCTTATGTTTCCATGGTCACCTGAAACAGGACAGTGTGTAGCAAGTTCTGATTAGTCAAACGGCCGAGCTGGTTTTGGACTGCTAATTGGTGTGTGTGTGCTGTTTTCTGATTGGTTAGACTGCGAAAGCCTAGCTTTAGACTGAAAACAGTACAGTTTGAGCTTCTGACGTCTGATTGGTCAGTCTGTACGGGGTTTTATACTGCAAAAGAGATTGTATATGCAGAGTTCTGATTGGCACCAGCATTTCTTCTTTTCTCAAAGGGTGTATGTTGGTGTATGTATAGCCAGTGAGAGGGCAGCTTGAAAGAGGGTAGAATGTGGGAGAGGGTTGATATAGGAGTCGTATGAAACGGTAAGAGTAGAATGAGAAGGGTGCCACAGGGAAGCAACACTGAAGGGATAGAGGAGAGTGATAACTTGATCGCCTGCTCAGTGGACTCTACTTTGTGGTTTGCTTGCTTGCCTTATTTGGTAATTCTGTTGGTATTTCCAAAAGGGGTTGATAAGGGTGAAATGGGAAGAAGAGAAAACAAGATGTAATCTGAAATTTGTTTGGATTTGTCATTGTTTAAATTGACTTAATTCACTGCTTTTATTTGTACACATCATTCCAAATATTGACACATTCACATTAATAAATAGATGATACAGGTATGGATGGGTGGGTGGACAGAGGGAAGCTGATTTTCATATTTTCTTTCAGCTTGGTGTAAGCTGTTGTGCATGTTTTGATGAACAATGCATATTCTGCTATTGCCTATTTTTTGTTTTGTTTGTATCTAATTGCGCTTTTATTTTGAGGCTATGAGTGCATTCCAGCCGACTGACTTCCTTAAATGGAAGCTCATGCTTTGTGGCTGGTACCAGCTGAAAAAGGCTGAATTGGACCAACTGGCAAAATATTTTTTTATACCTGGTGGTCTTAAGTGGACTAACTTCAGAATTCTATAGTAATAATCTGGCTATAGGCTATATTGAAATTATAGATAGTCCCCAAGTGTTCACTAGTATAAAGGGTCAATACATTAGATTCTGCGGACTGATTCTTTCTGTACAGTGGAGTGCAGTATGCCATTCTTTGGCATGAAGCCCAAACACAAAGAGATCCTTGAAGTTAGGAAATATGGCAGCCTTTGAACCCAATCTGACCAAACAAAAATGACCTGCTACTGGGAAACCCAATTTCCTGTTCTGTTCTGTAATCTCGTAACCTTGAGCTTTCATGCCTTTGGATTCCGAGCTTGTGTCTCATTGAGGTATTTTTGCATCCCTTCTCTGTTAAAAATATTAAATTATCTTATCAGCACGTTCAGCAGCTTGTGCTTTTTGGGCACCATGTCAGGGCCAAAATCTGGTTTGGGCCAAGTTTCTTTGGCCATGAAAACACGAGTGTGACAATAACACATGAAGGGTAATATGACACTGCAAGCATGCAGATGAGGATGATCTCGGTCAATGCTTTAAAAATAATAAAAAAGTGAAACAATTGCTAGTAGACCAGCATGCCAGCATACACTGTAACCCCTTTATCCATAGTGCTCTATGTATTTTTCCTGCTATACTCCTGCAAATGTATAGCTGCTGTGTATACTATAGATCATTGCATGTCTTCTGCTGGCCCTACCTTGACTACACCATCTGAATATAATGAAACAAAGCACAGCCTCACAAACACCGAACGCCATTTTGCAGAAGTGTTGTTTCCTGCTGTTTTATTTAATATTGAAATGGGATCATGAAATCTAAACTGAAGTCTGATCACAAAGCCTGCATTAACCTGTCAAATGTGGATGCAACTCAAATCTGGCCTGATGTGATTGGATGTTAGAATTCTGATTCGGAAAGTCGCATGAAGTGGCTTAACCGTAGCCATTGTCGTGTGGCCAAATGACCTTGGACAACAAGTGTGGATATTCAGTAGTCTAAATGACAGTAAAAACTTTTATATCATTGGCATAATAATAATGAATAATTATTCAGAATGAACACACAATTATATGGTCATTACAGTAAATTCCATCCATCATGAACATCATGCTGCTTTTCTATATTGTTTTAAAATATGGGTAGCTATAAGAATAATATACAGGGCTATGCACTGATGTGTCTGAGTCATGTGCCAAACTTTTATTGCCCTGGGTCACTTGCTAACCTCTGGTTTTATTAATCCTTACTTATCGTTGAATGCCTGGTCTATCTTTTTCTCAGCCATGCAGATGAGGTGCTACAGCGCGATAAGCCTTTCTAACTGCCTGCATGCAAATGGAAGGGAAAGTGGCTTTGTATTGCATTTGTATAAAAATGTGGCTCTGTCAGTCTCTCAGTCTTGACATTCAGAAAGGACAGAGCACAGGATGAACTTCTTTGTAACACGCATATGGAAACTCTTCCCATGCTGCCTGGGCTGGACTGTAGACCCTGTAAAGCATTAAGTTCCAGGCCACAGCACAAAGTGGATCACACACAGTAAGAGATGCACTGTAACAGGCAGATGCACATGCAGGTAGATGCTTTGGGCTGAGTATGTCACAGATTACATTACATTACATTACAGGCATTTGGCAGACGCTCTTATCCAGAGCGACGTACAACAAAGTGTATAACCATAACCAGGAACAAGTATGACGAAACCCCTAGAGAGAAGTACCGGTCCAAGTACAGGGAACAACCGCATAGTTCAACCTGGACCCTGGTGGTTAAACTGATTAACACTAACAACAAGAACGGCAACAACGCAATCTATGGAAAAATAAAAATAAATAAAAATACAAGTAGTCGTTATGACTGGCGCATCAACTAAGTCACCTATTAAACAGCTGCCTAGTTACAACCCTAAGTTTAGTCATTTACAGGGGGGAAGGGATGGGAGAGGTGCAGCCTGAAGAGGTGGGTCTTCAGTCGTCGTTTGAAATGGGTCACAGTCTCAGCTGTTCTGACCTCCACAGGGAGGTCATTCCACCATCGTGGGGCCAGAACAGAGAGGAGACGTGTTCTGGAAGTGCAGGTGCGAAGAGGGGGAGGTGCTAGGCGTCCTGAGGTAGCAGAACGGAGGGATCTGGCTGGCATGTAGGGTTTGAATATCTTGTGAAGGTATGCTGGGGCTGATCCCTTGACTGCCTGGTATGCTAGAACCAATGTTTTGAATTTGATGCGAGCTATAACAGGCAGCCAGTGGAGGGTAGTGAGCAGGGGAGTTACGTGGGAGTGTCTGGGGAGGTTGAAGACCAGACGAGCCGCAGCATTCTGAATGAGCTGCAGGGGTCTGGTGGCAGATGCCGGTAGTCCAGCCAGAAGAGAGTTGCAGTAGTCCAGGCGGGATAGAACCATTGCTTGGACCAGGAGCTGGGTTGAGTAGGTGGTGAGAAAGGGGCGGATTCTGCGGATATTGTATAGGAAAAATCTGCATGCCCGGGTTACTGCTGCAATGTTGTTGGAGAGGGACAGCCTGTTGTCCATCATCACTCCGAGATTCTTGGCGCAGGGTGATGATGTCACTACGGTGTCCCCTAAGGAAATGGAAAAGTCGAGGAGGGGAGAGGATAGAGCAGGAATAAAGATTAGCTCCGTCTTTCCCGGGTTGAGCTTCAGGTGGTGATTGTCCATCCAGCTCTGTATGTCCCTCAGGCAAGCGGAGATGCGGGCGGGGACCTGTGTGTCCGATGGGGAGAAGGAGAGAAAGAGTTGCGTGTCGTCGGCATAGGAATGATAAGCTTGTTTGCCTGCGGTGTCCACGGGACCAAGGTTATTGCATATTGGAGGTGATTATTTTCAGATTGGGTAGTAATGGATACCCAGGCCATGGGAACAATGGTTTGTTTGTAGCAGTATCAGTGCTAGCCAGTTCTCCCTGGCCTATGAGAACACAGCTGCAGGCTGCTGCACACTGGCTCACTGTGTGAGGTACTGGACTGGGCAGAGCTCATGTCAGGGTGGCGCTGAAGACATGGATGGCTTTCTGTAAACTCAAATTTATATCAAACCAGCGAAACCTGGAATGTACATTTCATCCTCTGTTTTTTCTCTGGGATCACATAGCTTTTTTTGCTGTGTGTGGAACAGTGGCAGAATGGAAAAGAGCATGTTGTCTTGTAAAGTGGGGGAAGAGGGAGGTCACTCATCATATAGAGCACGGCTGCCCAATCTTGGAGATCCATCACCATTGTCCTATAGGTTTTCATTTAAACCATAATTTGGCATGTGATTCTACCAATTAGCAGCTCAACAAGACCTATAGCCGTTGAATGAGGTGTGCTTTGTTATGGTTGGAGTGAAACCCTACAGGACGGTAGGTCTGCAGCAACAGGGTTGGGCAGCCCTGCTCTGGTGGTAGTGTGGTGTATGGGGGTAGCAGTAGCAGCCATAGTGATATGATAATATGACATTCACTGTTGGTGAACAGCAGGAACTACGTGTCTCAGGCAGGCTTGGTAGAGTTTGCGGTGTGTGACGACGTGTGAGCCGAACCGCTGTGTGACATTTCCACGCGCCCACCTGCAGCAGATATAGTACAGGAATGCGTGTTCGCTTGGCATGTCTGCGCATCTCCACACATCCCCCGCCCGTGCTGCAGTCACAGCGCAGGCTGCAGAACGCTGTCACCTTCCTGAGGCCGACCGGCGTGTGGCAAACACAGTGACTAAGGCCATCAGGGCCGCTTGCAGCGAATGCGTCACGCCCCTTGCACATATCCTGCGTGCTCTGGAAAGTGAAAGTATGAAACTGAGATCTCAACGCGCATCATTATGGTTTGTGTGAAAAAAGCCGTTAGTTTCTGTGGTGGCTGTGAGCTGGGTCAAAGTGTTAAGGTGTTGTTGAGTGCTTTTATTGGGGTGTGTGAATGCTTGTCCCACGCTACGCAGACTGGGCAGGCTCTGCTGCTGTGCCTGTCTCCCATCTTTGTTATTATGTTAGCTTTTCTCCCCATCACACAGCACACAAACTCCCCCCCTCATCTTGGGGATGGCCCCCACATAGGTCTGAACCCAGTGTATCCTGCCTGCGGGAGCAGGAGACTGTGGAGCCAGAGAGTCCATCTGCTCTCTGCATCCGTTAGATTCACTGTAAATACTGTTGGTTTGTCATATTTTGTCTACAGGTGTCTGTATCTATATCAACTCTCTACTGTGTGTGGACTGTTTTGTGTGTATTCTGGCCGTGCAGATGTCTGAATCTGTATGAGCTTAGTGTGTCTGTAGCTGAGCTCTTTAGGGTCTATATGGCCCACAGGGTCTATTTGGGCTGGTGCTCGTTCCTCCCCTGCCCACAGCAGGGCCTCCCTCAGAGAGGCGGAGAATCAGGGCTGCATAGTGTCAGAGAGCACCTAGGATAAATCTCCCTGTTCAGTATTAATAGCCCACTTAAGCCATTTAAAAAGACGAGCAGCCGAAGGGATTTAGCCTGCCACTCAAAGGCTGATCTTAGACGAAGGCCACGTGCTGGTAATAGCTTTAGTGTGATCTCTGAGGCTGAGGTGAGCTCTTTCAGAAGGCACGTTCAGGGTCTCCTCCATTATGTGAATAAAAGTTGAAACGAGGGTCTCTCCCTCCACTTCCGGTTCTCTGTAGATTCTGTTGGCTTTGTAGTCTGTTCTATCCACAGTGTGGTTTGAGGTGGCAGCACTTCAAGTGTAACCAAATGACTTCTTGTACTAATACATTTTTTTAAAGGTACTAGGGTTTTTGTTCAGTCTCACAAAAAATGTGTAATTAATAAATCGTGAACTTCTTGAAATTATTTTGAGTCCATGTCTTTCAGTTATCCCAATTTTGTCTCTCAAATTAAAAAAAGCAACAAAAAAACTTTGTAATAAAAAAGCTAATGTTAAGTATTTTTATTGTTTGGTTAACTTTTATTTTGCAAAGAAATCACATTGAGTTTAAAACCTCTTTTTCAGAGCCATATCTAGAAAATAAAACTAGAAGTTTTTGTTTGCACATGGCTCAGTATAAATGTGAAATGGTTCTTTTTTATTTTAATCCTTTATCAAATAAATACTTCTGTGTTGAGTATCTATAAAATGTGAAGGCTAAATTACAATGCATGGACTAAAGTTGGCCGGTGCTTACCTCTTTTGTTGGAATAAATTGCCAATGCAATTTTCATGTCCTGAAAATCAGATCTTATTTGTGTGGGGCGGTTGAGATAGTGTTTTGGGTAAATGGTGAGAAGAGAAGCTGTGCGTGCTTTAGACTATGTTAATGTTTTAGTTTCAAGGGATATGGGGGACCTGTGGCCTCTGCTGCTCTTCCCTTGCTCAAGCTCACTACAGGCCACTAGTTTCAAAGGATCCCTGCGTGACTGAATCCTGACAAACTGCAAGGATGTAGGCCTATTGGTTTCTAAAAAATGATTTTTTTTTTCAAAGACAAGGAATTGTTGAAAAGGCCAGTTTGATGACAGTGGATTGTAGTTGAGGGACGTATTGAATTGTGCATATTCCAGAATTAGAACATTTTCTGAAAGCTGTTTTAAAGCACTGTGCTGCTATTGTGCTTAGGGCAGTCCTATACTCATCTTCCTCAGCATTAGCAGGTCCCCTCCTGTCTCCTGTCTCCTTATAATGTGTTTTATTTTGTTGCTTCCGAATGGCCTGCCATCTTTATTCTTACAGCTAAAGATTGTTAAAGAAACCTGCAGGGAAGTTGATTGACTTCCTGAGCCTCCTGAGCAGCCTAGCATACACATCCTTTGTACTGTCTAACCTTCCCTCATCTCTACCTCATCCCCCCAACACACAGACACACATCCATACCCCCTCCACAGCTCAGTACCCCACCTCCCTTTGACCTACCTAGTCCTTACCTCCTTAGGCCCCATCCCAGTTCCATGACCGTCCATTTTGGCTCACCTGTGTGACTGCCCACCCTTTCCTCGGTTCGTCTCCTGGCAGCTCATCCCAGAGTTCCCTGGTGTATGTTCACAGGATGGGCTATTTTTACTCCTGTCACAGATAATCACCTCTCCCTGCCTCTCTCAGGTAGCTGTCCTTCCAACCGGATGGAAAATATGAGCATTGGGTCAGGGACTCTCGCAGTGTTAGTTGTGCATTGTGAGTGTGGAAATGGTGTCAGTGAGACCCTGGTTTGCAGTTTGACCAGGTTAATGTGTTTATGCAAAGTGCGGTAACAAACCGCTGGCATCACCACCACTTTGTCACATTCTGTAGCCAAAATTAAATTCGTCTGTGGCTATTATGCTCATTTCACCCCAACATGAACTGTACCCTGTTAAAGGACTGTTGCTCTGACCTTCCCTCCCCAGACTGCTTGTTCAAGCTGTGTCCCATGAACAGATACTCTGCACAGAAACAGTTCTGGAAGGCTGCCAAACCTGGGGGAAGTAACACAACGGACACAGTGCTCCTAAACAAACTACATGTGAGTTCTTTTAATCCAGTTTAATCAATGTTTCTCACCTGCCTCTCCATTAGGATGCCAGAGTCTCCCATTGCATCACAAATCTATTGACTTTACTTGTGATGAAGTTGTATCACCGTAATGATTTTTTGAAATGTATACTATGATGTTAACCTGATGCATTTTGGAAAAGTGCTTGTCAGAATGATGGATTACAGACTTGTCCATTGTGAAATGTGTGAGGATTTCTCTGAAGACTTTTGCCATTCAATTAGGTGTGGAGATTAAGAGAACTCATATTTCATTGACTTTTACTTCACTTTGTCAGTGTGTAAGTAATGGAGATCGAAGAGATGACCCGAATGAAATTGTTCACAAACGCGTTTCTTTTCTGACTGCAGCATGCTGCTGATCTGGAGAAGAAGCAGAACGAGTCTGAGAACCGCAAGCTGCTAGGAACGGTGATTCAGTATGGCAACGTCATCCAGGTGCGTGATGTCTTTGCTGTGATGATAAACATGCTTGTCATGCGACAAGCTGCCAGGAAGTGGAGGGACGCTTGGAAGATGTGGCGATGCTCTGACTCAGCTGGCCGTCTGCTCAAAAAACGTGAGCCGACTGCGCCGTTCCACCGTGGACGCTAGTCTTACATAAAGCGTGCAGATAGCCACGGACACGTGCTTGCTAGTTTTGATCATCTGGGATATTAGCAATCAGACTGACCCCTTTGGACACAGGATGCCCCAGTTTTTAACCCTGCTGCAGTTAAGTTAACCTTGGTCTCCATCAGTGGTAACTGTGTCTCATCTCTGGCTCCCTCTGCAGTCCCAGTTTAATATCCCAGGTCCCAAGGGTAAAAGAGCAGTAGGTACATAAGTTAGGCTCCTAGAGATTTACTGTATCTAAATCAGTCCTAAATTGTGCCAAATTAGGGTTTAAATGAAAACCTCTAGGACTGTAGATCTCTAGGAACAAGATTGGGAACCAGTGACCTGGATGATGAATTTGTAAGAGAGGCCCCAGGCTGAATACTGCATTGCGGTGTTAAATTTGTGAGGTAGGCCCCATAAAGATGGCTATATCTGGGCGGTACTGTAAGGCACTTTAGACAAGTTACTGTGGAGTCACTGTGAGTGTGCAGGGCTGGTCCACCATTGCTTTCCTCACATTTCCTTCCAGCCTGTAGCCTACTGGCCCCTGTGTTTATATCACATGCAGCTCACAAGTTCACTTCTCGTCACCCTGTCACATACTGTGGCCCCAGGCAGAGCTGCTTCCTGAACTACTGAGACCATGTGCACAGGAGTATAAGGACAGAAGAACCACTTACCAGCAGGTTCATTACATTGTGCATTTAAAGGATTTTGAGACCGCATTGCTGTCCAAAGATTGGTCATCAGGAACAGCATATCCCCAGAAGATGAATGGTTTGTGTTTTCTATGGGGAGGAAGACATTTGTTTGTAATAACCCCACATTGAGTCAATCTCAGGATAGTGACACAGCCCCAGTGGTCACCACCTCTCACTCTGCCACAAATTCATATGGTTTATATGTGACTTTGAGTGCTCCAAGAATTTGGGTAGAATTTATTTACATGGTTTGCATTTTTTTTTAATGCCAAGCTGTCTGGGGTCATATAAAAATGGTGTATACTGTAGAGTTTGCATAGTTTGTGAAGAGCAAGTCCTATTTGTTTCCTAGCTGTCCTGGATCATCAAATATTCCATCAGAAATGTAACTTTGAAAATAAAACGCAAAAACAAAACAAAAAAAACCAATTGTACAGTGCAGCATGAGATTCTCAGATGAATATTGCCTATATTTGTATCCTTTGTGTTGATGTGATCTTCTGTGTCTTTCAACTCTGGCTCTGGTCATCAATTTGTCCCTGTTTTTTGGAGTGCTGTTTCCGAACAGATTCTCACAGATTCAACCTGTGTTTCAGCTTTTGCATGTGAAAAGCAATAAGTACCTGACTGTGAACAAGCGTCTCCCGGCCCTGCTGGAGAAGAACGCCATGAGGGTGACGCTGGACTCGGCTGGAAATGAGGGCTCTTGGTTCTACATCCAGCCCTTCTACAAACTTCGCTCCATTGGGGACAGTGTAAGTGACACTGGAGCAAGGTCAATAGGCACGCCAAAGGTCGCATGACTGGCTGTGTACTAGTAAAGGAGATCTTTCAGACTCTATGTCTACCTTGCATCAAATGACAAGGGTCTGAATACTTTTCCCTTTCGGGTGGGCCAAACTTAAACTGACCTGGTAAAAGAGATTGCACATTAACGCAAACTCTGCCAGCAGTCCAGTGGATCTGTGTGGTAACAGACAAGTTCAGACAAATTCCAGGAAATCGATGAGGGCAGTGACCATGAGAGAGGCATGGTGAACCACAAGTAAGATCATTCTTGTGGCACCCAGAATGGGTTTGTGAATGATGTTTTTTTTCTGATGTAATGTGTCAGGCAACAAAACAAAAATACATGACTATAAAGTTCCATTTTTAATTTGAAGGCCCTCTGTGAATCAAAATCAAAATTTGTATAGCGCATTTCACAAACAATTGTCACAATGCGCTTCACAGGCAACACTGGCCTAAACTACGCAGGAGCAAGCCTAAGGCAACAGTGACTAGTAAAAACTCCCTGTTACAGATAGGAAGAAACCTCGGAAGGAACCAGACTCAAAGGGGGAACCCATCCTCCTCTGGTTGGCTCAGGGTGTACACATCTGACACTCTTAAATATCTGTACACCACAACCTTGCAGCAATGACTGCATTCCCCTGGGCCATAACCAGAGGAATTATTAGTACAATACATGATATTATATTCTATTATGGCCTCAAGTTTCTAGTAGGTACCTGTAAAAAAACAGGTGATTGGTTTATGGGCTGCAGTCAGTAACCGATTGGGGGAGCTAAAAATGCTTACGCGGTGGGTCTGAGCCATGATGTAATCACCAGGTGAAGACGTGTGGGAGAACATCTTCAGGTTATGTAACCCTAAGACTTAAGGACAGAGATCTCTCTCTCACTGAATGTTCTCATTATCTTCAAGCTCCCAGCGACGGTGTTCACAGCTAAAAACATTAAATTATTGGACTCTGGGACAGTGCAGGTTTTTTAGGAAAAAACAGACTACTTCTTGCTCTTCTGTCCACGTGCGCATAACTGCATAACCTAGTTCAGAGTTAGCATGATGCAGGCTGGGAAAATGTACTTCAAGGATTTTTCCGTTCAGGAATCCAGTGCTAGGAATCTCTGGCCATCTGCATGCATTTTTCAACTATTTTTGAAGTCGAGCCCATATCCTTAACTTTCGGTGTTCATAATGATAAGTGAAAGAGCTCTGAATTGTGTTATTCAGTTTGTTCAAAGGGTGCACTGTAAAACCAGTAGCACCAAGGAGAGAGATTTATCCTCATACAAGAAAAAATAAAACCTCATATTAAAACCAGAATGACTACCGATCACTAGATGGCGATGTCCTAGTGCATTTGACCTTCAAAATTCAATTTAGTCAAGCCCACGTGCCAAACTGTCCTGTTTGCTAGCTCCGGGAACTTCACCTTGATGTGTTCCTCAGTCAGCCTTTCTGTGCTGGACTGCTTTATTTGTAATATTTGCTATGAAGGACGTAATGACATTAGTGTCCTCTTCCTGAAATGGTAAACATCCTTCAGCAGAGTGCACATTATTCTGTGTATTGTTTGTGTGACCCTGGGGCCCATGTGGGCCACTTGTGAGAGAAAGATAGAGAGAGAGTGTGCGTCTGTATGTGCATTCACTTGGACGCACATGTGCGTCTAAGTGGTTGTGTAAGTGCATGATTTTTTTTGCATGCACACTTATCTGTCCATATCTGTGCATGCGTTTGCGGATAATTGCTGTCTACCTCTGTCTGCAGGTGGTGATTGGGGACAAAGTGGTTCTTAACCCTGTGAATGCTGGTCAGCCCCTTCATGCTAGCAGCCATCAGCTGGTGGACAACCCAGGCTGCAACGAGGTGAGTGTGTGCAAGGTTTATGTCCATCGGTATGGTGCCAGGACTTGGTCCCCAATGAGCTCTGGTGAGGATCTAAAGGCCAAAAACCTTTGTGTTGATGTGTGAGTGAAGAACAGCCACGAGAAAGGCATGAGTATATTTACTGTAACATCATTTATATTCTGCGTTGCTTGCTTTTGGTGAGGAAGCAAACTGGGTTTGAAATCATTTCCCATCACATACATTTTTTAATACAGAGGAATGGATGGGTTTTTATACGTAAAATTCTGGGTGTGATAGTTTAGTTTTCATGTTTAAGTAAAAGTTTTGATGAATGCCGCAGCACAATTTGTACAAGCAAGTCACAATTCCATGCACATTCTACATGCCCACTGTGCAATCCACAGATCTGAAACCTGCAGAGGTAATTTGATCTGTGATCCTTATGTCTAGTAAGGTGAAGATAACAGTGCTTGTCCTTAAAAATTAATGTAGTCGCATATTACAAATACTTAAACTCTGTTTCCATTCATTCATTTTCCCCTCAGGTGAACTCTGTGAACTGTAACACTAGTTGGAAAATTGTTCTGTTTATGAAATGGAGTGACAACAAGGAAGTCATACTGAAAGGGGTAAGCATTACGTCACTGTATTCCTGGATTCGTACTGTACATCACTGAAGACAAACATTCTGTAATCGAGGAGATAGTGTTTTGTTTTAGCGCCCTTGCTTATCTTGCAGTCATTTACTGCAGAGTGAAACATGCTGTTACGGGTAGCTGTTGATTGTTTGACTCTTGTGAAGCAGTGATTGTGGTCTAATGGCAAGGTTTTCTCTACTCCTGTCCTCAGGGTGACGTAGTACGGCTGTTTCATGCAGAACAGGAGAAATTTCTGACCTGTGATGACCACCGAAAAAAGCAGTATGTCTTCCTTAGGACCACCGGCCGCCAGTCTGCCACTTCTGCCACCAGCAGCAAGGCCTTATGGGAAGTGGAGGTGAGCACACCTTGACAGGAAGAAAGGTTTCTATTTACAGGAAATGTCTGGAGGTAGTTATTAAAGTATTAGGTGTACTAGAATTTGATCCCCTTTTTGTGTTGTGCACCTGGGGTCCAACCCGTCATTTAAAAAATTTCAGTATTATAATTTCTTTCTTTTATCAGGTGGTACAACATGACCCCTGCCGGGGCGGGGCTGGCTACTGGAACAGCCTGTTTAGATTCAAACACCTGGCCACTGGACACTATCTGGCTGCAGAGGTGAGTCAGGTGTGTTGTGCATTTTATACACACCACTTCCTCTTGTCTGGTCACCTCAGTCGGTTTGTTGTATCAGAATACAAGGGACCTGCAAAATTAACAGATTGCCCTTTGTCATTTATAATGTTCATTCGTTTTTCTTTGTGCATTATTGTATAAATATACATATTTAACTTTAATGTTTAATTGATCGATATGCATTTTACTAACGCATCCACATTGCATTATTATATTGTTTCTATACTTTCTTGTTTGCTCATTCCGTTTCCTTGTAAAGTGGAACACTTGCTTTTCCTTTTCTGGTTATATATGCATTTTTTTTAGGTCGCTGTAATTTGAACTACCTGGCAGGCAGGGCATGTAGAAACATTTTTGTTAGAAAATGACTATTGCCCTGTTTTATTAATTGTAAGAGCTTACACTTGTTCTGCGTTTTATTTGGGGGAAGATAGTGTCTTAGTGTCGTACACGTGTGTATTTTTTCAGGTGAACCCAGATTATGAGGAAGAGTGCCAGGAGTCCCGCTCTTTACTGAATGAATGTGTAAGTAAATGAGTAGGCTTTATGAATGGCTTATGTGTTTAATCCATACAGAGGCCTTATCCTTCTAAATCCCATGCTGGGTCCCATTCTCTTTCCAGGTGGTGGATTTTATCCCCTTTAATTTCCAGGTAAAAACTAATATATGCATTTGTCTGTGCATGTCATTGCATGAAACAAATTCAGTTTGAAACCTAGAGGTAGAAATTAAATTTTCAAACTGTCATTTTAACAGGTGGACTAATGCACCACTAGGTGTCATGATTTAAACACTTATTAATATCATCAGTGTGGTCTGTACAGCATGCTGTACGTGCTCCCATCCATAGATGGCAGTATGTCGCTATAAATAGTATGCATGCCAACTTATATTTTTTTAAATAGGAAAAACACTGAGGCCTCCCGACGTAGTTCTGTTTTTTTTTTTTTAAATAACTGGTGAATATGAATAGTGTAGGTGAGTATAGATGACTGTAAATTATGAATTATTATATTATTTAATAACGACAATATATACATGTATGGCCTGTGGTAGAATAGATCTCTGCAAGTCACAGAACTCCATCCAGTTAATCCAGGCCACGAGTCCTGTAATTGTGGTGGGGTTATGAGCTTTTCTTTATGTATATTGATGTACTTACAGTACTTGTATTATATATATCTTGCAGTTAGGGTTTTTTTTTTAAGTCTCTGATTTAGAGAATCTCTGTCAAATAAATGTAAAATACAATACTATAAATTATAATTAATTGTTGACTAAACCCAGTAAATGGCGTTTAAACATGAATAATATGCAGGTAGTGGACATAAGCAGGACAACAGCTACATACATAAAATGTAAACCTATTTATTCCCCATCTTCTCACAGACTAATAGTTCATATGTACTGTATATTAATACTTTAGTGGAGTCATGTCATGTTGTTTACTACTTAAAAAGTGACTGCAGCTCTGTTTGTCATTGCTCAGGGCACAGATCATTTTAAGATCCATATCATCTTCATGGTCCCATCACTAAACCCCCTCATGAATGGAGTTTCCTTCATCTCATGCCCTTCAGTCTCACTCGAGCTGGTCACTATGGTTGCGAAAGTTGATGTTGCAGGAGTTGCTAAGATATTGTGCGTTTTTCAGTCTTTCATGTACTGAAAGGCCCCAAACTGTTTCCCCCCCCTAAACAGCTGGACTCTGAACATGAAGCCCTACGTGCCCGTCTACGTACCCCCCAGGAAAAGGCCATGTGCACTCTGATATCTGTTCCTGATGGCAACGACATCTCTTCCATCTTCGAGTTGGACCCTACCACTCTGAGAGTGGGGGACTCCCTGGTGCCCAGGTACAGACCAGTACCACCCTGCCCACCCCCACCAACTCTGCACATTTAATATGACAACGTGACACTTAATAATGCCGTGTATCGCAAGAACAGTGTTGGATGTGACTGGATGCTTCGATGGGAATATGGTATGATATCAGATTTGGCAATTACTCTGAGACTACAGTCCTCACTCTTTGGAAAGTAACTATAAATACATAAATGCACTCATAGGCTACTTAGTTGTAATCACTTGTCCGAGGTTGCTACGGGAAACACAAGGTTAGTTTTGGCCAATGCATCATCACTTGTCCTTTTGAAACTGTGAGTCAGTTGCGGTCACGGTCACATTTATTGGCAGAATTCCCTGAAACCCTAAACCGTTGTTGATCCGGATGGTACGATGGGTTTACCCCTCTTGGCAGTATACAGAGGTAGTTCATTGGAGGGTAGGGCCCTGAATGGAAATGGCCATCCCCGTGCCCTTGTTGTGAAAAGCAGACGGTACTATATTGTTCACGGTTGGCTGTGACATGTTTACAGCAGACCTGTTCTTTTCAGGGTGCTTAGGTCACTCAGCTGCCCTACTGTCTTCATTGCCAAGAGCCTTGTGCCGTTGTTCTCAAAATAGTTGCCAGCATCAGACTGTAATCATAACCCAGGAACCTCCTCTATAAATGAGGGACAACAAGTAAATGCAAAACAAAGGCTGCTACACATATGTGGTTTATCCATGGTTAAGCAAAAAACCCAGCTTGGGCTATCATATTTGAGTTATATTAATTTGAAACTTGAATATTCCTTTAAGAGGAAATACATTTTTTAATAGTTAAAATGAAAGTTTGAATATACCATTTTCTTTATCATATATGTGCTCTGGAAATCTACAATGTGTTTCAAGACAATATCTCTTTCTTCTAAATGATCTTTTCTTTTGCTGGTGCATAGCCAATCAGGTTTAGAATTTTTTAGAAGATACCGAAGCAGAGTAATGTTATGCCGCAGGAGCTGATGATGTATGGAAAGCAATGGCCACTGCCAATAGACCAGAATCCTCTTGTGTGGTTGAAAACTATTTCTCAGTTCGTGCAGAATTACCCGAACATTCCAAGCTCTTCAAGCAGAGCATGTTTCTTCCTCAGCAGCTATGCTTTTATGGAAAACATTCAGCACTTGTCTGTGCCGAATTGTCTTTTGCTTTGCCAAATAATCTCTAAAAGGTGATGCTAGTACAGGCTGCCAGAAACAGAAATGGGGTTTATGGGGCTTAGACATTATGCTGCTTGTATTGCAAGAACTTGATCTTTGCAAAATAGTAAATTAGGACTCTATAACCCATCTGATGGCCAGCAGACATTACTGCATTTGCTAGAGCCAGCCTTCATTTAACTGGAAGTGTGGTGTTTTGACTGTTGTAATATTGTATTTGTATATCTGTAATGGGAGGAGGCCAACATTAGCTACTCAGCTACTTTTGTTTAATTTAAAATTGTCTGTGCCATCAGAGCTTAGTCCTGTGTTTTGGCTTTGTGGTGTTTCATGTGTTGGGCCAACGCTTGTGAGGCAAGCATTTTTCCACTTAACTGGGTGTGGTTGGAGAATGGGGAAGTGGGGGAGGGTGGTGTTCTGTGGCTCCAAATGAACCACTCATACTGCCAAGTAAATTTGTGTCAGGAAAGTCCCTTGTCTGTTTACACCAGTAAAACATAGTGACCACAGGTCACAGCGTCTGACGCACAAGAAATCATTAGATTCCAACGATTTCCAGATGTTGCATAAGAACCTGCAACCTAAGCACACGTGCACATACTCATGTGTGCGCCCACACACACACACACGCGCACGCGCGCGCACACACTCACGCACGCCCACACACATACACACACACACACACGCACGCGCGTACACACACACACACACACACACACACACACACATTTTCCATAATGGCCTGTGCACATTCAAAGGGTTGCTACTAAGACCTAAGATAATCCCCATACATTTTCTATGTGAAGAATTAGACACCTGTATTTCCTCTTTATAATAATAGTAGTGATAATAATAATAATAATCCAACTGTATGCATGTTCTCAAAAAGGTAATTTTAGTTAGGTACATTTTTGGACACATTTAGGGGCATTATTCACAGGAGTGTCTTTTGTGATTCAGATTGAAAGAGGCAGGTTTCTTAGTATGTGTTTTAGTGTGATTTAATGTAACCTGTGAACTGAAGGGAAGGCAGTGCACAATAAGTATTTGACTCAGCCTCAAGCATTGCTGGCACACAAGTTTTTATTATTTTTTTCCCCTCCGTGTGTCAGTAAGAATGACGGCCTCACGTGAGAGGGGGTGTGTCTTTGAATAGCACACATAACTCCGCTCAACCGCTTGTGCGCAAGCAGGAGATCAGATAAGGTGAGCACCTCCCATGGGCGTCGAGAAAAGGCATCGCGTGATGTTGTCGTGCATCTGCTTGTTTTATTTGGCACTCGACCATCTAACCTGAAATAACCCCTGGGCCTCATTGGCTGGGCTTTAACTGTGGGCAGGCTGAGGAGCACACAAAGGTAAGCCTGTTAGGCTAACGGTCGATTTCGCAACAGAGTCCCATGCAGTCGGAGAATACAGCCAGTGTCCTGTGACTGCTGCTCATGCAGGGAGCTATACACACAAGGGGCAGGGTGGTGTGAGGTGGAGGAAGTGACAAGAAGTCATTTTGTTTACATTTGCAGGTGAAGCAAACAGTCTTGTCAGCTTGTTTTAAGTTCTCCATCACTCCTTTTTTTCCCTTGGAAAATAAATTTGGGAGGCTCAAAGAAAATAAACAAGACGAACAGATGACTTCTTGACTGATCTAGCAAAACATCCATTAAGTTGTGGTGTCTTTTTTCATGAATATTTCTCAGAAGCAGAACATGTGTTCCCTTGATTGATGCTGTCGGTTTGTGTGTGTGTGCAATAATAATTGCATTGACGATCTTCTGCGAATGCCTTTTTGCGTGTTTCTTACCAAAGACATCTAAAGTAATTGATTGAAAAGAAGATGAGGTTTGCACACCTGGCAAATGTAAAAAATAATTACAAAAAACAAGCAAAAAAAAAAACACAGGTGCTTGGAGAAAATAGTAAATACATAAAATGTTATGGTCTTGCACACTGTATCTTGCACAAACTATTATGAAATAATGCAAGTGTTTTTGAAACAATGACACCAAGGAAGGATAGATTCTGAAATGTTTGTGTTATTTAATAAGAGTTTGTGCTAGATACAGTGTGGAGGAGTATACCTTTTTATGATCTTACTAAAATTCAGATAAACTTATGAATGCCAAAATTGGTTGTGGAAATGTTTGTGAGCACAACTAACAATCAAATCTGATCATACCCATGTTTCATGAATGAAGCTTATTGTGTTCAGCAGAACCTTTTCCATCAGATGGATCATGTGTTATACTGTTTATTATCATCTGTTGGCTTCACTTTAATGTGCGTTTCCCACATTGGACTGTGACATAAGTCCTTTTCAAATAAAATTTCAATGGTCCTGGCAGTAAAGGCCGTGGATTATTGCTAAACTGTGGGAGGTGCTGGGGAAAGCATCTCCTTTTAAGGCAGGCCTGAAAGGACACTCTCTCTAAAACACTGTTACTGTCATCAACCAGGGTTAAACCTTGACAAGGAGCCCACATGATCACACTTTAATCCCATCAAGTAATGCTCTTTATCTGTTCACATTAGCCAAAGTGTTTGATGGAATGTCCATGCCAGATCTGTTGAAGACTGGCCTTTCATTGACTGATCCTCTTTTTTTTCCACAAATTAAAATTTTTTGAATGTTCACTGTCTTTGGCATCCAGCTGATGAGCCCTAGTTTCCTTGTCTCCGCAAGCCAGATCCATGGACAAAAGAATGCAGTCCATTTACAATAGAATGGGGATGCACCAAAGTTCTTTTGATCAGATACACCCTGATCCGAAATGCATATTCGGAGACAGTCCTTTGAAGTGTTGCATGTTTTTCTGACTCAGGAGCTCCTATGTGAGGCTCAGACACTTGTGCACGAACACATGGGTCCACAGCACCAACAATCCCATAGACAAAGAGGAGGAGAAGCCTGTGATGTTACGGGTGAGTTAAGGGCCTCATCTCACTCCGTACTCCCACCTCTTTCCCCCCGCCACATTTATCCAATCTTTCAGGTGATTTGAGTGTTGTTCTATGATGTTCTAGCTTCATTGTTGTTTTGCTTTATTAAAGATTGGCACATCTGCAGTCAAGGAAGATAAAGAGGCCTTTGCCATCGTGCCAGTCCCGCCTGCGGAAGTGAGAGACTTGGACTTTGCCAACGACGCCAGCAAAGTATTGCAATCCATTGCAAGCAAACTGGAGAAGGGCACCATAACTCAGAATGAGCGGAGGTGTGAGCCCTGTGCTGCTGTGTCCAGCATTGTGTTTTAGTTTTATGGGGCCAAATTCATCTGGATGGAGTGATGAACCAGTTATGATTCTGAATTCTGGTGTATTTGCGTGTTTACTTATTTGACCCTTGGTTGAATCTTCGGTTGTCTGCACCTCTCTGTTCTTAGGTTTGTCACCAAGCTTCTGGAGGATCTGGTCTTCTTTGTGGTGGACATTCCCAACAGCGGGCAGGATGTCCTTGAGATCATGGTTAACAAGCCCAACCGGGAGAGGCAGAAGCTGATGAGGGAGCAGAACATCCTAAAACAAGTGAGTCCCCCATTGCCTTGGCATACCTGAACCCTGCACATGCTTGGCATGCAACTCCTAACGCTTACACATTCTCTCTGCTCTTGACCTCATGCCAACAGATTTTCAAGCTGCTGCAGGCGCCCTTCACAGACAGTGGCGATGGCCCCATGTTGCGATTGGAGGAGCTTGGTGACCAACGCCACGCCCCCTTTAGGCATATCTGCCGCCTGTGCTACCGGGTCCTGCGACACTCCCAGCAAGACTATAGGAAGAACCAGGTGGGGCATCAGAATGTGGGGCATGAGAACTACAAGTTTGGGTGTCCTAACTTCTTTGGAACAATGCCTGCTAAAATGGCCTGAATTGTCATAATAATCCTATTCTGTAAACCAGGCATGGATTATTTTAAAATCTGTAATTTACAAAATATGGGAGCATAATCAAAGCATCCTTAAAAGTGAATTTTCTTTTTGCCTTTGTCTTGTGGAATAGGGGAGACTGGGGTTGTTTGGCACACTTTTTACTCTTTGCCATGTTTCTGTGGCATGATTCATATTAGAATATTCTAACCAGCAGCAAATGAACAGTTAAGGTCTCCGCTTAAATAAATATGTATTAATGCCCACAAATGTTTTCTAAAATTAAGTGACTAATGATTAAGTTCATGCCCTAATACGGGGGTTGGTTGTCACAGTGTTAAAATGTTATAGGTACAAAGAATGAAGCTACCAAAAGAAACTACGTTCGAACCAAAGACACAAGAACCAAAAAACATGAATGTTCAATGGAATTCATGTAAATATAAATAAATGAAATATACAATGGAAATGCATATAATATAAAAATAACTGTGGTTGGTTGGCACAGTTATTTTTTGGATTGTGCCAGCCAGCTGTGGTGTTGGTGTGTTTAATATACTGTATGTATAATTCGTTTAGTGTGAAGGCCATTTTTTTTAACTTTTGATACAACAATCCTGAAATGTTTGCTTCACAAAAAAGTGAGTAAAAGAGTACTTTTTTTTTTTTTAACATGATACGTGACTGCAGTTCAAGAAAACATTTTGATGTTATATTTTTGTGCCTGTGATCTACAAAGGACCGGAAAATAGCTGTGTTCCAGCCAACCCCTGTGCTAAGCAGCCCCGATCTCCCCTACCAGGGAGTTTTTTGTTTGTGTGCTGGTTTGTTTGTTTTACAGCTTTCGTTTAGATCAGTGTCACGTTGTGTCAAGGTGAATGTAACCATACGCTGGGACTGTTACCATGTGGAACAGCAGTGCCTTGTAGTTTTCTGATCTGACTTTATTAGCAAAATCCTATTAGGACAAGGTTTGGTAACTTAATTACAGTTAATAATGAAATGCTCGTGCGCTAATATATTGGTTATGGCTGAAGATGAATAGAATGCTTCCTCATGCTCATTTACGTTTAACATAATTTTGCGTTATTGGGCATATTGCGGTTTTCTTCAGAATCCTAAAGATTACGTGCTTATGACTTACAGGGGAATTCCACTGCAAAATGACTTTAACCTCATTCAGAAGATTAAGGCGTAAAGTCTGTTTTTGTAGCTTGCCAAAGCAATCTCTGCACAGAAATATCGGCAGCAAATTTGGTTGAGGTATATGTCAAAGGCGTATACCCCTACTATTTCTCTTTTTTGAAAAACTGAAATGGGCGCGTAATTTGGTATGGAGATACCCATCCGACCTCCCATACTAGGAGAAGGAGGGGTTGACAGACGGTCACTCGGTCTATTCAATAGTCTTGCCCAAATGTTCTCCTCAAAATCATCTGAGCAAAAGTGCCTGCTAATTTCTTGCACATTCTTTAGCTGTGCCTCAGGTGTATCTGGAGAATATTTAGTGTTCCCAATTGCAGCCAGCCATTGTTTTCTCTCACCATCATTTTGTGGTAGCCAGTAAAAATGAATCCCTTCCTTTGCCAACATTAAACCCTTCCTATTTGCCACACTGCAGCAAAGCAGCTTTTTTTCAGTCAAACTTAAGCATAAAAGTAAACTGAACACCATAAACCTTGATTTTTCTTTCTTTTGTGGCTAACATGCGAACAAGTGGACCAACGGCTTCCAATTCCAGACCAACTAGTAACGCCCAGCTCTTCCATTTATATTTTGATGTGGAAACCTGTAACTGGTGTTGTCTGGCGCTCGTCCATAGACTAAGTGGCCACTCTGTTGTAGTCCGTAGTAAAACAGGTACCTAGAGCATGTACAGTAATTTGTAATTTGGGGCTATATCGCTGCACTACCGATAGAGATTCTTCGGAGAGCTCATTTTAATCAGGAGGACACCTGCTGTTCTACAAATAAAAGAAAAACCCTGGATGGAGTTCCCCTTTTAAAACAGAAGGCCAGACCCATGGGTGACCTTGCAGATTTGACCCTTGCCCTCTGACTTCTTCAGGAGTACATCGCCAAGCAGTTCCGCTTCATGCAGAAACAGATTGGGTATGATGTGCTGGCCGAGGACACCATCACTGCCCTGCTGCACAACAACCGCAAGCTCCTGGAAAAGCACATCACGGCCGCCGAGATCGACACCTTCGTCAGCCTCGTGAGGAAGAACCGGGAGCCGAGGTGAGATGCAGCGAAGTCATTTAACTGCTCCCGGCGAAAAAAATATTATTAGAACACTTCAGCTCTTATGCGTGCAGTAATCTGCTTCGGTCTGATCTACTGTGGAATGTATAACTGCACAGACGTATGCCTGTACACCTACAGACATGAGAGGTGCGCTTGTCTGAAGAGCATGGCAATAGAAAATCATGGTTGTTGTGACCACTGGCACTCAGGAAGCAGGGGTCATGTCTGGCACTGTCGCTAACCTGAGCAACGTGGTGGATTTTGGGCTGGGGAGTGAAGGAACGCCTCCAGTCTGGCAGGCTGGAATTTGGGGGCAGTGAGCCACCAGACCAGACAAATAACGTGTTTTTCAAAGGCGCAATGCTGCATGGTCAAGCAGCTTGACCAAATGCTGCCTGAACACAGGCGTTTCTAACCTTGCTAGTCAGAATGCAGGCTAGTCTGAATGCAGAATGTTTATCATTGCATTAGGTAAAGAGGTTTAAAGCAGCTGTCCCCCAAGGACTGCCGTACTTGGCTCTATTACTAAAAGCACACATTAGTCACCGGTCGTATATTTTTAGTCGGTGCCACAGGCAAGGCCAAAGCTCAGACGTGCTTCTAGCCTAGTCTATGCTCATTCTTTTACTGAGGGAGCCAGACACGGCTACGTTTGACCCATATTCCCATGTATGGCTCATGGGACGTGTCCTGTTCTTTCATGCCTTCCCCACAGGTTCTTGGACTACCTGTCGGACCTGTGCGTGTCCATGAACAAGTCCATTCCTGTAACCCAGGAGCTCATTTGCAATGCGGTTCTGGACCCAGCCAACAGTGACATCCTCATTGAGACCAAGTGAGAGCTCCCATCTGCCGCCGCAGCCTTATGGGATTCTGGGTGCTGTAGTGAGTCATCCTCTGAGGGATCTTGGGTAATCCAGGCAGAGAGGAAGGTGGGGTGCTGTCTGTGGTCTTACTGGATGAGAATTTTTGTATTATCCATTAACACTGCGATTTTTGCCGCTGAAGTTGTCATACTACAGGTTGTTTCTCTCAATTCAACTAAACAAAACTGCCTCTAATTAGCTGTTTACCCCAAGCACTACAATTAACAAAAGTAATTGCATGCTCTTAAAAGCATGTTGTTCAAACACCTTCATTTTAAGTCATATTATCAGAAAAAAATACCACTCAGATTGAATAAATGTGTTAAAATAGAAGGTGCTATAATTTGTAACACGTTCCATGAAGAAGAAATGCTTTATGCAACTTTTAAGATGTTTAAATGAAAAAACTGTAAAAAAAATGTTTTGCTTCATTACGAGTACATTTCCATAAAAACTAATTGGAGAACATATGAATATCCATTTGAGCTTAGCTCATATTCATGATTGAGCTGAGCTCAGCTAAGCTCAAAATAAATCTATTCAAGATTTCACTCTTAATCTGCATATCAGTGTTTAACATGAGCGCTATCATAAAACAAATCATGCTTTTCCTGTTATGACGCAAGCGATTTATAAAAGAACAGTGTAATCGGATATAAACATAATGCTGTCGCAATAGCAATCAAGTCTTTTTAAAATAGCAACTTGACACGGTTGGATGTTTGTCATGGTTTAGAGATTACCTGCTCTGCAGACCTCATAAATAAAAAGTCTCACATAAATAATGGCTAAAACAACACAAACACAAGCTCTGTTAAACACAACTCTGCTGATGTGAAGGAAATGTTTCAAAGTGAAATACATAATATCATTCATTAAATTAAAGCCTTGAGTGGTCTTCATCAATTCAGTAGGTCACTGAGAGTGATGAAGAAGCAAGGCTGATAGATGCTTTTACTTGTGTGACGTGTTCCATGCGCCTCCTCTGTGATGTTAGGCTCGTGTTGTCGCGGTTTGAGATTGAGGCGGTTGTGAATGGAGAGAGCCCTGTGGAGTCTCAGGAGGATGAAGAGGAGGTATGGCTCTTCTGGAAGGACAACAGCAAGGAGATCCGCAGCAAGAGCGTGCGAGAGCTGGCCCAGGATGCCAAGGAGGGCCAGAAAGAGGACCAGGAGGTGGTCAGCTACTACAGGTTAATGGCAGGAGCTTTTGTTATGGTACCACGTAGAGTAGTTTTGTGCATTCATCCTGATTAAGCTTGAGTATATAGCTACTCTTGCTTACTCTGTTGGGTGTGTATTTATTATAGTTCAGAGCTTTGGGAGTATGGTTGATTTGGGTATGTACAGTAGCTACTCTGCTTAATTTTTAGTATTTTTAGTTATTGCATTACCTACCTGACCCTTACTTTCATATTTTTGAGCATACTCGACTTTGTGCCTGGAATACTGATGTTATTGCATGACTTGACCTTACTGTGTATGTGGTGTGTGTGCCCCCCTATATTTATTAGTATGATCTGAGAAAAGATTATGCTAATAATTATAGAGATGAAATCTGTTTTCCATACGTGGTCCAATCAGGTACCAGCTGAACCTGTTTGCTCGCATGTGCCTGGACCGGCAGTACCTGGCCATCAACAAGATCTCTGGCCAGCTGGACGTGGACCTGATTCTGCGCTGCATGTCCGATGAAGACCTGCCCTATGACCTGCGTGCCTCATTCTGTCGCATGATGCTGCACATGCATGTGGACCGCGACCCCCAGGAGCAGGTTACACCCGTCAAATACGCCCGGCTCTGGTCCGAGATCCCCTCCAAAATTGCCATCGATGAGTGAGTCATTGGGATTTTAATCAAATGATAGAATTCTTTCTGTCGCCCTTGCAGTAGTCTGAAGATGATGTAATGCTCATGTAAACAGTCTCAGTGTCTGTGTTTTCACACACCTTTGGCTCTTCATTAAAGTGGGAACAAAGAGGGTGTACAATGCTGTTTTTCTAATGGCCACAGCTATGACAACAATGGAGCTACCAGGGACGAGATCAAGGAGCGCTTTGCCCAGACAATGGAGTTTGTGGAGAACTATTTGAGAGACGTGGTCAGTCAGAACATCCCCTTTTCTGACCAGGAGAAAAATAAACTCACATATGAGGTTGGTTCTCCTTGAAACAGCTTTGGCTGTGACATATTTAACGAGGTGTAACAAAACAAAATTATCCCTTAATTCTACCTTTTCTTTTGACACTTTTTAAGGTTGTGAATTTAGCCCGAAACCTTATTTATTTTGGCTTTTATAACTTCAACGACTTGCTGAGGCTGACTAAGATCCTGCTGGCTATTCTTGACTGTGTTCATCTCAGCACCATCTTCCCCATGAACAAAATGGAGAAGGGAGATGAGACCAAAGGTAAGCAAGTGTGAAAGCACATCTCTGATGCATGAATGGTCTCATTCTGATATGATGAGACGATAGTCAGTAGCGATTGGCCCAGTAGCGTTAATAATATGTAATTGGTGAAGTTAATGTATGAGTATTTGTGCATTATTCAATCAGGATGAAACGCTTGGTTAGTACTGTGAACGATGTTTGAGTTCAGTTTGCATAAGCTGTGTGATTGGCTCAGTGTGGGGAAAAATATACAAATGGCCCAATCAGGATGCTGACCTATTTGTGCAGTTTGATTCAGCGGTTTGCATCTGATGTCTGCAGGAAGTAATGTCATGAGGTCCATCCATGGAGTGGGTGAGCTGATGACACAGGTAGTCCTGAGGGGAGGCGGCTTCCTCCCCTCAACCCCCACCAACCCGCCAGATGGAGACGTGGTCAAGGCACAGGTGGAGCCAGAGAAGGAAGACATTCTGGTGATGGACACCAAGTTGAAGATCATTGAAATACTGCAGGTAACAGACCTATACCGCCCATCTCTGCTACCCAACACCTTTGCCACAAGCTTTCTAATCAGGACTTCTGAAATTCATTTTTTTGGAGCCTTGGCGAGTTTGGGGTAAAAAAATTCCTAAAAGCTGTGTGTATGAACACCTGGTTGCTCGAACCTAAAATTGACCTATTGGGAATTTATACTTCAAAAAAATCTAATGGCAATGAACCATTGTTCCATTTTATCTCTTCTGTTGTTTAGTAAATACCCACTCACAAAACATCCTGGCTGCTTGTATACCCATGGTCTCAACTTGAATCGATTGCTTGCAGGATTGTCTGTGAACAGAAAGGCAGCAGGCTCACGTGTGGTTTGGGAGGCCTTGCTGTAAAGCCCCTCTGCCTGTCTTGCAGTTCATTCTTAACGTGCGGCTGGACTACCGGATCTCCTGTCTGCTCTGCATCTTCAAGCGGGAATTTGACGAGAGCAGCTCTCAGATGGACCTGACGTCAGGGGGCAGTCAGGATGGGCCCAAGATCATGCCTGGTGAGAAAGATTGAACTAGGTGGCATAAATCAGGTCCTAGCCTATTTACCTTTGCTCACCTAAGAGCATTTAATTTGTCACCAAAAGCAATGAGCCTAGCATTACAATACAAGGGTTGATGGTTGGATTTAACCCCATTCCCCACCCAACTGCACCCCTCCCCACCATCTTTCAGCTGTAACTAGTGTGGCTCTCAATGCACATATTGAAATCGTGATCAAGGTCAGAATCAGGGCACCCCTTGCAAAACAATGCCATTGTATATTGTGCTACAGTATGTGGTTTATTTAATGATTGCTTGCAAAAAATCTAGTATGTTCCCTGATGACACTGTTTTTAAGAATGCTGTGTTTCCTGTTCCTTTAGGAGCACTTGATTTTGAGAACATCGAAGAACAAGCAGAAGGGATATTTGGTGGAAGGTAAAGAGTTTCATGCAAAGCCATAAAGCGAGATGGTGTGTTTGTGTGTGCGTGTGTGTGTATATGTATTAATTACAATGCTGAATGTTACATAATCTGAAGCACATATCAGTTGGAATGCAACAACACATTGATGCACGCAGATGTTTAAATGTGTGATGGATGCTGTGATGATTGAAGAAATGTGATGTCCTGAATACAGTAAGTGACACAAAGATATAACTGTCAAACACACAATGTCACTGCTCCTGGAGAACAGAGTTCCAGTGTCTCTACTAGGATCACAGCTGGTGTTTACGTGTGAGTGGCGAAGAGGCTCTTTAAATTTTAAGTGATTAATCTTCAATTTCCTTGTAAATGATTTGGAATTTGATTAACTAATGCACTTAAAGATGAACACCTCTTCATTTTTCCCCAGTGAGGAGAACACGCCCCTGGACTTGGATGACCATGGAGGGAGAACGTTCCTAAGGGTTCTGCTCCACCTGACTATGCATGACTACCCTCCCCTGGTGTCTGGGGCACTGCATCTGCTTTTCAGGCACTTCAGCCAGAGGCAGGAGGTGCTGCTGGCCTTCAAGCAGGTATTATATAGCACAGCACTGGTCCATTTGGTTTTCTTTTCGGTCCACCGTCGTACCCTGTGGCGCAGCTCCAGTGCAAATTGCAGTCTAATTCCAAAATGTTTCGCATTGTTGATGAAACCGTGACCCCCCTCATTCCAGGTTCAGCTCCTGGTGACCAGCCAGGATGTGGACAACTACAAGCAGATAAAGTCAGACCTGGACCAGCTGCGCTCCATCGTGGAGAAGTCGGAGCTGTGGGTGTACAAGCGGCAGGGGCCAGATGAGGCCTTGGATGCGGGGGATGGGCCTGCAGGTGAATCCGATCACAAGAAAAAGGTGGGGCTCCTGCACGTTATCGTGATTTACTGTGAGTCCAAAATCTGCTTTAGGAGCTAAAGACCTTTTCTGGTTATTTTTTTTCTTTCTAGGGAGACTCGAGTTCCGGTGGCTCAGAAAAGAAGAAGCCAGAAAGCACCAGTAGTTACAACTACAGAGTGGTGAAGGAGGTACTTTTTCTCTCCTGTCTTTGATCACTGTACCTTCGCCTGAGTATCTCATATCAATGACAAATGCACACTTTGCACATTGAGCAGATCTATGCTCTTATCCAGAGTGACGTACACAGCTTACATTCAGTGTGCACCACCGGGGAATTGAACCTCATAGTTATGATCTCAGTTCCCTAAACTTTATCATACACTCTCGCCATTATAAAGAGAACTTGCACTATTTAGGCCCTTCTTCAGTCTAACTGCAGGGAGCCTCGTTAAGAGTTAAGCCACAATTTAGTTTAGTGAGTTAAGCTCAATATTTCATTCCATTACAGTAGGTCAAATTAATCAGTCAAACGTAAGGCATCAAATGCATTTTCCAGTTATATATATATATATATATATATATATGATGCCTTGTTTATTGTATTAGCTCACATATAGTGAATTAAGCCTCATCCTATAATTCATATTGGTCAGATTTGTCATAATCTGAGGTGAGGCCTGATTATGCCTAAGGACTCTGGTGGAAACGGTCTGTCTGCCCTCTGATGTGTTCAGATCCTGCTGAGGCTCAGTAAGCTGTGTGTCCAGGAGGGGTCCTCAGGGAAGAAGAGCAGGAAGCAGCAGCAGAGGCTCCTGAGGAACATGGGGGCCCATGCCGTGATTCTGGAGCTGCTGCAGATCCCCTACGAGAAGGTGCCCAGTCATTCTTAGAATATCCTTACCTTACCTTCAAAGCTCCTCCCCAAAGGGACAGGATGTCACAGAAACTCTTTGGAGTAATGTTGTCTACCAGTTGAATCACACAATGAACTTGACACAGCCCATTTACATCCTGCTTGTGCCCTCGTGTGTGTGTGTGTGTGTGTGTGTGTGTGCGTGTCCTGTAGGGGGAGGATGTCCGGATGCAGGAGATCATGAAGCTGGCCCATGAGTTCCTGCAGAACTTCTGTGCAGGGAACCAGCAGAACCAGGCGCTGCTCCACAAACACCTCAGCCTCTTCCTCAACCCAGGGGTGAGCAGAGGCTCTGTGAGAGAGTTTAGGAAACTTTCCAGGTTCAGCTGGGAATGTCAGCACATTTCACTTCCTGCACTTTCATGAGCTATTTTAGTATTGCATTTAGGACCTTTATAGAATAGACTTAGTCATCCTCTGTAAGGGAAATATCAAAGCTGATATTTATTTTTAAATAAAGATTATTGTATTTACTTATTTCATAGAATTCCTTCTCATTTTATCCCTTAAATTCACGTCTGTCCCATATGTGGAGCGGGATTGGTCGCACGATTGGTCGCTATAGCAGTGTCCTTCTGTGGATCTGACCCTCTAACATCCGGAGCCTAGCGCTTTGATCTTTACTCAGCCGTGCTCTGCTTCCCTCCCTGTAGATTCTGGAGGCCATCACCATGCAGCACATTTTCATGAACAACTTCCAGCTGTGCAGCGAGATCAACGAGCATGTGGTGCAGCATTTTGTGCACTGCATCGAGACTCACGGCCGCAACGTCCAGTACCTCAAGTTCCTGCAGACCATCGTCAAGGCGGAGAACAAGTTCATCAAAAAGTGCCAGGACATCGTCATGGCTGAGGTGATGTGCTACAGTATCGCCCTGTCTTTCCTGCTGCTTCCTGTGTCTGTGGACGTGTGCATGCATGTGTGGCTCTTTGTGTAAATGTTTTTGTTTTATTTGGCACTCCTATTTATGTGTTCATTCGGATGTACAGTAATAAGTGATTGTGCACCACTTGCAGGCACTTCGGCAAAATTTGCAGCAAGTCAGTTTTATTCTGCCCGCCTGCCATGATTTTCCATCCCGCTCCGGTACCATGTGACTTACCATCTCTCCCAACTTCCGCGTCCCGCAGCTGGTGAATTCGGGTGAGGACGTGCTGGTCTTCTACAACGACCGCGCCTCCTTCCAGACGCTGGTGCAGATGATGCGGTCGGAGCGCGACCGCGTGGACGAGAACAGCCCGCTCATGTACCACATCCACCTGGTGGAGCTGCTGGCCGTCTGCACCGAGGGCAAGAACGTCTACACCGAGATCAAGTGCAACTCCCTGCTGCCCCTGGATGACATCGTCCGTGTGGCCACTCACGAGGACTGCATCCCCGAGGTGAGAGCGGGCCAGCCTGGCCAGAGGCCAGCTTGGCAACAATGGAAATCTGCCATGATGCTGATATTTTGTTTATCTGGCTGATGCCCTTTTATCATGGATGTCCAGCACCCCTGGAGAGTTCCTAGTGTCACACAAAGGCTAGACCTGAATGCCGGTGTATTTAATGAGCTGCTTGAAATTCATCTCTCACTGTTGCTGCGTCCCCATAAAACACACAACCCAGACGCACGCACATACGCGCACACACAGACACACACACATAAGCACGCACACACACACACACCCCTTTCCAGCACTTCCAGATTGTGTGAACCTTTGGATATTCATTGTGTTTGGCCCAAAAGTAAACTACTTTTCTCCACTTTAAAATGATCTCTTACTCAGTGTAACCCACATAGGTTGCACTATATATTATATTTTATCCCTTTTTACATCTTGTTACTGTTCTGTAGCCAAGAGTAGAACAGCTGTGTCCGACCAAGGACTTGAACCTGAACATATTACTTGCAAGCCCAGGTCCTTTACTGTTTCAGCCTACTGTTTCAAGTTTTAGAGAGCTCATTTTTCTAAGGACCACCTGGAGCATGTGGAACTGTGGATGGAAACAAATGCATCCTTCTGGTCCCACAGGTGAAGATTGCCTACATAAACTTCCTGAATCACTGTTATGTGGACACAGAGGTGGAGATGAAGGAAATATACACCAGCAACCATGTTTGGAAGCTCTTTGAGAACTTCCTGGTTGACATCTGCCGGGTAATTAAAAATCTATACGCATTATATTCTGAAACTTACCAAAGGAAAGGTCACACACTGTTCAGTGATTTTTGTAATATTTGGTTACAGTATAATTGTGAGTGCTTTCAGATAGCAGGAGCAGAGCATTTGAATGTTATGCTTTACCAGTTTACAAAACGTTTATGGATGAAGTAGCCTTTAGTCTGTAAAATATGTTCTGGCATTGATCCAATTAATTTCCCTGTATAATTTTGGGAAAAAATAAAGAACTGCTGTTGTATTCCTCTTGCGAGGGAACACAGGAAGTGTGAGTGGTTAAGCACTTGTGCCTCCTCCTTCACTGTGGGAAGCCTTTACTGCTTATCTGGCCTATAGGAGGTGGAGTGTTGTGATTGACACAGTGCTTTACCAGTCATCTCGTTGTCTGTGTTAATTGAGCTGAACTTTCTTCCTTGTAGGTGTGTAACAACACAAGTGACAGGAAGCACGCGGACGCCATTCTGGAAAACTATGTGACCGAGACGGTCATGGGCATCGTCACCACCTTCTTCAGCTCTCCATTCTCTGATCAGAGCACCAGTCTACAGGTAACCATGGCAACTCAGTTACAGTACATGGTCGAAATGTCTAGTCTGCCCTGACCTGCTCTGGAAAAAGTGCAGAAGTTTATGTTAATACAAAGTTCACCTAACAAATCAAAGTGCGAAGCCAATGTGCTGTCAAAATCCAGCGATAATGGAATTACATGAGGATAATATACCATGAATCTAATTTCACAGCACATTAATGCTGTACATCAGCAGAATGCAATCAGATGTTTGCAATCACATTGAGTTCACAGGCTGCGCAGTGCTGCCAGCATAAACACCAGCACTGTGATTATCTGCACTTGATAAACCTGAGAAATGTTATTTATTTTTGAGAGGGGGAGTTTGCCTTATTGTACAAGAAGAGTGGTTTGTTAGAGTTAACATGTTACCCTGTACAGAGGTGTGAAGAGTATCTTTTTTTCCTTCTCTGACTTTGATTACTGATAATACGGCGCTTCTCCTACATAGGTTGCACGGCACATGTTTGTAAGTATCAGCTAGGGTCCTGTGGGACAGTTTGTTTTTTCTACAATGTCTTCCTTTAGCCAGAATCTTAGCTCTTGGAGCGTTGCCTCTTTCTCCATAGTTCTTTAGAAATGCTTTCACTGATTTGAGGAATCCACTCAGTGGTTTCCAGGAACAGTTTGGCGAGTCACATCATGTGATGAGGTCTTAAACTCCTCACTTCCCAGATCTGGGCAAGTCCCTTTCGCAAGAAAGCCCTCCGTGCTATGCACAACTCCCACGATACGCAGGGGTGCCTAATCGCACTGGTAAACCACTGATTAGAACAAGATGGCGGCTCAACCACAGCCCACTGTTTTCCTAGTAAGGCTTAGTCACTTTCCTGTCTGCGCTTGATGAAAGCAACTGAGAACTTGTCCGGAGATCTTTGTTTGTGTTTAGGTTCAACCACTTGCAATGTCTTTTTTCCCCTTTTTTAATGGAAATAGAATTCCTCGGAAGTTCCCTTCTCTACCTCATGAAATCTCCCCTCCCTCCACCACTTCCTCCTTCTCCCCCTGTGCTCAGTCACGCAACTTCTCTGTTCACCTTCACAAAGCTTTTGTACTATAGATACTGTGGTAAAAATATAAAGCAATTTTTGATCATTCTATTTCTGCCACATCTGAAAGTTTTATATGAAATGGCACGCCAGAACTCCTAATGGAACCAAAGACCTTCAGAGTGTTTAAGACAAAGACACCGAATAAGATTCTCTTTAGACTGCAGGCAAAAGTACTTTATTCTGAATGGGTGCCTCCCTGCCCTGGCCTTTCATCCCACTCTGGTAACATGCGGCATACCGTCTCTCGCCACATTTACGTCCCGCAGCTGGTGATCTCGGCGCGGATGTGCTGGTCCTCTACAGCGACAGAGCCTCCTTGCAGCTGCCATCATCGTTAATCTTTCTTACGTTACTTATGTCTGAAATGATAATTGCTCATGATGCAACAGCTAGAGACTCTGGGTCTACGAGAAGGTTGACTCATCCAGTATGGAGTGGCTGGGTGTGCTGCTGCTGATGTTCTGGGTCCCTGCTCTGGCTTTTGGGTATTCTGCAGGTCTCCCAGGCGGAAGCAGGGCTTCAGACGTGTGCAGTGCCCTCTGTTCAGCCATTCTGTCTTTACAGTCCTGCAGTGCTCTTATACTTTTATCAGGAGAGAATTTTCATGTGGCGATGTAGCCTTCCATGAAATTAAAAATATGGACCAGGAACGTTGTGATCGAGGCTGTGATCGGGCCGGCCGCTGCTAACCCTTGAATGTCCCTCAGGGAGAGAAGACGGAGTCCCACAGAGCAGCCCACCATGTCTGTGCTTTTTTCACTTAATCAGCAGTAAGAATGAAGATGCACCGTTAGAAACTCTTTCCGCTGATTTCAGTATGGGCACTTGACATGGGAAATGGTAAATCTCATTTTCTCAAGCGAGACAAGGAACTGAGACAAGGAAGCGCTGTGGCTCTGCTTGAGGTGATTAGGATTATATGTCCCCTCTGCACCCCACTTTCCTTGATTATGGTGTTTGTAAGCAGTAGAAGGGAATCTCTCTTCACCTGCCCATTCCAGATTGGCAGATTGTTCAAAAAACAGTCTGTTGTGGCTGATGGAGGAACACGAAGCCTCGACTGACCTGAACATGCAGCGTTCAGTGACTGTATTAATCCCTCTCTCTCCCATGGCAGGCATCCATTCTGGGAAAAATGGCAGAGGTATTTGTGTCTGGTCTCTTGGTAGCACAGGGTGTTTCCTGGTGTTAGTGGTGTCATGTATAACACACTCACTTCATAGGCTTGCAAGGGCGAGCATGTTGTAAACAAATCAAGGGCTAAATGGCTACATACCAGGCAACCCCTGCTGGCCTATTAGTTTAAGTGTGTTTGAACTATCCAGTTGTAGAAGTGAAGTGCTTC
The DNA here is from genome assembly GCF_018555375.3 of Anguilla rostrata. Classification (NCBI taxonomy): domain Eukaryota; kingdom Metazoa; phylum Chordata; class Actinopteri; order Anguilliformes; family Anguillidae; genus Anguilla; species Anguilla rostrata. The sequence continues at coordinate 24,692,580 of NC_057945.1, forward strand.
CAGTTGATGTAAACCCCTTTGCCATGTTTCAGGTTGGAGCACTGAAAGTCCATTTCCTCCTGTAGATTTAGAGGAAAGGGATGTTGTAATCAAGACAGGACTATGATCATGAGACCACATTTATGGCCACATGAAATTGTCTCACTGTCACAAGACCTGTTTTTGAGTGCAGTAACCCAGTTTTGGCTCCATTTTGTCTGCTCAGAGGTCTCATGGATATCTTACTTCCATGCTTTATTTCATGTCAAGATACAATGTCTGTACCTTCAGATTTAATTAGCTACCTATTCCTTAGTCACAGAGCCCCCCCCACCCCTTTCCGTCAGAGTCAGACCCCCCTGCTCCCACCCAAATTCCTGGTACGCGCTTGTTTCCTGTGTGACACCACAGTAAGTTACGCCACGGACGGTGTTAACCTCTCACACTGATGGGTTGTTTCTGAGAGATCAGTTTGACACACTGTGGGTGCTAGGGTGTAGGCTCTCTAATAGGCACATCTGAGAGGCTGCTTCAAGTTGTGATCCAGATGTGATACTGATATTATCTGAGCTGCTTTGTTGCTTTCTTTTTCTCCATTTACATTTTTTTTACTTGTCCTTTTTATCTCTTTTCCTGTAGACACGACAGCCTGTGTTTGTTCAGCTCTTACAAGGAGTGTTCAGGGTTTATCACTGTACCTGGCTGATGCCCACACAGAAGGCATCTGTTGAGGGTTGTATCAAAGTGCTCTCTGATGTGGGTAAGTAGTGCAGCACATATCCATTCCAAATGATTTACTAATACACAACCCTTTATATACTAAATATGGCCCCACTGTTAAATGCATGTGAGGATGTCTCAGTCTACCAGGCTTGCATTTAATAAAATTTGTCTCACTCTTAAAATTACATTATTGCCATAACACCAATACTAATCCTGCTTCGTCCAGCTTCAAGCCAATGACTTTCAAATCAGGTGACCTGTACTCTTTAACACACAGTGTCCTTTATCAGGGTATACTGTGGTTTGTGTCTGTTATACAGCGAAAAGCCGGGCTATAGCCATTCCTGTGGACCTGGACAGTCAGGTGAACAACCTCTTCGTTAAGTCTAACAACATTGTTCAGAAGACAGCCATGAGCTGGAGGCTGTCGGCACGGAACTCGGCCAGGAGGGACTCCACACTGACCACGTCCCGTGACTACAGGAACATCATCGAGAGACTGCAGGTGGCTGTTGGAAACCAAAAAATGTCTGAAAATAAAGTGAAGATAAGTGCACTAGCTGTGAAACCTTGCTGAGGCGCATGGAGCAAAATGCTCTCCTCTGTCATAATGACTGAGGCTCAGCTGGTAGGGTAGTAGTGAGCCAGTGGGTGGTACCACTTTAGACGAGTGGTGAAGGCTGTTTCACTGATGAAATGGTTGTATGAATTCGAGTGAGTATTCTGAACTGGGAGATGAAGAAGAAGGGCTATGAATGAGATTTAAAATGGCCTCTTAATGTCTTGACTCGCTGACATCATTATTGCGGGGATTGTTATAGAGGATGAGTCGGTTCAGTTGGAAAGGAAAGTCGGACTTCTAAGAGCCAGCAGGGTCTAAGAATAATCAAAAACGGGAAATGGACACAGCAAGTTCAAGGCTGAAGTAAAGTTCCATGGTAACTTCCTTTTGATCATGCATGGAGAATGTGATTGCATGTGTGTCAGAACACATAACTCTCACAGAACAAGACCGTAGCTTCTAACCTCATAAAGCACAAGGAAGAGGAAAAATATTTTCTTTGGAGACTCTGGAACAATTCATCTATTGTCTGTAGTAATTGTGGGATGTTTGCCCTGAGAGGCTTTCTCTGTAGTTCTTGTAATTAGATTTCCTTTTGAAAATATGAATGGTTTATGGGCATGTTGAAGGATTTCTGAGCATCAGGGGAACAGGATGTTAGATGCGTCTGTATCCAAAAACACGAAAGGAAAGATGCTTTAGGAGTGAGAAACTTTTCTATTCCCTGAAATTATTTTTCCATAAAATCAACTGATCATTAAAATACTTACCATTTGGTCATCTGGTCATAATTATAATTATCAAACAAAACAAACAATTGGCCAGTTATTTATTTATTTATGTATTCCTCTTTTGCTGACCATGCCATTAGCTTGTGATTGAAAGGACATCAGACTGCACTCAGTTTCATTGCTGTCTGCTGATCTGTTGGAGGTTGTGACATGCACACAGACTCATTCCCGCACCCATACCCACGCAGAGCGTGTTGCGCTAAACATTCAGTGGTGCAACCAGCATCCTTTCAGTGTCACTCATGGCGTTGCTCTGGAGGCGGGGTGAGAAGGGGGGTGCGGGGGGAGGGGTGAACTCAGCAGAGTTCATGTCATGTTTAAGTTGTGGTGGCAGTAGGCCGCATTATGACCTTGTGCTCCCACTCTCACTCTCACTCACTCTCCTGCTACAGCTGTCCAGAGTCTGTCCAGAGAGTTCCATCTGTCTGAATCTGCGGTAGTTATCAGCTGAATGCCCCACAGGACACGGCCCACTCTTCCAGCCCATGCTGTCACTGTGTGGAATAATTCAATCTGCAGTTTGAGGCTCAGATTCAGCTGTAACTTTAAGCCAAATTTGCAGCAATGGGGTGCAGTCCTCCTCATTATGCCGTAGGTTGCGGTTCTACAGCGTCCTGCAGGCGATGGCTCATAGCTCTTCTCAGTGCCACAGCAGATCCCCAGAAGAAGAAAAGGGGGAAAATGTTTTTTTACAGGTTATTAAAAAAATAATAATAAAAACATAAAATGGAACTTGGGTCTGTGTTTGGTTCCTTTCCATAAGCATTACAGAGGTGTGTCTAACATGATGAGAGTGCAGTTTTGTTTTTAGGTAACGGCTCCTTCTCTGTAACTCTGTCTGCTGCAGGACATTGTCTCCGCCCTGGAGGATCGTCTGCGGCCGCTGGTCCAGGCCGAGCTCTCCGTGCTGGTGGACGTGCTGCACCGGCCTGAGCTGCTGTTCCCAGAGAACACGGACGCTCGGAGGAAATGCGAGAGCGGAGGCTTCATCTGCAAGTAAGGCCGGGCGCTCTCTACAAGATGTCACAGCCAATTTGGGCGTCCCGCACACATTTTCCCCGATTAAGTCCGGGACCAGCCGATCATTTTCAAACATTTGCTATGTACGTCATTGCTCTTATTTGTAGTGGGACAGGTACAATGGGTCAATTTGTCACATTGGCCAATTAGATTTCAGCAGTATACGGTAGCGATGCTACAGAAATGTTATTGCTACCGAAATGGCATCAGAAATGCCTAATTGTAAGTTTATTGATGCTGCACCAGATTTTGAGCCAGCTGCCAGATTCTGTTTATTATTACTGGCCTCACAACTAATTTAACATATGAGATAACTATCTAGCTGTATAATTTTATTTTCAAGCATTTTTAACAAGACAGTTCTTACGGTACTGCAATGAGGTCATGTTAACAGCGTATATAGTGTGTAGGCTCGTGGCTTTATCATTTATTGTCAGTAGTGCTCTCCGAATGGCAAAAGGAAATGGAGGCGAGGTGCTGGTTCCTGTGGTGATGTAAATATGTAGAGAGTGCTTCTGGGTTGGACATCTAGAGGAACAGGTGCTGGGGGCTGTAGTCCCCCACGTGGCTCCCCGGCACACCCCGCTCACACAGGCACGCCTCAGCGCATTGTCTGCCCGGATTAGAAATCTGCCAGGCTGGAGAGGCCCTTCAACAGGTGCCTCTCTGCGGATTAGTTTATTGTAAGTGCCAGGGGATTACCACGTGGCACAGCATGTGAGGTCACTGTGATTAAAAGAAAAAACAAACAAACAAAAAAAATCTGCTCCTGCCTTCGCTTTTCCCATCATTGTTCAGTATCGAGCCGTGGGCGATGTGTAGCCTGACCGCGAGATGAGCCAAACTTCCTTAAAAGTATCATTTTTTTCTGAATTTTGATCTGTGTGTAGTCTTGACTTGCACTAACATTCACTGGCTTTATTATCAGTCTGTTGATGTTAGCTGCTTCCTTCTCCCTTAGTGTCAAGGATGTAAGTCCACATAACTTCCAAATGTTTTAGTTGGGCTGTTCACCCATATTGCTGTCTCAAGTAGAAGACATGTGAAAAGATGAACACTCAGTTCTATTTCTGTAAGCATCCTCACTTCCATTGGCAAGGGGAAGTAAAGTTATTGGGAGCTCATTTAGAAACTGACATGTTTGCCTCGAGAAACTCAATAACGCATGACAGAGCCTTAAGTCTTAAGTTTCTCTTAGTCACACATTAAATCTGCCTGTACACAACAGCACTGTTGGTTCGCTTGGATGTTTGACCTTTGTAGGCCCCAAAAGTGAATGGCCTCCACCCCACTGTGTGCCTGTCCATAACATGGTGGCCATGGTGTGATCTCTCTCCCTTCTCCCCAGGCTCATCAAGCACACCAAACAGCTCCTGGAGGAGAACGAGGAGCGACTGTGCATCAAAGTGCTGCAGACTCTGCGGGAGATGATGGCCAAAGACCGAGGCTATAGCGAGAAGGTACTGCAGCCCGTGCGGCCCTTGGCCATTGGCCCCTCTGAATGCAGCAAAAGTGAACATTTGGGTAAATGTGGGCCACCGGTTGCTGCAAATGAGCTGTTTTTTGGTGAGCTCAGGAAAGAGAATATTGAAGAGAAATTGAAATTTGTGTTTCTGAGGGGTTTGGTTGCTGTCAGTTGTCCAGTGGCTGTTTTATGAGATAAAACTTTGTGTTGTAAGGCCAAGCAGGTATTATACGGGGACTGTTTTCCGAGTCTCTTGTGGGTGGTCAACTTTTATTTTCAGTATTGCCTATCTGATAATCAAAGAAGTACTGAATGCATGTTTACCTATTTACCCTTAGGGGTGGCAGTGTTAAAGTTCAGGCTGTACGTTTGCAAATGACACACTTGTGCGTATCAGAACCCAAACTACGATTATATTTATGTTCAATACAATTTAGCTGTGTAGCCTGGCTTAGTTGAATGTAGTGTGCTGACCACATCCAGGAGATGCCTTTAACTTATTGAGGCCTCTATTAATTGTTGGTAAACACACCCACGCGCACACACGCACTCACGCACACACAGGCATGCACACACACAAACGCACGCATGCACGCACGCACGCACGCACGCACGCACAATTTGCCTGTGCCCTTACATTTCTCCTGTCCTGAAACACAGATCACCTGTTTAAAGGTCTAGGAAAATAAATCCTGTGAATTATTTGAACATATGTGGTTTTAATACTTTTTTTGTATTCACAAATGGCCCAGAGATATTATAAAATAATTGTTGCCAAAAAAAAACAAAAACGTGGAAAAGCCTGTGCTAAGATTGGCTTGCTTTCCCCGCTGGCTGAACGCCTGGTTTTCAGTGGGCGGGGTCAAATGGGTATAACTTCTCTCCCAACTTTTGCTGCTAGCGTCACTCCCCGTTGCCACAGAACAGACCTGTGATGGATCGGTAAATAGGCCTACCATTAGCTAAATCTTGGAAATGAGGAATCAAAGCCTTTCTTTATTCAGGCTTAATGTCTGGAGTTTGTGTTACAACATTATTATATACTAAATGATCTGCAGATTTAACTGTACGATGGTAAAGCCTTGCTTATGTTGCTTTCTTTTGTGTTGCCACGGGACAGCCTGCTCTGACCTAGCAACAAGGACTGGTTTTCTTATGTCGAGTCTTATGGATATGAATGTTAATGAGTGCTGGATGCACGCCCACCGTGTACTTCTCTGCTGAACAGGTCATGACAATTCAACAGTGTTTATCACAAGTTAATGGTTATAATTGGGTTAAAAAAAAAACTTGATAGAAATATTAAGAACACTATCAGTTGTCACTTCTGCGGAATATGACCTACAGTTTCCTGGACCTTTAAAACTCCGTATGAGTCCCACTCTCATGATGTCATCCCATGTACGTACTGGCCTGTACTTTAGTGGAATAGACGCAGACGGCAGGAACAGCAGCAGCATGTATTCATTATGGCATCAGCAGCATGTTTTAACCCCCCCACCCCAAAGACTAATAAGCTCTTTGCTCTTTGCTGTGAAACTCTTTCTTTACTAATCTCATTTCTCTGGGCTGGGTGATATCTGCTTCAGTTTTTGTTGACCAATGCTTTGAAATGCTGTTATTTCTTAATATTTATGTGAAATTTCATTATCTTCTTTACTAACATTTTAATAAGGAATGTCTTTTTTTTGGTTTTGTTTCTACCTGATCTCTGTAAACCTTGATACTGACGCATCTTCCTTTACTGACTGTCATCTATACTCTTCTCTTCCAGCTGATTACCCTTGATGATGAGATCGATGTGGCTGAGGTTGATCATTTTTTAACTTATTTTGTCCATTTTGTTTCTGTCTTTAGCCGTGCTGTGCTAGTTTCTTTTCGTTCTTTTATATTTTGTGTAGTCGTGTGCTGACTCCTAACCCTTCCCCCTCCCGTGCATCTCCTCCTTTCCCTCAGCCTCTCCCCCCTTCCCGCTCTGTTTCTTAGTGCTCTCAGAGCCAGTAAGTACACCTGCCTTCCCCCTGTGTCTCGTGCCTGCATTGCCACAGTAATTCCATGGGATTAACATTTCCCTGCGTGCTGGCACTTACCCGGTTGTAGATGTGGCACCAGCATGTGTGCACGTGCTGAAAGCCCTTTTCTCAGCTGTGTTTGGGAAGCGGCTGCCTGCTTTAATCCCACCCCTTCTCATAAGAAGTTGCATAAGACTGCCATCAGATAGTCTATGCAGGTGATGCAGAAAGTAATTTGACTACTCATAATAGCTTCCAAGTGGCATTACCCCTGGGTAGTATGTGCATATCATTGTGACTATATGGCATTTAAAAACATCCCTTGGACTTTAAAACATATCCTGCATTAATCCTGACATGGCATGTTTACCCTTTCTTTAGTTACTTATAAAGGACTGATTATCTCCCACACAAGACTTCTGGCTGGTAGCAGATTAGCCACATTTGTTTACACCAATTTGATAGTGTGATAGTGTTGATATTCTGCACTCTCTGACGTATAAGAGGAAATCGCAACTGTGTGTGTGTGTGCGTGTGTGTATGCATGTGTGAGTGTGAGAGTGTTTGGCTGTTTATCAGCGTGTCATTTGTGAGGCAAGGGGCATAATGAGTTTTCATGCTTTGACTTGTATCATGATACAAATGTTGCAATAATCTAGGAGTCTCTCAAGAACATTAAATGGAAATACTCAACACTTAAATACTTGACAATATTGCTCTGTAACGTGGATGCGTGTGTGTGTGTGGCCTTGTGTGTATGCACATGTGTGCATGCATGTGTATGGCCATGCATGTATGTCTGCATGTCCTGCTGTGTTCTGTGCACTGCACTGTGATTCACTTTCATTGAGCAAAGTGATATTAATTTCTTGCTGTTGAGGTGTTGATAATGCTGCAGGAAGAATAGTCTTTAGAGATGGATAAAGAGAAAAGGGAAGATTTAGGTTGGTTATGACTGAAAGCTGACTTGAGATAAATGAGGCAGCCACGATCCAGATCAGATTTGTTTTAAAGGAACAATGTGTTGGGGAGTGAGTATGTAATCCTAACCCCTTTTGGTGCCTGCCCCCCCCCCTTATTTTTGCTAAGGAATTGCCCTTTTGGAAGGTTCCACTGAGCTGGGGAAATGGGGGGACTATGGGGGGGGGGGGGGGTGGGGCTTGTCTGTTAAGAGCGGATCGGATGTGTGTGGCGGGCCCTTGTTTTGTAAGTGCATTGCCTCCCTCTGGGAAAGCAGGTGTGAATATTAATAGCATGGAGCCATCCTATAAATGCTCAGTTTGGAGCGTGAAGCTAACTGGCTGTGCAGGATGTGTGCGTGTACGTATGTGTCTGGGTGTGTGTGTGTGTGTGTGCTTTCATGCGTGCGTGTGTGTGTGTGTGTGTGTGTGTGTGTCTTGCTTCTGATTTTTTTATGAACTGTGAAGGCAGAGCGGATACCATAGAGCTCTGTTGTTGAACACAATCACCATGTACATAGCATAGAACCGTGATGGAATATAAACATGCTGCCCTGGGCGTGAGGGCGTTGTCATCTGACGAGTCCAGTGAAGGAATGCATCTTCAGACAATACCAGCAGGTGTATGATGGAAGAGAGGGACACAGCCTTGTGACAGAACATTTCTTGCACGGAGATTGTTGAAGAAGAAATGGTTTACCATTTATTGTACGGTATACTACACTTAAATTTCATAGAAATGCTCCTGTTCTATTAGAGAAAAACCAAGCAAGAGGGAAAATAACCGTATATCATGATAGGGAGGGCAGGGTTGCAGGGAGAAAGGGAGTGGCTGGATGGGTCGTTGTGAAGACGGCTCTGACAGGAGCAGCTGCCAGCAGGTCGGGTGCTCTGCATTCCAGCTGCCCCAGCCTGGCCCCGGGGCCCTGGTCGCCCCACAGCGAGAGCTCAGCCCCAGCCCCAGCCTGGCCCCGGGGCCCTGGTCGCCCCTCAGCGAGAGCTCAGCCCCAGCCCCAGCCCCAGCCCCAGCCCCAGCCTGGCCCCGGGGCCCTGGTCGCCCCACAGCGAGAGCTCAGCCCCAGCCCCAGCCTGGCCCCGGGGCCCTGGTCGCCCCTCAGTGAGAGCTCAACCCCAGCCCCAGCCCCAGCCCCAGCCTGGCCCCGGGGCCCTGGTCGCCCCACAGCGAGAGCTCAGCCCCAGCCCCAGCCTGGCCCCGGGGCCCTGGTCCCCCCCACAGCGGGAGCTCAACCCCAGCCCCAGCCCCAGCCTGGCCCCGGGGCCCTGGTCGCCCCTCAGTGAGAGCTCAACCCCAGCCCCAGCCCCAGCCTGGCCCCGGGGCCCTGGTCACCCCACAGCGAGAGCTCAACCCCAGCCCCAGCCTGGCCCCGGGGCCCTGGTCGCCCTCAGCGAGAGCTGAACCCCAGCCCCAGCCCCAGCCCCAGCCCCAGCCTGGCCCCGGGGCCCTGGTCGCCCCACAGCGAGAGCTCAACCCCAGCCCCAGCCTGGCCCCGGGGCCCTGGTCGCCCCTCAGCGAGAGCTCAGCCCCAGCCCCAGCCCCAGCCCCAGCCCCAGCCTGGCCCCGGGGCCCTGGTCGCCCCACAGCGAGAGCTCACCCCAGCCCAGCCTGGCCGAGGGCCTGGTCGCGGCCCTGGGCCTGAGAGCTCAACCCCAGCCCCAGCCCCAGCCCCAGCCTGGCCCCGGGGCCCTGGTCGCCCCACAGCGAGAGCTCAGCCCCAGCCCCAGCCTGGCCCCGGGGCCCTGGTCCCCCCCACAGCGAGAGCTCAACCCCAGCCCCAGCCTGGCCCCGGGGCCCTGGTCGCCCCTCAGCGAGAGCTCAACCCCAGCCCCAGCCTGGCCCCGGGGCCCTGGTCCCCCACAGCGAGAGCTCAACCCCAGCCCCAGCCTGGCCCCGGGGCCCTGGTCCCCCCCACAGCGAGAGCTCAACCCCAGCCCCAGCCTGGCCCCGGGGCCCTGGTCGCCCCACAGCGAGAGCTCAGCCCCAGCCCCAGCCTGGCCCCGGGGCCCTGGTCACCCCTCAGCGAGAGCTCAACCCCAGCCCCAGCCTGGCCCCGGGGCCCTGGTCGCCCCTCAGTGAGAGCTCAACCCCAGCACCGGTCTCCTTGCAGCAGACTGACGGCTCTGGAGAATCCGGCCCTTGCGAGCTTGAACACTCTGTTCCCTCATATAATACGGTCTGGAGAATGCACGGGTCACTAAAACCCCCCCGCCCCCCTCCCCCCCCCCCCTCTGCCCCGCCATGCCAAACACGCTCGGCACGTGCCTGCCTGGAAGGGCACACGGTGTCCCCGTCCCCGGGCGCCGGCTGAAATGTACACTTCCCCACGGCAGCCGGCCGCCGCGCTCTTACGTAACGCCGCTCTCTCGCCGCGCACGTCCCGCCCGTCGCCTGCCTGCGGCGCGGCCTCCCGCCAGAGGAAAGGACCTTTGAACGCAGGCCGACCGCTCTCACTCCTGCCTCTCTGTCATGTGACCTGTCCCTGCGCCTTCGGTTTAGGCTTTTTTTCCCCCGCGCGCGGTGGGTCGAGAGGCAGGTTGCAGCAGGCCGTGAATTTCAGATGAATAAATGAAAAGCCTGAACGATGGCTTACACTACAGCATACTCGTGCGTCATTGCAGCGGCACATTAAAGAGATTTTGGGAAGCGAGTTTCTTACTTAGAGAGCCCCTGAGTATTATAGTGTACTTTTGCAATGCACCGCATGTATCGCATATAACATTAATGCCATGTTAAACGTGTGGCTGTATGGTTTGGTGTGGCGTAGGCTTCAATGTCAGAGGGGTTCTCATCTGGAGATGTTGGCTTTCAGAGCAGAGCTGTTCGCAGACACAGTGTGATGTAAGGAGACGATCAAGATGATCTGAGTACAGTAGAGGGACGGTCTGTGGCTATGACAGAAACATGTGTTCCTCCTTCACTCTGCTGTCACAAGCACCTGGTAACTGAGTCTCTCTCTTATGGGCAGGACTGTGGTATTTTTTATGTTTGTATAAATATTAATTTAAAAAAATTCTTAAGTGAATTCTGCTCAGCATGTGTTCCCCAGGGAAGAGCAGACATGTTTCTTATTTGCTGCATTCTGCAGGTCTCTCATATTTGTGATTGTTTGACTGGATTCGTATGCTTTCTTTATGATCACATGCTGTAACCTGCAGGATTTTGCATACCGTGTGACTACATACTGTAACCAGTGGGGTTTTATACTTTATGATCCTATACTGTATGCGGCAGGAAATATTTTATGATCATGTATGATCTCTATTATCACTGGGCTATTGACTCTATCTCTCCCTCTCTCTCTCTCTGTTTCACTCCCTTTCTCTCTCTCCCTCTCTCTCTCTCTCTCCCTGTTCCTTTCATGTGAGATTTACTCATTCAGCCCCTTCTCTCTCTGGCACTGTGCACTCGTGTATCTTGCCAATTATCTCTCTTTCCTTCCTCCCAGCCTCCTACTCTGTTCCTCCTCCTCCTTTCCTCCCTCTCTCCTTCCTGGTCTCTCTCTTTCTTTTTTCTCTTCATCCCGGCCTCTCTTTAGTTCCTCCTGCTTGCAGTGCTCCCAGTGATCTGGGCGGGTAAATGGAGGCTGCTCGCTGCTGTCCTCGGCTGTCCTCTTCACAACTCCGATGTGTGAGATGAGGGCACTCTCCCCCTGAGCCGCCCGCGCTCTCCAGCAGGGGGAGCTGTGAGCATTTCAGTTAGCGCGTGCGGCAGTGTCCCAGTTTCCCCGTCTGCGTGCAGAAAGATTCTTGGGCTCCCGCCAGCTCTCAGGCGGCGGTTACATAAGATCTGCTGTTGGGTTTTTTTTTTCCTGGAATTCAGACTCTCCACTGATGTGTGACCTTCAGCAGTAATTGCCAATAAAAGTGTGGCGGAGCTGTTTGCTGAGAGACACTGGCAGCACCTCGCGCTGGGTGGTGGTAGGGAGCAGAGGGAAAGGGGAGGGAGGCGATTGGCGCTTTTTTTTCTGGCCCCCGCTGTTGGCGTGTTTAACTGTTTCAAGCCTGCCGCTGGCCCTCGGTTTGCCTCTGATGTAATAGTGTCGGACGGAAAACAGGCCAGCGAAACCTGGATTAGGAGCCCACGCTTACTGTAACTCCCTCTCTCCGTTTCCCTCTCTTCTCTCTTGTTCTCTCTTTTTCTTTGTTATTGGAAAATAGTCACATAATGAATTATTATTATGAAAATAATAACAATTTGTGAACTAAAGTGGTAGTACTAGTAATAACAGTGGCAGTCTGACCACAGATCTCTGACAAATGGACATAGTTCTTATGTACTGTCATGACCCCTGTTTCTGTGTTATACTATGTCATTCCTATTCCTTAGGCTTGTATCTTTCAAATTATTTACATTTTTTTTTAATCTGCCCTGAAACTGGATTGGTCACATTGTTTGTTTTAAGTAGTAAATCACAATCCTTGCCAATGTTGTTAGACTTAATAGCGTGCTTAACATGTGGTGTATTTAATAACAAAGGCGAATGACGCAGGCGTTTTATTTTCAAGTGCCAGAAGACTATATTCTTGGCATAATTTGGGTGTTCACCTGTCAGACGGGTGTATTTGAGATGATTAAGTGGAAGACACTGACGGTAGATGGGTAGATCCCTTGTGCACTTCTATGTGTTTGTGCATGCGTGTTTGTGGCCAGGAGTATTTGCCTGAGGGCTTGATGTTATATTTTTGCCATTATCTGCAGTCTTATGGAGATAATACACATTTGCATATAGTATGATGTGTATGTTGGCGTTATCTGTCGTCTTGGCACGACATATAATGGGTGGTATTTCAACAGACATTGAAACTGTTTTCTTCAGAAGTGGGTTTTCTCAGTGGCAAGACGTGGCCTAGATAATGAATGAGTGAATGAGTGAGTGTGCCTGCATGAGTGTGTGCGTGCGTTTGTGTATGTGTGCTTTAGTGAAGCGCAGTTCCAGAAGTTTAACTCCAGTTAGCTGTGGAAGAACCCCTGCTATTCCTAGTGATGTCTGTCAGTATTGGTGGTGGGATTTGCTGATGGATTTCTTGTTTTCTGCCTGCGGTCTTCAGGTCTAGTCAGAGAGAGGCTGGGGTGGGCAAGGGGAAGTGTAGAGGCTTGATGGTTTTGATGGCTCCAGTGACAGTGCTAAAAGACCCCTCTCTGCTGTAACACTTACACCCTGCTTATGTAAGTGCAAAAGCACTGAGGGAATCACTTTAGGAGAAAGCTGGATGATTCCATCTGATGGAAATGAGCATCCATTCAAAGCACTACACCATCCATTAATAAATACTTCAGTGAAGGGGATTTAGGTAGATTCTCAGCAATGAAACTACTGTATATGTTTTTTTGGTTTTTTTTGTTTGTTTTTCGGAAAAAATAATCTGCTAAATCTTTATTTTTTTGTATATTGGAGATGTACACAAGCAAATACATGTTGAAATATTGGAACAAATACAAATGATAATAGGCAATTCAACATGTTATTTGGAAAGTGTTGTCCTTGCCTATTTATTTAAAAAAGTTAAATAAATAGAGTGCTTATTCTTCAAATTTTTGGGAGAGCCCTTTAAGGTTTCTCTCCTGAAAATTGATATTTGGAATAAACAGATGGCACATTTAGGGAGATTTCTATTTATTCTTATGGTTTTTCAAAAGGGTGTGAGTGTTGCTTTGAGGTCAAGCAGGTTGTGGTGGGACTTGTGCAAATGTTGTAACTTATCCAACCACCTTATCCTGAAAGGTGGTGTACATCAGAGCTCTCCCTTTGGCCCTCTCAATGTTTACCTGTGCTTCTCCGAGTCATGATTTGTGCTAAATGTTGACTTGTCCTTGTGTATGGCAGTACACTTTCCAAATCTCTTTTTTTTTTGTTGTTTTTTAGAAAACTCACACCTTGTGACTTCTGGGCAAACCATTCGACGCAGCATCTGTGCATGCGATTGAAACTTCTCTATTTCCCCGAACGCTGCACAACCAAGCTAATGTGTCAGTATCGGTGTCACTCATTTGGTAGTAAGAGGAACGCTTCCCTGTTACACTCTGCTTTTTTAAACCCACCTTCAGTTGTTGAAGTGCCTGAGTAGTATGGTTTACTTTGTTTAAAAATGACATTATAGTCATTTACCAGATATTCTTATCTACAGCAACTTTAAATGTTGAAAAGGCATAAGCGCATTCACTGGATTAATATGAGCTGTAGTTGCAGACCTGGCTAACAGCATTTTCCAGACCAGCGAGTAATGATGTGACATCATGTTGTGAGGAGGCATTGTGGTGTAATGGTGAGAGTCCGACAGTCTGTTTCATATCCAGCTCATGACTGCGCAAAATGACACAACACTGGACCACCTTTGGCCCAGCGCTCAAAATGGCATTTGCCCTTCCGGGTCACGTTGTTGACTTCACTAGTACCGGACAGTGTGGATGAAGCTGTCAGCCCCTCTTCAGCGTAAATCAAGGAGAACGTGAGAGCCTGCTTTACGTGTCTGTCTGGTTCTTTTGGCGTTGTGTTTAGCCTCGTGTAGCTGCTGTGCGCAGCCCAGCCGTGTGTCTTGTCTCTCCGCTGGCCTTTCGGCAGGCCGTGTTGCTCATGCAGAGTGGGCCGCGTGTGTGAGGGGTCCTGGTGCCTGAATGTCTGTGGAAGTCTGCTCTGTTCTGTTTGGGCCTTGTGGGTCAGTGGGCGATGCGGATCAGGGAGAGCTGCTTTACCAGGAGGGCATTTTCAGGAGTGCCATTAATCCACACTCTGGATGATTTGTTTTATATCATTGGTTAGTTCAGTATATATTTTTATTTTTTTACTTTTTTGCTTCTATGCACATGGTTTGCACCTGCAGTTAGGCCATCGCTTTGGGACAGTCTAGAAAGGCAGTACTCAGGGTGGCCATTTGTGGAGGGAGGAAAAACTAATTTAATCAGCAGACATATATTTTCAGGATCTATATGTTTATATGTAAATATTCATGTTTATTTCTGTAGTTTGTGCAGAGTGGCAATACAGAGGGAAGGCCGGACTGAGTTTATCCTCCCACAGTCAGGATAAACTCTTATCTCTGCCCCTCGTCTTGCACTCTGGCACGGCCGGGCACATGACAGTCATCTGACCGCCGTTACCAGGCGGGAACCGGAGGAGGGGGCGGGGCCGCGTCCTGCTTCCTCACAGGGCCGTATTTACTTTGCAAAGCAGGTGACCCTGCAGGCCGCTGGTTCGTTTGCTCAGGGAGGGGCGGTAGTGGAGGAGAGGGGAGGGGAGAGGTGAGGGTTGAGGGGGGGTATTGGGGGCATACTGTGGTGTGGGACTAATTCAGGACTTTTTTCTCCAATCAGCTGGCCCCCCCGCCTGAGCCAGAGGTCCCTGCCGAGGTGTGTTCCCACTCCCGCATTTGCCTTGAGTGTGCAAATGGGGGCTGCTGCAGAATACTGCACATTGTCACCTTGTCCGCACTAGACATATACGTATATATATATATATATAGTCATTCCAGTATCAATACGTATCATTCCAGTCATTTAGGAAATTATGACCCCCTACCCCTCATCTTTCTACCTCAGATCTTCAAACCCTAGCCACCGTCTTGTGCTTTAATTTCATTTATCACTTATTTGGGTCCTTAATTTGGATCCCCCCCCCACACACACCAAATCCCCTCCATGTGACCATGCTCCGTTCATCCTATGTTGTCTTCCCGAGGGGTCGCTGATCTTCAGCTCATTTGCCTTGAGAGGATCATCAGTCTGTGTTTCTGGGTGGCAGATGGGAGCTTTAGCTTGTTCTGTGTCAGAATTGCAGGGGTGTCATTATGTAACCTGGATCAAGCCCATCTCTGCCCCTGACCTGTGTCCCCCGGCTGCCCCACATTGCTTCCATCGGTACCCCTCTCTTTAAAGTAAAGAGCAAAGACTGCACAATTTGCTAGCATTTTCTGTGGACTTTGGGGGAAGATTTTTTTCCACGCAAAGAAATCGGAAGAATGTCTGTCCTTTTTTGCATATTGAGTACTGGAAAGTGTTCTCTTGTGAATGTTCAGCAACAGTTTTTTTTTTTTTTTACTGTAGGCTTATTTAAGTTTTTTTATTTTATTTTATTTGTCACTTTCCTTACCAGAGTGGATTGTTCGTCACCAGCACAGCATGATTATATTATCACCTCAAGCAACACCCCCATCTTTCCTCAGCCCCCCCAACTTGACTGCATGATATAACCTGACCCAGTTTCATGCATGTCATTAAAGTGAATAATCTGCAAAGTATTAATACTTATGTTTTTTTTTTTTTGATTCCCCCCCCCGTATTTACTTTTTTCCTTTTTTTTGCCCTTTGCTAACTTGTCACTCTCAGGAGCTTGATCCAAACCAGCCGCAGAAGCAACTGGAGGATCAGAAGAGGGTAGGTAACCCCACAGCCCCAGCCCCCCCCCCCCCCCTCGCGCTGGCTGGATGCAAACTGAGCCCAGCCAGCACAAAGACGGTATACACAGACCGGGGCTCCTCCCTTCTAGCCACCTGTGTCTGCTCAGGCATGCACAGCGCCACAGTTTTTTTGTACCGGAGGATGGGAAAAACAGACGATCATTAGCGATAATGTTTTCTGGAAAGGTTTTTCAGAGTGATGCTGTGCGTGCGTGCGTGCGTGCGTGCGTGCGTGCGTGCGTGCGTGCGTGCGTGCGTGCGTGCGTGCGTGCGTGCGTGCGTGCGTGCGTGCGTGCGTGTGTGCGTATTGAAGCGGGTGCAGAATGTGGGCTTCGGAGCAGCACGGTTCCATGTGATGAGGCTTATGTAAGGGATTCCCTGCTTCACTGGAGCAGATGCCTCTTAAGACCCTGAAGTATGTGGGTTTTGGGAGGGAGGGGGCATGAGGGGGCTGCTCCTCAAAGACGTTGGGGGTATACCCAGAACTCTCTGAGGATGTCTCGGAACATTTTGCAGCGGTGGGGCCAGTCGGTGACCTGGTAACAGAGCCTGCTGCACTTGGGGGGTCGAGATTGCTCGGGCAATAAATAAGCAAAGAGTTCTAGGCGGTGGAAATTTGCTCCCGCATCTCGGTTTCCCCTTGTGGCAGATGATATCCATAACTCACACCTACTCCTGGATCTGGGTGGTAATGCGTGGTGACTCATCACGATATTTCAGGTGTCAGCTTGCGTGCGTCTTCCTCTGCGAATCGGCAAGCTCTAAGCTTTTTCACCTTGGCACTTTCATCCTTAATTTAGAAATGTTCCTTTTTTACATCCTCTCCAGCCTCAGGGCTCACCGCTGCAGCATTGCAGTCTGATCCCGCATCGATCGGGTTAGCGAGGAACCGATGTCCGCGATGCCTTGTTTTCCTGTCAGTTTGAACTGTCCGCGCGCACACCCTCCAATCTGCTGTGTATCGCTGTGGCAAGAGGAATGCATTGTGTGCAACTGGATTTCATCTGCCTCAGCCTGCAGCTTGTGTCAGTTCTCATTTGAGAACTGTTATATTTTTGAGCTTGTATATGAATTCAGCCGGCTGGCCCAAATAACCTCATGTATACCTAAGGTCTAAATGAAAACGGTCTTTTACAGGAACCTGTGTGAATTCTTTCTGACAGATATTGGTTGTAATGGAGAATTTTTCAATGCAAATGCAGTCCTTTTTTACCTATGCCTCTCCTTACCATTGACTAATAATGGACTGAGTGTGAGTTGTGGTACAAAACTGAACTTGGATGACATGGCCAAGGTCTCTGCAAAGCAGCTCAAACCCACCCTCAGCCATGACAGATGTACTCTCTTTCTCCTGGGATCCGCTCCCCTCCCATGTACCAGCAGCCCCCCGCCCCCCCTCAAGTCTGCCCATCATCCCTTTTCCTTCTGGCCTCCTGTTGCCATGACTCCAGGTGACGATTTCCTTCCAGCTATGAGTCATGCTTTAGGCGACCTCTACCCAGATCAGGCTTTTGTGCTATCGATTGTTTTTATCAATAAAAGATGGTAAAAGGGAGATGGAGAGAAAGTGAGAGTACATCTCTGTGTTCACAGAAACTTGACTGAAGTTTTATTCTGTTAAATTCACTAATTCAGTTATGTTTAGGTATTAATCCCCTTATCAATATGCTTTAACCTTATTGAGATCAGAACCCACTTCATTAAGATCATGGCTGTGAAATGCAGTGACTGTCGTGTGGGAAGTAGTGGGGAGGGCGAGGGGGTAAATGTGAAATTGCCTGTGTTGAGAGCTGTTCCTAGCCCAGCGATGAGTGACAGCTAACCGCTTTCTCTTTCTGACTTTCTGACTGAAGCGTGAAGCATTGAGGCAGATTCTGGTCAACCGTTACTATGGAAACTTCAGGCCCGGGGGAAGGAGAGAGAGCCTGACGAGCTTCAGCAATGGTCCCCTCACTGCAGGGGCGCAGGGAAAGGTCCAGGCAGGTGAGTGAAGTAGCAAGAGAGTGCGTGCACCTGTCTGTGAATCTGCACGTACACATGTGCATATCTTACACATGCACGCTATCTGTGCACACTTAATGTGCGGGTGTGTGTCTCTCTCTCTCGCTCTCTCTGTCTGTGTGTGTGTGTCAGTGCTGTTTTATTGTTTATATAGGACAATTGGACATGGTCACTGACGTGCACAGTGTTACAACATTCTTTTTCTTCATGTCTCTGCACTTCCTCAAAATGCAATTTAAAAAAAATATATTTATGTATTTCACATTTACATCTGTATTTTTAAAGTATTCTTACATAGCTGCGGAGACTATTTTCACATTGATAAACTTTACTAATAAACTAGTACAGTGGACTGTGGCACAAACTGCGCAGTACCCCATGCCAACAGCAAATTGGTGACACCGCGTGATAAAGAGGTGTGTTCCTGCTCACCGTCTTGTCCTTGTCCTCCATCATTTATGCTGTGGGGCTGGCCGTGTCCCAAATGACAGGAAGTGTTTCCACACATTCGATCCAGGCCTGCTGGTTGCCAGGCAACGCAAGCGGGAGCCTACTTCCTTTGAGAATTGTCTCCTGATTGCACCTGGTCTTGAAATTAGAGAGCAGTCTTTGCACGGTTGCATGTAAGATTGTATGTGCCCAGTGTTTGGTTTAGTCTTGTGTTTATGCATGAGTGACACGATCACATTAGGCACAAGTATATAAAAATAAAATCATATAATAAACCAGTTAATGGCATTCAAGTCATTTTCAGCTGGTAAATTATAACATTATATCTGTTGATAATATATTTATCCGTCTAATATTTTTATCTTTAAAGATAATCTAATTAATGCATGTATGAAAAACATACTTTTCAAAGTATTTATGTATTTATGTATTTATGCCTGTTCCAGTTGGTTTGTTATGTTATAGTATCAGGGCTCTGTGTGCTTCTTGGCTCTGCATTGACAGGTCCATCACAGTGAAACAGTTCTCACTGTGATCTCACTCTGGGTCGAGATTACACTATTGAGACAGTGAAGTTACTGTAGATACAGTTCAGTCAATGTAGTGCCGTAACCTGTGGGAACACTGTGGTCAGAGTAGACTGGTGAGTGTTGCGGTAGGGATTGTTAGGTCAGCATGGTGAGGGTGCGGTTGGAGCCCCAGAGGTCCAGGAGGCTGACCGTAGATGTTCTCTCCTATAGGTGGAACTGCGGGATCTGGGGCGGTAACTCGGGGGGACATGAGTATGGCTGAGGTGCAGTGCCATCTGGACAGAGAGGGAGCTTCTGACCTGGTCATCGATCTCATCATGAATGCAACTAGTGACCGCATCTTCCAGGAGAGCATCCTATTGGCCATCGCCCTGTTGGAAGGCGGGAACCCTGTCATACAGGTGAGGCATATCCGACTGGCTGGTTGGTGGGTTCTGTCAATGGGTAAAGTAGCATTTTAGCCGCCCAGGAGTGTAGAAACGTTCCTGCCAGCAGAAGGTCAGTGTGTCTGAGCTGCCGCAGTCTCTCTGGTTACCCCCCAGCTACCCATTAAAAGCCCTGACTATCCTCTCACGTAGCAATGCGGTACTTTGTCCCTGTACTCTATCCACAAGCCGAGGAGAATTTGAAACCTGTTAACGCCTATTGCATATACAAGAGCATTTGAGGATTCATCTCTGCTGGCTTCATTGCTAGAAGACTGAAAGTTGTGGGGACTTCATTCCTGCTCTTTCCTTTTTTTCCTTTATATCATGTTTGTGACTGCCTGTGTTTAAAATGATCACATTTGCTTCAGCATAAGCTATCAGATCATAGCTTTGGTCAGCGTCTGTTACTTAGAGACAGTGGTTTGTGGGTGAGTCATGTTTCTCAGGAACAGAAGTAGAAAAAACTCATTTCTCTAATATGTGCACCTCTGACTTGATTGGCTGTGCTCTTTCTGTTTGGTTCGGATTGCTGACATTACAAGTATTGTTCTGAATGGCAGGCAAGTAAAATGTCTGTTTTGTAAGTAGTACACATCTTCAGCGTAATTACAGGTGCATATTACACAGTGCTGTGCGTGAGATGAGGATAGCTGCTGAAACGGAGTCCCCCATGCTGCTGTGGCCCCTCATGCTGCTCCCATGCATGACCATTTTACAGTGCAATCAAAATGATAGCATTTTTACCACTGTCACGTCCTGTCCACTGTGGTTGAAATGTCTTTATTTCACATGCTGTTTTTGACCTGGAGTTAGGCCAAAATTGTCATGGTTTCAGGCCCAGAAGTTATGCCCTTATCGTAAGTGTCTAATGTCGCAATTCTCTAGACCCGTAAACCCATCTGTGTGAGGCAGGGTTGGGCGGAAGGAGGAGTTTTGAAACGCTGTGGAGCTGCTGCCGATAAGCTCGCCCCAAGGTCACGCTGGCAGGGCTTTGTGGGGTTGTTTAGTTTTATCCGTCCGTGTGCAGAGGTGTGCTGGGTGCTGTTAAGAAAATACAAACATCCTACCCGCCCCTCCCCCACCCCTGAGGAAGAACCCACAGTGGATTTTGGAGGGAAGGGAGACGGGCGCCAACAACAGCCTGAAACTGCAGCCCAAATAAAGTAAAAACGTTCCCCTCAGGAAACCGTGTGGGCACAGAGTCGATCATTGTGGGAACACCCGGAGCTGCCATCCTCCTCTCAGACTGCTTGTTTATCACTGCTCTGAGGACACCTGTTCCCCGTCCCACGCAGATGTGAATAATTCAGCTCCACGCTACCCAGGTGAAGGATTCTTCTGGAAACTGAAGAACGCCGTAGCGGGCGGAGCAGGAAGCAGAGGCGGATGGTGAATTAATGGTCTGCTGGGAGAGGGCCAAGGCTCTGCGCCGGCCGGCTAGCCTCAGTCGGCCCGCCCTCGCACAGCTCCGCTGAGCCTGTCCAGGGTTGCTGTGGCAACGCAGCACTTTGGCAACCTCGCGGAAAGGTGGAGAAAATGGACGGTGGGGGCGGGTTGGACACGGGGGCGGAGAGTCTGATTCTAGGACAAGCCTCTCTCCTACTCGACGTGGTATTAGCACAAGTGCTTGCGCAAGCAGGCTCTTACATAATGGGCCTGTATTTGCATAGATATTTTACCTGATGATACCCGGCCTTCCCACGGCTCGCACACAAAGACTCTCACGTGACTTCGTTACATAAGGGCCATTCAGCTGAACAGCGCAGGGAAGTATTAGGCTTCCAAACATTCCATCTGAACTCAAGCTGGGTCACATTGAGCTGCTGGAGAAGAGGAGAGAGGAACTGGAGTACCAGGGCCTCCCCTGTCTGAACAAACAGGACTCTCCCTCTTTCTCTGCCTCACAATTGCCCCCCTCCTCCCTCTTTCAGCCTCTCATTGATGCTCATCAACGTGATCGCGTGGTGGTTCACATGGCTCAATATATAACGTCTGGTATATCAAAACAGAACAATTTGTTAGTCACCTGATTCCTTTGTGTCTGCGTGCGTGAATGTGTCTGTGTTGAGCGTGTGCGTGTGTGGTGTGTGTGTTCGTGTGTGTGTATCTACAGTGATCTCATAATGTGTAGGACAAAGACACACCCCCTGTGCCCCCATCACCACCATTTCAGGACTCCATATGTATGGGACATATTCATTTTATGCAAATGAATGTAGTCATGTGAAGTACTTTGCATGCAATGAATGCTTGAAGTCTGTGACCCGTAGACATCACTAGGTGCTGAGTATCTTGGATTCAGATCTGGTGAATGACTTGGCCAGTCAAGAAGGAAGCAATTGAACACACCTGTTGTAATCAAATGAAATATTTAGTGGAATGTCTCTTGGCAACCTGTAGGTCTATGTGGTGCATGTGTTTAGCTTCTACATTTAGTTTTGGCTTTATGTAAGTATTTGTGAACTGGATTGCATTTGGGAAGAAATTTCTTTTTTACCGCAATGGATCTGATTCTGTAGGTTGGCAGTCTGGAACAGTATCTCTCAATGTGAATGTTTGATTTTTTCAACCAAAATGTCTTATTATGTTAAAATCAGGATTGGAGTCAATTCAGAATTTTTTTAATGATTTCAGTTCATAAATTAAAATTTAATTTCATTTAAATTTTATTTTAAAGTCCTTGTAACTATACTGTATGTCATTTGTATTGGCATAAAGTTTAAAGTGATAAATGCAATCAATTAAGCATTGGAATTTCATTGAATTAAATTCAATTTCCTTTCATTCAAATTAATTTGAACTTAATTCAAAAGAGGAGCAGCACTATCTGTCTTTTTCTGCCCAAGTCTCTGTTCAACTTCAAAAATGGTGCCTTCGCTCACAATCCCAGGAAATCCCTTGGAGGGAAGAAATGCTCTTTGCTTCTAGAAGAAACACAGCACACAGCATATATTGTGCACTTACATAATGCTAGGTCCATTACATCTGTTTGGGGTTTTTGTTTTAATCAACAGCGGGGATGCAATTTGTACCCCAAAATAAACAAGCAGAAGGCCACAAAAAAGTTAAACTGAGATGCACAGGCCAACCGCATCCACTCTTAAGGGAGACAGTAAATACACAAAATGACCAAAAGTATCTGCACAACCTTTGGTCTGGGGCTGTTTTTATGGTTTGGGCGAGGCCCCTTGGTTCCACTCAGGGAAAATTTTAATGCTACAGCATACAATAATGTTCTAGATAATTCTGTGCTTCCCAAACTGTTTGGACAAGACCCTATCCAGTTTCAGGATGGCAATGCTCCCATGCACACAGCAAGATCCGTATAGAAATGGTTTGTCGAGAACAGTGTGGAAGAACTTGACTGGCCTGCACAGGCCCCTAACCTCAACCCAACCCAACACCTTTGGGATCAGTTAGAAAGCCAACTGCAAGCCAGGCCTAATCAGCCAATCAGTGCCTGATCTCACTAATGCTCTTCTGGCTGAATGGAAGCAAATTCTCCAACATCTAGTAGAAAGCCTTCCCAGTAGAGTGGAGATTGTTATAGCAGCCAGGGGTGGACCAATTCCATATCAGTGCCCGTAATTTTGGAAGAGATGTTGGATGTCAGGTGTCCACATACTTTTGGCCATGTAGTGTAAGTGAATGAAGTAAAAAGCAGAAGGCCCTGAGCACCAGTGTTGCACATGTGAACCCATAAGACGCAGGAACTGTGTTACTGAACACAAAGGGCCCTGGGCCAAACCTGCACATACGTCCTGAGATTAATTTGGTTTCTGTGCCAGGTACGAGTTTTTAACTTTCTTCTTAGAAAGCCTTACTAATGAATTATGAATAGTATTAGCCTAATTTCCTATCATGGGAATGCTGGAGTATTGCACAGAGTGGACAGGGAGCACCACGTCTTCTTAGCCGCCACTGGAAATGCATTTCATGCCCAGTACTGATACCAAAACCTTCTTCTGTAATTAATTTGCATTGCATGAAAATTGGTAGTTTACATTTTGATAGGAGCAGAGATTAGTTGGGGCCAGTTTTGTTATGACATTAGAGTTTAATGTGTTCAAAATCTTATCAATGCTGCAGGGAACAGTAGGTGCAAGTTGATCATATTTTACCATTGCTGAGCACCGCCCCTCCCAGTGAGGAAACGCGGTCCAATCTGGGGAATCCACCATCGGGTGTCTTATTCCACCACCTGCCGGGTTTCTCGTAGTCCATAGTCTGCTGCAGACAGTGCGGTGGGTGTTATGAGTCTGTCGACGATGTGGTTCTGCATTCCGGAACAGGGCTGTCTTGCACAGCTGTTGCTGCCCACGCTGTTTCCTATGGGAGTCAGCCATGGTCCTCCCTCCTTAGCCATCAGCCAGTGCAGCGATTCGCCTGGAGTTGGGAGTCTGGCCCTCCCGTGAGTTTTCTCACTTTCTCACCTTTCAGATCCGTCCTCACAGCACACAGAGATGTCGCGCCTGTGGCTTTCCCGCCCTTGCACCAAGAAAGGGCAAACATTTGTGAGTAATAACGGGCCGGTCGGGTGACGCGCGGCGGCCGCAGATGGCTAAGTGGCCCGTGACGTCAAACTCAACGCCCACCCCATAGCAACGGGCAGCCGGGGTGTGAACATTAGAGCAGCTCAACACCCATGCCGCGGAGCATCGTACCTTAGCACTGCTCCCCCTCCACTGCCATGCCGCAGACAGTGGAGATGAACAAGATAAGAGCAGACGTGAACCGTGGCTAATCAATTCAAAGGGGCTGTGAGAAGATTAACCGCCAGTGCACAAGCATAGTAATAATGGATTATCTTTGCCCACCCCCACCATCAGCCACTGCCACCCTCGGCATTCGCTTGTCTATAGGAAAACTCCTGGCTGTGGGGACATGGGAAGGAATTGCAACAGTGACATTTCTGCTTCTCCCTTCTACAAGTCCTTAATGGAATTATTGCAGTCACTGTGAGAATGACCGTATGAACTGAAGTTCTTTGCTGATTCAGTCTCTGGTGCAGACGCTGTTGCTGACTCCCTCATATTTAAGGGAGACCCTTACTATCCAAATGATCATCATTAATTTGCTTAGCAAACAGGTATTGGTATGCAAGTGTCACAGAGCGCAAGAGGTCAGAATACAGAATATTATGTCACACCTCACATGCTGTTTCATCAAATATCTGAATCACATTTGTAGAATTTCTTGCTTATGTTTATTCTTTAGCATGTTAAATATTTGGCTTTCCTCAAAAGTGCTGACGATTCCTTGATTTTAGGGATGCGAGGGTGTGATCAGATTATCATTTTGAACTTGTTAATGAACAGCATGTGCCTAGCAGCATTTCACATTAGATCGGAAGAGTGGTGAAGAGACTGTACAGTGTTATGTACTCTAAGTGTGGTAGAAATGATTCAGTGGGAAGAAGGATAGAATGTCCACATTTAAACCTCAGTCTAGCCTAATTTTGGGCACGTGTTTTATGGGCGACCACAAGGTCAGCCTGATCGGTGCTCAATAAAAAAAAGCTTGTATGTATATATATATTTTCAGTATATATTTGAGCTCCATAATATACGTAGTCCCCCCATTTCAGGGAACCATAATGTTTGGGACATATCAATGTTATGTAAATGAAAGTACTCATGTTTAGTACTTTGTTACATATCATTTGCATGCAATGACAGTTTAAAGTCTATGACCCATATACATCACCAGGTGCTGAGTATATTCTCTAGTGACACTCTGCCAGGCCTGTACTGCAGCCTTCTTCAGCTCTTGCTTATTTTGGGAGCTAGTTGCCTAAAATGTTATCTTCAGCCTATGAAATGCACGATAAACTGAGGGGCGACATAGCTCAGGAGGTAAGAGTGGTTGCCGGTTCAATCCCCCGCCCTGGGCATGTCGAAGTGTCCCTGAGCAAGACACCTAACCCCTAAATGCTCTGGTGAATGCGAGGCATCAATTGTAAAGCGCTTTGGATAAAAGCGCTATATAAATGCAGTCCATTTACCATTACCATTTAAACTGGATTGGGATCGGGTGAATGTCTTAGCCAGTCCTCCTTTGTTTCTTTAGCGGTATGTTTGGGATCATTGTCTTGCTGTAAGATGAAGCACTGCCCAATGAGTTTGAGCAGATAAGATGTGCCAAGACTAGATACTGATAGCTCTTTTATACCTACACTAAGGAAGCAATAGCACACCTGCCTAATCAGAAACATTATGGTGTCCTGAAATGGTGGGATTGTGTAATTAAGTGCTGTAATTTCTACACGGAGAAAACCAAAATGTATAAAAATACTCTTTAAAAGCTGAGTATCTGCACTTTAACCACAGGTGAATTGTTTGGTTACAGATCTAAAATTGTGGAATACATAGCCAAATCGAGAATTCTATAGAATATATATTCTAAGTTGGCTCACAAAACAAAGAATCTGATTGATACATCTTCATTCTTACACTTACATACTGTATGTTTTGTCTTCTGCAGTAAACAGTATGTGGCACAGTTTGAGGAGTGGCAAAGTTATAATGAAACAGGATTTGCAGGATTAAATCCTGGGTGGGGAACATTTTGGGTGTATAAATGGAAAGCACATACTTAAGTCACGTTATTTACACATGTAAGAGCATCAGCTAATGCATATTTAAAACATAGCATTAAGGTGTGATATTTCTAATGTACACATTGTCGGGATTTGTTTAATTTATGTCCAAAGATATTTTTTTGTTAATCCTTCCGCTACGTCATTACTGTCATGTGCTTTAAGAAGCACCCTCTTTAAACATTGCATGTAAAATGCAAAGTGACGTTTACATTTATCAAAAGCAACGTGGGCCCCTCATTCTTATATGAAGTCATGAAATCTGACTATGGCCAAAAGCCATGCAGATTGACACTTAATTGGGACTCCCATCATTCACCTTTTGAGCTGAACATGAAGCGTCTTCCTGCCCAACTTGTTGACCGAGAAGTAAGTCAACAAGCGGCAGTGACATCACTTGCTTCGGTGGTGACATCACATGCATCAAATCGACAGGGCGGTTGTGATGGGCATTGCTGTTTGGGCATGATTCGGCATTCTATATTTGGGAGTAAAAAGGGCAAAAAGTATAAAACTTTGCTATATGGAAAGACCTGACAGGTTGATTGGTTGATTTATTGATTGACAGGTTTGCATTGGTCCTGGATAGTGCCACAGTCTGTTCATCCCCGGGTCTGGCAGAGCTATGAGACAGTACTCCAGTGTATGAATGGGAGGCTGGAGTGAAGATGAGAGTGGGCGAAACTGTAAGACAGAGCGAGGAGAAAAACTCCAAAAGCACTTCCGTAGGTGGGGGGCAGCTGGGAAGTTTGTGTATGCTTGAGAGAGAAAGAGAGAGGAAGAGAGAAAGTGAGTAAGGCGTGTGGGTGGGCCATGTCTGTGCTCTAGTGAGTTTGTAAGAGCTGCGCGTGTTCGTGTGCGGAAAGTGAAGGTAGAGGAATGAGAGTGCGAGCGGCGTTTCCCTCACAGAGCGCATCCACCCACAGCCTGGGCGCCTGTTTTGCAGAACAGACCAGGTGTTAGCGGCTGCGGGATTGAGGGCGAGGGTGCGAGCGAGGCGGGGGCGTGGCGCAGGCCGTCTGCTGATTGCAGCTCCCATTCCAGCGGTGTGCGGAGATGCCTGCAGGGAGGGAGCCGAGCGGATATAAATAGAGCTTGCATAACGGCCCTTTGTTGATGTCAGTAGCGGGACAGAAGGGAGGGGGGGTGAAGAAAAGCGGAATGACCTTGTTTTGCAGAACCCCGCCTCCGCTTCGCCGGCTGAAAACCCTTCTTCCGCCTAGGGACCGTCTCAAAAGGGGTGGACAGGCGTTTACTGCTCAGAGAGAGAGAGAGGGGGTGGTCAGAAGCCTCGCTGTGTACAGAATACTTATGAGTGGGCTGTTCTACGTCAGGGTCCTTTGGGCATGTGTGGGGGTGCAGTTTTGAGAGTTGGAGAGGCGCTGAAAGGGAAAATTCCCATGCTGGCTTAACTCACTGCACTAGCATAGACTTCGGGGAAGGCCCCTGTCCCTCGTTGAAGGTCAGTTCTATCAAATCCACACATCTTACTGGAGCTGACTCTCCCCCCGTGTAATTTTGGACTGGGCTGTCTTCCTGTTTGGTGTTCCTCCAATACACACACACACACACACACACACACACTTTATCTGTCTCTCATACTCTCACTCTTTTTCTCTCTCAATTATCTCTATAAAATTTCTGTCCTCTAACGCTGCTGATCTCCAGAATCTCATCCAGTCCACTTTTTGGAGATACTTTTCATAAATGAAAACGCTTTTTTTGTTGTTTTTTGATAAATTAAGCTAACACTATATGTTATTGTTATTCATTGAAAATAGTTGACACAAGTACATTATATACAGTTCTCTTTTATTACCACAGTATTATACCAATGTAAAGGGAAGCGATGTAAAGTATGAATTTGAGCTGGAGGCTGCATGT
This sequence comes from Anguilla rostrata, assembly GCF_018555375.3. NCBI lineage: Eukaryota > Metazoa > Chordata > Actinopteri > Anguilliformes > Anguillidae > Anguilla > Anguilla rostrata. Next base: position 24,720,391 of record NC_057945.1, read on the forward strand.
TAAAATTCCACCAGTCTGTGAGAAGTGGATGAATGAGCTTTAATATGCAGCCAGTGTAATAAGACTGGTGGAAATCAGTGTCTCTGTCAAAGAGGTGTTCGTTTGTTAGTTTCAGCCAAAGAGTAGCAACAGACTTTGTAAGTATTTGCTGGCAAAAAGAGAACTGCATGCTGGGACAACTTTTGTGACCCCGTGCTTCCAGTGTGTGTGAGCATAGGTGATAGCCAAGTGTACACAGGCAGTCCTTTTTTTGTGCCGTGTGCACCTGGGTGAACGGTAGGAGTTTGCCCCCGGAAGTTGGGGGGCAGGTTAGTGGCGGGAGGTGCTGACCTGGATCTTTAGAGAGAGTGTAAAAGTGCATGTTATGCAAGCAGCTCAGCGGGATTATTGCCGCCAGGCCCCTGCATCCCCCCCCCCCCCCCCGATCCCAGCGTGTGCTTTGCTGTTACCTTAGCCAGTGCTTTGTGAAATGCAGTGAGCCGCAGGTTGCTAAACAGTTGATTTCTTTTTTTTTCTTTTTTTTGCAATATGTCAAACAAATTCACTGAAAAATACTGTGAGTCTCAGTGTTAGTACTTAATGCCTGTTCCCTGTCTTTCTTCTTTTGAAAAAGTGTGAGGTTCCATGGGCAGTGCTCTCCCATCTTGTTGTCACCATGGGGGCGGGGGGTGGGGGGGCAGTTAAGTAACCACTAAAACTGCAGTAGGCCCCAAAGCAATTATAACATGCTTATGTGTCAGCCCACAGAACATATGTTTCATGTGTTTATAAGTACCAGTTAATTCAGAAAGGCACAAATGAATGCTTTACACGTGCCATTTACATTTCAGACGCTGGTAGGATGCATTACTTCATGTATTAGGATGACATGTCCAGGACAAGGGTTCAGAGATGAAATTTTAATATATTCGATACATGTAGGGTCAAAAAAACGTTGCAAGGGCAGTGCATCTAGGAATAAAACCCATAACCTTCTGGCAGAGAGCCCCTTATGCCCCTTCACCGCACTACCATGCCGTATTATGCATTATGCCAGTGGAACATTCTTACCATCCTGCCATGTGGATATTGAAAATACTGCAAAATATTGTACATATGTGGAATCCTTTTGGAAATTATAGCAAATATGCTTCACAGCAGTGCATTTTATTTATGCAATTTGTTGCACTGTGAATTTTGTTTGGAGATCAGCCGTCATGTGTTTTCTGTTATTCAGGAGAAACGTTACAAGAAGGATTTGGTCTGCAGTGTTTGCCTTGCCTTGCCTTCTGTAGAGGTGTCTGATTGCAGAGACAAGTTATGACAATAGGGTTGTGACTGTCCTCGGGATCCAGCACTGCCTCACCCTCCCCAGGGTGAATGGAATTAAATGCTCCTCTTAAATTGCTTAAAAAGAACTGAACTGAAGTGAATTGTATTTGGCACATGTTTGTGTTCCTGAGGCTGGCTGTGTAATTAACTTCCCTGTCTTCTGTTATATGTATTAGGGCTGTCTCTTCAATACAGAGAGCATATTGCTCTGTTCAGTTCTTTTGGATTTTCCAGCAATAGGATTAGGGGAAATGTAGCCAACGTTGGCTGGGATTATTAGCTGGCCTGCACATTTGAGCTTGGACGTGTTAGTGATGGTATTGCTTTCCTCTCCACTCTTTGACTGCGCTCATTAGGCATGAGTGTTGAGCATACTCACAGTGTTGCTGGTGTTGATCCATGCTGATTGGCTGGAGGGCCGCATGTAAACCATGCCTTATGATTTTAATCGTTATTTAAATTTTTATGGATTGCTGGTTTGTTCTTTGAAATACTTCCCTGTGCTTGAGGGACTTTACTTGCTCTGTTGCGCTACAGGATCAAATCTACATGTGATATGATCACTAGGTGTGTGTCTGTACTTGTGTATGCGTGTGTGAGAAAATGCAAATCGGGTCAGCAAGTCTTTATGCACAGGTTTAACCTGCATTCTCTGGCTCAAAATTCACCTGTCAGCTTGTGTGTGTGTGTGTGTGTGTGTGTGTGTGTGTGTGTGTGTGTGTGTGTGTGTGTGTGTGTGTGTGTGTGTGTGTGTGTGTGTGTGTGTGTGTGTGTGTGTGTGTGTGTGTGTGTGTGTGTGTGTGTGTGTGTGTGTGTGTGTGTGTGCATCTGCCCTGCAAACTGTAATTAGTTTATTTTAGCTGTCGCTTTCTGCTGGCTTGCAAAGCCAGACGAGCGCTGTTGGAGTGTTGCAGTCATCTGTTTCATTTCCTGCGCTACTGTTTTACCTCTCTCCTCATTTGGCCAAGGCCTGACTTCTGCTCCAACCTGGAAAGAAGGTTGGTTATGTAACAGGGCTTTCAAAACTGCCCTAGTTACCGGCTGATATCTCTCTCCCCCTCCGGCCAATCTCTCCTTTCACGTCCCCCAGGCCGAAATGGCGCTTGAAAGTAGGGTAGGATTTTCCTTCCCTCTTTCTTTTTTCCTTATCGGTTTCACTGTTGCTGTAGGTCTACTGTAACACCAGACAGCGCTCAGCGGATTAGAGGACTTGCGTCAGTGTGGGATCATTCAGTGAAAATGGGACAGGATGCACCAACTGTAAACAAATAAGCAATAAACAATATGAAAAAAGTACCCCATATCTCCAAAAACCGTGCGTGCCACCATGAAGCGCAAACACTTACAAAGAAATTTCTTTTTCATAGCAAAACATTTATAGTATAGTGGAGTGCACATCCAAACTACAGTCGCTACAAGAAAAAAGGGAGCAAAAGAAAGAAATGAAGACCGTACTCTACACTATGCCCCTTCTAGTACATTTTACAGCTTTTTTGTGGATCACAACTTTGCAAAATATACACTGGAGCACGTGTATGCGTGTGTGGACTTTCTTTGTATAGTTTCCTTGTATAGTTGCCAAATGTGCTGGGTTTGGTCTGCACCGCTGTACACAGCTCTAAGTAACAAACAGCTTATCAGCACTGGCCCAGGAGAACCCGAGGGTTCAAGGAGTATGTCAGGTGGTGTGAAATCAGGTGAGTGAAGAGATATGCTGCCAGGTTATCTCGGTGCCAGTGTAAACGGCCTCATGTAACCACGAGGACATGGACCGCTCCACTGTCAGTAAACAGTGCTTCAAGCTGTTGGAGCTCTAACTTTCTGACTTCAAAACGTAAGCACAATTGACATAAACGAGACTTGCAAGTGTAACTATTAAAGGCTGAAATGTAAGTTGTTTTCAAGCAATTTATTTTTTAAAAACTTGCTTGACATCTTTTGCCATAATTAGTTTTGCTGAAAGCTTTGCTCGTTCACATATAACATTATGCACTTTGTTGTCATGTAAAAATATTTAATTCAGTTTATAATTGTTTTCCCCATTTTCGTAGCGCTCGTTCTACTGCCGGCTTACCGAAGACAAGAAATCAGAAAAGTTCTTCAAGGTGTTCTATGAGCGGATGAAGCTGGCTCAGCAGGAGATCAAAGCCACAGTGACAGTCAACACTAGTGACTTGGGAAGCAAGAAGAAGGACGATGACGCACCCGACAAGGATGAGAAGCCCATGCGCAAGAAAGGTCAGAGGTCACATGGGACAATTTGCATTGCTGTGGTGTAAGAAGGTCACTGTCTCTCCCCCACCTGTCTATGGAGAGCTGGCTGTACAAAGTGCAAAGGCACTAGTAAATATTTGCTGACAGGATCATGCATCATGTCATTAATCTTTTAGAGCCATAGCTGTACATCCCAGCAAACAAAAACCCTTCTGATTATGAAAACCTAGTATGTCCCTCATAACACAAACAGAAAAACATCCCAAAACCTGTGTCGGTGTAAGATGCTAACAGTTTACTTCGCTCTGTCCGATGAAAGGGGCATACCACTTCAGTCTGTTTGTTTTGCTGTGAGCTATGGTCTGTTTGTTCCTGACTTCTCCCAACCCTGTGTAAACAGTGAAGGATGTAGCTGCCGTGGTGACGGAGGAGGTCAGAGAGCAGCTGCTGGAGGCCTCATCAGTCACCAAGAAGGCCTTCAACACGTACCGCCGCGAGGCCGACTCGGAGGAGCACCTGGCGTCAACCGACAGCCAGCCTAGCGCAGCTGACAAGGGCCAGGAGGATGGCGAGATGAGCGTCATCATCACCATCATGCAGCCAATCCTGCGCCTCATGCAGCTCCTGTGCGAGAACCACAATCGTGAGCTGCAGGTCAGCCAGCCACCAGGGGGGGCTCTCCCATTTACTAGACTGAAATAATAAACTCCTCGACTCAATGTATTCTGAGGGCCAGATGTTCTTAGATTTGCGACTAGTTTCAGAGGCAGATATGACGCATTCTACCCCAGAAACATGTTATCTGGTGTAAAGAGCTGTATGTGCAGTTTGTGTTCCCATTCCATCCCAGCAATAGGCAAGCTCCTTGCAGCATTACACTATCTCACATCCGGTTCATTTCAACCGACAATTGCCGCTGCAGCTGGAATGCCAGAGTCCGCGTTTTTCCATACGCTGTCCGTAGTGCTGGATACGCTCTTTCGGCACACAAACAGATTCATCGGTTTCCTTACATACAATGAAGATATTCAATGCACTAAACAGGAGTTTTTGGACTGCACCTTTTAAAGGGATATTTAACTTTGGTATGACACAAGTAATCATGTGGAGCTTACCTCATTGTATTTGCATAGTATGAATACCAGCAACGTCAGTTCTCCCTGTTGACCGTTGACCATTGCGATTGCGTACGCGCCAACATACACTCGTCAGAAGTTTTATGTATGTACATGTGGCCCTGAATGACTGCCCCCGGTAAGCTGCAGCCCTGGTAAATATGCACCGCCAGACAGAAATGAAAACGGATGCAGATGTCACATGATTAGTCTGGTTTCACTATGCAGTGGATGCTGTACTTTCAGAGTTCAATTCCGTAGGTCCAGAATGGAGAAGCTTTTCAGTTCCAAGGGTAAGGCCCTATAGACTAGAACAAATGTCTTAAAATAAGGTTAAATAGGGTTAGGTCCTCTTGGTCAAGATGGAGGAACAGGTTTCAGTTCTGTGGTCAGTGGAGTCCTTGTTCAGTAGTTTAGACAGAGTTCAGCATCCTGGTTTCAGTTGTTCTTAGTGATGGCCTAGGTGATGGGTAATGACCCACTGCCACGTACTGTCAGCCTGCAAAGTTTTCTACTGATGAGTTAATTCTTTTGCCAAACAGTTTTGCAGTTACATAAAAAACCTCTGACTGGAACTCATTAGTTTATCTCGCTATCTGAGGTTTCCTTGGATTGTGTGACTTTGATATTTGTGACCCGTGACCCCTGGAGTTCCTGATCTAGATCATGTCCCATTTCTGAACTGTGGTCCACCCACACAGCACATAAACTGTTCTCCCCCTGTTCTCTTTGCCCCTTAGAACTTTCTTCGCTGCCAGAACAACAAGAATAACTACAACCTGGTGTGTGAGACGCTGCAGTTCCTGGACTGCATCTGCGGCAGCACCACGGGGGGCCTGGGCCTTCTGGGGCTCTACATCAATGAGAAGAACGTGGCGCTCATCAACCAGACCGTCGAAAGCCTGACAGAGTACTGCCAGGGCCCCTGCCACGAGAACCAGGTGGGCTACACGCATACACTGAAATGCACTCGCTCATACACATACACACACACACACACACAATAACACACAGACACACGCACATGAACACTCTTATATTTCATACACATACACACCTGTACTCACAAAAGAACGCGGTCCCACACACACACGCACAGAAAAAAAAAAACATTTTTAATTTGTTCCAAAATCTGCTCAGCTCTGTTGGTCTTATTGGTAACACTTATAAAGTTATAATCTTGCATAGTAAAACACAACTGCCACTTGAGTTATGCATGCCTTATTTGGAAGAGGCTCCAGCTCCTTTGCCTTGTGATTTCAGGTGGTTCAGGGCACAGTGTACTGTTCAAATACAATCATGGCCATTGTTTGTTTTTCCTCATGAGACGATGGGCTGCATAATTTTTTGCTTCTGTAGAATTGCATCGCCACTCATGAGTGCAATGGCATTGACATCATCATCGCCCTGATCCTCAATGACATCAACCCTTTGGGGAAGAAGAGAATGGACCTTGTGTTGGAACTCAAGGTGGGTTGGTTGCTGTCACCAACTGTCTATATTGCTTTGTTATACCAGCAGCTCCTTTTACATTAATATCACTGTGTGACATTCTATCATTAATATCACTTAATATCCTAATCAGTGCCCAGTCTAATTTTTCACAAACCCACAGAACCAGCTAAATTCGCATGAGGATTGTTGCCAAATAAAGCTGAAAATCCTATAACCTGCCAGTTTTGTTTTATTTTCTTCAAACCAAGATTTAACCATGAATAAAGATTTAGTTGCTATTTTCTTTTCAGTTTCTGCTTTATGCTATAAAAGTGCAAGAATTGAAAAGTGTAAATGGATATATTTCATATTTCTGTACTATGATGATCCTTATGTGCTTTTTGGTCTCTTTCCCTCCCCTAGAACAACGCATCCAAGCTGCTGCTGGCTATCATGGAGAGTCGCCATGACAGCGAGAATGCCGAGAGGATTCTCTACAACATGAGGCCCAAAGAACTGGTGAGCCCAATGAGTTGGCAGGCTGCTGTCCCTGCCAGTAGAGCAACCAGTTGTGATATCTATGTTCTACACCAAAACACAACAAAGGACAGGTCATTAGTCTTCATGAGGGGGGAAGATGAAATGTGATGTGAGCATATGTCAGTAAGGCCCAATGGCCCTAGAATGCGCCAATGGGACCCTCCCTTTCAGGGGTCTCTATGGAGATCTTGCATTGATTGACAAGCCAATCCCCGGGTGCCATTTGCAGGTGGAGGTGATCAAGAAGGCCTACCTGCAAGGGGAGGTGGAGTACGAAGAGCCCAGTGAGGATGAGGAGGCCCAGGATGAGCATGCTGCCTCCCCTCGGAACGTAGGCCACAATATCTACATCCTTGCTCATCAGGTAGGCAGCTGGCCACGTGGAGCTCAGACACTTCATATGTAGAGAGAGCTGAAACCTGGTCTCTCGGGTTTGGAAAAAACAGAACAGGACTGAAAGTGATTGAATAGACATTTTTTAGTATTTCTGCTCCATTGTTGAGACCTCAGTGTGCCGTGGGTTCATTCAAGTTATGTTCCCGTTGAAGCTGTTATGACTGAGCAGTTCCCCTCATTTAATAGCTTTCACGTAAGTTTCTAAAAATGAGCCAACGCTCCAAGCGAAGCGAAGCCTGCTCGCTGGCCCAAGGCCTTTCAGGTGCGAAAAGTCGGGGCTCTGCAAATCATGCACACACAAAAAAAAAAAAATAAGTCAGCAAGCGGGAAACCGCAGATGTTAAACCACACTGCTGTCAGCCCTCGCACCCGTGTGCGCAAACCAAACGGACCCGGCTCGGGAGGCTCAGCCAGACCGCCTCAGTTTCAGTCTGGGCTGGTTTTTTGGGTTTCAGTAATGCCTGCAGCACGGTGCCAGGTAGGCCTGGCTGCAGTGCGGCTGATGGTACTTTCCAGCATGCACTGTACTATCTGCGTACAGTAAATCTGTGCTCTGTGGGGGAAGCTACAGGGCTGGACTGCGCTGTACAGACACTCGCTTCCACTGGTGTGCAACTCCAGGGGTGGGGAAAGTTTGGGAGCACTCACCGGTCCATCTATACATAAACATACACGTACATATACACATGAACACACACACACATGCAAAGACAAAGATGTACATGAACACATACTCACAAACAAACCTGTGTATGTATACACACATACACACAAAGACAAAGATGTACATGAACACACACAGACAAACCATACATGCACTCACGTACACACACATACACGCAAAGACAAAGATGTACATGAACACACCCTCACAGACAAACCTGTGCATCTGTACATGCACACATATATTAACATGTACATAAATCACATGCACCAAAAGACAAATATGGGCACAGTCACTCACAGGCATATATACGAACGCGCACAGACGCACATCCACACAAACAAAACACACATGTATGGATATCTTAATTATGCAAATTTTATATTACATTACTTTAAAATGACCTTTGTTTCATAGGAATCCTGTAAATGCATACATTTAGGTACCGTATAACATTGATAAATATCTATGATTATATCTTAAAATTGTCAATATATACCTGCCAGATCAGGTATATTGATCATGTTTTGTGGGTCAGTATACCTGATCTGGCAAACAGACAGGCACAAGCATAATCATAACCTTGTATTCCATAGCTTTATTTTTGCATTATCCTTTCTGATTTGCATTATTTAATGGTTCTCTGATGAGCTAAGCACCAGTGCAGTGAAAATATTTAAATATTTATTTTTTACTTCATTTATTGTGTTTATTATGTATAATTAAACAAAACCATTATTACATTGTCAATGTCTGTTCAAGGTCAGGCAGCATATATTGACCAAGCTTATCTCAAGTAATATAGTAGTTGAAGTAAGTATATATTTGGCATTTTTGTACCTGCTGAGAACACACTTTTATATTGAAGTACTTTGAATGCCCTAATGGTCTTGTATGAAAAGATTATTTTCTGATATGAACATTAAGAAACATGACAGTGCCTTAGTAATTGCATTTTCAGAGACTTTAATGACAGTCCCCTATCATATCGCAATGGGTGATGTTTCTAAATCTACTAAACGTATCCTGCTCTGCAATTTTCTTCAAAATACAAAAAAATTGATAAAACCATATATTTATTTTTATTTAAAAAATGTATAGATGTAAATTTTCAATAAACGTAAAGCTAGTAGTGTAATGTAAAGATTTAACATGAGTCAAAAGTTTCTTGCATTTGTGGATCTCTAGTTGCAAAGTTGTTTTGATCTTACGGGGAAGTACACACAGCCCGTTATTTTTATGCAGTTTTCCAGCTCCGACCATCAGCTTGAAACTTGCTTTCCTATCTAATTTTACTGCTGCGAATTAACAAGCAATCTTTATTTAACTGCCTGATATAACACGTTAACATTTTATCTCTAATAACTTTATTTCACCCTCATTCAACTGCATAACCTCTCTTCCTATTAAATCTCTATTAATTCTATGCGACAAAAAAAGTGCAGTGTTTCACTCCAGGAAGAGGGTACATGATGCTTAGCGCGTAGAGTAATATTGAAACCTGTCTGTACGTCAATGGGCATTTCTCATAATGCATTTTTTCCTATGACATCAGTGGGTCAACATGTGATGTGGAGCCATCATTAACTATAGAGCCGTCTGTAGCTTTAACTGTACCTTTCGGTTCTTAAATGTTCACCACGTTGCACTTCCGATGGAAATATTCTGGAGTTTCCTGAGAAAATAAACATTAAAAAAGTAACGTTATGGCATTTGAGAAATCAGTCATTCGTAAAGGATTATAATTGTTATAGGAATTTTGCATGCAGGCATTGGAACATGGAGATTTGGGACAAGCATTTGCCCGCAAACTTCTTCAGCATGTGCAAAGGTTCCAACCTTCAAATTCTCTCATTTTACCCCCAATCTCTCCTGCTGCAAATTTCACAGCTGGCACGACACAACAAGGAGTTGCAGGCCATGCTCAAACCTGGAGGCACTTATGGAGAGGGAGACGAGGCCCTGGAGTTCTATGCCAAACACACGGCTCAGATCGAGGTCAGTGCCCGCACACGTGGGGTTCTGGCGGCTCCAATGCATCTCTGCATTCATCAGTGTCTCTTTAGGTCTGTGACTGTGTTCCTTCACTGCTCTTGAGTTCTCCCCAAGGTTATGCAGTCAGATTGTCTTTTCTTTATTCAGCTGTTATTTCTTTTGAAAAGAAAGTGCACTTCAGTGTATCAAATTCTAAATTGTTTCATGTAAACTTGGACAGACTGCTGCTTGCTAGGTGAAATGTTTGAAGTAGTGCACAGGGCGTGGGGTGGTCTTGCTGTTTTTTTCAAGGCTGCTTTCAAACCTGCTTTTACTTGTTAAAAGTGCTGAACATCAATGGTACGACCTATATCTTTGTCCCAGGTATAACTCATAATCCAAAGCAAACTCTCATGTGAAACTACAAGACATGCGTGGCATACTGAACTGCTTGTGAACTGCAGATGGAGTCCTCCTGTTTTTTGTCCTTCCCTTTCAATTTCTGTCAGATTTTCTGTTGAGCTCAGAACACGAGAGAACACCTAATTGAAAGGAAGTCTCAGTCTCCATTGATTTTGTTATTATTCTTATTCCTAAACCCTGGGGTCCTGGCTGGCGTAGGGCCTACATAAGCATCCCTTAATCTGAAGTAGTCATGGCCTGCAAGGTGTGTGGATTAGTCCAGGAGCTCTCGGTCCAAGGGCTCAGGGCCTATCAGGGCCTGTGTATGTTTCCCCAGGCCTGGTGCTAGAGTAGTCAAGCCCTGCCAAATAGGGCAACGCAGTGACAGGGCTCTTGTGTTCAGATCGTGCGGCTGGATCGCACCATGGAGCAGATAGTCTTCCCGGTGCCCAACATCTGCGAGTTCCTCACCAGCGAGTCCAAGCTGCGTGTGTACTACACCACGGAGCGCGACGAGCAGGGCAGCAAGATCAACGACTTCTTCCTGCGCGCCGAGGACCTCTTCAACGAGATGAACTGGCAGAAGAAGCTGCGAGGTACTCAAGAGGCTACCGGTAACACGAAAGCGGTTCCCTGTGCGTTCCTTTCCCTATCTCTCGCCTAGTAGCTCTTTACATGCCCTCCTGTCCTCCCTGACCCCCCCCCCCCCCACCCCCAGCACCCCTCCCAGAGCAGCTCCAGGTTTTGGTTTGCAGTCAGTGAAACGAACTGCTCTGGACATGGGGGCGATGGGAGGACTGAGGATGTGTAAATGTGATAAGTTAGATGCTTAAGATAATTTAGAGCATTCTAGCATGCTAGAGCATATGTAAATATATCAGTTTGATAAGTTTGAGGAATTTTGTGCTGCCGTCGCCTGCTGCCCTCTCAGCGCTTTGTCTACAGTTCTCTGGTCTCGCAGTGAGCATGTTCATGTGAAAGAAACACGGCTTTTTTCATGTATAACAATAAAAATAAAAAAAATCTGTTCTGCCCATACATAATGCTTGTTTAAATTGAGAAATGAAACCTAAAATAATCTACTTAAATGAGCGGTGTAACTAATCCTCTACACTGCCAGCCCTTTGAGGTTATTAGACATACGATGTCTGTCTCATCTGATTGATTCAGAAAGCAGAGATGGCGTGCTACGATCGCTGTCAGGTTGGCACAAGCAGTCCTTCTCTTTGTGCATCAGAAAAGCATCACTTCAGTGGGTTAATCTTTCCTCTCAAAAGCAGACTGAGACCTGCTGCCAAACTGCCCCCCGTGGCCAAGTGCTTGGTTCAGGGTCGGGGTCTAGGCTTGAAGGTTATAGCTAAGTGCAGCCCATCTTTCCTGAAGGAGTTCAGTAGATTTAGAGTGATTTTTTAAACCATGAATGCCCCTGTCCCCTCACTTTGGAGAGATGAAGCTTTTTATATATATATATATATAGTTATTTCCTTACTACTGACAACGGAAGCATTGCATATGATGTGTACGTGCATACAGACAAGTATGCATATTTTTTTCCTGATTGGTTTAAAATGGTTTTGAATGCTCACTCTCAGCCAAGGAAATCCCCATCGAGGGGTGGAATCCAAATTTTGTTTGGCAGATTCAGCCGCTGGCTTTGAAGTGGTATGACTTATTGCTGTGTCCCTGCAGTCACAAAAAACCAGTTTGAGTGGTTTTCAGTAGGGGGCCTGTTTGGTTATATTTGGTTCCATTCTGGTTAGTAACAGCTTTCACACAGAACCCAACTCGCCATGGCTGAGAGCTTTGAGAATGAACCACGCAAACCAGTATAAAATTTCACCCCCCTCGTTTTGAGTTTTAAATTCAAAATCAAACAAAGTAAAAGCTATACCTTATTATATGACATAACTGTGTGTTGCATTTGCAAATGTGTCACCAGGCTCAGTACGGGGTTACAGATGTCTTGCATCTTTTGTGCCCAGTGGTATTCTTGCAAGGGTTGGGTTCCTGTGGCATGATTCCTAGACACTGACCCCTTCAGCCAACTTAAATTTCAGTTTTCAGGACCTGATATTTGCCAGCCAAAAAATGTGTATAGTAGTGAAATGACTTTTTGGGGAAAATGAACTGGATTAAACAATATGAATAGATTTTATATAATGTGAAATACTACGTGCATGAAAGGAAGAGCCCTGTGGCAGATTTTCATTGCCTTTATGACGCATTGGTTTGGTGACCACTTTATCCTGAGAACATTTAAATTGTTGAACTGTGCATGTGCATGCGACAGCAGTGAGTGTGGAGGGTTAAATAGAGCTGAGTTCATAATTTGAGGTGTGTAGTAATTTGTGGTGTGCCTGCTTGCACATTAATAAAATTATCAGTTTTTGGGGAGGGGGCAATGGTGTGGTCCAGTTTGTGAAGGCCATGTGGTTTCTCCCTCCAGCCCAGCCCGTCCTGTACTGGTGTTCCCGAAACATGTCCTTCTGGAGCAGCATCTCCTTCAACCTGGCCGTGCTCATGAACCTGTTGGTTGCTTTCTTCTACCCATTGGACGGCATCCGTGGAGGCAAGTCTGTCCTGTACATTCACAAATTGATAATGGATTATGTTTGAAATGTGGCCCTGCGAGCAGCTTATCTAATTTATGCGATAGTGCTTCTTCCATGTGGTAAATAATCTTCATTTAACCAGGTAGGTCCAATGAGAGCTTAGTTTGCATTAGCAATGATTAACCTGGTGAATCAAGGTGAGGCGGGAATGCAAGGGACTTTGCTGCCAGTCATATTTTACATGTTTCTACTTTTTGTGGAAAAAGCACTTAAAGATAGTTTTTAGTAGCCATACATTTGAGGAGGGTATTTGAGTTCATTATGAGCTTTGAATGGTTTCACTGAGGTAAATTCTGATCCAGTGAAGCAGGATCGCAGTACACGGTGTGTTTAATGCTAGCTTTTCCGTTGTTTTGATCAGAAATGGCTTCACGGCTGTGGAAGGCATCCTGTTTATAGCAGTCATTAAGCCTCGAGAAGATTTCACTATATTTATTTATATGATGCATTTACATTTATTCACTTGCATGAAGGTTGGTTTATGTGTGTGTGCGTACGTGCTTGCATTAGTGTATGTATGTATGCTTGTTTGTGTATCTATCTGTGTGTAGGAATGCGTGTTTCATGTATGCATGTGTGTGTGTGCATGTGCGTGCATGTGCCTGTGTGTGTGTGTGTGCGCACGTGTTTTTGAGGGTCTAAATGCATAGTGTGAGTGTGTGTGTATTTTTGAGGGTCTAAATTCATTGTCTGTGCGTGTGCGTATGCGCGTGTGTGTGAGTGAGTGACTGCTTATTGGTGTTTGTGTGTGAGTGTTTCCTGTCCTGTGTGCCACAAAAAATCTGTCAGAAAACAGGAAACAGGAGGAAGTGACTCAGACCACAGAGCTGAAGTGGAGTGCACATTCACAGTGTGACATTAGCTTTTCAGAAACCTACCTTTTAATGGACCTAAAACTGGGTCACCAAATAGTGCGAAGTCATGTGATTCCGCCACACTGCGTCAATGCTTTGTTTATATAACTTTTTATACATTATCCATTTATAGAGCTCTGTATTTACTGAAGTAAATCAAGCTAAGGACCTCGCTGATGGGCTCAATAGCAGTGCCCCTCCTCCTTGGTCTCTGGGCAGAAACCCAGCAGCCTAACCACTAATCTACACCACTTCCTAGAGTTCCTTGGAATTGAAGAATTGACGGTTGCTGATGTATGCACACAGGGTATTGCACACCCCCTGTTCAGAAAGAGAAGGGACTTCTGGTTTTCAGCAACGCGGCCCTCCTCTGACGCTTGAGTGCCCTGGTTTACCTCTCCCTTACAGTATTCCTGACCATATGACAGAATCCTTGTCATGACCTGACCTGGTTATCGATACTTTGAGAGCTGAATGCCCGTCACAAATGCGTCACCTGATGCCGGCTTTCTAAATCTTCACTTAAGGCTCTCGGCTATGGGCCACTTCACTCCTGTTAATTGGGCATTTGTGTTACTACCTGCCAAGGTGCTGCTTGTGGTTGCAATCAGGGCCCCTCAGCCGGCTTTGGGTAGAAAATAGGACGCAGAGATGTGGGTTTCCAACTCTTACCGTCAGTTCTGCAGACATGTTAATCCCTTTGGATGTGCCAACAATGGAAACATTCAAGACTGAAATCTGCCAATTAGTTCCTTCATGCCTTTTCTTCCTTAATGTGATTTTGTGTTTTGGGATCCTTACTGCCTTCATTTAAAGCCAATTACACCCATTTAGATAACTGAATTCCTCTTTACAAGGTAATGTCTAAGTGCATCTGTAAATATATTACTGATGTTCCTTTTGATGAGTTTAAGGCCAGGGGGACACCCTACTGTCCTCGACTCGTGTTTTCAGACATAGTGAGGGTGGTGGGTAGAGGGGGTTTTCAGGAGCCTATGGAAAATGAGTCCTGTTATGAAAGTGCTGGAATGCTTTTCTGTGTGTGTGTTTTCGCAAACGGTGTTAAAGCCCCAGATAGTGGGTGTGAGTGGAGTGGGTGGATTGTTAGCGGTGTCAGTATTGAAGTTAAGGGAAGCAGTTTGGTTTGAGTACCTGTTCTTCTCTCATGCTTCTGTTTTTCTTCTCTCTTTTTTCTCTCTCGGGCTGCTTCTTTCTGTCTCCGGTCTGCGGTGTTGTTTGTACCCACAGCCATGAGGTCTTTCTTTGTCTCAGTGGAGATGCGCAGGGAGAACGGCTACATTGTGATTCACATAAACTTTCGATTGTTCGCTCTCGGGTAAAGCAGCGCGGTCCCTTTTGTTCCAGACTCCCTCGGCAGCGCAGAAAAAAGAAGTCCTTTTTGCTCGGAGCTAGAAGGCGCCGCTCGCCTTGTGCAGTGTCTGAGCTTTTCTGAAATCCCAGCGTAACACTCCATCTGATGGAGCAGGCTGCTGCTGGCGGCGCAGTGCATTTCAGGACACACAAACCGGGGGAGACGGAGGAGCAGAACCAATCGAGCAGCCATTGCGCAGATAAAATGTTCACGTCACTGATAATACCGCTGCAATGAATCTCTACCTGGCCGTTAAGTGCTAATCCCTGCAAATGCAAACTAGGTGTTTATCAGTGCCTATGCTAGAGAATGATGTCTTCTAAAGAAGGTAAACCATTAAGAACCGCAGTCTAAATCCTTATATGGTACACTTTTGGAATGTTAATTATATATTTATTTATGGACAATTAATATCTGTCTGTTTAGCTCTGTATCATTTATTGTATGTCTGTCATCTATCTACACCATTTTTTGTCAGCCTGTCTATGAATTTATTTACAGCATTACTACTGTATACATAAGGAGCACACATTTGAACTCTACTTTGAGCAATTTAGACAAACCTGGAAACCAGTGTAAGTAGTCAGTGAGTCAGTGGAAGTGTACAGACATTCCTATTGTCCAGAAGCCTGTCGGCAGCCCTGATTTACAGACGGTCACATGAAGGCCTGCATACCTTTGACCTGGTGCAGCTGTGCTGCGAGTGGCTCCTGGTGCCTCCACCCTCCTGCAAACAGCGCTGGAACGTGGATATGGAAATTAGATAAGAGCCCTGGAACTAGGTCAGTCCGCGCTGGCTGCTGGTGCACAGGGCCGTACATGAGGAGCGCACGTTTGTCACGGCTGACTTTGCAGCTGGGTAATCTGGCCCGGCTCAGGAAGTGGACAGAGTGCATGTCCCTTTTAAAAAAACGCTTTGGGTTTTTTTTTTTTGTTGTTTTTTTCTTTTCCCCGGGAGTTAAGATCGGGCTGTGAGAGAGGCAGCCAGTGGTGATTTGTGTTGTCCTCCTGTAACCCGGGGAGTGCGGGAATGGGAGGGCAGATGAGCGGGGTTTGGGATGGGAACCTCTCTCTCGAGGGAGCACGTCAGTCTCTGGTTCAGCTGGTTCTCTGTGCCTGGAGCTTTAGCGCTGTGTTGTCAGCCCCAGGACCCAGGGTGCCACACGGACCGTCGCTCATGAATCTTTCAGGCGCGTCTGTATTTTTAGCGGCGGCAGTTATGTAACTGCCACCTGTCATGTGATCCCCTCATGGAGAGGAGAGGGTGGGGGAGGAGAGCTGCACGCTAGCTCAAATAATGCCTTGGAAACACACACACACACACGTACACACGCGCACACACACACACATGTATGCACACGCGTACACACATGCGCACGTATGCACACGTGTACACACGTACACCACGCACACACACACGCCCACACGTATGCACATAAACACGCGCACACACATGTGCACAGGCACAAACGTGTGCACATGCACACACACACATGCACACACACAAACCAGCAGAAGGACTACTGTTACAATCCATCATTTTGAGATGTGAACTTCCCTCATTTTGCTCGTTTGCCGCTGAACATGACAGTGAGTTTGGGCTTGGCAGCATGTGAGGCGCTGACCTTGGTGACACCAGTCCGTGACTTACCCAGGGATTTAGAGAGTTCCACCCTAATGTCTCACAGAGGTACAACACACCCCACTGTGACACTCTTTCCCTGTTATGTAACCCCTCTCTTTTAGTTCACAGCTCTCCCTGCCAGTGCAGAATGCAATAGACCATACTTAGCTCGCTAGGAAAGGAAATTATTAAAGAAACATGTGCACTGTTCTCATAGTCAGGGTTTTCATTTTAAATGCACAAAAAAATGCAGTATCACAATTTATAAAGACAGATCTGGGTGCTTCTGGAGGCAGAGCAAATTATATTACAATATATACCGGCTCCAAACTGTCTGGTGGCCCCCAGATGAGTGACAGAGAGACGTGTATGTCTGCCTGTCATTTCATCAATAATCTGAACCCCTTCTCCACTCAAGTCTGTGCTATAGTTACCTCAGTATGCTTGTCTCATGTTGTAATGTATAGCATTATCCAGATACGAATGAATGCAGATATCAGTACTGAATGTTAGTATGCATTTTAGAATGGAAGAAAATTTGATACCTATTTATGAGCACACTCTTATTTGACAGATATTCAGAATTTAATCCAGTTAAATGTAGTGTTCAGTAGATATAAATAATTGCAAGTAGCCTATTTCAAGATCAAACAAAGTTGCCTGAAGTGAACTTTAGCAATTATAAAGTACAAAATATCTCTCTAGGTCTCTTACATGCTCACTAACTAGTTCCTTTGAGACAGAGACATGATACTACAGCTGTGAACTTTGTGCAAGAAGACAGTTGTGCTGTGCTTGGGAAATAGCACATACAATTTCAGTGAAATGGATTTATATTTTATTAGAAATTTGTTTTGAACAGTTGAATTTGGTTTATTATGTACTATTTTGGATATTTAAATACTGAAAAGTTTTTTGAGATTTTGTATATGGGAAGGGATGCAGGTTTTGCTTTTTTTGTGGTAGGGGTGGCCAAAGTTTTATTTTTAAATAGACCCCAAAATTACCACTAGTTAAACCTGATCACATTTTGGGTCCTGCTCTGTCCCTCAGGCACTCTGGAGCCCCATCTGTCAGCCCTGCTCTGGACGGCCATGTTGGTGTCCCTGGCCATTGTGATCGTCCTGCCCCAACCCCACGGCATCCGGGCGCTGATCGCGTCCACCATCCTCCGCCTAATCTTCTCCGTGGGCCTGGAGCCCACCCTGTTCCTGCTCGGTGCTTTCAATGTGAGTGTGTCAGGCAGGGCTAGGCCCAAGCCCAGACCCCTCCTCCTCCTCCTACATCATCTGGCTACACTTTTGTCAGCCCAAGCAGTTTCCTCTGCCCCTTGTTACTCATGGAGGTTTGGTGTGTAATGCGTCACTGGCACATTCCAGAGACGGGCTGTTACAGCCACTGGCTGAGTCAGTTGAACCTCTGGAGGAATGGCCGATTCAAATGCTCTCACTAGGACTCGTTCTCCAAAGCTCTTCCTTGAGGCCGAAATTTTAAATATTAACAGTAAAGCAGGTGAACACTCTTAGCCATATCATAACACAGTGCTCCCATCCTTCAATGGCTTTAAGACCTGAATTCTGTGTGTGCACTGCCTATGCCTTTAGGCAAGGTCATGTAGATGAATATCCAGCCTGACTATACATATACAGTATCTGATTCTGTCTGTTTGAAACCCTAAAGGTCTGCAATAAGATCATCTTCCTGATGAGTTTTGTGGGGAATCGTGGGACATTTACCAGGGGCTACAAGGCCATGATAATGGACGTGGAGTTCCTTTATCATCTACTCTACCTTATAATCTGCAGCCTGGGAGTCTTTGTCCATGTGTTCTTCTACAGCTTGCTGGTGAGTGCATAGTTGTCAGTTTTCTCAAGTTTCCCCCTCAGGAAAGGAAGAATTGTCTTTCAGACTCGAATTGATTTCAAATATTTGCTAATATTATTTTCAGATAATCACCAAATTTGGCTTAAAGAATGTGTTTTGCATTTGTTTTAAGTCAAAGTTAAGATCATGTTGCCTGAATCCAGCCCATGGAATCGAATGTTTCACTGCTCTTATACTCCATAATGTCTCTGTTCTACTGTAATGTCTTTGAGCTCTTACACCTTTTAATATCTGTCAGGTTTTTGACAATGTCTTGTCTCCCCTCGTCCAGCTCTTTGACCTGGTCTACAGAGAGGAGACTCTGCTAAACGTGATTAAGAGTGTGACGCGTAATGGCCGGTCCATCGTCCTAACCGCAGTGCTGGCGCTCATCCTGGTCTATCTCTTCTCCATTGTGGGATACATCATTTTCAAGGATGACTTCATCCTGGCTGTAGACAGGATACCAAATAAAACCATAGGTAGAGCCTGCCAGGACCCAACCCCAAACCCCCCCCCCCACACACACACACACAAACACACACACACAACCACATGCACATCCGTCTTGCACCTGATTTATCCAATGACACTATATGTTGTCATGATTGTATCTTCTGAGTAATGCATATGGTGTATGAAGGAAGTCTATTCATTTTGCATGGGGGATCTTTCGGGCCTTGCAGTGTACCCCCATGGTACAAACACATAGGCAGTTATATCAGTATTCGGCTATCTCTATCTGCCTGTCAAATCACTACTCAGAATGTTCTCAGAACCTGAACTTGTGGGAAACTGTGATTGTTGAATGTCTCCCTGAGGATCAAAGTCTGCTCATTTCAAAACTAGCGTGGAGAGAGCAGAGATTTCCTAAAAGCATAGAAAAGCAGAGTAAAGCTTTTTTTGATGAGGCCACTCAGTGAAATCACTGATTGCGGCACCATCTAGTCCTATAAGACCCTTTATTAAGTTACATAATTGTTCAAAAACTTGACACCCTAGTTGCTTTTGATATACAGTTCATGGCTATTTAAATCTTTCAAGGAAATGTTGCCTTTTCCTGATGTTCAATTTTTTTGTAGGCAAGTGTGTATATAAAATGCAAAATTTGAATGGAAATTGATGGATAATCTGCACATACATACATGAATCTGGTGGTGATGGGTATATGTTTTCATACATTAGTTATGTTAAGCAAATTGTATTTTATTATTGTATTTTTAATTATTTCTATTTTATTTTGTGTACTTTATTCCATATTAGTGTATTTATTTTCCACCTTTTTACATTGCTTTAATTTCCTGTTGTTGCCTTGGACAGAGGGCGGAGCCAGCATGGTCGGGGACTTCCTGTCAGCTGGAGTGTGTCGGAAGGATAGCGGCGAGAACTGCTCTACAGAGGTTGTGGGGGAAGGTAAGGCTGCTGCGTTGTCATGAGGACTGGGCCTGCCATGTCCCCAGAAGCCCTTAAGTCAGCTCCCCCACCCCAGAGACTGCATGTGCCCCAGGGTAGACCGTGCTGAGCTGTAAATCTGCTGGCGCAGGCTTCATGGAAGTGTGGCCTGTTGGGTAGAAGCACTTCTCAGGCCCCATGCATCTCCAAGAGAAAAGGGGGCGGGGATCAGAGGTCATGGGTTAATATCACTCACATTGTGGCACCACCATACTGTCAAGGTTAAAGGGGATGTTTTTTTTTCTTTGAGTTTATTAATTCTGGCTCACACTAAAGAAACACTGAAATAATGGAATTTACAATTTACAGACATAAACCTGCATGTGTTAGATGCAGCACAAAAACACCACATCATAAAAGGCACAAAACACAGCGGAGATAAATATAACAAAAACAGAGAGTTCTTCTTAATGTAGATTGTTAAAAAGCCTAAAAGCAGTGGGTAGGACTGCTTTTTTAAGTCCTGTTTGTCTTGGCCCGGAAACAAGCAAGTTGTTGCTGTTGTGCAGCACCCTGTTTGTGCATGCTAGTCTGCTCTGTGGGAGCATCTTGTGCAGGGGGTGTTGTGGGTGTGCCATGTCTTCAGCAGTTCTACTGCGGCTTGTTCTCTCATGCTCTGTAGAGAAGGGAGTTTTGGCTGGAGTGAGCTGCCTCTGGAGATAGTTACGGGCCCTTTTTTTCTGGACCACTTTTTCCACCTTTTCTTGTCTTTTATTACACCTCACCAGAAGGACTCCGCTATAGTCCAGACATGGCCTTACCAGGGTAGTTGTAGATGGTGATCAGGTCGTCACAGTGTAGGCCGTGTCTTGCCAGGACAGTCAGGAAGTGGAGTCGTTTTGTGGCTTTCGTCCTTTCTTTGAGGCTCCACGTGCGTATCTCCACTAAGGTCAGAGTCCTGGTGGAAGGCAAGGTACTTTGTTGAGGTCACCAGACGAAGAGGGGGTGGTTGTGGTGGGTTCCTGGTAAAATTCTCAGCTCCTCTGACTTTTCCCATTTTGCAACATATTACTGGATGCAGCCCACTCATCCAGCTGCTTGACCTCCATCTCCATGGATGTGTCGTTGAGGATGTCAGTCTGTGGTATAAAAAAACACTCAAAACAGTTGCTTTGCCATTCTCCGCACCATCTACAGCATATATTTTCTTTGCTGATGATTTTTTCTGTCTCAGACCTTTGTTACTAAAATCCCACCACTCTTTGGGTTTCTGTCCTTCTTTTTTTTATTGAAATCCCCAAGTTTAAAAACAAATTTTGAGTTTTATGAAGACAAGAAACTGTGATGGTGCAGTATATTAGCTATATTCCCATCCCTACAAATGTGAAACTAGAATTGCTTACTTCCTATGCATTTCAAAATAAAAGTCTCAAGGGTCAGTGTGGGTGACCATGACAATTTAAACAATGTCCACTACATGACAGCCAACTGCGAGCCTGGCCTTATTACCTAATTGGTGCCCCACCTCACTAATGCTCCTTTGGCTGAATGGAAGCAAATCCCTGCAACAATGCTCAAACATACAGCATAAGGCCTTCCCAGAAGAGTGGAGGTTGGATGACAGGTATCCACATACTTTTGGCCTTGCAGTGTAGGTACATACATTTATGTACGTGGCAACAAATTACTGCATATCAAAACCATTTGCATGTTACAGTTTGCTATGAATCCCATGAACTGCTATACCTGTAGTCTGCTGTCTACAGCAATGGAGGTGAGGCTGGATGTTTTGCCTGTTATCACAGAGGAGTCGATTGAAGACACTGTGTTTCTGGTGTTTTCCAGCGATGTTCACGCAGCCGTCGGCCATGGTGATCGAGGACAAAGAGCGCACCTGTGACACCCTGCTGATGTGCATCGTCACTGTCCTGAGTCACGGGCTGCGGAGTGGAGGAGGAGTGGGGGATGTCTTGCGCAAGCCGTCCAAGGAGGTGTGTGTGTGTGTGTGTGTGCGTCTGCGTGTGTACGCATATGTGTGTTTGTGGTGGAGGGGAGGGCAGTTGGGGGTAAGGTGCCCAGAGAAGCCGGGTCGAGGACATGCCTGTTTCCTGATCATGTGACATGTCCCCAAAACCAGCAGCTCTCTGTGATGACATTTCAAGTCAAAAGGCTCCTGCGTCCTCATATGTAGCAAAACTGTATTCACAAAACAATCACCTCCCCTGCTGCTCAGGACTAAGAGCTCTCTGCATGGAATACAGCTCTGGCCGAAGATGTGGGGATCCACGTCAACAGAGAGAAATGTTAATGTCATATGTATAAGTATGTACCAAGCACTTGTGGTGAATGCGCATGATTCAGCATTCTGAAACCTGTTATCAGAGGCTAAAATCAGACCCTGTTCAACTCTTTCCGTCAGTGTGTTCACGGTGGGTTTTTTTATCAGAGGGAGCAACAGAATACAAACCCCCCATAAAAGAGCTGCCTACCCATGAATAACACTACAATTGGGCATCACAAAAAGACACAGAAAAATATAAGATCAGTGATATGTGGTTTGAGCATGGTTAGGAATCACTTGTTCGGGGATTGAGCGAGAAGCAAGGCATGCTCTTTCCTCTACTGAACAGATGATAGGGCTTTGTGTTTTATCATCCACTCTTTTGAAAGGAATAGCAGCCTGTGGCAGCAACAGGGGAACTGTGAGGTTCTACACCATCTCTGAAAGCGAGAATAAAAATGAGAACAGTTTTCTGTAATAAGAGATGCATCAGTCACTTCTTGAAACAGATTACTGCAATAAATGTATTAATTTAAAATGCACTGGCTTGGCATTGGGTGGCACCGTGGTGCAGTGGGTAACACTGTGACCTCACAGCCAGAAGGTCCTGGGTTCGAATCTGGCCTTGGCCTTTCTGTGTGGAGTTTGCTTGTTCTCTCTGTGTCCGCGTGGGTTTCCTCTGGGTATGTCGGGTTCCTCCCACAGTCCAAAGACATGCAGGTAGGCTAATTGGAGACCCTAAATTACCCATAGTTATGAGTGTATGATTGATTGGTGTGTGTGCCCTCCAATAGATTGGTGGCCTGTCCAGGGTGTATTCCTGCCTCTCGCCCAATGCACGCTGGGATAGGCTCCAGCACCCCTCGCGACCCTGCTCAGAATAAGCGGGTATAGATAATGAATGGATGGATGGCTTGGAATTGAGAGGGGACTTTTCTTTCCAAACGTGCTGCCTGCTCATCATAGTTCATTATAAAGTTTCCACATGACTGCCTAATGTTAAAACATCAGAGAATGTAAGGTGGTTAGTCTAGACACTGTCTCACCTATGTTGACATTCACCTTGG
The DNA here is from genome assembly GCF_018555375.3 of Anguilla rostrata. Taxonomy (NCBI): domain Eukaryota; kingdom Metazoa; phylum Chordata; class Actinopteri; order Anguilliformes; family Anguillidae; genus Anguilla; species Anguilla rostrata. Next base: position 24,743,506 of record NC_057945.1, read on the forward strand.
CAGGAGCCTCTGTTCGCTGCCAGGGTGATCTATGACCTCCTGTTCTTCTTCATGGTCATCATCATTGTCCTCAACCTGATCTTTGGAGTCATCATTGACACCTTTGCTGACCTCAGGAGCGAGAAGCAGAAGAAAGAGGAGGTCCTCAAAACCACTTGCTTCATCTGTGGTGAGTAGAATCTCTTCAGTCTGTACTGGATGCGTGAGCTGTTTTTGGGGCGGAGTTTCGGGTAGGTCGATGGGTGCGTCCCAAGCATGCAACAGCCGCGTGCAAGCAGTCTGCCAGGCATTGAGTAAGCAGAGGCCAGGTCGTGGGTTATTGCACAGCTGGGCTGCCTTCAGAATAAAGGATGCTTTTTTTGGTAAAGTAAACACTGGCCCCATCTGCACTGGGCCATGACCCCACAACACCCCTTTTCCCCGAAGGCTTAGTCATGGCTGCCGTGGAGGAGTACTTCCTGTTGCTCCTTGCCGCTTGAGTCAACAGCCTCAGATCAGATTCCGCAAGACAGTGCTCCCACTCGGTCTGTTCACATAGCAGTAAGCAGGGCTGCTTTCCATAAATGCATTTCCGATTACTGCTGCTTTGTCTAAGCATTATTTCCATTCTTCAGGACCCTGTTTAGTGTCATGAGGGTACTAGGATTATGGAATACATTCAAGTGTCCTGCCTGGAGAGCTTGTTTTGTGGGCTTCACAACCTACAACCAAAGGTTGTAAAAAGATGAGCCACGAGAACTTCGGCATGTAAAAAACCTCATACATTTATTTATTGCATAGAGCAGAGCAAAAGCTTTGAAGATGTAGTTAAATGTCTAAATTATTTGAAGGACTTCTGGGACATTTGCTGGCGATGTGTCCCACAGCATGACTATCTTTTAATGGAAGATATGATGGTCAATGAGACAAAACCAAAACTACAGGTACTTTAGGATTTGGCTTGTGTTCAGTCATTGTTGCAAAACCTCCATACCTCTTCGGGACGTGGCACAAGTAAGAAAGGTCACCACTTCCCCAAAAACATGTGTGCCTGTGTGTTTGCAGGACTCGAGCGGGACAAGTTTGACAACAAGACGGTCACCTTTGAGGAACACATCAAGGTGGAGCACAATATGTGGCACTACCTGTTCTTTATAGTTCTCGTGAAGGTGAAGGATTCCACCGAGTACACGGGGCCAGAGAGCTACGTCGCCCAGATGATCAGGGTATGCGCATGATCTACAAAACATCCACATCTCGCAAACAGAAATGACCAGAGGGGGGTGAGTGTGTGGAGTAGGGTGGTGTGGCGGGGGGTAATGAGAAGCGGGATTCGGAGGCTGAAAGTTTGGACTAGAAGTTTTGGGAAATGTGTATGAATGAAAGTAGCTCATAGTTCTTTTGCAACATTTGCAACTTTTTTTTTTAAATCTTTGTTTTGTTTTGTCTTTCATTTGGCCTGGGTATGGAGGTTTTCCATCATGGCAGTGTGGGTCTGGAGCCACTGTTGGAATTGCCTCATCACAGGGGTGTTGGCAGATATGCCTGGGTGTTTCTATTCTATTATATCTGATCTTTGAAAAAGTCTGTTTCCTGAGAGTAAAATTAGGTAATGTAGACAAGATGGAAATCATGGGTACGTGCCTGAGTGCACATTGTTGTTTTGCTCTCATGCACATCAGAAATATCTTCCTATGATGACAAGCAGTGCAAAAATGTTGAATCATCCCCTGATTTAATTGGCTAAAAAATGTTCTATCGCTCCAGTGGAGCTGCTCAGTGGCCAACAATTGTGGTTGTACTGGGCAGCTCCCAGGTGTGAATGTGTATGAGTGTGAAGCAGGGCGTTGCTGCAAAAGAGCATCCGTGCTCCGCGAACCTACCCTGGGTAAATAAAGGTTAAATAAAAAATAATAATAAAACCGCTCACATGATGCTGCCCACCAGCCATCTATCTTATAGCAGCCTTAACATGTCAACAGTGATGTGCCAAATTAAGAGGCTGTTATTTTATAAAAATTTCAACCCTTAAACAAAGAACGGACTCTGTGACGTGTAGAGACCAAACATTAGTTTTATATTGTTGGGCCAGTGATTTTTTCTAAATTATACTGTATCTTTTCAAAAAAGTGAGTCTACCAGCTTCTTAAAGACCTGCCATTGTATTATGTGATCTCTGTCTTGTGATGTTGAATTCCTGAGATGTTTTTTCAAGCCTGTCTGGTGTATAAATGGAAATGAGAGGCAGAGTAGCCCTGGCGTGGAATGTGTTTATCCTAGTTTCAGTCATTCTCAGCACCTTCCTTCCTAGCTGAGCACTGTGGGAAATGGAACATTTGCCTACACACCTGAACCAATGTCCATAAATTTTGTCAGAACAGAATCCATACCCACATTCAAGGGCATGCTTGGGTATTTTCCTGAAAGTATTTAATAATTATTCACTCCAGACACTATCAACCTAAAAAATGTTTTTGTTTGATTTGAGGTTGGTTCCTATGGGTATTTACTTAGAATAATTTGATTTGATTATTTACATATTTGGTCACTAGTAGAAGACTGTCACTAAGAGATTATTTGGATCAATTTGTTAATTAACAAAAATAATATAATTGTATTCCTTTCTTTCAAATCCATGTTCTTGGAGGGCCTTTTATTAGGTTTATTCATATTAAAAGTGAATGAATGTAGATCTCTTTTCTGTTTCTGACAGAGTTGAAGTTTCATATAGTGCTTTTGGGAAAAAAATTCATCAGCATTTGATTGTTATAATATGAAAATAAGTAATACCCACACACCTTTTAACTTGCTCCGAAAACCGATTTAATGGCTACTTAAAAGCTGGCTAAGACCATTGTAGGTTGAAATATTGAGACCATTAGATTTGCTTTGGGAGCACATAACGCTGAATGGGGAGTTCTTCTTTCCTTATTAATCTTACCTCATACCCCCGCACCTGTGAACTCACAGAATATTGAAATATGAAATGATTAAATACTGACTTCAAAATGTTAATATTTGTGCTCCGTAAATAGCTTTTCCAAGCGTGGCTACTTTTGTGAAGCAGCTGTCCAGTTGATGGGAGACCGTGTATCTCATCGGTGGGCGCCGTTCTGATTGATGGCAATGTGATTTTTTCCGGGTCACGTGCGACTTGCCCCCACTCTAATTGTGGGGCGCCATGGAGTCGTGTGAGGAGTCACCTGATAGCAGCTAATCCTCCCTGACCTGACAGTCTGGGGGTCCTTCAAAGTGTAGCCGGTCATTCCAGGTGAATCCAGCCGAGTGGAGCTCCCACACAGGGTCACAGTGAGCTCCTCTGATTGGATTTCTCTGAGTGACTCCTACACTGAATCAACCCAGACACTACTTCTCACAGTGGTAATAAAGAATGCTAAATGCTAAATTTAGAATAGCTACTAGGTGCCCCATATTACTGTTAAAATGCAATTTAATCATGGTAGATCTTTTGGTAATGTAGTCTTTGTAATTTGACCATGGTCCCCCACATATCAAAAACACAGGTGTTGAAAGTTTTACATCTGTGCAATCTGTAAAATGAAAGCAAAACTCAGGGCTGTCCTTAAATTTGTAATCATCTTCTGATTCAGTTTGCTATAATAAAAAAAGGATAAAAAAAATCCTTTATAAAAGAATTTTCTGGCAGGTCTCAGGGGGATGTAGCTGAATTTGATGAGGTGATGTTGATCTGAGAATTACTGGCATTGTTATCAAATATAAACATCTCTGAAGGGGGGAGGGGCAGGGAGGTGGGTGGAAGAAAATGCTTTGACACAGAGTATTACTGAAAAATGTCAACGTGACTTTAATAGAAGGTGTTGAATTCTAGGCTTTGTGTGAAAACTCACAAGGCCCTTCAAATATAGGGTTTAGCCTTCAGATGAGCTTCTACATGCTGGTAATTGAGTTAATGACATTGAAACTTGCTGTAGATCAAACTGGGTGACCTTGCTTCCCCATTACCTTACAGTTTTTATTTTGAGCCATGTATTTAGCCTGAGCATGAATTGATAGTTTTAGTGCTGCAGGAGTGTAGTATTGCAGTAGGGACTGGCAGAGTCTATGTGGTGGAGCAGTGTTGAAGTGCGGTATAGCAGTGTTGGGTTGGAGAGCAGCTGTGTCAATATGGTACAGCAGTTTTGGGGTGGAGAGCAGCTGAGTCAATTTGATACAGCAGTGTTGGGTTGGAGAGCAGCTGTGTCACTGAGGTACAGCAGTGTTGGGTAGGAGAGCAGCTGTGTCACTGAGGTACAACAGTGTTGGGATGGAGAACAGCAGCGAGTATTTGGTAGAGCGGTCTTTGGGTGTTAAGCGAATGGTGAGATGACAGTAATATCACAGCTGTGTCATTTGATGTGTGGACGTGCCGGGGAGATAAATACAGACCCTGCAACTCGCTGCCTTCAGGAAGTGGCCTGCACGCCTCTTCTCAGAATGAGTATCTGTGGTTCCCCTGTTGGGTCGGAGAGTACCAGTAAAGCCCCCAGGCAGACAGAGGGTCCACCCTCATGTCTGAGATTGCAGTGCCTGGGCATGGAGAAACACTGTAATGTTGTGCGGATGGGAAAAGTCTTGCTAGAGGCCAGGTCAAGACGGTTCACACCGGTATGTGGCTGGCCTGTGTTGAGGGGGCTGGCGCACTCTCCTGACCCACTGCCGCACCAGTATTCTGTCCCACACACTTAGACCCAGTGCTTTTAGCAGGATATGTCATTAAACGTCTACCTTTATGACTGTACTACCAAGAGTTCGACTGAGGAAGGAAATAAAGGTTTCATTTATGTAAAGTGGGCAAACATATACTGATAATTTAGTTAGCTTCTCTGCATTTCTCTTAACAATTGCTTTGTTAGACATGATAAATCTATTATATTTAATGAAGGCATCTGGTGAAAATCAGAGATGCTGGTGTCTGGTAAACTAGAGTTTGCTTGGTAGATATGCATTATCAAGAGTGATTTAATTAGTGAAAGTGATTCAGTTTAGACTCCATGAATAACTGGCCTTATACCAAGCCCTTTCATGTTCACCAGGATCAGAGACTAGGGACCCCACTGTTATTCAGGCCCACCTGCTCTAATGATTTAACTCAACTGCTGCGATGATTTAACCCAACTGATCCATTCTTTATTAGCAATGGTGAACTGTGTGGAAAATCGTTTCACCTGTCATGTGACCGACTCATTTAATTATTTTCAGAGAATGTGTCTGAGATCAGTTTCTTAACTGGGACCGAGACAAAGAGGGATTCATCCATGTGAATGACATAAATGAAAGAGGCATTGAACTGCCAACTGGGGCAATAGTGCATGTGATGTCATAATGAGTTCATTAGTTTTTTTTTTTAACTAAAAGCAAAATACCATCACCGCAAACAAATTACTATTCTCTAAATATATTTCTGCAATATTTTTGTATTATTCATGTTGGTGCAATGCAATTTCAGTGTAAATGCAATTAAAACTAGGGATTATAAAGATTACGAATGTCAGCTGTATCAAAAACAAATTTAACAAAATCACTGCTAAGCTCAAAATAAAGGAGGCACTACTTTTCTACAGTGTAACATATTGGAGTCATCAGAATATTATTATTATTATTATTATTATTATTATTATTACTGGGTTGTTCTTTCTGGGTTTTTCTTTCTTTCTTTTTTTTGCCAGTTTGGGCAGATAGTACTTGATAGACCCATTCTGATTTTGTGCCACACATAGAGGATGTAAAGTCTATTAGAATGACATCTGTGCTGTCCCCCTGTGAGCAAGCCAGAGGTGTCGGCAGCAGAGATGTCCCTTGGAGATGCACCTTCCCCAATAGTGCTCTTATTTTTAGTAACACAACAACCTTGCTTTGACATTTTCCACATCCTCTACAACGTCTGTTAGTTGGGCAGATGCCCTCGTCCATGTTACCCTGGATAGTAAACTTTTTTTTTTTTTTCTTTAACATATTGTTTCTTTGAACTACTCGGTAGTTTCAAAAATAAGGCAAAATGAAACAAAACTCAGAACAAGAGCTAACCTTTTTTTCCTAAACTATGGCCTAATTAATTTTATTGTGAATTGACCAGTCTGAAGTATCTGACTCAAGGTTAACAGTACAGATGTCAGAATCTCTCAAGGGGTTGCTTCTGGAGCAGCAACATATATATCAAAGAAACAATAGTTAACTTTTTTATTATTACATATCTTCTTTTGTGAATCTTGTGGGACAGGAGCACAATCTGGACTGGTTTCCTCGAATGCGGGCCATGTCTCTGGTCAGTATGGATGGTGAGGGTGAGCAGAACGAAATCCGGAGCCTGCAGGAGAAGCTGGAGTCCACCATGAAGCTGGTGTCCAACCTCTCGGGCCAGCTGACTGAACTCAAGGAGCAGGTGAGGCTCGCTGCTTTTTTCCTTGTCTTCGTCTGGACACGGCATGTGACCGAACATATGCCTGTGCTTTGATACATGTTCTTCTGAAACTGTGGTGATTTTTCATTAGATTCAAAGGTTTTGTCATCGTAGCATTCAAGTAGTGTGCTAAAAATGCTTCGGACTGCTTTTCGGAGGTGGATAATCAAAAGCAGACGAGGAGGAGGCATGTGTCGTGTCGTCACCTCCGTCTCACCAGTGCCCCTGTGGGTTCATTTCAACCGGTTCTGTGCACGTCATGAATAATAATGAAATGTGTTGACCTAGAATGAATCAGCGCTTGGTGTCACCATAGGAAAGATTTCCCAGAGCTGCGGCATTATTGGTTTTCCGTCAAAATGGCTAAAAGCAGTACGGCTAAAGTACGCTGTGACAGGAGCAGCTCACCGCAGAGTCAAGAAATGATTACCGTCAATTAAGCAGAATGGCAATTTATGTGTGCAAACGCGGATGGAAAGACCTCTGGTCTGACAAGAAGTGCCATTTTTGGAAACAAGGTAGAGGAAGTGTGGGTAGAGGTGAGGCAGGGGCAAAATGAGAAGTGTCTAAGAGGAACTTTAGGACCAGACAGAGGGAAACTGATGCTGTGAAGCTGAAAGAACATGTCTAGTCTCTGGAAAAGATAACATTTTTTTTAAATCTCATTTACTTTCACAATGCATCAACTGAATTGGGGGGAAGGCCCAAAATTCTTGGTGCTTGTGCCAATTCTGTTTTTTTAACTACAAGGTCAAACTCCAAAGAAGTGGGATTACGTGGGTCAGAGTTTTCCGCCACATGTCCATTATTATTATTATTATTATTATTATTATTGTTATTGTTATTATTATTATTATTGTTATTATTATTATTCAGGTATGAATGTTATTTATACTATTATAGTTTGATATTGCATGTTCTGTTTAGAAGGTCAGACACTGTACTCAGTATGCAGTGCACTGGTAACCTATATTTATAGTAAAAACTGTTAGAGTGGTTATTTGTTCTAGATGATGGATTCTGATTTGCTAACCTGTAAGTCTCAGTCTAAACTTACTTTGTACTTAGCACACTCACTTAAAGCAGTGTAGGCAGAAGGTATGCTAATGTCTCCCCTCATTTGTAGTTAAAGATCAAAGAACATTACGTCTTCAGTCAGCTTTCATTAGCATGGGAACCCAAAAGCCTAAGGTCAAATTCCTCCTTGATAAAGACCTTGTATATACACGGTTGATGTTGCTTATTGTGTAAAACCAAGGGCATGCTTGGTCATTGCCTTGCCTCTTGATCTCATTAGAAAGAACTTGAGTTAATGAAATTAACGTATAACTAACTCAATGAGCGTGTGTCCTGCACAAATGTATTTCCGGTGTCATCACCACCCTTTGTGGTGTTTTTATTTTATTTGGCTTTCATTAAACTTTCATTCATGTTTCGGTTGATTCTGCCCAGTCATTTGTGTCAGAATGGGGTCACTTTCTGAATCTGCAGGAGGGAGACCGATCAGTCTTTTATTCCTGCTTGGCTAGTCTACACTTCTCTCTCAGAATCCAAAATCCTTGTTAGTCCTGCTGTGGAACTCCTTCATCATCACTTTCGCTGTCCTGAAGTCAGTGATTTGCTTCAGAGGCTTCAGAATTTACCAAATTTCAACCTCCCTTTCTGTCAGCTGAACAGAAATGGGACATGGCTAAAAATACATTTTTTTAAATTATACCTTTCTCCACATGTAATGTTTTTCTGATTTGTATGTCATATTCTTGTGTTTTGTAACATTTTTTTACGGGGGGTATAGCAGATGCCCATGCGTTTGCCCTGTGAGCCAATCCCCTTCCATCTTGTGCCTCCTTCCAGATGACAGAGCAGAGAAAACAGAAACAGCGCATCGGACTCCTGGGCCACCCTCCGCACATGAATGTCAACCCCCAGCAGCCTGCCTGAAGGCCCTCATCCTGACACCCCCCCACGCCCACTGGAGAGCCGGATCCGGGAGGAGCTGCTGCTTCGCATAGGAGTCCAAGCATTTCAAATGCTGAGCGTGTCAGTGCGTAGTGTACCAGTAGAAGCAGAAGTATTTTGTAACAAAAAAAAAGAAAAACAGTTAGCCATATAAAAGTTTAGACGCCTAGATATGAGCCATCCTTTTGTCCACAACCCCCTCTTCCATAACCTTTTCCCCACACTGTCCAGTTGGGATTGGTGCCAAATGTTTTCTATAAAAATGAAAGTAAACCCCAATCACATGGCCTTTACTGGGTGAACTTGAAGCACAGCTGAGCTGCACCATGCAGAGGAATGCAACAAACCCTGGAGCTCGACAAGAGGCCTGCCGAAAGAAAGTCTTTTTGTATTTACAACCGGTAGAGTGAGCAGTATTTAATGTCTTATTTTTGTATTATGTGCAATATGAATACTTTGATATGCAGCCACTGTCAGTGTGTGTGACCTGTAAATTGTCCTCAAAGGGAACATATTCATTTTCTGAAAGAGGGATTGTCTTTGTTTGTCTTTTGGGATTGTCTTTGTTTCTTGTTTTTGAAAATCCTTTGGAGAAAAAAATATTAAATCTGAAATCTGTTGTTAGAGATTTCATGTAGGAGAAATTTCAGTTAGGATAGCAGTTGGACCAAGTCAACATTGCTTGTATGGACCTTTTTAGTTTTATTTATTTTATTTCATTCAAAGTATATATTTAAGTTATATTTAAGTTATTCACAGGGCGCTTAATAGGAATTGTATATTTATCTGGAAGCAACATATAAGTTCCTGTGTTCTTCTGAAAATAACACATCTGACAAGTGTTTGCACCATTTATATGTCTGTATTATAAATGTCTTTTATGATATCTACATTCATACAATCTGTTGGAAATTAATGTTTTAGAGCAGTTGCTTTTGGGGTAGGCTTATAATGTTCATTTAAAGCTGTGGGGGCTGTGATAGATTTTTCAATTTAGTTTATTCTGAATTGCAGGCTCTTACAGTAAAGTTTCTGTAATCACCATTTATGGATTATATTGCTCTTTTTTGTGAATGACACCTATCCCTGGCGCCTGTTTTTGGTATTAGGACTTGTTGTTAGGAGTGCACTGACAGTTCTACCTGTGAAAAATACATTGTCTTTTTTTACACCACTCAAAAAAAAACGACATTGCTTTCTCAATTATGTGAACTGAAAACATTTCTTTTTGTACACGTCTGTTGTTTTCTTTGTATAGGGGCCTCCATTTATAGAAATAAATAGAATTTTACACCAGTGTTACTGAAAAATCGATCTTTGTAGAGTACCAATATGAGAGGGCAGAATGCTGTTGGAATTGTAAATTCATTCAAAGCTATTTAATAAAATATATATGAGTCTCATTCACATTGACAAGCGGTAACTGTTGTTTTTATTGGTATTCACTAATACTGCAGCAAGCCATGAAACCTGAGACACGATTGCCACGCTAACACAGAAAAACCTCAATTTAACAGACGTACTTACTGTCTTGACTACAAACTAGTTCCTCCAAGGCAGACTGATTCAATTATAACATTAAACACAAGACACAAGCACAAGCCATACAGAAAGTGCATTTGAGCATTTTTGAAAGCACTGAGAAAAATCTGCATGGTTATAGTCCTCAAACTAGCTTCAGCATTTCATTTGGTCAATTAGCAGAGCAAAACAATGACTTTCCTTAAAGATGTTTTCTGCCTCGTACAAAACAGCATTACACAGTTTTATGATGCATATGTGCAATAAATTATTTTGAGTCAATGATGGCTTCAGTTTGCAGTGGGACTTGAGAGTTGTGTGTTGTCACACTTAAAACCTCCAGCCCTTCATATTTCTCCTGGCATCCTGTTACTGTATGCTATAGTTTAACTCTATAGCTTATAGTTACTCTTTGTTTGTTCATGAAAAAATTAAGTCCTCAATATGATGTAGGCTTAAATGTTTATATCTGGTGTGACTTGACTGCCATTGTAGCGATTGGTTTCCTCTTTGGTTTCAAGAATGACTCTCAAAAGCACTCAGAACTGGAGTCACATACTGTAAGGCTTAAACCCTGTCTAGATCTATGATTCGCCCTCATCTGGTGTTTAATATAACGGGGCTATGTGTAGTCAGGTTGCATTAGTCTCATATGGAAAACGTAACCTCTGTGGCTCTGGTCCTCCTCTATTTCCCTTCTGGTTCTGACCCCTCCACTGAGCATTCTCCTGTCCCAGGCCATCCAACCCCTGAATGGGAAACTGGTCAGGGGAGTACACTGTGTTATGACCACAGAGGGACCAGACTTTAACAGAACAGCTTCAACAGCATCTTCACTTGGTTATTATGCATTGTTAAGCAACTGGAATTTTGAGGTGTGAACTTTAGCCATGATCTTTTGCTAATGGTTGGTTTTGGTTAACAGAGCACTGAAATAACTAACATGCAGGCATGAGCAGCGTTTTCCAAAACTGCTTTTGTTTGAGAGCATCCCCCACACAATACAGAAGGAACTATGTCCCTCCTCCGATCCAGTAGGTTGATATGTTTCATTATGATGGTAGGAAGTGAGAAAGCCAGAGTCTATTTCAGAATTCTCTCTGAAATCCCCTGGCTCGGTCTGACACTGCTGTGACTCGCGTGGCACGCTGAGTGACATCAAAAGGACCACACTGCTTCATGGGCCATGAGCCTGGAGAACATAGCGGGGAGATTCTCAGATGTAGGCTACAGGACACAGTACAAGCACCTTGTTTACTGCAGGGAGGGCAATGTCTGAGTTTGGCTAGGCTACTACATTACACTTTTGAGAGATTGAATGCCTGATTTTCAGACTGACTTAGTTGCAGGGAAATTTTCATTAAATTGTTCGCAGCAATTAGTGTTCTTACTAGTGAGGGCATCTTTTTACCACTGTTTCTATGAATCCCAGCATGCGAGACATTTGTGACACAAGTCTGTGGTCACAGCTGCTTGCATCCCTGGTGAGGAAATGTGTTCTTGAATCTTCTGTCAAACTATGCCTGAAACTCAAATTTTGCCCATCCTGAATAGTGCTGAGAGCTGACCACAGTTTATTTGTATACCTCGCACACACTCGTTCAGGATTTACTGGCACAAGAGTCAGGGCTGTGACATGCTATCCATGCACATCTATGGGCTCTTTCACTCTTTGGTATTTCACATTTCTCCCATTTGACACAAAGAAAATTCCAAATGGCATGCAGTTTGTTTATCCCCTTCCACCCTGGCCCTCCTGTCAATCCAGTTCTGTGCTCTTCTGACCAAATCATTATTTTAAATTTCCAGCTTCATTTCTTGTTGCCTTTCGGAAAATATTAGTAACCATTATTTTTTGTCTTCTGTTTGACAAACATTCACGAGTTGTTTTATTTTGTTGAACAATAAAATCTTAACCTCAAGCAGTTCAGCAATATATATCTGTTTCATTTCTTGCTGTAGACCTTAATAATTATACAAGCACTTACACAACAGCCACCTCACAGTGTTAGCACAGTAATGTGGAACGTCAGGAATGCCACAATGAATGACTAATTAATTAATTAATTAATATAGAAATATATAAGTGTAATTAATTAAGTTAATAAAGTTAAGTAATTTTTTCCTTAATTATTTTAAATTAATTTTCTGATTTATTTCCACATTAATTTATTTCAATATATACAGTATATATATTTCTTTATTTTCTTTTTTGTTGAATACATGTATCCATACATGTATTCATACATTTTTTTCACAATTTATTGTCATATATATTTTAACATTTATTTATTAATATATATTCTACAATCTGCCGATCATTTGCTTTTGTCTAAACACCAAGTTCGACGTTCCAACCTTCCATGTGTTCAGAACTAGAGTTTCTCAGGGTGATTTCAAATGCGTGATTTCAAATGCTTTAATGGAGAAGTCCATTTCTTACATATTGAAAGAAACGGAAGACAGATCGGATGTCGTTGCCACTCTACCACTACATACCAGATGGCAGACGTAAATTTACACAAATAGTAAAAATAATTGTGCAATAAAGACACTGTAACTGATAAAAATCTGTTTTGCAAATCTCAACATTACAGAATAGGAGAGGTAACAGGGAGCAGTTCAGTTAGATATGTTGTGGCCACAAGATATAAGACGGAGGCTGACCATCAACCTGTTTCGCCATTTCTCTCAGTATCTGAGAAATGGACTTCTCCATTTAAGTACTTGCTCACGTTGAGAAATGCTGTCGAAAGCTCTGAACACATAAAAGTTTGGAACGACAGACTTAGTGGGTGGACCAAAGGAAATTGACTGACAGATTATGCTCGTCAAGAAAAGCAGAAATAAATACAGAAATATATACAGAAATAAATAAATAATAATTCAAAAATATATGTAACAAAAGTAATATATGAAAATAAATAGAAAAATGTATCCAGAAATAAATGAATAAATAAATGTGAAATAAATCTGAAAAGTAATTTTAAAAATCAAGACAAAATATAAAGTAATAAATTAATTGAATTTATGTTTCTATATTAATTAACAGATTAGTTTATTAATTTATTTTTTGATTATTTATATATTTATATTGATTCATTTTTATATTTCCACATTTATTTTATTTATTTGTTTTTATTCAATTATCAACGTGGCACTCTTGGTGTTCAATACAGAGGATGTGGACAAAACAAAGTTAATATAAAACCTTTACTCTTTTATCATTTCAGTAGCTAGTACACCTGGATTAGCATGCTGTTTATTGTGCAATGATTCCCTAAGAAATAACAGCTTTAAAGGTATTACTATGCTGGATTTTGTTCCTGTGTTTACAATAAAAAACATCTCCTCCATTCTCAACCTCACCTACACCCCCAAGATGACAAGACTCACGCACCAACAAAATAATTAGCTTGATATTTTACTCTGGCTAGCCATGTTGGTAGCTTCGTAACATTGTATTGCAGACTGCTGGAATAATATCTCCTTCAAAAATACAGTTGCATTCATACCAGTGAGGCAGTCACAAGTATGCCAAAATGCTCAGGTGCCATATCCGATAGCAAGAACTCCCACTTTGCTGTCATGCGCAGCAAAGTTCCAGGGCAACTAGTTTTAGCTTAATGGTGATAGAACTGACCTACACCAGCCACTGCTAGCACAGCACCAGCGGGTTTCAGTCTGCTCTAGCCTGCCTGGAAGCATGGCAAGATTCTGTAACATAATCATTCTTATTCACAAACACATGATTTCATTGTTGCTTTTATTTTAATATTATTTTATTTTTTTGCATCTTTACACAGTCTTACATGGCTTCGCCTAGCTACTGCAGTAAAGTTGTATGCCTCTCCTGTGGCGCACCTCAAAAATACAGGAAGGCAAGCAAGGACTGGGCAGAAGTGAGCACAGACACAGATCATAGCAATGGTTGAGCAAGGTTGTTTCATAATATTTGAAAATAATGGAAATCCTGCTTAACATGCCCATTATGAAGCTCAGACTGTAGATCTCTAGAATGAGATGCTAAAGGTACTCTAGTATGAGCACTGATAATAAATGAGAGATTAGAGATCCACTGGGGATTGAACCCAGGACCTTCTGCATGTAAAGCAGATGTGATAACCATTACACAATGGAATCCCAGTGTACAGTGAAAAGTAAACAATCACAGAGTTGTGCATATTGAACTCTTTTTGCAGGTGTATGGGAGGGTGATTATTAGGATGGCAGGTATGCCATCCTGCCAAGTTACAGTTTGGTGGGGTGACATGCCTCATACCTATACAGCACTGAGAGTTTGCCACATTTCAGAGTTCCCAACAGAAATAAGATTACATTACATTTACTTGGCAGATGCTTTTATCCAAAGCGACATACAATAAGTGCATACTGAAGATCATTGGAACAACTACAAACCACAGGTCCAATAAAAAAACCCAGGGGACATGTGTGCCAAATTTCATGCTTTTATGAAGTCCCTTGGGTGCCTTTTGAGTCAACTGCCAACTGTTTAGGTGGCCATTTTGAATTTATTCAACAATTCACGTCCTGTTTAAGATTTTTTTGGGAACCCCTTCTAGGACTTAGGATCACCCAAGGGACATGTGTACCAAATTTCATGCTTCTGTCTGCCGTGTAACGACTTTTTGCATAATTCCCCCTACTATAAGGTACAATACTCATTTAACCGTTATTCATAGTCATGGACACATTAAATGTCCAGTTCACACAATAAACATTACTTGAAGTTACTTGAAACTATTTAGGAATCATTGGGCAGCATTGCTTTGGAATACAGCTTGTTTAATTTGTGTGAGCTAAGACAGCCAATATTGTTTCATGTAATTTGGCATAATTTTGATATCAATATTTTTAGTGGCAGGCCTAGATTTGAATAAATGACATATAGACAGTGCTTCCTATGTGTGAGTAACATGGCATTTTTGTACATTGAAAACGTGTTTTTTATTAGATTTAATATTAATACACGTTAATTGACTCGGGGCCTGGGGCCTGTGGTTTCCTTTTAAACAGCAGCTAATTAAAGCCTTCCGAACAAAGTGCATTGACTCATAGGTAATTAACAACTTAAATAAACCACTGGTGTTAAAACACAAAAAATCCAGCACACACTGTGGCCCTCCAGGACAAAATTCTGATACCCGCGCTTTACACGTTGCATACGGATTTTCAGTGTGTGGTAATATTTATTAATAAGTGCACCATGGGTACCGTCTTGAATACCTTAAATGTTTTTAATACTAATGTGTTTTGTAGTTTTCATCTAAGAAAATGCAAATTCAATTCGCATTTTATTGACTCAATAATAGCCTATTAATGTAATCATTTCATTCATTTGCCATCATCAAATCCCAGGGGACTTTCCTGTGCAGTCTTCCCATGTACCAAACGGTTAAATATATTCACTACCTGTCGCGCAACCGGTGATTCAGTTCTCCTGACGCGCCTTGCCAGTTGCTACAGGCAGTTCTAATACAAATCCAGCGAGCTCACGTTAATTGCAAGTAGTGGCCATGCGACTGTGCACAGCCTGTGCTAGGCATGGAGGTCTAAACATTCGGCACTCCCGGTGGTAATGAGTGGCTGACGTCAAGAGCGGTGATCTAGTCCTCCGCGCTCAGCCATGAGGAGATCAACGTGACTGTTGCACCAGACCATCCGAGCCGAGAACAGGAGGCACATTGCCCAACAGGTGCACGCGGATAGGCAAATGGTCTAGCAGAATACAGAATCGTGTCAAGCGTTACAGTTGATTTACAAGCAACACAAACATATACCAACACAAACATATACCAGAGTTTAAAATGCACACCTAGTGTGGACAATGTTAATAATTCGCATGTTTGCCACAGATCTACTGGTGCAATAAGATAAACTTTAAATATTGTGTGTGGTATATATGTATATCGATTAAGAGGTCTCCGCTTCTTGTATGCTATATGCAGCATGACTTATAAAATACTATTTACTGCTGCCGCAGGAGCGTAGACTACCGTTTCGTATGCTTTTCTTTAAAATCTCATTAATCTAAATCGAGTATAACTGCAGCCATGACCTCTTAGCTATGGGTAAAGCTGCTTACAAAATTGCGAATACGTAGGGTAACACATCTAGTGTTTTTTTCAAGAACGGTCACTTTTAAATGTATCTTCTTATTAATAATTTGCAGTCGCTACAGAAATGGTCGATTTTAATTAGCGTCGGATACGATGGCTAATTTAGAGCCTTCCTAACAAACTATCGGAAGTTATGGACTGTTCATTCGAAAATATCAATGTTCATTTTCACTAAAGTAAGGAAAGTGAAGACTCATGGAATTCAAAAATCGAATGTGTATTTATCGCATATATCAACTAAAATAGCTTATTCTATAATATCTGCGTCATACAGTTGCAAAAACAAACAAACAAAAAGAACATTTGGCGAAGGAGAGGGACGCCTGTTTTATGTTAAGAGAAAGTCTCTCCCACTTTCTATAGTAAACACGGTCGACGTGCACGTTCAGCCCCGGGTTGTTCTAGCCCACTAGTAGTCGGGGTAAAGCATGGTGTTACACGGGACAGGACGGCTGCAATGACTAGGAGGAACGTTCTCGTGCGGATTCTCCTTAGCGAGAGAAAATGGGCTGGTCTCAGTTCAGCTGAAAGCGCTGTCCAACACGTGAGGCTCATGTGACGGAGGTAGGTCAGTTTCTGAGCGAGAGACGTGTCTGTAGTCACAGGGTTTATTTAACACGTAGCGCAATCCACCCACACTCATACACTTAACCAGGGCTGCAGCTTCAGGACTACAGCCGACCACTCTTGGATGGCAGTGTAGCAACATCGTCTGGTATCGAACTATTCCAGAAAGCCAACATCAAGGGAAATAACAGTAAATCAAACACCTAAACGATTTATATAAATAAACAGACAGACCTACGGTGGAAACAAAACGCTATTCACAGGACTTTTGGCCAAGAACTGTAGATCAACTACGAGAATATTGTTTTGTATACGGTAGAATAAGTGGGAAAAATAAAGTAGATTTTATTGTGTATTTTTGGGTTTCACAAAGAAACTAAATGGAAAGGATTACAAGTGCGCAGCCACCACCTTGTATGGCAAAGCACTCATCGCTGGAGATCGCTGACATGCAAGGGTAAGTCAAAACGAATTAAATTTGCTATGAAAATGTGCGCCTCTGTTTCTGCACCACTGCACCCATAACAGTGTTGTGATAATGCTAATACGAACAAAACTGTGACAGTTTCTAATTGTCATTTTTCTTGTACAGAATGGATTTCTCTATGTACGTGTATAAACCTAGACGGGGCATGAAACGCGGGGAAGACAGTAAGGTACGGAAATTGTCTTTTTATTTATTGTATTTTTTTTTTTTTCATTTTACGTCATTGGGAAAATGTGTATAGTTACACTTTTACACTTTGTATAACCCTCATTAAATCAGTGCAAGTATATTAAACTCAAATATTTGCTGTTTTAAAAATGAACGATAGACAACTGAGTGGAGATTAAACACAAATTATCACTATAGTGTCTTAACCTGGTCAATTTTAATAAAGTATTTTTTTGATGTGAAACCTTACTTGTTGCATTGAATTTACAGGAAACGTACAAGTTACCCCACCGGTTAATTGAAAAGAAAAGACGTGACCGAATAAACGAGTGCATTGCTCAACTGAAGGATTTACTGCCGGAGCACCTTAAACTTACAGTAAGTTTGGAATCAACTCAACATATTCGCAGGAAAAAAAAAAGATCTAAAGCGCCATCTGGTTGTTCATTTAGAGTAGTCTTCGCATGTTCAGCAAGTGCGTGCACCTCTCTACGGGAATTTTCGTGATATTGCAGGGAAATGTAGAAATGTTTTTCCGTCGTTCGAGGAAAACATTTGTTGCTGCATGTTTATGAACTGAAAAATTAATATATTCATGCTATATATAGACGCATAGCAATTTTTAAAAGTACCGATATTTGCAAATATGTGTGCATACATTGATCAATAAGAGTATAATTATGTTTGGTAATGAATTATTTGGTGGGAAAGTATTTGAATAGCAGTTTGTGCTTGTGTGGCTGAACTGCCGCCCCCGCCTCTATCGCATTTGTCCTCCGCTTGCTGTGCTGGTTACATAAGAGATCTACGTGCTTATCGGAGATCCTCCTGTTTTAGACGCTGGGCCATTTGGAGAAAGCAGTGGTGTTGGAGCTTACCCTCAAACACGTGAAAGCCCTGACCAGCCTCCTGGAACAACAGCAGCAGAAAATCATGGCATTGCAGAATGGCATGCAAATCAGTGAGTGAAACATCAAGCTCTTTGGGACACAACTTGCAGTAGTTTCACCTGCAGCTGCATGCCCAGTACCTGATATGCTACCATTGTTTCTCTATGTATATCACATTTTGTGAAAGGATAATGAGAACGGTTTTTAATTGCATTGTGCAACAATTTTTTCCCCCACAAACTAAACATCCATCAACACTGTTCAAATATATAGAGTAATTTTAAATGAAATGCTTCCTTAAACACTTTTCTGGAACATCTGTTAATTGAAGGCAGTATTTTCATTCCTTCACTGTTATTAAAGTGCTATTTTGCTTCTGACAGGTGAGCAGCCCCCTTCCAGCTCCAGTGCCAGTGAGGAGATGTTTCGCTCAGGGTTTCACATGTGTGCCAAGGAGGTCCTTCAGTTTTTGGCCAATCAGGAGAGTGGAAGAGACCTGACACCCTCCCACATGATCAGTCATCTACACAAGGTGGCAACGGAGCTGCTACAGGGTGTACCCAGCCCCTATGTAGAAGAGCCCGCCCACAAAGCACTGGAGCGCAAGGAGAAGCCTGCCGGGCCACTGCCCAAGGGTGCAGAGGTCCGTGGCAAGAACTGTGTTCCTGTGATCCAGAGGACCTTCCCTCAGGGCGGGGAGCAGAGCGGCAGCGACACGGACACCGACAGCGGCTACGGCGGTGAGCTGGAGAAACGGGACTCCAAAGCCCCTCGGCAGGGTTACTTCGCCAAGGAGGGCGGGTTCAATTATGTGCTGTCAGAGAGGGTGGCAGATGACATCAAGCAAGAGGATGATGAACCGCGAGCCAAACGTCAGAGAGCCGAGTCCTCGGAGGATGAGGCCCTCTCTGGCGGGGAGATAATGGGCGGTGCCAGCAGCTACATGAGCTTCTCTCCCCACCAGCCCCCTCTCTGTATGCCCTTCTACCTCATCCCACCTGCTGCTGCTGCCTACCTCCCCATGCTGGAGAAGTGCTGGTACCCAGGGGGTCTGCCAGTCTTATACCCTGGAATGAGTGCTTCTGCCGCTGGCATGTCTCCAGAGAAGCACCCCTCGTCCCTTGTGATGTCCCCCAGAGTGGGGTCCCCTGTACCCACCTCCCAGTCCCCCATGGACTCACCAGCCCTGCTCCAGGCTTTAAAGCAAGTCCCCCCCTTGAACTTGGAAACCAAAGACTGAGGACATTTTGGGGAGCCCCGCGCTTTGAAAGTGGGTGCTGTTGAGAAGGCAGAAGAAGAGAGGAGAACGGGAGGAGCCCCTCCCTCAAACAGTAGCAGCGGTAGCCCCCCCTTTCACCACCCAACAAGCCAATCCCCCATGACCCATACCTTCCCCTATTAGAGCACGCAGCCATGCAGCCACCCCTCTCACATCCTGCCACTACCCCAGCACTCAGAGTGGGGAAGGCTTGGAGGAGGCTGAGAGAGAGAGAGCCTGCTGCATTGCTCTGCGACACACTGTGAAGATGGTAAATATGAGGACTATTAAAGTGCACTGTGGTTAAGAGTGGGAGATAGCTCCGCTGCTCCTGTGCTGAATGTCAGTGTAATTCCTCTGAATGTGATTCGCAGACAGCCCCCAATGATCAGGACCTGCCCTCTGCACACACATACCTTGGTTGAATGTAGAAAAAGACAGAAAAATACCCAGTAGATGCTGCCTCTGAAGATTCTACATGCTGTAGAGCAGTGACAGAAGGGTCTACACCTCTTTCATCTGTAGCTGCTGGAAATGGAACTACTGTCCCTTTTGACCAGTTCACACCAAATAACCAGTGACATTCTCCCAGCATTTGCTATGTGTCTGGGTTGACCAGAACCATCCCAAATGACATATTCCCCATCCCATCCCATGAAGCTCCCCCACTCCCCCAAAAACATTTTCATTTTGTAAGTTTGCCATCTCTAGACCCAGTGTGCACCATTCTTGGGGTGAGACATGATCACACGTGCATTTTAGTGTTGCATTTTGACTCCGCTACCATTTGTCAAGTAGATTGTGTTCTTGTGAGAAAATGGTAATGGAACCTGTTGTAATTATTTTCTTTATACTACTTGTACATCTCTATTTTTGATACGTGACCTACAAAGTCTGCATTACCCATTATATTTAGAGGGAGTTTGAGACAGCCATTCATTGTATGCCAAGAGAACATGTACATAGCACCACGCTAAAGCTGGTTTACCTCACTCTCCGTATTCATTTCTGGTCAAGTTAAGCCTGTTCTATGTTGCCTTTACTTGTTAAAGCTGACAAAGTGATAACAGATGTTTAACTGTATTTGAGTATATTCTGGAGTCTGAAGTGGAAAGAGAAACGTGAATGTAATGTTTTAAACAGAATATTAGTTTTGTATAGGAAGAGGTACTTGGGGTTTTCATTTTGGGACCTACCAGAAGGTTGCTTGATGTACATATTTTGTCTATAAAGTAAATGTTGATATAAATTACTTAAGTGTATTAATAAAGTATTTTTTTCCTGTGGAAAATGTTTTGTTGATTCATGGCTGTGAGTGAACATGTTTAGGTGCAAAGTAACCTTACCTTAACACAGCACAACAATAACACGTCGTTACATAATACTTACATAAGCCAGAGAGCAGTTTGGCCTGCGTGAAGCAAATGGAGGCAGAATCGGATTTCCCACTACGGAGACCAGCAGGTGACACTGAATGGGATTTGTTCATTATTTATTTTTATTTGAGCACTCAAGATCTAAATCATGAAAATGGTGTATGGCCATGCAGAGACCTACTGAGGGGCAGGTGCTCAAAGTGACAAAAGGGCACATGAACCTAGAACAACTGTTTTACGGCACCAGTTATAGTACAGAATATGTTTAACCAAAATGAATGAATTGACAGAAATGAATGACGTCAACAATAATATAACAATTGTTTTATTGATACAATTAAAGGGGCACATTTGAGGAAAGGGGGCAGGTGCTTGAGCTGTGTGCAATCACTTATGTCATTCCTGGTAAGTATACCTTTGCATTTTTAAGAGTTAAAGTCTTAAGTCACTTTTAAACAACTGCAAGTTATTAGGTTTAGATAACTGTATTAAAATGGGAGGGCTAACCATTATGGATCACATGAATTTCACCTGATTCATTTCATGAAAGTGACTTCAAGATTTTAGCTCTTAAAAACGTGAAAATGTGCATTCCTACTTACCAGTGAGTATGACATACAGTGAGCTACATAATGTTTGGAACAATTGTTGGTACTCTACAATTTTAGATTTGTAATCAAACAACATGTATGGCTGCCATAAATACTGACTCACTTGTCTTCATTGATGATGTAAATTCCGATAGAAGCTAAAGAATGAATTCTGAAGGGTACGGAAGAATGTTACCTGCTCATATTCAATCAAATGCCTCCAAATTGGACGGAACTTCATCCTATAGGACAATTCTTGATTGGCCAAGTCATTCACCCAATCTGAACCCAAATATATAGAAAGTGCTATAATTTCTACATGGCCGAAGTGTTTATAATTACCTTTGAATAAAAGCTGAGAACGAGCCCTAAACCAAATGTGAATTGTTTGATTATAAATCTAAAATTGCAGAGTACAGAGCCAAATCAAGAAAAAATATGTCCTTGTGCCATTATGGCGTTCATGGTAAGTGACTGCACACGAACGAAACGGGAGACAGTTAAGGCATGTAAATTACGATCACGTTTTACGCCTGTAAACCGGTGTATGGAATTAATTTGAGGGTTAGTATTTCGTAAGCACGATTAACATGAATAGTAACACGATTTACATATCGTGCACACAATTTGCATTAATTAGTGAGCACAAGTTATATCTTGTGCACGTGATTTTTTTAATTATTATTTTTTTTATCATTCCGTTTCACCTGTCGGTCTCCGTACTGTCAGACTAGATAATGTTATAGTTATCTCACCCTCAGGGTTCATTTCTGAGGTTCAGTATGTTAGGCTATATGAAACATTATGTGTGTCTTCATATTTTGCTGTAATTATAACTAGCCTACATGTATGCATTTGTGCTTCCAGTCAGACTGAATTACGTGCTGGGTAGAACCTAGTTTAGAATATCACCTAGACCTAGTGATTAAGTAGACAGTACACCTCAAAAAAAAAAAAAAAACCGTTCCACGAAACACTTTGATTTAATTTTAACCAACGTCAAGCAATATGCATATCTTTTCATTTTGATTGCCTAAAACCTCCACGACAGCAAAAATTAATTTTTATTAGTAAAAACAGACCATTAATGGTCAATTTACAAAGTGCATCCAAACTCCAGATAAACTATATTGATACACGAGCGCGAGAACGAGTATATAAGAATAAATTGGTTTAGGACGTCTGTTTACCTTATCACAAAACCTTAATGTCAGTTTTGATATAGGAAACAGTATCATAGCAACCCTGCTTCATGCGTTTATATAATCGTTCCTCCTCCCACCGCTGGATGCGTCGTTTTAGGATAACATATGCCGCCGTCTCGGCTTATTTAAAATATTTACTATGAATGCAATTTCATTGGTATTAATAGGTTCATTAAATAGCCTACGCATTTTAGCAGAACAAGTTCATTGGTTTCTTCTCCATCGGTATAAATTCTTTTGAGTTTACAGGAAAACTATGTACAATTAATGATACATAATAAAGCGTTGACGCGCCTTCAGGGTAGTTTGGCAGCAAAGAATCGTCCACTTAGAGGAGCGCCCTTAACTGTCGACGCCTATTCCAAGTTCCGTTGCTGCATATTGTCACATGTACTGGCACACTGTTTTCGCTCAGCATCGGAGTACTGTGATTGGTCCGTTGACTTCACAGCTTTTGATTTGCATTGAGGGGGCGCAATTCAGACTGAGAGCTCAGCTGTCCGTAAGCATGGCGAACGAGCCTCTAACCTCATTTTACCTCTCACCGTTTCATACAGAAGGCTCACGAACCCTATTGGCTGTTACCAACGCAGTGACCGTGGAATGCATTTATAGAAATAATTCTATTCTAGCCTATGTCTTTGAATTTACGCGCGAACGCCGGAATATTTTCAGGATTTCGAAAAATGTATTCGAAATAAAAAATAAATCTGTATATGTACACTGCTGTTATGCGTTTGCATGCACGACCAAGGCCTCACAAATAAGGGCAAAACCGTTGAAACCGTGATTCATTAATTAGTTGAATCCGTCGTAGTGCTGGGCTAAAAAAAGAAACTAGGCTACTGCCCCCACGCCGACCCCTTTTGGATAAGATTGCATCCGAAAAAGACGATGGTGGCGATTGCAGCGATTTATATACGGTTTGCACAGGCATCTGTTTTACCTATAGTTGTATTCGGGTCCTACAAACGGTTTCGATACACTCCTAATAAAACAAGGACACGCAGAGTCGTTGATTCAAAGCACCGCTCTTACGTAGCACCCCAGAATTTCAGCTATTTAAGAGGTAAGAGCTCCCTTTTGTGAATAATCCTCAGTCATCTAAACGTGAGTGAGTGTGTAAGCGAATGAGTTAGTTTCAAGCCAGGTCCAAGAGGTGCTTCGCGTCTAATAAAAGCAATAGAGGACTTTTTATCGTAAAGTTAACCTGTAACCGGTGTGGATATCAAATTAAACTTTTTATCATAGCGCTTTACTGCCATCTATTGGCAGAACAACATGTGCACACTTGAAACATCTATACCACCGTCGAGCAATACCACCTAATAATAATAATAATAATAATAATAGTTACAGCGGCATGGTGGTGCAGTGGGTAGTACTGTCGCCTCACAGCAAGAAGGTCTAGGGTTTGAAACCAGTTTGGGCCTTTCTGTGTGGAGTTTGCGTGGGTTTTCCGTGTCCGCGTGGGTTTCCTCCAGGGACTCCGACATTCACTAGTCCAAACACATGCAGGTATGCTAATTGGAGAGTCTAAATTACCCATAGGTGTGTGAGTGAATGCTGTCGCAGCTGTGAACAGAACAAGCGGGTATAGATAATGGATGGATGATTGAACACAGCCAGGCTTGATTGCAGGCAGCCCTGTTGAATCTAAGCCTGATTTATATTGAGCCTTACCATCAGAGTGAAGTAGTCACCACATAGTTTCTACAAGCACACTATGCCACGATCAAAGGAAATCCCAGAAGAGATGAGAAAAAAGTTGTTGAAATATATCAATCTGGAAAGGGTTTCAAAGCCATTTCTAAAACTCTGGGACTCCACCAAACCACAGTGAGTGCCATTATCTTCAAATTGAGGGTGCATGAAACGGTGGTTAATCTTCCTTGGAGTGGCCGGCCTGCCAAAATTTCTCCAAGGACGCAGCGACAACTCATTCAGGAAGTCACAAAAGATCCCAGAAGAGCATACAAAGAACTGGAGGCCTCTCTGGCCTCAGCTAATTTCAGTGTTCATGACTCCACAATAAGAAAGAGACTGGGCAAAAATGGAATTCATGCGAGACTGGCTAGGTAAAAATTACCAAGAAGCACCTGGATGATTCCCAAGCCTTTTGGGATAATGTTCTATGGAAAGATGAGTCAAAAGTGAAACTTTTTGGATGACATGGGTCATAATTATGGCGTAAAGCAAATATAGTATTTCACAGTACAAACATCATACAAACAGAGAACCATGGTGGTGGTAGTGTGATGGTGTGGGGATGCTATGCAGCCTCAGGACCTGGACGACATTCTGTTATTGAAGGAAGCATGAATTCTGCTCTGTACCAGAAAATTCTTAAAGAGAATGTCTGCTCATCTGTCTGTGAACTGAAGCTGAAGCGCATTTGGGTTATGCAACAAGAAAATGATCCAGAACACAAAAGCAAGTTCACATCTGAATGACCGAAAAGAAAAAAAATTAAAGTTCTCGAGTGGCCCAGTCAAAGTCTAGACTTGAACCCAATAGAGATGCTGTGGCAGGACCTGAAATGAGAAGTTCATGCTTGAAAAACAACCAGTTTGTCTGAATTAAAGCAGTTCTGCAAAGCAGAGTCGGCTAACATTCCTCCACAGCATTTGCATGGTACTTTTTTGATCCATGGAAATAAAAATCCATGTCACCCATCACCATGAAAGGCAAAGAAAATACAGGGTTGTTGGCATTCACAAGTCAGATAGCAATGCCTACAAACAAACAAACAAGGATAAATAAATAAACCATCTCCTACTATTAAGTATAAAAGTATATATCATAATTAAGAAAATGTAAAACCATTGGTACAGTTGTAAACTTGCCTGGTAGCCAATAGGCTTCTTAAAATATCTTCAATAAAAAAAGTCTCTTTTGAAGGCAATCAACAAAAATTTGTATTTGGATTTTGCTAAACTGAACTTGAGGCTTGACTGGACCGTGTCGTGGTCAGATGAGACCAGCACGGAGCTATTTCACCATGCACACCAGTGGTGGATTTAGGGCTTTTTCTTTCTTTGCTTGTCAATAATCTCCCCTAAAAATTCAGACTGGAACTCACGCTTCTATTTCACTAATTACATTACGTAAAAAAAGAAGAGAGTGCGTCTTACAAGACCGTATAGTACATGTGTGACCATAACAATGTTAATTACAGTAAACTCAACGTTTATATACTATATGCACGTATACTTGAACTGCCAATGTTGTTAGAAAATTATTTCACTTGTCAAACATTCAAACATTTACAATTAAGTACCGGAAGATGTCGTTGTTCCAACTGTTGATATCTGTTCCAGTAAACCAAACTTGTCCACCTTTCTTTCCTTTTAACAGAGCTTCCCGTGCAGTTTCATAGTCATATGACAGCCCGCACTTCCTGTAGACGCTGTGCACATAGCAGCTGGTGGAACAGCAACCGCACTCTGTTTATTTCCGATTGTTTGTCGATATCAAGATGTTAGCGCTCATAAACCGACTTTTGGACTGGTTTAGGTCCCTCTTTTGGAAGGAGGAGATGGAACTGACTCTGGTGGGACTTCAGTATTCTGGGAAGACCACCTTCGTCAACGTGATAGCTGTAAGTTAACATTAGCTGGCTAACTACCTAGCTAGTTTAGCTTCTGTTTTACATATATTTATAACATTGTGAATGAAGTAGATGCTTACCCATTATTACGAAGGTGGTGATTTCGCTATTTAATTTCCAAAAAGTAAAAATTTGGCTTACTATGTGTGTTTTTATAGTTGGTAACGTCAGCTGTCTGCTTTCAGCTAAGTTGGCTTGCTATGGTCAGTAGTACTGCATGGAAACACCCTAGCTACATAGCTAGCTGGCATGCTAGCAAGATGCTACTACGTATAATTTATTACAATTAGCTTGTTAATATAGAGTTTTACATGCTGTGTGAAAATATAGCAAGCCGACTTGCTAGGCTTGTTGTTCTCTTCGTTATTTTAATATTTTCCAAAGAATGCCATTGGTGTTGAGGGTCAGAGCAAGGCCGGTTGAAATGGCATGCAATATATGCTCGCTAGCTTGCTTTATTTTGGAAATCTATATAATTTGTGTACTTCCATATTTATTTGTAGCTAGCTGCCTACATATGTTGATACAGCCGGCATGTACAGCTAATCATGAATGAGCTGAGCCAGGGAAAAGGTAACTATCGAGGCCTCCTTTCGTATCTTTGTGATTGTTTTCTCTAGGCAAAATGTTGCGCAGAATTTCGCAACACTCCTGACTGTAGGTGAAGTCCAGCGAACTAGTTTGCCAGTGATATGATTGAACAAGCTCGACTTAATATTCCATCAGCACGTTGGGACAACTGACATGACACGAAAGTAGTTGTCACAGATTTAACCGCTTTAGTTACTACAAACTTTGTCTAAATTCTGCAGTGGCTGGCTAGCTACATGTATATTCATTACCCAAGATTCTGATATTTTGTAGCCTAACACTTGATAGGAGACATGAAAATTTGTTGAAATGATCATGTAGAGAAAGTTTGTATTTACATTGTTGCATAACGTGATCTGTTTTATGGTATCAGAAGCCTAAGACGCTTCACATCACGTGAGAGTGTACGTCATAGATACTTGTGTTTTGCGTCATTGATTGAACCATTAACTCCTTGTTATAACAGTAATGCACATTAATGTAATTACACTAATAAATAACATTTTTCCCATTTAAAATAGATCATTTATATTATTAGGTGCATTGCTTCAGTTACAATATTACATTACATTACCGGCATTTAGCAAATGCTCTTATCCAGAGTGGCTTATACAACTTTTTTACATAGCATTTACATTGCATCCATTTATGCAGCTGGCTATATACTGAAGCAGTGCAGGTTATGTACCTTGCTCAGGGGTGCAACAATCCAGTGACCTTTAGGTTACTAGACCAGTTGCTTACCTATTATACTGCACTGCTGCCCAAGCAGACTGTCTAATTGATTGTGCATGTTATTTGTGTCCTGTTGAATAAATAAATAAATAAATCGAAAAGATCCAATGGCAAAATCATTGGTTGTAGCCTAATGTGTTAAAATAAGTGAATTGGGGGGATATTGTATAATATATAGTTGATTTCATTATCCATGTATATTGTTAAATATTCTACTTACTTAATTACCCATTTAAATTGTATAATATTCTGCTTGCTTCATTATCCATCTCAATTTTATAATATTAATCTGAATTCATTGTCTATGAACAACAAAAATATTGTGCGTCATAAAATAAATCATAAATCACAGCAGCGTTTTATTGGTGAGCTGATGTGTTGGTGTTTCGTGGGCTTTTGAAACCGTAACTAATACTTGAATAACAGAGAATGTGATGTGCGTAATCAGTTGGACACTGCTGACAATACAGAGGTTTAATCTTAATTTACAGGGACAACAGTGTGGGGTGTTGTGAGAATTACATTCCATTTTTTTTTGTTTTTGTATAACTGCATTGGCAAATCTGAAATATGTCACTTTATAGGTTATTAGGGCATACTCCCACATCTAAAGTAGCATATTAAGTGTTTGCCTCAGATATAACTCAGTCTCACTCACATTAACTTCTCTGCCCTCTGACCCTAGGTAACACATAGGCAACCTATAGCCTAGTATCTGTTCATTTTTATTTTTTTAAGAAGTGCATTTTGTTTTTTACAGCTATGCAAATACTTTGTTCATGTGAGCAATTTGGCTGTTTTATCATATAAAATGTTTTAGTCTAGATTCATACAACTGTACATTTGCTGAAGTAGTTGAGGAAGCATGAGATCACAGCATTTGGGAATGTAAAATGTGGTTTGCTTATTGCGGACCAGTTTCTGAACAGCCATGGTGCAGCCCAAACAGCTTTTGGTATAGAGCTCTGTATCTACTCCTGAACTCATTTATTAGTGTAAAGACTTTCTTCAGTAAAATCTTGAGAGCAGAGGCCAGCTGCAGTGAATTTCACTGTCTGTCGTGGATCCTGGACTGATTCCTGTGAATCCTGAGATGATATTACAATGACAGATCATTGCAGCTGATCTTGATGCTATGAAACCCATCTTTCTTTCATCCTTTTTAGCAAATCATATATGTATCTGGATTTCACTCATTTTTGGCTTTCACAATAAGAAGTTCATGAAACCATGTGTCCAACCCAACCCCACAAGGTTGGTCGTTCAGACCTTTTTTGAGTCACATCAAAGATTTAAAAACCTTTGTTTGTCACTCCGCAATAAATTGAACAGATTTGTGGGTAATAGTCCTGTGACAAGCTAGCATTCTAACTTGGGTTATTAGTGTAGGCCTACTTGTAGTGTATGTCATCTACCTCCTCCCCAGAAATGTGGGTATGACCCCTACCATCAGGATTACTCATGGCTCCTTCTTTGAGGTTGGATTTCGAAAATTGTTATTAGGCTTGAATGAATACATTCATGATTTTGTGAACTCTGAAGTATTCTCACATTTTAGCATGCATGCCACAGTCAAGCCATACGTTATAGGCAAGCTTGGTATCTTTATCAAACAGGTTGATTCTCTGTTTGTACTGTACATCAGGGTTTCTGTGAGTTTATGACCTCACCTGGCTCGTAATGCACTGGAAGATTGAGTTATTCCAAAGCAATGCCTGTGCCACTGTACAGAGGAGCCAAATGTCTGTGGCAATGTTGAGTTTTATCAGGTTATGCCCAGGTTAACGTTGGAAACCATTTTATATTGAGGACGATTTTCGCAATGCTAATTTCTTCAAGATATAGGCCTACCTGGTCTTGTTCTCAGAAGATAGAAGGATTAACAGCATGCAGTAGCCTGCACCTGCATTGGTACACAACGTCCGCTGGCACGTTTCTGCTTTATGCTATTAAGGATTACATCATCTTTTGTGGTGCTCAGTCAGTGGACAGTAAGTGAGAGTGCTGGTGTTTCAGGTGGCTCAAACGGCCTGCAGTGTTCTGTTGCTGGATCGTAACTCGTGTGCTCTCTGCAACGTCACTGCAGGATACCCATCCTGAAGCTATGACATCAGCTTTAGAATCACGTGCATTTTTGCCACTGGCTGTCCTCATGTTTGTTTTTTTTTAGATTTATGTATTATTTTTAATAGAATGGAACTGAAGTGTAGACCTCATGGGCTAAATCCACTCCTAAAAAGCCAAAGGCCTTTACTGGTCTCAGCCAAATAATTCTTACTAAACTGCTTCGTGTTTTAAATTAAGTTGGTTCACCTAGTCTTTGTGGGGTAAATAGTCTGTTAAAGTTGAAAAAAGGGCCGCACTTTGCATAATCTGATTTTATTTTTGTAAGAACATCTCAGCACAGATGCGTTTCGGCGCAGTGCCTTCTTCAGTGTGCAGTTTTTGCATTATAGGAAATGGTCTGTTGTCAAAATGTGGTTTCATTGGGTACTTTTTCTTCTTTAACTAAAATAAATGAAATAAATCAGAAATGCATTGGCACCAAAAGACCTTGGAGAAAATTGGATAGGTGCAAGCTTTGTGCAATCAATTTCAAATGTCTGTATGTGCTAAGCGACAGCTCTCAGTAAAAGACATATGAGTGCTGCTGGCTCCTCAGAAGAATGCTGTCAACTGTCTACCCTGTATTTGCATGTCTGTAACTAGGCTACATGCTGCATTTATTGCTTGCTTGAGTACGCATAAACACTGGCGTCATTTATGCGTACTCCAGTTTTGTGTGCATCATCACAACAGTCTCATGCACATGAAGATGGCGTGTAGCTAGTGAAACGTAAATGAAAAGACGATTTTGGGTGTTTCATGGTCCCTGATGACTTGTAAGAGGCTGTGCTCTTTACTGTGGTGCAGTATAAGAGCTGACTCAGCTCCTGAGAGTGAGAGGGGAGAGAGGATGTGTGAGCTCTAAAGATCAACTTTGTTTGTAAAGACCAACTTTAGCCAGCTTTAGATTAGTTGATATTTAGATCTGCGTATAGGTGTACTCATTCCCCCTCTGGGATGAATTGGGCTTAAGCTTATTTATTCAGTTGTGAGGTTTTTTTTTTTTTATTAGTATTTTTTAAATTCCAGAGCCAGACAGAATTAGATTGTTGTTTTCATGGCAGGTTCTTGCAGTGGTTTTGGGCCTTCCTGGGTTAGGTGAATGTTGAAGCTTGCCAATCCATTTGTGTCTGATGTTGTGTAGGGGAGCATTCTTCCATACAGAGTAGCACAGGGAAGTGGAGGGGTGTGTGTATAGCCATTATATGTTCCCTGTTGATCTTCTGAGAGAATATAGAGGAACCCACTGGGGCCATAACCTGGTTCCCAAGGTGGCTGTGTTGCCAGAGGCTATACATGCAAACAGGTTCATTTTCTAGCTTTTATTCATAATCATAATCATAAACACAAATATCAATTTGTTTTATATTATGCGACTAAGAAATGGCTTGCATCATACCATAAGAAATGGCTCCAACCAAAATAAGATTAAACCTGATTTTTTTAAGAATAATGAGATTCTCTGTTACAGAATTTCTGGAGGCAGAGTGTAGCTGTGTTTTTGAATTACTTCAACTGTATTCTTTTGCTTTAGGCCATAAACCCTTATGCCCATATCTGCCATCGTAAAGCTGACAGGTGGTCAGAAATTTCTGAAAATATCTAAAATACATTTAAAAAAAAGTTTCTGACTGCTCGCAAACATACACTATAACTGCAATAAAGAAAATAAATCCAGGAATGCCTTTAATGAATAGGCCTGGGTAAAAAGTTACTTGAAAGAAACATTATTGGATGTTGCAGGCTTGTGCCTGCCATTCCAGGTTCCCTGCTGTTGTCTCCTGCTCATGATTTTGGAGTGGTTCTTCAAACAAGTGATTTGGTTGACTACGCAGACGTTGATTGTGAATGTCGTTCTTCCACTTCTGGGATTCAGCAGATGAGTGGACATGAGTCAAAGTGGAGAATAGGGTGAGGAAGAGTTGTTTTGCCTTTGAATATCCCCAGCTGTGTAGCACAAAGGTCATTAAGAGCATTAAGAGCTGGAAATGTACCGTTTGGTAGTGCATGAAAGCCTGGCAGGGGTACAATGGGGAATAGGCTACATTTTTACAGTTAATTCAGTCAGGCAGTTTTCTGCACATCTCTTTGCATGTCTGTAAGACATGGGCAAATAAAGTGCAAAAATATTTGAAGGTCCTCATGAGCTCATAAGGGTTTTTATTCACATTAATTTGGGTAGTTTTGACAGCTGCGTGGGTTACGCAGAGAAATGCATGTATTTGGAGTGTCTAATGAACGGACTGCGTAAACAAAATTAAGATGGGCTGGTGGAAAGTTGGCATGAAGCTATGAGTTTAAAATGGTGGTGAAGACTGAAGGGCCAGGCTTGTGGGACAACTTGTGTTGTTATGCAGAACAAAGTGCTTGCCCCACTCCCCATAATAATGCAGCAGCAGAGCTACTTTAGCAGGGGATTAACTCTATCTAGATGCCCAGCTGAAAGATTTAGACACATTCCTGTGCTCACTCTGGAATGTTAATGACTCCATTAGAGCAGCAACACTGGAAAATCTGTTCTTATGTTTGTGATGGCCACATCCATCCTGCAAATTTCAATATCATGTTTCCACTGCTAATGTTTGTCTGCATTGGTGGTTTTTAAGCATATTTCCTAATATGAGAGTTCTGCTCTGTGTTTTGTTACTTAATGACTTGGGTTGGGATCATTGTCATTATCATTTCTATGATTCCTGCTGCCCTGTTCAGTCCTTGAGTCTGGTGTGGCTTCATTTGTGCATTGACATATTTATGGCTTATGGGCTGTCTAATTAAGTGATCATAGTTTGTGGGGTTGGGCCAAGAAGCAGTGCTAACATGCGCATGGTGAGTAATTAACAGAAACTACAGTGGCCTCAGCAAAGAGCCACTCTACAGAGAAGCCAGAAGTAAAGCACAGAGCCACTCTTTAGATGAAGTAAAGCACAGAGCCACATTTTAGGTGAAGTAAAGCAGAGAGTTATTTGGGTGCTTTAGCAGTGAGACTCTGGAGAAAGGTCAGAAAGTGGGCCAACGTCTCTGAATCCTCACCGAAGTGCTAAAGGTTTCCAGCCGTGTGAATATGGATTCTAGAAAGCTTCCCAGGCCCTGCTCTTTTGGTCCAACTCTGCCAGTGAATGATTTTGGACTAAGTCAGTTGACCACCTGTTACTTTTTTTGAACTGACATTTGAGAAAAATAATGGCTGCTGCGACAAGCATCACGACCACTGCCCTGACCACATGGTGCACGCTGCTTCTGTTAGTTTTGCTCTTGCTGCTGTTCTCGTCGTTCTTATCATTCCACCACACTGGTGCTCTGAACAGTGTTCCACTCTCATACTCCGAGCACTGCCCATCCAAGCCCACCCCAGGTGTGTCCCATCTGGTCGGGGGGCTCCTGCCTCCTCAGAGGGGTTCTGCGGGGTATGTGATGTGTGTAATATAGTGGGGTAAACTGATTCGGCCTAACTGACCCTGTAGGTCTCACTGCCTGTGTGGAACACCATGTGGGTTTTGACATCAAAGGAAACAGGGTGCTATAAAAGTACCCATGCTTTGCACTGTCCCTTGACAGAAGACTGGTAAACCTGGTTGTGCCACAGGGTTCTCTGGCCCCCTTGTCTGAATGGGCTGTGGGGGACAGCAGTGTGTGCCGGGTGCGGGTTGGGATCGGATGCGCGGACCCCTGCTGGAAAATCACGAGCTTGCCTCACTCCCTTCCATTTAGCCCCTGTCAGGTGACCCGACGGCAGTCATGTGCTCCAGGCTGAAGAGCCTCGCTCACACAGAGAAGCACTGTTCAGTCTCGAAAAGAGCGGGAGCGCCTCGCCACAGCCCCCATATGACTCGTGCTGTGGCCACAAATCGGATTTCCTCTTCTAATAACGAAAGCATTCATGAGCGTGGCTGGCCTGAACATACTATAGCGGCCTGGATATGTAAATTCTGTCTTAGAGAATGTCTGTCGTAGAGTAAATGTGAGCTCCACCTACAGCACTTCCTCACGCTAGGGATGTGACGTACGATAGCTCACCAGGCCCTGTAGCAAGGTTTTTTTTGTTTTAGTAAACACATCTGTGTGTTTCACAACCCTTTTCCAGCGCTGAGTGCTCTTGGCCGTTGTACGTACTGTAATTTAATGACACGTCTATTTCGAGTTCTTACAAAAACCATCTGTGTTGTGAAATGCGCTTCAGACTCGTGCCAGCAGGCCTTGTGTTCTCCTCATGCCGGTCACTGTGCTGATGTGTGCGTGCGTGCTCATGTGAGCGTGCTCATGTGTGCGTGCCTCTAGGGTGCTCAGGGAGCCCAAGTAAAGTTCTCTTGTGATCTGAACGTGGCTGCGTTTCTCTGCTCTTTCAGTCAGGCCAGTTCAGCGAGGACATGATCCCCACAGTGGGCTTCAACATGCGAAAGGTCACCAAGGGCAACGTAACCATAAAGGTATTCCTGCTATTTCATTATGGTGACTCAGCATGTAGGAATATACTATAAGTGTGCTGTGTATATTATTATTTTTATTATTATTATGATTATTATTATTCAGAATCACATGGCACAGTTGAAGCTGCTGATGTAAGCTGGTGTCCAGCTGTGACTCAGGGCCAGAGGCCATGCTCTCTGTTTGTTCCACCCTGCAGATCTGGGACATAGGGGGGCAGCCGCGCTTCCGGAGCATGTGGGAGCGTTACTGCCGAGGAGTCAACGCCATCGTGTGAGTGGCCTCCGCCTGTCTGCGGCTTAGCGCTAGCGACGGGCTCGCGTGAGGCTTTATGAGCCCAGAAACGGGTGGAGCTGTAGCCTGTGTGCACTGACTGGCAGTGCGTTCGCTCTTATTCAGAGTCTTAGCTAAACAATCCTACGGCAGACATGGGAGTGTTCTGGTGATTAGAGCTATGTCCTCGATGATTGGTCGTCTAGTCTAGTGTCTGTTTCTCAACTATGTTCCCCCGTGGGCACTTTTTAAATTTCACTCACTTTGATTAGCCTGGATCTTGGACTAGTTGGCACAGTTGAATAAAATGGATAGAATTACTCATGATCTGTGAAATATTTTGCAATCTGTAGACATTACTGCAATACTTTTGTTTTTTTGTGATGACCTGTAATTCCTGAACTGTTTGCTTCCAGGTACATGGTGGACGCTGCAGACCGTGAAAAAATCGAGGCCTCCAGAAATGAACTGCACAACCTTTTAGACAAACCTCAGTTGCAAGGAATCCCGGTGAGTTGCGCTCAGCAATGACCCATTAGCATTAGGGATGGGATTCCTGTTCAGAAGGTGATCCCAGAAATAATAGCATGACTATTATTTATATGAAGCGGAGAGTCATTGATATTATCCGAATGCTTATGCCATGTACATGATCCTGCCATACAGTGCATCATCTGTGTGTACATCTTGAAGGAACAGGACTGTAAAGGAGTGTCCAAGAGGAACATGTACAGGCTCATTTAGCTAACCTGATCCACTGGGTATTAATGACCTGTGGTTAACAAGATTAACCGGCTGGTTTTATACCCTAGACAGAAATCTAGGAATAAAGTTACCTGTTTTAAAAGTAGAAACCCCAATGAAATAAATGTGTGATGGGGTATACCTGTGAAGTATATCACATGGTACCCCACTACTTGCTCAACAAGCCTGTTTCTATTAGCTCCTCACCATACCACTGGTCTGACTAGACCTTAAACCTGCTCGTCATACATTTCCTCGTGTTTCTGTTCTTGTCTTGTCTCCAAATAGAGTTGTTAACCGCTAAAAAGTGAAACTGCATTCCTGTTTTAGGAGCGATTTTGTGTAGAACACTGAACTACAGATGAAGTACAGATTGCGATTACTGTTAGCCACCCTGTCCCAACCTGATTCATCCGGCTTGTACCATGCTGGGGAGCGTGACCGTAATCGCAGATGATGTCAGTAGCCATCCTCTTGGTCACATAGATCAGAATGAGAGGGGCCAATGAGGATGCACCTTTACGCTTAAAAAATAAATAAAAAATATACACTGGGATCCAGTGGGAGCTCAAGGACAGAAGGAACGGAACAGAAGTCGTATAGATTAGCTGTCTGAAAAGTGATGTATCTCCAGACCTCTGATATCTTTTCATCCCCTCTTATTTATTTATTTTCTTTTTGAGATACAGCTGAAACTGATGAACTTTGGTGATTGGTAGGCGAAAGAGGGGTTGTAATTACCGCGAGGAAGAGCCATAAAATCTGGGGAAGATATATGGCTTTGTCTGAACTCTTCTTTTTTTCTTATTTTCTTCCTCCATCAGGTGCTAGTGCTAGGGAACAAACGAGATCTTCCCAGTGCTTTGGATGAGAAGCAGCTTATTGAAAAAATGTGAGTAATGTGCAGTGTCTCTCACAAGCTGGTAAGCCTTTAACGTGTGACCTGTACTGTACTCTGTAGTTCCTCTTGCTGGCGGAAGATTGCAGCTCCGTAAGCTCCTGACTGCTGCAGTCACATGCCTGACGCAAATTTCCAGTTTGAGTCATCTTAATGCTCTGATGCCCAGAGTCAACCTGATCGCCTGGGTCTGAATGATCTATGGTTAATAAGATTAACCGGCTGGTTTGGTACCCTAGACAGAAATCTAGGAATAAATTCACCAAGTCACCTGTTTAAAAAGTAGGAACCCCAGTGAAATAAATGTGTGATGGGGTATACCTGTGAAGTATTTCAGAGGGTACCCCATCCAACTGTACCATTTCTCACCCAGTGTAAAGCTGAATTAAACAGGAGAGTAAGTACTTGCTCAAGAACCCTGTTTCTATTAGCACATCACCATACCACTGGTCTGACTAGATCTGAAACCTGCTCGTCATACATTTCCTCGTGCTTCTGTTATTGTATTGTTGTCAGCTGCTACAATGTGATACTGCATTCATATTTTAATGGGAGAAATTCCGTGTAGAGCATTGAACTATAAATATAGTACAGTGCTTTACTTGGAAAATAAGCCGTTTCAAATACAGGTACAGTTGTTAACCTTGGAACTATTGAAAATGATGTGACTTCCTAGGCCTTACAGAGTGGTTGAATTCTGAAGTAAAATTATTTTGTATGTAGATTTATAAGGAAGAACTCTGAAATCTAGGTATGGCTGTGTTACATGTCAGTGTGGTTGTGGAATTTAGGTACACCCAAAGATGATGTGTTACGTTGCGCTACGCTGAAAAGCATCTGGGAAATAATAACGTGCCTTCCGCATGCTTGACATTTTATGCCCTGTGCCGTCTGTTTTAAAAGCAACCGGAGAGACAGCCGAGCTCATAAAATTGAATTAGTGTCTCCCATTTTATGCGAAGCGTTTTGCTAGAACAGTGGTATTCGCTCTCGACCTTGGAGATCCGCAGAGCTGTGCTCACAAAATCAGCGGGGAAAAACTCCCTATTAGCGGTTTGTACAGTGGATGGAGTGGTTAAGCCCAAACTGCTCCTGGTGGAGAGGGGCGGCGTTTCTTTCATTATCCCCCTGCGTTTTACTCCACAGGAACCTGGCAGCTATTCAGGACAGAGAGATCTGCTGCTACTCAATTTCCTGTAAAGAGAAGGATAACATAGGTGAGTGGGGAGCGGAGGTGTGGAGCACAGTCTGTAGATACGTGATCCAGAACAGGATGTCAGAATCAGCCTTTATTCAGCCGTATGAGCACTGTGTATGTGAGATTTGAGTTATTACTGTGCAAGTCAGTAGTGTGTTTGTGTGTCTGCCTGCATGCATGTGTGTATGTGTGTGTATGTGTGTCTGTGTCTTAAAGAGCTCTGTATGAGTCTGCATTGTTGGTTAGTGCTGATTATGTCAGTGCTGGCTATCTGTGTGCAGTGTTCTGTTCTCAGTGCTCTGATTCTGACCCCCCTCTGTCTCCTTCCTCCTCCACAGATATCACACTGCAGTGGCTTATCCAGCACTCAAAGTCCCGGAGGAGCTGAGAGCAAAGCCCTGTCCTGTTCCCTTCTCCTGGCTCCTCCCCTACCACCCCCTCCCCACCCCCCCCCCCAAGTCCCACTGGCCATACCATTCCCGCCCTGTCTCCCATTACTTACCCAGTGATGATGTCATGCTCCCACCTGGCTGCGTGGTCGCTCTCTCGTTCTCCGGTTCTCAGTTCCTCTCACACCTCCTTCCCTCCACAGCCCACACACACCCAGCTCACAGCATGTCTCACACCCTGCTAAAGATACGGGCAGCCAGATGCTGCCTGCCCCCAACAGCTCTCCACAGTCCCAGAGTTGTCATGGTACTGTCACCAGGGAATCTGAGTGCCCTCTGCCTGTTGCATGCTAAATTGCCACTGCAGAAAAGACTTCTCCGTAGGGGTTATTGGTCCTGCACCCAGATCCATTTCATGCCACTTGGGCCTGGCGTGAGGTGGGGATGGGCTTTGCCCTTTCTGGACCTGTTGCCTTGAAACAGGAAGCGTTTTATGAATTGTTCCCCTCGGCCAGTCCAATTCAGACATGTTGTAGGCGCGGTAAAGCTGTCCCCAAACACTAACAAAAGCTCAGAAGTAGTAAAATAATTAGAAACATTTAACAAATACTGGTCTTTACCCAAGTGAGTATGTGTATTATGAATGTAGAAACTGTAAGCATGAATGTAGTATAATGGACATGAGGCAAAACTGCATAGGCTGAACCAGTTTGGGTTGCTGAGTTTAAAGTGCCTTCTGCAAATGCTTTGTCCTGTGAAACCTGGTGTACCTAAGCCATGTGTTCATTGACAAAAGAACTCACGTTGAAAAATAGGTAACATTCAAGAAATGGAGAAAGGCACATTTTAATTAGATTCTACTCTTTTTCCATTGACATTTACTCCTCCAGGTGGACGGCCTCTTTTCTGTGGATGTATTGTGACAACTCTGGAGATGCCCCTTTGTATTTAATGCACTTATGTAAATAAGCTGAACAGATGGAAATTGTGCGATGCAATGTTCACAGTGTGATGTATAAAGCACAAGCTAGTGTGAATGAAGTGCTGGAGCTGGATGCTATAGCTTTGCTTTCTTACTGGGGAATATGAATGAGGGCTTCTTGCCCTGAGTTCACAGCGCTGTCTGCTCCTTTTTAGATGCCTAGATAGAAAAAAAGCCTGCGGATGGAATGCCAATCAGCCAGCCAGTCAGCCAGTCGGTCAGCCAGTCAGTCAGTCAGCCAGTCTCACAGTGGTAAGTCTGGGCCATACTCAGTCTGTCAGTCAGTTGATCAGCGAGTCAGTCCCATAGTCTGTCAAACTCAAAGTTGGTCCGTCAGTCAGTGTCATAGCCAGCAGATCCGGCCCATAATCAGTCAGTGAGTGAGTCAGACACTCAATCACACCGCTCATGTAGCCATGTGGTCATCTTCACTGCCGGTCGGTCAGCCAGTTCTGCAGTCTGTAACCTGTGAATGTGTCGATTATAGGCCACAATGATGCCTCGTGGTCTGAGAGCTTATGCTAGCTAAGTTGTGCTGGATGTTCCGCCATAATGCCTTACTGAACTGCTCAAGGTCTGTGGAGCTATTGAGCCTTATTGAGAGACGCTTCTGTCTGTCGTGAGCGTTTCACTGGAACGGTCATCCTTTCAAACTGAGCTGGCCTCATCACACCGAGTGTTTTAGACAACCTGATCTCTGACAGCCTTACACAACTGGATGTTTTGCACATATCCATCGCTGTTCCCTGTCAGATCAGGCCTGCTCCCGTTTCTGCACCAACTTTAGCAATGGCTGTTATGTTTGTTCAGATTCTGTGAATGGAATCCTTAATCTGATGTGAAGTCCTCCCTACTCATTCAGGGCGAATCGGTCATTGTTTGTCTCACACACTGGAGCACGGAACCCTTTAGATAGAATTACCTTCTTGGAGTTTTATTAGTCATTTTTCGAAAGAGTCTTTGTGCTGTCCGTTTTGGCCTGTTTGGGTGTTTTTCTGGGACACTGAGATGAACAGATCTGTCGGACAGGTGAGGTGAGGTGTGGAACCACGGTGCCATTGCAGCTGAAAATTACAATCATGTATGCTGAACGAAAATGCTCAAGTTGCAGTGAAATGAAAACTTTCAGAAAGAAGACTTTCTGTAGTCAAATGCAAGAAACGGTTGGCAGTTTTTATTCATTCAGGGTGAGAGGTAGTCTGGTTCACTTTATTAGGAGCGTTAATATTGATATGTCCTGTATGCAGTACAGCTTACTCTGCTCACTCTTTTACACCATCCATTTAGACTGTACTTGGCTGGAAGCTCAAGCATTACTGAAGCAATTCAGGTTTAGCGGAGAGTTCAGGGATGGGATCCCGCCCTTGCCAGGGATTTGAACCTGGGTCCTTCCGGTTGAAAGGGTAGTTGTTTCAGCTTCCTGTCTACCTGCTGCTTGGGTTTGGCATTTGAGGGGGGAGAGGATGTGGAGGTGGGAAGAAAAGGCCCAGGAGCTCAGACTGCCCCCCGTGTTCCAGGAGCAGGTGCGATTAGCCACTTCTGGGGACCTGCTTCGAGGAGACCAGCCCCAGTACTCCAGTTCCACAGCCGCTGGGAAAGCTGTGCTTGAATCTCTTCTTTACGGAATTTAACAGATTCCTGACTTCATCAGACTTACTGAACTGGCTCTTGTTTGTGGGGCTTTTTGTTTTAGCTTTTTTAACATTGAATATATGTAAATATTTTTCACTGTACGTGTAAAACTGGAGGTCGTGATATTTATAGACATGGTGCCGCCATGATTGCCCATGCTTTGCCAGCTTTACTGGAGTATCTTGCTTAAAAAACATCGCCAATCCGGTTGTAATGGTGCATAGTCACAATTATAGGCTTGCTGGACATTTGCTGAACATCTTTTTAAAGCGTATTTGGACCGATAATTCAAGCCAATGATGTGTATCAGCACAGATGAGTGTTCTTATTGCCTGTGCATTTTCAGGAACCCATATGGGTGTCCTTGATCAGAATGACAGTGTGGGCATAGAACCCTATGGAGAGGTGAAGTGCTCAGACGGCAGTCTTGCTCATTGTAGCATGGGAAGCCATGTGACTCCACTAAAAGCGCGCTTTATCCTGTTAACACTGAACTTTAGGGGCTTCTCCTCCATTCTCCGATGTGTGCTCTATTGTGAGGCACCTCTCCTATGCCTAGGCCTAGTGATGCAGTGCTGCTATCGTGTGCTTAATGTGGGGACCAGGTGTTGTTGGAGAGTAACTGGGGCCGTGTGGGTAAAAGCTTGTGTATCTGGTGTTGAGCTACAGTGCGTAACCACCCTCTGCATTTTACCGAAATCTTACACTATTACAAAAAACGAGAGGCTCATTCTCCCCTATGTGTTTGTGACTGCATGTGCGAAACCCAGATTCATTCACTTATAGACTTTGTAAATAAGAAATGTTAACATTTTTATTCAGGTGAACGCTGTTGTCTGTGTTTCTTGCATTTTTTGTTTTTGTCTCTTGACTGCTTAATAAATTTTGGGTTTTTGAGGGTGATTTTTTCAGTTCTTCAGATGCACATTCAGGGCTTGACCTGATGGAACATGTACAGTCTGGAAATTCATCTGATGTCTTGGGTCCAGTCCTGTTCACTTTGTGTATTGAGTCTCAGAGGGTTGTGTTTATTGCACAGCTCTTCAAAGTTTTGTTTTTCTTTACATGTTTGCTCCCAATCAATCCAATCCAATGGCCTCTAATGAACATAGGTTTGTTTAATACAAATTATGTTTCATATGGTAAGAAATTAAAATGGATTTCCCGTCCCTGAACTGATAATTGCAGATATCAAAGCAGAAATTCTGTTTACTGTTAGATATCCATTTAGCAGATCTATAGATTATTTATCCATTATTCATTTGTACTTCACATTTGCATTAAAATCAAGCTTTAGTGTAAAAATGGGATACTTTTTAGAGACCAAAATTGTTTGACTAAAGAATAAATGGAACTTAAAAGATTGGAGATGCTTAGCGGTGCAAGGATATATTTAAAGGCTCAGTATAAATATAGAGCTCTTGTAAAATGTCTGAAAATTGTATTTTTATTTTACACTTGTTGGTCATGTTTATGGAATATTTATATACAAGGCTGTTTTTTAATTAATTTTACACTGGAGAAAATTCATTGGACCCAATTTATGATAGCATCATAAAAATGAAGTGAACATATTTTATGTTTCCCCCCTATTTGTGGCTGGGTAGTAACTGTAGGCCCATCCCACTTTGAGGGCAAAAAGATCCTCAAAACTGTGTTGGTAGCTGTTGACATGCACGCACACACACTCACACGCTACCATTCTTCTGTCTAGATCTGAGTTAACCTAAAGAATGACACTGTCGCCTCTGGTGTACACACCCTGCTTGTGTACACATTCCTGATCCAACAACAAAGCTGAACGATGGTAACCAAAATCACAATCGAGTTACAGTAATGTCGCCTGTACATAATTTCTTTAATCTGATTTGTGTCCTCATTGTGACAGGGTGACCACTACAATCAAGGCTGTTGGATACACTGTCGATGAAGGAGTCACCTTGTAACATTCACTTTATTCATGTTTTCCAGGCTGCAGTTTTTCCTGAAAACACCAGTTATCCAAAGCATATACATTGTATTAAAATGCTTTGGAATATTAATTACAGCTAGCATCATTTTATCATTGTAGCAGTGATGCCACTGAGTTTATATTTTATTTCTTATACAGCATAGTCATTTGGTAGTTTTACCGCTCAGAAGAACACCCACATTGGTTTGTACAGGTGTCACATGAACAAGCCACCTAGAGAAATGCCAGTAAGGTTTATTCCTTAACGTGAAAATTGATGTAGATCGATAACATGCATCTCTCCACTGTTAAATATAATTAAAGCTCTTGGACCTACAGCCATTGCAGCATGCTGGGAGAAAGGTCCTTACAGCATTTCTGTGCTTGGGAAATATAATTTCCTCATCTGCCAGTAAATTTCATTTGGCATAACTGTGGGACACACTCCATGCAGTGGTGCTCAGGCTTCAAGTGGTCTATCCAGTAGGCCTCAGTCTCCAACACAATTCATTTTATCAAGCATACAGTACCATGCTGTTTTATTGACATGTATTGACAAGGGAAATCTAATGCATTTATGTTTAATACAACCCTTTCACTTTAACTTTCCAAAGCAGCTAGTGCATTATGCTCTTTTCTTGTCATGAAAGGCATCTACATACAACCCCCAATAGGTGGCAGTGTTACCCTTCATTCTGCTTTACTCACTAGCTGTGGTTGAGGGTTTGCAGCATTTAAGTTCCAATCCTAATATTTTTATTTTTATTCAGTTTTAAAAAATGTATACAATGAACAGGCTGGGCTGCTGAATGGTTCATTTGTTTGAGGCCATGCTGTGGTGCGTGGATGAGCCCCAGTGCCTGAAAAACAGACAGTCCACCCTCCTAACTGTGTTCAGGCAGGTAAAAGCAGAGCGGGGTACAGATAGAGATGGGATTACAGTACAGAGAGTTGTATGGTGGGGAATCAAGGAACTTCTATATGGGTTGAGAGTCAGCTGCTACAAACTGATCCTCACAGTTTCCCAACACTTTATTAGATTCTGTAGTCATTATGATCTACTCAGATCATGCACTCAAAACCTGAGAACATCCATCTTTGATGACCACATCAGAATGTTTTCCAAAAATCAACATTTCATTCAACAGATGCACTTTTATATTGTAAAAAACAAAGTCTGAAACAAGATCGGCAGCAGAGAGTGTAAGCCATGCAGATCCACAGGCAAGCGCACTTGTTAGCTCACCTTGCTTTGAAAAGCCTGCATGTGCAATGTATTGTGTCTGAAATAAATCAACTAGATGAACTGTGCAGAAAAATCACAGTGAAGGTCTTCCTTATCGGCCATGCCAACTGCTGGACACAAAGGCGCTATGACATCACTGTCCTACTCAGATCAGATAAGACAATCTTGGGGGGGGGGGGCGGGTGGTGACCTCAGTAGTCCCTCAATGATGGGGACTCCAAGGGCACTCCTGTTGGTCCTGAACAATGGCATATTCTCAGCACTTGCCAAAACCCTGCCCCAGCCTGGCTTTCCTCAAATGGCTTTGTGTTGCCGAACCCTTTGTTGTGTGTTTGCATGTTGCTGTGCGTGCCTCTGCGTGGGAGGGAGACAGACAGATTGGGAGCGCTTGCTGGTCGAGGCGGCTTCTTAATGACCGCCGTCCCTGATCGGAGATTCTGATAGGATAGGCGGCCTTTGTGCACATGGTGATGTCACTCGTAGAACATCAGCTCCAGTGTGAGCGGCAGGGGTTAGGGAGTGTGTTGTGGCCTTCTCCGTAATTTCCCTTCACAAGCCGCAGCGGGACACATCCTTCCCATCAGCGTGATCTGCAACGAGGACGTGAGCACAAGCCTTCAGGGAATGAGAGGAATGCTTTCCCAGTCACAAATACTTTCCAGCAAGATGCTGGCAATGACTAATGACCATCGCTAATATCACATAATAGAAAAGCTGAACTGTTTGGCCGGTTTCTGATTGGCTGGAGGGATAAGAGAGGCAGCGCCTGCTGGACCACAGTGAGGGTAAAACTGCATTCATCTATGGGGAGGAACACAGGCCCTGGTTGTCTGTTCCTTTTATCTTGAAAGGGGGGGGGGGGGGGTTAGGGGTTATTGAAGAGACCCAGACACCCCCACGCTGTCTGTGTTCCGTGATCTCTTCCTGGGTTACATCAGATAAGAGCAGGGACAGCA
This sequence comes from Anguilla rostrata, assembly GCF_018555375.3. NCBI lineage: Eukaryota > Metazoa > Chordata > Actinopteri > Anguilliformes > Anguillidae > Anguilla > Anguilla rostrata. Next base: position 24,787,797 of record NC_057945.1, read on the forward strand.
GAGACACGGGGCAGGACGGAGGGGTACGGGGGACCGTGCGCAGGCGTCCCGGGTCACACTGGCACTGGGGGTAATGAGAGCCTATCCCACCCGCCTGTCCACGACCCCCTGCCCGACACAGCAGAGACCATCAGAGACAAAAGCAGCCATTGAGGCTGGTCTTGATTCACAGACCCCCTAGACCTCCCATTGTAGTGCCAGTGCGGGGGTGGACTACACCAAAATAGCACCAGTCTTAACAGATAGCATGCCTTCAGAGAATTACAATGCCGGTCATTTTTTCCATGTTGATTGATTCTGCTCCTTAACATGAATTAAATAAATGGGGGGGGGGGGGAGTGTTGTGTTGTGTGTTTCCATGAAACCTGTTTTCATTTAATATCACTACAGTAAATGGTCCCCATGAATGTAATATAAAATAATGCAGATATACAACACCACTCAAAGTGTCTTTTTAAATTCTGGTGGAAAATGTCTGGTGTTGTAGCTGCTGTCACTGTGCATTTGAACATGTAAACAATATGTGCTAATTAGCAGGGGGCTACAGTATATGTACAGTATATTTTGTATGCGTGTGTGTGTGGGGGGGGGGGGTTGCTCTTCAGCAAGTCTGAAAGATTGGAAGCAGCTACTCTTACAGATTTAAAAAGTCCTCAAGTACCAGGGTTTCTATTGATTTTTTCCAGGAGTCTACTTGTCTGCAAGGGAAAAACTGTTTGATTGCTCAGTCTGAATTACTCACAAATTTTACTGGTTAATTACACCTTCTATGAAAAAATGTATTGGCATTTAGTATATTCACATGTCTACAAAATTGTATCTTATATACACAACTTACACAAAAAGGACCATATGCAGATATGCAATCCTTCCTGGGTCTTCTTGGATTTAAATTTATTCCACATCCTTGTGATAGGCAAGAGCCAAAACATTGGTAGCAGCTAAAAATGTAAAAGACAGTACAAAAAAATTTGTGTGGTCTTTTTTCACTTTATTACAATTATTTTCCTCTTGACTAGCCCAAGTTAGCACATATAACCTACTGAACTACTGGGGATGAATACTGTTTTTTATGACTAAGCATTTGTCATGTACAATTCAGTGAATAAGATGCCTAATGGAAATTGCATTACCTATTAATCCACTATTTTACTATATTGATAATTAAAATCAGAATATGTCTACCCTTAAATGAATAAGCTCCTGTGAAAGAAAGCTTACCTCATTGAAAGAGCTTTCCAGATCGAATACAAATAAATGTTGACACACAAATTTTGTGTCAACTGCATCTCTCTCTGTCACACACACACACACACACACACACAATCACAAAAGTCACAAAAAAGCTGTTCAGATATAAATAGTACACTCCATTTCTATAAAATATAGAGCTTTAATTTATTAGTCAGCAACATCAACAATGAAAGAGAGAAAGTCATTACAATAACGTCACCTGTGCATTTAGTCTTTTTCTGCAATTAACAGTCCTCCTAAATAAACCATTAAAATAAAAAAAAATAAAATAAAAAACACGCGCCTTAAAAATAGCAACAAATTGTACAACCGTCTGTTGTAGCTCCCTGTATGAACTGGAGGAAGACAGGGGCAGTTTGGTAAGACAGGAACTAATGATGTCCCACACTGAATAAAAGAGTATAAAAAAGTGTCAATATTTCAACGTACATCATCTTCCACTAAAGCACATTCCTTAAGCACCTCGAGTCTGCCCCTTAGGCATAGTGTTATTATTCACACACAGAAAGTTCACCATTTCCTGTTATCTGAGGAAAATAAAAACAGCAACATAGCCTTTTCAGTTTCATATTTATATACAGTACATAAACATTTCATGCACACAATGAAAAATAAGCTTCCCCATATGTTGGCATGTGTAACACACTGCTGTAATTTTCCGTTGTGTATTTACACGTTTTTTGTTTTTCTTTCCCAGGCTGAGCTAAAGTGTTCACAATGGAGGTATGGGAATTTCCTATTCTGTCGAGAGAAAAAAAAATTCATTGGTTAGGAAGATGTTAGAAATTATTGCAGAGCTTCTCTGTGCTGAAGGCCAAAATCTTCCCTCCAGCTCAAAGCATCTGTCCCTTTGCAAACTGTCGGTATATATGTAAATTATTTTAACATGCATTAAAACTATACGTATATATTTTACCTGCTTTAAAAAAACACATCTGATTTTACTTTATGGCAAAGTAATACCATGTGAACTCCAAACTTCTGCTACCCCTCAAAAACACTGACGTTGTTATGTTGCTGTGTACCTCCAGGATGAGATGTTATTAAATTGCATTGCTACAGAAGTATAAATGTGAAGATTTCTTCAACCTAAATTTCCTCACACTGTGCATATATTGAAAATGTAACCACTATTGTACTCGGAGGCAATATGAACCACCAATTCAGATCTTCATAAACCTTATTCCTTTTGTCTGACAGAACTCTATGTAGAAGCTGGAAGAAGGAATTTTTCTCTATTACATAATCATCATCGATGACATCTCTCATTAAAATAGTATCAAGTGAAACTATGCAATGGGATCCTATTGTGACAACTTGATTAATGAGCTATGCATTGATATTTTGGAGTTTTACAAGTAATTATGATTTACATAAACACTATTTTTAAATCCCCAACATCTGCAAACAATTGTTGCCTAGGAAACAATGCACTACTCAAAACCTTTGTGGTCTCACATGTACAATATTAAGAAGTAGAATATATACACAGTGGCAACATGTTCATCGCAATTCAGGTTGGAAGAGATTGTGCTCAGAAACCTTAAGAAACTAAATAAAGAAACAGTCAAGACCAAGAAAACCAACAAAACAGTGCTGACACAGGTGAACACATTAATTATGATGCAAACAACTCAAAACTGGCGAAGCACTTAGAAATATTGTTTGGTATTGTGTGTGAGATACTGGTATATAATAACACAGACACACATGGTGATGTGTGTGGACTGATGTCACATGCGAGGCCACTGTTGGTAACCCATTTGGTTTAGAGACCCTGCATACCTGGTTGTCACAAGTCACTGCTCCAAGGGAGTTATGGGAAGCATATCATACTCAGCAACATGAGCTGTGTTCCAAATAAATACCTGCATGCTGTATACCTGCAGTATGGGCTACCTAACATACTGGAAAGTGTGATCCATAAAATATGCGAATGTGTATTTTGGAAACAAACTGGCTCAATTTAGAATACACGTTCACAGAATAACTTTGAACTTGACGTACAGTATGTATATGTATACTGAATACATGAACCAACATATTTCAAAAGAAGTTAGCAATGCCTCATAGCATTTCTAACTGAGTATGTTTAGGAAACACTTCAATAGCAATTGCGTAAAAATCACAGCTTTCTTCTTAGAATTTTCTGAATTTGAATAAACTGCATTACTTAAACAGCAAGGAATTCTGGAAACAAAAATAAAGAATAAATTATGCTTCAATGCATGGTGCTTCAGGAATTTCTATGAATATGCACCAAGTCTTGTGTACTTGAGTTTTGGAACAGTATTGGTTGGTCAGCTACAAACTTGATTGGTCAGCTACAAAATAAATTCTATGCACTCTAGGTAGTATGCAAGTATGAATTTTGGAACACAGCCATGGTTCCAGTCAAAACCATAAGATCCTCTCAGACATACTCCCTTCCCCTCCCCTCCCCTCACCCAGTCCCTGTTCCCTGTTTATAATAACCCTTTTAGTTCATTTCAAACGCTGTACGCTTCAGTATACTCTTGCAATGTAACAGAAATGATGTCAAAAGATACTTTAAAAGATGGAAAACATTTTTGTTCAAAAAACAACAATAAAATTAATAATAACAATAACAATAATAATAAACAATAATATTTGCCCAGAAGGTACCTATACACAAAGAGCCTTTTTTCTATTTAAGTACAAAGAAATCCACAGAATGATACTATGTACAACCTACAATAAATACTGTGTATCTTATTTTCTTATTGTTAAAAGGAACGTGGTTGTTGCTTTTCACTTTTGTGTCTCTTGCTTGTAGTTCTGAAGATTTGTTCTTTCCATTTTCTTTATTTCTCTGATTTGAGTCTTTCTCATTTTATGTGTATGTGGGTGGGGGTCATTAGGGGTGGTGGGGTCCTCTCATGTCTCCTTTGTCCCAGTTTCCTCATTGTGATTCCTGCGGTTTCGTGGTTTCTTCTGCTCCTTGAGCTCCTTGAGGTCCTTCCCTTTCACAGCCCCCAGTGCGGGGTCTTTCGGGCTGCCGTTGCTGTAATGCCAGTAGTCCTGGCAGTACTGGTTGATGAGGCCCATTTCAGGCTGGCTCAGAATGTTCAAAAGGTCCTTGTACTGGCCCGCGCTGGGCGTCCACGGGCTGGACTGGAGCGGCGCCGCCACCGGCCCGCCCGTCTCCATCAGGATGCTGTTGACGGCCCGGCTGGAGAGGACGACCAGCTGAAGCTTGACCAGCGTGTGCTTGAAGTTCTTCTCCGTGGCCGTGCACTGGTACAGGCCCGAGTCAGAGGACTGCAGGGAGCGAAGCAGCAGACCCTGCTCTGTCCTCAGCACACGCCCGTCCGACCGCATCTGAGAGAGCGAGAGACAGAGAGAAAGCGAGAGTGAGAGATAAAGAGAGAGAGACAGAGAGAGTGAGAGCGAGAGAGAGACAGAGAGAGAGAGTATATGAATATACTGTATATAATATATAGCACATAAATAATACAAGATTGCAAGTGCAGCACAGGACAGCTCTGGTCAACGGGGTCCATGCTCAGCAGTTAAAATGGGCTGTATTGTGACATATCAAATTGCATGTCCCTGAAACACCCCTCCCAGGAAACCTATTTCTTCTGTTTATTGAGAGCACTGTGGGTGGTGTGGGAAGAGGGGAAATGCCCTATGCTCTCTGCCTACTGTGTGCAATGACTACAACCAAGAGCCCACGCCAGGGTGGAGCTCCCTGCAAGCTTTCTCTTCTAGTTGCCAGTTGACGACCCACCTCTCCCTGCACCCTGCATTCAATGTCATGAATGAGCCCACATTTATATGACTGATGCTGGAGTTGTGGAGACTATATCAGTCAGGGTTTTTGTTGTGGTTTAAGTTGATTGCATTCCCGCGCATGCTGTTTCCATGACATAATATTCTAAATCAGATGTTCAAAGCAAGGGCGCAGCTAAGTGAGTAATGCCGATTGGAATGCTGACCAACAAAGGAGGACGCCATGGCTTCCCAAAGCCTCCTACAGTAATGAGCCACTGAGGCTAACAAGACATGCCCTGTCAAGACTTGTATGCCTGCACTTCATCACTGGATCCTCCATTGATAATGCACTCTATAGGTTGCTGAATGAGACTTAATATGCAAGCCTAGAATGCTTTACCTAACTGTGATTCAGTACAAATTAAGATTTCTGGCAACATACTGGCACAGTAGGACCTAAAATGTCACTGACATTATGCAGTTCAAAGACAAATTAAGTGGTGAACAGAAACATTGTTTTTTCGCAGTGACGTTTCCTGTAACCATTTCACCTTCTCTGCCAAAAATGCCACTGCCTGTACAAATGCTGACAATTATAGCAGTGGCAACCAATGTGACATGTTGATTATGCACCTTATGCCAAGAACCTTTAATAGTGTGCATGGTTATTCTCTCACTATTACAGCAGAGGAAACAGGATTGAGAAAGGAAAGATCACATATGTTCAGCAGAGGTTTTAAAACCAATTTTGATCACAGACTCTTCCCCGTTTAGGTCAGCCAACTGTATTTGCAGGCCTGTTTTATCTCTGCAATGTCATCCACATTGGGAGCCGGCAGACAGCAGCTGTTTCTTTTCACTCTTTGGTCCACCCGCTGAGACAGTGCTCTAACAGAACAAGCCACTCAGGTGGGCGGAGCTTGCACGGGTGAGAACGGCTCATGTGGGAGGAGCTAAGTATGACAGAAAGGTGAGCACTCACCTCTTTCTTTCTGTCACTGTTGTCCTTCTGCAGGTGCCACTTGATAGCAGCATGAGGAGACCTGGCCTGGCACTCCAGGAAGGTACTGCTGCCCTCCACGCCATACTGCACCATCTCCAGCGTGTTCTTATTGGCTACAGCAGACACAGCACCATGGCAACCATGACAATAGTTTCTAATTTTTGGTACAACAGTAAAGATATAGATACTGTGAAAAAGGTGTTTATTTCGAGTTCTTAGCCTGGGCTCACCGTTAGAATTGTAGCCCCTGCACTGCCGAATTGGGTTGCCATACTTCACATCCTGTCTCCGGCTACGCCTGAAAGGGTTGAATAAAAATGTGAACAAGCAGAATATTTGGAAAAAAAAGAAGATCTTTAAGTCATTCATCACATATACACACGCCCACACACACACGCATACACACACACACACGCACAGACACATACATGCACACACACACACATGCACACACACACGCACATGCACACACACACGCACACACATGTACACACACACACACACACACACAGCTCACCTCTTCTGAGAAGCAGAGTAGCGAGAGCAGGACTTGCCGTCCCAGGCGCAGTAGGGGTCGCGGGCGAGGCAGCAGTCTGCGCAGGCCTCGCCGTACACGTCACAGCGGTGCAGGGCCAGGTGGGTCACGCCCACCGCCGAGCCCACGTACAGCTGTTGCTGTGGAGAGAGACAGGGCACAGACTTCAGAGACTGGACAGCTATGTTTCAGCCAATTAAAGGAAGGAGGAGCCTGTTTCAGCCAATGAAAATGTGGGGAGCCAATTTCACCCAATGAGAGGAGGTGAAATGCAGCACTGTTTGATTGCTTTAATTATTCAGAAGCATCGCGAGAATGCTATGTGTTTTAATAATCAATCACAGAGAGGAAGGAGACACTAAAAACGTACACATTATTCTGAATAATTAAAGCAATGAAATAATGTTGCATTCATGTTGTGAGAATGTTGTGTGTTTGCTGGAAAGAGCCTTGTACTTATGCTTTACCTTCCTCGTTTATTTTTTCTCCTTCTGTTGGTTAATTCAGCTTTATAATAAGCTGTTTTGAAATCTAAAAGCCAGGCAGACAACAGGTCTATGCAATGTCATCCATAAATCTGAAGCCAACAACATAATTACAGTGAAAGACAATCATGAAATATACTTTCAAGCCTTTTTCCATTCAATCTTCATTGTCCTTCCCGGAATGGAGCCATAATGTGAATTATGGGGGAAGCAATAATTGTGCGGCAATTTCATATATAGCTCTTGGCATTTGAATCAAAGAAAATACATGTTTTCCTCCCATGATTTCTCATTTAGTCAAATGTGTTTTGAAAATAAACTGTGTTGCAGGTGTTATGAGACGCAATAGTCAGCAGATACTGCAACACTGCTGTTTGTTTAATGAATGCAGTTTTGAAAGTAAAAGCAGGCACTTACCCTTTTGGATGAAATTTTCATTGTTGTAATAGGAGTCGGAACCTGGAATTCAAAAAGAATAAATCAATCAGCGTTCACTGCATAATCTCATCCTCCAATATTCCCTTAACTGCTGAAGTCTGATGAACACTGGCGCTGTGTTCTACACTGGTGCAGATGCACTCACCTTGAACACCTCAACCTCCTCAAGCACCAGCTCCTCAGTCTGCAGGTCATCTCTGGGCAGGACGATCACCTTTTGAACAGTCCCTCGATCTGGAAAACACAAGGGGACCATAACCCATCTCATATTTTTCAGCCATTTTCCCAGCCTGCTGCCTCTATGGAGCACCACAGATTCCAAACGGCCACGCCATTAAAGCCTGCCATGTTGGTGTGTCCCCTGCAGCACTCCAGGGTGTGTTCACATCTTTGATCTATAATAGTGACAGGCTCAACAAAGACCCAAACCTAAAGATGCACACTGTACATTTACATTGCAGACGCTGAAAGGGAAGGAACAGTCCACGGCTCTACTGTACATTCATGCCGGACTTCGAGCCCTATAAAATCCATTAGTGCATCAGGTTGGTGGGGGGAACATGAAAGGCTGGAAAACAAGGAGAGCAGAGAGCGAATGCAGTGATGCTGCATTCTGGGGGAGTGATGTCATTCCCCTTAAAGGTTCACAGAGAGATATTTGGCAGCAACAGTAGGAGGATTAAGGTGATGGATCCTATCCCAGCAGCCTATAGTGCCCTAAAGGCGCAGGATCCAAAGCTTTTACAATGGGAAGATGATGCAAGCTAAAGCCTTCAGGTTTTGGGGCAACCATTCATTTTGAACTAAAAGGATCAAATTCTCTGCTCCTGTCAAAAAACCAGACACTGTACATTTAGAGTTCAATCCTATTGCAGGCTCAAGATGGAGACCAACTCTGTCTGGTAAAGCCACTTTGGCTGAACAAAAAAAGGTATTGGCCATTGATCTGTTTAGCTTTAACAGAAACCCACTGCAGTTCACTGTGATTGTGGCACATGGATGGTCACAGTTTGATAACATGCAGTTAACATCTACATCACGGTCTGGCTCAGATTTAGCATAAAGACCCTAGTCAGCACTAAGAGGACAGGGAAGATTATGGATGCTAATGAAGAGACGGCCAGCCACCCATGGTTATAATTAGAGATAGCCAATGTTCCAGGTCTGCAGGGGTGTACTGTACCCAACTGAGGGCGCTGGCATCACCACAAACAGCAGTTGTTAGAGAGAGCTTTTTTTGGTGTTTTCTTTTCCACCACCCCTTACTGCAAACAAATATACTGTAAAATACTGTACTGTTCTGGTTATATTGTATAGAATTGTGTGACAGGCAATAGCTGCCCTCCCCCCAGTCAATTTCTAAGCATCCCAGCAGTAACAACTTCCCCTTATGTCCCAAGAGATTAACATCAACAATATTCTGTGTAGGGGTGTCTTGGCATTTGCTATTCAGTGCAGATAGTCCATTTTGGTTTACTGGACTACCTACATGGAAGAGAGAAAAACAAAGATAATGATGGTAGTAGGGTGTGGGAGTGTAGAGTGGTGACTCACCGGTCCCCAGGAACAGCACCTCGTAGTTTCCATCTGCTGCTGTAACCTGGTCAACGGTAATGGTGGTGAACTCGTAGTCCACGTTGGTCCTCACCACTAGGGGGCGCTTGTGCACTGGGTACACGGCATTGTACATGGCTGGGTGGTTGCGCATGAAGTTGATGACCTCGTCAGGGTAGTCCTTGGTGGATTTCATGTTTGGGGTGAAGGTCCCTCCTGGGCACTGTAGGTTAGAAGGATTTGAGGAGGCTGACCTATGCCACTGACAGCCACAGCCTCAGAAGCAACAGGGTTTCATCCCAATGTGGGAAACCATCCTAAGGGGTCCTCAACAGAATAGAAAAGATATCTTCTCTTTTAAGAATAAACTGTTTAATTAATTCATTTTCCTTTTTTTATGAAAGTATTAGCCTGAATTCAATCGATGTTTGTCCTTAACTTTGATTTTACGAGTAAATGCAAGCGTTAGACTTTTTCTTCACAAACTCATTTTGGTGCATTAGTTTTTATTATCACTGAATTTTCCAAATTGTCTGCAAAGAAAAAAAACGTATCTTTGTTTTAAACTGTTAGACCAAGTGAAGGACACATTCTGATTGAATCCCAGCCACTGTGATTTATAAATTGATAATGCTGTAATCGTTATAATTATTAAATATTTGTATTAGGAGCATGCATTATTAGACCCATGCTTCAACTGCATCAGAACGTAGACATGTTTCGATGTAAAAGGCACTGCATTGCAGCTGGGGTAATTGGTGTTGCATAAAGGTGCCAAAAAGTTAACCAGTCTGTTGTGGTTTCTGTCCTCAGCCACAGAGTGGTGAATTTATTGAGCCTTGAGATAAAAAAACAAATTTAAAAAGTTTGGTGATCCCTTCTCTAAGGGATTGAGCCCTCTCATTGAGGGCAGGGATTTCTGAGATATCTGTCACTCTGATGGGGGGGTGGGGCTGCTTCTAACATGAACATGGCTTAAAGTTATGGGCCCACAGTACGCTAAATTCCCATTTTGTTACTTACGGCTTTCACTCCTCAAAACATATCAGATACCTGTTTACCCCAACAGCCAGAGGCATGCTCGTTATTCAAATTACAGCTTCAAAGAGCAGATGTTTTGGATTGCATGTTCAGTGCACACATTGAGAGACTCGATTAAGCAGCCCACATACAGAAATGTACCAGTATGTCAGCACACCAGCAAAATTTTGTTGGGGGTGGGGATCTGTATGAGGGGGTTTATTTACTTGTTAGACAGACAGATGGTGTCTGGTGAAAGCAGCAGCCCATTTTTTATGTCTATTATGCCAGCTGCTTGACTTGGAATTATCAGCTGGGCTCAGGTAACGCCCCAACACTGTCTTCACCCTCTGGAGACAGAAGTGAAAACAAATCAATTGTCAGCTCCCTGTGATGAAGACTGTTTCTGGTGTTTTTACAATAAAAGATTTTTTCCCCCAGTGATTAATGGACAGAGAGTTGACTGAGCTGTAGAGTACGATGTGAGGTATGAGGAGGCGGCGGTGTTGGGGGGTGGGGGGTGGTGGGTGGAGAGGATGGTAGCGCCGCTCACCGTTCCGGGTCGAGGGTATGGGATCTTCCCTGTGTAGGCCACCCACTGGTAGTTGGGTCCCTCTTTATGAGCGAACGGCCCGTTGAACACCATGCGGATGTCAGCCATGGAGTATACACACACCGCAGAACCCTTGAACACAGACCTGAAAGAGGGAGAAAGGAGACACAGTCAGTGTGTGTGTGTGTGTGTCTATATATATGTGTGTGTGTGTGTCTGTGTGTGTCTCTGTGTATGTGTGTATGTGCATATGTGTCTGTGTGTGTGTGTGCGTGTGCGCATAATAGGGAGGAAATTTGCTGGGTCCATAGTAACAAGAGTGCATAAAGCCCAGATTGTATGGTTGACAGTTTAGCTGATTGTGACGTTGGTGTGTTTAGCATACGGTATTAGTGGTACCATGGCCTTAAGTGATTGTGGTTCCCAGGCTTGGTTTTGACCAATGAGAATGGAGTCAGTAATGTGACTGATCCTAGCTGGAAGAAGGACAGGACCACACAAGCGTTTGAACTGCAGAAATCATTTTCTATGTGCAGACAGTCAGACGCAGTTCCCACAGCAGAAGTGGCAGCTGTGAGTTCTCTTTGATGCATTCTGACGGTTCTGGGGGCAGTTAGTGTAAGTGTTGACTGATGGCTTGTTATCCAAAAGTTCCTACGCGGAAACCAATTCAGTGCTTTACAGGAAGCAGGCCTCCCATGTGAGGTTAAAGGCTTCCTGTTTGACTCTTTGTAGTGTGCGCAGTACAGGGCACATCCTATGCTGCATGGGTCTTCCGCAAAGCCCCCTTCCAATACAGAGTTTAATCACAGATAATACTAATAATACTATTAATAATAATACATGTAAGAGATACAAGGTACAGTGTAGATAAGGTAAAATAGGCATTAAATACCACAGTTACTCACCCTGACACAGAGAAGACCCCATAGATGACGGGATTCTTTGTGTCCTGAGTCTGCTGAATGTACACGTCCCCTGAAGCACAGAGAGAAAGGCAGTTTAGTGCTCTCTGCACTCTGATGAGTGGCTTCACACTGCTGGCCCAACTCAGAGTGAAGGCGTGTCCAGAGGCCAACCACAGCAAAAATGGTTTCTCTCTGAACTGAATGTCCCACTGTCTGTACAGCTGTCAGTCTTGGGGGTGGGTGGGGCTTGCTTCTGTGGATGGAAATGTCCAGACTGAATGAAGACAGGAAGTCAGGGGCTGCACCTCGAGACAGAGGTGAGGGAGTGAGGGCAGTGAGACGCAAAGAGGTTGTAGGGAGAGAGTAAGGGGGGGGGGGGTCCCCTCCTCCCACACTGTCCCTATTGGACCCCGGCATCCTGCTCTCAGACAGGAGGACAGTAGGAGAGCAGGACGCATCAGGGCAGGGCGAAGGCCAAGGCTGCAAGTACGTAATAGAGAAAAACAGAGCTCATCAGCTACCACACCTGCCATCCTGCCATGCAACCTCAACAGTCATTGTGCGTGCTTCCGGGAAAAAAAATGGAGGAAATGATATCCGCCTGATTCCCTGGTAAGTACAAGCATGATGTCACAGGAAGTTTCAGGGCTGTGCCCTATCAGTGACAATCTAAGCTGACGGCTGCAGAGCAAGCTTGTGGGTGGGTGTGTGGGCGTCGGCTGGATGGAGATAATGCTGTCGCAGGGTCACCAGGAGTGGCCTGTTATTCAAGGCGTGACGGACAGGGCCTTTCGATTTCCTGAATTCTCGGAAAAAGCCCGACAATGACGTGCCCGTTTGGGCGGCAGGAGGATGTGGAAGGGCTCCTGTATCTTGGGTTATAGTCAATTATAGGCATGGTTATGGCCTCCATGGGAGGGACACAGGATGACCTGTGGTGATGTCAGCGGCAGCCCAGTGAGTCCCAGGAGCCGTGTGATTGGATGCTGATTACCCTCCCACCTGCTGTGGGTAAGGTCACGTCTAAAGACCCTGACGGCTCCCATAACCTGCACCCCACCCTCCAGAGTAATATAAGTCTTATCTCCAGCATGCCATTCTCCACAGTGAAGGAAATTAAAAAGCTCAACGCAGCATGCCTGACAGGTGATGTGAGACAGACAGAGAGCACAAGGAGTCCGTAAGCTTCTGCAAGCCTGTGCAAGAACAAATCACAGCCCATCCCTGATTTAAAAAACATTCTAAAATGTTTCAAGCAAGTACAGCACCAAGAAACTAACTCATCTGCCACATAAATGCAAACTGTTTTAGGTGGTGGTGCACAGATGAAGATAAAACAATAAAACAAGTGTTTCCCTTTTTAAAAAACTGGAGATGCATTTTCCTGGAATACTGCTGAGAAGTACAGACATAGGCAGCTTCATATTCCAACAGTAAGCAATTATCATAGAAGAAAATACCCACGGACAGGTGAAGAGGTCTAGAATCTATGGGGGATTCATTTCTGGTAAACAGGAAAAACTCATTATGTCTGAGGTGGCAGTGTAAGGTTGGGCAGCTCACAAGGAGCAGAGGAAAATGATGGGGCATCATTTGTATTTGATGGGTGGTCAATACTGTGTGTGTGTGTGTGTGTGTGTGTGTGCCACTCACGGTGTGTCTCAGGGGATTGCCTCTAGTTATTATCCTATCCAGCTCAGACCCAATGATAACTAGCTGGGTAGGCGGACAGCACGTGTTTCCAATATCCCACCTCCCCCTCTCCTTTCTGCCACCCTCAATTATCATCCCGGCCAGCTGGTAAGAGCCACTCGGGCTGGGCCCTCAGAGGCCACAACACTGGAACAGTCATGGGTCACTACAGACAGAGAAAGGGGAACTGTTGGTGTTATCAGGTAGAATATGACCCCACAGCCCAGACTCACTACTCCACCACTACTACAAGAACCAGAGACAGGGCCTATGTTACTCTCACTCTCGGTCATGTGAGGCAGTCCACAGCTCTAACAATATGACAAAATAACAGTAAAAATAATTATAAATCTCTGACTAGTGTGAGGAATCATTTGGCATTTGGGGGCTCTCAACACTTGCAAGGTAATAAGCTCACTGAAAGAAGCCAGACTCAGAACCCACCCCCCCACCACCAGCTTTTGCACAGCAATAAAACCCACTCTGCACATTTTTCCTTTCCTGTGAAGAAAGAATTTATTTCTGCAGGAACTGTACACAATCCATCTCTCTTTCTTTCTCCTGGTAGATTCCGGAAAGAGCTAGAGTACCTCTGACTGCTGCCTGTCCAGACAGAGACAGGGACACTGCCTGAATCCTATCCTCTCATAACATGCCCCCAATCTCTCTCTTTCTCCCTCTCTCTCTCTCTCTCTCTTTCCCTCTCCCTCTCTCTCTCTCTCAGCAGTGACCTGTAAATGGAAAAAAAAGATGCATTTAATGACCTGCATTGGCCATTTATCCTTTGCCTCAATGGAAAAAGGGAAGCATGTGTTACTAATTTTGTCTGTGGTTCTCACTTGGTAAAATAAACTAGTCAAGCAATCACCACATTTATTTTCCTTCATGTGCTTAATTTATTCTTCTGGATATAATTTTGTAGAAGAATCACAGTGGATCATTTGTGGTGAAATGAGCTGAACACAGCTTTGGAAGTGGGCCCCCTGTTGTTTCAAAATGGAGCCCCCTGTTGTTTCAATATTGCCACAGTCCAGTTTTGTGCTATTTGAGTAGTGGAACTGAAACTCTCCAACTGTTTAAACTCCCCAGGTTTCCAACAATGCTTACGCAAAGGTACACGCACATAATATTACTGCAAGGACTCTACAGTTATTCTTAAAGTTTCATCACTTTTCTCAAAAAAAAAGAACCCCCCCCTTCCCTTCCCCCTTATTTTGGTGCACTGTGAAAACTAAGCATTTTATGGCTGCCCATTTTCTAATGGGCGAGGGCCATGCAGTCAGTCCGCTTTCCTGCTTTAATTTCTTTAAAGTTAGGCCTGATGTGAGAGCCGGTACAGTGCAGGCTTTCACACGCAGTGGGGTCGCCCGCGGCTGCCAGGTGCGGGTGAGCGGCAGCCCTGGCGCGGCAGGTTTACCTCTCCGCCTGGCGGTCATTAACAGCCATCCAGAGCTCACGCTAAACTGCAGCTTTACGGCTTTATTAGGGCGCTGAGAGCAAGCCACATTCGCAAATGTGCTCCAGCTTTCCAAAGCATCGCGTCACGAAACCGCCAACTCCGCCAGGGTAAACGAAGGCCCAATTAAAACCAGGGGAAAACGCTGACATTTTTATTACGGCAAGCTAAAACCACCTGCTCATGCTCTGGAGCGCCAGTCTCCTGTGGTCTGACTCTTCAGCCAATGAACTGACACGGTGCTGTTTTACTCTTGTTGAGTACTAGTAGGTCCAGACAGCTTCAAGCTGACCGGAGACCCACAGTTCAATGCCACTTTAGGCGGCTGCACTAAACAATGACCACCTAAACACAGGAATGTGTGATACAGTCTCAATCTTTGCAGAGTCAGCATTTCGGTTCAGTTGGAAAAATGAAATGTGGAGATGAACTTGAATAAACAAATGAAAGAATTGGGTGCAAGAAATGGAAGAAGAGATGAAAGACATTAGCAGTTTAGAACTAACCTGTGCAAATGACTGCAAGAAGCCATTGTGTCTACTTATATATATATATGTGTTCATCATATATTCCTCATTGCACTTCCCTCACCACTTCTGTAATTCAAAATCAGTGATAGAAAAATGGAAGTCCCCCACTGCAGTATGGAGAATGTCGTACACAAAGATTTGGCAAGGACAGCAAGACAGATATGAACTTGATAAAAATCGCCATCTGTTTGAGACAAGAGTCGGTGAAGAACATTTTTTCAACAAATCCTGTATTATAGCATGAAAACAAGCCTTCTGTGACAGACATCTTGAAAGAAGAGGACAAGCAACTATTTGTTTCTTCCTCCTTGCCATGGCTCCATGACTGGGGTCCACAAATTATGCATTTTCCAACTGGAATTGCATAAGTTATATTTTTCTAATAAAAACTTGCACAACTGAATATGTATTAATGAAAAATAAAACATAGATAATAAGTATTGATTATAAATATTTCTGCAATGAGCTGTAATTTCACAAGCAGACACAGAAAATAGAATAGCGAAGGAGGTGCCCAGGGGGCAGTAGCGCACAGTAGTACCGGGGCAGTAAATTTCAAGAAGGGGAGGGGGTGTATTTAGAGAGGACAGGGCAGAGAAACTTGACCCCCCTGTTGATCAGCGATCTGTCCCATTCACTCACTCTACAGCTGATCTCCAAGTGGCAGCCGGCCAAAATAAACGTACTACTTTCAGAACTGCTGCTGGAAATCACATTTATGCACTCATTCAGTTATACACAGCAGAGAGGGAGATGGAGAGAGGAGGGGAAGAGGGAGGGACGTAGGGCTGGGGTGTAGAACAACAGAGGGGCGAGGTAGGTGTGGGGAAGTCAGAACTTAACACTGCCCAAGAGACCCACAATTTAGAGCATTATTTCCCATTACACCAAATTATTTTCACTGAAAGCCAGTTGACCTCTTAGCCCTGCACGCATCAACTAACAGACATGTTTTGCAGAAGGGAAGGGCAGATATATGTAAGTTGATACACAGAAAGAAAACTACAATTTCCTTGGAAATGCTTATTTTCTATAACTTTGTTATAAGTGCCCTTTTGGCTCATGAAAGCATGCCATGCAAAATGACCCGGGCAGTGGTTGCTATGGTTCCCAAGCTGCACTTCCATAAAGTTACCTAAGGGTGACACTCTCCTGCCAAGGCAAGTTGATGTACTTGATCTAGCTGACTTTGGGTAGCAGTACAGTATAGTGGCCAGGGGACTGGGATTGTACCAGAGGTTACAGGTTTAAATCACTGCAGTTGTACCCTTGAGTAAGGTAGTTGACTTGAATTCCTAACTCCATCCATCCATAAAAAATAGATAGTACACAAAAAATGTGAACTTTACACACAAGGTTGTCGGCTAAGAATAAATAATGTAATGTAATGTTTCAGCAGGAATAGCAAAGGAGTCAGAATGGAGTGTAGCAGAGATCTAGTCTGACAGTGTGGGACTACATGACATCCTCAGCCATTGTATCTGTGATCACATTAAACCCCACCATTCTAGTATAGGTTTTTCTTCTGTCGTACATAGCACAGTTTTGACTGCAGACTGTAAGAGGACAATACTCTAATGCTCTGTCGAGAGCATGGAATGACACTCACGGAGTTCGTCGAAGTGCGTCTCGATCCCGTCAGCCCCCGGGACGGAGCAGATGAGCCGGGCCTTCAGGAAGGTGCTCCACTTGTTCACCAGACAGCAGTGACCACCGTCGTCATTCTGTCAGGGAGAGGAGAGAGGCCGTTCAGAACCACACGCGTGCACGCACGCACACGCACTGACGTTTGCGCTACACTCTGTTCTCATGTCAAACACACGGCGGTGGGAAAAGACACTGAAGCAGGCACAAAATGTCAGCTCAGCTTCGGAGAGACGAGATGCGGAACACACTGAGCCTATCCCATCTGCCGCCGCTACTGGCCACACTCCAACGCTATCTGCCGGGGTGATCAAAACCCCTCTAAAGAGGATTTATGGCCCCACTCCCCACTTTCTCTGAGACATATTTAACTATGACCAGGAAACTTGCTGCGAAGGACATTAGAAAATGGGAGAACACAGGAGAGGCATTTATCTATATTTGATACTGTATATATATCATTATATACTATTATATTATATAAATGTCCGCAGATTTGTTAACGCCCCGGTATTTTAAATCATACTTTGTGAAAAATTCTGTATTTAACATAATATATGTGCTTGACAGTAATGTATTTTTATTTAAATATCTACCGTGCATAAAATACGACAGGTTTTGAACAATCTATCTTTTCAGTGAGCTGAGCTAGTCAACGGCATGAATGTAAAAGTAGGATTTGCTGCTTCAGGCAAGCTAGGGACAGGGAGCATCTCTGTAGCCCAGACCCTGACATGCCGACTGCGACAAAAACAGAAATGATGGGGTTATTATATGGGTCACAGGCTGACCCACACCCAGTTAACCCGAAGGGAGGGAAGAGGCCGGGGAGGACAGGGGGACTGTGCAGTGTAAACTGGACCTGGTGAGATTAACTGCAGTCTATCTCTTTATCCACAGGCATAAATCACCCTCCTTTCATTTGTTGTTTTTCCTGATCCATTCATTTGTATTTCAGCGGGGAATGGGGGCAGCGCTTCATCAGGACATTTTGGTGAATCAACACCCCTCCCCTTCGAGGTGCAGGTCAGGGGGGGCTTGCTTTGGACTGCCGCCCAGTGCTTTCAGCTCCAGTATGGTCTGGGTTTCCGATCCGGGACAGGGTCAAAGGGCGGCAGGGTCACACTGGGGAGGGGGCAGTCCAAGTACCTTCTTCTATGAATTAACTGTTTGCTTGCAGATTCCAGCACACTGGTGTTAAACAAACTATGGCTCCACAACCAAGCATACCAGAAAGTACTTCCTGTCCATTTAACATTATTTCACACTGTTTGTACTCTGGACCAGTATTCAGGACCTGTTGCCTATTGGCTGTCAGGCAGCCTGGTTGGTTGACCAGTTGTATCACTAACCAGGCAGATCCGGCCGATACGAGACTGGGCTATGGGGCTCTGGCCCATCTCTGAAGACTTCTCCCGGAAGAAGAAGTAGAGCTTGTCATCGTTCCTCTCAGCACTATCAGGAATGAGGTGCACGTGGACAAATGAGGGGTCTGCAGGAGAGAGAGAGAAAGAGAGAGAGTGAGAAATTAGAAAATACCGGTGAGAGTGGAGCTGGGTTTTGGGGATGAGAAAATTATTAACTGCAAAGATAAACCTGTTTCATGTTCATCATTTATAGACACACACATTCACTTATTTCACAATGAAAAAACATGATCACAATCAGGTATCCTATATCTACTAAACTCAATAAACAGGCACATTTCTGCATCCATTTATGTTTCCATGTAGACTGAAGTACCAAATACATGACTAGATGCACAAAAGCCAGCACCCAGTAGGTGTTGCCCATGGCAATGACAAATCCTTTATGAACATAGCTGGAATATAGAAGTAAACAGGGCTGAAAGGCCCAGCTTGTTAATTTGCACCCAAACTGGTGCCAAATGGAAAATTCTAGCATGCGACACCCCATGCTAAACTCACAGAGGAAAAGTTTAAGTGGCACTAATTACAATGCATATGAGAGCTGGTTAGATGCCAGAATCTAGTGAAAAAATAAGACACAAGTGAACTGGTACCATTTAACCATCTGGAGTTATACTGGTCTGTCCTCATTGCCGTCTGCTTCCCTAGAGTCCGGAAAATCGCAGAATCTGTTCCCATGAAGTCAATGTAGACCCCAGCATACAGCTCACCATCTGTAACACAGTCATAATTTGGTTCTTAATTTTTATTTTCTATTAGTTTTGCATTATTCATATTTAGTCAAGTATTTTCTGAGTGTGTAAAAAAAGATATTCAGTACCTCTCAAGTATATAAAATTGATTTTAACTTGTGCCATTTCAAAAGTCATTTTCTTTATTTTTCTTTAGCTGTAGTCCTTGTCAGTGTGCAAAATATTTTATAGCAAAAAAGTTATTGGATCTGAATTGAAATGAGAGACAGAGATACAAACATGAAGTACAATGACACAGTGAAGTACACAGAGAAAGACAGGAAGTCCAGAGGGACACACACAGAATGTAGAGAGGTACAATAATGTAACTGCAGAGAGATAAACAGTCTCCCCCGTGTACAGACCAAAGTAGTCATGCCATCATTGAAAGTACATGTGAGAAGAGACCCCGTCCCAAACAGATCCACCCCAAAGGTCATGGTGGCCCAAAGGCCAAAGGCACAGGTGGTGCTCTGTGCTTGGCTGGATGGAAGCGTTCATGGAGCGTTTGGCTCACTGAGGGGACACGATGTGTCCCAGAGACCAGGCCTTGTTAAGCAGTGGGGAAGACAGGGCAGGGATCCTCCAGCAGCTGTCAGGGGCCCGGCTGTGGGAGCAGGTGTCCCAGCATGCAGCTGGCAGCCACACGAAAGCTGGACAGGCTGGCAGATAGAGGTAGCGGTGGCGGTGTGTATGTTTGCATAAGGAGGTGGGGGGTAGGTGGTGGAGATTGGAAAAGGAATGTATAAATAAGACAGGGCCTCTGTAAAGATTAAAGGGAGATTTATATGAATTCCCCAGCCTTTCTCTAAACACTAGCAGTGAGATCAGTTTTGGGAAGAGATAGAGAAACACAGGAAGCACTCAGAGTCCTGGTATTGAGGTTTTGGGTTTGGAAGTAGAATGTGTGATCCTTATTGGGACAGGGGCTCCAGTGCCCCCCCTATACATGTGCAGGCCCTCCCATCTCAGCACTGATCCCACCACAGAGGGGAGGTTAATCCGTGTGAAAATCACCCTCTGATTCTGCCTGGGTCAGCTGGAAGTGTGTGTTAATGTGGGAAAGCACAGCTGGCAGTTTACACTGGGATGTCTGTGTCATCCAGCAGCGATGAGATACAAGGATCCACTTACAACCGTGGCAACTGCTGCACGGTCTGATCTTGGGCAAACGGACCACCCTCAGAATGCCAGGAGGCCACTGTGAGAAAAGCTGCTTTTAGAGGTCAGTGTTTTCAACACTGTATTATTTATTTCTAGATTATATATATCATCAGATTCACATTAGTAACTACAACCACCACTGCTATTATTATTATTTGATGAAGAAGAATGTCTAGAGAATTTAGTTGGCATTTTTAATTTCCACTACAACAGATGCTTTCCACTAATGTGCTACTGAACCATCCAAAAATGAAAAAATAAATTATTCTTATCTTTTGAATGTATCTTTTGAATGTGGCCTAGAGTGAGTACATTATAAAATATGATGAAAAAGCAGTCAGAATTACCAATCATTCCATAAAGGAATGTAACAAACACTCCTCACCATTTTGTTCTGTGGGAAAGGTCTTGGAAAAGAGTGGCCGAGCTGTCTGTCCTGAGCCCAGTTGAAATTAAGTGCTTTAACGGGATGGTTGCCCATTCATACTGCTGTGAAATATCCCTGGACCATAAGAGACTGAAGAGATGGCAACAGAACCATACTGTCTGGCTAAATTGTTACCAACTCTATGGGGATCTAAAATGAACCTTGTCATGATTAAATTCTGCATTCTCAGTTTAATGGAACATGTGACTCAGGCAGGTGGTACTTACTGATCAAAGCAGAGACGCTGTTCAGTTTGGGGTCATAGGAGCACTTCCCTTTCCCAGAATCCACTCTGCCTGGCTCCAGGTGGAATATGTATTCCTGGAAAGGGGAAACAGCATGTGAGACTTACCATCAATAATGCTGTTGACCACATTAGGGCTATAGCAATGATCCCTGTTCTGCAGGGAGCATTAAGAGGGTGCACTATGCTTCTATTTCCTTCTCATGTTGAAGAAACCCTGATGGATGGCACAAGATGAAGAGAGTGCCTCAACACCCATAATCCTTTGCATTGAGGATGTCCTGACTTTGTTAAACATGTGGAAAAAAACCAGAAGTGTTTCATTCGAAACTATCTTTCATCCAAACATCCTCCACTTCTCCCTTGACCAATGGCCCTCATTTGCTGACATATGTAATCCACCAAAGAGCTGAAGAATGGGTCTGAGGCCTGATTGCCTGATGTCCGTAGAACGCCACCCTGCAGTAGATTGGCAGGTATTTGGACCAGCTATGTGATAATGTTCCCCGCTGCCTCGCCGTGAACTAGAACCACTCGAAACTAAAAATCTCCCATTATCTCAGAGGGAGGAGGGGAGATGGAAAGGGAGACATCACTGTCTCACTCTATCATCACCCACATCACAAAGGAGAGCAGCTAGCCAGAGTCCTTTCAGCTGTCTTTTCTCAGTGCCTAATTCTAACTCAGCCACACCCTTAATTAAAATCAACTGCAGTGTGTTTACATGAAAAACTGAAGATGTTCGCATCTCCCTTTGCATGCTAGATGTCAATGTACATTCAAGCAAATAATATAAACTAATATTAAGCAAGTCATGCGACTATATTTGCCAAAAACGTATTTCATCAATGAATTTTCAATTGCCACGTTCCTCCAGGGGAAACACAACATATTGCGCATGTACAACAGGACACTGCGCTGAAGACGAAGGCCAACAAGGGGTTACTTTTTCTTTTTCTGCCCAGAATGGCAGAAGACCTCAAACATCCAAGTAATGCAGGGCTACGTGGGTCTATTATTTCCATTGGTTTAACAGATGAACATGAAGCCTGGTGTTTGCCTTGGACCAACAGAGCTGTGGTGGGAGCAGGTCAAACTGAGCATGTGAGAGGGAGGGAGGGAGGGGGAAAGAGAGAAAGAGAGAGAGAGAGAGTGAGAGAGAGGGGGGAGGGAGGGAGAGAGGGGGGGAGGGGAAGAGAGAGAAAGGGGGGAGGGAGACAGAGAGAGAGTGAGAGAGAGTGGGGAGGGAGGAAGGGAGACAGAGAGAGAGAGAGATAGAGTGAGTGGTTAGTGAGCATTCCTGAGGGTTGGTTGGGAGAGAGCTGGGTGAGGTGGGGGTGGGTGGGATGGTGGGATAGCAGAGTATGAGTGGCAGTGCTCACATGCATGTTTTTTAGAGGAGCCTCTCACATCCTGAGTCACTTCTCAGGCATGTGAGAAGGCCTCTGTACTCCCGACTTCTAGTACCAGCCACAAAACTGAATACAGGCCAAGACTATCTCACCCCCATCCCCATGACAAAGCATGCAGCACAAACGGCTTCATGGCTAAAAGGCTCAAGTGGAGATTGCCTGCCGGAGCAGAGATAAGCAACATGGCACAGTTGTACCACTTTGATGAGTGGAGCAATCTGACAGGTGGCCAGGTTTGCCCCGTAAACCTCACTGACTCAGGGTGACCCTTCACACCTGCTCTGAGTGACAGCCCATGCCACACCCCTCAGCCATGAAAAATTGGAACATTTCTGACAACAGCAGCAGCCTACATGCAGAAGTCTGGATGCCGAGGGCAAGCAACATTCCCTCTACAATGGCTTTCAAACAGCCTTCTTCCTGCAAGAAGAGAACCATGGTAGAGAGAGAGAAACAGAAGGAGAGAGTGCAAAAGGATGCCCAAGGTGGTCAAAAAATAAAGATGGCAAAAAATGCAAAAGTGAAAAAGAGAAGAGAATAAACGAACATTCATAAAATGAAAGAAGAAAATGGACAGGGACTAGAGAAGCTGCATGCTTAGCTGAGATAAACAGGCGACTTCACTAGATTCCCATTACAGGGGGCTGCTGGGCCCCCTCCCAGGATGACAGAAATGTCAACGTAAAATGAGCGAAAATAAATTTCTTTAAAAAATGAGGTGTTAGGTGGCAGAGGCATGCACCCCCCCGCACAGAGAGAGAGCGTGCTGGCCCTGGCCCACAGTGGGTTCAGCACCCCGAACCCCTGCCCATTCTGGGCGGGGCTCGGGAGCGGACAGGCCCGCCCAGGCTTGCGATGGGCGCCTGACCCATACCCACGTCCCACCTGCGCTCCCATTGGATCGGCCGTGTCGCCAAGGTCCGCGGCTCTGCTGGCCCTCCCTCCGGACGGTGCCGTCTGCAGGTGCAACGGGGCCTAAAAACAGAACACACCACACGCTGGGGGTTATCACCTCCTCCATATGCACAATGACTGGGCCCGGCATGGGAAACTTGCCATGGGACTGACCCTGAGCCCGCCCACCGTGACACCAGCCGCCAAGGGCCGTGACTGGCCGACCCCTCTCCCACCGGGAGAAAACGCCAACCATGACACTTCTGTCACAACAGCAGAATACAAGAATGTTAGACCTCCGCCTAATATATCAACAGTTCAGGAACGAAGACTGAATAAATGAATGCACATCCAGAGATAATAGTTAATGTGATCACTTGGGAAGTTAGAGCAAAAACCTGTGGAACATGAACATGGAGACTGAAGACTAACTCACAACTGAACAAATTGATTATACCCTTTCGCCTCCATCATCTTGTGTATGCTTGTGACAATTGTTTTATATTTTATTAACTCGAGCTGCCATTTAGTTCACCTGTCATTGTTTTAACAGCATAGTTCCAGCTTGGCTTGAATTTGTTCCCCAAATGTACAAGATAAGTATCTGGCACCACGCTCTGGAATAACTCACCTGCTCAAACTCACTCCACCCCGACATTACTAAGAGGCAACTTAAAGACGTTTTCATAAAACTTTCAAACTAAACTTTCAAAGTTATAGTTCCACCAAACTGGGACAGCCTTGCAGCTTCCCTTCAATAACAAAACAGGTAAAGTAATTGGACATTTACAGTAAATGCTGGATTAAGCAGCTAGAAATGAAGGGCAGTGAACTCCTTCTGTCAAGGGAAACACAGATCGGCAGTGTTTCCTTACATTGATGGTCCTTGTAGTAGAGAAATACAATGAAAAGATACCATGAAACTATGATACTGCGCTGGAAAATAGTGGAAGGAACACATGAACATTCAAATTGAAAACACCCTGATTCATTCCAAAAATCTGCAGTGAACACCTCTACTCAACACAGCCTCACTGGCTGCCACGTAGGAAAGTGAGCCTGCTAAAAGCCTGCTGATATACAGTTAAACTATCCAGAGTACAGGGAACAAAGATATGAGTGATATCTATTGGTGTACAGGAAGCTATGCTGACAAAACAGGCAGCTTGGAATGGGTGTGAGTGTGTGCGTACATGTGAGTGATGATATGCATATGTGTGCATACAATGTGCAAAGATTTACTGTATGTGCAATCATGTGTGTGTGCATGTTTTTGTGTGTGGACACAGACTTATGTGTGATGATGTGAAAACTCAATAAGCAGCAGCTTCAGACCTGGTTTCCTGCCTGGAAATGCAGTGTGTTCAGGGTGCAAAATTCCACGATGTTTGACTTTGTTTCCAGGACAGTTAAGAGGATGCTTGTTTCCAGGACAACTAAGAGCACTTAAGGTGAACCCTTCCCAGACCATTTCATATGAAAGAGAAAAGACTTATGGTGTTAATGCAAAACAGGAGACTTTCTTCTGGCCCTCTATAAAGCTTGTTCCCATGATGGAACACACTCTTTTACGTTTTGTGAACTCTGAACCCTGACTCGAGGATTGGAGTTACACAGCACAGAGGGGATGGGCAGAACAAGCAGGCTGGGCTTCAGACATGTTGCTTTAGGGATGGCACTAGCAGACGTGCATGAGAACCCAGTGTTTGGTTAAGGGCAGATTAGTGGGAAGCACAGGAATCGGCAGGGTGGTGTCCAGAAGGCCTCTGGCACCATAATCCAGGCCCTGGAGGAAGCAAACTCTGAACAAACAACTTTTATTTAAGTCCTGTTTCAAAAGCCCCCGGACTGTCATTAAAAAAACAACCGCATTTAAAGAAGTGGGGCAATGGAGGGGCTAAGTCGCAATGTGGGGATGTCCAAAAATAAGAAGAAAATGCACCAAAATTGTATTGCCCGGCCTGGAGGAGGAAATTCAAGCCTCCCAATTAAACCATAAGACTAAACATGTAGCGGAATAACGGTGCGCTGGGGACAACAGCTGCTGGGGCTCTGATGGCAGCCAGCAGAGGGGGTGGAGATGTGGCGGTTTGGGGGTGTGGGGGTACAAGCTTGACGATGGAAGGGAGACTCATTCATTATAGTCTTTCAGAGCCTCTCAGACATGAAACTGGCACCACTTCTGCAGTGGGACATTTCACATACTACACACAGTCTTTTTACTACCAGAACTCAGAGCCTGGCTGCAGTGGACCTCCTTACCAGCAGGGGTCACTCTCATGCTGTCCGTCTCAGGGACAATACTGCATCCAGCATTTCTGTGCATCTTTCTAGCTAACACACATGAATGCTCGATTCTAACTCAGTGATTGTCTATTAGAGAGATACTCGCATTGTCTATACTGACATTTACAAATGAATGAGATATACTTCGATTTACAGGCCTTTTCAGTTCATTAGTGTTCAATCAGTCTAAAATCCCTAACATTCAAAACAAATGAAGAACAACTAATTCAACATGTCTACCATCGTAAACTAAAGGCAGAAATTAATTCACACGGGTCAATTTTGAAGTCTGGAGAAAGTTCTGTGGCAAAAGTGGAGGCATTATGCAAGAGTGTGTAAACCATAATGGAAAACACAGAATCTGGCATGGAATCTGTGAGTCAAGTCATCCGGCAGAAGCCAGACTCAGTGGCCAGCTTTACCTGAGGCTTGCGTCCTCGATTGACGTAGGTGCACACGGGATTGTAGGCTCCAGTACCGCAGACATACAGGTGAGTCCGGTTCCATGGTTCGATCAAGCGGATGAAGTTTCCACATTCCCCCTAAAGACAGGCCCAAGGAAGGGATTCATCATCAATAACATTTGAAGATTAGCAATCTACTGAAGATGACCTCCGACTGTATGTGACAAAAGCCAAACATTTGAGACAGTCAATTAATATTTTCAACGGAAGGCTATACCTTTTATATTTAGCCCATGTCCTTGCTCAGAGCTTACCTTTTTATACAGTATCCATTTATAGCTGTATATTTACTGAAGCAATTCAGGCTAAATATCTTGCTCAAAGGTACAACAACAGAGCCCCCACTGAGAATCAAACAGAAACTTTTCAGATAAAAGCCCAATTCCCCAACCATTATACTAAACCAACAAAACAAAATTATGTAGACTGGGCAAGATAACTTACAGCTAAAAATATAAGAAACATTAATACTTCATCAATTCATTCCTTTAAGAAAATATGAAGGCTGATATTTAAATATTAAATAATTCATTAAAAAGCATACAAAAACAAGAGAGCATACTAAAAACTCTCCTGCACTGGGTTTGCCTATACAGTAAGTACAGTGGCCAGCTTATCAAAAAGGCAGGAAGGGACTTTACCTCCCAAGTCACCACACCCACCCCCCCAAGCAAAACAGAAACCAACAGGACCAATGTTCTGTATGAGGGAAAATCAATTGGGCCTAATGACTGATTGGTCGAATTCCAATCATCTTGCAAATGTACAGCAACATGTTACATTTAGATCTGATATAAATAATCAATTGTTCTCACGGTAGGAAACTTCTCCAATGGCACTTATAATCAGTTTATCCATCAGATCTAGTCACAATGGGCGTTTACTGAAAATACATCAATTTTTCTGCATGTTACTATTTCATAAATTATCCATAATAATTTTTCACATGGTGGATCCATTGGGAAAACATGACATTCTCAATCACCACATCACACCACACTGCTACTCCAATAACATCTTGAAGCACTTAAGGCTTTCATGAAGCCTTCTGATAAGTTGGATGGAGGTCAAATAGAAAATTTGGTCCATTGAACCCTGGCACCCGCCAACTCCCATTTACTGCACATGCTGAATCTGTATATTATAGAGCATCCTGAGGCTACATATTTCTCCTCAGCAAGCTCTCACAGGGCCCAGGATGGGGTTAACATCAGTCCTTCAGGTGCAAATGATAAAAAACAAAAAACAAAACAAAAGCCCAGAGACCCAACAGTACCAAGACACTGGCGCCTTCCTTGGTGACTCTCTGTGTAAACTTGACTGGCGTCAGTCTTGGAATTTCTTCCTTGTGTTTTTGTCTCTCTCCATACCACCCTCTTTGTGGTCAGAGCAGGAGGGCTTAACACATCTGTGCCACTGCACAGATAACTGGTGCAAGATGTTCTGAGAGAAGAGGTTGTTATATGCCCTCAAGTTCCTCTAAAAAGTTGACTTTCTCAGATCTTCAATGAAAGAATATTTAGGTATTTTCTTTAAGTAAAAACAGTTAAATAAAACATGTATAAAAAGCCTTTTCTGCAGTGTGCTCGTGTAAGAAGCAGATGTGCAATTGTATGAGATCATTCAGCAGATTGATTAGTTGTGACTGGGTCCTTCTGCAGGACTCCACTCAGGCATCCCATTGTGTTGATTTGTCTTCACCTTCTTACTCCATAGATGTTACAGAGAGACTCTTTACACTCCATGAATTGATAATTTGTCAGACATTCATAATTACACAATGTTCCTTTGGTTCCCATGGTTACCACAACTCCATATGAATTAACCCAGGTTTTCCAGACCACCTGAATGATGGGGTAGAGAAGCACTAGCCATTGCATTACACGTCTTAAACCTGCCAATTAAGCATTTTTACTGGAATACAACCCCTCCCCCCAATACGGAATCCCTAACAAAAAATAATGATTGGCAACAGTGTGGCTCAATCTTAAAACAAAACACACACTGATTTGAGTGCCAGAGCTCGTGGCGATTAAATGAACCCACTATTTGCAAATAACAGGTAACTGGGGTTCTATTCCACATCAGCTCTCTCCCCCAGGGATTCAGCCAAACACACTGTTCTCCCACCTGCACCTTCACCAAAGACTCCCCACACATGAACACAAGGAGTTAATCAAAAGAAGATACTGAGAAGAGGCTCTACATTTTTTCTCACATCAAAGAGAAAAGATCTATTCCGTTTTTTTGGAATGGTTTTCAACCCAGAGGTTTTGGAGTGTTGAGTGTCCAGTTTCTTGCCTTCATCTACCTGATACCCACCAGTCATAAAGTCTTTTTTTAGGTCCCCAAAGCACAAACGTTATTATGTGTCTGTGTCTCAGATGGAAGGAGAGTGGGAAAGAGGGGGTACGTCTGCCCATGAGGTGCACTGTTACAGACCATTGTGCTGCAGGGAATGGTCCCTGGAGTGCTCACTATAAGCCCCCTCCAGTTTCCTCCTCTGCAGTTTGATATTGTGCAAACCGAAAGCAACGCCTCAACCACAGGCTCCGACGGAAAATTGGGTTTACAGAGTGACATTTCACTAACACCTCTAACATTGTTTTCTGCTCCAGCTATGTATCCATCTATGTCTGAGCAGACAGCAGAGTGAAGTCCAAATGAAAGGGTGTGAAGAGGGAGAGGGAGTCCCATCTGTACTGTCTTGGGCTGGCCTGAGCAGCACTGGGCTGGGCTAGTCTAAGCTAAGCTGCGCTAGTTTGGTCTGACCTGCTCAATGTTTTGAAAGTGTGGTCTGAGCTGGGATAGTTTGGGCTGATCTTCTCTAAGCTCAGCTAGGCATGTCTATTCTGGCATAAACTTGGCCAGACTACAGGCACTACTGAACCAGACAGCCATCCCTTGTTTTTCAAAGACATTCTCCACTGTTGGGTTTGTCGTTGCAACAGGTCAGCCAACACTTCCAAACTGTTTATTATTCAGACTCGCAACATGTGACACCTTACAGATGTAGCCAAGCTATGCAAGTGCACTCCCAGTCTCAAAAGGCTTTGTTGAAGCCCTATATGCACACATGTCACAGACACCCACATGTACTGTATAAAGATATATTACCATGTCAATTGTGATTGCTAAATGCATTACGTACACAGAGCTATTATTCAGTCAAATCATAAAGAGTCACATCATTGCCCATTGGCTGATATGAAGACCCATGAGTCATTAAGGATAAGGTTGTAAGCGTCAGTAAACAGAATCAACACAAATACTTACATTGGTATCTTTCCCAGATAAGATGCACTCGGTTTTCCGTTGCGGGGGAACCGGCCAGTGGATCTGAACGGGCAGAAGAGGTTATCTGTAGCAACAACACAGCTCATCGCACACTCCATTCCACATCAGTTTGATTTATAGACCCTGGCCCAGCTATCGGGGGTGGTGGCGAGGTCCACACAGGCCGTAATTAGTCCTGAAGGAGCACTCCAGGGTGTTATAACAGCGCTTAGCTGCACGCCCTGCAAAAACAAGGACTGTGAACGCGCTCCAATACAAACGAAGGGCTGGCCGATCAGAGAGGAGAGACAGGGCTCTTACTGTGAAGCCTAAATGCCTGAAAAGGCTGTAATCCTGAAAAACGATACAGCAGAAGTTTACTGTACAATTAGCCCTTCATGAGCAATTTCAATTGTATGTATCAGAATTATCAGAAGTATTTGCAAATGGGCCTCAAGTCAGCCGTTTGGCTAGACCAATTGAATGGCCTCACACGCAAAGTATGCGGGCTTGGTATTAAACCAAGCTCTGTACCTAGTATTATGCCATAGGGCAGCCGTGTCAGAGGAGAGGGGAGAGAGATGTGAAGGTGTCATCTCTTACAATCAGTGGCTCCTTGTTGATGTCGTGCAGATCCAGGGAGAGGATGTAGTCCTTGCTGCCCACGTACATGCGGTCATGGTCCTCATCCATGCGCAGGATGCGATAGTCAGTGGAGTTGAGCAGGAAGGAGAAATGATGGGCTGTGCCAGTGGACCTTAGCTCTGGAGAAAACAGAGGAGAGACATCAGAAAAGAAGGATTATAACACAAGGATGCATGCATGCGCACGTGCACACACACACACACACACACACACAAACACAAGTGGACAAAATGCACTTTACAGGCCAGAGAGGGTAATTTCAGACTAACTCTATTCAAAATTCAAGTTCTTTTAAATCCACAGAAATGTTTTTTTTTTTGTATGTCAGGTCGAATAAGAAACAAGGCATCCAGCCCTCTTGTAATATTACCTTTGTGAAAGCTATGAAAACAGGGATGGTTCTCATTTTACAAACTACACAAACCCCAGAGTAGGGTTGGGTGCATGACAGAAAGCAAGCTACCTGCCATCTCTTGCATAACTCTAACCTCATTTCATCTCAATGCAACTTCACTGGGCACCAAGCAAGCATGAGCACGCACATACACACACACACACACACACACCCACACATGCATGCTTAGCTAATCACAAATAACAATATCTGTTCCATCTTGTTGACAAATCTTTTATTTTTCATTCAATTTCAACCCCCACACCATGTTATTAAAGGATATATCTGGATGTTTTTTTTTGTTTTGTTTTGTTTTTGTCCCACATGAAGTAATTTGGATAATTTACAGTCTGTTGCATGTTCCAACAGAACACACTAAGTACAATATTTAATTGATACTTTTGGTTTATTATTTGTGTGTAAACACCCAAAACCGTGAGTACTATTTGCTGATTGCAATACAAGGCCACAAATCAGGGCCCTGGTTCCTGTGAAGGCCTTTCAGATGAGGATTCTCATTGGGTTTCACTTTCATCTTAGAAGAGGAGACACCCTGATCACGGATTTAGGTGTATCCTCTCATCATCTGCGAGCCTGTGTGTTGCCGTGGTTGCACGGCAGTTAAGAGTTGCCCGCCGCAGCCCTGTCAACAGTAACCTGACCCCTGCACCCTCCTCCCACCACCCCCACCGCCCCACCCCCAAGCATCCTCTCAGACAGGTTTGACGGATGGTTTGTTGAGACTGTCTCATCAGCTCAGCGCTGGTGTATAGACAGGAGCTTGTCTCATAAACCCCAAAACACCAAACAAGTTCTTGTAGCGCTGCCGCTGGGACGAGAGAGTGGGCACGTGCTGGGGTGCGCTCTCAGCATCAATCATCACGTCACCCAGCTATGCGTTCTATTCACGGATTTGCAGCCATCTTAATCTCCCCATAGCTCTTCTTCCAAAGAACAAAGTCAAAACTGAATCTGCCGTTCCCTCGATCTGGCTTCCCAATGAAATATTTCAACATCTTCAACTTCCCATTAGCACAGCTGTCTAGTTTATGGTGAACTTGTTGGTTGATGGTAGACCACCTCTTAAACCACAAGCATGATTCTGGCCCTGAGTCATGCCACTGATGACACATGGCTAGCGTATGCATGACCACACTCAAACCCATATTCTACCACTGTGAACATATGTTCCAACAACCAAACATAAGTCCAAATGCCCATTCATAGCCAGTAAATATCACATATTCATCATTCTGAAATGATATTTTATTTTGAGCAATACTTGAGCAATACAGTATATTCATGAGGGTATAGTATATGAGTCACTTTTCAGTGGAGTTGTAGTTTACATCATTAACGCGTGGTTAATAGCACTAATGTTTCTATATTTATAAATAATAATTGAATAAGAGTGCCTGCCATTTACAGAATCTATTAACAGGTCACACTGTTGATTGACACCTAGCAGCATGCTCTGCCTCCAGCAGACGATATGCCAGAAAGACTGATGTGCTGCCCTCCATCACACAAGCTCCCCCCAATCCACTCACTTCTGTGAAAGATACACATATGTACACACACAAACACAGTAGTCTTTTGGATACAAACTACAGAATACAGTGTCTGGACATCAGGCGCACACTTGTTATTGTAATTTTTCAGTTTCTTCACATAAAAACCAAACCCATCCCCGCAAATACCCTGAAGTGTCCTCAAGTACAATGCACATCCATATTTTCATTCAATTTCCAATATTTCAGTATTCAAATAAAATCCTATGATATATTCAGCTATATGTCAACAACAATACATGTATTAAAGTACATATTTCCATCATGGTACAATGCAACAATTTTTTTCTGCATTTCTGGGGGTTTAAAACAATATGAAACTATATCTGGAAAGCCCTCATCCCTCCTCTCCAAAGTCTGCATCGACAAGCCAAGCAGAAATTAATCCTGTTCTGACTGCTATGTTATAAGAATTGACCAGTGGGTCAGAACAGCCTCCTCGAAGCATGCTGACGCTTGTAGACCACACATCCATTGTGGCTATTGTGGAAACTCACTCAGAAATCTTGGGTTTTAAAAGGGAAGATATTTTACACAAAATGCCACAAGGGCTTGTTATATTACAGTAATGGAACTTCCTGGTTTGTGGTCTATGAAAAAGCAAAGAAAGAAAAAAATAAGAAGAAAGAAAGAACGAACAAACCCTGGAGCTTAATGTGTCCCAGCTACTGTGCATTATCCTCTTCCATCCCATAAGATGAGGTACTGATGGAATATGTCAACATCGAATGTTGATCCAGCCCTTGTAATAGAAGCAATGCAATTATCTTCTTGACCACCCTGCTCATACATTGGTCCACCAGCCACCAGAACACATCACAGTTTGGACCTGAATTGGCGAAATATTGGTGTAAACCCTGTGATAAAAGCAGGAGGGTACTGCGGCACTGGCTGGTACTATGCTTTGCCATGCTGGCAGGTCGGCAAGCTGTTAGGACCTAGCTAAGGAATGAGCATGGGCTCAACAGACACCATGCCAGTCACACGCACAGACATACACACACACTCACGCACTCAGGGACGCATGGATGCACACATGCACACACACAGACACACACTCCTTCTGTTGTCCAGGCAGTCAGGATGTTCAAAGTAAGGGACCCCCATCTTTAACATGTATGAAAGCTTTCTTTCAGAAGAAAAGCCTTTGGAGGCCTGATGGTGCAGCTCAAAACACTGTGTCTGCCTCTCATCCTCAAGCAGGACAGTGTTTTCACCGCATCTACTTATCCTGGGGCTTTGGAATCCCACATCGGAAAAAGCGCAAATAACTCCCATTAGGGCCCGCTAAATCATTAAAGCGCACGAGCGCAGTGTGCTAAATTAGGCTGTCTCTGGCTGGGGGGTCTGGAGGGCTGGACACACTGCAGAGCTTTGTTCCCGGGGTGGCCCTGCCCCCCCCCCAGGGACTGGAAATGGCCCATTAGAGAGGGAAAGTGAGACTGTGTGTTACTGGGTAGGGGAACCTGATACCACATCCCTCTCAAGGTGGGCAGCAGTGCAGGATGGGAAGGTAATTCCTGGAGATGGACACCCCAAACGGGCCATGCAGTTAGCTTTCCACTCCGATGAGCTTGGAAAATCTCTTTTAGCTTTGACTAGCACCAACCCCGCTGTTCCCTCTTGCAAAAACACACAGACAATAAGCCATTGCTACTGGCTGGCTCACTCAGGTAAAACTATGCCGTTACAAGCATTCGAATGGGCACTAATGGCATACTGCTGTGCAAGCTACTGCTTTGTACTGTGTTCGGGACTGACATTTTCGGTAAGGTGTGGCTGCAGTAGCTCAACAGGGACAGCCATGCTCACGGTGACACGGTGTCTCTGGCTGATGGGCACAAACAGCTGAGTCCAGATGCCTTGCCCTACAGGGGGCAGTGTTGTAGTCTTGCAGACCATCTCAATATAGAACGTTTTGGGTCCTGTGGTGGGCATGGACTATGCATCTCTATGATAGCAAAGGATGCACTCCCCACTCCCCGACCCCCCCCCCCACCCAATGGGCTGATATCACCTGAATCACAGATTGGCACCCCTTTCAACCCCTGCTTTTCCAGGTCACACCAATGTAGCACGAAACCCGAGCAAGGGCACAGGTGCACCCATTGACATTGGCAGCAGGAAGAGGAGCTGTCTTCACTGGGTACTTTAATCCCTGCCATCCCCCAGAAGGCTCATGTTCCTGGCTTCCTCCAACACCTCCTCTTCTCCCTACACCCCTACTCAGCCCCAACCTCTCAGCTGATACCCTCTAAGCAGGGCCAGGAGCCTCCTCACCAAATTCTTACCCAAATCTCGCCTAACCCCTGGCTGCTGCCACTGCTTGGCAGTGTGGAGAATACCCTGTCTGCTGTCTCTCATTTCCTCACTTTGGAAAATGTTCTTTTAAAGACATATGTTCATCCTTCAACCTAGTCATCGACACAATGGGTGACAGAACCATCCCACTGTGCCCATGGACTATCCAGAGCTATTACCTAATAACAATATCTGGAATGAATCAAATGCACATTTCTGTTAAAAGGAACCACTGACCACAGCGTTGTAATCCACTGTTCCCAGTCATATCAGCTGACCATTGATTAGCGTCCAGAACACAAGCAGTTTTAGTACCGCCAGGGCACACACACATAATGGTTCAATATCCGGTGGGGAGACAGCCCAGCCTCCGCTGGGCTCAGCCCCGGCTCAGTTAAAAACACTGTTTCCTGAAAGCCAGGAAAGCGGTCTCCCGTATGCAGGGGCTTTAAGCCCTCTGGACCGTGCTCATTGTGTCATGCCGGAATGGCTGCAGTCCCTGCCAGAAACCACAAATGGATCACTGGAGCTGCTGATTTTAGACAGGTCCCTCTTTTTGAATTGGCCCCTCCTTCCTTCCAATGCTGAGACAAGATTTGGCTTCTAAACAAACCTACAGATAGCCTCAGGGACCCATGTATAGCATATCTTTCATTACTCAGTCAGAAAAATTCCCGGAAGGCCAGGGGAGAACTCCCTCAAATATCATTGTGCAGTATGAGCAAACTTCAGCAGCGTGCAATGGATATTGAACTGGATAAAACTTCATTCCGGCTCAAGCCACTGAGCTGGCGTAATACCAAATCTGAAAAAGTGAACCTTTTTTCAACCAAATAAACACACAGTGAATGCATTAAGTCGCACTTGTGTTGTGTGGTTTGTTTAAGAACGTGGGAACTTCCAGAAATTGAGCTTTGGAAAGATTATGGCATCTCCAATCACCTTACAGTACACAATCCTACCCACATCTCCTTTTACACCAAATCCAGAATTAAAGAACATTACTGGATGATGGAAAACCTTTCAGGCAATGTTCAACATGAGACAACAAAACCAACAAAAATAAAAATAAATGCTGGCCCATACCTCTGTAATTTGCATTACGTGTGCTTTAACTCTTCTTCTTTCCAAATCAGCTAAATTAAAAGGCTGGCCACTGTCGAGCACAGAGGAGAGCATGTATCAGCATGAAGGCTCACGGCAGTCCTTTAATAGACTGATGGGATGGGGGGAGAATAAGGAGGGGGAGTTAGAGGGATGGGAGATTGGGTAAGGGTTGGAGCGGGGCTAGGTATTTTGAATTTTGAGGTTAGTTGAAGGCTTGACACTACAGAGGAGAGACAGGGTGGGGCAGGAGGAGAAGGATTTCAGCCCTGGCAGTCCTGAGTCTGCTATGTTTTCTTTCAGGTTATTGCATGATAGATGACAACCACCTGTATAACATCAACTCTGTGTATTGTCGGTCTGTTGGATGGTGAAATGATCTTTCACTGTTGCCAGGTAATATTACCAAACACTGCAATATCCTATCCAAGTAAGATCTAAAAAGGCCCCTGGGCTTGAAGCTCATCTCTTGCCAGGTGAGCTTTGCTGAAACCCTGATGTGAAACAGGCCACATTTAAATAGCTGCTATGCAATGCAGTGGTTGAGGATCTGAACCAGTTACCCTAAGACTGTGGGTTTGGTTCCCACAATAGGTGTAACACTGCTGTTCCAGCCTTGGGCAATACTCCTTCTGAATTGCCGAACCTAAACTGCTTCAGCAGTAATCAATATACTAGCTACTGTAAAATGTAAAAAAATGTAAGCCAACTTGGATAACAATGACTGTGCAGAGAGGATAGATTATGAATGGTATCTTTTGATTTGGAGCAAACCTGTTTGGATACAGATCAGCTGATGCTCTGGAGATCCTGTGCATAGATGGGACTGTGGTGCCTGAAAACAGCCCTGATGGAGGGTCCACAGTCTTGAGTTCCCACAGTTAATATGACAGGAGAGTTAATTACAGTGTTCAAGAGCGACGGATGAGGTAACATACTCTCACGCTCAAACATGAGGGTGGCAAAAAAAAGAATCTGTGCTTTAGGTTTTACAAACTGTCCATTGTGGAGAGAACTATGGGGCCATCATGTGTGGTTTATGGCTCCGGGGAATAAGAGAGTAATGATGAAAACAAAAAGAGCTGCAATGTTGGTAATTTTATACCCCTTTTATGCGGCTGTGTTGTATGATTCATCCAACCAGCTGCGACATGAGCTTTGAAAGTTTCATGTCCCCTGCAGTAGCCACCTCTTAGCCTTGGGAGCCACCGGACATTGAAACATGATGCTACTCATAAACACCCCACCGCATGCTGCCACTGAAAATGAACAGCAGCGGCATGAAATTTTGGCCTCACTGCTCTACACACTTGTTTGCATAGCATCTATTCAGGAGTCAACTGTGCTTATGACTTGTGAGTGAAGTGCACTTTAAGATTGGTCACTTAATTTCTTGTTTTTCACCGGGAGTGACTGACCTGTGATCAGCTCCTCCAGCTCAAGCCAGGGTGCTCATGTTTAACCCCGTGTGAACCCGGGTTCTAATGGAAATGTCATGAGGTATTTGGCCATTGGATGCAAATGACATTACACCCAATTACCAGGTTCCAGAAGCAGCCCAACGAAAACATGCCCTTTCAAGCTGTGTAGCACTGAGCAATCAGTCAGTCTGGCTCTCTGCAATACATATCTTCTGCAGACCCTGGTCAAAGCTAAATAGCTATAGACGGAGCACAGCGCTGTACCCATCACAGGCAAAATAATTTGTGAATCTAAGATATAATCTGCACCTCAATATCCTCCCAAGCAACATGACCCGAAACTGTCAGACTGAGGCCCACAGTGAATCTGACACACCTATATGTCACAATGTGGATAATTTAGACTCTGCTGTGAATGTCTCGGGTGGCGTTCTCACACTAATTCCCTGTGGTGAGATGAGGGCAGGGGCTGCCATGGATAAGACTGACAGGTTAAAGAAACAGTTACAGCCACATGCTCCCAGAATCCCCTAATGTGGTCTGGCTGTGTCCACTGTCTGTTCTGTGCAGAGGTACCTTTATAGACATCCATCTTCAGCACCCAGCCTAGGCAGAATGTGCACATTTGTTATGGGAATGGCTTGTTACTACAGTGAAAACAGCTGTGCTCTTCAGAGAGACAACCTGTGATTAGTAGCATAGATCCTTTGGTGGCAATACACATAGTGGTTCAGGAGTTAGGCATGTAGGGTAGGTTTGAATTTTTGGTTGGGCCCTATCCTTGCAATGAACTTAGTCCAGTAGCTACCATAATATTCAGCAGTTTATTGACAAAATACAGAAAAAAACCCAAAAAGGGTGTATAAGCTTCTCTGGATAAGCCTTCTGCTAAGAAAATGAATACTGTGAAAAAAGGAAACATCTCCCGACTGACTCAGCTGTTCCTCCTTGAAAGACATTTTCATTCTATGTTCCATTCCAAAAATATTAATGGGTTGCTGTCGTCATGGCTCTACACATGATGACCAAAGACAAATAAACACAAGGGCAATTTCTGTGACTGCTTGCGGTCACCACAGAAAGGCAAGAGGTGTTGCCGACAAGAGAAGATCAAAAGTTCAAAAGGCCTGGATGCCAAGTCTCACCCAGCACTGCTGAAAAGGAGGCTGCGAGCAGCTGCAACCCTAAGGTCAGATATGAATCTGGAAATAACACCAAGGAAGTGAGATTGTTGACTAAAGAGCAGAAGGAATCCACAGCTTAGCATGTACAGGAGAAATCAGAGGAAGAGATCACACTTGCAGAAGACTGATAGGTGTAAGTGTTATTGTATTTTTACACAGCTAGGACACACCACCCTGGTCCTGCTGTGTGCCCGTGTCTGAGTCACACAGCCTCTGGGAAACACGTAGCAGAGTGCACAAACAAACAGAGGCATGGCTTCAGCTTTGGACACGCTTCAACCAGACAAGTTTCTCCCAGACACCCAGCAACTCGACTGCACGAAATCAACCTTGATTTCTTCCCTGCAATGCCCCTTCTCTTCAAAAAACAACTCTCCCATGATCCATTGGGTTCCTCCATTGGTACCTGGCATCAGCGACTGATCTCTGTCCCCCTCGCCAAGTTTGAGAGAGCCGGTGGAGCTGAGCTGGGGCTTTAGCGTCATGCAGAAAGGCCCGCATTGTGCCCTGGCCCAGCATGTGCCTTTGAAGAGCGGGAGGTAATGAAACATGCCGGCGGGTTTTAGGAGGGGTGCGACGGGCGTCTTGTCATCAGGCACCTGTATGTGGAGCTGCTATCAGCCCGACCCATCTCCTCCGGCAGCACACAATGGCGCATACCTGCCCAGACATTCCTTGCGCGTCCTTAGAATTCCCGCTCTGCATTCACCCTGAGAGTCTTAATAAAGAGCCGGGTGTAACCAGCCCATTCCACGGATTGTTCCCTGCCAAGCCTGCATTCGTGCTCTACTCTCTTTGCTTTCTGCAGTCTGCAGTGTCTCTTAGTGATGGTCCTGCTAAATAACACCCCCTTCGCACTCTCAGTATCTGTTAAATATTGCCCCAAACCTATCACTGACTACCATACCTACTAAATGCTAAATCATGACAGCTCTCTGTTCGCCTATATCAACACTTCATTATCAGTCCCCCGGCACACATGCACGCACACACACGTACACGCACACACACATACACACACATACACACAGCATGGGACTATTAACTCAGCTCACCGCCTCTAAAATTATGGACCACATATTCTGACCCCATCCTCCTCATAGAATGGCACCAAATCCTATTGGCCTTGAGTATCAGCTCTGAGGGGCAATGAGTGGCAATTTTATTGTCCAAATAAATATCTTGACCACCATGGTTCCGTGTCCTGTCAAACCAATGACCCCTCCATTTCCTGCCCACTCCTCGGTGCTGACGGACAGGCTGTGTAAGCAAATGCAGGGGTCATTTAGCAGGAGGAACTGCAGAAAGAAATCCACTACAGCGCTGCATATTCACACCCCGCCTCAACACGACAGGCCTGCTTGGTCACCTGACAACAGCATGAGGTAAATGAGATGGACAGAGGACAGCACCTCATAGGGCGGATAAGATGTAGACACACTCATCCTTTCGCACACCAATTACCGGTTTTCTAACTGGGCTTGTTAATTAAAACCCAGGAAAGGAAGCCTGTTGATTTAAAAATAAACTGAAGGCAGAGGAAATAGGTGTTTTTGTTCTGGCCCAGGCACCTCCTCTACTTTTTTCAATCCAAAAATATACAGAAAATATGATTTAAAAATTGTCTATAAAATCAGCAAATGACTGAGAAATCTGAGGTGATTTCAGGTGTATTCACTCCAAAAAGAAAAAGATAGTGCCATATATCTATTATTTGTGCTATTTTAAAATTTGACTGGCAAGACCAGTGTTAGCCCTTTCCTCCACCAGAAGCAATGCGGTTTGGATTTAGAGCCAGATTGCATTGGTGATTCAAGTATGGCCAGAGCTGTGATTTAGAGCCTGTCACTCGGCCAACGAGGAACAGCAGAGCTCTCCGATAACGATGAAAGTTAAACGCAGCCCGAATAAGGAGAAAATCCTCTAAAACCACAGATAAGTGACAGGCACTAGAGCAGCACCGCAGTAAAATGAAATAAAGAAATTAATCTGGGCTGAAAAATGGCTGTTAAGCTCTGTGGTTATTGGCCGTCACACAACAAAATGAGACCGCCACTCTGGTAGTAAGAATTCACATTCTCTCTCACACATACACACACACACACAAGTGTGAGACCCAAGACATGACGGCCAAGGCGGCAGTCAAGGCAGGGGTCAAAGGTCACGGGCTGGCAGCAAAGCCTCTCTTTGCTCTAATTTAATCTAGGATTACTTTGGGGTCAGGGTTATCTCCTTGGGTCTGAGCTGACTTGGGAATCAGGGATTGTGGGAATGAAGTGGCATTACTGCTGCCTGAGCTGAATCACAATGAGAGAGCCATCAGCCAGGCAAGACAGCACAGAGAGAGAGAAAAAGAAGGAGCGACAAACTCAGATAGACTCACTAACTAACCTTCTCAGGAGGCCATCAAACATCTCTAAA
This sequence comes from Anguilla rostrata, assembly GCF_018555375.3. Lineage (NCBI taxonomy): Eukaryota > Metazoa > Chordata > Actinopteri > Anguilliformes > Anguillidae > Anguilla > Anguilla rostrata. Next base: position 24,827,976 of record NC_057945.1, read on the forward strand.
TTCTGGACCATATCTAGCATGTCAAAGCCAGAAAACTAAAATCACATTTGCATGTCTATTCTTGTGTTTCCAACTCAGAATGCCCAGGCTGTAGTTGTTATCTTGATCACTGTGAGAAAATTTGAAATCAGCAGAATTGACACCTTGTGAAATAAAATATTATTGACAGCACACAAGCACCTCGACATTCTATGCAAGAGCAGAACAAGGACTAAATGAAGGGTACCAAGAACAAAAAATACAGCGCAAACCCAACCCCATGCAGATGTGGACAGAAGTTCCTGTTGTTTCTGCATCATGTCAGAGTGCTAATCCTGCTGACCTGGAGGAGAGAAAGCCTTTCCCTCTGTTTACATCTCAACATGATTGTCTGGGCCATGGGAGGCACAGGGGCTTATGGGGGAGACTGCTGGGGCTGGCCAGCATGTCCCTGTAATGAAGATAAAGCTGTGTTTGTTGTCCCAGCTCTGGTCTGAACTGCAGCGGGACCAATGCCGCTGAAAACAGAGGTCAGAGGTCACAAACACAGCAGCACCGAGGCAGGGGTGTGAGTAGGGGAAGGAATCTATAAATGAGCCCACCTAAGTTAGGATTTTAATGTCAGCTGCTGCAATGTAAACGGGTACAGTGAGAGACTAAGAGAAAAAACATATTCCGCTTGATACCAGTATATCCTGTGCATTAACTGCTGGCATCCACGCTAACTGTTTTCTTGATCCTGATGATACGCACACAAACATGAGCAGATTCAGCTTCTCAATGTCAATTTCCAAAAATGGCATGCCATTGACTCCTGGTAACTGCATATCACACAAAGCTGGTCCATAGAGAGGAGAGGAGGATGCTTCTATTTTTTTGAGAGGCAAGAGGAAGATCAAAATAAAAAAAAAGAAAATGGCTGAAATGAATAAACCATCACAAAATCTCAGTATCATATAAAATAATTTTTCTCTCTTGGGAAAAAAAAATGAATCCATTAGGCCAGGCCTTCTTATATGAATCTAATGCATTTCAGAGCGTGTGCACGCAGTGGGATGATTCAGCATCAGATTTACTACTCAAATCGTAACTTACATTCATGAAAAGGAATAAGCCCAAATTCGATTAACGAGATGAGTTTATATGAAACGCATGAAATCCTCCTGGTTTGTTTCAGCGACGTACGTGAATCTAGGCCCTGGTAGGAGAGGCATCCTCGGCTAACGGGGAGTCCTATGGCTAACAGATTGTGCTGTTGGCCATGGCTTCTGATGGGGAACCCATCAACAACAGGCCTCGCAGCAGCTGTGAAGATGATCTCCCAGCATGTGAAGTGAGTGGAACCCTCCCACAGGCAGAATAACTCTAACAGACTTCATTTTTTTTCCTGAATTTTTATTAATTCCAGATTCTCATGGGTTTTTGTTTTTCCTTTCTAAATCAGAGGTTGTTTAACACAGCCCTCTAAAGCTGGCCTGCTTTTTGTTACTTCTGACACCATTGATAAATACTGATCTTCTGCATTATGCCTGCATGGTGAATCTGGAAAGAACAGAATAAATATGTTGTTTTCTTTTTAAGTAATCTTGTTCCTTTTTCATTTTTTTGTTGAAGATATGACAGTAGAGATAAGTACCCAACTTGTTTAAAACAGGAGGACAGGTTTTTCTCCTGTCCTCCCCAATTTTTGAGTCACCAGCCGCCACTACTGCATATACAAGATGTTGTGATATAATACATTTAGCCAGTGTGCAAAATCCTTTTGCATTTGCATGTGGTCACTAACACCTAATATGCAAGCTCACAAATCTAAGTCCATCCGTAGTTGTACATAAGCAATTATACATACTGTAACTGTAGGTTTTAAATTTTGCCCACAAACTGATTGTTCCCATTTTAAGCTAATCTGTTCCGTTCAATGTTATCTCAGTTTAGATTTAATCTCCTCTTTCACCAATTCCTGTTTTCCTTTTTAGGCCTACAGTGAACAGAGGGATCATAATATCATAATAAGGGGACTTAATACGGTTAATTAGTTATGGAATTTTAATATGATTTCACAAGCACATGCACACACACGCACACACACACACACACACGTACTTTGAGTTAAGGGTGTGCTAGGAGTGTTGGAGACTGAAGTGGCTTGAAAGGGAGAAGCTGGAGGCCCTTGCATGTGTTTCTCAGTGGAAGATTTGCCTCCGTATCTACTCTCCTCTCTCTACCATTGCAAAAAAACTGGAGGGGACGAGCTGGAAGGGGGGTTCCTGTGAAGGTCGGTGGCCATTGTCTATAGCCAGTAGAGGGAACCTAATCTCACAGTTCTCTGCAGTTAGACTGACATGAAAGCAAGGAGCGTCTGTGATACATAATTTGAAGGCCATGTTTTAAAGACCATGCTCCTCCACTGTGGATATACACTGGTAAGCTTCCAGAGAATGGTCACATACATGTGAGTGATGATATGAATGTGTGTAAATGTGATTGTATGCATTCACACGCATATGTGTGCATAAAATGTCCAAAGATTGTGATCAGGGGTGTGATTGTGTGTGTGTGTGTTCCAAAATTTAAGGCCACCTACATGATGGCCTTGGGTCACACTGTGGACAGCGATTGTTCCACTACTTCCAGGAAGTGAGGACAGGCGACATTAGCAGTTATTAATGGGTGCCTCCTGCAGCATTCCCTCTGTTCCTGCGTTATTTGGAATGCATGAGTGTTGTTTCAGGGCCTTTCCTCCTCATGGCTGCCTCATTGTATTATTCAGGGAGGGGGGTATTTTTACTTCATTTTCACCTCAATTCATTCACCCCACCCTGTGACTGGAAAAGACCACTTCCTGTGTGGGGGAAACTGTGAAACAAGAGTTCACATGGACATTCAATAGGAACTGATGATTTTGATCAAAGGCACAGGGGTAGTGTCCCTCTGGAGCCAAACCCTGCACCGAAGGCGTGCTCCATTTTCCAGGTGCCCCCTTTCCCAGGCTGGCATAGCAGGAAGTGGGATCACACGACAAACCCCGTTTTCCCACGCTTATGCCAACAGGGTCAAATTTTTTGCCTCATCATTTTCTTTCTCTTTTGAGAAGGCGCTCATCTGAAATAAAGGCGATTAGCTGCTAACAAACAGCGCACTGTTTTTGTCTGCTGCCGGGCCCTCCGGACCCCTTACCAAGCAGAGTTCAAAAGCAGCCTCCGCTGTCGCTGCCGCACGCTTCCATGGGAATGGGCTGCCGGGGTTAAACCTTCGCCACGGCTGTGCTGTCACAGCCAGATTCACATGGCTGCAGAGCCGACGCTGGCGAAAGACCGACAAACCCCTGAAAGGTTCACACAAGGCAACCCAAGAGAGATTCTGAGATAACTTAAGCATGACTGCGCAAGTGCTTGTCTCACAAAATTAGCAATAGAGCAATCCCTACACAGCCAGACATCACATTCTTAATGTCACATATGTTACATCAGTATTCAGACAAACAAAACCTAGTCAAACTTGCTCTAATCTTAAACTGCATTATGCAGTATATTCAATCGAGAAAACAACCATACAACCAAAACTAAACTAAATAAAATAACAGCACAAATAAAATCAATTTAATATATTCATCTGCTCATTATACATTCATTTAGGCTTATAAATTACTACATTTCACAATGGCGTGCTGCCTAATTATAGTTACATTCATTATAAAGTATGTCTTTCAGCTCAATAGTCAGAAAGGGGAAAAAACGCTTCTGATCCCAGAATTATGCAATCAGTTCTGCAAGGTTTGTAATTAAGACATGATTTATGCAAAGCTGCCTTACAGTTTAAATGTTCAGGCTTCAGAGAAGAATGTGTACAGCTATTTTGTCACATTGTAGCTCACTGTCTTTTCCACAGCTACACCAGACCACTGCAAGCCAAATGCCTGAACACATTCACTCAGTCAGGACAGAATTTGGAAGAAACACGCTGTACAGAAAAGTTTCGTATAACTTTAAAAGTGAAATATTGGCAAAATACCAAAGAAAAGATGACAGCTTGTGAGGTGGGAGGTCATTAAAAAAGCAAGAATAAGTGAACGGGCCAACCGAAGGAGAGAAACAGAGAGAGAGAAAGAAAGAAAGAAAGAAGCGTGTGAAAGAGTTCATGGACCACATTCCTTGTGAGGTGGAATAAGCGCTGGTGTTTGCTTTGGCCCAGTCTGCAGAGAGCTGGGACTGCAGTGATGAGAAGAGAGGGGCCTTCCACGCTCCTCCGAGCTCTCTCCCCATATACAGCATGTACATGCCCCACCATCTCCAGTCCTCTCAATGTGCTGTCTGAAGTAGGACTCTCTGCTATGTCGCAGGGACCTGAGGCTATGTGAGAACGTCTCTAGCCCAACTCTGCACCTCAAACCTCCTGCCAAAGCTTCCCGGTGTGTGGAGACACAGGGGGAATATCACTCAACATTGGGGAGGCCATAATCCACCAGCCATTGTTCACTATAACATTACTGCAAGACCACACAAAGCAACTTCGATCAGACTTCACCTGAGGGGGCTATAATAAAGTTCATCAGCTGTAAGAGAAACAGGGAGAAAACTCCTCATCTCCAACTTTGCGCAGTATCTCGACGACAATGGACTCATTACATTTCCTCCCCAAGGTTCCAGTTAGATATATACTTCTTTGACTTAGCAATAAGAATAGTAATAATTTCTTCTTAAGACCTGTGCATGTTGCTGCCTTCGTAATCTTCCAAATCTGAGTGATCGTAAATTTCCCATTGGCTGCAGAGTGACCCTTGGAGGCAGAGGCTGGGGCTGCTGGCAGCCTGCATAGGCCAGTAGTGCATTTCAGCACACTCAATCGACTCTGTGGCTGAATTCGATATGCAGCTTGGAGGAGCGAAAATACAATTTTTCCTGTTGAATTCTTCCATTCTTCTTCCAACCCTGGTTCTTAAGAAAACTGAGAGTCCAGAGAGTACACATCCCCAACCTATACCCCCCCTCCCCCCCACAAAAAATGTGGTACTGGTAGATGGCTGAACAGCGTCTTTTCTGTTCATCTCCCGACCTGTACACAATGCACACAAACGGTTGGCCACTGCTAATTCAGCAGCTATGAAACTGCGTGGGACATTGTTTGACCTTCAAAACTGGGAATGTGATGTTGATGCAATCTGACAGGGATCGATACGGGCAACAATAACTACTCAAGGCCCAGCAGGGCGTATCAATGTGATTAGAATCACTATTAGTGTTAGAAAGTATTGGTTTATAATTGTTTCTGAATGCACTGCAAAAAAGTCATAACAAGTATTTGTCTTGCAATGAGATTTAAAATTGCATTTCTTTCACTCAACTAAAAAATATTAGCTTGTTTTAAGTTACTGTTTGCCTGACCCCACAGCCCAATCTTGAAACGTGTCAGGCTGTCTCAACTCATTGCCAATATTTTTGTCTTATTTAGCAAAAATTAGCAAAGATTATTAGTCTCAACATAAGACTAAAATACTTGTTGAGATTTACTTATTTTTTGTTTTTTTGCAGTGTGGACTCTCTACTGTCCCCTAAATGGCATGACGGCTACACTTCACTGCAGCAAAACAATAAGGCCCTGGAATGATCTTTGTCAATGAGGGCCAAGGTATGTCATTGGAAAGAGAAGGAGAACCGCAGTGAGGAAGCACAAACACGGTTCTGTGTGAACGGAACCGCAGGCGCCCCACAGTTCTGCTCAATCCTTCTTGATCGCAGGTTCAATAAGTCCAGGGCATCAGGCCTCAAGGCTTTCCATCCGTGCTGAACTGTGCGGTAAATTGCTCTCATTTGTCATCCAAAGCATGAGCTTAAGAAAAGCACGGAGAGAGCGAGGGAGGCAAAGGATGGACAGAGCAGCAGAGAGGCTAGCAAGGGGGCGATAATGAAAGATCGCTGCCCGCCCCCCCCCCCTCCCCTGTGGCTCCCGCTTTCACCGATTTTACACGGGCCGCGGGGTTAATCTCTCCGCCATGCCCCGCCCTGACTCGGACAGAGGCTCTCTGTGTGCTCTGGTCAATTACAGTCAGAGCACGCCTCCCGGGTCAACCCCCTCCCAGTCCTGAAACAAGCAGGGTCACTCTGCTTATAGCCATTAATGCATCATTTACCATTGACTATTCTGCCGCAACACTCACACTCATACACTTTCCCCCTCTGCTTCTGAATCTACTGCATCTGCTTCCAAATCACAGAGAAGAAAAACTCTTTGGTCATACAGTTTTGCCTCAAATTAAAAAAAGCTAAAATCATTTAGAGATATATTTTGTGACAAATTTAAGAGGCACACCTTTGATTCATTCTTCATTTAATCTGAATCTGCTGACTATCAGTCAGATTCTCTGAGAGCAGACAGTGAGGCTTTCATAACAATTTTTTAAATCTGTAATAAAAACAAATCTGAAATGAAAACAACAATCATTTTTTTATTTAGATCATTAAATTAGCTTCATAACAACGATAATAACGATAATAATAATCATAATAATTACAACAAATGCATGACTGTGACTAAGCAGTACCCAAACAGCCCATTGCTGTGCCTCCGTGTTTCAGCGGTCTGTGTCCAGAGCGAAAGAGAAGCTTTCTGTATCACTTTCTCTTCTCTACTGCTTTTCCCACCCTCCCCACCTACCCCCACCCTCCCCACCAACCCCCGCCCTCCAGTCGGAGTCTGTAGATGGACTTGAGGAGAGTCCCCTCTCTGGTCAACGGGATCACGGGGTTATCATATTTACAACCCATTAGAGACAGCGTCAGGACAATGGTCACAGACGTCCACCCGTTCCCCTCTTCCACTCACACCCACTTGACCCCGCCGTCTCCTAGGGCTTAAAGAGGGGTCGTCCCTGCCTTAGGCTTGTGTCAACAAAGCCATAAAGCCTGTGCCCTGATGCTGACGTCCTCCGACAAGCGTGAGACAAGCATGTGAAGAGAGAGAAACATACAGCTGATTTTGTCATGCATATGTGAGGCTTCGTCCTGCGTGGTAGCTATAGCACGTAATGAGACCCAGAGAGAAGTTCTGATGTGATACACGTCTGTCTCCAGACTGGTGGAGAGACAAGGCAATGGTCCTGTGGATAATATGCCTTGGCCCGGAAGTATGCAAACATAGGCGTATACGTACACTGTCCTTTTCATGGAGAACAAAGGGTTATGCATGCATCCAAAAGCACAGGCCTGAACTCAATGTACCATCAGTTCCTCCTCAGTTTTGCCTCACAATGATTTTCTTCTTCACAAAATTTGGTAATCGCAAAAAGAACTTGTCAGACCCTGTGTGATGCTAACATTCATTCGCAAGTCAAGGTTCAGGATAAATGTTGATTGGCTCCAGGCCAAATTCTGTGGTAGGAAACACACCATGATCATGCAAAGCAAAGGCCCAAGCAGTCAAGCAGTCAAAAATAAGGCATGATGCTGCAGAAATGTGAAGCATATTTGTTATTAATATTGATCCACTGGAGAAAAAGGCTAAATGACTATCTGCCCTTGGGAACCGAGTGGTGTTGCAATTAGGTTTGTGCTGTGATTCAGAAAATGAAATTTCTACAGGAGCAGTGGCTTGTGCTGCCTTAACGTTACAAAGGAAAAAAACGAAACCCGACTAACCCATTCCATTAAAACCAGAAAACACAGCCGCTAATCAATGCAGCAAGTGGACATGGCCCCAGCGCAGTTAAAATAATTGCAAAGACCTATGGCCTTAGCCTGGGCGCTTTCTTCATTTTCTCTGTTAATGGAGTAATTCTTGTTCCAGCTGAACGGGAGCTAAAACCACAGGTGGCATTTTTTCGTCCAATAAAAAGCAGCAGGTAATGATTATGAGACATTCCAAAATAAAACTGGCCCACACGTGAAAATATACACAGAAGACCAGCAAGTTATTAAACTCAACCACACTGGAAAGAAGAAGGCTCAAACATTACACTTCCTTTTTGAAGAGGAAACCCCAAGAAAGCTTGGTTTGTTTGGAGTTTTTCCTAGAGCGCCATTCTTGGGGCCAAGGGATTGGGGGAGTGTTAGTGTCAGTTTAGCTAAACCACTAACCTCTCTCAGCACATCAGCGAAAATCTCTCTATAATGAGTCATCGATCTGAGTGCCTCAGTCCAGCTCAGCTTATCTGTTCTAATGGGACTACCTTAAAATATCTCATAAGCCTCAATGTCTCCCAGACAAAGAGCACTTTGCCACAATGCAATGTGGAGTGCTTCACCAGTCCACACCCCCACCACCCCCACCGCTCCTGACAAACGTCCTCCAACCCTTCCTTCCTGGGGACTCAGGATGGTGTCCCCAAACTCTCCTTCCTTTTATCATCTCAATAACAAACATAAACTTCATATTCTGACAGCCGAAGCATTCCTATAAATACGATAGCCCCAGTTTGACCCCCTCGTGAACAAGGCACAAAAGGCTACCCCCCCCACTCACCCGTGGTATCCTCCTGCTGTGCTAATTTATAACTTTGAGACGGGCATGACAACGGGACACAATGGGGGGTGAGAGACTGGGAGTAAAGTGAGAATATAAGTATGAAACAGGGAAACGGGGAGAGGAGAGTGACAGAACTCTTCCCTCTGAGAGCCTGCACCACCTCTTTCTCGTTCTCTCATTCTCTTCCTCTCCCTTTATTTGAATCCTGCTTTTTTCACTAATCACGCTTTGAAATCCAGTTTAAATAATGTCTTACTGTACTGCAATATACATTCAGTCTCACTTTAAAGCAGACACATTTAATAATATCAATTACCTGCTAAATAATAAATTGCCTAGTTTTAAAGTAATTTCATATAAACAGAATGAGTACTGGTAATTTAGCTTACATAGCTTGCAAAACATCCCTGTATGCGACAATGTACTGGAAATGTATTCAATTGTATAATAATACATTTAGAACAATTGTTGTAATCAGTGATGGTCAAATATAAATATTATTAAATATTCATCTGATCTATGAGTTGTAATTAGATAATAATAATGTAACTAGATTACTATGCATGCTATACATTACATTATGTGGAATAGAGGCACCTTCTGGAACTATTTTTCCACAACAAGGAAATCACATGACCCATAAGGAAGAACATTTAACAACTGGAAAAAGTGTTGCAAAAGTGTTATATAGAGTCATGGAAAATTAATCTCCATTCCTGCACTCAAATGTCACTGAACAGACAGGGCTGGTCGTGAATAAGGAAAAAGTGGGGAACATATGAAAGCACCACTTTTTATTTTACATTTGGGTTGAGACTCTAACTCCCCTAACAAAAAATGTGAAGTCACATGTAAAAAACAACATGTGAACACCCAACATGTGAAGAGTATACAGGCAAACTATATAAACAATCCCACTTGATGAGATGAGAGCGGAAAAAGGTAGCCAATGCAATTTCGTCACGTTTTTTTTCCTCATGTGAAAACTGTAGTTCACATTTTGTGAAAATGTGAAGAAGCAAATGACTCAATGTGACCCATTTCCTTTTCATACGTGGAAATTTTTTATTTGCATGTGAAAAAAACCATTTTCCCATGTGACATTTTCTTTTCACACATGAATATTTTAATTCACATGCGGAGTTCTGATTTTTCGTAAGGGTCTACCCACACAGCACAGGCCATCACTGGGTACTGCATTCTAACTTCTGGTCCCAGACTCAAGCTGATTTCCTCTGGGTGATTCCACTTCAATTCAGAGGCCTCCTTCATTAACAGACTGAAACCACATAGACACAGAGGACTGGCTGCTTCCACAGTCAGCCCTGAAGGCTGTACTGCTGTGGTTCCCCTCGTGCAGGCCTAAGATCTCTGACCTGGACAACCACGGTGGTCACCCACATCAGCCATCTTAAAACCCACAGCTGTCTCTGGGGGAATAGCAGCTCTAATTGAATCAAACTCTGGCCTGAGCAGTCGTCTGGCAATCCAGAGCATGATCCTTACTGAGCCACAAGGGTCAATCTATCCACAGTCTCCAGCTCTCAACTTCCTCATCGAAACATTCCAAATCCATGATGAAAAATTCATATAAATACACTCATGAAGAGTATAAATACATTATATTGATTATCTCCAGCCCCATTAGAGTTGTGTGTCCTGCAGCCATACTCATCTCCCCTTTCACCTCTCACCACTGCTAAACTAGTGCTAATAAACGGGGTAGCAGGCAAGCGATCTGGCAGTGCAATGGACTACTATCTGTCAGTGAGCCTGGTCCCTTTATGGTTGGGCAACACTGTGACTGAGTGGCTGGACCCTCCCTAACACGGACATTTCTATTTCATTGCAGCCAGCACTACGTTTGGCTGATCCTTTTCAGGTTTGATGGACAGGAGGGACATCCTACTCCACGACCTTGTACCCCCCCAACCTTCATTGCCTCTGACCCCAGTGTCCTGAACAGTGACTGACATGCTTGAGGGGAGAAAATAAAAAGAAATAGATGGAAAACCCAGCTATTTCCAATATGGTGTCAGAGAGAGGGAGAGCTGTGCTGGAATCAGCAGAGAACAAGTAGGCCACAGACAGCTGTGCTTGAGTAGGATAAATGGACAGAAACTTCTATGGAGCCGCCATGCATGAAGGACAAACTTGGTATGAATGCATGTGTATGCGCGCGTGTGTGTGTGTGTGTGTGTGAGAGAGAGAGAGAGAAAGAGAGAGAGAGATATCGATCAATGCACTGTCAAAGCGAAGCAGACAGGGAAAGGGGTTGGGAAACAGGGGCACTGGTATGAGTGAGCCAATAACTATCAGCAAACATTTGCCTTTCCAGGTAATTGGGTTTTTGGCTGTAGCCTGAGAAGGTGCATTACGCTCGAGATGCACACAAGATCACCATGCCAAGCTGAGATCCATATCTCAGCTGGAACCCTGCCACAGACCTCCTCATCCTGGGCCTGCAGGAAACTCCCTTCTACTTGCACTCTTCCCTGCACTCAGGTTACGGTAATAAAGCACAGATTTGAGCATTTAGCCAACCAGTAACCCTGGCTCCTTCAGGTAAGGCAGTCAATGTCGACACCACACAGTGCCAAAAGGAAATAAGCTCTCCACAATCTACTCAAAAACATCCGAATATATATAGCAACAAGGCTTGCAATGGTTGGTACTTTCATTGCCACGAAATTGCACAAACAACATTAATAATTCCTTCTTTATTTACTGTCAAAGTCCATAGCCCCGTACTGGTATTATAAAAAATGTCCAGCTCCAGCAACACATGGACCCTAGAGGAGGACTTGATGTTGAAATCAGGCTTATCTGAAATGGAGAAGTATCATTTTTATCTTGGAATGTAATGAACCTCAGCTCTCACACAGACTTCCTTGGAAAAACTAGATGTTCTTTTTATGACCATTTCTGCAAAAAAACAAAGTGAGAGGGGAGGGTGTGGTGGGAGTTCCAAGTAGCAGCCTGTTGCACCAGTATAACGTAAGTTAGGGTGTGAAGTCAACACTAAATGTTCAGTTGTAACTATTTAGTTTTAAACTTAAGCTGTCTTTGTTCAGTTGCACCGTGGATACTTGCGCTACAGCTTAACTAGGTCGACCGTAAATGGTTCCATAAACCAAACATTGTCGTGTACATTGATCCGTTGCAAGTTATGCAAGTGAAATTATCATTATTTAACATATTATCTACCTCAACAACTAGCATCTATTCCAGCTGGTGATTCGTTATGTGACTTTAGTGGATGTATTTTGGACTGCCTTCACTACAGTTGTGTGATGTTTATTGCTCATTGGCTTGGTATGAAATAAAGTTATGCTTATTAGAATAGAACCCCTGTTATCATTTACTGTGGAGCTTATTCCTGTACTGAGAAAAGGCCGTTTTTTTTCTGTATCTGAGCTTGATGAAAAGGAAAAAGCTAGTGCCAATCAACATCAGAATGCAAATCTATTGTGATTTGTGGGCATGGTCCCAATTCACCTCCTAATCACTCTGTCTGCACACTAATACTTCGGCTACTTTAACACTGATTTTGCACGTTCACAAAATCTTGTACAAGAGTTGTCCCACAACTGTGTGAGCAAAATTTAAACAAGGGGTAGCGGCTGTTCGGTCCTCCGATGCTCCCTCAATAATGAAGAAAGTAAGTGCTGGCTTAAAAGTGAGTGTTTACCCTGCAGGCATTGCGTTCCTTAATGCTCTTACCAGAGTTGTTAAAGCATGGCAGAGCTAACCACATGCAAATGTAATTTTACTGCCAAGTCATACATTTTCAACAGACAATTAGCATGGTCATGTTATCTTGTTTGCAAACAAGTGTAGTCTCAAATGATGCAAATTCCATTGATTAAAGTGTGTACTGACAACACCAATCTAAATTGCGGAAATCACTATTCGTAATGTAAATGTGGTGATTCAGAGTAGGGAGCGCATCCCACACCTACTGATTTTGTTGGAGGGGAATGCGCTGCCAATGTAGCCTATACTACGCTCAGTTGTACCCTCCAGGTCCACCAAGTTTTCCAGTCTTTCAAATCACAGCACTATGTCACTGGCTTTTTTTTAGGAATGACTTTATACCTCGTAGGGAGTACAGTATGTGTAAATTATAAGTTGTATCTTAACTCTACGGCGCCCCTAACTCATCTGGTGCAACCAGTTGAAATTATCGCGTAATTCGGAATTTACAATCAAACTAGCGTATTTCTGAACTGTCATACTGGAGCAACAGGCTGCAGGTCACGACTAGCCTGTCTCAAAGTGTAGTAATGAGGCATTTAATAAAATGAAATATGTTGGTGTGTGTTTCACTGCAACAGTGACAGGGCCAGGGCCAGGCTAAGACAAGGTAAAAGCTACCAGCTTTTCTTTATTTTCTCTTATTTAGCTTCTCTCTCCCTTCCCAATTTTCATTTTCAACCAGCTTCATTGGTATGACAAATGTGTATTTGTACGACCACAGAAAGGACATTGATACAACATTAATACAACTATTAATAACAACTCTGAAATTCTCCCTGAAATTTTTCTCTCTCCCTCCCTCCTCCTCCTTCTCCCCCTCCTTCTCCCTCTCTTTGTGTTTGTGGGCACAGGGCTCATGAAAGCATGGTGGAATATTACACAGCTGAATGGACCCAGTTAAAACAGCTAGGAGGGATAACATGGAAAAGCCATCGTCCCCCATCTACACCATGGTCCCTGGACGCTAATCTCATTTTCCGCAACACGCTTTCCTGGTCAGATCTAATGGGTGAGGGGTGAAGAGGGGCTCTGATGCTGCAAAGGCCTATGTCTAAATTTACACATTCAGTCAGTAATGCATGCTCCTGTTATAGAACTATAAAAAGTGAATCAGACCTTTATTAAGATTAACTAATTAAAATAACACATAAGGTGGATCTGGCAGATCAATAATGAATGTACCGGCAAGAATGGTTCCTCTCTTGAGACAAAGCCTAACCACTGTACAGCATGACTGGAACTACATGGCATAGCTTGGTCTTGGTTTCAAGCCCACAGCTTTCCAGTAAAGGCTCATTTGAACCCATTGATTACCATTTATCGTGCATTATACAATTACTGAAGAGAGGCATGGGAAATGGAATGGGCCAATGTATATGACTGGCCAATCTGAATTTTCAAACTTAGCTCACAAAAGGAAGGGAAGAAAACATATTCAGAAAGGAAAATACAGGTCTGTCTGCGACCTTCCACCTCTTTGGTAACAGACTGAGTAGTGTCAACACGCCTGCATGGGATGGGCTCTGACAAGTTTCGATGAAGAAGGGCATTTAGAGTGAAACTCCCATAATCCGATTTATCAGCTCAATGTGTGAGAGAGGAGGTGTCAGAGAGATCCGGCCTCTTGGCAGCCAGAAATGAGGTGAGCAGGGCAGGGTGGGGTGGGGCTGCCGCGACTGCCATGCCAGCCGGATGCTAACTGCACCTTATCGCACGATGCTTGCGTGCAAATCAACACCTGAGCCTTCCGCAAAGGCCCGGTATCAGATTAAAACTCACCTTTCCGTATGCTCCAGAGCTGCTTCTGCTGTGTGTCATATCGCCCTCGAAGGAAAGCTACTCGCTCTAATCTCTGTATCTGGTGGTCATGCTTTGCTCATCTGATTTGGACAGGGAACATCAATATGTTATGTTTGTTTGTTTTTGTTTGCATGTTTTGAAAGTGCTGGTATCTTGACTGCAACAAAACAAAAGCACCCACAGCTCTGGAGATATTCAAGCCCATATTTAATATTTAATTTAATGAAATAATATATATATAAAACCCTTTAATAAAAGCACAGAGCCAAATCAAGAAAAATGTCTTTGTACCAAACATTATGGAGGTCACTGTATCTATAGATAGATAAATAGCTAATCTCACAAGACACTCATTCACCCTCTCTCTCGCTATATATATATACACACACTGTATATCGCCACAGTAATTATACCAGACAAGTCAAAACTGAACAAATTTCAACTCACTCTTTGAAAATTACCTGGGGCAAATACTTTTTCACTTCCCCCTTATACAATGTAAGAGGATGTGAAATCTCCATTTTAAGACTTGAGTGAATTGCATGATTCACAGTCAATCAAACTAATGCAGAAATGCTTTCAGTTTTACATCAAGCTGAAATTAATTACAGTGGGATTTAGTCTCAACATGAACTTCATGGCAGTACATAATCCATGGAGCTATGAGTTTTGCACTGGAATGTATTGTACAAGGGTGTGACAAGAAATTTGCAGGAAAAAAAGCCATGGTTGAGTAAATTACACAACATAAACCCTGTTTACATTTCTTAATTATATGCATTTCAAAACCCTTAATGTTTTCACCACAATACATCCGTCCATCTCCATTGTCAACAGTGAGAAAATCTCAACTAAAAGCTTATTTTGCAGCCAAAGTGAAACAGTTTTGGCATTAACCTTAGATGACTTTAAACAAGCATAGATTGCATATTTATTCACAATACTATTGGGATGACATGTCACACAGCACCAAGGCGTCCAGAGAATATGCTTATTGCACACCATACCAGCAAACTGGGATTACACTGTCAGTATCAGCCATGTTAGAAAAGACATTAAGGGACAAAGTGTGAGGTGGTGGCACCTCTCTCTCTGATTTCTGCGGGTTAATTGACCCTGACGAGGGGCAGGTGTATGAGTACTATGGTGAGGTGATAGCACCTCACAGGTATTTGTCTGAGCTAATTGTCCCTGATGAGGGTCAGGTGTAGGAGGCCTATATGTAGCCCCTGATTTCTGGGGTTCAGCGCAGACTCATTGTTTGTCAGACTCTTAGTGTGTAGGGGTGTGAGAATCGGCAGAAGTTACCGTGTTGATCCTATCTGCCTGATTTGATCACCGTTTAGTTTCTTCTCGAGTTGGTTATCTCTCTGCGCTGTGGAGGACATTTTGCCCTCATCTCTTTAGTTTTCTTTTTGTTTTCTACCCACCGGGCTGCAAATATCCTTTTTCTTTTGTAAGTGACCCCACTCTGTTTTTCTATTGGGGGTTTTCTTTTTGGGCAGCTACGCTGCGGCGGTGTTTAATTTCTTTTAGTTTTCTGAGCCCGCTGACAAGTTTCAGTGAGTGGAGAGAGCGATTACTTCGCTTTTTATTATTTGGTTTTTCCCCTTCCCTTTCTATCGCTCAGCGATTTGGTGGTTATCCCTCAGGGTTAACTTTTAGATCCCCTCGGTCCGCAATTGCGTCCCACCCTCCTCAACCGTGACACAAAGTGTTTAAAGTAAAGACATTAAGGGACAAAGCATTTAATTTAATTGAGTTACTGGGCCATTCATATCTCTCATTCTATCCATTCTAAACAGGTGACTGTTAGGACCCCATCTGAAAGCAGTCGAGTCTGAGCCTTGGGCCTGCCTCTTCGGCTTCAGTCATCAGGTGAAATCTGACTGAACTCAGTCCCATGCCGACTGAACAGTAAATAGTTTAATGGCTGCCGAATGCCTGTAACCAGAGACCTTTACAAAAAAAATAATAAAATGGTGACCCTGTTTCACTCCGTCTGGTGCAGGATGATAAATATGGGAAAATTTCTCCCATTATCTTATGAAACAGACTGTAGCGCCAGTATATTTTGTCTTTAAACCAGACTTTCCAACGTTTTCTCTTACAAATGCCTCACTAATGCACATAGGCACCTGAAAATAACACAAAGCTTATTCCATGGTATTTAACGAAACTAGGTGAGATGTAATTCAAATATACTAAACACACGAAGCAACAAATTCAGAAAATAAATTGCCAAGCTTTCACAAGTAGAAATAAGAAACTTGTCTCCAGACAGGGAACTAATACGAATGTGATGATGAAGAGCTTGAATCCCACGCTTGGAAGCACAACTCAATGATCTTTCATCGATTAACTGTCTCACTGTTGAGTGGATAGATAAAGACACTAATGAATGGTCTGCAGCAGGTTCTGGTTATCTAGGATAACAAATAGAAAAGAACACACTGTGATAAACCCTAGTCCGGTGCTCAAGCCACACAGAAATATTGTAGCTAATTGGTGCCCACAAGCAGCGCTTTTTTCTTCTGAAGAAGAAACAAAGTACTGTAAAAAGAGAAATTGTTAGCTGCTGGGTTAATTAAAGGGACCCCTAAGTGCTAAAACATTTTATTAGAATCCAAAACCTTTTTATCAGACTCTCGCTCGGTCATAATGCCACTGAGGTACTATGCAATGTCAATGGGCATGAGGCATAGTATGCTGTTACAAGCTGGCGCTGTGCAGACCCTATATGTGTGTGCGTGTGTGCCTGTGTGCGTGAGTGTGTGCACTCGTGCATATGTGTGTGCGTGTGTGTGTGTGTGTGTGTGTGTAGGTGTGTGTGTGTCTGCCTGTGTGAGTGTGCGTATCTGTGTGTGCGCACGCATGTGTGTGTGTGTGTGTGGGGAGGTATGTGAGTGACAGGTCACAGCCTCACAACCCCTCACCCACCCCGTGTGGTACTGATTAAATGTAGCAGCAGGAGTCGATCGGAGCAGCATGATGAGTGCGGAGAGAGGGCTGATCACGAGGAGCCCTGCAGGACCGCTTTGTTGCGCTGATGCTTGCCAAGAGCTGAAATAACCTTGAGATTGAAAAAGAAAGGTAATGCTAGAATCCCAGTGGCACAGCCGCAGGACCAAAAATATATACTTTTAAAGAAGAAAATGACAAAAAATAAATGAATACTATCATAAACTTGATTCCACCAAGGGATCCAACAGCCAGGTTTAATATTGCTTTTGTGTGACCGAGGGATAGCCTTTAGGAGGTTTGGTACATTTCATTTTTCAGAAGAAAATGGTCAACAGCTAAAATTGAGTTTTTTAAAAATCTTTTGACCACTGCTGGACTTTGTTTAGTTTACTTACATTGTGATTTATTAAATCTCCCAAAGCATTACTTTCAGGAACACACCTTTCACCAGCATTTCCAGGGACAAATCGGTTTCCAGACATAGCAGTCCTATTAATTAACCTTCAGATATCCGATGGAATTAATATGTGTAATCAATATATGAAATCACATATGTTCGCTTGGAATCGCAATTATTTAAGATCATTGACAACAAACAAACATGATCTGGCATTGCAACAAACCTGCCTAGCATCAGCGTGGGCTTTAAGGGGTTAATTCCATCGTGCAAGCATCCCCCCCCATCGCGTCATTAACTCACAATAACTCTACACATCATCAATTATCTCTCAACCGCCAATTAGTTCCGATGGGCTTGATTTATTCAACGCTACATTAAGATTGAAAACAGGAAGAGGTGTTTGTTTTCTACCACTTCTTCCTCCCTTGAAAAATCCCCAGGGTTTGTTATGTGCCCTGCCTTATTTCTGTTAAAGGGCACCATTAAAAAGCCATTTCTCACACCGGAGGCCTGCCAACAGGCAGCAGGGCATGCGCGACTCCTATAAAACATCTCCCCTAACCGCCGCCGTGGAACAAGCTCCGTTCACTCACTCACGGCCATGTAACCTGCCGCTGGTTACCACGGCCACACTACATCATTCCACCACAGGCAGAATTACAGTTCCTCTCTCAAGGAAAGCGGTGATAAAGATACAGAGCCATGCCTGTTGAAGGCTTTGCAAACCTACAGCAGCACACAGAGAGGAATCATCTGGTCCACCGGAGGACACGCTAACATAGCCAGAGTAATGGTTTATGGTCTTTTTTTCATGTCCAGCCGATAGTTCTCTCCATTGCTCCCTCTCTCTCTCCCTCTCTCTCAACTCTGTCTTGCAATCTTTCTCTGTCTCTCTGCCTCAAGATAAGACCAAAAACCTGAAACCTGATCCTCACTGTATCTCCACTGAGGGGTCTGCGGCCTGGCCTTGGGGCCGAACAGAGGTGCCGAGGAGTGGGAGTGTGAAATCACAACCCTCTCTCTCTGTCTCTCTCTCTCAGTCTCTCTTTCTCGCCTTCTCCCCCTCTCTCTATGTGCTCTGAACCTGCTTGTCTTCCCACAGAAAGGCAAAAGGGCCTCGCTGATGTCCTGGGAAACGCGGCGGGATGCCCCTCTGGGGACAAATGAAATATCATCACCATGCTAAACACAGTAAAGCAGCAATAAAATATTCATTAACCCAATTCAAAGGCTAAGGAAGAAGCAAGCAGCCAAGTTAGGAAGTTAAACAGAGACTTCATTAAGTTCACCCCCACCCTCTGCATAATAAATATTTGCAAAACAAGACAAAATCTGGATGAACTTTTGGAAAAGTGCAGGTTTTCTTGGTACCTTGGATGCTGTTTTCCCCTGATCTCTGATCCCAGAACAGGAAGCTCATTTCTTTGGTACAGGTGCACAGGCACATGCACACATGCATGAGAGTGCATATCAACATGTATTTGAACAGACTTCCTGCATGCATATGGAGAAGCATATTTATTTGCCCCTACTTTGGTATTAGGGGCCCCACATGGGCCCTAAAGCCTGGCTCCACAGTGCCCTGACTATCTAAGAGGATTTTCCCCTGTCACTCTGAAACACAATCCCCGCAGAATTCACAGCCATGGACGGGTGACCTCTGCTCCGCCATTGTTATAAATAATGGTTTCCCAATGGCAGAGCCCCCTGAGTCTCTTAGGGTTGTGGACCACAAGGCATCGACGGGGGGGAGATGATGTTCAGAATTATAACCTGGCAACCTGATATCCTAAAAACAGCTCACTGAGTATGATAAAGAATGAAATGCGTTATCACAAATGATCTTTCGCTGAAATACATAAACAGACAGCTCTGCCAGGTTAAAAAAGAAAGATCTATTGACCTTAATGTCTACTGAAAAGCTCTCTCCTACAGTGCATTACGTCATACCATTGCCCAACTCTTGTAAATAACAGCTAGCTGTCCCCACTTGCATTTGTAATCCACACATTTTTTAAATTGTAACAGAGGACTTGATGTTGACATGGCAAATGCAGCCAAGAGGGAAACTGCAAACAAGAGCCTCACTTTATCTCCAAGTGTTGCTTAGCAATCAAAAGTTCTACATTTTGTTTTACACTGGTAGGCAGCTACGCTAGTAAACGTTTATATATTTTCCCATTAGGTGCCGTGACCCATGGTGTGGTATGCAACAATATAAACAGACATCTGTGTGCTGAGGAGGCATTCATTGACAAACGCCTTATGCCAGTTTTGCGCCCGCCCCCGGGTCTCTCAGAATGTGAATGAAGTTTGTGAATGAAGGGCTAACCCACACAAACGCCCCGCTGGTATTGAGCCATAGAGCCCCTAGAGAGGGAGGAGTGCGGAGGCGACACTGACAACAACAGGAATGCACACTACGGGTCCCCTTTCACACCCCCCAACTGGAGGCAGCTCTTGAGAAAGGCTGAAGAGATGGGCTTGCAAACAAAAACAGGCTTGGGGTGCGGGGGGGGGGGGGGGTGGAGGGGTTGGAGTAAGGAGGAGGGTTGGGGGGGGGGCCTGGCATCACATCAATAGACGCTCATGAGAGATTCATCTCCTACGGTAACTATTAACACCTACTCCGCCGACTCACACAAACGTCCAGGACAGTGAAACAGCAGAGCGAGCGAAACACAATGCTTCAAAAGCTGCATCAAGCCGCGCACGGCTGCTCTCAATTTCCCCGCTCGGCACATAGCTCCGTCATACTTTCGTCCTTTTCTTAGAAAGGACTGGGTCTGGGCAGGTAGAAAAGAGAGTGTTAAAAGAAACAATAGCTACGCCTTCATAAATACATTATTTAAATGAATGCATGAAAGTCTATCCGAATGCTTATACAAGTAGGTCCACCACCAAAGAGTACATTTTTGACTATTCATATTGTTTATCGCTTGCAGAGGGCGCAAGCATTTTATTATAGCATTTAAGTTTGGGTCCACTGGAATAAATACATTACGTGTTTAATCCCTAAAGGATTATTGCTCACAAAAAGCGTGTCCACCCAATTTAATGATTCTGTTTTTGTGCATTTTTCACATTTTGGCTGCATGTTGAGCACTAGCTGTAAAAGGAAATTATGGTTAAAAGAGAATGGGACTAAAGTTCACAATCATTTCCAAAATATTCTGGCTCCAGTGTAATGATCAGTACTGGGATATCACTGTCATTGACAGGCTGGTTATTCACCGAAGTTTCATACTCTCCTTCAGACATGCGGTGAAGGTGATGAGAACCAGGGCCCGACTGGTGTATACAGTAGCCCCCCGAAATCCAACACCCATGCGCCCTGCACTTCCCATCTCCTGCGGATAGCAGGTCTAGGAGCCACTGCCTCTTTACCCTCCCTGCCGACACACATCTGACACCCTGTACTGTTGCACACAGGGTCAGCAGAATGCTATATGTAAACCACACCGAGAATGACAGAGTGCGTGGCCTTGCTTTACTACAGAACATAGTCCTTAATGGAGAGAGAGCGAGCGCTGCGCATAACCATTCTCACAGAACACGCTCCTCCTTCTCCCCCCACTCGAGTGACCACAGCCCCCTTCACACCCCTCTTCCCCCTTTTCTGGAACCCAGACATTGGTCGGACTAGCCACGGGACAAGGCCTCTCCCCTGCAAACTGTCCAAATGTTGTCAGAGTGGCTGTATGGGTCACCGGCTGCAGAAACTGAATCCAGAGCTGACAGGCAGAGGGTAATAAACGACGGCAGGCTGGATAAACACAAGGGATGCTGCCCTTGACCCCACTCCTCCAAATTTCACCCGCGGGTCACACCTCGCGCAGTGACCTTTCTGGAGAGAACTCCCACACCGCAAGCTCATCTGGAGGGCAGAGGGCATGTGTGTCCTTCTGTCTGTATGTATCAGTGTGTGCATGCTTGTGCACTTGTTTATTTTGTGTGTACCACTCTTATTATGGTTCTCACATGATAATCCACACACACACACATGCCCCCACGCACAGATGGACTGACGGACCGATGGACGCACTCACACACGCACACACGCCATAACCTTTAAACCATTTCATTCAGAGTAATGGCTAACCAACACTAGCCAAAGTAACATTAGCAGATGGCCTCGGTGAAATGTACAGAACTCAGTACATGTGAGGAGAGGAAAGGATGAGAGCTGACCCCTGTGACTTCAGGAAATACCGTCTAGCCAAAGAGCTCAAGCGTTTTTCTCAGCTTCCAACAGAATGAGCAGTCCACTCTGTGACAAATAATTAACAGCAAAAGATGAGAACTACCACTACAGCCAGGCCAAACATAACAGTTCAGCCATCAAAAAGATGCCCCTCAAAATATGCTCTTTCCTTTTCATGGAGAGGTGAGAGGGACTGATTTTCTTTACGTTTATGAGGATACAATGAAGAGGCTAGAAAAGACAGCTTTAAGGAAATCCTTCCTGGTCTCATTGTGATTCCATTATGAAAGAGACCCCAGTCTGTTAGTGGTCCACTTTTGTTACACCCCATCATGCTAATGAAGGAAAGAAGCACAAGTCAATGACAAGACAAAGCGACACTTAAGATTACGGTTCAGACAAGCATCTCCTAAAAGTCCTCCGAGTCACCATGACTACAAGTGGTCTTTTCCCAGCATTCCTGCAGAGCTCTTCAGCCTTGCAGCCCTCCGATAGCCAAGCCAGCTAATGACACTTACAACTCCAAGCGCACTATTTAATTCCCCCAGCATTCCTAACTCTTACAAAAACAACTCTTGAGGTGATTAACCCTAATTAATCATTCCTTCAATCAAACTTCATCTCCAGGCCATCAGATAACTGCCAGCAGTCAGTGCGTGAACCTGAGAGGCCAATGTGATGTCCTCAGTCTCACACTGAAGAGATCTCAATGGGTTAGACTTGACTCACTCATAATTGCATCCTGTAATCTGTCAGGGTTACTATTCTACTTGGCACTTAACTCTTCTAGCAGAAGCTAAGGAAAGTTCACTCAGTTTGACAGGCCCTGCTAATAAGCACACGGACACACGGATATGCTTCACAAAGCCACTGGTGTCAGTTATTATTTTTTCGCACAATTGTTTTTGTTGCCGTACTTTGGCGGAGCACAAAGCCTCTAAAACGTACAGGATATCCCTTTGAAGTGTCACTCTGAAAAGAAGGATTCAAGAGAAGAACTTGCTGACATCTGTACCAGACGGCTGTCTGCGATGGCAAGCCGCTACACCTGTTTGACAGGACTGGTCTGCTTTGAGAGAATGAAGTGTGCTATATGCAGTCATGGGAATCAGGGTGCATGCATCACGCCAAGGATGAGGACCTTCATTGTCGGGAACATGTTACCCCACTACACTAGAAACCACACCACAAACAAATACGCACACCCCACTAAACACTGCTTTACTGCCCCTGTGAAGACTCAGAGTCTGAGGCTACAAAATAAACCAGTAAACACAGCAGCTAAATTCTGATGGCCACAAATCATAGTTTTTCCCTTTTTTCAGTAAATGTTTTGCCCCTTCTTATATGACCGAGAGAATGAGGAAGAAAGAGAATAGAGAGAGAGAGAGAGAGAGAGAGAGAGAGAGAGGAGAGAGAGAGAGAGAGGAGAGAGAGAGAGGGAGAGAGAGGGAGAGAGAGGGAGAGAGAGGGAGAGGGAGAACAAGCAATGGGCCATTCATCAAGGAACTTACCGCTGCTGAAAGGAAAAGTGTCTTAAGGGGGAAAACCACAATAATAACTATGATCTACAAGGGGTGTCACGGTCAGAGTAGGGACAACAGAATAAAATGAGTTTCCTTCTTGTGAGCACGGTAACTGCTCCATAGGGAAGCTGTAAACATGGCATCCCTCACTGGTACTCTATCAAGATAGTCAGATTGACAGGTAAAGACAACTCTCCAGTTCCTAAGTCCTCCAGCCAGGAGACTTTTTACTATGCAGTATTCTCTGAAATGAATAGATAAAATGAGCATGCGATTAGAGGTGAAAGCGCTGTTAAACCATCAAGCAAAAAGGGTATTTCTTCCATTAAAAGACAGGTGAATGCGAGTCAGTATTGAAACTAAGAATCTGAGTTTGAGTGAATGTGAAAAACAGAAATAAAGGAAAGGTGGGGTGAGAGAAAGGACCGGGTACTCCTGCTGTCTTCCAAGCCTGCTTATGGTAAATGGCAATAGACATGGTTTTCCAGAATCATCCATAAGAGAGAAACCAAACCTTTGCAAAAGCTCTGTTTGTAAATAAGCAAATCCAGGGTAAATGGCATGGGCTATCAACTATGGTGGCTGTCATACCCTGCAAAGTTGTTGATGTGATAAATACAGGTAAAATTAGATTATATTTATATTAATTTATTTTACCCATATGACTGTTCTGTCATACGGGTAAAAAATGTTTTCTGTCCTGTTAAAAAAAAATTGTGATTCATGATCACTGGATGGAATGTTCCTTCATGGTCATTTGCAACAGATGCAACAACACTGACGTGAAAGATGAGACAGACAACAGTGAGAAACCATAGCTATTTCCTACAGGGGTGTTCTCAATTTCCATCAACATGAGGCTCTGACAGCGATGGAAACCTAATGCCAGCGGACATCCACAGGTGAAAGTCTGACCGAAGGGCATCCTTCTTAAACAGCCCACTTCCTGCGTGAGCTGAAATAGAGTAGAGTGAATTCTGCTCCTGCTCCTTTGCTTTCTCTGCTAGCCCTTCAGAGGGGGGAATCAAAGAGTTGCTCCATGATTAAAGGCACCAGTTAGCCAAATGTATGTAGACTGCACACTGTCACTGGTGGAGCAGGACATGGTGAGTGTCCTTTTTATCTGGGAGACATTCTGTGATACGGCAGCATGCAACTGCACAGCTGTCTTTCCCACCATTGCAGTGCACAGCGAAATGGGGAAATGGAAAGTGATGTCATGGAATGGGGACAGGAAATGACAACATAGGGAGAACATTAACAAGAGCATGCCATGGCATTATCACTGCAATGCATCATTTAGAGCTTGAGAAAACTTTAGTCCGAGTAATATTGTCTCATTCCTTTCCTTTGTCTGTCTCTCTCAGCAGAGCGTGTCCAGCTGTACTGATTGCAACAGCTGTAAGAAAAGCAAGTGTGAACTTTAACCCCACAAAACCCCACCTCCCCACCAGGATCTACCCAAACCTATGTTCCCTCAGACTCCAACAATGAAATTAAGGGCTGGACCACCCACATGACTTCAGAACTTTACAGATTTCTTCACAGGGCTTATGAGCTGCTATTCGACTTGTGCGAACAAAAGTTTGAGGCCCCATCTTGCAGAAACAACTAAAGACATTTCTCTAATACAAAAAATTTTGATTCTTGAGCACATGAAAACCAGTGTTCCAGTGTTCCCACTGTGGCACTAGTGTTTAAAAGTGGGGGAAAAAAGAAACTTCAGAGTGGGCCAAGTGGGAATGATTTACCACAGACTGACAGCACAGGAGGTAAGACTGGAGCCGACACAGATGGAAAATTACATTGTTGTAGCAATGCATACTTTAGGGGTACTTTTGTGGGAAAGCTGTGCAGAGATGTTAGAATACTGTGGTGTTTGGGACATACACTGTAATGCCACCCTCATATGTGACTCAGCTAGATGTTCGTTCAACACCCCCTCGTCCTCCCACACAGCCCCCATCAAAAAGACAGCGTCTATCTGGGCTCGGTCCTGTTCAGTTAGGTATACAGTGAGTGAGCCTTGCGAATGCTGTGATGGCCAGCAGTCAGGGTGCCCCTGACAGTTGGAAAAACAAATATATTCTGATAATGCCAATTGATCCTGAGGCATTGGGTGGATTTGGAATATTCTCTCTCTCAGTCTCATTGCTTGATACAACTGCATGGACCTGAACCGTTTACCATCCACCACATGCAAATACACTGCCGCTTTAACAAGTGTTAAGGGCTAGGTGTCCAAATATTCAGCCACCACTCCCTTCTTCTTTTGCCCAGGTTAAGTACTGTATTTAAATATACCTTCACTTACAAGAGCAGACATGTTTTTCACAATCTAATATACTGTTAGATCAAACTAGTGTGTGAGTCACAGGCAAACTTGGTGTCAGACTAATTTCCTGTCATATTATCTCAGGTTTACAGTAAGAGAACAAAAGCCTGTAATGCTCCAATGATAGAGAGAGACAGACAGACAGACATACAAAGAGAGAGAAAGTAATGGTAAGGGTAGAGGTAAGAGTAAGGGTGAGATATAGAACCAGAGTAATGGAGAAGCTCATATCATGTGACCCTCATTATCGAATCACAAGGAGATCCTGGGATACAAACTGATTGTCAGGGGTGCCCTTGGCCCTGAACTTGCTTTCTGTTGCAGGTCACAGAGAATGGAGCGCTCTGACACAGAGTTCCCCTCTGGGCCTGGTACACCTTTCTCAGGTTTGTCCTGCATGGGAGGTTTGGCCTGGCTGGCGAGGGTAACCTCAATCCACTCAGGCAGACTGGTGTTGGTTGTCGTTTCTCACCGGAGTCCCATGTCTGACATTTCGGCCTCCCATTGACAGCAGGGTATCACTTGGCTGACTGGGTCAACCCAAGGCACTTAGCTCAAGCTCTGGTATCAGTACGGTTGAAACAAGCACTGTTAGAACCTAGAACCCCAATGGGACATAGGGGTTGGAGGGGACTTTATTCTGCTTGATTATCAGGAGTTCTGAGCTTTGGAAAAAAAAAAAAAAACTCCCACACATGTTCTCTCCCTCCTTGAACCATACACAGAAATATATTCTTATCACCAGCGAACACACCGTACCTCTTTCTACTTTCTGTCTTTGTTGGTTCACTTTCACATTTGGTAAAGAGAAACTCAACATAGGGCTACATTCCAGGACCAGTTCATTAGAGAGAACTTTGTAGGTACAGTACGAGTGCAATAAAAAAATGTAAACATAAAATCTTGCTGCACCACATGTAAGTGATGTAAAACATACCCAGATGGAGAAAAAGCACAAGACATTTTCTCTGTGCCACTGAAATATCTCTGAAAATATAGGTTACAATAATTCAAACAACTATGTACATTTGCAAGAATCACATTTCGGTGAAGTTCAAGCGTGGATAATGGGTAACCAGTAATAAAGTGGACGCCACGAGAATTGGCCTGTTCTCTAATGTGTCCTCTCCTGAGAAGTCAGTGAATAGTAGATTCTTTGTGTGAGAGGGCGCCATTTAAGCAAGCTATGACTGCAATAGGCCAGCACTGAGGATATACTCAAAGATGATTTACATTTATACTCCAAAACCTCCAAATGGCTAGGACACACACTTTTACCTGTAACTAGGGGAGACAGCCCTGTAACTGGCAGCATGCTTCACTCACTTACTCACACACTCATTCACACAATCATCAAGCAACTCAAACCTTCATTGAGAAAAGAACCCAATGACTTGCAAAGAAACAACAATGCTTGCAAAGAAATGCTTCATTAAACCCCTAGATGGTGAAAGGTCACTTCCTTGAATAGTACCTATTCAATTCTTTTTTATCCTTTAATACAAGAAGTCTCAGTATGTAGCTAAACCTCAAATAAATAAAAATGAGAAAAAACACTACTAAGTGATCGGATACATATTAAGCAATTTCAACATATCAGGGCTCTCCCTCTCCATAACACCCTGTTACTCCAAGAGGTGGTCCTAACCCCACACCAAAAATAGTGTGTGTTTTAGCCAGAGGACAAAAATAGATGCTGGACGCTCACTGCACTGCGAGAGGACAGACGTGTGCAGGATGGAAGGGTGGGGCACTTCTCTGCCTAAAGAGGAGGCGGAGCCATGTTGCCCTGGGATACGCCCAATGCTGCAGTAGTGCACGGATATGGCGATAATGGTGACCCACATTCTCAGCTCTCCCAGTGGATTTGGCCTCTGTCAGCATCCCTCATTTTCAAGCAGGAGATAATCTGATGTGATGCCATGGCACTTTAAAAGGGTCTTCCTGAGCATTCCCACAACATAGTGTAGTCCCACCTGCAGCTCAGAAACAAGCCATTCCACATTTATCATCTGTGGCTGAATGAAGTGACAGAGAGCCCACACAGACAGATTAATTATTACTAACCTGAACTTGAATGTTCTTCATAAACAAAAATTCACTCCATAAATCCATTGTCAGGTTATCCTCAACTTGCTCTTCATATTCAATTTTAATAAAATTTTTTGTTTATTTACACTAGTCAACACTGAATACCCTAAAATGTATAAACACACATTAATATTATGTTATGTTACATTATCTTACAAGTTTATTTAATTTAAACCCTCAGCCAGTAGGCTGTGAAAGCAACTGATTGCACTGTTAAAACAGACCCAATACAACTGGCTGGCAAACAAGAAGCAACATTTAACCGACACCTGCATACAATCACTCACTATACATTCATTGGCTTTACACTTTCCCCTGCTTTTCAAATATGTCCCTCGTGTTCTGTCCTATGCACCGGGGCCTTGAGAAAACAGCTGATACCAACGTGGAGCACAAATAAATCAATATGTCTCCAGTCATTTGAAACACAGCATACAGATACCGCCAGAGACCAATGCAGGAGGCTGTGGTGGTGGGAGGGAGGGAGGAGGGGGTGGAGTGGAAAGTCAACCTCTGTCTTTACAGTGTCATACTGAAGGCGGCTTCTTTGAGTTTATTAATCATGAGGAAACTTGTTTGCTTCTCACAGATATACACACACTGCCTTATCAGAGCTGATATAGATCAAGGCTAGTTCTAACAGCTTCTGAATCCTGGGTCATTTCTAAGGGCACTGCTGCCCCATAAACCGGATTACCTTGGTGAAGGAGTTTTTAAAAAATTCTTTTTTAGTGTAGAACGAGAACATTTTTAACCTTTCACACCCAATAAAAGAAAACAGGACTCTTTTGGCCTAACGAGGGGAAGAAGCAAAAATGAGCCGGCTTTACATGATTGCACTGCTAAGAGAAATGAATTCTGCCTGTTACAAAGCGTGTGGGTGCGTTGACATTAATACCAATTTGAACTGCAATCATAAAAAGGGCCCTCTCTGGCCATGGTTTGTGTTCAGGCAAGCATTCCAGCAGCTGAGCCACAATATGGCAAAATGTAAGATTAAAACAACATGTTCAGACTTTTCTGTTCAAACGGCTGAGTAATGGCTTCTCAAGGCATTCTTTATTTTCTCTGTATTCTCTTTCTTTCTTTTTATCCGGTGCGCACTCATTTACAACGGGCGTGTTTACGATGTTGAGGAAGAGCAATAATCTGCAGTGTGACACACATAAAGCCGATGGCATCTCTAAAGGAGTTTACATGGAGGCTTGCATGTAAACATTTACATAGCTGGTCACATACGGATGCAGGGATCACAGCCCCTTCACAATCCCTCTGAATTCAGATCTGGCTTTCGCTGCTGATGTAGAAGTGTGTTCCAAATGCGGTGCACTCTGCTCTGTGCCACAGCTCCATGACAAAAATCTAAATCTGAAATAATATTGTGAAAATATCCTTTTGCTATTTGGCTAGATAGAAGGGGGAAGCACAATCTGTACTGACAGAAGAAAAAGATCTACCATTGGCTCCAGCATACACCCAAGAGTCATAGGCAGAAAGTACATCTAATGAAAGCCATGAAACCCATAATGGGTTCCTCATTCAACTTTAATCCCTGCTGGTTCTGGCTGAGGTTTCGGACGCCTTCAGACTGTGTGATTAACCCAGGTCAGGTTCTGTTTTAATGGAAAAAGTGGACTTTCCTCTCTCGGGTCACTGCCAGCTAAGTCCTCACCAGATCCTCCAAGTAATCGATTCTCCACAGGGTCTCCTTTCACACCCCCTTCCTTCTGAGTCTGAGCCTTTTTTCACCCTCACTGGCTATTCCTACTAGAACTCTCCCAGCCAATCAACTTTCACTTCTGACTTTCCTGTCAAAGTCTTCTTTTTTCTACACCAGCTGGGTGTGATGACAGAGATAAGCCTGGCCAAAGTCCACTGGCAGGTCTCTTGCCTTGTATTTGTATATACGCTCCTCAAATATGCTCATTGGCAGTATATGCTGTGGTTGATATCGATCATGCACGCTTCTCTGTACCTGTCTAGATCCAGTTTGCAGCCATAAAACTGACAGCAAATTATCACAACCCTTTGCACTACAGAACAACAGCAATCATGCAGAATGCAAGTCAGATGCTGAAAAGCATTGTGCAGATTACACAATTTCATTGGGTGCTCAATAGTGGTGTTTGCAGTCATTAAAGAAATAGGAGTAACATTTAAAAAAAAAAAATACAAAAGCTGGTTTCCAAAACCACTCCAATACTGTAAGGGTATTTCATCATTTATTTGAGGAATACCTGAAACTACATTGCCTGAGAAAGCGCATCCAAACAGCAACATGATAAGAGAACAAAATAGATTGTGCAATTATTTCAATGAATGAATAAAGTTCTTCATAATATCTCCCCCCAAGGCATCGACACACATATCTTCACATTTGCCTGTAGGCTGGAGTTTTACAGTTGCTATGTGCTTCACTCATTTTTCAAAGAAAGAGGCAAGGATGCAAGGATCAGTGTGAAAACCTTGAGGAGGGAGACTCAGACTGAAGAACACAAACAACACTCATTGACTCTGCCACTGGAGTGGGCCAGGTTCATTAGGAAGAGCCAGGTCCATTTTAATGGCAAACACAAGTGCATATGCTTTAAGAGGTCAAGGTTTTGACCTTTGCGTGGAGCGACAGATCAACTTGACTCGACTCATGCTATTGCTGAGAGGATACCGCCACCACGTTTCTCATTAGAATTTAATGAGCGGCACCAGCATTAACATATCGTATGCGCATTTTCAAATAAAGAACGTCTGTGTGTGCACAAGGAAATCATGTCTGAATTCCTCGCTGTCGCAGGGTCAGCCAATAGAAGCAAGACATGCATTCTCATTAAAATCTGAAAAAGAGCGGAAAAGGCCAGCAGCGCTTTTGTTGTTGGGGGTAGGTTGTGACCATCGAACACCGAACTTTAGCTAATACCTCTCTGGCTGCACCCCAAATAGAGATATTCTAGCTGAAGCTAATTGCAGACACTAGAGGCCATGGTTCATAAAATAATCATATGACAAGTTTCTGGCCAATGGGGAATAAACCATGCCTTTAACATGAGTGTAATGTTAAAACATGATAATATAAGGAGTGAAGGTTGCCATCCAGCCACAGATAACAGTGAAGTTATAATGCAAATACAGGAATAACCAGGAACTCTAAAACCCATTAAACTGGAAATAAAAATAATAAAAACATAATGATTAATACTCTTGAGGATTATGGATGTAGAACCAGCAGAATGTTCAATTTCACTCTGCTAAGAAAGCAACCAAACAGGTAAGTATAAAGAAAGAATTTTGCTGATGTAATGCTGTTTATGCAGACAACAACACTTTCTTAACTCCTCATGTGGGTTTGCTGCTTCAGAAGGCTGGCTTTCTGTTCACACCTAACATACAGAATGCAATAATCCGACAAAAGTAAAGACATTTCATGTTCAAACTAAACCACTTCATGTTGTGTCAGTACACTCCCTGCTCCTGCATTAAACCAGATTACAAAAAATACATGACTACAGACTAAAATGGAATTAAAATGACCCTGGGATCAGTCTCTTTGCATTTCATTACTCTCACGAGAAACACTGAGGATTACCAGTCATTTATGGCAAAGCAAGGTTTCCCTATTTAATTTTTATTTTTTTATTTTGAGCACTCAGCCTGCTTTTCTATATGATCAGCTTTTAATGCACAAGGTGATCTGACCCGAAAGGAAGTGACAGATCCAAGGGGCAGTGGAGACACGTTGCACACACACACACATGCATACACACACACACACACACACACACGCACATGCACGCACATAGAGACACACAGAACACACATAAAATACATTTCAAAGTGCCGGAGATTGGGGGGGGGGGGGGAGTAAATAGAGAAAGAAAATAAACTTTTGAGGCCATATTGAAAAAAGAGGAAATAAATGGCAAGCTCTGGATTTGTACCAAGTGAAGTGTTAAATCCGACTTGATTAAAGAAAAGAAAAAAAAGGAAAAAGCCTATAATAGCGGGCTGCAGTTGCCTTCTTAATGAAGTCAACTCCTGCTCTCCAGCTCTGGGAATGTAGAGCAAAGCAAACACAAGCATTTGCTGTCCCCTTGACTGCAATTGCTAATCGCAGGTCTGATCTCACCACAGGAGGACAGGCTAAGGGGAACATCGCTCTGCTCTGACGATCCAGGCAATTTGCTTTTTCCTTAATCCCTACTCTCTCCATACTCTGATGGTCCCAGGCTAATCCATACAACTGCCACAGCACAAGCCACACAGTGCTGCCGAACCACATTCCACTACCAGGGGTAACAACAGCTATTCCTAAAAACTTGGAAAGATGTATTTGTTAGAGTGCTGTGTATCAGCTGGGGTTAACTGAATTTCAATTTGGCCAAAGCAGGAAATTAATTTTTATTCAGTTATTTAATGGAACAATTGAAGAAAGTAGATTTTCAAAAAAGAAATAGGAACATTTAGGATATATACTATATATATAGCTAATATTCCTACTTTTTTCATTCTAGCTATGCTGCCAAGTTACTTGAACATGCATGCAGGATAGCTCAGCATTCTGACAGTACAGCTGATTGTACATTCTAGACTCTAGATGAGTTACTGTTACTGCTCCTTTTCTGAGTGCAGCTGCTGTTAACATACTTGAGTGCACTTGTGTATTTCTGTGCTTTTTATAAGTCGCTCTGGATAAGAGGCAGCATTCTGTTGCCTTCATTGTAGATTTGATTTGTTTTTTTTTTCGTGGGTTTTTTTTATGTTGTTGTTTTCAGTCACTCTTACTACGTACTGGAGTGAAAACAGCTGTCGGAAATCTCCATAGACAGGATGTTTGAGGGGAAGTGAATTAGAGCCGCATGATTTCTTTCTGTTTGTTAGGAAAGGGCCGTGGTGAAACATGAACACTGTCTCTCCATAACTTCCTCAGAAGTGCTTATGGGATGCCAGATCAGACCACTTATTAATCACCAAATTGCCAGTTCATGCACAGAACCCGCATGAACTGGCGATTTGATGATTAATCATCATGATGGTCCACCAACCACAGGACAAGCTGGAATGGCAGTAAATTGACCTAAATCCCCTCCATTGGGGAGGCTGATGTATGTCAGCCCAGAAACAAGAAAAAAAGGGGTTCACCAGCTCTCCCCAATCTCCAAAAGGCAGAAAACTCTCAGAGGTGTAATGCATGCAGGATGTTCCTTACCTTTGAAGGGGAGGAAGACGCGTGGGGTGGAGAGAGTGTCACACTGAGATCCCAGGGCCCATATCGTCAGAACCACGAGGGTCTGAAATGGCCACTGAGCGTCCAGTAGCATTGTGTGTCTGCTTCCTGTGACAGAGAAACAATCCCAGGTCCCTGAAAGGAAGAGAGGATGGTCTAAGCTAAGGTCTGAAACACTGCTCAGGATTGAGCTGGGATAGGAAAAGGCACCGTTGAAGGATGCGACGACACCAGGCCACAGTCAAAATAAAGGTGAGTTATACGTGCTAGACTGCTTAAACCCAAACCATAATCTCTTGCCCATACAAAGTGAACAGTACAAAAGCCTGGTTAGACCATGATTCATGCATTTTGGAATGCCACTATTCCTGCCAGTATGGTTTTTTAAACAAATAAACCAGTCGAATCCAATGCAAACACTGATGTTTACAATCTTTTGCTTTCAAACAGATAACAGGTCTTTATCACAGATAAAACTAATGTTATAGGAAACTGTTAAATGTCTTAAAATAATCAAACATTCCAGACTGCTTTTATATCTGATGTTTACTGGGTGGTGTGTGTATCTACAACAGTGGCTGTTCATAGGTTTGAAACAGAGGAGACCGAAATCTTAACTCTGTTCAATTTCAGTGAACTAATCATTGCTTTCAACAACTGCTCCTAGTATCGATTATTAGACTAATTAATCTTTCATGATTATTTAAATAAAACAGCTCGATGGAAGTAATTGATGAAAAGGTAAAAATTCAGTAGAAGTAGAAGTGTCCTCTACCCGTGAGAAAATGATGGTAAAGTCATTCAGTGAAATTAAAATTCAAACACTGCAGATTATATGCTTTACAGGTTACAGCAGACACACACCTCAGAAACATGCACTTCATAAAAGCCCCCGCTCCTGTCCATCCAGTGAACATATGCATCATAAAGCACTTGAATAATTGTCCAGATCTCATGCGAGTGCTTCTTTATTTATTTGTATAGCCGTCGCTCTGATAT
Source organism: Anguilla rostrata (assembly GCF_018555375.3). NCBI lineage: Eukaryota > Metazoa > Chordata > Actinopteri > Anguilliformes > Anguillidae > Anguilla > Anguilla rostrata. Next base: position 24,861,708 of record NC_057945.1, read on the forward strand.
CACTGATATGGTCACTATCAAGGGTGCAACAGTCTCTCAGTCCAAAATACACACACACACGCACACACACGCACACGCACACACACACACACACACACACACACACACACACACACACACACACATCTGTCTTATGATTGAGTGGGGAGGTCTGAGAGACAGTGAAAAGACCACACAGCTGCACTGTGAGTTCCGAATGTCTGAAACATTACTGAATAAGAAACAGTACGGTTCAAAGCTAGAGGATCTCATGCAACTGCCAAGTTCCAGCCATTCCATGCCAAAGAAACAAAATCACTCAGTGGCAAGAACTTCTACATCATAAAGCAATACGAAGCCCAGCTCAGTCTTCTGTCAATTTCAACATACAGATGCAAAGGGGTGATCACAAAATATTTCATTGCATGAAATACATATTTTGTCCTACATTGTTAAACTTGCAACAGTGACATCTTCAAGTATTAATTATCTCTATGCATTTCCTCACCTCTCAATACATCTAATTATCTCTGCCTCCTGTTTTCATACTGACCTTTTAAATTTGAATTCTCACTTACAGACAGTAGTTTTCCTGATGTTTATAGAAGTACTCATAAACTCCAACCATAAATATGCATAAGCGTAGCCCCTTTGATCAAACAGAATCATAGCCTAGCACCCCTAACCAGAGCAGACAGTCCATTCCGACTCATTGAATAGTGTTGTTTGATGTTGAACTGAACCTATGTTCACTACATCCTATTCCGGTGATTGATTATTTTACAGCTAGAGATACCTTCAGCACCCCCATTCACTGATTTAGGGTCCCTCCATAACTACGTCACCTCTATCATTACCTTTTAAATTTGTAATATTCGTTTTTCTACATTTGAGAAGACACAGAGCAGGTTACTTCAAAGAAGACAACCAAAAGTGAATAATTGTCTCAGGCAATTACTGTCATGTCACTTTACTCTCCACGTACAGGTTTCTAGTTCAAAGTAACCATGCACAATACCGTAAAGCAAATGTTCCCAGGGCAAAGATTTTGTTAAAGGTGTTCCTGATTATAAATGAAGCCTATGTAATCAAACAACTCATCATCCTGAATGTCACCAAGTGCCTCTGCCTCAACACAAGTACAATAGTCCTCTGTATGTAGATGCTTTAGGTGCACCCATCATTGAGTAAAAAGCTGTGGCCTTTTGAGAAACTGGCATCAGCAAAAGTGAACTGGAACAATTCAATGTATTGATACCTGGTGAATGGGGAACAGACAGGCTAGTTCCCCCAGAAATACTTAACCAACATAACACGACTTTCACCCTGAAATTCTAAACACCATGAGCTTCATCCTGTGAACTTATCCTGCCACTGTTCACTTTTTCCAGGTAATTTATACTGGGATTCTGATTGTAGATTTCTGTTTCTTACAATCTTAATGAAAATACACTGTGAAGAGCACAGAAAAAAACAGCACTGAAGAACACATCACCCCATATCTAACAAAACTGTAAAAATCCAAGGCAATCTATCTCACTAAACATTGGGTCAAGCTGCAGAAGAGCTGAAAAGATGAAGAAAAGGAGAAAGAGGACATAAATCGTGATATTGTTGAAAAGAATTAATTTACATGCGTGAATGAAACCAGCTGTTCGGACCTCAGCTATTTGCAAGTAATTTGTTAACTATCCTGCTATTTATCTAGTCAAACCCCACTACTCTCCCACCTGCAAGTTACACTGTGCAACACAGGCCAACTTATTAAAAATGCAGCGTTTGACCATAAATCCATTTTACCTATAATATAGCCTTTTTTTAAAAACAATGATACATCTAAACACTATACATTGCATAGGCTACAATATTGCCTGAAGGTAGGCCTGCAGCAGAGAGTCAGTCATCCGCGAAGATAAAGGAGGGTTTATTTATTTATTTATTTATCTATTCATTCTAGTTGGTTAAAAAGGTAAGTTAAAATTAAAATATAACTGCCTATAAAGACTAAAATGCGAATGTTTCGCTTGTTTTACTGATCAAACATGTCGTATTAGTTTTGTCATTTGGATTGTTCATTGCGCGGCACTAAAGTGTTTAACTGCTCTTAACCATTATCGCACATAAAAACAAAGTGCGGCCAATCCAATGCATCATTTTCGAAACCGGTTGACATTATCAATGCCTCAGAAACTAGGGAATGTAAAATAAATATGCCGATTTTATAAAATTATATGATCAAATATCTTAAATTGGCTCATATACGTCCCTAACGGGAATATCTGCCAGCAGGCTATAGTATGAACAAAAATGCATCACGACTTTGGCATTCTTGTTGCTAGGTATACCGCACAAAGAGGTGTTTGATAACCGTCTGGCAAAAAGAAAACAAACTGCTGACTAAAAATCAGTAAATAATTAAAAGGTTTCACTGTTGCGTTTAATTTAATATTGACTAATTTGATGCGATTATATTTAAAACACACAAAAATACATGTAGTCGGGCCTGCCCATGCCAATACCGAATTGAGCAACCATTACAGCTAAGGCCAATAAATACTGCTATATCCTGGCGTAAGGCCTATTTTTTATTTTATTTCATGTTTGGTTTTACTAAAACCTAAATATCTAGTTCCTCACGAAACACATAATTCCCATAATTTGGCAACGTCACATTATTTTATGCATGAACCAGATCTTTCTCAAAATCAGTCAGTGAGTGAATGCCAACAAACACCTGAAGTAGCCTAGGCTACTGTACAAAACGTCTGCTTGTGGTGGTTTCATAACGCTTCCTGAACATATGCTAATCTTTTTTGCGTTGGAAAACCACATGTGGCCCGAAGAAAAACAAATCCAACGAAATCATAATTCCATTGCGTTCTGTCCTTTTGGATATGGCTTTCACATAAGTGAATGATAACAAAGGTAGTCAACGACCAGAAATGTTCATCAAGCTACACGAACATCGATTGCTCACGGCGGCGGGCAAAGCTAAACAAGGCGTATTGGTGACAAGTTTAATCAAAGTAGGCTATATGACAACTCAATTCTTGCATATGAAGTCGATAAAAAGGGATTGCGCTACAATTATTGGGGTTTATTAAAGGAAATAATAATAATAATAATAATAATAATAATAATAATAATAATGCTTGTAATGTAATGTAATGTAATCATCATCATCATCATTCACAGCAAACGAGCTAATATAGTATTAAAGTATCAATTTAGCTAGTACAGTGTTAATATCAGTACATTTTTTATGGTAATCAATTTGCCATGTCGAATTATATACTTGATTATATTCCAATACTTTTGACAACACAAGCAATGACAGAATAGATTTATCGCTAGAACAGTTAGGCTATAAGAACAAACTTTAAGATCTGCGTCTAGCCACTAACTATGCACGACATGGTTGTCTTGCGCCTGTAAATATTAAGCAGCGGGCTTAAACCACATCTTCTAGGGGAGAATCGTTTAACAAACGCAAGATTTATAATAGAAAGTCATGGTAAGATCATTTAAAATACCCAATTACTTTAGGAGGACCGGAGTTACATTCCATTGCATGCGCAAATAATTTCAGGCTCAAGTTGAAATGTGTGGAAAGTAGGCTAATACACGTTGTTTTACAATGTTGCAATAACCTTAGTCATCCCAATGATGATATCTTTCCAGTGAAAACTACCGTGCATAGAGGGTGTTACAATAATCTACGCGAATTTTATTTATTTTTCGTTTGCTTGTGTAGACTATTAGCCTGACACATTTAAAACTACCTTGCGCTTAATGTAGGTTTATTAATGTGTAAAGAAAAATTGAGACCGGTGAGGTATAGCCTAGACCTCGACTCCATCCAGATCTATAGGCTATATTTCTTCAGCCTAGATTTTGTAATAGCATAGTGAGCTACCTATGTAGTTTTAATGGTGGTTTCAATGGTGGTTTCATTTAATGGGGGGTTTCATTCAAATGTATGGATCTGTCATAAGACGTTGGTAGTAGAAGTAGGGTGTAATATTTTATACAGCAGATAAGAATGTCGTTATATAGAATATTTTGATTGTTTAAGTACAATTAACGAAAACATTAGGTACTAATTTACACTGTGGCCCATTTGCTTTAACTGCTTGAGGTTATGGTTAAAGAAAGCACATTGGATTTGCTGTGCGTAGTGTAGGCTACCATTCCACTTTATGCGCGTCCCAGCGCCTTTCTGGCAAGTCTGCTTGAACAGACAGTTCACTGGCGAACTGACTGGACTTGCAAAAAAGGAAGAGAAAGACAGAGAAAATCCTGGCAACAGAAACTGCGTACAGTAAAAGTTCAGAGAAGCCGGAGGTTTAGCACGTTTAACTGTCTCGTTGAGAGATAGAGCTATGCAATATGAGCGCATCACCCGCAAATTACGAGCAAGTTGAATATACCTCAAACGCCTTTAAAACCAGACTACTCATAAATAAACTCTGAGGTAACCAGATATAACACACATTCTTTAACATACACCCACTTAGTATCGCACATGCAACTGGAATTAGTTTTTTAAACTCTGGAAATCAAAGCATTTTCTAAAAGTAATGACTCGGACTCCGAAGAAAAACTCTAGAACCATTCCAATGCATACATAACATCTGCTGCGGCTGCTACTACTACTGCCATAATAATAATAATAATAATAATAATAATAATAATAATAATAATACACAACTCAATTGGCACAGCCAACATATCAAATGTTCAAAAAAGCTTACACACAACTGTAAATTCAATGACATCTGAAGGAACGGTTTGAACAGCTGTCACATCAGTCGTCTGATAATAGAAAATACTGTAAATTTCCTTTATCCTTTTGGAAGGAATGATGCACATTGCCTGCTGTCAGTGAAAAGTTCAAGTAAATAGTTACCTCTTTGTTAGCTACTCTCCGCCACAGGCAGTTGAGATCCCACTCATAAAAGTCATCTAGGAAAAGTCAGGAATCCACTGAAATTGACGTTTTCTAAAAAATATATATATATATGAATAGACAGTGCCGATTCTGTGTCAAATGGCTTGGGTCCCTTATCTTGAAAAGCACTCGAGCTCGGGCTATTTCTGGTCTGATTTGCCGCCACTTTCTGCCTTTTTCATTGATTGAAGCTGAAAAATTCCACTTTAGTATTCGCTAGGATAGTGCGATCTTAAGCAATAGAATACTCCGACTGGCAAATCCTCGAGACGGCCAACTTCAAGTATTCCGTGTTTTCTTTAATTGGTCTGAAAGCTCAAACACCAGGCTGTCTCTCTCTGCGCGATAAGTGGCTCCTGACTGCTGTAGAAATGCGCTGGCAGGTGGATGCAATGCTCTCATTTGCGTTGGACACACCCATGGGGCGTGGACTTACCTTTCCTGCTGCTGCTACTTGCTCCGCCTCCGATAGAGTACATAAGCGTTCAGATGCATTTCACTTCGTTAACATTGACCGAGGAGGGCTACGCACCTTCTTGCATTGAAACGTGAACGGCGCGAGCACGCATTTTGCATGGCTCATTGTTAAAGACAGAAAAGAACAAGAGCAAGAAGAAAGCTACCAACCCGCTAACCAGCTGGCACAGCTGGCAGTGTGAGTCTATTAACAGCATCCACTTAAGGATGGCAGTCTTGGCATAACGGTTCAGATTCTGGGTTTACAGGTAGATTATTGAATTTGATTTCAAGGTACTGCAGTTTTTTCTTTTACTTATATTTTCTGAAACACATTAAAACCTATCCAGATGGTTTATATGCCAGTTGCTTTTTAACATGTCAGCTATGTAATTTAATAATGCATTTTGTTTATTCAAATTACTGAAAAATATGTGTGGTTTTGTGGTATTGTACTTCTTGCATGTATGTGTAAATGTTGCATCCGATGCCAATTATATATATATATATGTGTGTGTGTGTGTGTACTGTGTATATTTTTGGTGCACTAGTGATGGATGTGGTTTAGAATTGTCCTCAGGCTCCACTCTTCCAGTGCTTGCTTTGAAAGCAAATCCAGTGTCCTGCAGAAAATTTAAAAAATAAATTTAAAAAACTTGACTTTTCTGACATTTCTGAAATACATTCTAAATTTTAAATCTCAAATTTTTTGTATTATCTGTGCAACCATCCAAAAAGCAGAGGAGATATAATGCCAGTCCCCCCTCCTCTCTCTTTCTCATTTTGGCAGAGACTCAATATGTCATGGCACATTCTTACAGGTCAGAATGAACACACCTGGCAATCTGAAAAAAAAAATTTTGTCAGTTGATTTGGGTGGGGAGGGGGGTGGGCGGGCTGGGCATCATAAACAAAATCAGAGTGAAGATTGGGTGTTGGAAAGTCTCACTGCACTCATCCTTACCATACAGTATTAGTGAATGCAGACTGCAAGCACAAATGACTGATGTACTGTTATTCTATCTGATAGACTGTTGTGTCCTGCATGTTCCTGTCCCCTCTGGCATCTCTGTCACCTGTTGGGATATTTCCGTATCAGAGGGTATAGAACTGCATGCTGTCATAAGTCTTCCTATTTGTCTCTGCCAAATAAAATAAAATAAAATAAATGTTTAAGACTTTCAATATTTTTTAGTGATTTACGGTCTCCGCAGTACAAACTCTGTCAGGGTGAATTTCATGGTTGAGTGAAAACATCTGAACCATGTCCAGTGGCTCTTGGAGCTTTCAGTTCTTTGAGTTCTTTGTGACATTCAGAGAAACTTTTCTCTTTTTTACATGTTGATATTATTAATATTTGCTGTGTCCTTTTAAAAGCACCATTAAACTAATAGGCAGCACAACAGCCTTTCAGCACTAATCACCTTACGACTCCAGTTGTACAAATCCAGTTTGAACTGTTAATTACTGGTATATATCTATTGCAATTCTACTTTGGACGGGCAAAGTCTTTGGCACTGACAGGAACAAAAAACAAACAAACAAACAAAAAAAAACACAAAAACATCCTGTTAAATGAACTGCATTGTATTTGTTTCATAATTTCACGACCGAGAAAAAACATTTTAATTTATGACAAACTTTTGCCAGTGAGCCTTTGCTTTGAAGATTGCAATGCAGGTGCTGTGCTATGTACAGGAAACAGCTGAGAGTTGAGCTCAGACGAAACAAGGATACAAGGATGAGTAGAACAGCTCGCTGCACATTTTCCATTAAATGGCAAAGCACTTGTCCACCAAAACTGACGGTGTGGAGATTACAGGTCTGTGGATTAGCATTGCAGTACAAGTCTTTCCTGTTCCAGCTGCTGTGTTGTGTTCACTGCTTGGCAAGTTTGTCCATGATAACAATGCCTGACAGCACTGTCCAACCTGTCTTGGCAATATGGATACAATACAAATCCTTAGAGACAAATAATCAATCCACATGTCTTCACACCAGACTGTAGACCTGAAAGAGGAGGAAAACTGAATTTGTCTGAAGTGACCTTGAGTCTGAATGTCATCAACCATGTCTGTAGAAGTGATGTTGTGCATCATGCACAGAGCCAAGGAGATTGTGATTTAACAGTTGCAGATTAGATTCCCAAGATTTGGCAATGCACTTGTATCCTTGAGGAAAGTGCTTCCAGGTGTATAAATACAAAATATGCAATGTAAACTAGATGAGTTGTCATAGAGCTCAAAAAGACTCCCATTAAATTAATAAATAAATATGAACACACTCACGGATACTCCATAACAATTTTTTTAATGGAAATTTTTATGCATGTGTGTGTGTGTATGTGTTCGTGTGTGTGTGTGAGTGTAAATGTATAATTGTGCACTGTATTTATGATCTTCATAAGAAACAAAAATGGTACACATTCCCTCTGGTGGCTACTGGCAACCTAACTATGCAAATCTCCAGGAAAGAAACATGTGTTTGTCAGCACAAAAAACATCAATCAACTTCACTTGCTCAGTTGCTCATCCAACCCCCCCTCCCACACCCCATATATCCTATTTTCACTGTTTTCAAAGTGTCCTTTCAAATTTCAATAAAAGCGCTGTTTTTGCACATCTAAGACACCCTCCATATGGAATAGCTCTGACCTAGGCAGCCTTTTGTCTTTTATGTTTCTGCAGAGGGTGGCTGCTGTGTTCATCATACGCGGCCAGCTCCGGGCCAGGTCCACTCTCATTTAAACGTGTTTTTGAAATCGAATTTGGAATGGGGCCAGTCTCAATTGGAAGATTTTTATTTTGTTATTTTTTATCGCCTATGGACATTTAGGTACTGTATTTTGAAGGTGTCTCTGGCCAGACTCAAAGTCACTTTCCCTGGACCCCACAGGCGCTCTACACATGCACTCCAGATTAGAGGAGGTTCAGATGTGACCATGGAGAGAGCAGGTTCAAAAGCTAAGCTGTTTTGAGGTTAGATTGTATTGGGTGAGACCTTTCAGGGAAAACACTTATCACACTGCATCTGTAAAAAGTGGAGAATGACCTCAGATGCTACACCATGGAGAAGAAAGAGCTGCAGAGACCAGGGGTTAAAATGTAGGACAATTTTCTCTTTCACAAAGTGTGTGTGCGTGTGTGCATGTGCGCGTGTGTGAGTATGTGTCTGTGTTTTTGTTGTATGTGTGCATCATGTGTACAGCGTTTCAGACCTCACCAAACACACGTAAAAGATGAGACCTCACCAGTCACATGTAAAGAGGTTCAGACATCACCAGTCATGCATACAAAAGATCAGACCTTGCCAATCACACATACAGTGGATCAGACCTCACCAGTCACATATTCAGAGCATCATACCATTATCTATACCCGCTTATCCTGGTCAGGGTTGTGGAGGGTGCTGGAGCCTATCCCAGCATGCATTGTGCGAGAGACAGGAATATACTCTGGACAGGCTGCCAATCTATCGCAGGGCACACACACCATTCATTCACTCATTCATACCTATGGGCAATTTAGAGTCTCCAATCAGCCTACCTGCAGGTCTTTGTTTTGTGGGAGGAAACCAGAGTACTCGGAGAAAACCCATGCGGACACGAGGTGAACATGAGAACTCCACACGTAAATGTCCAGCCAGGCCAGGACCTTCTTTCTGAGAGGTGACAGTGGTACCCACTGCACCCCCATGCTGCCCGGACTATTTCTGAGCTAGTAATTATTGCCATTTTATTTTCTTCCCTGTTTGTCAGACCTGTTTTTAACCTTGTGTAGATAAATGAATTGTATTGTGATATTAATGTGACCTGCAAGTGGATAATGTCCACGTTGAATCACAAAGAGAAAAGGAATCCTCTATTTCAGTCCCGGATGAGTCCTGAACATTTGCTGTCTGCTCCACACACTGTCAGTCCGACCTTTCACAAAACATTTCCCAAATGGGAGAGAACTGCTTTAATAAAAGTCTGTCCCCCCCAAAGTTATCTGTTCAAACAATGGCAGACTGCATCTTCATTCCTCTGGGAAAAAGTGCCACAGAGAACTATCTTGCCATTCCCTGTCCCTTCTGTGGCTGGTCTCATTAAAAAGTTCAGCTCTACTTTTTTGTAGATTGTTTCAGTTGTGAATTTTCACTGAAGTGTTGTTTTTATGACTGTGCTAAGTGAGGAATGCATTTTTTTACATGAAATACTTTGGAAGTTCACATCCAGGATTAAAATATTTTAGCCTTCACAACTGATTCCTGGCGAATGGTCAGTTAAAAAGTTTCTGTTCTGCTCTTTGTCTCAATATAGGTTCTGAAATTGGGGGTAGAGGGTTTACTCACTTAAAAATTAAATGAACAACATAATAGCAAACAAAGAAATGGCAATCCTTACTAAACCTGCCTTTCGATTGGCAAACGTGTGATGTGGTGCAATGTGGTCTGCTTCTCTTTCCACAGAGATGTCATCATAACATTTACAGATGGACATCCTTCTTTTCTCTACCCATCAGACCAATTAGCAGTGATGAGCACCTCCCAGTTTGTAGTCATCCCAATGTTGACATGAGGGGCACCATCCAAACACTGGAGCTGTTTACAGAAAATCATTACCTTGGTGATACTGTGGCATGTAAATAAACTTTACTCTAATTACTGGGTTTTATGTGTGTGTGTGTGTGTGTGTGCTTGTGCTTGTGTCTGCATGTGTGTGAGTGTGTGTGTTCATGTACATGCAAGCATGTGTGTGTGTGTGTGTGTGCATACATGCATGCATATGTGTGTTCAAACTGACTTTAATTCAGACTTAATTAAACTCCTGTAATTTCTCCCCCACTCCCTTATCATGGTGTTTAGTTCAGACAGCAGACTCACCTCATAACCTCAAGCTTTCTCCAGTCTACAAAACAACACAAAGCCTGCATGTTTATATTGACCCTGCTTCATTCTCATATCAATAGAAATTTCACTCACAAAACATCTTTTGTTCTCGGATCTGCTTCCTTGCCTGCTGACTCCTTTACTCAGCAAATCTTCAAAACCACTTCTTTTAAACATCCACACAATTTTTCCTCAAGATGTACTCGTGGTTTTAATTGAATCCAGGAGGACGTTTTTTTGATTTTTTTTTTTTTATTATTCCAGCCTATATTCTCAAATCAAGAAGCCCCAAAATAAATAATATATGTTATGATAATGCATATTGAAATGATGGCACTGAACCTTAGAGAAATATGTAAGAAAAAAATTTAAACAGGGACAGGTGTAAAGCTTAGCTATTAACTAAAAGTGCCACTTCATTAATTGCCATCTAACCAAAAGTCCAGGTGCTGGACATAGATATTTCTTTCAGAATGTCATGGCGATACACACACACACACACACACACAATTTTCTTCCTTTCTCTCTGTGGGGCAAATTGGCCTGTTGAGTTTAATGACTCAACATGTAGTAATCTTTCAACCTCAATAGAAAAGCTGTTACCTGACAGTGAGATAAGATATTAAAAATTCACCAGTCTTGGCTGTGTTTTGGCTACTATGCTGGCAGGCTCATTAGCATTTAAATGGAAAAAGATAATGTAGTGGTTGACGGCATCTCACCTTGAACAAAGAGGATCTTTGTCAACTTGCCCTAGTAAAGACATAACCTGAGAGGGGAACTTCAGTGAGACTTAAAAATAAAGTCTGAAACTCTTTCAATACTGAAGTGAGATGCCCATGACACATACCCATACAGATCTGAGGCACAAGCATTAGGAGAACTTTGTGTCTGAGCTTGTGAAAGAAAATTTAATTTGCAACTCAAAAATGATTTGAAAATGGCATGAGTTTTTTCTCTTCTTTTTTATCAAAACAGTATGATACTAAGATGATAAAGATTCAGAGGCAATGGGAAAAGGGAGAAATGCACAAACACACCCACACACACATGCACAAACCCACACACACACACACACACACACACACGCACACACACACAAACACAAACACACACATATGCGCACACACACGCACAAACCCATGCACACGCACACATACACACACACGCACGCATGCATGCACACACACAAACCAGCCCACACACACAAGCAAACACATGCACACGCACAAACACAAACACACACACACTGCTCCGTACACTCATGGGTGCTCTGACATCCAGGAACAAGAGGGATCAGAGGGGGACTGGCCTGCTGTTAGGGACTGGTGCTGCTGTGTTGGCTTACCTCAGCACAGAATAGCACTGACCATGCAAAAACAGCCAATCAGAAGCACCATAGCCCCAGAACAGCTCTGTCCCCCACAATCAGTTCTGCTTCTACTGTTCTTCTCCTCCTGCCTGACCACTGCTCCGCTCCTGGGAAGAACCTCCAGCTCTCAACTCTACACACATATTGGATATGCACTTTCAATATAACTTTATTCTAGATTGTGTCCTAAACATTAATATTATAACATAAATTACAGCTGAACCTGTTGACCAAAATCAAGGGTCTTGTTGGACATAAGGTTTCATCTGTTGCGTTGATGGGCAGAAAGGCTAACAGGAGGGATGTGGATTAGCACGTGAAAACTGTTGTTTTAAATAATACTGTACTCTGCCTTTGGCTTCCATTTGTGGTCCTGGGGAAAATTAAAAGTGGTTTTTGGAAGTGGTTTTGAAATGAAACAGCAGTCACTTCCCAGGGGAGTGGAAGGTTGTGTTTCAGTTTCACTGAGCTGCATTGCTGGTTAGACTCATGCTCATAATCTCTGTGCTATGTTTGCGTCTAAAGCTATACATTTACAAACACACACGCACACACACACATGCACGCACGCACGCACGCACTCACGCACGCACACACACACACACAAAACGTATCAAAATATAATGACTAAATAATTATTTGATTTAAGTCGAAATAGGGCATGTCTGATGTCTGTTGTCTTCTTTTTTACCTACGCCTGGTGAGATTTAGGAATGTTGGCTCCAGTGACACTGTACACCCCCTGACCTGCAGCTTCTCTCCGCTGTCATTCTCTTACTTGGCAAGCCCACTCAGACCATAACCTCAAGTCATTCCGCAGAAACCGCTTTGATTTCCTTCCATGTTTCACACATTGAGTTGGAAGAAGAAGGAGCGAACTGCTCCCATCCAAGCAGTTCAAACAGCCAGAAACCCAGGAGAGAATTTGAGCATGTCTGAAGAGCCGTCGCATTCTCAACAGTGGATGTGTGTGTTTATGTATGCTGGCATAGGCACGCTTGTGTATGTGAATGCATGCAAGTGTGTGTGTGTGTGTTCAAGTATTGACTCCTATTATCCATATGTCATTTATTCTATGCATTGAAATGTTCTAAATACAATAACTGTGAGTAAAATCAAGAATTTGCAGCAATGAAGTTTTCTCTACTTCAGAGTTCTTGAAAAATGATCTATTGTTAGAAGGCCAGGAAATTTTACGGCCTCTTCTGCTGCTAAGTACGCAGGACAGGAATGGATTTAATTATTTAAACAATAACCAGTTTTTGGGAGGGCTGAAAACAATGCTGACAGAATGAACAAATAATTAACTAAACAAACACATTCCTTCCTACTGATGAATAGGTGTGTGCAATCACATTCTAAGGTATCTCAAAAAACTCAAGGCAAAGTCTCATTAAGCTGAAGAGATCTTTCATAGGCTGTACATTATAGCATGCATCACGGCTGACTCAGAGATTTGGCCATTGTACTGTATACAGTAACCACCAGTGCTCTTTCTCTAATGTAGAAAGCAAGTGGAAAGTAGAACGGTAGAAGATAAATAAAGTATGAAGCAGATGAATAGAAAGTTCCAACCCATGATTTTACACAGCTTTTATTGCTTTGACAGCTTAAAATATGAAATGAGGAACTTGAACCGATTTCAAACTGGAACAATGATTCATTCCTTCATCAATGTTGTTTCGGTATTTCTGTGCTCATAGTTTTTACTTTTTGAAAATCAAAGAATTTTATTTCATTGTCATTCATTTCCTCAGGATTTTACAAAATTGTTTTTCATGTTAATAATAACTTTTTTTATTATTATTATTACAGCGATGCTTTTTATGCAGATACCATCTTTTCTTGATTAAATGGTTTTTTATTATATAATTAATATCTTGCTTATCATTTTCTGTTCATGGTAAACAGTTATGTGCTGCAAGAAACCTTTGACACCTTTAAGCAATATGTGTGGAAAAACATCCTGCTAACCCCATTGGACTGTTTAATAGGTCCCTCTGCAATCATCAAACAAGGCTAAGAAGAAATCTCCCGGCAAATGTTTAAATGCCAATGGAAAGGTCACATTGTGGAGGCTGCGAGCATCATGAGAATAGACGGGGACATGGTGCACCATCCACTGTAGACCTTTTTCTTGTTATTTTTTTTTCCTGTAATAGATTTTCACTTTCAAAAGCCTTAACCCACCTGTATGAATGATTATAAATATAAGGAAATCAGTCCACCCTGGTCTGTGTATTACCTTGGCAGCCAATGTAGGAGATGAGAGATGAGTGATTTTAAAAAGTAGGCAGCGAGAGGTACAGCATGTTTGTGTTTAAAAACTGTTTAGCAGCTGCCTGGCTTTGAAAGGCAGCTGCCCCCTCAGAACAAGGTTTCTACCCAGGTGAGTGTCAGGGGTATCAGTCGATGCCACAGCAGAGCATTAAGCCTAATGGGAGAGGGCACGCTCTGTCTGAGCCAGCTTGTGTGGCCCCAGAATGAAGGACTTCCTCAGAGTGGGAGCAGGAGGCAGTGTATAAATACTGGTATCTGCAGATCAAACTCTACACTCCAGTAGTTTTCAAAATGACACAGTACTTGATTTTTAAAAATGAAAATAAAATAAAATAATAAGAAACAAAGGGAAAGGATTGACAAGAAATTTAATGACACATTTCAATAGAAGCAAAAACAAAAAAAAGCCTTTCATTGAATTGCATAATTAAGCATGCAAAATTAAGAATTTTTGAAAAGAAATGTTCCAACAATGGTCTCAGTGTTCAGCTCATGATTCATATCAGTGGGAGATGAAAGTCCAGCAGAAAGTCAATCTGCACCGTCATCTGCCCCCTGCACTGTAAATGTATGCAATTTCCTCACAAATTAATGTGGGCTTTTTTATATTTGAGTTTATCAGCCACCAAATGAAACACTGACACATTAAAAGTTCTGCCCAATAAAACTAGTGGAGGAGATGACACACAAGGGATAACCAGTAGTCACGCCCAGGATTTCCCTAAACCCACTTTAATACTTAAAGGAAGTTAAATGACGTTCATGACTGTCAGAAATATTGCTGAATAGAGCTGCTGAAATGCCATTGGCTCTGTATTCTGGGTAACATACAGTGAATTGAGGGTGGAAAGAAAGTTGATTTTGTTTATGATAAATGGATAAAGATTTATCAGTGTACACTAACAGCATTCTCAGACAAGCAGAAGTGCCTTCAAACTTCATCATGGATCGCATGTGCAGCCAAATGTTTCCTGAGGAGGAAAGGGTTGTTTGACTGGTTGCCAAGGGAACCGAATGGCAAAGAGGATGTAGGCCGTGAGGAGTGGTTTTGAAACGCAAGAGTGATAGTGACAGATCTCACTGCTGAATCAGCGTCCGTTTCCTGTCTCGTACTGGCCATGCCAGAGCTTAGGCCTTCCTAGGAACTTTGCCCTAATGACATCTCTCCATTGCACTCCCTTCAGAGTGTGGCTGCAGGGACAGAATTCTGTTCTCAGGCACACGCATAAAATGCACTGTGCCTACCAACCTGCTTTTCAGCTGTTAGCTCTACCCCATCGGCAGTGGAATGCAGCTGAGGATCAAACGCGATGGCAGCTCATCAAGAAATCCATCCAGTATTGTATAGGATAAGAGAAAATAGCCCTGATGTCAAGCTGATGCATTTTGCAGCCATTACATTGCTCAGTATGACAGCTAATCCCTCTGCTGCGTGTTCTCCTCACACATTAGCATTCAGTAATGAGTGCTGCAACACACGTCATTGTTTTCTGGCACACAGCTGTGATTCGGAAATGGACATGCTTTTCAAGAGCCCAATGACGGACCGCAGGTTGAAAATAGAAAAACAATTTAGAAAGGGCTCCAAACAGCAACCCCTCGTATTCCCTTAATTAGGGCCATCATAATTACTTGTGTCAGCCAGAGCTCTTCTGTCAGTTTCTGTAAGCAAGCACAAACTGACCTCTGGGAATCCTTACAAGCTTTTCCATTAACAAGGGAATGCTAGCACGACACAGTACATGGCCATGTGTCCTTCTGCCCCTCAGCCAAATAGAGGCTATTATTGAGATGGCATTATTCTTACTCCAAATGAGGTGAGCTGGCAATCTGGCTGCTGCTCCTGCTATCTTTGGAAGGACTGTGTGGATTTATGGATGGGGAATTTAGACTTGGGGCCTGTGAGACCCCTGTCCCATGCCTGAAAGAACAGGTACAAAAGGCGGATGATCTCATTCATGTCCATCACCTCATACACCTTTAGTGATTAGAGTAAATTAGCTCCAACCCCTACTCAAATGTCCAAATAAACACTTGCATTATTTTTCAGGCACACTGACTGAAGTCCAGCAAGCAGCTGTAATGTTTCACAACCTTTTGCACTTACGAGAAACAACACTATGAGTGGACTAGCCTCAAAAAAAAAAAAAAAAAAAAAAAACTGCAATGCATCAAAATGCTAAATTAAATTATCAAACACCAGGAACTTTGAGTGCAGCTGTGTAGTGATGTTGCGTCTTTCTCTCTGTCTTTGATCAGGCCCAAATCTGTCTGCCTATAGCGTCCCACAGGAAACACAGAGACCAGATCTCAGTATGTCTCAGGGCAGAGACGGCACCATTTCCCTCCAATATTACTCAGCCTGCTTACCAATCATGGCTGGACATCACATCTATTTCAATTGCGGGAAAAATGGGAAATTCTGATATTGCTCATACATCCGCCGTGTTCCTTCCTGTCAGCACAGGTTAAGTAATGGTTATTCATCAGCTATTTCAGATGCATCACAAATGTAAATGCTGGTGTTGAAATGATTACTGGAAATGAGCTGTTTGAACAACACTGGCGGCTCAGCCTTTGTTTGTTCTCATTGAATAGCCATAACAAAAAACTGCTAAACTATATCTGAAAAAGAACAATACAGCATGGTTCTTTTAATCTGAGTGAACAATATTGTGTGGCTTCATGTTCAAAATCGGTTGGGAAAGAGCACAAGAGCATCACACTGAGGCAATGCAAGAGCTGCAACAGCACTTCTCAGTGTGCCTCGCCAGCATCACCACAGCTCTTGTTTACTGCGCTTCTGGCCTTTGGTAGCGGGGCTGGAACCTGGGTGGCAGGATCCCCTGCAGAATAATTACCCCGCCTCGCTCCGGGGGCAGAGGGAGGGAAGGCAGACAGTGGATTGGAGCTGTGTGAGCGCAGAGAGGGATTGCAGGAATTGTTTTGGGGCAGAAGGTAGAACCTGCCTTGCTAAGACGGGCACTTGTCTCGTCTGCCATTGCGCTGGAGGGCTGTGAGCGCTACAAGTCTGGGCTGCTGTGGGCCGCGGTGCAGACGGCAGAGAGCTTCCCGCGAAAGCCCAGGGATCAGGTCTGCCCCCTCACCCCCCCTTTTCCACCTCTGTTCCATAAGAGACTTGAACCTTTCTGGAGGTATAAGCTGCTCATACCCAGCTCCTTTTGATTGTCACATCCCCAGCCCCCCTTGAGGGGTTATTTCTCCTTCTGCACACAAGGGCTTAACGTAACTGCACACAAAGCCTCAGATATGCACTGGTTCAAATATGCATTATTGTTTAAAAAGAGGGTGATTTTAATGTGATGTCACCGGGGAAATTCTGGCCTTCTGTCTGCCTGACAAGAGACATGTGAGAGAGAACATGAGGGACCGTGTGGTGGATTTAATAATGTGCAGCTGGTTATTTAAAAGTACAAAGAATCAGGATTGTTAGAAAGTATGTGATGCCATCTAGAGTAAAATATAGAAGTCTCAATCTATTCCTGCTACTCTGTGCTTGATCTACCTTAGTCTTAACTAGTCAAAAGACCCCATTACAAATTGATATAACTGGTTCAGATCAGTTGGTGAAATTAATGATTATAATGCATGACAGCCCAGCTGCCACCCATTTTTGGAAGTTCAAGGAACCTCTCTCTCCCATTGCCCCAAGACCTCCCCTGTGAAATGAAGATATCTCTGACGTATTGGCTCTTCAATGTAATCGGCATTATATGGTAACAAAGAGAAATATGAGAAACAGTATACAGACAGACTCCGAAAGGATTCTCTACGTATCTGCCATTTTGATTCTGAGGTAATGACAAAGATATTCAATTTGACGGGGGTTGTAAAAAAAAAAAAACATACAAGCCAAGGTTTTCTGAGCCAAAGCTCAAGGCATGGCAGTACATTTCTCCTCCTGTCAGGTATTAGGCAGCGCTGCCAAAACAGGATCTGGCCCTGTCTTTCTCAACAGGGATGGCACATCTGCCAAGTAAATGCCAATGCCCCGCACTTCCAGCTTCAACTGCTGAACAAATACACCCAGACGCACAATTCCAGTTTACTCCCATCCTGCCATGCATAACTCAGAGAACACACCCCACTGAGGTCCACAGGTCATAGCCTGATTTCCCCCATCAGACAAATGAGCTCCTAATGACAGGCAACATTGATAAGGCTGGCACCCGAAAATTCCTCTGGCTAACTACCTAATGACCTGAAACACAGTTTTACACCACCTAGCTTGCACCTGGAATTCACCTACATTTTGTCCTGCTCCACACACACACACACACACACACACACACACACACACACTCATCCTGATTTACATCTGAGTCAAATCAGACAGAGAGAGAGAGTTTGTTGTGTGAAATGAATCTCATTGGAATAGGTCCCAGGTTTCTCATTGATGGAGAGGGAGATGACTGTCATAGGGGAACAGATTATTTGCTCTGAACATCACCCAACTTGTGTATTAGCAGTACTTTTTTGCGTTAGTCCTGCAGTGAACAACCCATGGCATATGAAGGTGAGTGAAATGCAGCATCCCAAAAACTTGAGTGTACTGATTTCCCCACATTTTATTTAAAACTTAACTCTCAGTAGTACTGTATAGTCATCTCAGTTATTCATGGTATTCCATAAATGAAATTTTACTCCGAGAATCATAACTGGTATATTTATTTTTATACAAAAAACCGAAACCATGTGTTATTTATAATAATAATAACAATAATAACAATAATAATAATAATAATAATAATAATAATAAGTGTATATTGTGTGAGCTGGGTGCTGGATGGAACTGAGACTGATGAGCATAAAACATTGATTAGATACCAGGGTGGTCTGTTAACTGTAATGAGGACTTACTGTACTACCCAGAGCACAAACAATGTTCTCACAGTATTGCTGTGTCGTTATAGCACAGATGCTCAATCATAATTGCATCCTCCCTGAACCATCTTGCCTTCACGTGCATGCTGTATTGGAATTGTCAGTTTTATAGGGTTTACAGCCCAAATCTGAACCAAGCCGCGAATGCAGGACTTAGGCTGAACAATTATAAAGCCTTACTGCAAATTAACGTGAATCATGCTTGACTTATAAAAACAGTCATCACCCACAATTATAAAATAGTTTTCATGCAACATCAAGGCACGTTTCTTTGTCTCGACGAGGAGAACATATTCCAGCTTGGTAATATAGATTTAATTGTGGTATACAGAGCAAGGCGGTTCTGAAGTGAGTGTATGTTTAACCGCCTGCACTTGCCAAATCGTTAAACAGGACACAGCTGGAATGTACCTACGAACAAATGTACCTACCTACTGGACCGTACGCTCAGGGTGTCGGGGGGGGGGGGTTTGCACTTCATCAAGATGCTCTGTGACTTCGGGCTCTCACACGGTGTTCATTTCATTTTCGGTACACGTTTCTGCAAGAGGGACAACATTTCCTTTTTCTGAGAGACACTTGCTGTCCCCCACTGAGGACTGCATACTTGGAATGTAATGGTGTTCAGGGTAGATGTGCTGCTGCACTCAAATCCCCTCGACACCGAGCAGCCAAAGCACAGCCGAGCACGGGAGAGCAGAGGCTGATCTTAGGTCAGGCTGAGTGCATCATTCCCCAGAGATCACTTAGCCCATAATAGACCTGAGGGCAAAGAACCAAGCATGCAAGTGGTGAGTGGCTACAGCCGCAGTTACACACGTAACCCAAGTCAGAAACATTCCTATCCTTGGCCCAAAACCTATTATTTAACACCATACATCATTCCATAGAATTGCAGCAATAAATGTATTGGGGGGAAAAAAGGAAAAAAGGGGGAAAAACTCTTGTTTGTTTAATGACCCAGACGGGACAGCTAAAGTTTGGCAAGCAAGGGCAAATGAAGAGAGAATGTTATTGTGTTGAGAGATTTGAGGAATCAATGTCATCACTGAAAAAAGAAGAGTAACACCTACATGACAGCAAACAGCATGAAAATCAATAAAATAATAAACTTTCTTCTGAAAGGCACTTGAAAAATGGCCTTAGGTCTCAGTGCTCAATAGTAGTCCGTGTGTGCATGCAGTGTTTCTCTTTATTGAGAACCGTGACGACTTAGCAGTATGACTGGGCCCATACTGTTTAGTGGAGCCCGATCTGTTAGTGTCGGAACACTGGACACTTTGGGCCAGGCTTCTTTGGAGTGATTTCCTAACCCCTCTCCTTGTATGAGTCCTGATTTATGACATGTACACGTGGCTATGTGAGGCAAAGGGGAATTTTTTTTTTTTGCAAGGGGGTTTCAATTTTTTGTTCAACATGTGTTACCAATGAAAAATATACAGACATTCCCTGAAAAAAAAAAAAAAAAAAAACACTAGGCCCAGAGAAAAAGTGAACCATCAGTTCCTGAATGTGTGACAGGAGTCATGTGGGGGCAGGCTAAGGATGGGACATGGGGGTGTTGAGGGGGCATGAAGCTATTAAGGTTCACTTCAGCGTTTCAAAATCAAGTCAGACGCTTTGCTCATAATAAATAGAAATATTATTTAGGGGACTTTGCATTGTGTCTCTAAAGAACTCACTCAGCAATTCCAAATCATGTGGACAGGTAACTTGGACCAGTGTTCTGTTTAGACACCGCTTAGCTTGAGGCCGGCGCTGACGCATACCTGCAAGCACTAAGAACACGTTTGCTTTTGCCTTGGAGACCTTCGGACATTTCTGGCCGGCTGTGCACATTGTTCCCAGAGCCAAGCTCTACAGAGAGAAGGGTGATGTCTATTGCTGAGCCATTGTGAGAAATGAATTCTAACAGGCTGTTTACCACCTGGCTGCTCAAACCTGTTTACAAGATTCACCTGCGTTTACCTTCTTTTTGTTGTTCTTTGCTAGGAAGTGTCCCACTGCAGGTATGTGTCAGTAAATACCCTTGGGCGCATGGGTGGGGATTGCTTGTTTCCTCTCGAATATGAAAAGGATAAAAGGGGAACCACTTTGTTTCAAGGCGGAGGGACACAAAGCAGCACTGGCTGTGCCTGCTCTCTACAGATCAGCAGGGGGGCTCTAACTGGCCTCAACCACCCTCTCCAAACTTCAGGTTATAAAAATCCCCACTGGTAGATTTAACTGCCCTATTTTAGTACATCAAGCTGATTACACCAGACATCAGGGTCAATGCAATAGGGTAGGTCACGGGAGCTGTCCTGCCAAGATTCTACTCGTGGAATGCTGTGGGCATTTCAAGAATCCCTGAGCCAGCTAAAGTAGTACCAGTGGGGAGCAGGGCATCAGTGATGTGCATATTGGAGCTGTGGGTAGTATTCTAGCTTCTGCCCGAGGAAGTAAATAAAAGAAAATATAATAATGTATTTTTGTCTTAGTCTTTACTACAGGGTTTGATCAACTGTGATAGACTGAGTTCCCGTACCATAGTCAAGATTGTAAAAATGAGCAGGTTCCCATATCAATGGAACAGGATGGTCAGGAAACTGATATATATTAAGAACATGAATGAGACTCGGAGACAAAGTGAGAAAGGGGGGTGAGGGGAGGGGAAGCACAGGGTTGGAAGTGGGGGCACGAGTGTCAGGTGTTTATATTCATACAGACCCAGACGTAGGATTCCCACTGTCAAACACTGGCTCTGATAAGCGACGAGCAATCCGCAGCACCCTCTATCCTGCTAAGCACCCAGTTCTGAGGTATTAGCATTGTATGTCTGAGCAGATGGGCAGTCGGATAATGGCGGAGAACACAAAGCGAGACAAATGGGTGGAAGATGGAATAGCGGAGCATGATAATGTCTCCTGACAATAGGCTGAGAGATGGCTACAGTGTGATGGTATGCAGAGCATGTCTGTCCAACTGTGCTAGTGAGCAGGGCTGGATTACAAGCCCTGAACTCCCTAGGCCTGGACACTTTATATAGGGAAACGCTTCTGAGTGTGAACACACAGTAGCTATCTCCTGCAATGTAAACAGGCAGTGTTTCACTCAGCCGATGTGAAAGCGCAGTATTAGCCTTCACTAGTGTGAATGTACTGTACTACAGTCTGGCAGTATGATAGCACACTGCTTCATTCCATCAGTTTTCTCATCATCTCTTTCTGTGAGTGACATTTCCAGAGCTAGCTCTCCCACTGCCATGCTCTGTACTTCACCAGCTTCTCTGCCATCCTGTGGGATCCTGTGGGGTTTCATTATGCAGCAGGCCGATTAGGAAGAGGGAGGGGAGCCCTCTGGGGCTCTGTCTCTGGAGCACTGAGGGAAAATATCCCAGCACCGGGTCGATGGGAGCTGCCAAAGCCCTCCGGCAACATCAGGATTAGGCTGTTATGGCAAATGCCAGATCTGGAAAACAAACACTGTCTGTTTTACTCCCAACCCAACAAGCGTTGTTATAGCCATATTTGATCCCTGTTAGGGAACATAAAGGAAACAATAATAGTTATATCTCAAAGTGACTCTGACAAGCTCAGACAAGAAATCAAATCAACTCTAACAAGAACACTACACTGATTATGGTTTCAAATTGAAGTAAATCTATACACAGTAAAATGTTCAGTTAAATCAATTATTACAATGTACTTTTAATTCTAATAGTATACACATGGTCCCTATTGGACTCATATAAACTGTTAGTGTTTAATTAATTGGAACTTGTTTATACAAAGGGATCATACTAAAGGTTATAAATATGTGGTGTGGAAGAAAAGTGTGAAGTGATATCTATAAATTGTCTTGAATAAAGAATAGCAAGTTTGACTGAATTCAACCGAATGACAAAACAGAGGCCAAAAATGCAAGTAAAAAAGTATTTACACTTTAACACCTCAGACTAATGGCAAGTAAGACTTGATGAGCCTTGGTCGAATGGCCAAGATGGAAACAGAAGCTCTAGATTGGCAGACTTTCTAATTATCACAGAGAATCCAGCTGCCTGGCCAAGATCATCGACTGAATCTCAGACGATTTTATTGGTCGTATCCTCCCACTTTTCTCCAATGATAGGCCTGAGCATCTTAAACTGCAATTACCAACCCTGGGGCAGCTAACTAGCATGTGCTCTGGCAGGAGGTGGGAGAATTGTTAAAAACTGGTAAAATGTGGCTTACGGGAGGAAACCTTTTACAACTAAAATCCTGAAATGGTGTTACCCTTTTGAAGGCGTGGAGCATTGAGAAGCACTGCTACACTTCTGCTTTGTGATTTGATTTGAAGGGGATGCCCATATTGAAGTGAATATACATAATAATGTGATTTGCGAGAAATTACAGAACACTGCTGAAAACTATGGACTATGGAGGGACACTGCATATAACTGGAAAAATAATGCAACACTACTGAAAACTGGAACTTGCAATGTCTCCTCCCCCAGCCTGCATGTCTGCAGTTCTGTGATAAAAGATTTTCTTTTATCAGAACTGGTGGTTATTTGCTCTTGTTCATATAATGTTGTTTAATATGGTTGCTAACAAGTTAACCTCCGATTCTTTCACTTATTCTGGACTGTAGTTGGACTGTAGTTTCCCCCGGCATTTTTGCATTTGAACCTCTGAATTTAACTTGTGTTTGCACTGTGAGTCCCTCTGGACTAGAGCTATAATCTGCTATACAACAGTAAAGCAAAGTAAAGTAAAGCAAAAGTAAAGAATATTGCTTCTGCAGGATGTATTTGAAAAAAGTGGTGACAAAATTTCATGATGATCATGGGAAATAGCATGACATCACTCATAACTGTAGTAACTATGGGTTGCCTGCTAAAAGGCATAGAATAATAGACGTTACTGATCACAACTGGATGAAAGAACATCAAATTGTGCAATCAAAAAATAAGTCAAAGAATAAAACTATTCCTGAAACAGTTTTATTACTTTCAGTAATAATTAAAAATATGAACCTAAGCTTTTGTTAGAGGCAAACAACGTATTGCTCAACAGTAACGGTACAATAACTGCCCTGTTCTCATTAAACGCAGAGAGAGAGTACGTCATTGCTGCAACATTCAACAATGGATAAAATAATCAAACTCATGTTTCATGGAATTACCACCTACTTTAGATTTACTCCCAGCTGTCACTCAAGGATTATGTTCATGAAGAGCTATTTTCCTCAGCTGTTGTCCCAGCTAATGCAAGCTGACATCAACAGCTAAAGGAAACCAGACTGAACTGTGCATGAATTATCATTAACGCCCATGACAGCTAATAGGATCTTATCACCAGAGACTGGCTGTACCAGCTGTCCATAAAAAAGTACAAAGTTTGATGTTTGCACACCTGACTTTCTGTTTTAAGTTGCCTAAATTCAAAAATAGATTCAGCTTGTGTACTCTAATGCATGTATATATGAATGTATGTATGCAATGTTAGGCACCTCTTGGTGCCAAAATGCACATAGCTTTGTCTTCTAGCAATCCAGATAATACATCGCAATGTCATATTGTAGAGCAAATGCGTGAAATGTTCTAATAGTCCTACCGTGTGCACTGATTTTCTTCACAGTATTTTGAAATTCAGTGTTTGTATAAACTGCTACCTGTAAGTACAACCAGGGGAAATAATGTATAAGTGTGTGGTCTCATCTTAGCCCTCCTCCTCGACTCCCACCCCCCCAACACACACACACACATACATGCACACACATTACGGGGCACCAACCTCAACTCCTCAGCTGCAGTATACACCTCTTTTCTATTCATAAAACAGTAGCAGTCTATCTGGTTCAATTCTTGATATTTGTGAGAAATAACTGATTTTATATGGATGGGTAAGGCTCTTATTTCCTACACTGAAACAACACCCTCCTCCCCCAAACCAACCCCCATGTGTGGGGTCCCAACTGGGCTTTGTTACTATGGCTACAGCCACAGTAATACTGCCACATTACACACTGAGATCAATTCACTGCCACCAAGGTGAACATTCAGCAAACTCCTCACAGCCTTAATGTGATATAATGTTAACTGGACTGATTATATATTCATTGCAATTTAATTATTGCCAGAAATAAGTTATCAATACAACATTCAGGTAATAATATTAAAATATTTCTTTGAGGAAGGCATCATTTAAAAACCTGTTTAAACATTTTAGACTAATTGCAGCTAAAAATGCAGCTTAAATCTTCCAGCTTTCATGAGGTGAGTGCTATATCCATGTCATTTAATGACTTTTGGCCAGAACAGATTTTATTCTCTTTGGCTCCAGTCTGTACTATATACTATTTAATTCATACAAGTCCTCTTTCTGACAGTGTGTCCAAAATAAGTGTACATTAATAGTCACACACATACATAAATACACATGAACACAAACACAAACACATACACATGCATGCATGTTCATGCAGAAGCCTACACAAACCCATACAGACAGACAGACAGACACACACACACACACCGATTTATTATTTGTGATGTTAAGAAATCCCCACGACCCTGACCAGGAATAAGCGGGTTAGATAATGGATGTATGGAAGGATGGATGTTAAGCAATGACAATGACCAGCTACTTACTTGGAGCTGAGGTGTAATCCTGTGTAAAATCCCCTGTAGTTATTTGCATAGCAGATAGCTTGCGGGGGGTCTATAGAAAGGGAAATCCTTGCTGAGAAAGCCTCTGCTTTAGGCTTGGCTTTAAATGGAGGATTAGGCTCCATTTACACTTTACAGCAAAGATCTGCTAATGTTCCTTCTCACCAAAGACCCTGACCACAGTATTTGTACTGAGAATCCACTGGAATGTCAGAGGCCAACTGGCCTCCGCTCTGCCTCTACATGCCCACGGTCCATGTAAACCTGACAGAAGACCGCTTTCAAGTTTCAGAGGTTATTTATGATTGCCTGGCTGTGTCAAAGCCGACTTGAACGTCACACACAGGAGGAGAGAAAATGATTTAAAATTTATTTCAGGTGTTCTTGTAAGGCAAACAAAATAAAAAAATGATGGTCAAAACAAAAACCCACTCGGAATTACACCATCCCTTCCCTAACCCAAATGCACAGGTGGATTATGAAATGTCCACAACACAATTACAAGTGATATTTATGAATGGAACCGTTATTTCAGCAGGTATGACCAGCAGGCAGCTAGCATGGCAGTCTGGCAATACTGCTTGCAAACAGATAGATGTACAATATATGCATACTCCCAACTTTTCTCGTAACCCCATGGTGCATGATTATTCCATCAGAGGATTATATTTAAAGATGTGATCAGAGATAGAGAAGAAAAGTGGGTTTGTATGCATTGCTGTGGCAGACAGTGTCATTGTTGTTGGTCAGGTATTGATGGCAGCTGGGGTGCAGCAAGGGGGCGCTAATACAATGGTAATGCAAGATACCCTAACAGACAGACATAAGGCATCCTTCATGGATGGTTACTTATGTAGCCCAGACTCAGATTTGTGATACCTGGGTATTAAGGCTCAGCCTTTGCTCATGATCACCACCTTTACCGACTGAGTCCCTTTGGAGCCCCTTCTCCTGTACTTTTCAGTGAAGTAGAGTAAATTGAAACCTCTAGATATTCCCACATCAAAGAAAATGTCAAATGTATAGTGAGGAGAAGGTACACTGGTGATGAATGTGGTTTAGTATTGTCCTCAGGCTATGCCCTCCCACGGGGTGTTCCAATGCCATTTTGAAAGCAGCCCCAGTATCCTGCAGAAAAAAAAAGAAAAAAAAAAACTTGACTTGGCTTAGTTTTATTATATTACCAATGCAACCATCAGAAAACCTCTCCGATTGCTGATTCCTGTTAAAAAATTTTTTTAAAAGATATAGGTGGCAGGTCATCCCCTACCACAGCTTCATCCTGTCTTGAGAATTATTCCAAGAGTGCTGATATCTGCCCTGCACCCCATTCAGAGTAGGACTCACAGAGATTACTGCCCCCTGAGCACTTCAGTGGGATGGCCGGCAGCCCTAGCTGCAGAGATTCAGGGAGAGGATGTGAGGAAGTGGCTGAATTCTCAAGGTGAGATTATTATGGTCGAACAGGGCAGGGCCAATGGGGGCGATGGGCTGTCCGACCAGCTGAATCCAGCTGGAGTTTAGCAATGCATAGGCCCAGCACAGTGAAGGAGCGCTGTATGGTGCGGCAGAAATCCAAGCAGGGACCAGGCTCCCTTTCACGTGATGGATCGGATGCCTGATGATATTTATTTCCTACAAGACTATTAATGCCCCCCCAGTTTAGTGCAGGCTAATTCTGAAGCATCCATAGTAGTCCACGATGGAGGAAAGAACTGTTACAGTGCCTCCAATGACCTCTGGGAAACCCCAATTTATAAAATGCAGTTGAGGAAAGTGGCAGATGAATATACATTTACATTTTTAACTTTTTGCAAAGAGGACACCATTCCTGATAATAAATGCATGACCTTGATTGACCACCATGGCTCCAGATCAGACTCCAGGAAGCAGCAGGTGGTTTGGATCATAATATGCTTCTAAAATAGGATTGGCGCTATCCTAAATGACCTTGGGAATTTGGACACACACTCACTGTGACACCCCCTGCATTCTGAAGCACATTCTGCAACACCGCGCCAAAGCGCTCTTCAAAATAAGCAGAGTATTTGCATAGTTCTTGAGTAAAGAATATCATTCCTCTTTTGGAACCTCAGTGCTCATATATGTTACAGAGTTACAATAATAGAACCTGTGCATGTGAGCTAGAATAGTCTGTTTTATTTGGGCCCTATCATACAGTCTAATGTATCTCAGACTTGTTAACCTCACCTTACTCACCATGTTCATTCACATTCAATGTTACGAACAGCATATGTGGCTATTTTTTCACTAGACAGCACTCACCCCCCAAAATCCCTTATGTGGGAATCATTGGATCTTTAACTCAGTAATGGGTTCACATCTTGTCCTGTTAACATTCACATTGCATTTACCTGGTGAAAAAGAAGTTGTGTGGAAGAGGGATACGGAATGGGAGGATCTACCTCAAACTGCAGCAAAGGAAATTACCTCTCTCCTTGAATTCCTCTTCGTGGTATGTAATACATTTCATTCCAGGTGATGAAAACCATTCCATTTCTGTGTTAATTGTGAAATGGAATTTTTTGAGAGTGGCCAACGGTACAAACACACAAATCCACAAATCCGCCGTTGGATTGGCATGCTGGTGGTGCGTTAAAATCCGCGGCGGGCGTGTTTCTGCCGCGTCACCCGCGGCCGCCTCCACACTTCAAAGGCCGCTTAATGGCTCGTAATTTACAGCCTCTTGAGTTAAAGAGGTGATTTTTTTTTGCCATAAACGGCCATCATTCATAGCCCTGTCATCTCTCAGAGCCGCTGAACACTCCTCTCACCAAGAGCGGACACGTCCCAGAGCAGGGAGAGAGCGCACTGGCGTCCCGACCGCTCACCACAATGCATGTTACCCAGCCAATAAAACACGCCCCAAAACATGCTGGAACACCGTGAATCAAATTCATTCTGAGAAGGAAGAAGCTCCTGCAACACTGAGGGAAATGAGTGAAGGTACACAATACGCTAAACCTTGTTTGACAGCAGTGTAGTATAACGGTGGGGAAACTGGGCTCCTAATTTAAAGGTTGAGGGTTTGATTCCTAGCCAGGGAACTGCGGTTGTGAATTACTTCAGTAAAATATCCAACTGTATACTGTAAGTGGAGTGTATATAAAAATGTTACATCCACATTGAATTCTAACATTTACACAGCAGTTCTAATAAATGGTGGGACCAAGCAATGGGTTTAGCTCTACTCAGCAAAAGGTTTTGACCCGTGTTTGTCAGACTCACTGGACAAGCCTGGTTGGTATTTGGCAGCAGAGACGTGTGACAAATCAAAGCGTCACTGTAGTGCATTGATGTCCCCGCCGTGCTTCCATATAAGCCGTGAGCTGGAGACAGATGGTGCAGGGTGTTCCTTGACGCGATACTATATTTCAGCGTTTCTTTCGTTCCTCAACAGGTATCACACTCTAGACTACAGGGAGCAGGTGGATGCCAGAGCTCTTGAGGGAATGGCGGCTCTTTTCATCTGTGTCCAGCCCCGCTTTAGCTTTCATTTCCTCTCTCTCTCCCACTCAAACACACACACACACGCACACACACACTCACACACTCTGCACTAGCCTGGACCCAGCCAAGAAGACCACATTTTAGAGATGAATTCAAGCACTTAAACAATGACAAACATATTTCTCTGCCACCCCATTACCCATGTCTACCCATTTGGCCACAGAGTTTGAACACACCATGAAAATACAAACCACAGGAGACAAACTGAAAGGTGAAGACTAAACCTTGAAACCAGGCAGGATCATAGTCTCCTCTACTTATGGATCTCGGTCTCTCTCTCTGTTATGTGCATGGGGATATAGCTACAAACAGACACATAGCACACCAGGATCCTAGCATTGAAGAGGGCTGTCTTTACTTTTCACAAGTTGAAACACATGCACATTTATATTTTGGGTGTTTTAGGCTAGTGGTTGTACTTGAATCTCTTGCTCTCTCTTTCTGTCTCTCTCTCATTGACATGGCCTTTCCTGTTCAGCAGGGTCACAGACAGTCTCACTTCATGGGGTGGCATGTGTGACACCTCTGCTCAGGGCCTTAACTGTCCCAGAGTAGAAAACTCACAGCTGTGTTGGCAGGCACAGAATTAGGGAGATAAAAAATGACATTCACCTGTTACAGCCGGAGCTGGTGTGGCCCCTGTGTCACGCTGAAAATGTGCCCATGGCGGACCAGACATGGGGGGGCTGGGTGTTGGCAGGGCGATGTTGGGCGGGTGCCCCACTGATCTCTGAGCCGGGTCAGGTGCTATTAATAACACATTGTTGCTGTCTGAGTTTTTTTGGACTGTGCTACGATGGGGGTAACTTCAACACTGTTAGTCCAGGGCCCCACCACTCATAGACGGGTGACAGGCCTTCTCACGCCCTCGGCCCACACTAAGCGTGCTCATTACAGCCCCAGAACCCTGGGGACAGGTGTGCCCCACAGCCCAGTCACGCTCGTAACTCTACGAAACCTGACAAATCTGTGGCCCCCAGAGATAATCAGGGGGCTGTAAATTAAGCTCAGGGGGCTAGCGGAAATGAAATTACACCTCCACCTGTCAATTAACATGGATTTATTTTCCTCACAGCTCACACCATTAATATTATTGCGATACGAGGGACCTAACAACCCGCAGCAATTCTGTTCTTGCAACATGATTGCTATTTCCACAGCTTTATGTGTTTGACATGATTTCATATGTTTTACCTGCATTTGTTTCTCTCACTGGTATGTCAAACATGTGAAACAAGGAGCACAAAATCAAGACCTTGACAATAGAGTGACTGTCCCAAAGACGTACGTTTTGGAATACCCCTAGATACTCCTAATACTCCTAAATAAATCAAGTAATGCATATCAAGTACACATTCTATGCTACCCCCCACCCCCATCAGTAGCAAATCTAAAATAAAAAAACACAGTTAGAACCATTACTATATCACAACAAATTAATGTTTTTTAAAAGATGGTTGAGCTGTTTTTGTTTTAGTTCCTGGATTCTGTATTTAGTGTTGCCAGAGCCAGGTGTCGACACAGGCAGTTACAGACAGCATATTAATATACTGTCAGTGGCACACAGTCAATGGCAGATCAACACAGTCAGCGTGGAAGTCCTCGGGGTAAAAGCGCATAAGACATGTACATGCAATCTCCAAAGCAATCAAGCCGCTGCAACTCAAATACCCCCATTGCTCCCAGAGCAACAACAAAGAGCTCCCTGCAGGTAATCTGTGTTCCGTGCGGAGAGGGTGTGAGGGGGAGGCTGATAGCCCGCTGCTAGCCACCAAGAGCCCCCTTGCTTCACATTGTGTTATAAACGTCTGTCTTTTGTTTGAAGTGGGCAGATAAAATTGTCAGACTCTCAAAAAGAAGCAGGCGGCACGCAACTCAAAGGAGGGCAAGATGCGGGGAAATTAGCGGAGAGATGAAGATAAGCATATTTTTTCATTGTCGCTCTCTAATGTGTTTTATCTCGAGATTGGGACAGGCCCTTGGAGGGGATCTCTCAGACATAGAGGTAATTAAGGGGCAGGTCTGATGTAAACATGGCGAGCCAGAGGGACACACTCCAGGGCTGAGATGCAGGCCCTCACAGGATTTGAGGATGGGTTCAGATGTAGTCTGTGATGTCATAATCAGGCTGTTACCAAGAATATGATTATGGCTCCCTGTAATGGGACATATTACAGTGATGTCATAATGAGGCATATGCCAAAAATGCGATCACTGTTCAGCATTGTGGTGTCATAATGTCATAATGAAGCTGGTACCAAAATGTGACTGGCTTGTGGCATATTGTTTCAAAAGTCTACATATGTATGGAACCCAATTTTGTAAAATTCTATATGGTTTAGTTCTTCACATGGAACATACAGTGCTGTCTGTAAGTATTTGGACAGCGACAACATTTTTGTTGTTTCGGTTCTGTTCTCTAGGACATTGGATTTTAAATCAAACTATTATATAATGGGGGGTGCAATTCCTACATGGTTCACCCAATATGGATATAAATGCCCACAAATTAAAGCTGACAGTCTGCACTTTAACCTCATATGCATTGTTTTATTTCAAATCCAATATGCTGGAGTACAGAGCCAAAACAATAGAAATTGCGTCACTATCCAAATACTTACAGATTACACAGTACATTCTTATTTTGATGGGTGCAGCTACACACACTTACTGCCTAATTCATTTTGCAGGGCAAGGCTTGGTAACAGTGCGTGATGAACACAGCTTAAAATTCCTTAGTTCCGGTATGATAGCAGATGTCAAATGGTAAAGCATGTGGAAGCGGTCCAAAAAGTGATACATGTATAGCATGACTCATACTTTATTTATGGTGATTTACAGATGTGCATTGATTTAACAGCAGCCTACTTTTATGACATTCTGTAGAAGACAAATATTTCACCCTTTATTTAACTTTATTCAGTGCAGTTGCAGAAGTGTCCTCCTGTCTTGGTATGGTGATTTACATTATGCCTGGTCTCTCTGTCATCCAGACCCCACTTAATGCAAGGCCTCAGCTTTGACATTTGCCATGAATGTAAACCATGCAGGGGTGCTTGTAATGAGCACGATTAGGCTTGTGCAGAAATTTCAGCCTGAACACAGCACCTTTCAGGAGTGGTCGACATATGGTCAAGTTTCACAGGTCACTGACTGTGTGGTACGATGAATTAATGTGCTTGCACATCAATCCAACATCCCTTAACATACCACACAAATTCATTGTGTTGAACAGAACATGTCTGCTGTACTGATAAACATAGGAGCAAAATAAAAAAGAAGGTACAGTAGGGTGCAATGTAGCAGATTTCGGTCTATTACAACCATATGGAATAACATCCTGTAAGGTGGTGTGTAGTTGAATGCAAATGGTTGGTTGAATACCACAGGCATTGTGAATTGTTGTGAGGAGAGCAATACCATATGATCAGTAGTTTATTGCTTTTGCGTTTGTAAGAGCAACAGCAGATAAAGATACAGATGGAGAGTGAATGTAGCAACAGTTGTTGTGTAGCCTGTTCCAATTTGCAAGGAGGAATTGTGTTAGCTTTTGTTTTGTCCCACCCTGCTGACCTTTGATTATTTATTGTGCATATGACATTGCATAGCAGTGACACCATGTCTTCCAAAGTTGTTGGATCACAGGGCACTCTGTTCCAGTTTAGAAAAACCCAATCAGACTCCAGTTAGGCATGTTTAAATGGGAGAAATGCCTATAGATTTAGATTATACAGCCACAAAAATGAAATGAAATACAATGTAACAGTAAACACAGAGGCAATGCATAGCAAATTGCCATCGGTGTCTGATAACATCTTTGTGGGACTTTGCAAGCCCAAATAGTTTCTCAGTGCGAGCAGTAATAGACAAACAGGTATAGCTTTATCTTGGGGGGTTATCGTAAAAAATCTATGAAACTCATAGGCTGAATGAATTGGCTAGAAAACTATGTCCCTGGGATTGTCTGTATTTGAACAAAATTAACAGAATCAAAAAGAAAATCTTTTTTGAAACAAAGTATCAGCTACAGTTCCAATGTATGTAAAAATACAATTTTGTTAAATTACAATTTATTTTACCTTTAATTGTAAAGATGATGGCATGAGTAGGCTTTCAGTAAACAGCAGTAATTTAATTGGTAGTAGCAATTTTATTTCTGATCCCTGGACACAAAAATACAAAAACTTTTTTCCATTGGCTTCCAAAAAATCTGCACTAGAAATGAGGTCATTGAAACGTTGAACAGTTGCACGGACTGTTCTGTCTTCTCTATGTCCAGTGGGATCGGTGCACAGCTGCATGTCTGGACTGGTTCTGGAGTTTACTTCACCTTGTAGTCCCTCCTGGACTCATACTGATTGTATGGGCAGGTGGCCCGCTACAGAAATGTAATGTGCTCTGTCTATGGATTTTGTCGAATTATTTCTCTCAACCAGCTCTAGCCTCACCACACTCACAAGTTAGATTTGCACTGAGGGGGAATTCTTCCAAATGACATAGTGGAAAACAGGGAGGGTCAACCTTGAAATCTAATGGACTGAGATGATTAGGCTCGCAGGTCCATGTCTGGCCACGCTGGTTGTCTGAATAAAACAAAACAATGAAACAAAGGACATTGGGATGGGCACACAGACAAACATCACATTTTCACATTTTCAAATTCTGTAAGTGTTTGCCTCATTGCAATTTTAGTTAGAGAAATATCTCCATGTGTCATCAGAGAGCAATAAAGAAAGGTTCAGAGGGGATTCATGGCTTGTCATCAACTCAACTGGCTTCACAAGTGACCACACAAGCAGTCATAATTCCATGCACTCAACCACAAATACAAGATCACTACTAATAAAAGCTGCCTGAATCAAGCCAGTCAGCTCTGGTCATCAGATTTCTACACAATCGCGTAGAATGTGCTATGGAATTACATCACAAACAGACAATCCCAGCATGTAGAGCTGTCAATCACAAACAGATGGTCTTTTTCCTACTTTAAGACATTTAGATCTATCTATATTCTACATGAAATGACATCCTCATTGAAAACAAATTTTTTTTTTAATTGCAATTTTATCTTGCTTTTCAGCTCGAACAGAGAACTATCAGATAAAATCTGATGTCTAAGTGCAGCCAAGTCATAGAGTGTGGTGGGATAAATAGGTTTTGGGGGATTGTCTGCTTCATCTACTTAAGATTGAGCCCTCTACTTTTGGGTATGTGATGTGATCTTAACTGCAGCCTCGCTCCGGTCTGGCAGATTTGTACATGGTCTATGGTTCAGTATGTTGCATGCGGAGCATTCAAAATATTCGTGCCTGCTTTGGCTGGCAACCTCTGTTGTTTTGCCTTCGACTCATGCCTGAGAGATAAGGAAAGAGAGCGAAGGAATGATAATGCCGAGGACAACCCCTGGTCCTTTTTTAAGCCGTTTGGCGATAGGTCCCCTCCAAGACAAATCTGGAGAGGCTAACACCCAGTCATTTTCTCCAGGCCTCACTGATTGCATTTATCTATCATTTTGCCAATTAGAGTGAGCATGAGGGATGAGGGTTCTCCAGGGGATGACATGGGGAGGCATTGTCTGGATGGGTGCAGGCTTGCCTTGTCTCGCTGGTGTTGTGTTCTGGGAAGATGATATCAGAACTACAAGATCCATGAATGGAGCAAGACTGGGAGAATAACTCTCTGTCTTAACAACGGGCCCCCTACGCATTTTGAAAATTACCTCCTTTTCTACAAAGGGAGAGCTTACACCTCACATTAATTCGTTACACATTACATTCATCAGCCCCTGCTCTGCAATATCTCCTAAGGTTTAACTTCAAGCTGTATCTGCATGCGCGGGGGAAGTCAAAGGTCAGACAGTTTTTTAAAGGTCTTTAGCTTGTGGACGAACTGAAAAATTCCAGAGGTTTGACCCCAGTACTACAGGGTATCTGCTCTGAGAGTCTGAGACTGGGGTTTTGAGTTTGATCTGTTTAGACTGGCACTCCAGGATAAGCTTTAGGGACCTCATTAATGAAAATGGGTTGCCATATGCATTTTTCGAGCCTACATGCCAATGTAATGCACTTTCCTCTAGCATGTCATCCTGACCTAGACCTTTTTTCAGAATATGAAGAAGGATTCTTTTTCTTTAAGGGATTAGGGCTCACTTGTAACTGCCAGTAGTCTCCTGCCATCTGAACTCTTTTTTCCAAAAGCATCCATCCACCCTCTCACGATCACCAGGCATTATATCCTCGTTGACCACTGCAGCCTGATCAAATTTGTACTTCCATTGCTTGGATGAGCCGTTTTTTTTTTCTAAAGACATCTGGTTTTGCTTCTCCTGGGAAGCAGGGAGTCCCAACTGGGGGATTTAGCTAGGTTTAGAGTAATCTTGACACTGAGTTTTGCAGTGAGTGTCAAATTACACATGTAATGTGATTTATAGCCCTTACAAAGATAAGACAGTTCTCCCTCCTTAAACAACAGGATGAACTGCAAGCAGGAGGAAAGTATGCCTAAAATGACAAAACCTCAAATCATATCATCCACCAGGAAACATCAAAAAAAGAAAAAGGGTTATCAGTGAACCTTGATTATGCATCAGTTCAGTTCAGCTTAGCACAAGAAGTCTCCCCTGAATTATATCAAATCTACCAACCCATCTGAATATAAAGTAACCTTATTTTAATAGTCTAGTGAAATTATTAGAGGTCTGCATCAGGCTAAAAATAAGGCCCACGCCCAACATCTTTATGGCACTTTATCTTGCTGTTTGTGCACTCTGATCCCCACACAAATAGCTACCGATATTTGTTTGTGGATAGTGAAACACATTTGTGCTTCAACTTTATGGATCATGATACACACATTTGTCAATAATACTGAGACTAATTTCTCTTCATATAGAACAGGCTAGCCAGTTAGCTTTTGTGGCATTTTTCATTATGTTGCACATCACGGTAATAAACTGTCAAATAAGGCTGTTTTAATTTGCTCTTTCAGTATAACAGTGCACTCTAAAAACTGGAAGCTTTGTGCGATTGTTATTAATTATTGTTGTTAACAGCTGGCAGACCCGACGTCGCAGGGCTAAAAGTAGGTCTGCTGACAACATACCTTCGGGCTGGGTCTGTCAGGTTTAGGTCAGAATGCAGACCTCTAGAGGTTATTCTTGGAAATTTCTTGTATCATTGAAAATCACTTTCCTATACAGTGATTCTGATGAATTGATGTTTTTTTCTGAATCAAATCCAGGTGTTAGTCCTCTTCACATTCACTTTTCGTAGTTGGATTAACCAATAACAAACTTCTTTGAACCTATTCAGAGGCACCAAAGATGTTGTCCGGTAGGTATAGGTCATTGCTTCCTGCAAGTCTCCTCAAACTGGCTTGAGTTAGCCTGGATCAATTAACATTTTTATTAAATCTGCCAACACAATTGAGCAATGTGTTTATAAATAAAAATGTAATGATGGCATTTATTTCTAAGCCAAATTTTGATTAAAAACAGGCCAGTGTTTATAGATACAGTACGTTAGAGACAGCCAGCAAAGATTTTCAGCAAGGCAATAATCATGGAGAAACAGTTGATGCAGAACTTAAAACTGGCATAATACTGGCATATGTCGAGTATCTGTATCTGTACACAAACCTATTCACCCCAAATGAGATCAGCAACTTTACACAAGCAGATTCTCCAAAAGTGAACTAGCACAGTTGTTACAGCAGATTTTAGTTACTTGCATTTTCTAGGCATATGTCTTGGACCTGTTTACAAAGCACCCTACTCCACTTTGTAGTGTACATTTTTATGCAATAAGAACATGTTTATTTCTCCCCCATAGTGAATTTAGCACTGTGATAAAGACAGAGCTCAGGCCATGGATCTAATATTTCTTACATAATGAAGATTATGTCAGCTCATTACATCAAGCCATGTCACTGAGCAGTGCATTCTCTTAGAAAGAAAAATGTGCTTTTAGTTTTTGGTTTTATGAGGGAATTAGTCAAAGCAGTGCCAGGAACGGTGTCTACCCTTCTTTTTGCTTGCAATTACACAAAAAGGCAGCTTTATGACTGATTTAAAGTCCAACTGTTCTTTCTTGGACAAACAAAACAAAGCAAAACCAAATGTCATTATACTGTAATGGCTTTTGAAGGTACCAAGGGACTTCAACAAAAACAGATTTCAATTGTTGTCATTAAGCATTCTTGTTCCTTGCATTAATCTTAACACTTTAATGATATGGTGAATTTGAGTTATAATACCCCACAGTTTGAGAGCACTGCCCATTAATTTTACTAATGTTCTACATGCCCCACATAGAGAGAGCTTCATGTAAGTGTGGTCTGGTTAGTGAGAGAATTGAGGTGATCCACTGGACAGAACCTGTTCCATCTTTTCTTAAGAGAAAGCTTTCTCCCACCCACCACCATGACCCCTACCTGTGTACCAAGTTTTGGTCAGAATCATGATCTAAATCATTCCCTGAATGTAAAGTTAATTTCCCTTGTAGAGAAAACTGACCATAGCAGAAAACATGACAGTCCAGTCCCTTGGGAACAGAGTTCAGGCTGATATGCAACACGATCCAGCTTCAATTGACCCTAGAACGATGACTGGATGGTTGCTTCAACACAATCTTAATTCCAAGAACAAAAGAAACATGGAGATGACATCATCATCAGACTGATTACCTCAATTATTATATAATTGTTTCTCTCTGAAAGTACCACTCACTTAAAGTCTCCTTCATACTTGAGGAGACTGTATGTGGATAAACGGAAGTACCAGGACTGATAAAGTAAGCAGGGCCATCTTGTGCCTAAAATATCCTAATTACTATCATGAGTAATGACAAGAAAGCAGTTCACAGGAATATGTCTCTTGAGCAACCTTGGTCTGAAATCCCTTTTCCGTTTATTTTACTTGTACTTTGTAACAGCACATTCCTGGAGTTGGAGTAATATGGATGATGTCACAATGAGCATGCTTTCCTTTCCAATGCTTCAGTGGACACTCACTGCTGCCTTCCCTCAGTTTAGCTCATGGTGGATCTCATTTCCTTCCTTATCACTGTAAACCAACGTGTTATGTCCCTGCCCGTCCCTCAAGCATCTTTTCGTATGGTGATAGCTGGTGAGTT
The DNA here is from genome assembly GCF_018555375.3 of Anguilla rostrata. Lineage (NCBI taxonomy): Eukaryota > Metazoa > Chordata > Actinopteri > Anguilliformes > Anguillidae > Anguilla > Anguilla rostrata. The sequence continues at coordinate 24,899,816 of NC_057945.1, forward strand.
GTGTATGTAAGTGTTTGTGCATGAGTGGGTGAGAGAGTATCTGTGTGACTGTTAATGGAAGTGGCACGGCAACTGATGTAAATTAGAATTTATAGAGCCTGGGTTTAACCTACAGTCTCAGAGAACCCCTGGGTCCAGACACATCACGCTTTCGCACAAATAAAGATCGAGGGACATGAGCGCTCGGCAGGAGAACATCTGTTGCGCATTAGGGCTGTTAAACATGGCCAACTCTTCAGTGTTTATGAGTGCCTCCCCCCACCCCGCACCCTCGCCACCCTCACCCTTGCTCTCTGGGGCTCTCATGTCACCCCCCCCCCCACAAAGATTACTTGGCAGCAGGTCTCTATCTCTGAAAGCACTCATGCCCACTCCACCCCAACAGTTAAAGTTTGTATCTGACATTGGTGTTGCTCATGTGATTAAAAATGGTCTTGTAACAATCATCAGTTCTACTGTCCACACAATGGCTCTGGAATCATAAGAATGGGTCAGTGGATTTTAAGTGTGCTGGTGAACATGACAGTCTGGCAGTGGTGTGTCTTTGATGAATGCGAACATTTAACAGTCACATGGTCCTCAGGCCTTTGACCCTTGTGTCTTGCATACCAATGAAAGCCTTGACACTGCAACAGCTGTAATTTTCTCAAATTTTTACCACAGAGCCCTGTGTGAGTGATGTTTTCCTTTGAAGTACAGAGCCCAGGAACCATCAGCGTTTGGATGTCTCTGTAATTACAGCAAATGGGTGTGGAAGAAGGTTTGTGTACATGTGTGAGAGGTGGTTGGTTGTCTCTACAACTAAAGAACACAAAGTTGCAAACTGTGGCTTGAGACACAAATTGATCCATGGGGTCAACCTTAGAACAAGCCAAGCCTGAATCAGTCCGGTAGAATAATTGTCCCTTCGAGGGGGGGTGGGGGGTGGATAGCCTAATCGCTTTTCCAAAATTACTCTGACAAACTTCAGAACAGCAACCATTTGCCCATAACTGTTCTTGTAGTAGACTTAACCTGCAGTTCATGAATGCATCTCACCAGTTTCAGCATTGCTCACATTGTCCTTGTGCTGCTGATCCAGGCAGACAGGCCGCAAACGAATCAGGGTCTTGTGAAGGGTTCTGTGCTTATCTCTGCACTTGGGAGAGAAACAGATCTCATCTGCTGTTTTCGCTTAGATTTTGCACAGTTTTATCTGAGAGTAAACCAGGCGTAGCCACTGCCTGCTGGGAACTGTTTCGTAGAAGACACGCACAGCTTATCAGCTTTGCACCGACAAGGTGGAGCCGCCATGCATCTGGACACTTCTTTGAAGAGCCAGGAGGCTGCGAGATGGGCTGCAGGGTCCTCACCAAGGCTGGAGATGACACTTCTCATTAACTTGAAAAAAAAACTCCAAACCCTTCTCTTGCCTTTAAATATCTGTAATGGGAGAAAATCTGTACCAGGTTAATGGCAGCTCAATGTACATTTCCATTTTTGACATTATCCGTTTCCCTGGATTAAAGACTATACCTTTCTAACAGGAAATTATTAAACCAGAGAATGAATGAGGCATGCGGCAGGCTTCACATGCACTGTAAGTCATATGGTTTTGTTCATCCACAGTGTTTTGAAGTGATTCTCATATAAGTCACAGGGATGATGTTCAGGGATGTGGCAGTAGTACAGTGCAGGAATTTCATTTGTAACCACTGTTGCAGTCAAAATAACAATTGGAGCACTGCAGATGCACTCCTAAACATGGTACTCAATATGAATAGTTTTAAGAAAAATAAAGTGCTTCCAATGGCCTATACATAAGACAGATGAATAGATTCTGCAGCGTGTTTTCGAATTAAGTTTTAAAGCTGACTTAGGTCCAATATTTACAGAAAACAGCAAAGTTGTTTTCCAAATAGCAATGGATGCTGTAAGCCAGATGTGGCTGCAGTCTTTGTCCAGCCGGGAGCTGACAATTACATTTATGGAACTCACTATGGACATTTATGGAACCCCACTGGCCACCCAGCAATATTCATCCAACAGCCGATGTCCCTGGCGTGATAATTTAATATAAGTAACAAACTTTGAGTCCTTAAACTAATAAGCTCAGGTGTAGGGGTCCCACACTGAAAGCGTTTTTTTTTTCAGTCACTTTATTAACCACTGTTTGAGTACAGAGTAAACACAGCTGGGGGAAGATGTCACTGGAGGAAGAAAAAGAAAAACTCTCATATTCAGATCTGCCTTTGATTTGATGATGGGCAGATGATGTCATGCCCCCAGCCCTGATGTGAGCCATGATGAGGTATGTTTTTCAGAGACAGTCACTTCAGATCACAATCACAAAATGAGCTGCTCGTTCATTTTCTCTAATCAACGTTACGTCTAATCAAGGATAAAGACAGCAAACCTGGATTGAAAAAAAAAAACAGAACAATCTTGTTTTTTTTTAAAAAGCACCAATCTTTTCTCTTCATCTTAATTAATAATGTAATGATGCAGGATGCTTGTGTTTACCTCGGAGGTTCATGTGCAAATATGTTTAGCAGTATGCTCAAAGGGCCTGCCCTGGTTACGCAAGCCCAGCAATGCTGTGGCTGGGGGGGGGGGGGGGCAGGAAGAGACGGGCTGTGGTTGGATCTTCTTTCTTCTGCGCATTTTCTGCACACCATCACGGGAATGTAACCGGCGATCATCTTACAGCTTCACACACCGCTCCAGCCGCAGGCCAGCAGTGTTACGGAAGGGCCATCGGCAGCAAGGTTACAGAGGTCCCGTGGAACCTGAGCAGGGCTGGGCTCGGCACTCACTGAAGTCCACCCAGAGAGCAAGAGTGACTTTGGTACACAGGCTATTATCGGCCCTGCGCATCATTCCATGGCTGCGGTGTGGGGATCGTCAGGCGGCGACGGGCAGAGATCCATACGCAGTGTGCAGGGGGGTGGCGGTATGTCATCTGTAATGGGATTGGGTTTCCCCACTACTTGTTGCCTGATGCTAAATAAACTCTGGCATGTTATGGGGAAACTCTACACCATGGCTGAAAGAGGGGGTCACTCACCCACAACACCAGCCTGAACGTCATTGCTGTTACTTTCCCCCTCACGCTCCGACATGACCCCCCCACCTTTACCACTCCAGGCTGGACATTACTGCTGTTACCTTTGCCTCCTACTCCATAACTCCCCCATTCCCTGTAACCTTTTATTTATTCACACAGGAGCGAGCCAGACAGTGTATGTCTGAGCATCTGCAGTATCCTAACTGGTATTAAAGCCATAAATTTTATATCTATAATCTCCCTGGAACATGCTCATGGGGGGTATGATTTCCTGAGCTTGGCAGTGTTTGCCTGCATGTTGTGCCCCACCTCTTTATGTGTCACAGTGAGGATTTAGAGCTTGGCATGGAGTACAGTTGTAACTTTATTAAAGCATATTGGATTTAAACCACACATACACCCGCTCAACCCGCACACAATATTTGTGAGCTTGTATGTGGGTGAGAGAGAGAGAGAGATCTACTTAAAAATGGGCTAAATTAAACAATAGTGCAGTCACCATTAACCTAAAGTGATCAATGATAGAACTCCCTGCAGAAGTTCCCTCACAACATTACCTGCATCGTATAAGTAGATGAAAGTGGAATTTCAACTGCATGTCCTATATTATATTTGCCTTGTATGGAAGTCTTTTGTGCATCATCAGATAAACCAGAGTCAGTGAGATCCAGCCAGTGCTGTGGAACCAACTCACCCTCTCGTCACCCACAACAGGATAACAGATGGAAAAAAGATTGAAAAAAAAATGCATTAAATACTATCTACCTCCCCAGAAGCATGTGCAATATCCTGCTACTCTTGCACTCATTTGCAAAGTTGAGTGCATTTTCATGTTAATTGAGCTTAGATCAATGCCAGTGCAGCCAGGGCCAGTAGGCTTCAGAGGCTGCCTGTGGCACACAGTGAATTCCTCATCACAGGGCTATGGAACAATCAATAACAAACAGGCCTGGGAGATAACACCAATGTGTCTGATCCAGTAGAGCGCTGACTTATGGGGAGAAACCAGCCAGTGCACTAATTGTACATTAAACAGAATCAATGAGTCCGTTTGGCCCATATTTTTAGCATGTGTACATAATCATTAAAAGAAAATACTGCTGAAAAAAAAAGAAATTAATTATAAACTGGGTTGAATGAACAGCACAGAACAGCTATACCACTCAGAAGTGTGAATATATGTATTCAGGGAAGGTTGGGCCCCATGTAAAGATCTCGAATCGGGCCCCACCATGTCAGGCCACCCCAGAATAATTTTTTGAGGGCCCCTGTCAGTTAGGGCCCTTGAAATCACTCTATATACCCATTACTCCCCTGCATTATTTCTCTTTGGTAGGATGAGGTAATGAGCTGTTAAATGTGTTATACTCAAATTACAATGACCTCATAAGGGAGTCTCCATTGAAATATACTTTTGTAGCGCTTCTCTGTGCCATTGTTCGAGCATGCTGTCTGATTAGGTTAAACAATTCATTTTGCCATAGATAATTGTGTATTATGCATTTTTACCTATATAGCTTGTGAACATTAACTATTCACCCCAATTTTGTTTGACCTTTGTCTGAGGATGGTCCCATCATGTGTAATTTTGCCTCCTACAGATCGTCCGTGTCTGTTACTGCTAATATAAATCATTAGAAGGGCCCCTTAACTTGTAAACTATTCTCAATAGATTACTTATTCTTTTACTAATTTTAGTGAATTGTCAATTAATTTTCCATTTTACCTTTCCTGATGTTCCCAGTGTAGATACACCTGTGGCTATAGATTTTATTGCTATATATTATATTTTTAGGGCTTCTTTTTAAGCCCATTATTATGATCTCTTGTTTCTTGTCTATAAAAAGGTTTCAAATATTGCTTAGAGGGAGTGAAACAAGAGTATTAGGGACATATTATACACGTGAAATTAATTTATGTCACGTTATTTACAGCTGTTATGCAAGTATGCACTCTGTAATCAAACTGTCAGCTGACAACAACCAAAGATCTAAAACACTATCCATCTCTGCTACTCGCACAGATGTTTTGGGAAACACAATCATGAAACGGAGCATGTTTCAGAAAAAAAGAAAGTGCATTTTAAACTGTGTTATTAAAGCAATGAATCATTTTCATTTAATATATTTCTAGGCTGGTAAACAGCCCAGAGGGGTCCGGTGACAGGCCACAAAACCGTGCAAAAAAAAAAAAAAAAACATGGAGCTATAGTGAAGCCATGTGACCAGAGAGCAACCTCACTCTTCCCTATATCTTCAGGGATCATAAATTTAATTCAGTTCTTGGTTGCCACTGCTGTGGAGAGGATAGCGGAGATGCATGAAATATGGAGATCAGTGCACTGCAGAGAGCAGTAAAGTCATGCGATCCTCCTCGCAGGTGCAGCTTCAGCTCCGCAGATTCAGGCTGGATTCTGAGCACCGCAGCGGGACATTTTAGGGGAAACGGTGATTCAGGCAAACACCACCATGCACCCACCACGTCCTATTCACCAGGGGAAAATTCCTGTTTCTCAGCCTCATCATGCTGAATATGTGATGATGGATGGTATGTATCATTTGATGAGGTGGAACAGGAATATGTTCATATTTCAACTTCCTATATAGGGGCCCAGCCAACTTTATTTTACAGAGGAGGGAAGGTGGACAGGACATGTGTTCTGCCAGTCACACATTATATCAGTATGCCAAGAGGGCAGAAAAACACTACATTGCACCAACAGGAATTAAACTTTAAACTGCATTGTAGAGAGACCATAAAATTGTATATCAAGGACCTTAAAAACAACCCATATTGTAGTGAGACCATAGTATTGAATCTCCAGACCTTAGGTTCAATAATAGGAATTTATGTCTATCTAGATTTAGCAACGGAACCTGTAGTACAAAGAAATGTTTCGCTCTCTCCAGGAGTGAAATCCAAACTTATTTCTAAAATATACCCTGACACTTCCCATTACAATAGCCTGAGCACTTTGCATTTTAGCAAATAAACATTTTTAACAATCGTGTCAAAAAATATTTATGTTGCTGCTTGCCAGTTATTGAAATAACATGTTCCGACCTTTGACCTTACTGTTTTAAGACATCATCATATATTTCTGAACAATAAGAAAGGGGTGAAATTGAAATGTCCTGTCCGTCAAGTAACAGCACAGCAATGACCTGTATAATCCAGCGACTTCTGTTTTCAACAGAGCAATAATATTTTTTATAATAATAAAAATGTGAGTTTTATTTTTGGTTTAACACAACCAAATTTGAAAAGAAGACAGCTGCAATAAAAACACACTGCAATTTTTTATTTTTTATTCAAATGTTCATTTTCCCAGTCTAATGTCAATTTTCTTTATTTTTTCACAATTCGAATAACATTTGAATATTGAACTAGCATTTCACAACCCTACTGTGTGTGTGTGTGTGTGAGAGTGAACGTTTAGGTGCATGCGTGCACACATGTTCCAAGTGTGTCTGTGTAAAAGTGTGCTTGTGTGCAAGTGCACCTATTTTATATGTACATAGCAAAATAAATAAATCAATGAATGAATTAATAAATCATTCCTGGCTTGGAATGTCATGCATAAGTACTTTCTTATTTAGAATACGATTTAGAATTTAATTTGGCCTGAATGGACACATGGATATAGGCAAAGGGAAAGATAACTGATTTCATCCTGGTTTAGTTCCAGTCTGAAACCCAGTCTGGAATCCCTACAGAAAGGGGCTCTGGGGCTCTGCTATGACCATACATCATATTTGTATTACAGAATGTATCATGTTCACAATGAAAAATAGAAACTGGCCCAAGGCAAACAGAGAGAAAGTGATTTGGATTTATTCATAAATATCCCTGTCAAAGTTTCCCCGGGGACTTTTTACTGGGGAAATAAATACATGTTATCTTCTAGTATATAAAACAAGCAGACCATTATCAGAATGGTACCCAGCTAAGAAGTGCCCAGAGCGATATTGTTGTTTTTTCTTACTGTAATTTTTCTTATTAGCTGTGTGGTAATCCAGGTGGCATTGGAATTGCCACATTGTTTGTGTATGAATCATGGCAGGTGATGCAGCATTTATGTGTGATGCCGCATGTCTCTATTAAAGTCTTCAGGAAGCACATACCCATGCCCAGTATCTCTGGGCTATTCATCTGCTAGAAGACAATCCCTTGACAGGTGGCATAATGTGGTATGAATCAGGGCGCTAACCCTGATTAAATCTCCACAATGAGCACCCTTTCACATATCGCCCTGAGAACTGGAGAGCAAAGAGGCACCTGTGGGCCCATTCATACTATCATATCTGCTCTCCTTTCACGCCTTCATAAAGAGGTCAATGCGTGACTGTGCAAGGAAGTCAAAAGCTCCCAGCAACAGCCCTCCACCTTCCACACACACATGCTCTTTCTCTCTCTCTCTCTCTCTCTCTCTCTCTCACACACACAAATATATATGCTCTCTCTCAGACATTCTCACATACTATCTCACACACACTCATATGTATGCACACACATACACACACAAACACACTCTCACACATGCTCTCACTCACACACATGCTCTCTCTCTCTCATGCACACACACACTCACCCACACACATACATGTACACACTCACACACACGCACACGCACATATGCATCAGGCTGTTCTTCACCCACATACCACAATAAGGAGGGATCAAGAAAGCAGTCTATCATGTATGGAAGGTGGGCACTTCCCTATCTCAATGTCCAGGCCTTAACTGCCATTCCCACATGTACAGCTGTTCAGTGATCCATCTATAGCCCTCACCTCCTGAATTCAGCAGCTTGTCTACCCCTTGTCAGGTGAGTTTCCATCATTTCTGCAATTCTGCATTTTCCATGTTTTCCATCTCATGACCCCATGCCCAGGAAGTGAGAAACGCTTGTTAATACGTTGGATTAAAATTCACGAAATGCCCTGACAGATGTCGCAGAAATCTTTTCCTTTTCCTCTCCTTTTTCCATAGCCAAACGCAAGGACAAGACGGCACTCAAGGGCAGGAGTTTTAATCACTGACGCATTAATCCATCTCCACCGCAAAGATTGCATCAAGCCGTGACAACAGGGCGCAGGATAAAGAGCCGCGCTCCCATCTGCCTGCAGCGGAATGCGCCGCATTTCTGAACGCGCGTTACAGCGCTTGATAATCCGCCAACGAGCAAAACCACCAAGAGCCGGAGCAGCTGGGGGGTAGCGCTGGAGTTCTGCGGTCTTTCTGCGGAGAAAATGACTAACCCGTATACTTCACACAAAAACCAACTCTCGGTTAACCGCAGCCGGAGTGGGGGTAGGGGAGATTCCCTATAAACGTGAGGAGCTGTGTGAATGACAGGAAGTGGAGGTTAAGATTTAACTGCAAGGTTGTGTTGGGGGGGGGGGGGGGGAGATGTTTCTCTCGTGAAATATTTTTATCCTTGAACTCCAGAAAATACACCGTGTGATTGTTGATATAATATTATTGTAACTTTGGAACTTGGGTTTGCCAGTAAAATGGAAACATGGGTTTAATTCCATTCCTAGGTTCCCAAATCTATCACAGATTTCATGAAAACTGCGCCCCACATTTATAGGAAAATCATGATTATTACCAGTTATATCAGAATCTGAGGTAATAAAAATGTTGATGCAATGCAATTTGTCCTGACATTACTGGCATGTTTTCGAGCTCTTGTTGCATGAGAGAGGAACTGAAAAGCAATGGAAATGTTGCATGAGTATTTTCTATTTCTACAGTCATCCAAGGCCAGAAAACTGTCCAAAAAATTCCTTAGTTGAGAACATTTACTACATGAAAACAGACTGAATTTAACAAATGACTTGGCTGTCTTGCTAATTGCTTATTTGTATCCCCTTTGGTTATAAATGCACAATTACTTATTGACTTGACTGAAATATTATATGTGTGTGGTAATGCACCTCACCAAACAAATGGTATTCACAGACTGCACAATTTCTAACATTGGTTACTTGCTGAAGAAGAAGTACAGGCAGTCTCATGACCTCCTTAAATTTGGTTATAAATGACCAGGGGATTCTTCATCTTCAAACCCTCTTCCTGCACCTATGCTCCTGGACAACGTGCTGTAAAAATGGCCTTCTTTCCCACGGGGTGGGGGCAGGGGTTGGCGGATTTCCACCCCCATTCCGGAGAGGTATACGTATTGCAGGATCTGTCTTGCAGCAGGATGGGTGCACCTCGCTGTACCCCTCAGCATAAATAACAGGGCAGGTGCTGAGCAGCATGCTCCCCTGCAGCTGTTTCAGGGCCCCGTCTCAGGAGCTGTGGTGGGACACAGTGCGCCCTGATTAGGCCATAATGTGCAATCTCTCTCTCTCTCTCTCTCTCTCTCTCTCTCTCTCTATCTCTCTCTTGCAAGGCTAATAGCTAATGGTCTCAGGTAAGGCTAATGAAATGGGAACACTTCCTCTTCTTTATGAATGGGTAGTAAAGTATTAGGTTGCTGTGCCATTAAACTGATAAACGACAATACCAATGCTAACTGTAAAACTGGTTTGCACAAGCATTTCAATCACAAAGCCCAAATGTGAATAAAATTCCTATTGTAACTGTGTTTTATGTAGCCATTTGCTATATCTAGTGTTAGAGAATTGTCTAGCATTTTTTCATTCTACAGGTACATACTTGTGCTCGGAAAATACTATGCATAATAACAACAACCCCTGGAATCAAAACTAAGTCATTGCAACAGAAAATGCCATTGAATAAAATAGATAACATACTAACCACAGCACTATTCTCCTTGGGTCTGTACTATTCAGCCACCAGCGTGTATGCAATGGCTCTCTTGCGTGCTGTAGCCAGAGATGAGGCCAACAGCGGGATGGGGCCTCATTAAAATGGCATCCTGCTCTGGAACCGTCCTAGGCATTGCCTGCAGGGGCTCAGTAACAAGCACTTAGCTCGGGGCTGCCCGTTGTCTGTAAGCACTCTGCTGGAGTTGTGTCTATGAGGAAGGACTTAAAGAGTTCAGGAAGTCCTCCACGTTAGGTTAAGTTCATTAGTGTTGTTTTATCCAGGGGGACAAGTCGCTTCCTGACCTGCCAGTGGTATGTTATGGCTGCGTGGGCTGTTGAATATGACTTGTGTCAGCGCACTAACTGGGAACAGCTTAATAGAAAAAGATTGTGATAGCACACAGATAGAGTTTGTGGGAAAGCAACTTTAGAACTGCAGTCACCTGCACAATCTCCCAAACTTTTACTTACAAGCCACACCCCCTCTTCCACCCACACACAACAGAAAACAGTATTGAACTTAAGAAAGAAAGTGAAACTTCAGTCCCATATCACACAACAAAGTCGCATAAAAAGATATGTCTTTCACTGTTTAGACAATCAATGATATCCACTTAATGGAGTAAGGATCAACTCGATTTTACCTGCCAATGAGAACATTGTAGTTCCTTAGAAGTTTAATAGAGCACATCCTGGCCCTGATTCCAATAAACGTTGAAACCGCTGCCAATGCGTTCACAGGTCACATTTCAGCACACCATGAAAATGATTCTCCTTGCAAGCTGAATCGAATCCATGTGTTTATAGTGGAAGAACTTGCAGAGCAATAAGATATGCTTAAACACACCTAATCAGATTTGACCTGCAAAGCACTTCCCCCTGGTTAGGACACGGAATAGATGTAGGCTGAGCCAAAACACAATATTCCGGTGCAGCATTTGGTTTCTGTCTCCATGTTAAAAGGGTGACAATAAAGTGGGAGATCCAGCGTACTCTTTCCCTCACAAAATTGGACAGAGTTTCATTACCAATGAAAACCGATGATTCATTCAGAAAACTTTGATGGGGCCAATTCTGAAGTTGGAAAGCTGGGAACAATATCCCATTGTATATCAGAGCTATAAAACCCCTGTGGATGTGTAGCGGGAGGGGAAGCACCTCTTGATGATATATTTACTTTGTGGGAGACAGCTGTTGATCATTCTGTGAATCATGTTCTCCTTTCAAGAGCATACTGTAGCAGTATACATAACAACCATCTCCTGTCTTTTGTTTAACCATACCCATTTATACTGCTTGCATCACAAAATCCAGTTCTTATTTCAGGCTTTCTGCAGAATTGTATGAATAAGGTTAATTTAAAATTGTAGCCATCATCAATAACTTCTTATTTTTAGTCAGAGTCCTCCAAAGAAATAAAACTTTTACTAAGACTAGCTTGAAGACCTTACAAACTAAGACTGTTCGCACAAATGCTTTGTAAGTGTTTGATATGATACAGTTAGCAGAACTATGCTTTGGAATTTGTTAACACAGAACAGCATGCACATTGAAGTATTTGGGCCTGGTCTTAATAAGCTTTGTGGTCTCAAGTGTCAAATTCAAAGTGCAATTATACCACTTGATGGACTACAGGACAACATTTTTCTCTCATTTACCAAGGAAAAATGACTGCAGGAAGCTTGCTCCTCCTGCCCAAATGACTATAAATTAAGATTTGGATTGTGTTTCCAAGACAGATCCTGATGCCTTTGGTTCTTTTCAGATCACATGTAATTCTTGTTTGCATTTAACATTCAAAAATGACCAAGGATTCATCTGGTTAAAATTACTGGTTGAGTATGGGATTTTTTTTGGAGGATTAAAGAAGGTGAGGTAAGGTTAGGAAGAGTGTGGCAATGTAGCTTTAGGGAGAGTGAGTTAGGGCTTGAGTTTTTGGGAGGTCAAGGATGGTGTGGAATGGGGTTCTGGTAGATATAAGGACAGTTTTGTCAAGTATGGTACATTTAGAAGGGGTTAGTGAGAGGGAGGGGGTTGAGGTAGGGTAGGGAGTTAGGGAAAATGATGGAAGGCTGGAAATGGTGAGGAAGCCTTAGGACAATGAAATAATCAAGAGTTAGAGAGGACCAGGCTGGGTGAGATAAGTTCAAAGAGTGTGTTCAGAGGGTTCAGGGTTTGGTGCTATACCGTCTTAATACTTCCTCTTCCCAGCTTGTAACGTTTAGCACATCTGATAAAAACCAGATGTGACCTGTTCATTTGTGTGAGCCCAGGGAAGGACAACAGATGCAGGGGCAAAGTTGCATAAAAGCTGGTCATATGACTGACTCATATGCCTGATCTTCGCCTTATGTTGGAGGTTGTTAGTCTCCCCTTATGCCCACTGTAAGCCCAACGTTGACGTTGATTGCACCAGCTAGACTTTTGCTTCCTTATTTTTCAGAATTTCTGCATTGAAGGTAAAACATTGGAATTTTGCATAGGAAAATATGGAACAAATTGTGTTCAGCATGAATTAAATAATGAACACTACATTTTATTCTTCAATATGGCATGATTCCATATTATAAGGGATTGGTGACAACATGGCAATCCTAGTAATTATTGTCGCAGTTAATGTTATTAGGCATAGATTTAGTTCTGAACAATGGCAGACATTTGCTAATGCCCAAACTTGTGGAACTCACATCAAATGTACACCTGACTGAATATCTTCAGTTGCACTTCGCCCCTGGCATTAAGTTTTTATGCTTGCCCCAGCAGAGCTCTCTCAACACCCAATGCACCGATGGGACCAAATTAGCCTAACTGAAGAAATTCGGGATCGGGGAAAGGCAAGGGTGAGGCTTAAATGCTCCAGTGTATAAATGCTCCAATGGTGAAGACAATTAATTGAGAAGATTTCTGCTTGCAACAAGTTTGTGCACACAGTTACATGCCAGCAACCCAGGAAGAGGAATAGGTTCAATGCTGGTACCATTTTACAGACCTCACATTTCACTGTTGTTTGGAACAAGGATCACTGTCCCCATTCCCAGCTTTTTAATACTCTTGTAAAAAGAAGTGGCTATTCCTGTAAACATATTGTATCATCAGTTGTGGAATTCTCCTTCTCTCTTGAAAATTACTTTATTTCCTGCAATGTGAGTCTTGGACTCTCTGTAATGATTTTTATCTTCTGCTGCAGTGAATATTCTGTTCTCTCCCATTAAAACTTCTCTCATTCTCTCTCCTTTTCTCTCTCCCTCTCTTTCTCTCTACCTTTTCATTACAGGCCAGAAGGAAAAAACAGGGCATCGGTAGTTGAACAAAGCCATGTGTTTTGAAAGTGTTGGCACAGACAGAGGGAGTCTTTGTACCTGAGAATGTTTGACTCAGGCTGGTTGGCAAAGAGAAACACAAGAGGGTCTAATGAGGAAGGTGATGCTGGCCTGGAATGTATCTCTGATATATTTCCTATTCTATCACTTTCTTTAGATGGGTCATATACAGTCATTGAAGCTTTTTCTACCCAAATTGAACCATCAAGAAGAGGCCAAACCTATTGTGAGGAAGACCATTTTGGATTCAGTGGGTGGGACACAAGGGTATTCAGATGCATCATGCTGAGGTACAGGGCATGTGCAGTACACAGGTCCAAAGTGCACATGCACGTGTTTACGTGTGCCCATTACATGTTTGTGATGTTCATGAAACAATGTGTGATAGCAAGTGTGTGTATGCATGTATATTTGTGTGTGTGTGTGTGTGTGTGTGTTTGTGTGTGCACGTGCACTTGTGTGTGTGTCAGAGAGAGAAACTGAAAAAGCGAGAGAGAGAGAGAGCAAATGTGTGTTTTACATTCAGATACATAGTGCCCAGGGACTGATTGAGATGCAGCCTAGCAGGCACCCACTCTGTCCTCATTCAGATCCCCTGCTGGGCCTAGCAGAGCAGAAAATGAGCACACTGATGGATTCAGATACTCTGGGGGGGGGGGGGCAGGGGCATGTCACTCTGCATGTTCCAAAGCCATCCATCTACCCCCCTGAACAGATACAGAGCAGGGACTCATTCAGCACACAGAGAGGTGGGAAAGTGCCTCCGCTGGGACCAGGCCAGGGTAGCCACTGATTGGCCTTAACTTTGGCCATGGGGACTCGTTAGCCCTCTGTCCCAGAGATGGCCAGTCTCTCAGCATAATCCTGCTCTGCCATACAATCTCATGGATATTAGACAGACTTCCTATGAATTCCTGCCATTCTCTTTGGGGGTCAGACTCAAGAGGACCTTTTTGTAAGGACATGGGCTTGGTGTCTCCATGTTAACAGTTGCTGTGGGAGTGTACCATGACAACCTATCATGCAATTGCCTGTCACTCCCAAAGCAAGCTTCAACAGAACTGCCAGTCCTTTGTCCTTCATCTGACAGCTATTCAAGAAGTCTACTCATACTTCTTTAAGAAAAAGAAACCCTCTGCCATTTTTATTGAAGAAACCCTCTTATGATGAAAAGTAAAGTATCCCAGATGCTGCATATTTACAGTAACATTTGAAGAACACTCATTTAGCTTGTTTTTAGAGACTGATCAGAAGCGTTAAAAGATGAAAAACAGACTCACTGGAGAGTTCTCCAGAAATTTGAGATATTTGTAAAAAATGTACTCACAAACTCTATTGATGCACTTCTCCTTTCAGAGAGCTGGATGATGCAACCCAGCAATATAAATAAAATTGTATCTGCCCTTCTTCAGAAAAAAGAAATACATTAGATCAAACAATGGTGTAAATTCCTTTTGTGGAAGTCTGTACAATAGGGAATTTGGAGGATCTCTGAAATCCTCCAAATTTTAAGAGGCATGTGAAAAAATGTTGCATAAAAGTGAATTTACTCTAAGCTATTTAATTGACCTGTTAATTCAGTTTTCTAGTGCATGGATGGACTCCATTGTCTGGTTTGGAATATGCATCCTGCTAGTGCCGTCTGGGATCAGAAGCCCCACACAGTGAACACAGCTGTCTCTAGCATTGTCCAGAGATGGGAGGATTTCAGTCTGCTGGGAATGATTGCATCTCACCCTACTACATTGACTCCTGATAACCAATAACTATAATAAGAAGTGGTAACTAACATCATCGACTGCATTCAAAAGAACTGATGTTGAAAATTTTGGCAATAAGTGCTGATATAATCAATGGGCCATTCTAAATTTGGCAGCACAAGAGGAGAAAAGCATCTAAAACAAATTTTAACAGGAATTTGCTTTATTCATGTTTAGCTACCTTCTGTTATATTTCTTCTTTTCCCTTTCCCTTCTATATTCATCCCTCTTTTCCATCCTCTATTTATTTACTTTTATTATTCCCTCTACTTTTCCTTCAGTTTTGTACTAGTATCCTCTCATCTCCTCTCCTCCCCCCCATCCCCATACATCGGATCTGATATTTTCTCTTCTCCTCTCTTTTACCACTTCTTTCTTCAGCACTATTTTGCACAAAATACTGTTCATGCTTGTAGGGAGAACAGCCTGACTTAACTTAAGCTGACCGCATGTAAAACCCTTGTACAGTTAAACCCATATTTATCCAATTGTGGGGATAGTTTTGTTGAGTCACTAGCAGGGATCTCCAGAGTGGATCAGTGGAGCCTGCATAGTCCACTGCCCCTCCCCTGACCATAACCCTTCCAATCCATTAAATCCAGTACACTGGACCACAAGGGCTATAACTCATTACATCCTCAACCAGTCCTTGGGATGTCTCTCTGTCCCTCTCTCTCAGTTGAAGCATGAAATGTGACAGATGACCAGAGTATAGAGAGGGGGTTCATTAAAAACCCTATGTGTGGTAGCCTGGCATGCTGAGAAGTTCTATAAATTTGGCTACATCTCTGTACAGGGCATCCACAAAACTGTGGTCTTTAATCAGAAGCTCTTTGCATCCTTTGACGTTTAACCGTAACAGGTACACCAGGCAGACTAATTACAGCCCTGCTGTGTATTTGAGGTCACAGCGTTTCATCATCGGGGTGTTCTTCCCTAAAGATTCATTTAAAAAGCCGTGTTGTCCCTTTTCGCTCTGCTTCGGCGGAATGAACCCATCTGTCTCCTGTCCCATTCACGCTGAGAGCTGCGCAGCTTTAGGTGACAAGGTGACTTTTAGCACGGCCCCACTTCCCAGAGACCTATGGCGAAACTTAACTGTCCACCTGCCCTGTCTCCATGGTTTCCATGCATGGAGTAGCGGGGATTGGGCGTGGCAGTTTCCTGACCATTTGAGATCCACTGCGGCACCTGCAGAGAGGGGACTGAAAGAATGCGCTCGTAGCCAAACTGCTGCATCTGGGGTCCATATGTCTATGTGCTTGGGGTGTGGGGTTTTGGGAGAGTCAAGCTGTCACAGTGATGCATTCTTCACCATGCAAATGCTGCATGGAACAGACCCAACACACACACGCAGGCACACACCCACACACACCCACACAGCCCTATGTGGTCATAGTTGTGGTTGGCTGTTGATAGGTGGTCACAGATGTAACATATGGATACTGTATAAGTTTTAATGAAAGGGAGTGTTCAGAGATTTGTTCCCATGATAACCTAGAAAAGAGAGTCTGCCTTCTGTGCTTGCCATAAAGGCAAGCACACAGGTAATTGTTTTTGGGTAGGGCTGTCAAATATATCCCATCAAAATAATCTTAAAATGAGAGACCCCTTCAGGTTTTTTAATTTTTATTTTTTTCAAAAAGAGGGAAAGAGATAATGGTTACTGTATCACCTCCTGGAGTGGAATTGTCAGATGTCCTAAACTAGAAAATAATAAGAAAAAAGACATCTGCATTCACAAAAATGTGTGAAATGATACAAAAATTATTGTTCAGACACTCAGATGGGCAGACAAATGCAGGGTGTCACTGGTTTTGACTCACTTATTTAACACTTGTACCATAGCCTTACTATAATCTGATTCATGGTGGCCGGCAGCTAGGCGGATTATCCTTTCAAGCACTTCATGTCCATGCCTCCCCCTGACTTGTACTGTACTTCCTCTTCTAAATCTGTATTGATCGTCCCCAATTTCCTCCTGGAAGAAAAAATGAAATGTGAATCTGAAGCAATTGTGGTCTAAACTGAAGAGGAAAGCTCTATACAGTAAGATGATGCCATTAAGACCTGTTATTGAACAACAACAGCAAGTGCTGGAGTGAAAATACAGACAATAATAACTTAGCAAGATAATAAACTCTCAAAACACCTGGGAAAATCTGCTGTCCACTGCCATCACGGAGTAGCAGTTTTTGTCAGTAAATTATGTCTGTTTCTATTTCAAGGCAGCTGACAGCCTGTTTGTTACAATGGTGTCCACGTGCGTTATATCAGAATCAAATTCAATTGACTGTTATTTTCCCCTTGGTTTGACTGCATCAATGCTGACATATTTATAGTCCTATTGAAATGGAACAGTCGTTGATATGCTCCAGGGCCTGTTTCCACTGAAATAGTGGAACCCTTCTGTAATACATTGCCATATGTGGTGAGAGTGCTCTAACCACTGCCAGCCAAAAAAAGGCTCAATTTTGGTAGCGCCACAGGTCTGTGAAAGTTCTAAATATGCTCAGGTGATATAGCATGGATGTTACACAGCATGCAGTTTGACACTAAAACAATGCATGAGAGATATCAGTATAACATCTGATACCTACAGTATGAGAGTTACCAACATGTTGTCTGATACAAAAAAAAGCCAGTTGTGACTTATCTACTAGATACACTGCCGTGTCCATGGTGTACTCAAATTGAATATATCCAGTGAACACAACATCCTCATATTGTATGCCCTGAACCATGGGAAACTACCACACATATTGTCGACAAGTAACTCTAATGCTCCCAATTGCGTATGGCAAATTAAATGTTTTATTTCCAAGGGAACCCTGAGTTTCAATGAAGATCCCAAGGTACTGACATTCTTGTCCATTCTTGCACCTGCTACAACCCTGTAATTACCAAGGGGGCGTAGGATTTCAGAGACATGAGAATATTTTGTATTGGATTTATATTCTTTTTTCTCAAAAAAAAAAAAAAAACAAGTTCACACACACACACACACGCACACGCACACATGCACACACACACAAAACATTATGTCATATTGACTTTAATCTAAAAGACTGAAATATTAACAGTGTATTATTTATTAATATGATTTATCTGGAAATATCATCAGTAGATAATTAATCTGTAATTAATTTTCACCGGGGGTCTTGAACTGTGTGCCAATGAGACTATGGCCATCACACCTGAAATTAACAGGCCTTTAAATCCAGAAAATGATTCATGCTGGACATCGGAACCACTCCCACAGTCCCCTCAGAAGACTGCCAGTCTGTCTGCAGGTCCAAATTACTTTCCAGTACAGGGCAGAATGTTGATCTTGCTTTTGAAATTGTGCCCCTGTCTGCCATACAGAGATTGACCTGGTGCTCTGGGGAAATTTTTACAGTGTGCACACAATTAGGAAGCTGCAACAGAAGAGCCTTACTGAGGGCCCCGCAGATGAAAAAGAAAGCACACACAGCGTGTTCCTGGACTTTCTTAGCCCATCCATAACCTGCTATATGAAAAAAGCCAGACAGATCAAAAGGCGGCCAGGCATTAGAACTCTTCTTCCAGGGATTGAGCCTTAGCTTTGTACAGGTTCATTATTCCACCTTCAATCACTCCAAACACCGTGTATCAGTTTATGCTGACTATTGTCTGGCAAATTACCATCCAGCCGCACTGTATCTTATTGTTAAAACAGCATCTCTCAGATGTGCTGCCAGTTAAGACAAGCATCAGTCACGCAGATGACTATTTAACCTCAGTGGTCAAAATTCAAAGGGAGGGAGAGAGAAAGGGAGAGAAAAAGAGGGTGTGATATTTTTCTCTTTGGAGAGCTTTGTGGATAATGTATTCTTCAATGAGGTGTTGACTCAACTAAGGGGTGGGGTGGCTGGCACAAAGAATGGCATTCATTGTCAATTCATATCAGGGCACCATCTCTGTGTTCACAGGAAAGAGAGGACCCAATCCTAGAATCCTCAACACTCTTTCCCCTATTTTTTCTCACAAATTTGAGATTGATAATTGTGCCTCTTGAGTTACGGCTGTGAAACCCTCACTTATCCAGACCTGCGCTTATGTGCATTTTCCGTGAAAGTGTCTCACTCTTTCAATGTTATGTAGAAAATGCACTTAAGCTCAGGTCTGGAAAATAAAAATAGAATAACAATAATTAAATAAATGAAGGACGGTGTCTATTTCAATGAAACTTTGTTTCTTGCCCGGGATAATAAGGTCGAAATTGTTTTATTGCTGTAACTGTAATAGAAATAAGCTCCAATGAATGCTTCTGATTCCATCAAACTCCAACTCCAAGATGTTTTTGACATCATACCGGAAATAGAGTGTATGTGTGTGCATGCCTGCATGCGTGTGTGTGTTTGTGCATGTGTGTGCACTGCACACACACATGCACAGCCATTGGAGAGAGCAAGTGAAGTCTGAGACTGAATCAGTGGGGTCTCTTTTACTGTTGTACCTCAGTCATGTTTGGCACCAGTTCCCGAGTGAAATAGAAACTTAATACTTTACACTAATAAAGGAAAATTGCAGTTTTCCTTAAGGAAAAGACTTGGAAACAGGTCCTGTTCTTTGCACGACTGTGCACTGTAATTACAGGTTACAGGAGATGAATGAAGCAATATTTCATACAAAGATGGAAACTACATCCATATGTGTGGTAAACCATATTCAAACAGGATGGTAAACCATACACAAATACCCACGCAGCATTTTCATTACTTTATTGCTTCTGTCCAATTAAATATGAATCACTCCTCGCTCAATGATAAATACTTCTTACACTTTATCAATGATTTATTCAAAAACACATCGGCGAGAATTAGGATACAATAACAGCCTATGACAATGCATGGTGCTAGCATACAGCTAACACCGAATACACATTAGACAATTCAACTTTGCAGATAAATAACCACAATAACAAAAGCAGCTGAAGCTCTGATTGGCTGAATAATTACAGCTGCTGATCTGTGACCTCTGGCTTTGATGTAATACAAGCAGTGATCACTGAGGTGAGAGACAGGCTGTGTATTATTCAAGCAGTGACACTGGAAAATGTCAGTGAAATATGTCAAATGGAATCACTTTGTTCCACCCAAACATGTACAGAGTAACACAAGCCACTTCTGAAAACCCAAGGTATAATATGAAAGGCAATATAAATAGGAATAGTCTGAATAAGCAAGAGCTCATATAGCAGTATAATATAACATTTCATATATGAATTTCAATTCATTTTTTGGAGGACATTTAAGTAATAAATCGTACACCACAGTGATATTCAATCTGTAACAAATTCTCTCTCTCTCTATTTCTATATATATATATATATATATATATATATATATATATATATACAGACGGGTGACAAATTAAAGAAAGAAACTTGAATAAATGAGTGGAGAAACACCTTACTTAGAAACTTTATCACTTTATGTTGATTTTTCATTAATTTGTCTCCTGTCTATATATATATATATATATAGTCTCCTAATCATGAATTGAGCTCAGGTCCCGGTGCACTGTTTAAGACTGGGACAGGGGACAGCCATCAGGAGCAGCAGGGTATAAACACAGCTGACAGATGTCAGATTAAGTTTCTCACTGCGATTCATAACACAACTGTTACTCTCTTGGCACATAGGCCCCACGTGAGATCAGGATAGGCTCCATAATATGATTCCCACACTCGCAAATGAACCTGTGCATTGTGAAAGAGGCATTGTCAGTCAGCGAGCATCAGTGCTGATACCAGATCTGCATCGCCATCAGATCTCCAAGTGAAGATGAACTCAGCTGGGGGCTGCTGGAAGCCTTCCAATCCGCAAAACGTACAGAGTGAAGGACAGCATGGACCCAAGTATTACCTCACATGAATATCCTTTTGTCCAATCTGATGACTTTTCATGCCATACAATGTGTTTTTTGTGTCTTGGAATACCTGATACCTCCCTCACAGTCAATAGCAGCAGTGCACTGGTGCACTAATGACCTATTCACTGTGCTACTGAGAGACATGTGAAGGCTTGACACCAGTGTGAAGTGTGCTTACATCTGTACGAGATGCAGGCTAATGAGGGTCAGAGTCTTACACACTGGCCCTCTGGACCGCCTCTTCTCTTGGTCACATTGGTCAACTGAGTGGCAATGCGCCATGGTGGCTTGAGAAGTACTCTTACAAAAAAGCGTGCGTAAATTCAATTCCCCAGTGGAGCATTGACTTTGAACACTTTAGCAGGTAGTCTGCTTCTGAGGTTCACCCAAATAAAAATGTGTGCTTTTCATTTGAACATCTGCACGCTAAAGAAAGTATACCTCTTGTTCTTCTCCTCTCGTCTCACTGCTGAGGACCTAATGTAGAATCAGTCCGACTCCTATTGGCTCAACTGAGACTGCAGCCCTCTGCCCCACTCTCAGTTAATGCCCCGTTAAAAAGGAAAAAAAAGAAACAGTTTCCCACATCATTAAGAGGAGAAAAGAATGGAAGGGCAGATCACTGCAGCGCTCATTGTTAATAATACCCCAGCACCCTCCCAGGGGCCCACTTACCCTTGCTGTTATTCCACAAAGCCCAGGTCTGGTTACACCTCTGCTGAAATATGAGGCCGTGGCTGTTCCCCTTACTCCCTCAGGAGCCGGAGGGGCCTCGCAAACCCCCCCCCCCCCCCCATTACTCAGCGCACTGACAGCTCTTCTTCACTCCTGGGGTGCACAGCGACGGGACGGCACAGGGCTCAGGCAGCACCCCAAATCCGACCCCCATGTAATTTACTGTGGCTGCGCTGTGAGGGCACGTGCCTATCGGTGTTGTTTAGGTGGGCTGTTGTCGTCAAGGCCTGAGGGATCAACCTGCAATGTGCAGCTACAAGATCCTCCCTATCAAAGCACACTTACAGCAGAATAGACCTGTCCAACTATCAGACAGCAGGTCAAAGGAATTTCACCTACAATAGATATTTATCTCTTCTGTGGCAGGGCAGAGGAATTAAAAGAGATCGATCAGGGTAGAGTCAATGTTATTGACACTAACTGACTCAGGAAAGTGGGAGTGGGAGGAAAGAAACAGCTTTTGGAATTTTAAAGGCATACCTTACATGACAGAGGAAAAGGCATAAGGTAAAAATTACAGACAGAAAGAAACACTAAAACTTTGTGGGTTTTACTGTTCTGTAAATGTATTCACTGGTAAACACACACACGCGCACGCACACAAATACACACAATAATCATCGAGCCCTGAACGAGGTACTGATGCTGTGCGGTAATGGTTGAAGGGATTCGGCATTGGTGGAATTACTCCACGGTTTCCATTTCTTTGTCTCTCAGATTACTCTTGGGCCTGTCACATTTTACTGCCTGGAAACGCTCTGCCTTGCCCACAGAGTCAGATAATTGAGAATAATGCTTCTGTACTGTCACAATTATCTTGGCATGGAAAGTAACTGCACACACACACACTCTGGGTCAACTCACAACAATCACAAAAAACTATATCACTGACTGACTGACCGATTCTTCACAATAATGTACAAATGCAGTAGCTTCTATGTGATACTATGCACTATATCTCATTCATGCTCTTTATATAGCTTCCAGCAGGCTCTCTCCCTCAGGCAGTGCCTGCATGCGCAAACAGCGATGATATTTTCATAACCCAGCTCCTCTGAGGTAAGGAGCTATAATGGACAGCCCGGTCGGCTCAGAGATCACATAGATAGCGCTCTCAACAGCTGCTTCCTGCATGACATCGCACCGTGGCCTCAGAATCACAGCAGCAGGACGGCACCAAAAATGGGCCGGGACACCCTTGCCAAAAACCCAACACGCTTGCACTGTGCATCAGGTGTCCACAAGAGGGGACCACAGACCCGCTACTCATCCAGGGACTTATCAGCGTTCCAGAGAAACTGTGCAGCATCAATCAACATGAGAGTCAACTGCAGCACAACAGGACAACTGGTGTGTTCATGGGAACTCATTTAGAGTGGGACTCTGGACCTGGACCCTGGAACTGGACACAGTCCAGGACCTGATATTTTATGAGCCCTTTAATAACCATGTCCCTCTGATCCAGTAGACTCAAACGGATTTGTTCTTGTGACAGGTGTCTCTTCTTTCCTACAGTTTTTTTTTTTTTTTTGTGGCAGGTGTTTGAACATCTGTGGTAAACTAAAAGGCTCTCTTGGATTTCCGTGACCAGGGACCTGACAAAGATGGGAGAGGGCTTCCCTCCAAAGATGGGGCTTCTTAGAGCATCCTGTGTGTGTCTGTGTGTGTGTGTGTGAATACAGCCATTATACTGATGAGAATAAATAACCTGTTGGTAGAATGACTAACTGACTTCGTGCATACAAAATGTGTATCAGTTGCTCATTAAAGCAGAAAATTTCTTTGAACTGTGGATGCAAACATCAATTACGCCATTTTCCATAATTACAAGTAATTATCTTTGACCTACAATGCCATTATTTGACTTTTACACAAAAATATAAATATATAGTGACATTTAATCGGTGCTTCCTGTCTCACATGCAGGCTGTAAATATCCACCCTTAAAATGTTATAAATAAACTGTCATGCATAAATAGAAAAGAGATGTCCTGACCTTTTTAAATGAAAAAGTTTAGTACTTTTTCTTCTTTGTTTAAGTTTGATGTATATGGGCTATATTCTAATATTACAGATGAATTTGGACATGAGGCTGGAGTGATACATTTATGTGTTTGTTCTATACAGGTAAGAAGAAGTGAATTGTTTGTCCATGGGCTTCTGCAGAACCTTGCATGTACATCTTAGGGTGGGTCTTAATGTGTGTGTGTGTGTGTGTGTGTGTGGGTGCAGTTCGCAGATTGTTCACATTCCTACAGCTCTGCGGTGCCTCAAATATCCGCTCCCGGGAAATGAAGACCGATGGTGACCTGGTGACCGACCGTTCAGTCGCAGCAAAGAGGCCGAGCGAGGCCGTGGCTGTCGCAAGCAGGACCCCAGTGCCCCGTCCTGCCTGCCACTATGGTCACACATATCCAGGGACCTGCTGGACCGGTGGAATCGTTGGCAGAGGGGTATTTGGTGATTGCAGATAAGAGCAACAGCTGTTTGTGTCTGTCGTTGGGAGCTTGCACACTGTTAGCTCGTCCTGTGGGCATGGTGTTAACACATTTACAGCTCCCCTGAGCAAAATTAACTCCTGGTTGGCTGGTGAAGGAGTTGGTGGTGACAGGCTGAGTTGGCGGTGAAGGGCAGAGAGGGGCATGGTGGTGCTGGCTCAGGGGTTTGGGGCTGGCGGCTGAGTTCTCTAGCAGGTCGGACATGCCAAACCAAATGCCATTTTGGGTGAGGAGAGACAAGCGCTCCCAATGGCCATCCTCCGCTAACGGGCACCGTATCACTTCCCATGTCAGCCACACTGCATTTTGCTCCCGAATTCCACATGATCTTTCATCTACTTTTTAAAACCAATTTTTCACAGACAGTTTGGATGACTGGTTTTCCCTGCGTCCTGCAGCTGTCCTGCATCTGTATCTGCCTTCACAGGGACCCATGGCTCTTTTTAAAAACTCTTGGAAACTCTGAAATACTGCGGTATGTAGGTATGCGGATGCAATTAACACCTTATTGATGATGTGTTAATCAAATACAAATGTGGGATAACAGCCTATGTAAATGTTTAGGGAACCGTTTTTTTTTTTTTTTTTTTTTAAAGTGATTTTAGAAGTGAAAGAAATGTTCCAGCCAACTGGTGATTAATGCAGTCTATTTACTGCGGCTCGCAGGTCAATAGGTCATACAGAAAAAAAGAGAGGACGTTTTATATTCATTGTACATTACATTTACAGCCATATATTCAACATTTGTATTTACTTAGACCAATACTATGTATACAAAGTACTGCTATTTCTACATGGTGAAACCAAAATGTATTAAAATATGCTTTAATAAAAGCTGTTACTCTCTTTCTCTGACTGCCCATGTCAGGTTTTTTGATGTTCCTCTTTGCTCATTCCCCTGTCAGCGCTGAAACAGTGACAAACTCGAGATTAAGGGCTGATGTGGTGCTTTAGAATAGTTTCTTAAATCACATTTGTCATTGCATTACATCTCATGTATTGTTTGTTGGAATACATGCAAAAGGCTGTGCAGAAAGAGTCCATTTTGTAATTATATCAGTTTTAATTGCATGTGCATTCTTTGATTGTAAATCAAACTTGTAGAGTACAGAGCCAAATCAAGATAGAATATGTCTATATATAGACAGAGCGAGAGAGAGAGAGAGAGAGAGAGAGAGAGAGAGAGAGAGAGAGAGAGAGAGAATGCGTGCATTATAGAACTGTTATAATCATTTCCTGGTCAGTTGCTATAGAAACTTCCCTCCAGT
This sequence comes from Anguilla rostrata, assembly GCF_018555375.3. NCBI lineage: Eukaryota > Metazoa > Chordata > Actinopteri > Anguilliformes > Anguillidae > Anguilla > Anguilla rostrata. The sequence goes on from NC_057945.1 coordinate 24,925,123, forward strand.
AAAAAACATCCAAGATATTGAAGATGGCTCTCGGGATTCTAGGTGAGCTGACACTTAATGATGTTATTAGCCTATAGGTCACATGATTACCTCTATTCCAACCCATTTATTCCATGCTTACATACTGTACATTTTATACAGTGCCATAAAAAGGTATTTGCCCCCTTTCTGAATTCCTCTATTATTGCATATTGCACTGAATGGTTTCAGGTATTTAAACAAAATATTAGTATAAGACAAAGGGAAACAATAAGTACATATAAAACACATTTTTTGTTATTATTATTTCATTTATGAAAAAAGTTATCAAACACCCATGGTAAAAGGTCATTGCTCCCTTAGTTGCTCAATCAAATAATTATAACCAAATACAATTGCTAATCAGATTCAGTTGACCGAACACAGCCAGGCTTGATTGCAACCAGCCCTGTTGAATCTACACTTCACTCAAATTGAACCTTACCATCAGAAGCCGCGTTTCCACCAAAAGTACCCGGAACTTTTAGTCCTAGTTTCCTAGTTCCGGGGCAAAGTTCCTGCGGTGGAAACGCGGCTAGAGTGAAGTTGTCACCACAAAGTTTCTACATGCACACTATGCTTGGATCAAGGGAAATTCCAGAAGCAATGAAGAAAAAAGTTGTTGAAATATATAATTCTGGAAAGGATTACAAGGCCATTTCTAAGGCTCTGGGACTCCACAGTGAGAAATATTATCTCCAAGTGGAGAAAATTTGAAACAGTGGTAAATCTTCTCAGGAGTGGCCATCCTGCCAAAATTTCTCCAAAGTACATCTCATCCAGGAAGTCACAAAAGATCCCAGAAGGACATCTAAAGAACTGTAAACCTCTCTAGCCTCAGTTATGATCAGTGTTCATGAGTCCACAATAAGAAAGATACTGGGCAAAAATGGGATTCACGGGAGTAGCAAATCGGAAACCACAGCGTACCAGGATTGGTTTGGTTGCAGTTGATGCTGCAAAAGGTTGCGCAACCAATTATTACGTTTAAGGGGGCCATTACCTTTGCTCATGCGTGATATGAGTGTTTAAAGGAATGAAGGAAATCTAAGCAAATGTCTTTGAAAGACAAATGAAGAATAACATTTTTTTCCATGCTTATTCTCATAAAAATGGCCATCACATCTATTGAAAGTGATGTTTACAAATGTTGAGTTAAAATTTGTGTGAATTTTAGCATTTAAATCTGAACTCCACTGGAGCTCAAACAGGGAGAATCTCTAACATTTAATAGTACTTCCCTTCCCTGGGTCTGTCTTGGCATACCTGTTCAGCTGTATTGTGATTACACCAAAAGAATGACAATAGCAAAACATAAGCTAGCTAAGCTAAACTACCAAGTGGACAAATATTTGCATCACGTGTAAATGCATACATATGTACATATCAGAAATGACTTCCTTTGTAATTGATATTACATTGCCCCTTGTTATGAGATTAAAATAAAAATCCATACCAATAGTGATTCCAGAATCAAGTTTTTATAACTTTAAGCTTTGCTCTATTGAGCCATCTGGTAGCTCACTTTATAGTTTATAACTAACCACAATCGCCAAAACATATGGACCATTCTCTGAGATATCTGTTTTTGACCGAAACTAATGTGGTGTCAGATATTTCACATTTGGGATAAAGAATGAGCACGTATAGATGTGCTCTTGAACACTTTCACATCCTAAAATCTTTCCTGAGAAACTGATTACCGGGCTGTGGATCAGGGGTGTCATCCTCAAATACTGTTCCCATGACCTCCCTCCCCCCAACCCATGACATGTGGGGATATCTCCTCAGACACATTATTTCCACTGGATGTACGCCTGGGTGCAAATCAGGCCTCATTGCCTGTTCAAATACCTCTGTTTCATCCATAATACTGAGAAATGGCTATTATTGCATCACCCCAGGCACCTTGAAGTTGGAGAGTGAATACTAACACTAACACTTTTGGGTGTAAAAGTTATGCAAGCACTAAAGAATGCCTTCATCACCAGATGATTGACAGTGTCCTTGATACATAAACCTGACAGGACAACTCCATCTGTTCTGCAGTTACACAATGGCTCAAGTCAAGAATCAAAGTCAGCGCATTTTTTAATGTTTTTTCATCTGTCCACACATGCTTCAGCATTTGCATGTCGTACACGCTTCCCATTCTGTTGGTATCTATCAGTATCCATATTGTCTTATATGAACCATCTGCAGCTGCTAATGTTTGGAGTCCTTCCCTGAGTCCTCACCTTTAAACACCATTAGCCTGTTGTTACTCTTTGGAAAACAAAATCATTAAAACACAAAAAATAATAATAATCTGCCTCAAAGACATTAAAGATAAAAATCATCTATCAAGCAGCCATAGCCAGGCGTCTGGAAGACGTCTTCTTCCGTGCTGTATGCTGATGGACACCCTGAGGGATAATTGCAATGGGATTCCTTTGTTTCCCAGAAAAATAGAATATTTTAGGAAGTTAATCTGTTTCCTAGGGTGAAGGTGAATGCTGGATAACATGCAGGAGAAAAACAAAGATAGGCAGACATTTGAAACAATGGCGGTATTGTGTATGATGTGATAGGGAGTATGGCGAATCAATATTGCGCTGTCTTTGTGGGCAGCAGTATGATTGCTAAGAAATTGGGTTTGTAAACTCAATTTAGGTTTTATTTTCACACTGGGGCAGTGAGTCATGATTTGGCACTTCTGTAAAATTCTTAGCCTTCAGTAAATATCAAGAATTATAAATGACAAAATGTGCTAGCCTTACAACCTTGTGTTTCACCAAGAACAGTAAGTCTAAAAATACAAAAACAAGTGAACACATAGCAAATGATACCAGATTAATACTATGAAAAATGTTATTTATGACATGTAATAAATTATGTAATAAATGTTTATTACGGTTCAGATGCAACTTTAGAGACTCCTGTAACAGATTATGTTTGTGTAGTAACCACTATGCAATAACCATACTGTATACAGTATGTTACTCCCAACCTTGTTAAATTCAGTGAAATTATATTTGTAGAAAAAGGAATTTTTAAAAATATAAATGTTGATTACACCTCTGAACCATTGTAATACATGGCATCCAATACTATACAAACTGTTCTCTGCAATGTTCTGTTTCTAATGTGTTTCCTCCTCATGACTGTGCAGTTGCTTTCAGTAGACGAATCCATGAAGGTGATTTATGACATTGTCCTGCAAACACAGGGGCCTCAGGCATTTAAACAAAAGAAAAAAAATACAATTGGGAGATATAAAGAACTAGTATGTCAGACAAATATCACATTTATGTTGTAAAAAGGTATTTTTATTGTAACACTCCTTTGTGGGAAAGAGCTATTAGCTTTTCTGCGATCAATTCAAACTGCAGGTATGATATTACCAGTATCCTGCTACAATAGAGATTTAGATCTTTCTGTTTTTCTGTTCAAGGCTCTTATTCCACCTGGCCAAGGTAGCAGTGATAAAATACAATACACAAACATTCCATGTTAAAACAGAATTCCCTTCCTTTGATTTAAAAAAATATTATTTCAGTTTTAGTGAATGTGTTTTAGTTGCCCCATACAGATTTTTTCACTGAATTTACAGTTATTTTTGATATTTATGAATCTCTGATGATATATGCTGCTTTAACATGGCTGGTATTAGGGGATTTTTGCAATTCCAAAGCACCTTGAACAACAATACTGTGTTTGCAGAGCTTGTAAATACAGATTAACTTGTGTTTAGCCACAACTATAAACACATATACCAGATTTGTATCTTGCCGACGTTGCTTTCCTTAATGATCAATCCACAGACCATATATATAATCCTTTAATTAACTTTTTTTAAACCTTGATGAACAGTGTGCTTATAATGGATGTCACATAGAGGGATAACATACTAAGCGAGTACTTCCAAAAAAACAGGGGTGCGTTCTGATCTAATTAAAAGGAATGTTGTGAAGCACAAGACGGTTATGCTCATGCAGAGAGGGAGTACATAATTTCAGTTTTAGTTGAAGTGTGTTAGGGAGCAGCGGGACAGGAGAATGCTATTGCCATTTTCCACTGGGGACTTCAGCGGGACTAAAAGCTGAACACCGTGTCCATATCTTACAGTCTCTCTACTGCCAGCTGTTTACAGTATAATGCACAAACACACTGCCTACAAGCACACATTGCACAGACCTACACGCAGTACTAATGTACACACTGCACAAATGCACATTGTTCACAGGCATTCATTTGCTTGCACACACACACACACACACACATATATATACTGTATATGCGCACATGCAGCGATCCACAGATTCATATTTATGCACCTTTGACAAAAAGCTTAACATGCACTTAAAAACAGATGAACTCTGTCATTGAGTGATGTCTTTCCCATGTGTGACCTTTGTCCTCTGAGGCAGCAAACATCATAAATTTAAGAATCTGGCCTATCTGCTTAACGTTTCTCTGTTCTGTACGTGCCCCCAGCACCTGAGACACATTTTTAAGGAAGTGGAACCTCTTTATTTGTTCACATGCCAATCTAGCCTTTAAGACACATTGATTTAATTTAGTTTTTTTCTCCCCAATTTGGAAATGTCCACAGTGCTAAGTTAACCTCACACAATGAGCACTGCAGCTGATGTGTTTGCATGTACGTATCTGGAAACCAGTCACTATTTCACATGCACATTGTACTTCATCAGAGCTAGAATCTGTTGGAAGAATGGTGTGTGATGTGAATAAACACTTCCTGCTGTATGTGGAACAGTAGAGGTCCTGCACTGATCCTGTCAATTTCCTCAAATAGAATCCATTATGTCTTTGGCTATCTGCAGCTATTACAGCTTCATTGTTATTAATAAGCAATCAGATTTAAGATTTTCCATTCTGGAGTAGACATGCTCTACTCTCCAATCAAATCAGATTAAGCTCCTCAGGACAAATTTTATACGTCAGTAAGAGTAATTGGTCTTTCATAACAACACAGGCCTCGGTTGTAAATGAGGACCAAGTGAAATAATTTCTCACTGACAATTTTGCATAACTGTTATAACAATTACAATTACAATAATTGCATAGCTGATTATACCAAATTGTTGCCATTGGAATGTTGGTCCATGCTTTGCAATATTCTTCTGTATTTTCTGTTGTTTACTTATTGAAAAAAACATTCAAGTATGCAAGTAAAAGAATAGGACAAAGCTACTTGTCGTCATCTGTCTTTGCACATCACAAATACCTTTTAATACATGCCAGTTTGGACATGGAATAGCATAATACCCCTATTACAAGCTCATTTTGGCCACTATATCAGTACCTCAACCTGGAATCCCATCTCAGCATACACAATCTTTCAGCAGCACCTAAATGAGGCATCTCTCAGCATTCCCTCACTAAAGCCACACACACCGGATTCCAGAGGGCTGTAGCACAAGGGGAAATGTGTGGAAGTGGCCAGTCAAATACTCAGCATCATCCGATCTGCAGCCACATTATTCCCTCTTAGTGTCTGGCAGTGGGGTAAGGAAGTAGGGGTTTAATGAGCTACAGAACACAATCCTTCATTCTTCATTACTTGCAGCCTTCTTATTGTCCCGGAAACAATCCTGTGTTCGTGAATTACAATATGAAATAAGCTGAAATTATTATTATAGCATAACACTATAATATTCTATGATATAATATAACATGCTGGTCGTGCTGGTCAGGCAAGACTGAGGATGGACCTGTAATGCAGATTCAGAACCACTTGTGACACTTCTGCACCTTAGGGAGCTTTAATGAATCTGTACGCATGACATGTAGACTTAACATAACAAAAGAATATTATTTGCCTGTTGAGCCACTATCTGTGAAAGACAGGGAGTGAAGCTCACAATATGGCCAAATTCAAGGAAAACACATTGAAATGTCACATCCTGAAACTAACTGAATTTATGTATCTGTTGTCATACTGCAAAAATTTCTCGTTTTATATGTTGAAATGGGCGTCAAAGCCATCGTTCTACGGTGGTCCCGTCTGATGAAATTTTAAAGCAAGAGGAGCACGCAGGACTGGTATTATAAGGCTGGAAAACAACCACCAATAAATCAGCGCGTTAACTTTTCTGATTTTAAATCACCCTTAGAGAAGTATTGTTCATCTGAGGAAGAATAAAGATTCTGGAACCTAGTTAAAGCTTTTTTTCTTGGCAGCAGTCTGTCAATAAATAGTCTTGGATGAAAAACATACATTTGGTTCCATGCCTTTAAACTTCATTTGAATCCACCAGTCAGTCTGTAAACAGCATAATAAGAACAACATCAAAATGCAATAAATGTTGCAGCTGAAATCCTGAGCTCAGCATTATGACACTCTCACACAGCATTTCTGAGCAATGCACGGGACACACTGAACAGCATACAGTGTCTGCAAAAGTTTTTTTGTTTTCACTTTCCCTGGCTGATTGCAGGGAGTTTGCAACGGCCAGTGACTGGAATCATTTACCGGGCACTTTAGCATACACAACGCGCTGAAATGAATGCCACAAGCTGCACTCTAGTCCATCCACCACTCTGCCCGAGTGCTTTCAGGAAGGACTTTCCTGTTGTATGCGACACACAGAACACATTTCACAATGCAGAGTGAAGGCGGCGCTCACGTGGGGAATAACCTTTCCACCGCGCTAGTTACAGGACGCAAGCGGCTGATGCTGATTATGAGATTAATTGCAGATGTCTGGGCGGCTCAGCTGATTGGAATGGGGATGGGAGCGTCGGCTCCGAGCCTCTTAATTAAAATGAATTAATTAAGGTGAACACTGACACATTTGCTGATGAGAGACTAAATGAGGAAGTGAAAGTGGGGGAGAGAGAGACCCTTTCTTTGCCTGATGGTGACTTACTGTGAAACTACAGTATGTAACGATTGCATCTTTTTCTGCACAGTTGGCACCTTTGCTGTTTGAATCATACATCTCCACCCGCACCAACACCACCCTTGGCCAGGCTTCTGGGGCTGTACCGTAACCTCCAATCCGTTGCATGACATTGCAATGAATAGTCCACTCAGAAAATCTCTGAACCATTTGACTGCGAGTCATTCAGTAGATGCTAAATTGTAATATTACATTTGACAGATCATGATTATAATTCATTTAATGTTTACAGTGGCTTTAGGCCAAAGGAGGTGGAAACTGCTTTTGATGTAGTCTTTTTTTAAATCTGCAACATGATTTTTCAGTCACTTCTGTGCATCTTTTTGGGAAATAAATACATTATAAATGCACAAAGACTAAAAACGCTTCAGTCTGTGACCTGATTCCATACCAATGCACTAGAGTCATTTAAAAAAAATCAACAACAAAAGAGCCTGTATCTTATGGACATGTAAATGAACAAAAGAAATAGTATGTACTAAATACTGAACATCGTGATGTACTGTTCGTTAAGGCAGAGTGTGCTGGCTGCTCTCAAGGGGTTTTTGGCAAACTTTTGGTGATGCAGCTTGAAAAGCAATCAAATCGGTGTGGAGTGTTCAAGCTTTATGGAGGAGTGCTCTCAGTGTTTGACATTATTTTGCATTGTTCTATGTCTCCTCGTTATCTTGTGCTCATTACCATTTTACCCAGCGGTATATTTGAGTACATGAATATGAATGGACACTGATTAGCCTATTGTGTGTTTGGATCTGGAGTGGGTAAATGAGTCGCTCTTGTCCCTGTTTAGATGTGTTTCTCGTTCCTGAGCATCCTGAATATTGTCTCGGCAGATAAAGTAAAAAAAAATATATATATATATATATGGCAAAATGATGGTAATGTATTTAGTATTTCAATTATCACATGTCAATGAGTATACATACTGTTTTTCAGCAGCAAACACACACTGTGTTACACAAAAATAATTTGTTTTTACTTGTGGATTTCTGTTATTAATTTTTATTCATTTCATTCATTTTTGTTCTCTGGAGTATGAATAATGCTCAGGCTAACTCCGACAGAACATTCTCCAAATGGACCATGATAGAAGCCACGCCTGTCTGATCGAGCCCTGATCCCCACCCTGCTGGCGCTGTGGAGCCACACAGCTCAGCCCTGTCTTCATTATCATTCACAGGCAGGGTCTCTGGGTTCACCCCCAGCGGGGCGCCCGTCCAACATGGGCATCACCATGTGGTAAACGCCTACGTCGCCGGTGGCAACACCTGACAGTGAAATCCAGAGATGATTATCCTCACTTATCTGATCCTTCAGCACCTGACTCAGGGAAATCTACCCCAAAGTCAGGTCATCACTCATTTCAAATTAATCAGATTAGCCCAAAACACAGAGAGGGAAAATTCAACATTCAGTGTGCCTGTAACCCTGTTATAAACAAACACAAGTTTGCAAAACGCATATCTACACACAGACACATGTACGCCATCACATGCTCTCAGTCACACATGCACAAATCTGCATCCTGTTTCAATCCAAACCATAATTGCTCCTTTCTTACCACAGTTACCACAGAGCTCAGTCTTGGGTGTGGAGAAGTCAATGCAAAGGGAACAAAACACAAAGGGAAAAGTATACAATAACAAAAACACAGCAACGACAAAAACTTCATAGCCCACGTGCCTGCCAGTTAAAAGAAGGGAGTAGCTGCAGCACTGCTGTATAAACACAGAGGGCAGCAGAAAGCATGAGGAACTGTTCCCATCATGTCAGTAGGAGTGTTAGTACTGCACCAGGGCTGGATTTGGGGTTGGTCAACGGGATGAAGCGGATGGGCCATTCACTTTGAATAATCAATTATTTAGAGTCACGCCTAGAAAAAATACACTTTTTTCAAATTAGTATTTTCCACCGAGATGTCCTGTTTTTTTTTGTTGATGATTGTAGATTTTCCACTTGGTATTTTTATGGTTCATACAGCTTAAAAGCATCCAATTCTGGAATTTAACTGAATGACCTTTATAGATTGCAAATTTTTACAGAGAGCAGGCAGCCATTTAAAAGTCAGAACTGAAGTGAGATGTTCCTAAGCATTGCTGGCTTGACTTGAGTCATGTGACACATTTCAGAGTGAGGCAAACGGCAGTTCCAACAACTCAGTCACTTAAACCAGTGAGAACTGACAACCTGCAGGGTGCTGGCCAGAATAGAGGCTCTCACTGTGAGCTGGGACAGCCCATCAATCAGCCCAGAGAAAGGCTGGGCCATTGGACTGAATGGGAAACCCCCTCCTCTCCACCCCAGGAATGCAAGGAGGCTCTCAGACAGGAACAGCAATGACCCAGGAGCGCTCGTGAGGATTAAGGAGCAGAGCGACAGTCTTTTGTAAGTGGAAGACAAAGTTAAGACGTCCCATGTCTTGGGGTTGTGAGGGGTGAAGGCTACAGAGGGAGTGGACAATGGCAGTGACACGTCTGTCTCAGCTCAAAACCAAGAGATGGATGAGACCACCAGAGATGCTAACATTCTCATTGGACATCTACAGATGAATCTGTGATTTATGGCAGAGTGACACGCATCGTGTTGGAATGAACACAATATTTTGGCAACACTTTAAAATAATTGGCATAAACTACAGTTTCCAATAACCTCTAATAACAAACAAAACCAAAAAGTTAACAATTACCTTTGATGTTGAAAATGTTGATGTTGAAAACAACTGTAACCTGTAAAATGATTAATGATGGTTTTCCTGGTTATGCTTTTTATGAAACCATATGTCTGAAATGTGAAATCATATTCTTCTATGTTAATAAAAACACTATTTAACTGTTCATCTAGTTGACCTGTGTGGAAAGAACGGAATGAATGTCTGATATAACAAATGACCTAATGGACTGCACATCTCATAAAGTAACAGGAGACATTCAATGGAATATATATGCAAAAAGCTCAAATTGGGAGAATGGCAATGGGAAAAACAGTGAAGGAAAAGAAAACAGTTGTTTGTGTTTGAAGGCCAGGGAAATCACTATGTTGGCTAATTTAGTTCAGCTGTGGATGCTAAGTGGCTACATTCCCCTTTTTTCCCTTCAGTTCATGAAGCTGGGGCCAAACTCACCGTGAGCCAGGCCAAGGGAAAAATCACTTGAGGAGGAACTATCGACTCACTGTAATGCTTTCCAATGAAGAAATACCATTTCCCATGACCAGTGTGGAAATGACAATCATTCTGTTACCAACAGCCTACATGCATACATGGTTTTAACAGCTTAGATTTTGTTTTCAGCACATTGTGATGTCCTATTATAAATATGTATCAATGCCAAGCCTTTTGAAAATATTTTTTAAAACATTTCCAGATTTACTATGTGGAAAATATTGCAAGTTTTCCCTAATGGACACTTACCAATGCCATGCACATATACACGTGAGCGAAAGATCCGACAACTAGATAGTCCAAATGCAAGAGCCGTCCATTTTTGGGTGCATAGACTAGGACAGTGGGTGGGATAATTTGATTGACACTTGGTGAAACTGAAACTGCCCTTGAATTGATTAAAGTGGAATTGAAAGCTGAATCAAATTGATGAATGTGGTAGTAAACAACAGTGAACTGATAAAAGTGGTGGAGATTGAAATAGCAGTGCATCAAATTGATTAAACTGCTAGTGAATAAATAAATGTCAAAGCAATCAAGTACAACAATAAAATAATAATTCTATCATCGAGGGATTGTTTAATTTGATATCATTTTCACACTTCAATATTTAACTTAATTGCATGTATTTGATGTAATACAAACAAAACAAGACAATAAACAAATAACAGAAAATAAATCGGCATTACACTTCACCTACTATTTAAAACATTCGGATGCAAATCCCCCTATTGCCTTCTAAGTAGTGGTTACGCCTCCTGGCAACCCCTCCTCAAATCCCCTCTTGGTACTGGCCGCACACGTTTGCAATTTCCCAGTTGATCCAAGTATAAGCGTAAGTTCTGTATTTTTCCCTCATTCAAACAGAATAGTTAAACACGAATCCCGCAATCACTTTTAACCGAAGTAATTGTTTTGAAAACGTGTAGCTATTTGAAATACTTGTAGCTGTTGTCTTATGTTATACGTTTCAAACACCAGCAGGCTCTTTCCAGGTTTATATAAAACACAATTTAACGCACGGCTTAATATGGCATAATTACGTCATTTTAAAAAATGCCTGCATATATGCCGGTAGCGTATCCCACGCGCTCCTTCCCCAAACACACCGTTACACAAACAAATTTGTGCATAGAGGGTTTGCGTCCAGGCGTCTCTTCCGGCACGGTTTAGCCCGTGACCGGCACGGTTTAGCCCGTGACGCAGCCAATGATTATAAGGTGAAGTTCCTGCTACATGGTTTTCTGCCATACAAATCATGTACAGTGCCCTACCCTGACTGTGTGAACATCACACCTGCCTACAAGGCTTCACTTCACTTCAGTGACTGAAGGGCTCAGTTGTGATTTGTGCCAATACTGTGAGTAGATTTGTGCACCTCTTTATTTGGTTTTAAGACACCAAGACTCTGATTGGCTGCTTTCTTCTAGTGTTTAGTCAATCTGCTATCCTGGGATGAACTATTACTGAATGCACGTAACTAAGTCAGCTTGTGCCATCCAATGTCATGTTTACCCACCAAACACAAAGTGGAACCTGAGGTTCACTTTGAGGCCTGGCACTCTGCTACAGATAAATAGACAACTCACCCCTGGGCTGTTTAATTACTGCCCAACGAATGCATTCCATAAGCTCTCCATCACTGTTTTGCACACAACTTGGAGGCATACACATACATGCACGCACAAGCTGTGTCAGCCATCACCATGAGAATGCCTTGGGCAAGGATTCACAGGTTCTGTTGACTTTCACAGGCTGGGTTACCCACAATAGTGATTGTCATTCTGTAATACAGAATCTCTTTGATGTAAGAAACCAGAATGCATTTAATCTTTTCATCGCTAAATTTGAGTATCCAGAGACACTCTCAGCTTCAAATTTTCAAATTGCTTGTTAATTATATTTAAACTTATGTAGAGGCAGCTGGAGAGCAATTCCGTCATCCTGCACTACGTGACAGAATTAATGACCGTAATATGTACTTTGGAAATATTTCAATTTCAAAATATCACTTAGTAGGTGCTTGGAAAACCTTGGTATTCATTTTATGAAAGTAAAATAAATGGCCCATTTAGTTCTCAACAATTTAACCCTTAGTGTATTATGGAAAGACGTGTGTGGATATGAAATCGCCGCAGATGAAATCTCACCTCTCTGTGTTTCCTTTGAGTTGTCTGTCACAGCACGTACTCTCAGTCTAGTAGACAAAATGTCAGATGAAACAAATAACGTGCTTTTAGTATTAAAAGTCAGACAGTTGACTTTTGTTGATGATGGGAGTAAATATTTTCCTGTTACAGCATGGCTCAAGAACTCAAAGACAGTGCACTAAATAAACGGCTTTTCTCAATCTAAATAGCTGCCCATTACTTCAATTTGCAGTGAACTGTGGAATGCTTCAGGGACACAGAGGTCTTGAAATCTAATGTTAACCAACCAAATAATTCTGCTGATAAAGCTTTTTATAAAGACGTTCAATATTCAGTACAATAGTTGACTGGCTAGAGAGTAAAATTTCCTGCAGGAGAGTGTGTTTAAAAAAATTTTATCGTCAGTTTAAATTTGAATAAAATATTGAAATAAACTGTACTGGTATTTCTCATATGGGGTGCATATGGGGTCAGTAATCCCATCTATCACAATTCGGATACTGTATAATTCATTGTATCATGCACAGTTGTAGATTTACCATGAATTTGAGACCTTGCATTCAGAACCATTCATCATCTGTTGCATTGTTATGAAATTTCAGGAGCAATTTTTTCTTGTCGCCAATAAATCTAAAACCTTATATTTTCAAGTCAAATGTGTCTTAGCAATGCTGGCTGGTGAAGAGAGCACACGTAGCTGGGCAGCGTTAACTAATCAGTCCAGGTGCTTAAAGGTGTGTTTGGTTTTCTTTCTGTGCACGAAAAGACAAAGAAACTGGTCAACTGAGAAGTTAGCCAGCAGATCCCAGTGGCGAGCTGAGAAGCTGTCGCTGGGTTTTTACTTTCTTTTGTCTTTACTATTTTAGTTCATTGTTTTCACTCGGAACCCGTGAGGGGGGAGGGTGAAGATGTTTGTTTTGTTCGATTTTGTGTTGGCGTGTGTGCGCTCTCTCTTTCTCCATGTGGTAACTGACGGTCCACTCTCGAAACTGCCACATCTCCCTCCCAGGGGTGTCACACCGGCGAGTGACAGGAGGCATTGCCGTCTTTATGAACACATCTCAAAGGACTAATGCAACTAAATATCATGTGCTCTTGCCTTATTCAATTCTTGTAATTAAGAAATGAAGAAATGTCAAGAAAATAGCCAACAATATCACATTTGGTTACTGCAGTCACTAACAAAGTATCAGTTTCAGGGTGACATGCCATGAAACATGACCATACCCTGCACAGAAAGAACAGATTACAGGGCTTGGATTCAGGCCAGGGGCAGCGGACCAACTTTTGCAATGATGAAGTACTGCATCAAAAGACAATTCCCTCATCTCCCATACCGCATGCAGCTTTACACTGCTGAATATAAAGCCTCTTTAGCATTTCATGTTGTCATGGTGACCACAGTTAAAAGAGTGGTTCGAATCTCAGTCAATTACCATGACTACATTGCTTATGTCTGTGAATATAATATTTTTTAGGGAACCTTAGGGGGCCTAGCTTGTTTATACACAGGATGCATACAACAAACCGGCACAGGCTTGGTTTTGTGTTTATTTGCGATTCAATAAGTAGCATGCTCAAATCTAATTTAACTGACTAGCAGCCACTGGCCACTGTTAGAGACATCTGCCACTCAGGCTATTTCCCAAACATTAATGGGGAACATAATTCCCTGAAGACAATAGACGGCCGGAAAACATCAGCCATGCAAATTGTGGCATTCTGCTCAGATAATAATTGAGACTAATGGATGCACAATATAAGACATGCTTGACCAATTAATGCTGGCTACAGGCAAGCAAATTTGCACTAATGGAAATGATCGGGTGGGATTTGGGTCTGTCTTTTCCGAAGGAATTTCCTCTCTTGCATGCAGAATGCAATTATTCAAATCAACAGGGCGTTCCCCAGACTGCAGCATTTCCATACCCGTCAGGTCCTTAAACGATTGCAATAATTACGCTCAGCATGTGCAATCATTCACACATTTATTCATTTTCGAAGTATTCAACTATAATAAGATAAAGCATTCCATGCCCGCCACCCATTCTACCATATTTGTTAAGATTAGGAAAGAGGGTAAGGAAAGTAAACGAGGAGATAAAAGAGAGGATATGGTATAAAATAAGAAACAGTGAAATGAGGCAATATTGCATGTAAAAAACAAAAGGTCAATGTAAGACCTCCCATATTTCCCCATTGTGGGGGCATGGCCTATTCTGGCCCTGTTTCTGTGCTTGCATGAGTGTAGACGGGGACAGCAGACTGCATTTGTATTACCCACTCTTCTTTCTCGAAAAGGCACAGGGGGAAGAACTGCAAGAAATGAGGTGACTCTTGGGTACCCCAGGCTTAACTCGCGCTTGAAACTAGCCAGATGACGCAAAGCAAAATATGTGGAAATGTTAGTTCTGTTGGTACCAAATAAATAAATTAATTAGTTTGTGAATTAATTTAGAAAAAATGAGCCAAGGTGGACAAAGGATGGGAAAAAAGGAGCATCAGTGAATGACAAATACAGTATGTTGTAAAATCACCACCCTCTCCATTGCAAATTGACATACTTTGCCCATTACCCATCTAAGCCCAATTACAGCACTAACACAGTCAGCACTAGGCTGAAATAATGACCCCCATTGTTCAAAGTAAGTTAAGATACCTTTGGGCTCTTTTTCCCAAGCACATCATTCTGATGTAGACACTGTTCAGGAAACAAATAGCTCAGATCATGAACAAAACCCACTGTCAGGGTTGAATTCCCCTGTAAATCAAGAGGACGAAAATTGAGAAGTATTCAGAATAACACAGTGCATTTGAGAGATAAAGGGATAAAAATATTTTTAAAAAGAAAATGAGCCCAACCAGCACATCATGGCAAGCAAATAATGAAACACACAGCGTAAAAAAACATCATATCTTTTGTTTATGGGTTTTAAGACCATATTCCTGCCCAATTTATTGATCTTTTCCTGTGTTCTAGATTTCAGCAAATTTCAGTCTTCTAAGGGTAATGGGCAATTCAGCCATTGTCCTGTCTGTAGCCATGGTGACCTGGAGTGAATACTGCACGTCTCCCCTGAATTCATTACACACCTGGTGCAGAACTCAAACAATGTCCCAGACATTCCAGAACTCATGGAGGAGTATGCAGAAAGCAGACAGTTCATTGTAAAGGTGTCCCCTGATGTCAGGGATGACAGTGTTAGGCTTCGTAGCACCAGGATAAAATTGGCATCTGCGGTATAGTCCTGCGAGGTGCTAAAAAAGAAACATCCGTCAGGATTTCTTTTATGATGCCTTCACCAAATGCCCTGAAAACCAGATCCATCATGGCACCCATATGGGAGGTATGGAGTGGTTTAATGGATGATTTGATGTGATATAGAGATGAGAGAAGGGAGGGTGGAGGACCTGTCTGTCAGGAATGTGTGAGGTGTCGGGAAGTGAATGGAAGAGAAATGGTAGGTGACCTGGGGCCTTCATGCCTGCTCTGACTGGGTTTGCTGTGGAATGACTGACTGGTTACGTATGTCATTGCCATCTTTTTATTTTTTAGATAAAGGAGGCAAGTGTTTCTCTTCCCTTATGCGATTCTCGTGACTTACTTCAGACCGGAATGGTGGGACACACATAAGAGCTCTTCAGCTCCTCTTTACACCCTGTTCTATAGAAATGCTATTGAGGTCCTCCAAGCATTCATAATCCCAGGTCTGGGAGTCTGACAATTCAGAACAAGCAAAGATTTGAAAGGATCACTACATTGGCTGCCATGCAAAAAATTTATCTTGGCAGTGTTTGGGCGAAACTGTTGAAAAGGATGATGTCATATGGGTATCTTGCCTGCGTGCTGACAGTGTAAAGTTCCCCAACCAGGTCCCACCACTGAACATAACATTCTGAAAGTCTTTAAGTGTGTGTCATTATCCACCCACAAGCCTTTGAAGGTGCAGGCCTCTACCTGTCTCTTAACATAGAATCTCAAATGCCATTCATCATGTTCCACTGGAACACAATGGTGTGGTGGCTTTTGAACCCAGTTCCTGATCAGGGCTGCCCAATCACAGAGCCAACAATGGTGGGGAGGATGCATTTTAAAAGTTCTTGAAAGTGTACTTTTTTTAGATTTATAAGGAAACTTTCTGATCTAAATCTGACAACATTTTAGTCAAGTTCAAAAAGTTATTTGAATAAATATTAGAACATGGAGCTCAGGAAAAAGGAGAGGGAGTGAGAAGAGAAACAGGCTAAATCTTGTAATTTTAGACAGTGTTCACCTGTGCTTGAGGGAAGCGCCAGCAATGTCATTTTATTTTTTACAGATAAGGCATTTCATGCTGAATGTTCCAATTTATTTCCCTCTGAATGGTTTGTATTTACACACTAATGGAGTAGTGGTGTAGTGCTTTAGGATGTTGGTTCTTTAGCTACCCCCTGCTTTGCTATTCTGTGACCCTCTGTGCCTACATACAGAATGATCAAAGGATTATTCTTTTTACATCCCTTTCTCATTTGGTGTGTACGAATCTTGCGAGGCCATATTAAATAAGCTACTTTAAATCTGCTTTAAACATGGCTTTCTGATAAATACTCAATCTATATGTAAATATGGGCTACCTTTAGTATAAAAGTAACAAGAAAATGTATTACCTTTTCCAACTGATCATTGCCCTGGAGCCAAACTTATGACTTTTAATGAAATGTGTATGAAGATATGCACTGTGCATCGAGCAAAAATGTGCAGGAAATGATGGGGGCAAAGAAAGTCTGAAATGGCTGTAGGTGACCTTCAGCAGATTAAAGTTTTACAATAAAATTGCTTAGCAGTTTTTTTTTCACAGAACTTCTCTAGTAAAAACTTCTAATATTTTTCCTCAAATAGATTGTTGCAAAAAATTAGTAATGTGAACATTAAGTACATTCAACGATATACTACTTATGTAATTTCCTGCTACTGCCTTCCTGCTACTGCCTGAATTCATGCTAACAAACAGTTAATGCTCACCAAAGTCAAGGTAGAAATGAATCATATCGATATATTCAACAAATTCATGTTAATTTCCTTAACATGAATTTGGCCAAATGTGACATATTTACTGAATTTGAAGTTTTAAAAAATTATGCATTGCAGATTGACTGGGATGTGGACCCTGTAGGTTAAAACTCCACTTACATCCAAACAGTCAGGTGAAAAAAAATGTCCTTTTACCACTCTGACTGTCATTCATGAACTAAATGTTTTGGCAGTGCAAATAAATATGCCAACGCCACTGACAATATTTTGTGGCATATAAAGGGACAATCTGTGGAATTAAATGTGATTTTTTAAAATAACATGAGTATTCCACGCTGGCAAATCATTCCAACCCACTAGGGGATATCAATATGTGCCTTCTATCATGTATTTACTTTGTTCAGTGCTAAACAGTAAGCTCCTACATAACCAACCCCAATGGGACCAGATGGACAGTGGATACATGCAAGGTCGGGTAACTGTGAAACTTAAACGAAGCATGGTAGCTGACACAATTTCAGAATGTGAATATGCAAAAACGAATTCATTCAACAAACTGCTTTATTCTTGTTTTTTCTTGTTGCCACAGCACGATGAACATAGACTATCAATCACATCTGGTGGGGAGGTCCAGCAGTCCTGGCTTGCACTAAGAATGCACGTATGGACGTATCGTTAATGCTCTGCAGTTGTATAAAAGTTTGCACTTCAGCAGCCTGTCAATCTCTCTTAGAACCTGACATTAACATTTAAATGAGGTCTCTGATAATCAGAAAAGTCACTTATTTGGGAGGCAGCGATGCAGCATTTTACAGTTTTGCAAAGCAAGGACCTGCCATCTGAGTACTTTTATTATAATAATAATAATAATATTAAAAGATGTGAAGTTGTTTAATCAGTCTGGTTTTCCCCTAATGTTCTGTTTTAATCATTACTAGTTCAAATGAAACCCTAGGGACCACTCAAAAAAAAAAATTCAGGTTTGGCTACTTTTTATTAACATCTTTTCTCGCCAGTGATGTTTAAATAATCTCAGAGGCTGGCCTAAAGTTTTTTGTAAAATGATGTGAGATGCTGAATTTTGGATAGGTGCTGCAATAAATGTTAGCAACGTTTTAACATGCAATTTACTAATGGTTCATTAATAAAACTTTTACCAAAGGGTTTTTTTAAATGCTGGTATGTATAAGTCCAGCCTAGATAGCATCCAGTCTCACAGTATTCCAGAATCCTGGGAGATTGTGTTCAAAGGGAGCCAAAAATGACCTTTCATGTGTTGAGCTGAATGAGGTGTTTTTAGGGGCCTGTCAAGAGTTTGTGCTTGAAAACTCTAATCCTCAGATTGTGATTTATCAACATGTCCACGAGTTCATTCACTGCTCATAAAACAACAGCAATAGTTTCAGTTCAGGAACTGCCATTAAAATACCCCACAATTAGTGTCATACAGCGCAGAGGTATCGAGCCTAATGTAAATAAATCCACTTCCAACTCCAACACCCACCTAAAGTAATAACAGCAGTACACAGACAGCTGGATTAACACTTATAACTGTTATTTTTTCTGAAAATGTCATCCAGATTTGTCAGGAACACTTAAATGTGGTTCAATTACTTTTTAGCTCAATGAAAACAACAGGAGAAGCAAACTGAGGTGCAAAAACCGCTGACATCTGACCTCAACCCTTAGCATATAATGCCAGCATGATTTTATTTATTTATTTATCTATTTATTGCTCACTAATATGTCACAACAAAATATTAGCAAAATACCATGTAAAGCTTTTTAACACCACAAAACCAGTTTATGCTTAATGTCTGTATTTACTGCCCTCTAGTGTTACTTGACAAAAGTGCAGCTGTGACCGCATTTTATGCGAAGTCCAGCTATGACAGAGGTTATCAGGATTTTCATCTTTTGTATGTGAGTTCAGTAAGTTCTCTGTGAGGTACTTCTAGAGAGAAATTTAGTTTTAGACCTGACCAAGCTTGAACATGAACAATAATTAATCATCTGAATTTCTTGCATGCATGCTCAAAACAGCTTTACATGCACCAGTTCCTGGCTATCGAAGGTGACAACATTACGACTTCTGGGGGAACGTGTTTCTTGCCTTCGCAGTGAAAGAATTTTCTGTAACAAACTGGTGGGTCCGAGGGGAAATATAATCATAAAATAAGTGCCGGACCCACACCCATGCTCCCTTCCAAATGAACCAAAAGAGTCATGACTAATAGAAGCATGTGTGTCCATGCCAGATGCAGCTCAACAGTCTGGCACAGGTTAACATTGGTCTGTTTTCCTCTGTCCAGCTGTACCTGCTTCACAGTCCCATGGATGATCTGTAGCAGTGGAGGCATGCATGTCAGGTATGCCGCACATTCCTCTGCTGCACTGTGCTGAAGCTCTTCACCTTTTCTCTGTGAGTTAACCCCGTGGATAGTGGAACACTCAGATGTTACGTTTACATTAGTAAGTGTGATAGGGAATTTAGCTTGACACAGCACCGTCACCTTTTGCTTCTGAGCAAAGCAGTCACCAAAACAAGCATTTCCAGTTCATAATGATTGTGAAATATAGTGTGATGTGATTTGAGCACAACTCATGGTTTACAAGAGAATGATTAAACAAGAGTGGTACTTTTTCAGCAACTGCTAATTTCCCCTTTTTATAGTTACATTTTTGGTCATAATGGACTGACTAAGTACATATTATTTTCTTTCTTTTATTTTGTGCATTCATTAAATAGGCTCTGCAGCTTCATTATTGTGAAGTTGTGAAGAGTCATGTCCCATACCATAAAGCCATTGGAACTGGAAACTGACTTAGTAAATTCAGGGGGAAAGAGTTCCGGAAAGAGATGGACTGCAGGGACATATTATTTACCTATTTCATGCTCTGCTTTATTATATATAACATTGCTTCCAACTCTGAAATATATTTAAGAGATTTACTGGGGAGTATGAGCACCTAGGTTGTGGCAGTGAGGTGTGACTGATCTTTAAATTTCGATATGCTGTACGGATAAAAGGCTACAATGCAACAGCACTACCTGAGCATTTTCCGTACAGTTATTTTAGTTATTGTCAGTGCAATTAAGACAGAAATGAGTGACATTCCATGAAGCTGACAGCATTGCTGGTAAGGTGGTCATTGCAGGTGGGGCAGCTGCAGGTCTGTGATGAAGTGAGAGCACTTTCTCATTACCTGGGGACATGGGGGCATGACGGGCCTGTGGAAGGATGATTTATGCACACTGTTTTCATTAACGCACCAGCGATCCGTCAGGCTGCTGCGGTGATGCGGCTCCCTCTGCCCTGAATGGGGGCATCCTGTTGAATTTAACCCTGATGGAGCCATAGAGCAGCTCTGGGCTCCAATTTGCTGTCTGGTGCTCTGTGAATTACTGTAACACCAAAACCACTGTGCTGACAACAATATAGTGCTTTTCATGGGGCCGTACATTGGTTAGGTATCTCTTCATTGTTGGAGGCGCAAAATAAACCAGTGAAAGTATTAGGTATATGGACAGGAGAGGTAGAGAGTGAAATACACTTGTACTTGAACTAAAACAAACAAAAGGTCACAAGTTTTTTTTAAATATCCATTGGTAAACAAAGAACCCACTAGCTGCCCAGCACACAATATTAGCTTCGCCACCTCTCTTGGTGCTCTTCTGTGTCCTATGGGTGACACAAGCTGCTCTCATTTCACAGATCAGGTTTCTCTTGGTTTTGAGCTGTCAGAGTATGCCTTTTAAGTGATGTGTGTACTGTGTGACGGTGCAAAATGGGCCTGTTGTCATTATATACAGTCCTGTGACTTTGATGGGTGAGTAAGCTGTCATGGTTTGCCTGCATCTTCTGAAGCACTTCAGTCTCGAGTTGCAGTTTTAATGAGGTTAGCGTCAGTCCACCTTTTTCTGTAAGCACAACTCATAATGAGGGATGATAAGCTGGCAGAGCCACAGACTGATGGTCTCCAGCCAAGACTAATCACACTCGAGTTCAGGCTCCAGTGGATGAGTTCACATGCTGTAGCAGATTCATAAGCTCATACGCATTCTGCTAGACAGGGCTCCTCACTGGCGTGGCACCTCAGACAGCACTGGCAGGATTCCATAACGATTGGAACCAAGGTGGGCAGAGTCTGGATGTTCATGGGCGCAGACTTGGTGCAGTGTGGCATGAGGTCAGGAGGCGAGGTGAAGGCGTAAGGTGTATCATAACTCATAAAAGTGATAGATTAAGATCAACGGTTGAGATCTAACCAGTAGCAACAAATGATAACCAAAGGCTGCCTTTTATTAACTTCATACTACATGTATTTCATTCTATAATAAAATAATAATAATAAAAAATGTATTTGATTATCCTTTATGTAACCAAGCTAATCTCACTGACATGTAAATTTTATTTGAGAGACCTGGTCAATTAAACGTTTTTACAAAATTACTGTCCAAAAATTGTCTGGGTTTTGAAAACAGTCATGAACGGGCATGTTCACTCTATCAGTGCCCTATGCAGGCACTCACAGGCTGGCTGAGTTTGCATGCAATAAGGGCAGCGCACATGTTGTAGAACTTTATTGGTCTGGGCAGTTGAATAATGTGCTCATTTTACATGAATAAGGATGTCCCAGCTGGAGTTCACACTCCTGACCCTCTCTGTTCTCAGGACCATGACCTATGTTTTACATTCAAACCTCTCCACTGCTTCGGCCCAGAGTGGCTGTTAAACATTACAGACTTACTCTTGAGCACACTCCTTCCAAACACCTGGCCCCTTGGTGTGAACCAAAAAAGAATAAATCGGACAAACCCCAATGGATCATTAAACATTTCCTATGAGAAATTAGATTAATTAAAGCCTTTTAATGAGTTGAATCATTATTTTTCTTTTATAGCTGTGAGACCCCTTTTGGTTTAAATAATCCCTCCCCCCCGAATGTGCTCAGAATCTACTCTTGTGTTAGTATTATTCACAGATGACTTTATGCTTTTACATGTTCTTGCCTAAGCCACAGAATATGGCTTTTTATGTTTTTCCTGTAGAAGCATGCATTTGAGAGGACCTGGGTGAAGTCTCCCTCATCCAATAGGGAAAGACCTTGTGACGCTAGCAGTTGTTTTTATGTTGTACCTAGTGCATGTTCAAGCGGTGGCTTTTGGAACTCAGGGGAGACAGAAAAAATGAAGATATGCTTTAACCCACAGAACAAAGTTGTTTCAAACTGTAGACCTCTCTCGCATTTGCCAAAACTCATCTACATACAAAGTGCTTGTCAAGCAAGGAAAACAAAACACCAACACGATTATACACAGGTAGCACTGGGAGATGGGAAAGTGTTGAAAGGTAAGATAATGCAGTCCTGTCTGCTGCCAGAAATGTTTGAGGTCTCTGTGGATGATTCTGAGTATGATGCCACTACAATGATGGGAGATATATATTTCAGGTAAGGGATTCATATGGGAGTGGGGGATAGATGATAGAAAACACAACATTTTGGTTTTCTTTGTCTAGAGCAGTACCTGTGCTGACACAGTGTATTCTGGGATATTTTCAACAGACGGAGCTCCTCACTGTGAAGAGCTAGTATAATATAGTAAGAGGAGCAGCAGGCTTATCGTGTAACACTGGTAGGGGGGTAAGTTTGTTAAGAGAGTGAGTTTACTTTTATCTGGTGAAGTGAATTCCATCCTCTCCACCTCAGTTGAAGTGTGATAAGAATTTTGGCACTCTGGCACAAGGTTGTTGTGGTAAAGTATTTTTTTAATCAGATATGTGCTTTTTTTGCACATAGTAACATTTTTCATCCAGTTCTGTATGCTAAATGTCTCATAACTCAACAATGAATTAAACTGGCTCATGGTCCAGTGTGGCACAGTGTTGTGTTGGTAAATTTACAATAATTTTTTTTTGTGATCACTGGGAATTCCACTGAATTTATTTATTTATTTGTTTATTTTTGCCACTGTAAATTGGCCCTGAACTTAGAAATAGCTCAGACAACCTCTCCAGTTTCCGGGAGAGTAGGGGTTGGGCCCACATACAGGAAATACACAGAGGCTAATCCTCTGATTAGTAAACACAAACAGAGGGAGAATCCCTTCCTCCTCTCGGTGGTGCTTTGTAAGGCCCCAGCTTTGTTCCTGTTGCTTCGGCTTTCACAGCTGTTCCTTGGGGCCCCTGAGGGCGCATATGGCCCTGGTAATCCTCTCTTCCACATGTCCTGGGGAGACAGCAGAGCTGGAAAGGGCAGGGAAAAACTTCAAGAGGAGCACTTAGCCAATAAGGGTTACAGCAGTCAGTAAGGCTAACTACTACTGCCTGCGATGATTTGACATCATCTCAGGTCATTGTGTAGTCAATGATGTCATATGGTTTTCCCAATGGGTTAACAAGGATCTTAACCCTGAAACGCCTAGAATTTTGTGGGGCACTATGGAATAGTGGTCATATTAACAGTGTGGAGCAGTAGTCTGGGCAGAAGTGGAGCAATGACTATACAAAAATTGTGCTGCAGTGGAAATAACGTGTAGTACTGATCAAAACACCAGTATAGAGTAGTTGTCAGGGCAGTGGGTTCACGTAAGCACCAGGGCAGCAGTGTGAATCCATGAATTGGCAGTAAAAATAGTGTGAGTGCTAGTCCCCCTGAATTAGTCTGACTTTCCATCCACACTGTACAGTTGTAGTGCAGAATGTACCGGATCTCAAATTGCAGGTACTTTGATTAACATGTCATTTAAACACAGACACAAAGAGATAAATCAGAACTAGATACACCAATAACATCACCTCGCATGACACTGTTGACAGTAACCTGAACTCAAGGTATTTTTTATTTTTTTTGTACGTACTGTAGTATAAACAATACTGCCTACATATTGCCATAGATAGATCCAAAACAAAAGTGTTTGTCTCTCCTATTAATTGTCTTAATTTCAATGTGAAGCCAATTTAACACATAATATTAATGTCACTCGTTGAAATGTCATCATTTTGCCCTTTCTTATTGCCCATACATAGAAGAAATTGGCAATCCATGCATAACCTTACAACCATGATACTCTGCTGTCACCCTGTGGATGTAGTTACATGTTACCAACAGGAAATGTTTTTTAAAACTAGTAGGAAAGGCACCTTAACATTACATACCGTAAGTTTCTCTGATCATCAGTCCTGGGGTATGATTTAGTACTGCATCGGGGGGCTAATCACTCTAGATAATGTTTTAGACTCATAGATTTTGCTGTTCTACTAAAAGCACCACTCTCGGACAATGGCTCTGTGGAGCTCTCTGTTGGCTTTGTAAGAGTATTGCAGCATCAACCAGGGAGGTCAAACAGGAAGTTTGCAAATTTTGCATTCTGGAGATAACAAGTGGTTTGCCTGCAACCGATCAGTCATGGTTTCAACCAAGACTTTTAAATGGACAATAAGTGCTTTTATGGGGAGTTGTTTATAGACTGAACATGATCTCTCATATGTAAATTAAATTTTGATTAATCAGATTCTGTATATCAAGCCTTCAGAAGTAATTTAGTGGTGGCTTGAATAATGACTGAAATAAACCAGCTTTTTCAAATGGGCAGATTTTGGAATTTTATATATTTTTTGGATTTTATATATTTATAGAGGTCTTCAGAAACAGATAAATTACACACCCCTAGGCAGTGACTGTATGAAACATAACACATTGTTAAAAAAAATGTTCCAGAACAAAAATAATGGTGATAAAATTCCATGAGTCACCCTAAGCAAGGAAATATTTTATAAAATCAAACCACTTATATACAGTATGCAGCATAGTTATTATGCCAGTTTCTGATGATCCTTCAATGATTTTCTCTCTGAACTGAACCCAAAGATGAGACTCTCTTAAAGTTATGTTACAGGTCATTTTGATTGGTTCTCATGACAGAATCACAGAAATCAGTGCACCAAAAGTGGGCTGCATCCTACATACAATGGGGTCAACTCCTAAGCACCAGAATCCCTTCTGCAATGGCCTCTGCTGATGTACAAATGGTTTTTGCCACTGTAGAGGCAAATGCCTAGGAATAACTGCTGGAAAATATGCTTTTCATATGAGCCTTGCCTAGAGGTCACCTTTTTTTCTGCTGTATTTCTGCTGACCGATCACTCTGGAGGTCCCTCCCAGTCCTGAGCAGCAAAACACAGCTGCCTCTTTATCCCGAGAATTTTATTTAACTTCTGTCACTGATGCTCTGACAAGCAAGACGCATCAAGCAGATGTTATACTAATTAATATTCCCCCCAACTTTCCCCAATACATGAGACACTGCTCCCTAGAGGCCGCAGCAGGTCCACAACGCACTGAGCACATCAACCGAGGACATGAATCAGGCCCTGCCTTGAGTGACAGCATGGAGTCCCTGCTGGAGAGGTAAGGCAGCTGCCAGGAGAGGGAAGTACACGCCTCATTAGTCAGGCTCCATCAAGTATTAATGTCATGGGGAACAAAAAGATGTTGTATTTATTCATAACCGAGGAACAAGATCATTCGAAATTGCAGTGGAGAGGGGAAGGGACCATAGGGAGGGCAGACCTTGAACACTGTGACAGCTTGTCTCTCTCTATTTCTGAGGCCCATGCATCTGAACTGGAACCTGAGCACACACTGTTAGGTGTGTTAAAATCCTTCCTGTAATGGAAAAAAGGAATTAATCCTCATTATGGATGGAACTTTATTATATTAAATCATTTTATATGGAAAGAGCCTGCTACCATCTTCTCTTCAGCTGGCAACCCTGTGGATAAAACATGCATTCAGAATTAGGAGAATTAGGAGAGTAGTAGGGGGCAGTTTTTCTCATTACTGAAATTATTTTCTTGACTCTGGATCTCCTTTGTAATAATCTGAAATATGCAGTTAACAGCCTTTTCTGGAGAAAAAAATTAAAAATTGAAAAATCATTTTTAAAAGCATACAGATGACCTAAACGATTTATTAATAAATCATTTGAACTTAACCACTCAGATAAAATAAGAACTTGGGTCTTGGTGGACTTTCCGGGTCCAAAAAAAAAGGTTGTTCTATTTAAAGAAAAAAAAAACCCTTAAAGCAACTTTTATTACTGTAAGTAGAATATGTAAAGCATATGTTATGTTGCTAGTATAAAGACATAATAAGCTTGTCCTGTAGGAGGCATTAAACACAAGTTGCAAGCAGTCTCTTCTGCCTGAACCTGTTCTGTTTACAGTTCTTGATAGTTTTTTCTCAGATTAAAAGAAAAGAGGTACTTTATTACATGTGTTCATATGTTGCTGAGGATGAGGAAAGGTAATAATAATTTAAAAAATGCTATAATCAAAGGTCTTAATGTAATTGTTATAATTTAATATTATATAAATCAGTACAAACTCCTCCCTAAGATGGCGAACTGGAGACTTCTCCAATTGAAAATAAATTGTCAAGATGAATCTTCTTATTGCTCTTATGTGGAGTTTAGTTCTGGGCAACAATTTCACCTGCATCACATATCATCACTGAAGACATTGGTTCTACTGAGGAAAAAAATATAATAAAAATGCATGATTACAATGCATGTCTATGGTTTTCTTGCAGCTGGCCTATATTCTGATATTAAAAACTAAATTAATAAAAACATTTTTGTACATGATTAACAGTGACATGTGACATACATGACAAGAGAAGAGCGATATCTAGTTTAAATTCTTCATTTTCATGATGAGTACTTGTAGAACAACAGAGAAAAAATATGAAGTGTTGCTTGAGCAGTTTTACATTAGTTTATAGACTCAAAATAAAATGTGAAATTGCCATCGTTCTGTTCACCCCCTGCATAATTAATTTCCTGTGAAGTTACACAGAAATCCGCTTAATAGAGGCCTGTCTAGTCATAGTCATAGAATGAGAATGAAACATAGAAATTGGATTATATCAACAAAGAAACACTTCACATAAGATCTGACTCAACTTGATCGTAACACCAGTGGGTCCTGGTTAACTAATCTATTCCGCACACTAAATAGATTTGCACTCACTAATTAATATCCAATAAGATCAAACCTGCATGAGCTTACTGCATGCTGAAGATTAACATAAGTATCCCATGTTTTATTTTAGAAAAAATGGCCACAGCTGTGAAGTAAAGAAACTTGGATCTGCCCCACAAATTTCCTCAGCCGCACATGATAAAGACAAATTAGATGTCACTGCAGGGAACATGGTCTTTGAGGGAAAATTACAGCTGGCTGATGTAATAACCATTTAGAAGTCACATTTAACTGAATGTAATCCTAATTTTGCACGATGGTGGATCCGATTGAGCATATTACAACCATCTGTAGCCACAGTTTTCGATGTACATGTCCAACTATGTACCATGCCGCTCAAATGTGTATCTTCAGTTATTCCATCACCAATATGTTCTCTTTCCTTTGTAACAAATTATACAAATATTATGTATTCTTTATCTAAAAGCCAAAAAGGTCAAAGATAGTCCAATCACAAATTGTTTTCAAAATGGTATTGAATATTGAATAAGCATGTCTCCTTGGTCCCTGAAGCTTGTTGTCATTCTTCTATAATATTATTTGAGTAAGTCAAAAAATCCATAGGCACACTTCAGTTTCACTGTATAATACCACTATGAATACATTTTGTGTATGAGGTCTTTACTAATAGGTTATTTATGAATTATATTGATTATTGTATGATTATTTGTATCATTGCTTTGTTTGCTAATTTGTGAAGTTTTATTCTGTATAGCCCCCTTGGCATTGGATATATTATCTAAAGAAAAATTATTATGTATTATTGTTATTATTATACCTGATCCATATACAGTTCACAATTATTTAATCTGTCATTTAAGATAAAATGGTCAAATGTATGAAATGCCTCAGAAGGAGAGAGAGACTTCATTTTAGGACTAAAGAAGGGGGAGCTAGAACATAATCCTGTACACAAATCATCCATGAAGAAACTTTTATTACCATCGAGTTCATAAACTTAGTCAAGGAGTACAGTGGTTAAGAATGATAAGACAGGATCTATAGGAGCTTATGGGCTCTTTTGACACATACATATAGAAATACAGCTGTAAATACATGGGAAAATGAACAAACACTGAATACCAAATACAGTGGTACGCACTGAAAAAAGCATTGCTTTGAACTGTTAAACACAGTATTTTGTTGCGGTCATAACTAATTATGAATATGAATACAATAATTATGTTTGAATACATTTGACATACCTTTTCAATAAATGTTTGCTTTCAGCCATGTTTTGCTCTTCTTAAAAATCTATAGGGTCTTCAATAAAATAAAAACAAAGCAATTCTACAGCTCATTAATGTAGCTACAATTGACTATATATTGATAGACCTCAGAAAGACATGTTTACAGTCAACTGGGCAGTTAGGACTTATTGAGCAAACTAATGGACAATCAACAGAATAGATTTTTCTTCAGTAGAAAATGACTCTGATGCATCTATATAACAGACTTCTATGAAAACCTGTAGCTGCACATCAAGCAATGTACCACAGAGAGAATCATTACATTACATCAAATAAGGAAAGAGAAAGTCTCTATGTAAAAGCTCATCACCTGTACAAAACAGAGTTGCCTAAACAGAAGTCATAAAAATGACTGGACACTGGAAATGGAACCGTAGTCTCACTCTTGCTGGGACTGAGCATCCTCATGCACAGCAGACTTGGATGCTATGAAAAATGATTTTTTGCGGGAAAAAAATCCTTTTTTGTTAGCGGAAAAAGGAAGCAGGAAGCTTCAGTCAATTGTGACTATTTGGGATTTGGGCACTTCTTGTTTGACAGTGGTGATTTGACACTCGCAAGGCTACCTTCTCCAGGACTACGGCAGCATCAGCAGTTCAGACCTTTCTCAGAGGTACAGTACAGTGCATGTACATTAAGAAAGAAATACAGAGATGACTCACAGTATCTGTAGCAATTCAGTATTGCTCAATGAATAATAAGTACAGTGAACTCTGGCTCTGCCTCTAGTGATGCATGCTCCACCATTCATTACAGTAGGAACCCTGCATGGACGAACTAAATACAGCAATAACTAAAATAAAGTTTAAATAATTCAATAAATCAATAAATAAATAAATAAATAAATAAATAAATAAATAAATAAATAAATAAATAAATAAATAAATATCAATGTATCATACATGACATTTTGTATTGCACGAGCCCTGGGGGTTTCCCACTCTAATCCCATTGTCTTAAATGACAGTATCTATTATAAAATTATTTACTCTCTGCTTTTTTAGCAAAATGAATTAAAAAATGGGGAGGGGGTATAGCTTACAGTGTTAGGGCAATGCACATACCGATCCCCTAGGTTCATGCAGCAGGAAAAGGGCACTGAAGAAGCACCTGATGCCTTCTGCCATTACTGACATTTCAGGACCCTTCAGGCTGCGCACATTACAGAAGACTGAGGGAATTTGTGTATTAGAGGAAGTCACTGGCAGGAAGTCACTCGGTTGTATTAATAAGATGTACTGATATGCCTTGATGTGACATTTGAAAAAAAACAAAAAAATAAATAAGAGATGAGGCAGCCAATGAAGGAAAAATGGGTAAAAGCTTTAGGAAATTACTTATTTAATTTGTCTGAAACATATTGAAAGTTTACTTTTAACTTGCCGTCATTTTGCTATCAATACATTTCTATGCAGAACGAATTTAGAAAATATGCTTTTACAGATTCATAGAGTGATACATGATTTGTATATTTTTGTATTTTTTTAAATACTGAAAACTGTTTTTATTGAGACATCACATCTTCTTGTAATGTAGCATTCATTAGGGGGTGAGGATATTATGAGTTTTCATTTCAACATTCAAATAAATTGAACCTTTGCATTATTTTATTTAACCTTTCAGGGCATCAAGTATTGCTTTTACCTGAATTAAGAAAAAAATAAGTACATCAGCAGTGTTGTGTCTACTATAGACTATAGAAATCTGTAGAATACGTTATGATTTGGAATGGACACATATGCAATCTGACTGTAACAAAGGAGATTTAACAGCATTTCTGACACCATTCATGAATTGTCACCTAAAACGGTGAGCAGACAGCAGAATTAATATCAGGTAAAGAGAACATCGCTGGCAGACTGCTCTTATTGCCTATGCCTAGAACCGGCTCCAATCACTGGTAAGTGTGTCTAATACTGTATATGGATATGGTATAATAATAATAATAATAATAATAATAATAATAACAATAATAATAATAATGATAATTTAATAATAATAATAATAACTTTTATTGTTATTATTATAGTAATTATAAACTGCTTTTTATACAGCTTGTTCACAGAGATTATGAAACACATTATGTAAGCATAATATGCTGTCACTATGCGGCAGTCTGGAGCAAGAATAGCATATTTTGTGCACTGCTGATTTTACAGTCTGAAGATGGTGGAACATACACAGTCATGCATTTATACAGATCACCTAGCTTTAAGGTATTTATTGTGGTAGCATTACAGGTGATCTTTACTTATATAGGATAACATTATATTAAATAGGTTTGCTCTGCCAACCTGTTACTTGTCAGATGGCCCGCCTTCAATATGAATATGTACAAACTTAGACTGGAATGTCAGCGAAACTGCAAACCAATACAACGCGAATAGGAGTAAGAAATATACTGTGGGCAAAAAAAGTGATGGATTAGAAAAGCAGGAAGTAAGCACACTTTTTTCCACCAAGTACATACAAACATTTCAGAACCAACCATTTGGCTACAGCGTTTTATATTTACAATACTTTTACACTAAGAAAGTCATGTGGTGCTTTCTTGAGCTGAGCAATCAACCCCGTTACAGGTTACCCAATAAATACATACTTTTATTTAAATTAAAAATCATACAAGTGACAAGTGCATGGCCACAGCTCATGAAAACTATATGTGTATTTAAAAAAGGAAGTAAAGGCTGATCCATGGCAGCCTGGAGGTGGGTGCAGCTCTGTTTTTAAAGGGGGAGCATTGTAGGAAGGCTCATTTACAGGGAGAATATTACCATGCAAATCTAGCATTACAAGCAGCAAAGAAGCCAACCTG
Source organism: Anguilla rostrata (assembly GCF_018555375.3). Classification (NCBI taxonomy): domain Eukaryota; kingdom Metazoa; phylum Chordata; class Actinopteri; order Anguilliformes; family Anguillidae; genus Anguilla; species Anguilla rostrata. Next base: position 24,956,481 of record NC_057945.1, read on the forward strand.
TTCACTACAACAGAGAAGCCGTATAAAAGGAGGATATGGAAGAGATTTCCAAACTTGGCTAATGGTGCAAAGAAAAAGAAATTCAAGTTTGCCATTTTATTTGTCTTCCTTCATGATCTTTATCATTAGGGTGAGCTCAAAGAGAGAAAGCTTAAGGCAATGACTGGACTTAAATTAAAATAAAATGAAGAAGGAACATTGAAGGCATTATGTCACCTTTAAAAGCAAAAGATGGGGTAGCTGATGGAGAAGAGGGATTTGTGAGAGAGACAACAGTAATAAATAAATAAATAAATAATAGTTTAACAGGCCACCCAGAGGCCAAGGAGAGAGTGCTCCCTGGCCGGGCAGTCTATCAGCAAAGATGGACCACAGGCTCTGTAAGATGTGAGACTTAAGCAGATTCAGTGTCACCATGCCAGCAGCTAATATACAGTGTGCAGGGTTTGGGTGGACAGGGCTTTGGCACCGGTTTTAGCCATTCTGCTCGTCCCCGGATCTGTCGGCCGGTTGTTGGGGCGCCGAGGTCTCCCCGTTACACCGCGATGACGGAACCACCCCCTCAGGGTCAGGGCTGGTGTGGGCGGAGTCAGGGGGTGGGGCAGGGTCGTTACCGGCCCCCTCAGCTCCGGCTGTGTTTTGTGGCTCGGTGCTGGGGGCCTCTGTGACTGGGGCGGCGGGAGTTTCGCTCTCTGTGGGAGGCGTGACGGGCGTGGCAGGGCCTGCGGAAGGACTGGCCGATGCTGAGCTGCTCTGCTCCGGTGCTCTCAGCCTCTTCATGATGGTCGTCACCCGCACGGCTTTCTGTAGGGCACAACCGGGTCCAAACGGGCCACAGTCAGAACTTACCCACACAGCTTGCGTCTTTTATTTGTTTTACACATCGATTCATACAGCTGAACACTCACTGAAGCAATTCAAGCTTTTCAGGCTATTCACTCCAAGTTGCCCAAGGGTGCAACAGCAGAGAGCCATCTGGGATTTGACCAGATACCAGTGATTTACAAGCTCCGATTGCTCACCATTACACTGCACTACCACCTGTATTGCTGTATTGCTGTAATTACAGTAGGAGTACATCGATTTGCTTCTCAATTAAGAGAGTTTCTGCTTTCGCAGTTAAGGGAGCAACATTGAACACTGGGGATTAATTATAGCCTAATGAGATGTTCATCTCACAGCCTTACTGGAGAGATTCAACACCTGTCTTGAATGTCTGTTAGACCTGAGATATGCTGAGTGGATATATTTCTCTTCACACTGATCGTAGCTTGAATTCTGAAATGTCTCTCTTGCCCCTGTAGAAATGTGCTAATAAGAAGAATAATAATAATGTGCACGGATTCAAAAAATGAGTTTGAAACTGATAACAGTTTTTAATTTAGCATGAATGTTTTTATGGGCTAAACATTCTTATTGAATGCAGTGGTCTTCTGAAATTTTGGAGAGAAAAATGATACTAATAAAGGTTCCATATCCAAATATTCACTGTCCAAACTAGTGATTTTACATGGAGGAAGAGGAGCTATGAATTTGTGTACAATGTTGTAAATCAGTTACCTGAACAGAATGTTTGCTGTCCAGTCAGTCATCTGTTTACTTGGCTGAGTGTGTTTTGTTGCAATAAATAGGCCTAATATAATAAAACAGATCACAGAGGTGTAACAAAAAAAGACTACATTACCTTCCACTTGGCTTTGGCAAAGTTCTTCTCGATTTGTGCACAGACACCATCTTTAATGTTCTTGTCTGAAGCTGCATTCCCAGATATCCTGAGATTAAAGGAGATATGTTTACATAATGTGCAGTCTTGGGGAATTAAGAAAGGTTCTTAAGAGCTAACACCAATATATTTCACAAACAAATTTGGTAAAGAAATATGCTACAGACAGCCAAAAATCTTTTCAAATTGCATAATCTGAGCCCTGACCTCTCTAACTCCCAGCCTCCTTCCCTCTCTCTCTTTCCAACTGAATATTTTCAATACTATCGGTAATCAGTAATACCACTCATGGTTGATGGCCTCCTGTGCAGTCAGTCTCTGGTCCTGGTCTACTTCCATTAGACGAGCCACCAGTCCCTTTGCTTCAAGACAAACAGACACAATGTCAAACTACAGATAACACTCAAATCTCTTCTATTAGCTGAGCTGAACAGGGAAATAGCATTAGATTTCATTCAGTAGCCAGAGATTCAAATAAATTTAACTATATAAATGGCTAGAAGAAGAAAATGAAGAAATATTTAAAATGAAATGGCTGCACATCTGTGAAGTAATTTAACAATAATAAAGCTACATAATGTATCATACACTGGTGTGGATGTATTCACTATTCGGAGGTACCTGAATCTGAAATATCATCCCAGTACGGGGAGTCAAACTCGTAGTCTCCTGCCAGAATCTTACGGAACAGGTTCTTGTCATGGTTCTCGTAGTCATCGTCGTCAGTTTCATCATAAAATGGGGGGTTTCCCGACAGCCTGGGAGAGAGGTTACAGTCAGAGAGATCCCTTTAAGCCTGTATTCTGAGAGAGGTATTTAAGCTTGTACTTAGCGTGAGGTATTTAAACTTGTGCTTGGAGTGAAGTATTTAAATCTGTACTTAGATTGAGGTATTTAAATCTGTACTTAGAGTGAGGCATTTAAATCTGTACCTAGAGTGAGGTATTTAAATCTGTACTTAAGAGTGAGGTATTTAAATCTTTACTTAAGAGTGAGGTATTCAAATATGTACTTTTCTGAGCGCTAAATACTCACAGTATGTACATGATGACACCCAGGGCCCAGCAGTCCACAGGTCTGCCGTACCTCTGCCTTCCAACCACCTCAGGGGCTGAGAGAGGAGAATCAGAGCTCAGAATATACATTGCAAAGCTCTTGGATCTCCCACCCTAGAGTTTCGTTTTCTACATCCCTCCCATACTCCCTACAATTAACTCCTCTTGCAAATGCTACTTTTAAGTTTCTCCCTCCTGTTCTTCTCTCTCCATCTGCTACATAATTCTCACTGAGTTATTTTATTTGACCCATCCTCTAGGCCAAATTAGCAGCTCAACCAGTAGGGTGTAATGCAGCCTTAGATCCTTTGTTAATGTCATACAGTTAGCTCCTCCCCTCCAGTAAACAGATGATTTAGTGCAGTAATGAGCTCCGCCCCTCTTCTCACCTAAATATTCTGGAGTCCCACACGGCTCTTTGATGAGGCCATTCTCAAGCTTGGCAAGGTGGAAATCACTGATCACTATTTTTGACTGTTTCAGACGGTTGTAGTATACCAGGTTCTCTAGCTGAAAAAACAGAGGACACAATTTTTTCCTCCAGAAAATTTACACAATTTGTTCAAAATGACAAGACCATACATGTATGATTCTGCAATGCATTTTCATCTTTCACCAGAAAAAAGGTACAAAAAAGTGTTTAAAAGGGTATAAATTCTTGTCACTTGGGTGGTACCCAATAGGTATATAAAATTGCAATGCATCACTTTTTTGCTTGAAAAAGGTACTTATTAGTACCCAAATAGATTATGATTGTACTTTCAGGGTACATAGGGAAATTGGTTCCTTAAAGAACGAAAGTTTACCTCCAATGTACCTGTATTTCTGAGATTACACGAGGTAGAGTCCCTCATACTGTACCTTCAGGTTCCTATGGACAATTTGCAGGGAGTGCAGGTAGGCCACTGCTTCCAACACCTGCCTAATGACATTGCTGGTGTCCCGCTCTGAGTAATATCCCTGATCGAGGATCCAGTCAAACACTTCTCTGCCTGTAGCGCTGTAGGAGGAATCACCAGACAAACAGCTTCTGTGTAATGTGCCCTGTCTTCTAATGTCTCCTAACTACTACTGAATGATATTTTGCAAAAAATGTATATGTATTGATTTGGCTCTTATTTGGCACTGTACTCTGCAATTTTAGATTTGTAACAATTCACACGTCAATGTATTTAGGGGTATCTTTATACCCTTTGGTTTCACCATATAGAAATTACAGCATGTTTTATGTCCGCTGCTTAAAGCTAACTAATAACTCATATAACAATTTGTACTTGTACCCTGCAGGTTTGCATCTTGCAGTGCAGCCTCTGTAAATCTGAAGTCTTCTGCAGACATTAGTCACTAACACATCCACGCCTGCCAACTTAACTGTCTTGTTGTACTACCAACTAGGGGGGAATTTCCTGAGAATGGACAATAAATCCAGAATCCAAATCTGAAACTAGTCATTTATTGGATGCCTGAATATGCATAAATATGATTTTGATTATTTTTATATCAGATTCCAGCTTTAAAATGGCCCCCTTGGCCAAAAGGAAGAGATTTCAAAAGCTGTACAATAGTCAGGGCGATATATATTTCAAATAAAATAGCAATACAAATTCCTACAAAAACAAAGCTGATGACATTTCAGGCCAGCCAGGTCCATAAATAGTGCATATGTGTAAAGGGAGCTCAGTAGAGTAAGCAGTGGTGGACCACCCTCAGGCTATTGATGTTCATTCCCTGTGAATCAGATAAAATGGAAATATGGTATTCTCCTCTGAGACAAATCAAAAACAGACTTACAGTTCGAGGAACAGGAAGTACTCTTTTCTGGTTTCATAGACGTCGATGAGTTGCAAAATGTTAGGGTGCTTCACCCTGTGAGTGATGAACAGAGCCGAGGGAGAAACAAACATAGAGAGTTGAGAGGATGTGGACACAAACGGACAGAAACGCACATGGTATTGGACATGCACCATGTTTCTGATTACCTCCCTCATCCTAGTCAGCCCAAAATAAAAACAACAACAACAAATGTAATTCAGCATATCTAACTTACATACAAAAAATAGTTTTTAAATTTTTTTTTTTTACTGTGTATTTTAAATATCAGCATGTCCTAACCAAGTGGGTAATCTCAAGGTATGTCAGATACTTTAACAACATGTCCAGTATAGAGACATTTTATTTTATTTACTTTTTTGGGGTGGGGGTGGTTCGTGGGCCAAGAGATTAATTTTTTTTTTAATGAAAATGAACATGGATCAAGGATAAATATTCTTAATGAGGTGCAGAAGAACAAATACTAACTCACAAATACTGAGGAGAATGTATATAGCAAATGTCTAGTTGCAGAGATTGCTTTTGCAATTTCCAATTGTGAACAGTGTGATGCTTATTCCTAAATATATCACTGCTTCTGATTACATCAACTGAACTTTTAGAATTATTCTAAAACTCCCAGCACAGCCTACAACAGGAGAAAATATATTTTTAAATAGTTGCACAACACTGCAATCCATTTTGTGTAAATGCAAGCCATAGCTAAACGTAGCAAAACATAGAGAAAATAGCTAACATAGATGGGCTGAATGACCTGTTCTCACCATTATAGTATGTGCTTTCATGATCTCATGCTCTTGTTTATGCCACCAAACCAACAATATGCTCAAACTGCATATGTTGTGCAGGACACTAGAAAGATCTGATTATGTTTGCTCTTAAGGAAGTAACGCATTTCTATCTCTTTTTCCCCTCTTCTTTAATCTTTTTTCATTTTAGTGTTTGCTGCTGGCTTGATGAAGCTCAGATTCCTTGATGAAACTCAGCGAATGCTACGGGAAGTGTAATAGGAAAGCAAGGTTATGAAACAATACATAGTTGATATAAATATATGTCAGGTAAATTCTGTAAAAATGGCTTCAAAAGGTAATTATTCAGTGGAATAGGCTAGCTTTAATTTTGCATTTACATCTTCCTACATTTTTTTTTTTCTGTCTTGCTTTTGTGATTACCCTATATGTTATTCTCTCAGGAGATGCAGAAATAGATGAAAGATTTCACATTTATATCATGCAGCTTCAAAAAATGTTATGTTGATTAATAAACATTACATTTAATGGCAAAACAAAAAATAGTACACAGAATACGTGTTGACGCCAAAACCTTAAAATATTAATCAAACAATAAAATATCTAAAATGCATTTCTTATTAAAACAATTACATTACGAACATGAAGAAGAAAAAAAAATTTAAAACACTTTACAGCCACAGAATACATCATTGTGCAATGACTATATATGAACAAAACACACACAAAACAGCAAGGTATTAATGCGGGCCATAATCTCACATCTTTAAAATTAGGATCTCGTTCTTGGCAGCTTTCCGGACCTTCCGCCCATCTTTTTTCAGGAATTTTTTACAGGTGTACATCTTCAGCGTGGTCTTGTCCTTGGCTCGGAAGATCTCACAGAACTCCTCCCTAGAGACAGGAGTCATGAACACAAAAGATTTACATAACTATTTGCTGTGAATGCGTATACATCCTTCAGCATTATATAGTTACTGAAATGACTGAATAATACTATTAAATGGCAAAGGACGTACCTTTTTCCAAATGGACTTTCATTTTTCATTATAATTGATGAAACAAATGGATTATACTGGATGAAACAAATAATTTACCCCACATTTAAAATAATGAATCTAATGAACAAATTATGAAACATAGGAGGAATGGTATCCCCAGAATGAGAGACATGGAAAATGTAATAGAACACATTAAATGTTAGGTACATCCAACTTGTTTCAGTTAGATATGATACATGTGAATGCACAGGCAATCTTAGCAAATGAGGGCAAATGTTATTTGAAAGAGTGTTCCCATAAGTATCATACCTTACGTAAGACCCTGTAGTAGTCACAAATGAGCATTAACAGTACCGCTATCAATTTACCTCTCCCGTCCTGTTCTGGAAGATGAGGGTACTCACGATTTAACAATCTGTCCCAGGTCATATTTTTCTGTCACCTCTGATGGACTGTTGTAATCCTTCTTCTCCCCCACTGTTAAACAGCCGAATGGCATGGCCACTCCTACCCTGAAAGACAGAGCATTGTTCACACTGAAGGAATGCACAATTAAGTGCTATAAAAATAAACTGTTATAATATTTGTTTTAAAGAATACATTCTCAATTGGGCCAGTGAGATCAGTATTTTTATTTGTTTCTTGGTTTGTTTTAATTTTAGACTTTTGTCAGTTCAGTAATTGTTTTGAAAAGATCAGTTGGCAGCCATGCATGAGCAGTGTGTGGAGGAGGTGTGACATTTCCACAATAGATAGGAGGGCTTTTAACTTAATTTTTATTCTGTTATTGTGACACCATGTGACTGTATGATATCACATTGGCCTAATTATTATGTAAAATTCAGCACTGCCTTGCAGTTGTATTCTCAGTGCACTGACATGCGATTTCAATGAAGAACTTCATAATTAGAGATGTTCAGATTAGGCTAACTGCTGATGTGTGCTTTTTGTAAAGATCAATGCATTACATCATAGCATTTTTTAAATAAAAGGCCCAAGTACCATTGTAATATGACTGACTGACTGGGGCCTCTAGGTCACTTCATGAATGAGTAACTAGACAATATCTTTCTTAAAGACAATTTGTCACTGCTGACACCCTGGCCTGTGCTCTAAGTAATTGCTGTGTGGTGGCAATTTATTAAAAAATGACAAAGAACCAGCCATTCATTTTCTACAAAATAACTGTGTCAATGAGACATTTCAAAGGTATGGGAGAATATGGGAGTTAGTTCTGCTGGATACATTATCCTATGCCAGTGAATCAGTTTAATCTTTGACCTTATATCTGCTAAACATCACTGTTCTCAAATAAAGAAAAAAAAAAACATGCATTGTAATTAAATATGGTATACAAAAAACACGCATCAAACGGTTACCATACTTCACATGCATACTGTAAAAAATAATTATAAAAAAATTATAAAATTAAAAAATGCAGAGAAAAGTTTAATTTAAAAAAAGACCCCTGGCAGGAAAAAAAAAAATCATAATTAGCTCTCTTTCTTTTTTAGATTGATAATTTAAGAGTTTATACGCTTAATCTTGGGGCCAGCCATGGCCAATTTCATCATGTCACTGCAGCATTAAAGGTAAGATTAGATCAATCTTGTCATTCCACAAGTCAGAGAAATCTACTTGGAAAACTTAGTTATCTACAATGCTAATTGGCTTTTATAGTCAAACTTTTCCCATTTGATTAACTTTTTAGATTTCTACCCTCAGGACCTGACTGATTATATGCGTAGGGAAAACTGACATCTACCCTGCCTGCCACTGCTATAATGTTACAGTGGGGAATGTTTTCTGTTTCAGCGTGAGCTGTCTCTCCTTTAAATAAAAGTGGAGTACACAGAGTGAAACCATTCAGTACCTCCTGAGACTAAAAACTATTATGCCTAGTGCCAAACAGTGAGGCAATGGGCACCATTTAAAAAAAATAAAATTTTTTAAAAAGTTTCTTGAATTTGCTACACTATATATAATAGAAGCTGGCCGTGTTCTCGCAGCTAATATAACCACTGCACCACTTGTCATATTTGGTGCAGAATGTGCAGAAAGACAGCATCACTGTGACAGGCTAGTAGAGGCATTTTGTTTACTGCTGTTACCAGCGAACTTCTCCTTCTGGTGCTGAAATCACTGCACAGCTTATTTGGATTACAATAGCAATGACGTGACATGTACAAAGAGAGGTGAGACTGTAGTAGTTTTTTTTATTTATTAAACTGAGTGCAGTGCTATTATTTTTGTTGAAAGTATAAAGGCTGTCTTCTGAAGTCCCCCTTGTTTAGTACATTTGATTTAGTACACACTACTCCTGTTATTAAGTACTGAGTTTATTTGATGCTTAACTCATTTTCCCTTGAGGCTCTGATGTGACTTAGCCTGCAGTTGCATAGCTGTGTGATATGGTCACTGTGGTGGGAGCAGGCAGATCCTGCTGTTGGACAGGTAAACAAAAAGAGGAGAGGCTGCTTCATTTCAGGCCCCGCTCCTACAGATTCACAGCATGTCTCTCCGCTCCACTGCATCACTCAAACTGACATGTCTAAATCCCCTCTTATCTCTGACTCTCCTTTTCTCTTTGACTCTCCCCTATCTCTTTAACTCTCTTAACTTACTGAGGGAGAACAGTACACATAAGGAGTTGACAGTTATTGCGCACAGGTGTTTAGGTTAAATAGGGTCTGAGAACAGTCAGTGGGAGGCTAACAAAACAGTTGACATCACAGCTTAGAACATATTTAACATCTGCGCAAGAGATGCTCAAAAAAAAAAAGAGCCAATTCGCAACTCTTTGTTTGCTCTTACACTAATGGATATGTGTGTGATAATTACAATATAATCACGAGTGTACAAATAGCATGAGGAATGAGAGCCCCATTGTTTCCACAGAGGGAACAGGAGAAAGCAGAGGCCAGTTGGGAGTGTGGGCTGATTCTGTCCACAGTTCAGAGGTCTTAAATAAGCCTGTCAAAGATCACTCTCAGTTACTTTGTTACAAGGAAATGCTATAAAACAAAAATAATTGAAAATTAAATATTCACTTATATGACATTTGCCATCTGCTTTGTGTCTTTTCTTTAATCTTAATTAAAATGGCACTTTGGTCTTTTATTTGTTTATTTATTTATTTATTTATTTATTTTCCCCCATTTCTGTGTTCCTTTTAACTTTAATAAGCATGTTGGCTATGGGACTTACTTAACAAACAGCCAATTAGCCAAGCACTTAAATGTCACTGGATGAGCATTAACTGAGCTAGTGCCAGAGGAAAGAGGCATGTGGGAGGGAGGCAGTGGGAGAGAGAGAGGAGTGAGAGGACAGGAGTGGGAGGGGCTGAAAAGAGGGGCAAGAGAAAGAATGGTGGATGAGGGAAGGGAAAACGTGGGGGGTTCAGGGGGTGAGATGAGCTCTGGAATGCAGCCTGTCTCCAGGAGTGGAGCTGTAATCCTTCTGTGGGAGAAATTTCTCCTGTTTATGCAGAGGCTGTGACCATGCAGGTGATCTCAGCTGCAAATTAGACTCCCAATATGTAGCGTTTTCAGCCATTCTAGGTCTTACTGTAAGGAGGTTAGAGCAGACAGCTGGGCTTCAGTTCTCAGCACATTTCTTATTGTTAAACCTGGAGTAGAAAGCACCGCTGTGCTTTATGAGAGCTGTGTACTGTATGTCCCTGTATTAAACATGAAAGGCCATCACGCGCACTGTTTCTATGAAATCTGTGTTCACCAAAGGCTGTGTAACAGTGAATTATGTAAGTTCTGGCTGTACAGTAATACTGTAAAGCTCACGATGTGGTGTGACTGTATGCTAATGAACATTGCATATCTGTGAAAAGCACCATTACCATTAGTGTCAAAGCATGCTCAGACAATAGGAATAAACTATGCCAAAAACAATGCATTATAAACAGTCAGGGTAGTGAGAAATTATTGTAACTTATATTTTACAAACCCTGCAGCTCCATTTGTCATTATGACAACAGCTCTACAGTACAAGAACGAAAGCGCACATAGACGGCACATTGCAATTCTAGTCATTACATGCACTGAACCACTTTTGGTATCTCAGGTGATACAGGACCACATAAAATAACGAACACATTGCTGCATTACGTATCGGACCTCTAGTTCTGACCATCACATGACAGTGGCGGAGAATGCAACAGACAGGAAGAGCTGTATAATAGCCCCGGATTGAGGAGAGCCGGCTGGCGGCAGCAGTGGATCTATCACGGCAAACGTATAATGGGGATTATAATGAGGACAGAGGCAAAGAAGAAGAGGGGCACAGTGGGATTCATTATTCTCATCATGCAGCCTACTTTCAGGTCTCATTGGGGCTCCTGTGTGAACAATGTCTAAAAAAGCACAGCGTGTGCCAGAGCATCACTCAGAATGAACTCAACACGCACCCCGTCCCTTGCTTTTCCAAATTACTCTCTGTACCTCCTGTTATTTGGCTACATCTATGCTGCAGTATGACTGTACCTCATAAAAAGCCATTATGTCATTTACCTGCTTAGCGAATTCCCTTATCCACAGCAGCTGTCAGCACTGTAACTTTGCCATGCTGATTGATTTGTATACATACAAGAGGTACAAATTCACCACCCAACCTAATCCAGAAAACCATAACCCCTGTGGAGTAGGGTTTATTGTATAAAAAAATGAATAAATAAGATAAAAATACAAGTATGTACAGTTTCTCTGGATAAGAAGGGAAACTCTGCTAAATGTGATTTCAATGCACCTCACAACCCACAGCGGCATGTCCTGGAGATATCGCTCGCCTTTGGAGTGGACAATCTGACTGGCTTTCTCCCCCTCCCCCACCTTGTAATAGAGATAGTGCAAAATAATGAGCAGAAAGGAAAAAAGAGAGCACCACAATCAATTATTTCTGTCTTGCCGCACCATCTGAAAGCACCTTGGTGCATTAGTGTCTTTCCACCTTTGAGTTTCCTCCCTTTCAAAGCGTTGTGGCGGCTGCAGTATGGCGGGAAGGGGTGTGGGTGCACTTCCGCACAGCGTACCACTCCATCTCCCTCCAAAATCAGGCCGCAAGTCCACCCAAACTACTCCACCCTGCCCCACCAGCGCCTCTGGGTTTGCTCTCCCCAATTCCTCCCTGTGATCTGCTCTCCGACAGGCTTTTCACTGTTTAATATCCCCTCTGGAAAAACCGCAGGGCTCCACTGATTTATCCATTAATGGATGTTCCAACTCTCTCTCTCTCTCTCGTCTGCCTTTATTTTCTCAGGCAATGCTCATTCCTTCTCAGAAATTTGCCCCAGACTTACAGATGGCAAAAGTAAAAAATCTAATTTCTCTGTCTCCCACTCTCTTTCGTTGTGTCTGACTGCCTACGCTCTTCCTTCTCTCTCTTTCAACCTTTTATATTCTGCTTTGTCTATTTTGTCTCACTCTAATTGGGTCTTTCACCCAATAGCACACATAAGTAAATTACAATGTCAGAGTATTTCTGTCCTTACATTAAAAAATGAAAATATAAGTCAGGCTGAATTAACAAAAACTTGTAAATGAATCTTCGTGAGCACAACATCTGGAGTGCTTTCGGTAACAATTTGTGCGAACCTCTTCCAGGCTCTTTAGTATATTCACCCCCAGCTGCCTCGCAGCTCCACGCCACTGCCTCCCTCCTGCGGTAGTTATCTGCTGTCGACTAAGGCAGCATTAATCTTACTATTCACTTTTCGTACTGGAGTCGGTTGTGTAATGGAGATAACCAAAGTGCTCGGCCAGCGGGTTTTATTCTGCTGCGTTCTGTGAGCTCTCTGTGTGATAATCTCCCGCTCTCTCCAGCTGCATTCACTCCGTTAACCCTTAACACCAGGGGCACCCAACGCACATCACACCAGACCCAACACAGTGCAGAGGGAACTGTAGCTGTGAAGGAGTGTGACGGGAAGAAAGCTCCAGAGTCTTTATCATGCATGCATGATGCCGTGTTGGTGAATCCAGCCAAGGCTTCATTTCATTACGCTCTTGCTCAAGGCAGATGTATCTGGTTTGATGTACGTGCTGCGAGCTCCTTCAATTCAAATGTGCAGCGTAGAAGAGAATGACAGGACTGTGTGTGTGCCCTTGTCCATGTGCACGTGTGTGTGCGCGTGTGTGTGTATGTATGTGTGTGTGTGTGTGTATTTATGCATGTGTGTGCCTGCATAAAGGACCAGATAGTGTCCCTCACCCTGAAAGGCAGCAAGGGGGAGGGTTGTAGTGCAGCTCTCTCTGCGGAGAACCGAATGAATTCAGGGTACCTAATTACCTTTAAAATGTATTTTCACAAGAGAGCAACATCACAGTGAATTATTCACGAGGAAGGCACCCAGGGGTTGAGCAGTTAAAGGGAACGGTTGGGTTATCTCCCAAATTAAATGGGATATCTGCAATTTTTCTCAAAATAAAAACTGCCTCTTCCCACAGCCTTACATCCAATCTGCCTCACCAGTCCAGTGGGAACCCTTTCATTCGCTGTTAAATTCTCTCATGGCCTGTTCCCATGGCCACCACCTCATGTCCAACCCTTAACATGAGTGATGGTACGTACTGCATGTGTGAAAAGACAGAAATAGGCCCAGATGTAGGGCATATCATTAGTATGTTTCTGGTGTCACACTCCTACTGCCATAGTTAAATCTCAGCAAGCCTACTATACATCTCATTTCCCATTTTAGCAGAACCGTCAGGAGCAAATTCAACATGAAGACCACCCATGGAGAAATGTTCTACATCCCCCCTGCTGTTTCTCTGGGAAAAGACAAAGGTCCCTTAAAGCAGATATTCCAACATACCATCTTATCTTATAGATGACATCCCTAAATGCAGAATGTCCGCATTGGAGCATGGAAAGTACCCAATGCCACCAAATCAGGAGTGATCTGGTTAAATCAGGAGGACTCCCATGCATGCACTAACCCAATGCCATAACCAGCCTACAGCTGGAAGACATGAGAAGGCTACAGAGCAGAGGGTATGGCTGCTGGTAAAGTAGGTCTTTCAGTAGACACACTTTATGTTGCTCTTGTTAGGATACTGATGAAGTTAAACTCTCACTGATTTTATTTGGGTAATGCATGTAAACTCCACTCATTTATTCAGGTTTTTCATTAATTTGTTACCTATATATATATATATATGAAAGGAGGGATAATCATTCTTAGATGGGTTTCTGCAATGTAAGCACATTTTAATTACAAGGAATAGTGCCAACACAAATGCCTTCCGTTTTCAGATTGAGTTGCTCTCCTCCCCTCAAGAGTCACTTCCGGTCCTAATCTCATTAGATAGCAATTTTCATCGTGCTGTTTTGCTTACAGACACTTTAAATTCCCTGCATTGAATTGACATAACATGAAATATTTGGCTCACGCTGCACATAAATAACAGCCAGTTCATTTTTAATGTTGCCCCTCTGTCTAACCTTCTAATTGAAGACACTGTCAGAATGCTGACTGCAGGGTCCTGGAAGAGCAAAGGAGGACAAATGACAGGCTGTAAATTGGATCAGGCTCATTTATGGAGCTGAGAAACAGAGAAGAGAGCAATAAAGCCTGTGATGATGAATGTTTTCTCCACATTAGAGTCAGGCAATTTTGAAAAAGCAGTTCTCCAGCAGGACAAATCTTCCTTTCCATCCTCCTATTCAAACCCAGACAGTGACTATGCTGCCATGCACTCCCTGTTTGTACACCTGTAGTGTACAAAATTTCTCTTTTCTCAACGTATAATTGCTCAAATATATTGCTTAAATCTGAGGCTTCTTTAATCCCTGAAAGAAAATTCCTGAGGGGAAACAAAAGCACTCTCATAAACTGAATTAACTGAATGTTTTTACATTTGTGTATGCATGTGTGAGTGTACACTACAGGCATTGTTATTTGTGTGAGTGTGTGCATGGTTCTATGTGTGGAAGCTCCCTTGGATATGTTTCTGTTTGATGTGACAGTGCAGAAGAACAGTCTGAAATCCTAGCCTGATTTGCTCCCACAGGACTGTCTCACTCTTTTTCTCAAACACCCAGGAGCTCATCTGTCTCTCACCTGTGTTGTTTTAGAACTGGTATATATCCTGGTAGCTGGTACTTGTTTTCTCTCTCTCTCTCTCTCACACACACACACACACACACACATACGTAATGGAATCTAGACTCAATGAAAGGAACATAAAAATACATTTAAATGATAGTGTAAAAGACAGCCTTTACATTTCCCCAGGCACCTTAAACTTTGCTGGCTAAGCTGGCCTGTCAGACTAGGCCATTGCTCTTACAGTAGATGGCACACTACTCAAGTCTCTCATTTAGTACAGGGAACCCAACCACAAACTCAGCTTTAAGTGTGCCTACATCTCTCTCTCATTCTATCTTGCTCACTCTCTATCTCTCTCTTGTGCTCTCACTGGGTGTGGTGAGTGGGAGCATGAGTGAGTGGCTGAAGCAGGACTCGGTGAGCAACATTACAAGCTTTCCTTAATTTCCCACTGGTGGAGTGGCTTTGCAAAATGTCTTCTCTGCTTTACTGTTCAAGCACTGTTGAAAGTAGTGGGGAACATTTAAGAGGGTAGTCGACCAGCTTTACTGGCTGACATGGCAGCGGCTTCTGGGGGTGAGCAGCTAACACAGTGGCAGGTGGCACCTCAGTAGAGGAGTGTACATTAGCCGTGACAGAGGTGGTTGGGCACAAGCTTATCAAGTCTGCATCCTGGATGAATAAAGGCATTGTGATGTTTCTTGATAGCATTGACAAAGTAAACTCCATAGTTGAACACGGAATAGTTATTAAAGAAACTTTTAACATGGTACTTCTGCTCATCAATTCAGTCAGAAGGATTACTCTGTGAAATATGCCGCCAATTTTCTTGGCATGGAAATTTAGCAGAGATGGATTCTTTTTTTCGTCTAGAAAAGAAAAATGGTCAAATTCATTGTTTATATTATGCCACAGAACAGAGAAGCTCACAGAACCAACCGCGGTTGAAACAAGGGTGGTGGACTTCTTTTCTGAGCTATACTTGAGTGAGTGGAGAGAGGAGGCAGAAGTGGTTGTAGAAGTGTTACATGAAAGAAAGCTGCCCTCTCTTACAGATACCCCATGGAGGGCTTATTTGGGACTGAAGACGGAGGTGAAATTGGCATGGAGGACACTGTACCAACCACTGTTAGCCAAGAGGGTTGGATATCTACAGTGGAGGTTTCAGTTTTATTTCTGTGATTAACTCAGTAGTATCCCACCATTGTCCATTCTGTATGGAGAGAACAGCTGTTGTTTTTTGGGGTATACCAAACTTCAACCTTATTTTTTGGGAAGTTTATTTTGGTTAATGGGAGAAAACATTTTCAAGTAAGATGTTTCCAGGTCATTAATTTCATTTTGGGCAAAGTGAAAATGGCAGTTTATACAGGAGCAAGCTTAAATGTTTCTCAAGAGTGTGTGGTGTTATAAGGGTGTTATATGTTCAGTGGAGGGAGGTGAGTCTCTCTCTCTCTCTCTCCCTCTCTCTGGAATGTGGTTAACACTCCTACAATTTTAAATTAATTAACATTCTTTATTTAATGGGATCCAATGACCACAGAGTCAGAACCTAGGGACTAACGTTGCATCGGACGATTAGCACCTTTTTCAGCATAGTGCTCCCTTCTCTGTGCTGGGAATTGGGATTCATTTAGTTTAGGGTGAAGAGTCCCCTACTGGCCAACCAACAGCACCTCCTGGACTAACTTACTGGTATTTCCCTACAGGCCTCATATTGAAGTACTACTGAAGCCCAGCAATGGCTTCCTCATACTCTGGAACCTCTTCATTATTACAGAGCGTCTCACTTTCTAACTTGTTGTTGCACTCATAACCCGATCATCCCCCTCTCCATTACACCAGCCCTCCACAGAGTCCTGAGTCACTTCATTAAGATTGGTAATTTCAGGTCAGAAAAGAATACTTAATTAGGCATGAACCCAGTCTGGTAACACTGATTTCTGAGACATTTGGAAAAGCTGCATCGGCTAAAAAGGGAAGAAGGAAAACAACATTAATAGCATAAAATATTCATAATGACATCACTTTCCCCTTGTGACACGTCAAATAATCAGATGTATCATCACATTCTGCGCTGCTACACAGCTTTCACTCAGACACCGGAGTGGACTAAGTGAAAATTACTTCAGACTAAAATCCCCTAAAATGACCACGTGTGATGTGTTTGGAATGAATTGATAAATGTGCATAACAGGAGGGCAGAGCGGGTTACAGATAGAGATGGGATTGCAGTGCAGAAAGAGCCAGAGCAGAAAATTGAAAATTGAAATTTGATATTGTCTTAAAAGCTTTGGTTATTAACTCTCTGAGGGGAAAATAATAATAATCGGATGTGTGCTTGATATGTCCAACTAAGCAGTTTCCCTGGGATTTATTCTTAAATGCTCAATTACCTAAAAATTCATAGATTATATATTACATCATTAGATATACACATATTTAAAAGGTAAATAAGCATTTGAAAATGAACCATAGAGACAGTGCTTAGTGTGCGCCCCCTGTTGGTTCCCATTCAATATTTTGCCAGCCAATAAACAGGGTTCTTTTCATCCTTAGAATTCTGTTAGCCTTTCCCTTCCAAAGTAAATCAAAGACCATCTGGTCCATTTCCCCTGTTTAATCTCAAAAGACTTCGCTGTAATGCAGCTTCACTTGAATGTCTCTTTCAGTGGGGGAGATCAGTCCACTAGCATTACAAGTAAGGAATGTTGTGCTGGGGTGAGTGCTAGGGTGCTCAGTTTTTAGGTCATATCTTCAGTGTTAGGCTCACAGTGGCACGGTGTTGGAAGGCAGTATACAGTAAGAAACGCATTGGTAAGACAATTGGCAGCAGTTGGCATGGTAAGTAGCAAGCTACATCTGTTGCCATGCCTGCAAATGGGACGAGTGCTGTCCATGGTTCTGCAACACTTCTGGGGCTGCTGAATGGATCGCACAGACAGCACTTAAACAGCCTAATCTGCACATGTGGGCCCCCCCTGTGTGCCACACCTCCCTTACAGGAACTACAGTCCACCAGACTGATGATCCAATAATACAAATCCTGTACCCTTCAGCCACAGTGGAACAGAAGCTGGATAAGGCAAGCACCCATCCAGAATCCGGACAGTTTGTTGTGATACAAATGCAAATTGTATTTTTATTTGCTTGTTTATTTTTTTGCTTGCCAAGCAATTTGTGGAAACAAAGAGGCTTAGTGAGCTTCAATACCAGCAAAAACAAGGAGAGAGACAGAGAAAGAGAAGGAAGGAAAAGATAACCCCCAAAAATACAGTATTCAGGCAAGCCTCATACCTGATGTTCACCCAGACAACGACCGGCACTACGGCTGAAACACTGCCCAATCAGCTGCGCATCACAGGCACAAAGATTCATCAGAACTAATGAGCCACTAACCAGCCATGGTGGCACATACAGCCTTCAGATGTAATTGTAAGTATAAAAAAACCCGGACCAATCGATCCCTTTTTGCTCAATATCAGTTTCAGATAATTTCAGCCCAACATCTACATCACACCTATCTATACATGTGATATACATCACACATATTTATACATGTGATATACATCACACATATTTATACATTAGTGTTATTTGTAACAAGAATGTAAATATCTCATTTTTGATTAGTGTTGTGGCATGGCAAAGTTGCTGAAAGTACACAGCTGGTCTGATGTACTTTGATCACTGCAATCCAGCGTGGATGTACACAGTGTCATATTACATAATGGGCAAAGGGGATACAGACGTTTGAATCAAAGTACAGAGGGCTATCGGCTTTCTTTGCATACAGGAAATGATTCAATTCTGCCTTTTTTTTTTCCATTTATTTTTTCTCCTTTCTCCCAATTCAGATAGACAACCCTTTAAAAAAATACAGAACATCCCTTTAAATCCCTCCTGCTATCAAGTTGAAGTGTTTACCTTGAGCTCTTGTCATCACCAGCATTATAATGCATGAAAGAGTTTTTAAAACACTGACTTTAATTTTGGCTGCAGATAGACTGAAAAAAAATTATATTTCAAAGGCAGCTTCTGTCAGGCAGTCTTCTGTAATCGTTCCAGTTTACAGTATAAGAGACATTTCTTACTTTCCTGACAGACACAGTAACAGAAGGGGTTTGAGAGAGCAGATGGAGGCTAGAGGGTGAGAGGGTAAGACAGAGAGAAGAGAGGCAGAAATGGACCAAAAAGATGGTCAGATGAAGTGAAGCACAGCAGGAAAAGTGTTCAAGGCTGGGATGGGTGGGTAGAGGAAGGGGCTGCTGGATCAAGAGGAGGAGTACATGGAAGATCATAAGCAGCTCACTGGCACAGCACAGAACTGGGATGTAATGGAGGCCCTGATCCTCTGTACATGGAATATTTAATTATATTATTTACCTCTTTCTGTCCTACTACAAAGACACACCCCCTACACGCACAGCATATGAACGTTGGTTCTCAGCCAGCACTCTGCATTTAAGATAAAACTGTATAAAGTTACCCACATAACTGAAGTAATTCAGTTGTGACATTTTCCATTTTGAGCCCCATTTGCAATGCCAAGCAGTGCTCCCCCAATCTCCCCCAATGACACACATCATCTTGACTCATGATTCAAGAAGTCAGCTTCTCAAAAGTGAGCATGCACAAGACAGTGAAAAAATAGGATAAAAAAGCACAATATACAACACACATATCCTGTACAAAAGAAGGAATAAATGAATTCATTATCAGTTAAAGTGTCTGCGTGTCAATTAATCAATCCAATTTTAGTTGTATAGCACATTTTACTAAGAAATTGTCAAACTACACCCGGCCTAAACCCCTATAAAGCATTCCAAAAGCGACAGTGGCATGGGGTAACTCCCTGCATATCAATGGGGGATACAATAAAAAATTTAAAATCTGCATATTTCAAATATCTAAAAACAGACTGAGATTCTTGAGGCGCATACAAGTCTGTATAATATTTCTCTGCCAAATACACACAGACATAAAAAATAAGCACAGTGCTTACTTGAGTTTAGACTAATGCCACCAAATGCCAAAACACAAATCTGTAACATTTCATACATCCCTATGGCCCTGTCTAATGTCTGTACTAATACCTTTGTATTGTCTGGACCTTTTCTTTCAGCAATCTGTTCATCAGAGCACAACCCAAATTATTTTAGCTCAAATGATAAATGCTACATGGCATTTGAGAAATGCATTTTTTCATAAGAGTAAATTCCCCTGGGTGAACTGGGAAGTATACCTCTGCTGGCTGTCAATACCCATCATCTATGATATCAAATAATCAGACTACAGCATTTCCCTCAAACAGCCCATGCCTGCATGTAGTCTTTAGTGCAAATAACCCACCTCCATATAAAGACTTGAGATTATATTATACACACAGGCAGGCAACAGTCTAAAATCATGCTGCTAACCACTAACTAAGCCAAAGATCCAGATTCCCAGGCCTCAGGCTAGCCAATGAACACTTTGAGGTCCTGGTACTTTCAGAAAGGGCATGCTGGGTTCAGGGGCAAGAGAGAGCCAAATTCAGTCTCTTCCCTGAGCACGACCTTTCAAATCCCATTCTGCTGAGGCAGAGACACAGAGATTGACACGAGGCAGAGAATATGGGTCACTAACAGGGTGCTCACTCTCAGGAGGGGTGGCTACAGTCCAGACATGGCTGACTGTGATTTATGGGGTCCTGGCCAGGCTGACCAGAGTGCCTGTTTATTTCTAACACATTTATGACATTCATCTATGGAATTATAAAATTATTACTCTTTATAGTAGCATTACAACACAAGTACACACAGTGGTTGAATGAATAATGGATTTAATTTATAAAGTGCCTTTCCCTTACATAAATGAACACACACAGACACATACGCAGAAACACACACACACACACACACACACTTTCCCTGTGAGATACAGAGGAATTTCAGCATGCTGAATGCACCATAGGGCCAGGGTAAGCACACGCAGTGAGCAGGAGGATGGGTGGGCGGGGCCAGGAGAGGGCTTGCAGATGGTCCAGAGTCTCCAAGGAGCAGCAGCTCTGCCTGCCCACCAGCACGGCCCACCTGCTCCATGTCACCCTGCTGGGTGCACTTCCTGACTCATGCACTTGGCACTCGCACCTCGCCATGTCTCTGCCTCCCCCCTATTCCCCCCTCTTCCTCCTCCTCCTTCTTCTCCTCCTCCTATACCTCATTACTTTGATATACAAACCCTCAGTTTACTCATAATTTAGATATCCTCATGCATCAATATTTTTTAAAGATTTTACTGTTTCTATTAAAAATACAACTTTGTCATTGGCTTGAATACACCACTAATACACTGTGACATATAGCATCGATGTCAAAGGACAAATGCACATTCTTCTTAAGTGTATTTTAAGACTATGTCCCTCGGACATCTGAAAGTTTCACAAATATGTCACACAAATATAGAGTTTTTCTGACTCACAGAAATTCAGCGCTCTTCCTCCTGCATGGGTGACACTTACCTTTTATTTAAAAAAGCCTTTTTCCAACCGATCACTTCAACAGTAAAAATCTAAATATATCCCTTCACTTCCTCCTGGGCCAAACAGGAGGAAGATTAGTCAGATTTACAGCACTATGTCAATGAGGAGTTCAGAGTAGAGTGCACAGCACTGAGAAGTTTGTTTCAAGAATATGCAAGAGAAGGAGAAAGATAACTCACAGTTTGTGACAGAGGCCACTGAAGTGGGAGGTGGTGAAATGCATGAATGGGAAGTTAACCCCATCAGCCCCCCTAATAATAGTGAATATATTTGTTTATTATACCATGAAGAACACTCCAGAACAGAGTTCCAGAAAACAAAGCCTATCAGGGAATATTAGGATGCAGATGGAGAACATCGTAGAACATTTTGGAAGGTTCAGCAGCATTTTATAAACCCTGGGGAGGGGGGGATGTGCTTGATCTTCTACATATACTTTATGAATTGAGCTGACCATAGTGTTCTGATGTATGTGTTTTTTTGTTGTTGTTGTTGCCTCGGTTACCAAGAATTTCATCCGTGTCTGTGTACAGTAGGCTTCCTGATGAATGCCTGATGAATCTGCCTCACATGGAAAAGGGGGGTGGGGAGGACAAGATGCGTTGTTGTGATGCGCAGGGGCTAAATTTAGGAGCCACCTAGTCTCACGATCACCAAACAGGGTTAGCAACAGCATGTATCAGTACTCCATGCATGGTCAGCAATGATGTCATTGACAGAATGAGGAAAAGGAAGAACAGTCCAGCAATAAATACAAAAATGGCCATACTGAAAACAGTACACTGATAGCAATCAGCAAGAGATGTTTACATCACAGGCTTATGTGCTACCTGTACCACTGTCAAGAATTTCCATCCATCTTTGTGTTGGTAAAAACTGCACTAATAATAATAATAATAATAATAATAATAATAATAATAATACTTTTTTTTTCTTGACTTGCTTCACAGAATTTAGCCAGCTGGGGGCAAAGACTGCCAGTTAACACTTGCATTTCAGGATAAATGCTCAATTTCTTTTGAGTTCCTGCCAGTTTAAACATTTCTATTTATGTAGGTCCACACATTGTTTTTGTTATAGTAACTATAATTGTAATAAAATTACAGGACTCACAGTCAATAGAGTGGAAAACACCTTAATCAAAATGGGATAAAATCCAACTCCCCCTGGTAAGACCTTTGGACCCATGCCCACAGTGCAGACTGCAGACCTTGTTCATTCAATTTAGCAAACAGAGCTTTGGAGCGCTCCTTAGCAACATATGTGAAAGCATTCAAACTTGCAATGAGATTAGGGCTCCTGCGGTTCTGCGTATTGACTCACCTAAACCCACCTGTTAATAAAATCTGAAAATCACAGGTGACAAGTTAATGCGATGGTACAAAACAGCCTTTAGAGCTAACAAATTATGTGCACTTAGGAGAAAGGCTCACTGAATAACTTGTTATTGAATGTTTCAAATCCATTGGATTAGCATCCTCTATCACTGGGCTGCTACTGCTGAGTTTTATCACACAGTAAGCAGAATTACCACCTAGTGATTTCCTCAATGAGTCTTAGAGACCCAGCCAAAAGAATGATGATTACATCATACACCTTCACTCCCAAATAACTGCACACAGTGATGTACCATACTCCATTCTTGTCAAATCATTATGAGAGAAGCATTGGACTCCCATGCCAATTTCAGTCTTAATTCTTGTTAAGCAGGTTTTTTAGTACGTGTTGCTAGGTGGTGACAAATATCTGGAGCAGCAGGGCCACTCGGTTGTACTTGTGTTGGAATGTTAAAGTTTCTTGAATCTGTAGGACCTGTGCTGATTTTTGTCTTCTGTGTTTTGTTTTTTGTTTGTTTGTCTTGTTTTTTTTGGCAAAAACCTCGTTTTGGTCTTCCCCCCCACCCCCCTAAATGCATAGCTAGTTAGTCAATGAAATCTGTACTACCATACTGACACTCGCGCGAGAAAGCTCACACTGATAAATAATTTAAACCTAAATGTAATTCTTCTACCTTTTGAAAGAAGACAATGACTGAGAGAAAAACATAAAATGTGCATGCTGCTAGTATTGTTCATTATTTATTCCCCATGCATGCCTCCCCATACATATATACATGGGTTCCAGCAATGTAGCTAATAATTTTGATGACGTTAATGCATTAAGAACAAATCCTATTATCCATCCCCCTGGAGTCCAGTTCCTCAGATGATAATAGTGCTGTCTCTCTGCATTCTAGCAGGGCTATAACTGAACTGTCCCTGTGGACCTAGAGCTGTCTCTTCTCTGGAGAGCCTGTGCTCTTTGAGATGAAGATCAGCTGCAGGCTGAACACAAGGCTGCTTCGCAGGAACCAAGAGCATCTCCTACTTTAGACAGACCACGTGAGGCTCCCCCGCCCCTTTAAAAGGTAGGCCTGTCCACAGTTAGCCCGGCGGTAGCGCTAGGTGAGAACAAAGCCAGTGGTTCTGGAGTCAAATTATGTTAGTACTCAGCATTTTTTCCTCATAGGCTCTTTCTGTGGGGCAGCTGGGCTTGCTCTGCCCTCCCTCTGGGGAACTGTGGTGAAGGAGCTGATAAGAACATACCCACTTTCACCCTCCTTACACAACTGACTCTCAAAGATGAAAATGTCGATGGTGGCAGCATGAATCAACTGGAAGTGAAATATTAATCAATTTCTATTAAAAATTCCCCTTTAAAACAGCTATTTGTAGACGCTATCAGTTGGAGAGTCTCTTTGAAGCTGGCTGGTGCCACGTGTAACCCTTTCGGTGAAGATGAATTGGAGGACTGCCTCAAGGGATATTCTCTTTATACAGGCCTGCAAATCCCTCGTTGCTCTTCTCTTTCTCTTTTCCCAATAGTCATTTAATTCCATCGGCATCTAAGAGTGACCACTCAGTGAGAGGTCAAAGGTTGTTTGGTGTCAGACATTTTCATCAGCATGACACAGTATCTGTTCATGGATATGTGGGTTGTGTTTCAGCTTGCCACCAAACACTAAGGTGCACTTCTTTTTTACATTGCTAATGGTTATTAATTATCAGGGCTGATTCAACACCCCTATCTATTCATTCACACGTCAATTAAATTATTCACTCTACATCTGTTGGCTTCCTTAAACAAACAAGCACGAAACCGTCCAGACCCACGGCGCACCTGTACAAAGTGTCATAAGTAAAACTTGGATAACTTCATAGCTAGCTAACTATGGCATGTCCTCACCTCTGTAACGTTATTTGTTGTCCTCCATGTGTCCATACATCTGTATCGGTGGTATGCGCTAACTAGGTTAATTAAAGTAGGCAAAACGCTAACATGTTAGGGTTAGCTAAAGTAACGTTAGGCGATAAAGCTGTGCTTAAAAATCTTATGCCGTTCAAAGTGGTGATTTTAGGAGATGCACCTGCGCATGCATCCTACCAAACGTCCTTCTCAGGTCATCCATGAGTGAGTGAATGAGTGAGTGACCACAATTTGTCACGCATAGCCCACGGCGGCAGGCAGTCCTGCGCGCCGTGGGAGAAACAGAATTCAGGAAGCCACCAGCTGAAGGAAAACACCACAAACTTCAGTAATAAAGTGCTTTTTATGCTCCAAGGATCCCTCTGGAAGATTACTGACAAGTATATTCAGAAAAGAGCATCTGCAATTTAAGAGCATGGTTAATATTGGGTGTTTGATTACTTGTGTAAAAAAATAAAATAATAAATCTTGTTATTTTTTTTTTTTAGTCTTGCACTTACGTGTGAAAAGAGGGAAAATTGAGTATTGTGGAAACAGCTGTTTGATATTCTTTTTTTCTCCAGGAAATCAAAACAACAAAGAACAAACAAATTATTTGCAACAAAAGGCGTTTATCAAGCATGCACAAATTTGCAAGCATGCGCACACACAGGCACGTAACATCACATTACAACAATAATACAGCACTGTGTAGGGTCAGTCATTCATCCTCCAACCTTCCATTCCACAGCAAGGCTCTTAGTACATATACATATGCAAACCATACTGAGGGTGATGCGTATAATCTGTAATGTACAAGCCTGCATAATGTTTTCCAGTGACATTTGCAGACACATCAAAAAAAAAAAAAAACATTTAGAGGCTGGCCTTGTCAGTATCATTATTGTGTGCAGCAGGGCATATCTGCATTTAACCTACAGGCTTTTTGCCCTGAGATGGCCGCATAGTTACTGGTCCAGGCTTGCATCAAGAATGAGCAACACTGATGTAGCCATGAAAATGCACACGTCATTAAGCACTATGTAGCAGACCGTATGTGCCTTGTTCAAAGAAGAATGCAAACGGTTGACCCTATACGCTGCACCGCTTTTTACGGTATTGACAAAAAGTGACTATGACATGTTACAATTTATCCTCCACATTTTTTCTGTTTTATGTTATTACTGCTTCTTTGTTTTCCCCTAAAGAGGCAGTGGGGCATGCCTGTTGCTGCCAGTGGTTCCCTTTCACCTTCGTAAATAAACAGTTCCTCCAAAGGGTGCAAATGCTATAGGGGAATTATTCACACCCATTTTCATCCGTTTAAGGACAATGTTGGGACTTGCCAACAACTCCCATGTGACCAAAATCCTGTTATAAATGGAGACAGCACAAAAATAGACCTTCTCAATCAACCCAATCCCAAAAATGAATTTCTGAACTGCTGTCTTCCTCTGACACCTATCCTATTAACCATCCCCTTTACAATCTCTTGAGAGATCACTCTTAGATGAACCTCATGCAAATTCCACATTCCTCTTTGAAGCACAGGGAGCCATGCTAGCCAGAGATAACGCACGGCTTTTTTCAGCTGATGATTGCAATGCAGCAAAATTCAATCCCAAACATAATGATGGGGTCCCTTTATCTGAACAACAGTGTTACCAACTGGTTCTGCAGTCATGTTGAACCAGTTCATTGCATGTCAAGAATTAAAAAAAAGCTCTGTCGGGGGAGGTCGGACTGACATTAGAGAGGCCATTATGCTTAATTCTGGACAGCAGTCTCATCATTGAGAGGGAATGGCGTACAGCAATAAACTGACCATAGAATCGGAACTATAGACATGCTCTCATAATGAAGGTGTAAATCACTGGAAGAGCACATTTAGACAGGCTCTGCTAAGTCTCAAAAAAACAATCAAAAATACCCTCTGGGTGTTTTCAGCAGCCAAACCAAATAACCCTCTTTTTTTCTCCACTCTGCCACTTACTGTACATCAATATATTGACAGTTCTGTAAGAATAATAAAAAGAAATAAAAGAAAGAAAAACAAAGATTTATATAAATATATATTGCTGTTAATGGATATAGAGCAAAGTAATACTCGTTAAGGCAGCCATATAGACAAGAATAATTGACAGATCTTTCAACACTCTGCCTTTTGCAGGGATTCTGTATTGTAGACTTCAAATGTGAACTAAACGTTACAGGCCAGTTCAGTACAGAAAAACAAAATGATCCCATAGCCTGGCACCCCATAAGATTGTGGATTCACAGTGATAGTCAACACCAGGCTGTTTCATTGGGGAGGTATTATTATTACTATCAGTAGTTGTATTAGTAGTAACAGCAGCAGAAGCCGCAGAATAAGAAACTGGCATACCAGTGGGAGAGTATATTGAGAACATAGAATGCATTCAGATGTTTTACTGTAGCATACATAAGTTGAGCTATTGTGAGTGTGTGTGGCTCTGGGTCAGCCACAGCACTGATCTCCAAACAGGTCTTGGCAAACGTGCTGTGTGAGTATTGACAGACTGAACTGTGGCGTACCTTCTGCAATGACACAGACCCCAAGCCAATACATTAAAGTGCAAGCCAGCTCATACCCTGCCACACTCTGTCATAATTCATCATGCAATTTTGTAGAAGACTCTGCACAACCAATCATGGCTATTCCGTGCTGTTATATTATCTTCAAGGTGCTGGCAGCGTCTATGTTCTCTGACAATATGGTGTTCATCACTGGGTGAGTTCCTGGTGGCAGGTTACCTTGCCACCAGGACCTGAGTGAAGGCATCTTTTTGAGTTCACCAATGATCAGACCCTTTATGTTCTGATCAATATGTTAAATAGGGAAAAAAGGTAAGCTGAACCATGTGACCTCACCAGAAAATTGAGATTTTGTACAGTGGAGGTAGAGATGCTGCTGTTCATCACAAACACACACACGCACACACACACACACACACACCCATGCATTCACTCATGAACACACAGTCCTTGCCTATATCTTATATAAAGAAAATAATCAGACACACCAAAATTTTGAATAAATTATAACATTATGTAGTTAAATAAAAATGTGTTACAGTAAGCAATGATGAATGTTGAATCCTTACTGAAGTCTAACTTCTAACTAAAGTCTAACTAAATAAAAATAAATATGAAAAAACATGTTTGTCTTTACAGAGACCACAATCAAAACCTTTTCCACATCCAGTCAGTATAATGTAACTAACATATTGGTTTGAAAATATTATTTTCACACATAGACAGGTATTTCTGTACCTTCCACAGTAAATCACTTAAATACCAATGTAGTCTCACAGAGATATGAAGACCTCCAAAGTTTCATTAAAGGCAAAAAAGGAGCAAAAACTGTTTAAATGAAATAATCAATGGACTACATTATCCAGTGCAACCAAGGGTGCACAGATGACCTGAACTGTAACCTGACTATAGAGCATTGCAGTTCACGGAAATTATGTAACAGGCTACATAAATACATCTTTCTAGAAAATTTGAAAATAAATGCCAGGATATTCTGTGAAGTCTACATGTGCACATAATCTATCAACTGTCCATAAACCAGTCACACCTAATTATAAATGATAATACATTTTATGTGCTGTGCAGTGATGAGCAGAATAAAACAGGTAGTGTTGAAAACACATGACATAATTAAGGACAATACAATACATCAAAGACACCACACACAAATTCAGGCAAAGGCCAATGCACTCAGTGTGCAACAATTCTGGCTGTAAACGGAATGAAAAATGTAGCGGTGAAGAGCCACACAGTAAAAAATAAATAAATAATCTATGTTTTCAAAGGTACAAAATGTTAGCGTCAATTAGCTTTCCTCTTTACGTGACCTTCAACAGGAACTGAGGAATCTGTCATCATTGTCAACATTGGGGAAAGAATAATGGTATGGGATTTTATTTGGCAAATGTTGCCAGAGGAAAATGCTGTCATTGAAAGAAGCAACTGGCTTAATGTTTCACTCATACAACACTGTTCAGCTACATCACAGACATGACAGTCAAACATAAACTGACAGGGACTGAGCGATCGCGATCGGTCATTGCTCATTATTTCCCACCTATTCATCATGAAGATTATAGCTAACAACAATGTATCTGACAAGCTGCACGAAACATTTCATTTTTTTCAAGGGAAACGTGCTAACCTGTTTACCTTTATCACAACAAGCCCCAAACTCTGAGTGATAACATCACTATTGGTGCGTTCTCGGCTCTACAAAATCATTTTTTAAAAACTCGTAGAATTTCATTCGGAAACTTACATAGAAAAAGTTAACTTTAATGTAAGAAGACAGCCTGTTGCCAGCTGATAGTTTGACAGCTCTGCTCGGCGTGTGGACGAAGAAACAGGAACATCCAGTCATGCTGTTAATATTCGGCTTTTATCATTTCGAAGCGCTGGGGGGAAATTGGAGAATTAAGTGCTTGAAATATGAGTGTCATAGAGACGCATTCGCACGTCCCTCTTGCTACCAGTTTTGCTCTTGAACAAGGCTAACCATGGAACACCATGAGCCGATTCAAAAAGTCTTGTTAAATAAGTAATCCCATTACACGTCAAAAATGTTTGAAATAATACGCCATGAATAACGTGCAATTTCAACCCATATGGGTATGCTATTGTATAGAGTAAGATGCTGCGGTGTACCACATGGTAGGGTTTACCAGGGCACAATAATGCAATGAATGTTACTGTTCTGAATTTAAACAGATTTAACCCGATTTCCCTACCAGAATGGCCAAAGCCAGAACAGTGGCCTACTGAGAAATGCTGTGGTGTGTTGTTGTGATTAACAATCGTGTATAGTAATAAGATAAACAAGTGTTGTTCAGCATAACCTTACAGCAACCTTGTAAAAATGTTTTCAAGTGTTCAACTGTGTTATTAAAAAAAATTAAAAAATAAAAAACACGGTTTGGATACCAATGTAATTGAAGACTTTTGACGTGGGATAGGCTGTTGCGGCATCAGTCTCCTGTAAAATAACTCAGATTTGAGCTACGGATATACGCAGCACTTTACTCCTGCATGCAAAGACCCAATGAACACTAATATGAACTTGTAGACATTTGTTCGGAATGGCGACTGTAATCACGCAAGATGTGTTATAATTGCCAAGGCTGTCTGCACTACCCTCTTCCTGTTTTCTTAGAAGTTTTTTGGTATTATAAAACTTGAACGTGCAGTTATTTCAACTCGGGGAAAAAACGAATACAGCGCACTCAGGAGAAAAAAAAAGCACTAGGTGCAAACTTTGTAGTCGTGCATATACCTTTAAAGGCGCATTTCATAAATTGATCAACGCAATGGCGTGCGTTAATGGTAAAGCCAATCAATTTTTACATAAGTAATGCATTTAACTAAAAATAACCTAAATTTAGAATAAGAGTCCTCGCGTGTTTACTCAAACAGCAGTGTTGTTAAGTGCGTTGCTTACCATTCAAAAATAGTAAAGGTATCCCTATTATGATAAAGTAGCCTATAAATGCTGAGCAGTCCGTAAAATTACGTTGATGCCAGCGTAACACAACTCAATGTTCTCTTCTGCAATATTACGTAGTACAGTACACTGTAACTACGGATGTGCTGGCACATCTTTCTCAATTCCTGCACACGTTCAAACAGCTGTTTCGCTCACCGAAAGACACGTGAGACGGGCAATATAATCGATTAATAAGTTAAGTAACTTTAAAAAAAGAACAAATAACAAGGAAATTCTACTTTATAGATTTGATGAAGCTATATCGTGAAATCCAGCAGTAATTTAGAGGAGTCCAAGGAAACTAGCACGTGGAAAGCGCTATTTCTCGCAATTATTTTACCTTGTTTGCTGCACGATAGAACGAGTACAAATTAGTCATTGTAGTTCGCCAAGTCACTACTCATAAGATATGAACAGAACTCGTTGTGTTCACTTACCTAAAAAACCAACAATTCCTATGCAAATGTTTCAGTTCCACTGTCGTTTCCCTTTCCAGTCCTCTTCGCACAAAGTGTCCGACAGACCGCTCTGATGATGTTCTCCAGCTACTTTAAAAATATATATATTTTTTTTTTCTTTTTTTTTTTGCAGAGTACTGTTCTTCCTAAAAAGTCAGGGAGTATATCCTAGCGCTTCTGTTACATTCGCTGCGCGCTTCAGGTCTTGCATTCGCTGTGGACTGAGGAGCGAAATGCACACTGCGATATGATTGAACAGCGCGCAGAGAGCGGGCTGAGAAAGGGGGAGTTAAGCGAGTTAATCTGACGAACACCGAGGGGTGGGGCTAGTTAAGATATTTCAATAGTATTGAATAATACAGTGCCGTGAAAAAGTTTTTGACCCCCCCCTGATTTCCTTTAGCATTGCATATTTGTTACACTGAATTGTTTCAGATAATTAGACAAAGGGAAACTGAGTAAATACTTATCCAGGAGTGTTTATAAGTCTTCTGACAGCTCTGCTGTGCACGTGTTTTTCAGCACAAATACAAGTATCTACGTGGATGCAATTATATTGTTTCTGTATAGAAAAGTAGCCTTTAGTAGAAATAGTAGTAGTAATAGTAGCAGAAGCAACAGTAGTGGTAGTAGTTGTGTAAAAAAAAAGCATCATCATCATTATCAACATAATCTCTATAAGAACAAATAATTTTAATTAAATGCTGCGTTTAGCCTAATGCTCTTGTAAATCCAAGGTGTAACTTAAGCACAGCAATGTAAATCCAGGTACAGAAAATATTTAATTTCAATGACAGGGGTTCTAGTAAATTGTTGTGAATGATTTTAACTTCCTGGCATGTGCATTTACCTGAATCTGGTATCCATATCACCAATACAGTAAAATGTACAGTGTTAATTCTACTCTAACAGAGTTTACAGGACCCATATAAACTCTGTAAGAGTTGATTTCACACTTACTGTGCAGAACAATCATTTTGGGTCAGATCTCATTAACAAGGTTAAGGATAGTTCTTGTGGTCCTATTCTTTCACATCAAAGACAAACTGTGGAATTGCAATCTTGAGCCTATTTAATGAAATATGAGGGTAGCATGGACAGCCTTTACAATCAGAACCCATTCGGTGTGGTTACAGACAAAAGTCTGTTCCCCATCCAGAGTAAACATGTTGACTTTTCATCATACACCAGAATGTACCATAAACCAGATGTGTTACTGATAAACAAATAACATGGTAAATGAAGACATTTTGCTCTTGCTGTGAAAAGGGAACTCCAGAATGTAACACTGAAAAGAGCCTGATTCCGATCAGATTAATGTAGCGGGGCTGGAATAGAGAACCGGGTTTTGCAGATGCAAGCCTGTGCATTGACTTCTAAATGAGTCCAGGGGTTTCTGCTGTCACTCTTATTGGAACTTTTCCTTGTGAAATGTGAACATAACCTGAATGGTAAGTGAGTCTATGTTCCTTTGCTTGGCCAAATATAAATAAAAATCACATTTTTTAACTCATGGGTACAGGCCTGGTAAAAGATTCCTCAGGAGAAATGACTTGTCAGTAAAACCCTGAAAAGTAAAATTTGATTCCAGTAGTTTAGAAGAGCAGTCTGTCTGTACTGCGGCAATTTTGTATTTCCTTGCAGGAGGTAAATATCAGTGAACAATACCAATGCACAGGGGATATGTTATTATGACATTATAAGAAAGGGGAAGCACATTGTTCAGGGAAATAGGAAATAGGAAGAATCTTGTAGTAAGCAAGAGGACAGGTAGTGAAGGTAGCCAACCTGGCTAGCTGACCATTCCTGATTGAGTACACTGCATCAAACAAGCACTAGGAGTTATTTACTGCGATGATCAATGATGAACATACAGGACTATATGTTTAACTGCATTCATAATGTAATAAGCAGACATACAGTTGATGGCCATTTCATTTCTGCCCAGTTTAATTGACTAAATAATCCCTCCCTCTTCACCTCAGCAGATGTGTAGTGGCTACTCTGCATCACCCAGGAGGGTGCTAAACATTGATAGGGGTTTAGCTCAGTTTACCTTCTATAACTGTACGTACTGCTTAGATGTTTTTCAAATGAAACCCAAATTATTATCATTATTATTGTTATTTTTATTAGTTGTGACTGTGTTTATTGTCGGCTGATGAATCCCTAGCCGTCTATGATGTCTGGGGCCGCTGAAAGAATATTGCTGTGCCCCCCCCCCCCCCCCCTTTTAAATTATTAAAACAAAAGTCAGTAAGGCTGAGGGACTGGGATTCAGTCCCCAAACAGGTGCTTCATAGATCAAAGTTTCTGGGCCAAGGTAAGAACAGGCATTAGCATTTCATTAGCTGCATTCGTACATCTGCATTCAGACAACATTTTAAACAAAGCAAGGATGCAGGACCTGCCATTATTTAAATTCACCTGACTGTTTTGAAGAACTTGAAAAATTCCCATCGTGTTGAAAAGAAGATTTACAAGTGAGATGGTGGTAAAGAGATTTAGGTGAGGAGAAAGTATTCAGTTTGCCACTGTCTAAACAGACCTTTTCAGTCATAAAATATTTATTCTGAATTTTGCCAGCAGGAAAATGTTTTTGAGATACAATAAGATTGCCCACACAATCTCTTGTGTTTGAATTTCTGTATGTGCCCTATGGAAAAAAGCTAGTTTTTACAAATATTGTATGTTTTTAAAATGAGATGATGCCTTTAAGTTAAGTTAGACTCCTTTCTACAGACTGTGTGAAGGACTCCTTGGACAAGTTGAGTTGACAAGAGATCTGATCACAAGATTGTACTGCCATAGTTCTCTCACAAAGCACAGCTCTTTCTACATTGATGTACATGCGTACATTTGAATTCTTGATGAAGCAAATCTGGTTACAGTGCTCAGTGGTACACCAGAAGTGCCTCTCCTTGAGAATCATTCCTCTACACTACTGATTTCTAAACCAAGTTCCCAGTTTGGGATACACATTTGGATTCACAGTATGGTCTGCCAGATTTTGTCATTTACCTGTCAGTTTTATGTACAGAATTAAGCGTTACTGAAATATTATGAATTATCTTTGCTATGCATTGGACTACATAGGCCGTGGTACATCTCCTCATATATTCAGCCTGTCTTGAGTAAGGCAGAGCAGGAACAACTGATTGATCCAATGACATCAATGATTGTTAATCAGGTGCAGTTATAGCCCCCTAATCCTGTAAAAGAGCCTGGAGGACTCTCAGCATCATGTTGATTACAGGCAAACTGCACTTGTCCTGCCAAAACAATTTATCAAGGCCGCTTAATCAAACATTCAGTATATGAGGTCAAGAGATGTTCCTTTTTCACAGCAAATTGAAGTCTGCATTGACTGGTTGCTTGTAAAAATAAAATAAAAAAACAGGAAAAAGATGGATTTGATTAAATTATTTTTGTTATCTTTATTATAGAGAGGGTGGGGCTTCATGTACCCACATTCCAAAACACTAATGAAGTGCAAAAGGAGCAATTGACAGGCACTGCTGAGTATAGACAAAGTAATAAATTAAAGTATTGACTGCATGTTGTAATGGACTGCCACCTGGTCCAGCGAGACAAGTGACTACCCCCTGAGGGACTAGAGAATTTGATAGGTCAGCAGCTGTCCTTCTATGACCCTGCTCTGGATCAATAGCAGGCACAGGACACAATAAGGCCCTCACACAGTACTGGGTTCATGTCTGAGCATGGTGACATCTTGACTTTCTGCCCCTCCAGTCCATCTTGGGCTCAGTTTTTCTCTCAGATCTCTGTTGCAGTGTGATTAGGATGCATACAGTTTCCTGAGAGCATGCAATTTAAGCAGTTCACATGTTAATTTAAATACTTTAAATGAGAAATGAAAATGAAAATTTAAACACTTTAAAATATAACCGTAGCTTGTGATTATGCATATAATGTTCATTTTTTAAAACTTAAAAATATGAGACCACATTAAACACCAGGGATGTGGCAGAATAGATTGTGTGGAATGCTTGATTTGATCTTCATTTGATGAAATTGTTATTATCCCCTTAAAATGGCAACAAAATGATCATTAGGCATCGGACATTAAAAAAAAATCTGATTTTGCTTTGTGTGTGTGTGTATTTTGTATTTGAAAAGATTTGTTAAAATAATAAGTTGCACCAATTTCAGAGTCAAGATAGATATTGAAAGCATGCAAATTCTGCTGAACTCTCTCTCTATGAGTTTGTGTGTATGTGTGTGTGTGTTTGCGTGTGTGTGTGTGTGTGTGTGTGTGTGTGTGTTTTACTTGGCACAATCATTGAGCAATGACCATACATTCCTTTATAGCTTTCTTGTGAAGTGCAAATGAGTCTATGGAGCACTCGTATAGATTTCTGTATTCTATTGGGATGGCAGGTATGCCATCCCACCAAGTTACGCCTTGGCGGGGGCATGCCCCATATCAGTTTATACAGTGCCATTTCTTATTTACTAAAGTGATTCAGGTTGTGTTCAATTGGTCAAGGGTTGTGACAGTAATGTCCCCTGGTGGGATCTGAGCAGAAAATGCGCTGGTTGCAAGGCGTCCTAATCACTTCTCTGCACTTGTTTCCCACGAGCCAGGTTAGTCTCATGTCACAGGCTGCTGGGGCACAGCTGTGATCAGACTCGCATCCCAAAGGATCTGTGCTTATTGAACATTCTCCGCTTGGGGGCAAATGTCCTATGGAGATTGCTATTGCTCTGACAGACTATCTTGTGGAACATTTTCCAGTGTCAGGAGACACAATACAGGGCTGGAGGGTAGAGGAAGCAATTGGCAGGTTTTGCATAAAATGCGAAATGCAGGTTTGAAAGGGATATTATTATTATTATTATTATTATTAATAATACATGCGACACAGTCAAACTGATGGTTACCTCCCCTACTACATTTAATATAAACCTCAACAAAATCATTCTCACAGATCTTTCAGAATGAGAGTTTTATGGAAAATATGTGTTGACATGCTGATTGTACTAAGAGTGCTAATACACAGACCAGCTGATGTTGATGAGGTCCTGGCCTGTTTTTAATTTTGATATATTGAGTTGAATATGTTAACTGTGTGACCTACAGGATCTCATATACTTTATAATTAGCTTGATATTAAAGAGCAAAATCTGGTGTTGATTGCAGCCTACTTAAATCAGTGACCTTTAATTATGTTCTTTAATTGAAATGGGAATTTATTAGAACAACTAGGATTGGCCAGAGATGAGAAATATCTCTCTCTCTCTCTCTCTCTCTCTCTCTCTCTCTCTCTCTCTCAATTTTGCTTCATGACTCACTGAATTATCTTTACCAGTGATGATCCCATGAATGATATGAATGTTTAAAGAATTACATGATTTTACATGAGTAGTTGTTTTAATGTGATAGGATATTTGGCACATTTATCTCATAATTATGGGTCTGTGATATTCTTCTGTGATTAAAAGAGTAAATAAAGAGAGAGAGTGAGAGAGAGAGAGAGAGAGAGAGAGAGAGAGCGAGCTTGAAAAAACCCCTTCAATAACTCACAGGTACCAGCCTACAAAGAGATACCTGTCACTTTGAGGGAGAGCTGCACAGAGGCAGCTGTGAAGAAAGTGTCATAAATTCGGTAAGTCAATTAAGTAAGTAACTCACAGGGTCCCTAATCGGACATGTACAAACGCAAAACCTTTTCATTCCCTTGCAAAAAATATAACTTTGAATAAGCATAGGATATCTGCACCATGTAGTCACTCACCAATACACTGGAGCCGTAGCAAGATACACAATTGTATCTATGCAGGCTACACATGGTAGAGGCATGTCCATGCCTGCTAACTATGATAGATACTGATTCGTATAGAGCCACACTACTGGCAGATTACTTGCAGCCTCCTTCTATGCAAAACTTTTAGCACAGAGGAAAGGTTTAAACACTATTTTGGAGTCAGATAACTGAGATAACATTAAATTAATCCCATTCCAGTAGCACCGGGTAAGACTACACGTGTTCCTTTGGCATTTAGATACTTTAGTGTATCTGAGGGGTTTCTCACAACATCTATAATTTGATTTACTGTGCATACTGTATATCCTGAACTACAATTTACTATTAATAAATACAATTGTTCCTGATTTTCATCGCAAACAGTTCATATATTAACTTTACTGCATCTGTCATGTGCATTTATCTGTATGTGAAGGGTAGTTGAATGCTAGCATAAGTTGCACATTTATAATTTCTCTGTCAGATTTCTCAGCAAGCACAATGCCGGTGTCATTTCTGGAGTATGAATTGGAGCAATGCGCCATTTGGGAGGTGCTGGGCCAGCTGTCAAGCTACCCCATGTTGTTTTGACAGTTTCTGAACAGTCCTTCGACATTTATGCATCTATTTGCTGTCATTCTGTATCTCCAGTTGAAAAACTGCTATAGAATCCCAAACTCCAAGTGCTTCAGCCTTCAGGCACAGTCACCTGTCATTGATCACACTGCTTACATCCCCAGGAACTATCTGGCTCTTTTTCGTCTAGAAAAATGATAATTTAATCAAGCGGGCACAAATGAAGAATGATACATTATTTATTTTCCCGTTTTTAATTATTCATGCTTGTTTCATTCCACAGGAACTTGCTTACTAAAACACCTGTGGACAGTTATGCATCTGCTATACTGTTTCTTTCAACTTTATAAAATATTCCAAAATATGTTCGAAGAATGAAAATTTCACAATAGTAACAGATGGCACAGTTGTTAAGAGCATGTGACAGGTAGCTACATAGGAAATGATGAAATAGAAAGGAAGAATAAAAAACAAATGAACAAACAACTCCTCAATGAAAGAACAGTTGTACAGGAGCACAGTGACTAAAATGCGATCGTGAGATTTGATAAGGGGGCATTGCATCAGTGAAAAGACAAAAACCCTGTCTTTAAACCAAACACGGAAACAAAGGGACGTTTCAGTTATGACATCTGACATAATTGGGGCAGCTCGTCTGCCTTGACATGGTTACCATGGAAATGGAGTTTGCCTCAGAGAGCACCAACTGCTTTGTGGGAGGTGTGAGGTTGTCACCAGGTATGCTGCACCCATCCTTCTCTTCACCCCAACCCATATCCTATACCATACCCTAATCAGAGTGCAAAGAGCCTTGCTGCAGAGATGCCTCACAAGATTACGGTGGAGTGATGGCAGACTCTGCCAAAAGAGAAATTATTCCGTTCCAATGCCAGACTTGTCCCAGAAGGCAAGAGGCCACAGTGGGGCGGTGCCAGAAGGGCCTTGTCCTGCTGGGAGCCGGATCCAAGGGAATAAACCCGGATCCAAGGCTCGACAGTCGCAGCCGAAGGAGGGGGTCCTGTGAGTGAGATGGGCCGTGAGGACCCCGCTATATGGCGGGGACCATCTGTGCCCCCTCAGGGGGGGGGCCAGGTCATGTGCTGAACAGCGATGAAAGGCCATGCTACCATCACTCATCGCTGCATGTTCCAAAACCCATTGCCCCCTGAACAGTCAAACACCATCTTCATTCTTTATTGCAAATAAAAAGTAAATTAATGGACTATTTTTCAGTTTGCTCTGGTGGTTATGAGGAAGTCATTTATAGACTACAGTCCTTGGCTTGGCTTGGGCCATAAGAGAAACCAAACTGTGCCCGATAGGTGTAGCACAGCCATTGCACCAATAGGATAATGTGGATATTTTATTTCTTGTCACATGAAGAAGTGTAATGGACTAATGATGACATGGAGACCTTATTCCCACATATATTAAGTATAATATTACATATATATATATTATATACATATAATATTTTGAATATTTGGCTTGGATTTTAAAAGCGGCTAGGAGATAAGGAAAATATAGCTTAATCTACAATTAGAAATACAATTAAATATATCTCTTGACACATAGTCTTTCAGAAAGACATGATTGGAATTTTGGATAATAGTACCTACATTATTTGAAGAAGGTCACTACTAAGTGAATAGCAATCACAGGCTCTTCCTGATACATTTTAAAATGTTATTCTGAGGACACTAAGTTTCATAATTCCTCATAACTCTCTTGATCAGTGAAAAACCTTCCTTTCCCACCAATTTGAATGGTGCATTCCTATAGTCATTTCACAAATTAGACATGAGCTGCTCAAGATGGTGATGCAAGTTCATTTCTGAGTTTTAAGATCTCATCAGAAATGGCCTTGGTAGGATTCTGAGACTGCCATTGATGACAGTCATTGATGAATCAAAGTTTCACAATATAGACGCTGTTCCAGACCACTGGTTTCCTTGACAACAGGGCTCATATGTCCTCTGAAAGCATCATAACAGTCAGAGAGAGAGATTGAGAAAATGCACAGGCACCAGCCTGCGAAGAGAGACCCATCACTTGGGTGAGCATTTTGTAAATCAATTTAGTACAATGACAGAGGAGGATTTATTCATAGCTGAGGCAATTACATAATTACATGAGAATTCAGTTTCAAATCCAGCAGACTGTTCTAGCCCATTCTTACCTTTCAGAGCTGTGTGCTTCACAGAGAAAATCGTTTCATAAGCTTCCTTTTGGCATTTGAACATTCAATTCAATGTGTTTGAACACAACACAGAGAAATAAAAGTATATATATTTTAAAATTCAGCACATGTCACAAGTTGCAACAGATGATCGGCGATACAATTAATTAAGATGAATAATTGAAAAGAATAATTTTTCAAGGCTACATTTAAATGGAAACATCAAATAAAAATGAGATCTAAAGCTTAATGGAAACTCAATTAAAGTCTCTTATTACCAGTTCAATAGTTAACATCAAAAGAGACAATGATACTCTAAGAATGATTCTTTGTATAATTTGCGTAATTTCCAGAGGTAGTTATTACATCACATATCAGTTTTTTGATATTCCTGCATCAGGAATATATGGTTTTTATGCGAGGACTAGTGTTTTTGCACCATTAGATCAATTATATTAATGTTATTCATAAGATACTGTTATGTAGGAACAGTTTGATGAAGGGCCCGTGTGCTTGAAACATCCCCAACTTTGGTGAGTTAAATTATTGAATGGGAGCCTTGCGGTTTAATTTGACTTATACAAACCCAGCCTATGGCTACCAGTCGATGGTATCTCAATTATGTCTTATTTGTTAACGCAATTCAACTTGTGAACTCCGCCTTATAAGTCTAAAATTATAGCTTTTACTTTTTAGTGTTTATTATAAGAAGGATTACATGAAGGAGGTCATTTTTCAGGATTTTAATAAGTCACAAACTCATCATTTTGTAGGTTTTTCTTAATGCACCTGCTTTTTATTTTTCAATGCATAAAGGAACTGAAATTCCAGTGGATAATTCAATGGATAATTTGCAAATGGAGTCAAATAATTATCCCTGATGTTATGTGAACGCATGATGGTGGTGTGTACTTCCGTAGTTGTCATTCAAAATACACAATCATATCTCAGCAGGTATCATTCAACCTTACCAAGTAATTCTCTGATCTATTCCAGCTGGTCTTATCAATTGCACAAATCAATTTCCCGCACAATCAAACACAAACCCAGACATGTGGATGTTCTGTTCAGAAGTACTGCCAATTTCCAGGATGTTTAAAATTCTTGTATACATTTTTTTGTTCTAATTTTAAATGCATCACATTGCTTCTGTGTAGAATGTGATAAAAGCACTGCATAAATGTGCAACATTTTATTTTCCGATTTGTGTTAATAAACAGCCTCCATCACTGAAATCTCAATCCACTCCCTGTGAGCATGGAACCTTAAGACACTGCCCTCAGTAAGAAACGTGCTGGAAGACAGCAGCACGGCAGTATCAGACCTGCCAGTGAAGCAGTTCTTCACATTATTTCGCTGTTCTTTGCAAATATGTTTATCAATGTTAATAGCCAACATTATACCTTCTCTTTGACTTTTGAGCGAATAATCATGTTCATAAAATCCTGGCACTTTTTAAGGCTGTGACACCCCGACATCCTCAGTAGAAGGAAACTATTGTATCTCTACTAAAAAAAAAAATCCTTATGATTGTGTAAACTGTGGACAACTGTGCCATTATTTGCTGTAAACTAATTAGCCCTGGACTCTCAGGGTACTAAGTTGAATAGCTGAGACCCAGTGAACGAAAAGCAATAAGAGCTACAGAGACCTTTACCAACAGAGCCATGCCCAGAATAAAATCCCAGTAGACACAGCTGTGGAAGCTCAGGAGAAGAACAGCCTTTGTATGATCACTTTTAAAGATGTGTTTCACAATTTTATCTCACATTTTTATATGTATATATATATATATATATATATATATATATATATTCAAATTTGCTATGCACCAGTAATTAAAATTTGTTTAGTACCGTCATGCTAAAGAAAACTGCATGCAAATTTTATTAAAGAAATTCCCAGAGGGATTTAAAAGGCAAAGGATCCCAGCTGACTAAATGAAAATCTAAATCTCCCAAGCATTGAAGCTCATCTGTTTACAATGCATGGAAGCACGTACGACTTACATAAGGTAACATATACACCCAGAGTTCTCCATCTTAACATTTGCTTGTGAAATAAAAATAACATGTTATAAAATGCAATGTTCTGTGCTGCTTCCAAGTTAGTGTGGTGAGGATTCCATTGTTAAATTTATTTCCCAAACTCCTCTCAAAAGTGCTCAGAAAGTAACCAAGCCTTTTTCACTTGTCACAAGTGTTTTAATGCTCAGAAATAGCTTGGTTGAACTCGTGACTATGCTTATGGGACTATGTGACCAAATAAGCATATTTATAACTCTGCCAGATCTCCACAAGAGTAGGTATAAAACAGCAGAGAGACACACACAAGAGAGAGAGAGAGCACCAATAAGAACAGATGTCAAG
Organism: Anguilla rostrata; assembly: GCF_018555375.3. Lineage (NCBI taxonomy): Eukaryota > Metazoa > Chordata > Actinopteri > Anguilliformes > Anguillidae > Anguilla > Anguilla rostrata. The sequence continues at coordinate 24,997,535 of NC_057945.1, forward strand.
GACAGACAGAAATTGCTGTTTTTCTCCAATTGTTTATCCTCAGCTCCAGGGCCACCCTCTCCCTATACCCTGCACACCAAGTCAGCTCAACTGACCTAGCTGCAGAGCTGCAAATAAATAAATAAAATAAAATAAAAATTATATATATTTATATAATATGAAATACAATAAGGAAAGGCACACTTAAATCAATATTTTCTCAAAATATAAGCAAAGTGTAAGGTGGGCCTCCCTCATTCCCCAAGTGTATTAACAAACTATTCCCTGAAAACATTTAAGTCCATAATTGTGGTAGAGTGCAATTTGAGGTACTTGACCCAAACATTGTAGACAGTGTAATTACATGTGAAGTGACTAAAGATTACATGGAAACATTTTATTTTTAAATGGCAATAGAACTGGTAATACTGCAAATGTCAACCATATATTAACCTTAATCAGAACAATAACTCTCCTTTTTTGTTAATTGTTAATTTATGACCTATCCCATGAGTTCCATATGGTTTGGGACAAAGACATATTTTTTCTTGAGTTGGCTCTATAATTTTATTAAAGGGTATTTTTGTACATTTTGTCCTCACCTTGTAGAAATTACAGCACTTTTTATACATAACCCCGATTTCAGGGCACCATCATTTTTGTGATAAATGGCTTCACGGGTGTTTCTGATTGGTCATTCTGATTCTGATTGTGTTCAGCTGCTTTTTTAGTGCAAGTATAAGAGAGCTTTCAGTATCTAGTCTTGATTCTAGGCTTTTGATTGCCTTTGGAGTCAGTTATTGGCATTTGTCAGTATTAGAATGAATGAATGATTGCATTTATATAGCACTTTTCTGAATGCTCAGTGCTTTACAGTGATGAGTGGGAACTCACCTCACCCACCACCCATGTGTAGCACCCACCTCGGTGATGCATGGCAACCATTTTGCACCGGAACGCCAATCACACATTAACTAAGGTAGAGAGGGTGAGAACATTTTTTGGCCAATTAAATCAGGGGATGACTAGGTGGCAAGTTTGAGAGAGCCAGGTTGGGAATTTGTCAACATTATGGAGATCACGGTCCTCACTTAATGAAAAAAAGTTTCTGTTCTAATCAAGGAGAATATATGTTTGACTTTGCAGTATTACCAGTTCTCTTGCCAGTTATGAATGAAATGTTTTCAATGAAGGGTCTTTAGTCACTTCACATGTAGTTACACTGTCTACAACATTTGGGTCATTCTGCCGCAATTATGGACTTACATGTAAATGTTTTCGGTGAACAGTTTGATAGTCGAGTCTCTGTGTTCTTTTTTACAACGCATGCTTCTAATGCTTGAGTAGCCATCACACTAAACCTATACAATAATGCATGAAAATAAACACTGCATTGATGAAGGGTGATGAATGGAGAGAACACTGTCCATTTTTCAGGGATCAAGCAGCTAAACTTAGCTTTCTTTGGGTTTGCCAACCTGGTCTCACAACCCATTCATATCCACCCATTCGACTCCACACTTCACATTTTTACAATCATTTCGAACCAGAACAAAAATCTACCATTTTTCTTTCTCTAGTGAAACAGTAACATCAAGTAACGATATTGTACGTATTTCGAGCATACGTTTATAGAAAACCTTTCTTTCTTAAATTTTGTGAACGCATTTAATGCAATATGTTGCATTATTCTCTACTATTTTTCATTTCTCATTTCTCCTTTATCTGTGTGGGTGGCTATTTATATATCCCGTGTAGGTGCTGGAAATGTGCTGAATAGATATGAATGGGTTGTAAGACCAAGCTGGGATTCCTTATTGGTAGTAAAGGGGCTTATTCCTCCAGTCAGTGGCTCTGTCTCTGCTCTGGCCTTATCCTCTGTTTTCCCCATCAGTGGTGGAGGCTAGAAAAGAAGAGATGCCAGGGAAGCAGACGGCAGGCTGAACCCCCCCCCCACAAGAACCTGGGAGGGAACATGATGCTTTCGTGCACGTCTTCTCCCCTAAAATGTAGAGAGCTGCTCTGGAATTAAAGGAAAGCTCTTTCTGACTAGATGAAAGGAGGTGACAGACAGATATGCATAAAGAGGCAGCATTGGCAGCGAAGCAGGATTAAATAAATGGTGAGAAAATAACAGGGACATTTGCACCACAGCCAGCCAGGTTAATCCTGAGCTGGATGTGCAATACCTGCTGCCCACGCTGCAAAAAAGAATACATTTCATCAATTACATAAGTGAAAAAAGCTGCTATTAAAACATTTTTGTGAGCTGTGCACTGGTTTTACATACAATTTTTACCAAAGTGGAGCAAGATAAATTCATTGCAGCATTCAATGCATTCAGTGTACTGTAAAACTGTCTCACACAGCTGCAATCTGTAGTTTATGAAAGGGTCACCACAGTTCCATGGGTATAAATGTCCACAGCAGTCTATGCTGCCTCTGGGTTAGCTGATGGAAGATGGCTTGTTTCCAAGGCTCCCGCTCTGTTGGCACGTTGTTCCTGATTGCTCAGGATGTGTGTGACAGTGAGCCATGTGCACACTGCACAGGACCATCCATACTGCCTAGGTGTTAACTCACACACTCAAGTGTAACAGCATTCATCATTTCGACTAACACACACACATCAACATGCATATATACACACCCCCACAGACACACACACGTCCATGTACCAACATATACATCACACAAAGCCAATCAAAATGCTGTTTTGAATAATCTAACTTAATAAACATTCATATTTTTTTATGTAATTCTATGAATTCTAAGTACAGAGAGAAACAGTTCTGAAAACAGCCATTTGTAAACACAAAGATGTAGCACATACACACACACACACACGCACACTACTTCCTGCGCTCAAAAAATAAATTGCTGGACTTGTTTAATAAATAAATTAAATCATGAACAGTGGTTACACGCAATATTAAGTATACTGCATGCAAGTACAAGTAATTAATCAGTTGAAGTCACATTATAATATTGTGTGCAACCACTGTCCATAATTTTATTAGGCAAATCCGACCATTCATTTTTATTTGTGCATTTTCATCCATGTTACAGTGCAGTGCTTTCCTGAGACAGCCTTGTACAGTACTTCCATAGAGGCTTTCCACATCCTGTGACTGGGAGCCATGTTCATGGATGGACAGAAGTGCTAAAGAGCCGCAGCACTGTAGGCCTGTGTAACACGGGACTTCAGCAGTCGGGAACAATTGGCTTCAGTTCTGAGACTGCCTCGGGAGACAGCAGTCCAGCATGAACTGCAATGATAGCACTGGCCTTGGGTCTGTGCAAGCGTTCTGCAGGCAGCGATTGAAACTGAATCTGTAAACAAAGAAACAAAAAAAAAAGAGACTGAAACACTGCAGCCCTCAACTCTTTCTCTTTCTTAGCACTACCCTTGACTGATTCACTGTTATTTTTGCATTCTGGTTCTTTTAAACTCTTTCTTCTTGCATTGTCTTCTCCAATCTTGTACTCTGAGTTTGTGCAATGCTCCCCGCCATGGTGCTTCAGCAACACGAGTGTCATTACCCTGGCATGCAAGTCTGAGTGACGTTCTCTGTGCTTTCTTGCTGCGCTTCGCTGCCACTGAACCAGTGAAACTCAAAAATCAGCGCTTCTACTCGATTACAGGAGTGAGTGCTCAAAATGTGCGTTAATAAAAACACAGCAGCCTAACATTTTTAAAGACCCTTTTCAATTTTTAAAAGAAGGCAATTATAACAACCACAGTTGTACCACAGTACCACAGTAATCCTCTTCATTATCATCATAACCATCATCATCATCACTTTACATTAAGAAAATTATGCAAGCACAATATCTACTAAGGACTGAAAAAAATTAGCTGTTCATACGTAGCCTGAGGGTGGTCGTAATGCAGAAATGTGAAATACACCATTCCAGGCCTCAGTTCAGCTTTTCAGCTGAGCCATTCACTCATTCTATTGTAATAAAATGATGGATTGATGGAGAGGAGGTTGGCTGATAAAAATGTCTCCACCAGAGCTGCCAGTTCCCTCACTTGCTTCTTTCAACTGCTTCTTAATTTCAATCCCACTTTATTTTCAGCACGACATTATACTGTTTGGAAACATTTACTATATTACCACTTATCTATGGAGAATATCTCACACTGTGTGGATTATCCCCGCTATTATTTTCTGCTATATTTGCTGTTTGTTAATGAACAGTAAATGGACAGCCATTATGTGCTAAGTAGGCACAGTAATGAGGTTATACTGTTGGCATTTCACATTTGTGCTTATAACAAATTAAATGCTTATAAAAAATAATTAAAAAAAAATGGACTTATACATTATTTATAAAACTGTAAAATCTGAAAAGTATTACTCATTTCCAATTGGCATTCTTTCAGTTTTTCTATATATATATATATATATATATATATATATATATACAGTGTATGATGATTATAACAGTATAAATTAAATGGTTATCCTATCTTTCTTTCAACAACACCATCATTTTTTATACAGTTTCATCAACTGACAGCCAAGATTAGGCCTGACAGGAAGAAAAGAAATGCCAGCCGCCTCCCCAGACGCGCTTGGTGGCAACACAAAGGGGGACATGCCAGTCACTGGGCCTGCACTCCTAGGGTGAGGAGGCAGCCTCTGGGTGAGCCTCCTCCTGCACCTCCTTCATCTTGTCCCGAAGCTTTTGATCACGCTGGTCCCTTAAATGTTGACAGCTCCTGAAGGGCTTGTGCCGCCTTTCACCAGTGCCCCCTGCTGTCTCGAAGGCCACATATGTGTGTCAATGGCTAAATGTTACTCTGCTTTTTTTGGGCTGGGTCCTCAGAGGGTAGAAAGAGTGAGCACAGAGAAAACTGAGAACCTGGCTCAGAGGTGGGTGAAGGAAACATGGTACCAGAAGCATGCATTTAGAAAAGCCCAGCAACGGAATAAGAATGAATGAAATAGCAGGAAAACTGAGGGACAAACAAAGAAGGAAATTGCAGGCAACAAAAAAAGCAACATCACATCCCAGTGTATTCATCTGCATTTTACTGACCCAGTGTCCACTTAATTATACACCTGAATGTTAGTACAAATAGCCTGCTCTCCAAACAGCAAATCATGTGGCTGCAACTCCATATATCCATCCATTCGTTAGATGAATCATTAGAATGGACAAAGCGTGTGATCTAAACGACCTTGGCTCTGGTATATGATTGCCGGTTCCAGACATGGTTGTTGCAACAGCTGCAACAGCTGCCCTACTGATGATTTTCATACGCTACAGTTTTCAGTTTAGAGTTTACAGAGAATGGTGCGATAAAGATATAAAAATATCTAGTGAGCAGTGGTATGTGTATCTACACACCTGCACACATACATACACACACACACACACACATGTATCCATATAGCCAGCTGCACACAAGCAGCTGGTAGGTGGCTTGTGGGTAGATCTTCTGTGAGTTTTGTAGAATGAAGAACCTTTCCATTGACGGGGAATGATGGAGTGTCGTCAAAAAACCAGAAGCCACTTGAGAACATCTGCTGTCAGAAACATTTAATTCCTCTTCATAAAAGATACAGATTTTCTATAAGTACTCTGCGTTGCCATAGTTATGTCAAGGCAGTGGAAAAATACAACTGAATGAAACGCTAAATAAATAAGCACATTTCTTGCACAGGGCACAGTTGCGCGGGTGCAGAACACATTAATAACATCCTGCTTGCATAAACAGTAGAGCAGACAATGGCCGCAAAATGAATTGGTTCAGTCTTACATCTGGTGATCTGGTATTCTGGATGCAATTTTTTCCTTGCTCTCTTTACCAGTCAGTTTGTTTTTGGCTTTGGAGGCAGTACATTTGCCTGTGAAATGAGACCAATATGTCCTCCACTGAAAAACATTTTGACTGTAAGGTTTTGTAAGCCCTAAATCTGCGATTACCGATGGCTTCACTGATCGGCTTCTGCCCAGCAGTTGTTTATTTATCAGGTGTGTGTTTTAAACTGATAAACTTACTGTTCATTGTTTTTGCCTTCATGCAAAATCAAAAAGTGAAAGCCATCAATGGTTCCCTCCATTTTCCAAGTATTGATCCAACAAGGCCACAGATGCATTTCTATCTATGATGGAAAATAGTCATGCTCCATCAAAAACAAACCCAAGAATAGACACTTGGCATCAGTCTTTTTTAGGAGATACGAAGTGAGAGATTGTTGGAATGCTTTGACTGTGTGTATGTATGTTTGTGTATGTGTGTGTGAGCACACGTGCGTGCATTTATGTATTTGCTGCGTGTATATGTGTGCTCATTGGACAACAGCAGCGCAGTCCATCTGGAGAGGAGAGAATGTGAGTGGCTAACGTGTTTTTCTGCCTGTGTTCACAGATACAGGAATGGAAATCAGGGCTCTGATTGGCTGAAGGTTTTTTGATGTTTCAGGAGGTGCTGAGCCATAGCTCACCTAACGACAGTTGCAACACATCTAACAGAATTCTTGATCAAGCTTTCCCAACCTGAACCACAAATAAATACCTTCCCTCTTGCAGTGCATAGGTCCTGAGATTCTCAGGGAAAGACACCTCTTACTGCAGCTCAGTGCCTTCTTTGTTGTTGTTCCAATTAGTACCCACAGTCAAAATACACGGATAAGTAAGGAAAATATTGAAACACACTTAACACGTTGCGACACACCACTCTCCCTTGTGTTTGCAGTTTTATTTCAAGGTAAAAACAAATTTAAGAGGAAAAAAAGAGAATTATGCCTCAGTGGTACAGAAAAGCAGTTGATTTAAATCAATGGCCTCATGGCAGAGAGTCTAGGAGAAAGAACACTTCTTCCTAGACATTATGAGAACTTTCTTCCAAAGTCAACTTCAGTTTATTTGACTTTTACTTAATGTAAAATGTTCAGAAAAGGTGTCATTCCTTGTTGAGGGGTATTTATGAATGTCTTTGTGTCTCAGGCGATTTCCCCAAAAGTGTATTTCTTCCGACTAAAGTGCTGTGAGCCACTGATAACACATGATAGCTCCACCCATTGATGGAGATTCACTCCTCCATTACTGCTGCCAAGCCCTGAAATCAGGAGGCTGAAATCTATTTGTGGTTTTGTGAAGTGAACCACCCCCAAAATCTGCCTTGTGTGAGCAGTCAGCAGGGCAGATAATGGTGGAGTGGGGACCATAGAGCAGAGGGGCATTTTCATAGGGGTTCTCATCTCAGCAAATTTAACAAAGTGGCCACAATAATAGGACCAGAGTGTCCTTATACAGCCTGGGAGTAGGATGATGCATGTTGCCGTAGCAACAGCAAATGTGTGGGTCAGGTGGGTGTGAGGCAGGAGTTGGCGAGTGGGCGTCCCTCTCAGTAGGAGTGCAGTAGTATTGGGTGGGGGTGTTCCAAAGAGTGTATCTCTCTCTCTTTCTATTCATATATATATATATATATATATATATATATATATATATATATATACACACACACAGTATATATATGTGTTTGCATTAGTCAACTGTAAAATAGCGATTTTTTGCTCCTTGATATCTCTGCTGTTTCAAAACCAATCGTGAATCCATTGGGCAGATAGACTGCAATCACCATAGGCACACCAAATATTGATTTTGGTACAGCTATGTTATGCCATTAATAATTAATAATGAACAATAATTTAATTATTATTAATAATTTCTGAACTATTTATTGCAGTGTATGTTTAGGGCATTATTTTAACATTCACCACAGCAATCACATAGAGATACGCAACAAGGCCAGTATTAATGTCTCCTAATGCAGTCCAAGCATCTTGAGCCCCTCACTCCCCGACAGAGATGTTTCCCAGAGGTCGCGCAGAGTGCTCTTCCTGGATTTCATCCCATCTTTATCTGTTCTTTAATTAAATGCTTCTACTGGACAGGAGTGGGCAATTAGAGCTCACCCTCAACCATGTCTGTCCCCGGGGGGGAACGCTGAGAGGAACTCCCTTCACCCATGAATGTTTAACACCGCTGATCAAATAAATAATTCATCAAATCAGCACCAGGCTGTGGGGTATAGGCTGTGGCCCAGTGGGGTTGTGTGGTGACCCTGACCTTCCCCCTGACCAGCGGATGTGCGTGTCTGACAAAGCATGCACTCAGAGACATTTCCATACACAGCATCTCCAGTGGGATCAGTGTGGAGAGTTTGGTTTTAGCAGAAAACCTCATGTTAATATAGTGTTTTTGGATATTGAATAACAAACAGTAACAGATGTATTTTTATATATATATGGTCATTTTCATACATGCTATTTCCGTGTGTATTTTCTGGAAAATATTCCTTTATAAAAATAAAACTCACAGAATATAAAACAGAATACATAAATAATGAATGTGCTATTTTTGAATGCATGTCATAAATGTTAAGATACATGTCTTCCTCAAGTTTTGCAGCGTACATTTCACTATATATATTCATGTGTTAGTGTTCAGTATATGACTTATGGGAGGTTCTTGTGAGATTTATATGACCAGAAACAGGACACCAAATAATATATCTTTTATATTTTCTTGTTTAGTTAACAGTAAATGTCTCAGTGTTTTAAAGGCATATTCACACAATTCTTTCTGTTTTAATACTATTCACAAATTTGTCACAAACCAGTAAGTTTGTTTGTTTGCTTAGAAAAGAGTTTATTTGTTCCCTCTTCTGCTCAAAGACAAAGCCAACAGCCTGTGTGTACAGTATCTTACTTGAGCCCAGAAAAGGATTAAATCAAAATGATCCCAACTTCTGAAATTCTCCATTCAAACATCTTTCACTAAACACACATCATGCATTTAGACTATTCTGTGTGTACAAATGAAATTAAATCAAATTATTTTGTTTTTTTCTGTGAGTAAGATCAGGAAAAAAATGAATTCTCGATGACCCAGTAAAGATTATGTAATGTAAACATTTGAAAAAGGTGTGATTTTTGCTTGGAGTTGAGCAAAAACACACATAATTTTTCTTCATGCTGATCCTAAACCTTTATGCATAACATTTTAATTCTTCAAATCAAACCAAAGGGATAGCAATATGATTTTTCTAAAAGAATGTTGCTTCCCAAGACACGAGAGTCTGAGAATTATGCATATAGTACCAGAAATAAATAAACCATTATCATTTTAACAAAAATCCAAATGTATAAATAAAACCCATTTAAATTCATTAAGCCAGATTCTGCCTCTGCCATTGGCTACCTACACATCTTCAGTGTCATACAGTTGCCTTGGCAACAAGCACACCACAAAGGTGCTATGATGAGGGACAGGCAAATGGTGTGTGGAGCAGGAGGGCGATGTGTGATATAATCATGCAATCAAGGATGTTTACTTTACTCACTGTGACCTCACAGGTCTCCACGGCAACAAACCTAGCGATTATAAGGCTATTCTTACAGTACGCACCAATATGCATGTGCTGTATGTACACAAATTTCATATTTCTTTCTGCACTATAACAATGCATTGCTCTCTGTGACAGGAGAGTGTACATCAGCTGAATTTTGGAGCTCATTGCAGGTCCATGTTGGCAGTGTTGGCCTCAGTATGGTGTGCAAGTGGCATAGAGAGAATGGGGAATTCAAGGTTAATGCTTTCTGGTGAGAATCTTCTGGTAAATGGCACTGGAAGGCTCCTGTGCGGTGTCACCTGTCCACACATCTATGAAAAGCTCACCTGCCCACTCAACACGGACCCTGACCCTGAAGACCAGCCAAGTCAGAAGGAGGCAGGCCAGGCACACAGCAGATCTGCAAGCGTGTTTCTGCCTAAGCGACTGGATCAGCTTCCTGGTCCATAGCCAGGCCCACACCATGTACCAACACAGCCTAAATGGCACGCACCAAAGCAAGCTGTCTCTGAAATGTCTATATCATGCAACCTCTCCACAAGGGCCCAACAAGGTAGACTCAGCACACTCTTTATTGAGCCATTGCAGAATACCTGACAGATGGCTCCCAGCTGTACGCACACTTCAGTATGGAGCACTTTAGCCAATTTAGCCATGCTCAGGGTATGCTTTGATAATTCAGAGGGGCTTGTTTCAGTTTCCTCAGTTTTTATTTGCATTTGACCAATTAAGGGATTTAAACATGGCACTCACTTTCACCTACATCTACATCTATGGCGTGCTATATATATTTATATATAGTGAGCTAAATAATGTTTGGGGCAAAGACATTTTTCTTAATCTGACTGCCCAATCCAGTTCCTCATTTCAACCCCAGTTTGGCACAGCTGGTTCTGCTAATTAGCAGTTCAATGACATCTCTAGCTACTGAATGAGGTGTAGTTTATTAGGGTTGGAATGAAAATCTACAGGACTGGAGACCTCAGGAACAGGCCTGGGTAGCCCTGTTCTAGGTACTTCTTAGCAAACAATAACCTAGCCATCCTGCTGGAGCAACAACAAAGGTCTCTGACTGAAACATCAGTAATACAGTTTCTGTGTTGCAATTATTTGTCCACAAATACCACTTCTGTTGTTAGAAGCAAAAGTAAAATGTTTCTTTAGAGGTATTCAATAGCTGAGTTGGATTACCTCCTAACAAATTCATGTTTGCGCTCTTTATATAGGTATTTTTCACAATATCATAGTGCATAGCCCTGCTTCCAACATCATAAGACTTTAAAACATAGATTTGCTATGTTTCAGGTAAGACAGTCCTACGCACTGCACCACTGTGCCGCCGATAGTGGGCCAACTGTTTCTGGAAGATCGGACGATATGCTTGTTAGGGCATACAGCGAAGTCTGACAATTTCCTTAGTGCGTCTGGTTGGGTAGACAAGTGTCAAGTATTTGGTGAGTTTTTATGCTGGGGGCCCCATGTGTGATTCCTGTAACGTGATTGGTGGATTATTTTGGGCAAACAATCATTTTATTGGCTGCTGGAGCTGTCAATGAAACACAGATAGATAAATTACTGGATCTGTCAACAAAATTAGCTGGAGCTGTCAATCAAACGATGATAGATTACTGCTGTATTGTTTAAGTGTGTTAAATCAGGCTCCCCATTTCATCCTAAAATGGGTGTTCCGGGTCCAAGCTGATGGCTAATTGATCAAGCAGTGAGTTTATTGCAGAGTCGCAAGAGGAATGTGACAGGCACTTAATTATGCCTTGGTTGACCAGAAAAGTTAATGGTGAATGCAACTAAGCAGAGGGTCAGTCCCATGGTCAGGAAGCCAGAAGCCACAAACGTTCCTGTGTATGGTTACATCCTTACATATATATATATATATATATATATATATATATATATATATATATATATATATATATATATATATGTCCCTGCACTTTTGTGTAAATTTTGTAAGAAACAAAGAAAGAAAGAAAGATAACAAAAAAACTTGCCCACAACAAAGGACCAAATCCCTGGCCCACTCTCTAGAACCTCAGCTCAAGCAGACCACAGAAGAAGAAAGGGCCAGGCGGAGGACATGTTGTGCATTGGATGGGTCTGCACTGAACACCACTGTGGCCCAGACATTTCTGCTAACAAGTTGGCCCTGCCAGCAGATCAAACTACAGGAACAGGCTGCTCCCTCGCACGGCCCATTTCTCTACACCCACCTAGAGAGACTGGGCCTATTGTCGGGCGACCTACATTCACAGCGCCTGGAGGAGCTGTAGCCATCCGAAATCCAATTACCGCAAAGTGCTCTCGCCGAGAGAACACGGCAAACGCAGACGCGAACCTTGGTGCTGCTGCTGCTTCGCAGTTGGCAAGCATGCGAAGACCACTCCTCTACACTTTAAAAGCACAGAATTGGGTGTTTGATGCTGCTAAGAGTTAAGGACCATGAATATGTCAACTATGTTTCATGAGATCTGCAGTAGATCTACTTACTTTTTAAGGTGCAAACCATCAATGTGTGGTATAATAGGGCAGTTGTTCTGCTGTAAAACCAACACTGACTAACCCAAGCCAATAGTGCGTCAGCAAAAGTGATTAATTTCAACAAAATTTACTAGACACATTTAAAGTCCAGTAAAGATATTAAAACATTAGTCTTTATATTTCATTAACTATCTATCAAAACAGACAAAAAGTCATCAGGAAAAACTATTGTCTTATGAGAGTAGCCTACTGTTGTTCATCATAAGTAATTCATAAGTTGTTATAATTCCTGATGCTATTTGCAGTAGGTAGGTTATAATGATGGCACAAAGCAACCATTAATTTCTACATCACTTTGAAGAGCTGAGGTCCTAATTTAAAAAGAACGGATTAAAAACACTTCAGTTCTGACATCACATTTAACAAAGAGGAACATTTAACAGCCCTTGGGCATGTAGAAATAGACTGAATGGGGAAATGTCAAAAGTCAAAAAAAGGTCTATAAAATGTTTGAAAAACTCGGCTCGGTTACTAAAATCTGATTTGACAAAGAGCTCGTGGCATGTTCTTCAAAGACTTTAACAGGGATGATGCTGCCCGTGAACAGTGTTGGAAGTGTCTGAATCACTGTGCATTTAAAACTCTTCACCCTCAGTGCAGAGATGATTGCATTATATTTGGTACCCTTACATAATTCCTGATCATAAATCATTAAAGGGACATAGTGTACTGTACATGCAGGAACAGGTAGATAAGTTGCAGTTTATTGGATTGGTTTAAAGTGAGAATTAGGGCAGTGTTGCTAATATGCAATGGGAAACAGGCAAATACTGAAGCCCTGTTTCCCTGGGCAGTATTGTGTGCATGTGGGACTGCTAGCCATTTAGCAGTTACACCTTCACATTTCCATTTTTTGGATTGTGTGGTGCATCACTGCATGGTGGAATAACGCTTTAACTAGACTCCTGGGAAGCCCTAATAGGGGTGTTTCATTAAATCCACCAACAGTGTTTCAGCACCTATATAGGCTGAGACCATCTTGTTTTCCAATTCACTGATCACTGAGCTTCAGCCTCGCACGAACATTATTACTGGCAGAACAGCATCGCCTGTTGGCTTGCCCATTGTGTCATTAATGTGATTGATGAAATGGAAATGCATCGCGTAAATATCGCAGTTTAATCTGACTGTCTCTTTGACCCCTTCACGGGGGACATAATTTACAACAGCTCATTTGTGATGCATGCCATGAGAATCATCCTATTCCAGTCAGTCCGTATTCCCTGCTGTGCTCCATTAAAGACCAGAGGTCTCATTTATAAAAATGGTCTTGGATTTGAACCTGAAGATCATTTCCCAAGTTGTGCTTACGTTTGATTTTTTAAAATAACAGACTGAAAAAAGTTGCTTACGTTGGTTTAAAGTGGCATATCTGTGTCTTATGCACCTATTATATGTAGTTCTTAAATGCACTTCAGATGAATGTGTTTTACAATTACTGTTTTGTGAATGTGGCAAATGACAGCAATTTCATTCTAAATAAGGTTGCAATTCAACATTTCATGCACTCTTCATGCCTTAAATTGATTTTCAATTAAATTCTTAAAACTCAAAGACGCACATTTCGGGATTTGGGTGCAGCCTTCAAACGTGCAATACCTCCACGCACCCAGCAGTTAATGAACTTACATCTAGTATAAACTTTACATAGAGATACGATCATATCCATGTCAAAGTGGGACTGTATAAATAACTACTTAGTAATGTATTTTTTTGCCCAAGCCTCTATCTAAGATAGAATTTGATAATAAGACCATTTTATAGGCCCCAGATTTGCCTTTTCTCTCTTCTCTGTCATCACCAAAAGTCCCAGGAAGGACCTGAAATTTAATTTTAACTATTGCTTGCCTTACATAAACCGAGGTTCAAATATTTGTCATCATAAGCTGCCATAGAGATCCATGGGTGTGCACAATATGACCTGCAGCATCTGTGTGCATGACAGCCAGAGTTTATGAGCTCTGCTCGTGTCCCTTGGGCACCCTCAGGGTCCACTGAGCTGATTATAACAGGTGACATATATAGAATATTCTGCTCATGCTGGGCTTACCATACGGCAGAGTCAGTGGACCACAAGGGTCAGGGGGTGTGACTGTACATTAGCAGTCCTACCCCAGTGAGCAGAGCTCTCGCTCAGATCAGATTGAAAATTTCCATTGCTTTCCTGTGATATTTTAATGATAAATTCATAATTTTGAAGCATTTCCTCTGCTCCTGCAATAGTAAATCCCCATATTTTTTCTTGAATTTGGGTCTGTTTCATGAAATTTCTATAAACATGTCTGTTATCTTGTGCAGACACAGACATGTTCATGGTTAGTGGAAAATATCAGATAGTTATTTCAGGCTTGATATTTGGGACTAGCGGCAGTGAAAGCCAATTATTTATTTATTTACTTTGGATTTATTTCTATATTTTTTAAATATCATGGATTTTCTGTTAAATGTGGAGGCAGATGCAGAGCTGGATATATAGGAGGAGTCAGGACAGGATCTATGCTATGATGGATGCTGTCACTCCAGATAAGATTGCATTACAGCCTTACCAATCCTGATACTGCAGTCTCTCTCTCTCTCTCTCTCTCTCTCAATAAATCAGCATGCTAAGCAAAAGAAAATGACGACAGGCGTAGTGCATTTTATATCCTTGAAAATATTTGAAAATTTTCTATATTGAATTTATTGCACTGTAACTCATTCATTAATGGTATGATTCTTTAAAATTTCAGTTCTGGTATATAAACTTTAATGTATATGTAATCCTGTCTGTGTGACATTTGCCAAAAGGAATAATGTAGAATTTGGATTTGAAAGAGAAGAGGATGTGCAGGCATACTCTGCAGATGTGACAGTGTGCCCGGTGGGCAAGGATCAGAGGCTGTGAGGGCATGGCTCGCTTTGCCAGCTCACATTAACACTGACAGGATGGGGAAGAAGAAGCTGGCAGTGCCTTGTAAGTCGTGCTGATGCACAAGATGGCGACTCCCATGAAACAGACAGAGATAACCTCTGAGGGCCCCCTTGGCTATTGGCAGTGTCAGTGCCTGAGTGTCCGAAACAATTTGCGCACATACGTTTGTACTGTGGCACAACTGGGCCAAAAGGGCACAACTGGGTCATCTGTTCAGATAGAGCACAAACTTTCTATGTGCATTTTTATTTATATTCTTGTTTTATTTTAAAGGTTTTTTTTTCTTTGTGCTGGCAGACATAGGGCCTCATTCACGAAACCTTACTTTTGTTATTAAAAATGTTCCTACGCAAAAAACAACATGAGATTCATGACATATGTGCATAAACATAGACAACCGTAAGCAAATACAGATAAGAAAAAATTATGAATGTCAAAATGTTTTTGGAAACATTCTAATATGCAGTTCATGATCAACTGTGTTTCATGAATGAGGAGTGATGAGGAGTAGAGATGTGAGTAAAGTTGATAATAAATGCTAATGATGAATATATAAATGATAAATATTGATTTAATCAAGGGAAACTTCTTTGAATTTTGTGAATGAGTTATGAAGGGAAGATACAATCAAAAACCTTATGCTCCCATAAATTCATATGACCTTTCTCAGACAAAACATATTGGATCTAATGCTACTGCTTTACATATTTCTAGGCACCCAAGATCATAGACTCCGCAGGTATAAATGAATTCCTGTCAAGTACAGGCATAAAACCTAATTTAGACCAACTGGCTGGACAGACTAAAACGAATGGGCAAATTATTTTATTATACAGATGAATGGTAGAACTGAAGTGAAGTCAGAAATGATTAGATCTTATTATTATTTAACAGTAATAAAAACAATGTTTGAAAGAACAAACATAGTCTTAGGCCCAACTCAGACAATCAGATTTTCACTCCTGCAGAGTGTAGAAAAGAGGGAACATGAGTTTAAGGACAAAGAGGATAAAGAGGAGAAGGAAAGAGAAATTGCAGAAAAATAGTTTTAAAAAGAGGGGGGAGGGGTGAAGTGAAGTGATGTTGTGAAGTCACTCCAGTATTCCTGCATGATCTGGATGACAGATGGTTTGCAGCCTTGTGGAATACAGGACTATATACAGACTATATACAGGACTGCGACATTGCTAGGGCTTTGGCACAGTTCCGTCTAACAGGAAATTCCAGTTATATACATGTAGGCCATTCTCTCGGTTTTACCCTGTAAGGCTCATGTTTCACAGGTAGATATACAAAAGAGACGAGAGCAGTTACTGATTTAAAATAATAATAATTTTACACAGCAGAACTGCTCTGCTTCTGTCATAATTAATTCAGATGACCTATCCTCACATCTGAAGTCGTTAGACGATGTAATGCATATTGACAATATACTATATTTGTACTAAAAAGACTGCGTGGTTTATATGGCCTCTGTATGCGTTCTCTGATAGGCACAGTTGACACCTGCTGTGATTAATTATGAGAGAGGACATAGCTATGCAATACATGAGCATTTTTTTAAACTGATGCCTCAGTTTTAATGAATAGATATTATACAGTACTGCGACATTATACCCCGAAGACCAAGCGATGATGCAAGTTCCTGATGTACTGCTATAACTCCAAGTTCTATCTTCTTTTCATTTTTGTGAGTGTCACACCCACAGGTTCATTATAATAAGCCCCAAGATATAGGATAGACAGCTCCTATAACAACGTATTCTCCCCGTATTATCACTTCTGCCCACTCTAGGCAAATCCTCTGTATATGTGGGGAAAGGGAGCCAGTGCTCAGTTAACATGGTTTATTCACTAATAGAAAAAAACATAAAAACCTGCAAAAAGTAATTTTCTCATCATTTAGAGACCAGTAGAAATAACTCTTTAGAAACATTAACTTCTCTACCCTTCAACCTCATTTAAGCACACAGAATTGAGAGCTTCACAGGGCCACACAAATATTGTTTTAATTTACACTTAATAAATATGCACAATTTTTCTACATAATTGTCTCTTTTTGCTTTGAGTTTCAACAGAGCTAGTTCTTGTTGGCACATCCGTCAATGTGTAATGTTGGCGTTTGATGTGCACTTCAAATGAACAATTGTCCAGCAAAGCCAGGCTTCAGTTAGTCCCTAGTGCATAATGACATATTTAACCACATCAAGCACCTGCAGCTCTCCATCACTGATCTAGCACCTGAAGGAGAAAAAATGAATCATGCACACACAGACACATACACGCACACACACAATAATGAATCACACGCATACACATGTGTGCTCACACACACACGCACTCTCACACACATGCATAGAAACATACACAGGTATACATGTATGCATATATACATAGATATATCAAGGCACCTTCCTGCCTCAATCTGATCAATTTTCCTTTTGGCCCTTTGGCAGTATCTTCCCATATGCAGCCCAGTATGCACCCTCCCCTTCTTTTTTTCTAAGGGAAGTCTTTTCAAAAGGTGCCACAGACCTTCTGACAATTCTCATCAAACCAACCCCTGGGCATGCCAAAGGTTTGAATGTTTAAAGTGAGTCCATGCTTTTTTTTCCTTCTTCTTTTTCTGTGGGAACTGAGTCTTTCTTTGATGTCTCCTGAACTTGAAACAGAGAACCTTGTGATGAATGCTTCCAAATGCTGGAAGCCACACCTTCCTTCTGCTGTCTTCCCATGCCCAGATATGCATATCGAGCTCTGCTGGGACTTTCTGGAAAGAATGTTCAAAGAATCCCAAGTGCTTTGTTAGGATACAGACATTCTTCATCTTACATCTCCCAAAACCTACTAGCACTCTACAGCAGAGCATTTTTTGCAGCCAACATCATAAACGTGTGGTAAATGTGAAATATGAAATTAAGTAAAGCACATTTCCATACACCGGTTTGGGTAAGATACTAAGAAACAAAGAGAAATTATGAGTTATGTCAATGGCCAAAAGTGGATGTTGACTTACTAGGCCAAAGCTGACCAGCTCAAGATGGTCTTAGTTGGCTATAAAGATCATTGTTTTTCATTCAGCACTTAATATTTGGTCACAGAAGCTGTTTACACACTTACTGCTCCTTGTTTCATGGATCTAAATTGTTTGCTAATTTTCAGGTGAAAATGAAAAAACATGGACCATCCCTGCACTAGGCTGTATTCAGGCTGTATTCTGACCTGACAGTGTGCAAATTTGTTCCACAATCCAACAGGCAATTGTATGATGATAGTCATGAACAGTGACTAAAGTATTCCTTTTTATTAGTCATTCACTGGGTGCATATATGAATATACGATGACAGAGCAGAAGAAAATGCTACACAGTCAAATTATTATTGTTTTTAATTAATAAAACTTTAAGTACAATATTAGAAAATGCTACGGCTAGCAAATTCATCTGCGCAAGCATTTTACCGTAGTCTGCCTGCAATAGTTTATCTTGTTTTGATAAAATGTCAGTAATGCATATAATTACATACAATATACTGTCACTGCATTAAATGTTTGGGCTTGAAATAATTTTTTTTGGCTGCTGACAAATGCAATACCATAGGTGTATAAAAACATTACAATACCAATCAAACATTTTATACACTGTAGAAAAGAGCATTAATGAAAATGTCAAAAAGGTCAGGTTTTCTAGATCTAAAAGCAATCATAAATTATTAAAATATTTTGTATGTGTTTGCTTTCATGTTCATGAATTTATATATTATATAATATATATATATATATATATTATATATATATATTACTATATTATATTATATATTTATATTTATATATATTTATATTTGTTTTATTTATGAGTCTAGGAGAATGTATAACTTCTAGCAATAAAACTGACACAAGGACAAAAAAGTGGAATACCATGGATAGTTTTCTCTTATATATGCAGAGGCTTGAAAAGCCATCGGGGCGTATTTACACAATGTTATATTATAAGCTTCTGCCCAGTGATGGGCTGTCATTTGAAATAATCTTACCGGAAATTCTGTTCTTGAAAAAAGGACTGTGTTAATAAATGGGCTATTACCTAAAGTAAGAGCCATGAAACCTGTCACCTGTATCAGATTCAATGTCCATATTATTAGTGAAAATTCATAGCCCTTCTGGAGAAATACAGGGCATTTTTGATGTACAATGTCAATACACAATACCTATAAAGTAACATAATAATAATAATAATAATAATAATAATAATAATAATAATGAAGGGCGGTACGGTGGTGCAGTGGGTAGCACTGCCGCCTCACAGCAAGAAGGTCTTGATTTGAATCTGGCCTGGGTCATTCTGTTATGTTCTCCCTGTGTCTGTGTGGGTTTCCTCTGGGTACACCGGTTTCCTCCTTGAAAATTTGTTCCTATTGATGATGCTGTGTGTGTGTATGTCACTTGTGTATTCCCACTTGAGATCAACTTGCTTTGCACAGTAGCACAAATGCAAAATATCACTGAACGCATACCTGTAGAGGAGAGACTTGTAATAAGTCTCAGTTAGACTCATTTCCGTTTTATTCTTCATTGGGATAGTTTTAAAAAGAAATGCATGCTGATGATCATTCACATTAGGGTCTTTTTTCATAACCACATGTGCATATACATTTCTTATTTGTTTATCTTGTTTTTGATCTTTGTATATATTTATAACTGCACAAATAATTAAACAAAATTATTATTTTTTTAAACTAAACCATTAGAATCCAATCAAATTATTTTCTAAGAACAGATGAAAGACAAAGGACATTGGACACCAAACTGAGTAAGGACCCTCTATTTTTACTGGACACATGCCGTGACAAGAGGGTGAACTCAACTGCTCCCTTTTCTTTGGAGACAGGAGGTGCAATAGCAGTGTGAAATTAGGGGAGAAAGTGACAGAGAGAACTGCTGTTAGTACACAGCCTCAGTGACAGCGGGGAGACATGGAGAGCAAATGTTCATTAACATGTCCAGGAAAAATACTCCTCATTAACACTGATGCCCGGAACTACTGAGCATAGTGTCCCTAAGAAAGGTATGCCCTGGAATATAATTGAGAAACCAAGTGCTGTGAATATAATATACCACAGTATCGAAACACACGACTTAGTTTGTGATGTGGCCTTCTATAGGTTACACACAGTCCTATGTTTTCTGCTTTATTTTGCAATATTTTCTCATTTTCCCCTCCGCTCACTTGAGCAGAGTCTGTCTCTTCTCTAGATCACATACAGCATATTAACACCATTACACTATATATAGGTATGTGCCAAACTATATTCATGCCTCATTTCTTGGCTTTTGTTCATTTCATTTATTGACTACTTTTACATCCAAAATTGTATGGTCCCAGTGCTTTTGAATGGCTGTTTTTTACAGTAAAAATTTATCAACTATATTGCATAGAATAATTACAATATCCAGTCCAAAGCACAATCTATCCATCCAAACAAACACAGGCACAGAAACAAAATTAAAAAAATAATAATAATAATTTGCACTCAAATAAACAGCACCTGGGTTTCCAGATAAAGCTTCCTGTGGACACAACCGTTTTTCATGTGTGCTTGTGCTTGCAAATATAACCGATAACAGGCACATTATCGTAATGTACTTTGTTTCCTCATTTATCTTAATAAAAAACAAATATGAAACAAATTAAATCAAGCTAAACAACCAAACTGAATAGTGGTTCACAGATTGGGCATCTCGTAGGTGGTAGTCATCTGCAGAGGACTGATCTCAGTGATCTGCTAAGGCCTGCACAGCTTGCTGGGATGCATCCATTTTGCCCCCACCATCCTGACACCATCACTCACAAATCTCTTTCCCTCTGGTTTAAAGTCCTTATGTTTTCAACCCTTTTATGGATTCACTGCAGCATCAAAAAGATTCTATCTGTCTTCATCATCTGTAAAAGAATGTGAGAGGGAGTAATCATGGTTACTGCTTGACTAGGGTGGTGAAATCACCAGTGGCTGAAGAGTTTATCCTCAGTTGGCAAAAGACAATGAGCAGAGATGAAAAACATCAGTTTGTTGCTGTTAGTAATCCCTGTTAGTAATCATTTTTTATTGTGTATATTTTTTTGCCAGTTTTTACAATTATCTTTCAGTAAATATCATTACAATTTATGACAACAACTAAAGTAAATACTTTAAATACTAGCAATATACAATGTAATGAACTATATTAAAAGCATTTTACAGTGGCACTAATCAGATTGTTGGACTTTTTTAATTTTACATTTATTGACTTGAATTTGGAATGGATAATTGTGCAATTGTTCATGCTCATTGCGGCAACCCCCTGTGCTAGTTTGGGACCGTCCACACAATAGAACAGTGTATTAACAGGATGGGTCACCCAGCAGATTATTATTATTATTGTTTTATTGCATCTATTTTGTAGTGAGTGGTAGATGTTTTTTATGCACTGTGCGTATCCCAAATTGACAGGAAACAGAAGCCTTAAGGTTTAAGGGGGAAACACACTGATAATTTTCAGTTGGTTTCTATGAATGGAGTTTGTTTTGTCAGCTGTGTTTATTGTTCCAGGTAACCCAGTTTTGCTCACAACATTTGGATTGCCATATCAAGCTGTCATAATAAAGGATAATATAAGCTCCACAAGGCTTTTTATCTCTTTTCTCCCGGGCTCTAGTTTTCTTCTATGTCTGCACCTAGGTATCTAAACGAACATTCACAGCTTCAAAGGGATGGGCATGAAGAAGCACTGATTTTAATGTGCCTGATATATTGGCATAGTTATACATTATATGATAAAAATGATTAATTAAAATAATTTTTTAATAATTGCATCTACTGACAGTTTAATTCCATTGTATTCTGTGTGGATAGCTATTGTCACGTTTGAAATTCACAGCAGTATCACCTCTATTGTATAACAGGTCTCTGAATCTTTTTATTTTTAAATTATTAATTTTTTTTGAAACCCAGAAGCAAAAACAATGAGTATTTTGATTCTTTGTGTGGTTACAAGAGCCATATCCTTCTAGGTTAAGGTCTTATTTGAGTACTGTATACATAAAAAGCACTGCCACATACTATTCAGAGTTGTGCAATACATGTGTTAATAATCTTCAGCTATTTCTACATGAGTAGCTGAGTCATTCTGACTTTTAATTGGGGAGCATGCTTCACTATCCTCCTCCACTGTGTCGTTGTATCTGCGTAATTAAATGCTATGGTAATTCTTGTTGCCGGGAGTGAGAGGCTGGGATATTTGCTCAGAAAGACTGAGATAAGTGCCCTGCTTGTGATGCATGGAAGAGGAGTGTGGCTCTCCAACAGTTTGAAGTGTTGATATGTTTTAAGCAGTGTGGATAAAGGAAGCTCCATTCTCTGAAGCTTCCCACTGGGGAGGACGGAGAGAGAACAGAGAGCACCACACGCTGGCGCTTCATCAAGATGCCCTGAATAATAAACCCGCTTCAAAATATTCATATTCATTTTTCAAAGAAAGAGCTCAACAGAGGGGAAAAGAAGTCTTTTTCAAAGAGACCTGGTTGCTACTTTTGTGGTGATGTCAAAATTTGGTGCTCAGGACTGGGCACCAAACAAAGAACATAATTAACAGTTACTGGTTAGATTGTATAGGAGAATGCTACAGAAGTGGGAATGCAGTAGATATTACCCATAATCATAATATGTGCAGGGGAAAATGTCATTACAGTTACATATTATGCTCTTCTGCCCTGCATTTGTAATGAAGAGCAAGTTTGCCAGCCTGAGCCATCAGGCCACTCCAGCTAGTCTAGAATGCTGCTGCCCGCCTAGTTTTCAACCCCAAATTCACTCATGCCACATCACTTTAGAGCACCTTTCATTCAGTTCAGATCACACACTGCTACACCAAGCTGTGAATGGCACTGCCCCTTGCTATCCTCAGACAATGATCTCCAGTGCACCATGCACTCCAGTCAGACCTGTCTGTTCCAGTGCTCCTGCAGGGACCCCAGCTCTCCGCTACTATCCCCAAATAGTATAACAACCTCCCTCAATCAGTCAGGAAGACAGATTCACTGGCTGTTTTCTGAAAACCCAACTTTTCAGACAGCACCTTCTATTTCTATGTAAAAAATCAACTCTTCTCTTCCACCGGGGAAGCACACTATATTAATATTAAATTAAAATAAAAGTGACACTTGTTTTGCATTATGCCCTCTGAAGTCTACTAGTTCCTTAGAACTTCTCCAGCAGCTAACAGACAATATACTGGAGATCCCAGACACTAATCGGAGACAAAGATCCACCACCTTCATCCTTACTTTCAAGGGAAGGATAAATTGACCAAACACATGGACTGAAGGTATATAATTACTGTATAGTGGAATGCAAATGTAAGCCCCTTTCAGAAGACATTTTAGTCATTTCAAATTTTGTGTAGAAGTGTTGCAGAGAATTTGATTTAATGATTTAATTAACATCATAGCCAACAGAAAGCAAGCCCATGGCACATGAGAAAGTAAAAATAAAAAAACACAGGGGTGATGAAATTTCTGAAATGTGTGCATTCACTTTGCGCTCATGATTTTAATTGCTTTAGTTTTTTTAATTTCAACATTAATTTATCTCAATAAGTGTAGGTTCCACCAATGGGGACCAAAAGATCACCAGAAAAGCACACTGTTGTATGTGCACTAAATAGGCATAACCTCATACTTCTCTTATGTTCAAGCGGAGAAAGATAAAATTATGTAAACTAATTTGATGTGAGTACACCATGCAAACACAATCTCATTCTGGACATAAAGACAGTGATAAACTTAAATCTACTAAGGGACAGGAGCAAGTCTGTTTCCAAAACTATTTGTTGGTTTGTTCTTTTAACTTTAAGCTTATTTGTTTTCAATGCCCATTATGTGCCTTCTTGGTGATATTGCTCTTCTTTATTCCTGAGACTACCACTGGTGTTCTCCACTTTCTCCTCTTTGTAAGATGGTCTGAATGACAAGATCTGCTAAGTGCCCATAATGTCATGCAGTGATTGAATTATTGTTTGCTTGATTTAACTGACTGATTGATTGATTGATTGAAATGTCAGAAGGCAATCAGAGTCACAGCCCAAGCATTGCAATGTTGGGATTTCACAGTGGCAGGGCTAGTTGGTGTAGAAAAAGCCCTTTTACCTTCTGTGATGCCAGGCTGAGTGTGAAGACACCAACACGAGTGCAGCTCTGCTCCCTCACATGGGAATAGGTTTGGATGGCCTGTCTCTGTGCACAGTAGCAGCATAAACACTAAAACACAAGCAAGAAGCCTTCCCTTTCCTTTGCTGTGTTGAACTAAAGACAGGTTTTTTTCCCTAATAAAGCTGGTTGCGAATGTGAGTGAAAAGAATACCAATATGCTGCTATAGACTAATATCTTTTGAATATTTAATCACAATTTCCATACTCTATGAAAAAAACCAACTGAGCCTTCAGTTGTACTGCCATGTAGTCTGGAGGGAAATGAATGCATGACATTTTTTGTCTTTATATACCTTTTTTTTAACACATGACATATGATGTAGCTGAGTTTGTGTAACTGAAAACGCATGTATGCATGCTATGCAGTGCAATTGTGCACTTGCTGGTTGGAATTGTCACACATAAGAAATATAAAAATTCATCGCTGCTTTTCCTTTTTATTTTTCTAATTTGTATTTATTTTGTTTAAATGTAGTGGCACATGCGTCTCTTTGGACATTTATATAAAAAGACTATCAATATTTAATTCAGTTTTACATAAGACAGAGAGTGCTCCATTATTTTATTTACAATACTGCCTCATTTTCCCTCACTGCAAAATATGATTTTGGTACTGTTGGTTATAAGAGAGAAATAAATGCATATTGCTTTATATACTGTATCAATACACAAATATATATATACACTTTTTCTTATTTGACTCATTATGTACAAATGATGGAGCAACAAGGGAAGGTGCATTCCAGGGTTTTTAAAGCGGTATTGGGGACATTTGGAGTACTAACTCACAGTCAAGTTGCAAGTTGGCCTTATTTTGGGGGTCATTAGGCTTTGGGTTCTGACCCTCACAATTCACAAAGGTACTCACTTTTGAAGACTCACCATAGATTCTTATGCTTTGGGGTTAGGGATTGCCTCCCCACAAGTGCCTGCAGATCCATTTTATTGTCCATTTGCATGCACACCGATCATACGTACACATACTAGGCAATGCTTACCTCTAAACTTAACATTAGGAACTGGCTAAGAGTTTGCGTTGTAACAGTAGCATGGACGTATGCACATTGCTATAGAACTATAGCTCAAACTAGAGTTTTGCCAGTGAAAAAGAGGGGAAATGAATGAATGGCACAAAAAATTAAGGTGCAACAGAACACTGGGAGAAAAACACATCATGACGCATTAGCACAGGTTGCTAAGAAACAGTGTTAGAGCAAAAATGCACATGCTTTTCAGTCATTGAATGTGGTTCACCTCAATATTTCTACACACACTGCACTTCGAAATTCATGTAGATTTCACTGGAACGCTTTGTTAATTAAGAGCTAGACAGTTATTCATCAATAAACCTTCAGAATTACTCTCAGATACTGTCAATCACACATATATTCCCTCGCCATGATGGCAAAGTATTTGACAGCCTCAATTATCAAAAGCACACAATGAACAAAATGTCTGTAAACATTTGAAGTCAGTAAAATCATTACAATCACAATGAAGGATGAAGGATAATGGAAGGATGAATTATCACAGTCACAGAATTCAGTTAAAAATACATTTTACAATTAGACTATAAGCATAAATGCATAGCAAAAATAATAAAAATGGATAATACTTTCTGCAACTTATGGTTAAATAGGCATTTAAAAATAAAATGTATTATTATTATCATTATTATTATTATTATTATTATTATTATTATTATTATTATTGCTGTTGTTGTTGTTGTTGTTGTTATTACAATAGTGCTTCACGTACGGTTCATGTATGCATTACTAAGGTGTGCTCTCTGTCTATGCTCACTTACATTATTATGTGAGCGTGCGTACATGCGTGTGTTATGGGCAGTGTGCAGTATTTATGAGTACAGTATAAGATGTTTAGTATGTCGCAGGCCATTACAAAAAATGAATTGTGAGATATCTATTAACTGGATAACATGAATAATGCAGGAGCAGGTCACCCCTGAGGGAGTGGGTCCTAGAGAGAACAAATGTTGTTTTTCCATCACATCCATCAAAGGGCTCCAAGGCACATACAATATAGATTCCTAATATAAGCCAGATGGCCAGCTCCTGCATTTCTTCTTTTTTCTTATGTCTTACTCTCAAAGGCTCTGGTAGGTAACAGGAATATCCAGTGCCTTTACAGTTCCAGTGCAAGAGCCTCGACTGCCACATCGACTGGTCATGTCCTTCACAAATATTCATAAGATATTGGAATTGGAACTGGAACATTTCAGCCTCTGCTTTAGAGACAGAATATTCAGGGTTAATTATACAGAGCTGACCGTCTGGTTTGTCTATAGAATCTATGCCTAAAATTACCACCGATTCATCCAATAGCATCTCTCTTATACTTCAAATAACATCACAGATCCATAACGCTTCCCAGGAATCTTCTATAAATAACCAAACATACTTTAAAGATGTAATGGATTTGATTAAAAAATGAATCCTGAAGTTGTCATCTCATAAGGCATTCACAGATAAGACGTCTGATCCAGAGAGCTGTTTCAAGAAAATATTTTTACCAACCCAATCAGCTTCCTGTGGTTAGAGTGCTTGTGAAATATAGTACAGCCCCATGGAAGCTACTTAACATCATGCTCCATTATTTGTGCAAAAACACCCAGTTGATTTACTAAAGCACCCAGATTTAACCCAGATTGATTTAACTGGACATTTTAAAACTACCATAAAATTGTTACAAGTCCTCTGCATTCTGTTTGTTCTCCAAATAGCCCTTTTGTTCACCTGAAAATAAAAATAAAAATAAAATAAAAGTGCATTTTTATAGTGTATGAAATGTGTCAAAAAATGTCTGGATAAACCATAGTTCAGCATGGGAGCAGGAGTTACTCAATTAGTTTTTTTTTTTTTTCATTAGCTTTTAATTCTTATTATTTTTTATTTTCTCATCATATTTCATAACAAATAGCAGGTCCTTTCACCTGCTGTGATGCAGTGCTGCTACATTGCATGACCATTGCAAGTCTGAAGCGTCTGTGCCCTTAACTCTTACATTTAGTCAGAGACCATTTACAGTGACATCATTACGCTCCATCAGTTGTAACACCTTCCCTAGAGGCCCTTCTAATAAAAACCTAACATCAAGGCTATGAAGGCTATGCACAGCCTAGGATTCCAGAGGGGCCTAAGAGGTGTTTGGTCAAGGTTAATGGTGTTTGGTCAATTCCATGGAATAGATTTATTCAGGAAAGGTCAGTTTTCAGCACAGAGGGCTACGACTCCTTCAGCTGTTGCCACTGACTTAGGAATCATTAGCACTGAGGCCCAGTGCAGTTCCATACATTTCAATTGTTTAAATCCTTTTATTTGTGTGATAGTTAACACAGCCCTCTCCCCAAAAATGGAGTAGTCCCTATCACATGAGAGCAATGCATCTGGTTAATCAGGTGCCTGCAGTCTGCCTACACTCACAGTACAGAGTGTGCAGTCTTCTAACACAAGGACTGCATTTTGGAATGAACATCTTACTTTTCTAATTGCCAAATCTTTTGAGACAGAACAATTCAGGCAGCACAGTATGCAGTCACAGCTCAAGGTAATTGAATTTACTAGACTTAAATTAAGCTTTTTTTAAGACCCTTGAGGGCTGGTTGTAAAATAATATTGTGCCACTTACGAACTTTCAGCCATTGCATGGTATTATCCAATTACAGGGTATAAGTCACCCTCTTATTTTTTTTCCCTTCCTTTCAAGAGGCTCGTCTGCCTCTACTGGAAACATTTCCCAAGACACAGCTCGGTCTCATCACAGACTGAATATCTTTCATCCAGCTGAAATGCTCTTCAAAGGACTCCCAATTAATTCATTTTAAGTTACTGATTACAATAGCACTTATAATAGCAAGTTTGCTGCTCAACTCTCAAGGTTCTATAGATTACAAATTCTAAGCTCTGGTGACAAGCTTTTTATGTTGGCACAGCAACTATAAATAAGTTATTAACTCATACTGTGCTGTTCAGCACACAAAATATTTATATCTTTGTGAACAAAATTTACATTACTTTGTTCAAATACAAAACCAAAATTTAATGTTCATGTAATTAAGTTAATGTAACTACGAATGTTACATTGGGCCAACATAAAAAATAAAAGTGTTTGTGGCATAAATAAACAAGGCATAGCAAAATTCTTCTTCTTTCTTCTATCCATCCATCCTTTTTTCCTTTTTCTATACAGTTTGCTCCTGGTCAAGATTGTGTGGGGCCTGGAGTGTTGTTTAATGTTTTTTTTTTTTTCAATTTCTTATGGAAAAAAGACTTCAATGTGGCATTGTACATTTGCAATAACAAATACATTTGACTTATTAATGGAAGCTTCGTAGACTGATGGGAAGCAAAAATGGTAGAATGAGTTTCAGGGGTCTGGCTGTAATTTTCCATTATTCATATGACCATTGATTGCCTTTTAAACCTGGCTGTGGTATGGCAGGTTTTTCTGAGCTGTGAAGCTGTGGATAACCTATAGACTCATTAACACCCCATGCTCAGCTATACACCATGAGTCACGGAGCCCAACAGGAGCACAGATCCTCTGACCTGCCAATACTGTCAGAGATCAATGACGTTTTTTCCCCTCTCTTGTGATTCCAGCAGACGTCAATCCAAACCTTACTCAAACCTTTCTAAGCCCCCCTCTGTTTATTCCTCCTGTCTGATTCTCTTCTTCCTGGTGGGCTAACATCTGAGCCTGAACAAGAGAGAGAATGTTTGGTTTGGTTTGACTCCCTGAAGAGTTGTTTGGGAAGGCCTTGTGGAAGCATTGCTTTATTCTTTCTTTCCTGAAACATCATATTTTAATTCTTTTGCTTGACTTCTCTCTCTGTTTTATAATACCTTTATTTTTCTTTCAGTTAAGATCAATTGTGCTTATGCTCATTTTATTCCCATATATTATCCACACTAGAGCAGTGCCATCAGAGGATAAGCCACCCAGCAGTCTCAGAATACATTTTGGGTGTTTAATTTTTTATAACTTGTTTACTTGTTTGTTTCATTTTTGGCAGTAACATTTATTCTTATTTTTTCTTAGCTCCAGGTTTGGAGTTGTCCATCCATTCATATTGCCGCAAAGCTCTCCATTAAATTGGAGGAGCACAAATAAGTAGCTACTCTCCTTTGATGTGAAGTCACTCCATTGGTGGAGTACATGGCAGACTGCAAGCATCCAGTCAACCAGAGAAGTGAGTCTTGATCAGTGAGACCTGCCTTCAGATTTAAACAGTCCTTTCCTAAGTAAAGCTATGGTCAATTATACACTAGTGTTCTATACGTGATCACTTCAAAAACAAATTGTTTTTTAGTTGGTAATTCATTCATTTATATGAAATGTAATATTTTTTGATAATGTGAGTCATTGCATGGAAAGGGGTTCAGGCTCAGAGGTCAAAATATGTTTTGCACCCGGTTGCTTTTATGCAGCATGAGCTAGCATAAGTCAATTTGAAAAGATTTCACACCCACTATGATTTTTCATTCTTCCTGTATTGAATTTCTCCACTGTTTCATCCATGCCATGCTATAATCACCCTCTCATTTTTTCCTATTTTTCTCACTTGAACATGGACATATTTTAAGCCAATGCTGCATATTTGTTTCAATGCAGCTTTTCATCTTATTTTCACCTTTAACATTGCACCACCATTGCTTAAATAAAATTTTTTTTAAGTCCTGTGGCTCAGCATTTTCAACCGCTATACAAGGTCACGAGGATGATTCGTTGCTTTTAGGAAATTAAAGTAAGTAAAAGATGAAGGAACAGGAACATTCCTCCATGTTATATGAATTTCTGTGGATTTACATAAATAAGCATGGCTATAGTTTCATTTGTGCCATGTTCATTTCCATAAATCGGTCAAAGGGAATAATCAAAGTAGAATAGATGATTTGTATGTGCAAAGGGTAGCCAGAGTATGTTGAATATACCTATCTCCATCTACAGAAATAACAGTCACACTTTGTAAAATTAGTCATACTTCAGTTAATCAGCAGAAGCACACACAGGTCTGTAGCATGATTCAGTTGAGGCAGGGTGGTATTATGCTCAATCCATGCAACACATGCAGACAATCTCTATTTTGGTCCATTGAGATAACTATGACACAGGAACAAGGTTTTTCTCGAAATGGAACAATTCATACTTATAGAATGGAACTTAAATGGATGGGCTGCTTTGTCTCTGTATGCCTGTGTAACATATTCTGCAGTAGATTTTAAGACCTGTCTGTGGTAATTCCTGACATCTTTCATTTACTGAAAAAAATCTTGTGACTGAATGTGCCTCTCACACATCATATGTGTCACATGTCCCTCCCGCATGTGATGCAAAGTCCTCCTGGCTGGCTGAAGAACTGCATTACATAATTGATCCCAGTCACTCTACAAGAGTGGCCAGTGGGTGCAGCTCTATCTCATCAACATTCATGCAGAAACAAGCCCACACTCTGACAGGAAGCAAGGTAATCGTTGTGGTCAGGCAAGTCTGGCCCCAGTGATTACAAACGCAGGGCTGGATGGGGCCTGCTGTGCCTCCTTGTGTTTATTGATGGAAAAGCATCAGGGTCAGTGGCAACAGTGGCTCTCACCTAACACATGGTGTCCTTCCTGCAACATGGTCATATACTACAGCAAGTTTTTCTGCAGTTCACTCTCCAGTTCAGGGGACCTCACCTCTAAATCCTTATTCTCTCCAGTTCAGGGACCTCTCCTGTAAATCCTTATTCTCTCCAGTTCAGGGGACCTCACCTGTAAATCCTTATTCTCTCCAGTTCAGGGACCTCACCTGTAAATCCTTATTATCTCCAGTTCAGGGGACCTCACCTGTAAATCCTTATTCTCTTCTGTTCAGGGGACCTCGCCTGTAAATCCTTATTTTCTCCAGTTCAGGGGCTTAACCTGTAAATCCTTATTCTCTACGGTTCAGGTAGCCTCACCTGTAAATCCTTATTCTCTCCAGTTCAGGGGCCTCATCTGTAAATCCTTATTCTCTCCAGTTCAGGGGACCTCACCTGTAAATCCTTATTCTCTCCAGTTCAGGGGCCTCACCTGTAAATCATTATTGTCTAGTTGTATGTCACTGACAACAATCACTGATGTCTGTTTGTGGTATCCACATTCATAGTCAATCTCTCCTTAAAATAACTATAGTTTTCTTAAATGTTTTAAATATAGTACTTGTATTATTCTGTTCACTCACTTGCATCATTACAGAAGAGGAAATTATGTAATTAGATGCTCTTTCTCTCTCTCTAGTTCTAGTGATGGATTAAAAAAAAAAAAAAACCTTGAACATTGCTGATGCAGGCCTGGTATTAACCTTTAGGTCATTTGGAGAAAAACTCAAACATTCAAACTCAAAGACAACAGCCCATATGACTCCAGAATAAAATAAAGAGAAAATATTGCTTTGTGAAGGAAAGGTATATTTTAAAACCCTTAGGCAATTTATTGCAACAGTACGAGCTCATCTAAATGCTGACTGTCCTGAAACAGTACAGGCAGATCTCTGTAAAAATATACTCACTGGTCTGCGGCAGAGACAACTTACTATGCAAATCTTTTGTTTCTTTGCTATGGATGCAGTCTGATGACACAAGTATGGTTGCAGATGATGTCCCATTTCACACAATGGGTCACCTCAGGAAGGTACAAAAGCCAAAAACATAAGAAGTCATGACAGACAGCTTTTTATATTGGTATATGTTTGTACCCAAAGTTCATGTTACATTTTATGTTTAATTGCAAAAAGACTCTAAGCTAAATTCTTCCAGCTCTATAAATAGATAGGGGTTTCAACCAAAAATGTACTATCAAGCATATTATGAAACATGCTACCATTATTGCGTGTGGGGAATTCAATTTGTCCACATTACATAATTTATTTAAGTGCGTCCAAGATCACTTGGTTCACAGGACTATGGAAATCATTAAACATGCAAGCTGAAAGGTTTGAATATCAGAATGTTCCATAGGACTATACATTCCCACATTTTTCTATATGTGTTTGTTTATTTATTACTTGACAGGTTGTATATTAGTGCACACCATACATCTCTGAACAAACGGTGTTTCATCTTGCAGTATGTAGGTATTTTATGTGCGGTATTGCTAATGGTACGGGATGTCAGTAGCTTTTCCAGAGCATTCAAACGAAAATAAGGCATGAACGACAGTAATGTAATACTTATCGAAGTGTGCAATGTGCTCAAGCCACTGATGAGATGGGGCTCAAGGGTCAGCCACAAGCAATAATCTTCCATTTGACTGGGGAGGGGGATCCCATCCCAATATGCACTCAAATAAATGTTCATGAAATGAAATGGAAAAACAGTGGCGTAAATCATGAATATAAAAGCAAGGCAGTTTTGCAAATGGCATGGGGACCAGCCCTTCGCCTTTTGCAGGAAGAGAGGTTTAATTTCCATGTCTCCCCAAGATTAAATGAGAACCCATAACCATAAGGGTCTTGTGGGAACAGATGCTAAATGACAATGAAGCCCTGCATGCGAATATTTCAGTCGGCACTGTGCGGTGCTTTCTGTTAGAATGCAATTTAGCAGAAAGCCTTCTTTACCCCCTGGAGTGGAGCTCTTATATCAAGAGAAGAAGCCCTGTGGTGTGCAGTGGTCTGGAAAAGCTGTACACACACATACACACACACACACACATGCTCACAGTACAGATGGACACACAAACACACACTTTCAGAAAATATTTTCTAAACTCTATAAGTGGGATTTACTGGAAAGCCTAAGTGAGAAAGTGCAGGAAGAATGCATGCTCTGACAGACGATCCTAATGCATTCTGCTCTGCTCCACTTGACTAAATTGCCAGGGTGTGAGACAGTTGGCCATGTCTGGCTGCTTAAGGGTCATGCTTAAGGTTTTGAAATCTCCATCTACAGACGCTCACCATAGCTGTGGAGGGGTGGGTATTTCTTTGGGATCAAACTTTAGACCTTTGCTAAATTCAATGCAACAATTTCCAACATGTAACATGGCAAGCTAAATGCACATAAGCCCCTAGCTGGGTGCACAGTGGAGCTAATCAACTAATCAGCATCACCATCTGGAGTGCACATATTCACATACGATAAATTGGCCCCACAATATACCATTCTCATGTCCATGGGGCACACTTCGCCTTGTGCAGGACATGGAGGTAAGCTCAGTGAAGCATGGAGTGGAGGGTGTGGGAACCAAATTAGAAGGACTGTAAGAAGTGCTTGAGATGATAGCAATAAAGAAACAACTAAACTCCACACATTTATGCACATTTTGAGGCTTGGTGCTATGCAGCCCATTGACAGCTTACTCACTTCACTTGCTAGTCAGAAACAAATTGGTATATTATTAGTTTTTTCTTTCAATATGAAATATATAAAATTACTTGTAAATTGTTCTCAACTGAAGTTAGTGGTGAATTTATTTGCCAGTATTTTCTTTCCCTATCAGAGGTCTACGACAATGTGCAACTGACTTATATAAACAGTGAGGTCATTGTACACCAAATACAAGAAGTTTTTATACATTTTGTTTTATGTTTTTACCTGCAGAAGTGCATTATGCATATATTATAATAATTTTTTTTTTCAATGTGAATGTGAACTTAGTTTAGTATCTGTTTTTAATGCATTTTTAATGCATGCTTTTTAATTATTTTGATATTGGTGGTGTTCTGATCTTCAGCCTTGCCCCAGTATGACGTCAAATAGCCTTTTTGGCTGATTTCTGCTTTAGCGAAAACTTTTTGCCCCCGATACTGTGAGAAAGATGCCACAAGTCCTTAAAATGACTCTGAGAAGCTACCAGCCAATAATAAAATGAGGTGAAGACTGATGGATGTAATGATGTCCTGTAGATGTAAATCTTCATCAGGCATTGGGCCTGGATCTCATTTCCCCATGACACTTGTAAATCCAGCCAAGAAAATTGGCTGAGAAACATTCTCATCTTGAGCAGTGTTTGTCAGCTATGGCATCTATAAGTGACCACAGGAATTGTTATGTTCTCTGGTATGGGACATAAGACATGACGAAGATGATATGAAGATAACTCCACATCAGCAATGCATGTTCAGTTCACAAGCACATGCAATGAATCAAACATGTGTGTCAAGGCTTAGCAGAACAGAATGGAAACTTCTCTTGAGTGGCAAGCTAATTTAACCTGTGCAGTCCTTTCAAAACACATTGGTAGTTCTGCGTAATGAATTTTGAATTGGTCAGTCACTCATTGGCAAAGCACATATCCCCTCTCCTTCCCCCACCTTGCACCTCTTTCTATTTTTGTCCACACGTTTTCTATCAGAGAAAGCGTTACATTGCATTTTGGCATTTAGCAGGCACTCTTTTCTTGACTTACAAAAAGCCAGCTGTGTGCATGACTCTCTGTGTGTGTGTGAGTGTGTGTGTGTGTGTGTGGTAGGGATTGAATTAAATGAACATAGCAAAACTTATTTTTGGCTGATAAATGCAACTGGAAATATATGTACCAGTGTCCTCACCATCATGTAAAATGCATAACCAGTTATTACTTTTTTTAATACTGGAAACAAAATATTTATTTAGATTGATCTTCGTGATTAGCATCTCCTGCATTAATAGCTTCATGTAATATTCAGGAGGCCATAAGAGCCAAGTCTCATTAAAGATGACTTACAGTAAGAACAGCGAGGGAATAAAGTCCAGCAGGCGGCTCCTGAGTGGCTCTGAATTCAGCGATGAATTTCCATGGGCCAGAATCACATCCTGACCTCGCATACAGGGGGCCCCACTGACAGATGCATCATTAGCCAAGCTGTAGCATTGCAGCAAAGAGGGTTTCAGTTGGAAGCATACTCTCAGGCTTGTTCTGCTATATATACTCCCCTGGCCCATCAGACCCCTCGCTGTCTGCCTGCTTAAATTGTACATTCCTGCAGCAAAGTGCCTGCCCAGCTAGGCTGGGGCATTGCAGGGTGAATTACAGCAGGCAGCTGGCTGCATGTGGTTCAGAGGATGTTGTAATGACTACACATTCTGGGATTTAGCCCTAGCAATTACCCACACAAATGCACATATTTACGTGACAACACAATTCATTCCTTCCTATAAGAAGTGTGGTGGGGCTCTTGTCTGTGGGCTGTGTGCGCCTTCCCACTGCTCAATGATAGGGGTAATGCTTGATCCACGTCTACCTACCTCCATGAGCACTAATTTAGCTGTACCTTGCACACGACTGAGCAAACCTGATGCTATTTCAGCTAAACTGCATGAAGTCGGATTCCAGCAGATACTAAATAACAGCTCAAAGACTACCAAACTGGCAATTTATTGCTTTGTTCACCATTGTAACCCTGCAGAGAAGCAGTGCCAAAAACTCTGTGTACATGCTAGCATGTGGTGTACCAAACTTATGATATAGCAGTGAGGGACAGGCCTATAATTATTGCTGGGCAGTTCAAACTGGGGAATTAAAATTGTGGATAAAAACAATTTTACTACCAGAGCCCAGCAGAATACTGATGTTTCCCTTTGGCACAAAGAGAGGCATAGGGCCCATTCAGACAGAAATAAAAAACATACCAAGTGAACAAAAAAAAAAAAAAATCACTAATAACTTATACAAAAGAAAATAACTTGTTGAAATCAAATAATTGTCGTATTATGAAATACATCAGTAGCGCAGACTTGCATTAAAAACATTTACTTGGAGCATAAACTGCAAGTATTTACAGTAAAGTGTAATGATCAAAGACTTAAATGACTCAACAACCGATTAAGCAAGTTAATTTTCCAATTCATGAAACATTATTTACAAATAAGAACCTTGTATAACTTCAACTTTGAAAATGTTTCCTAACTCTGAAAAGAGATCTACCTGTACATCAGAGAGACCCATTACATGGAAAATGGTACACACACACGCACATGCACATGCACGTGCACACACACAAACACACACACAAAATGACACGACTGCTTTTAGCAATTCAACAACATCTTCCATCTGTATTTCTGTGTTCCTTAAATTTACATCATAACACAGTGGTAACTAACCATGCTGTTCTGATCCTTAAAATGCAATGACCAGCTAAATCTTAATGTGCGGTATGTTTCTGTCACTTAGGAGCCACTAACTGACTCTGCACCGCTTATCACATGCCTCATGAGGGTCATTGAAAACCAGAATAACCAATGGGCAGGTGTTGCATATTGTCAGCAATAGGTGTGTTCTCACACAGTGCAAGCAATAGAAAAATGCAATACAAACACATGTAAATTAGCATAAAATGTCATTTCTATCATAGTAATAAAGGGATATGCGGGATTTGGTGTTTGCAATGCCTTTAAAAATGTACGGCACTTTACAGAACTTTAGTAGTCCTTTAATAACCAATAGTGTGGTATCTTTGCTCGAATAAACAAGTGATTATTTATCAGTAAGACCATATGCTCTGCATTCAGCCTTGATTCAGTTAAAATGATTCTGTGATGTTTGAAATATTTGAACTCAGGTTGCTCAGGGAGTCCAATATCTTGGCAACTGTTAGTACTGACTCACTGAAACAACCCCCAGAGAACTTTCTGCCAAATCACAGCCTGAAGGGGCTAAGTGTCTAAAAAACAGTCTGAAAAATAGAGGTGTAAAATCCAGGTTCATAAAGTAATAAAGTCCTCTCCAGTATTTTGTCCCAATCACCTGGATTTGCACAATTTGTCAACCAGGAAGTAGAACCACAGTAATTAGTGAAATCAGCTGACTGAGTTCATGGGTAAGAGAAACACACGGCAGGCCTTTTACTTTCTGAGCCTTGGACTTTCCACTTCTGCTGTAAACCCTTGAAAGACCGATGTTCCGCTCTGCCCTTCATTCGGGCCAGCTGCAGTCCTCTCTCCACCGCTCTGGTTCAGGGCCACTAATTGCCTTGGCACTCAGGCGGTGAGCACTGATGGTCCTGTGTTTACAAGATGAGCTTTCCAGTAGAAATTAGCACAGGCATAATCCAGAGGGACAGGTTCAGCCTTCAGTGCGAGTGTATGTCTATGTTGCTATGGGAGAACATGTCATCTCTGGGGGAGAGTTATGATTGAAAAGATGCTAAATCTGGCTTTTTTTTTTAGAGATGAAATGATTTATTTATTTATTTATTTTCCTGCTTGGAAATGGAAATGCCTTGGCTGTGTCCTTTTCACACTAAAATCTTGGAATTGATTTTGGTTTTTTGTAGCTAGCACATCTAAAAGTCACTAGAAGTTGCTAAAAGACATATATTAATTTGCATGTTATGATGTGATCACATATTCATTTACATATGAAAACATGTTAACTGCTTTGAATAGAATATCTAATTTCATGTTATATATTATGGCTGTATTATTTTATATATGTTGCTAGAATTGTTGCTAGGTTCTTTTTTGAAATAAAGTTGCTGAAGTGAAAAGTCACTAAATCAAGTGACAAAGTCACCAAGTTGGCTACAGTGCATTTGTCACGGATCCCGGCGCATTGGGTCAGACTGAATCACACTGAATTGTGATAAGGTTGCAGATTTGCATTCAGATATGTGTATTTCCATAAATAAACAACAATATTGGGATAAATAAATATAATTTTAGTCTTGCATTAATATTTATAAGACAAAGTGTTTTTAATGCACTTTGGCACAACATCAAACTTCATCTTCAGCTTCTTTTCACAGGAGCTGCCCATTCGTAGTTCATCAACCATTAAGCCTTCTGTCTCACCAGCTTCTGCAATTTATGATCCCCCATTTTTTCTGTAATGCTGCTCCCACATGACATAAGCACAATCATTCAGGCATGATGCTGTTTAATCAATAGCTTTTAATATTACTCTATTTCAAACTGTGCCTTAGAGACCCTCCTCCAATGCAGCTCAGTCAGCATGAATCTCTTTCCTCTTGCCAGGAGAGAGCCAAAAAAAAAAAAAAACTCTCTACCCTCTACCCCTGCCTCTTTCTTTTTTGGATACCTGTAAAATATTTATAGTGTATTTATAAATAATGCACAGTACATCTCCAGAGTCAAAAATGTTCTCCCAGATAAAGAAGAGAAGCCTCGCTCACTCTCTTCTCTGTACAGTGCAGAGGCCTTACGGCACTCTGTCAGGTATCCCACAGACTGACGGGCCAGTTTGACAGTACTTAGAACTTTCAGCTCAGCAAACCTGGATTCTGAATTCTTTCCCATAGCAAACTCCTAATAGTGATTTTACACATAAAGCCTGATTACCCTACAAACTACCCCTGAGCGTGACTGCAACTACAGTGGGGGAAATGGAGGTGTGTGCATCATCACTAAGCTCTGGCCTCCATCTGGAATACCTGATGTTCAGCACTACTGTACTGTATGCTTCTGTAATACAAAGATAGATTAATTGTTTGGCTAATATAAGTTTAATAGTGAGATTGAGACCACAAGAATGGCAGCCAACTAAATGGAAATAATGCAGGTGAAAGTCAGATTTATGGTTCGGTCATGGTTATGTGCTACAAACCTACACTGTAATTATGTGATATGTCTCACAAATAATGATGGACCAAATGGCAAACTGAGATTTCCATGTCATTAGATATTTCACTGAACGTGTATGGCTTTGCATAAATAATTTTGTATTGTATACATAACATCAACGAACAAAGTCTTCTCATCTTATGATTAAATTTAGCATTTTTACCAAGCTATGCATTGCAGAAAAAAAAACCCCAAAACAACAACGAGCGCTGCAATCGCATGCAACACAAGCAGAGCAGAGGCCCGCCTTTATCACGGGAGGAAATACAAGCCATCTCTGTTATCATTCACACGGCACAGAGCTGGCAAATCCCATTTTATTTTGAAATGGATTTTTAGAAAATGAATTTGAGTGGGTAGTTAACTCAAATGCCTAAAAAAGAGCAGTGTACGGCATTTCTTCTATCCATACGCTTAACCCTAACCATAAGGAGCTGGGCTCAAAGTCCATATCTTCTAGTAAAAGCAGAACACATCGTGTAAGATCTTCTACATTTCATCTTTTTAAAATATAAATTAGATTTGATCTTTGTGCATTGCTATGAAAAGCATGTGCAATATATTGTGACATTT
Organism: Anguilla rostrata; assembly: GCF_018555375.3. Lineage (NCBI taxonomy): Eukaryota > Metazoa > Chordata > Actinopteri > Anguilliformes > Anguillidae > Anguilla > Anguilla rostrata. The sequence goes on from NC_057945.1 coordinate 25,036,713, forward strand.
CTCAGAAAAGCCGTACAGTAGCCAAGAGCCGGAACTGGACCCTGAGGCTATACTGTTAGGATGAGAGGGTGTGTGACTAGAATGGAATCTTACAGCGTGGTAGAACACAAGGCCTGTATCTCTGTCGCATGAGACGTTAAGCTCTGTCATTCTCTCCTGGGGTTAAGCACACCACAAATGCCTGATACTCTTCAGAACTGGGATGCAGTTAATGTTTGAAAGGTTTGAGTTTAGATTATGTATGTATTTATATTATATATGTTTTTTTAGTCTGCATGCCAAGACTATTCTTAGCCAAGATCACTTCTTGTTATTGTTTTAGTTTTTTTTTTTTCCAGCAAACTGATAACGTTTTTTTCAGAGTCTTTCATTACATCTTTTTGATTTTAGTATTTAAGAAAATACTTAAATATTTATTTGATGGGGTAAGGTCTTGATGAGTAGGACACAAAGAGGTCCTGATTCTTGCTCTTACAGTAAGTTATGAGTACCATTGGAGGTTAATTCTCCAACCCTTATATTTTTAATTGTTGAACATCTTTGGAACTACAGAGTAGTATGTTGAATATATTAAGAATTTGCTCTCTGAGTTTCACAACTCTGAGTGGACTCTAACATCATGGTGTTTAGGTATCGGCTCTGGGATAAACTGGGGAATATACTGACCTCTGGTGGGGAAAGGGAGCAAGGGATGTACCACTAAATGCAAGAGAAGCAGGCACAGAATTATATCATTTATGACAATGACTCAAAAGCTGACAATATTAAAATTGCTTTTATTTAGCTGATCCTTGAATTACTACAGTCTTACGCATGTAACTCCATTTATGCACAGGTCCATATGTGTTTGTGTGCACCTGTATATGTGCTTGGGTGTGGACAGCCATGTTTATATTTGTACCCAGCTTGGCAAAAGAAAATGCTTACATGACTAACCAGAGCAAGTCAATGAGCTAACACTTTTATTCTGAACCTAACATTTGACTATCCTTTCAGGTGTCACACAGTGTTCTCAGAGTCTTAAACACTGTGCCCGGTCTTGCTCAGAAGGCTGCTGGTTCCTAGCCACATGTAAGCACAGCAATAATAGCACATCACTGAACCCATAAAATGAGCTGAGAATGTGTGAGTGAGGAGTTTCTGTTGGTTTACCACATAATCCTTCAGCCACATGCCACAATAAGCGACCAAATAAATAAGAAAAAAATAAAAAATAAAGAAGGTCAACTCATTCAAACACTTCTTTTGCAAGAACAGCAGGGGCATAGCGAGGTGCCACAAATATAGTTTTCATATTTTTTAAATAAAAAGTCCATTCTTTTAGCATTCCATTCCTTGATTCAAAATATACAATCAAAATATTTAACTACACACATACATACACACACACACACACACACACATCATGAAAGTTCACACATTGATACAACCACATTTACAATAGACTGCTATATATATATATATATATATATATATATATATGCAATACAGGCCACAAATATTAGGCCACCAGTGGTCTTTAAATGACTTTGAGCAGAAAAGTATTCTGTTAGTATATGCTCATTTATTAAATAAATAAGCAAAGTATATGCATTTATTTTCAGTTTCTACCTATAATAATGCAAAAAGATGAGTTTTGCTTTAAAAATAATCTTAGGCATGACTTTCCTCAAAATAGCCTCCTTTGGCAATTAAACAAATTACTTGAAGTCTGTCCAATCATTTGTGTAAGTAAAGCCAAAGGAGAGTCATATCTAAGATTATGTTTTAAGTAAAACTCATATTTTTGTGCTATTGTAGACAGAAATAATAAAAAATATGTTTGTGTTTGTTATTCAATAAATGTGCACAAATCAACTGAATTCTTCTCTACATTAAGTTTTCTTTTTTTCTTCTTTTTAAAACCACAGATGGCTAATACCTTTGGCCTATACTATTTACACACAATTACGAGAGAACAACAGGTTTAAATAGTGCTTTGGCACATTTGCCAGTTGAGTCCTACCAAGGAATGAACTAGCAGACAGACTCATTCCTTCTGTGCCGGGGAAGCCCCTCCATGTAGTTTCTTCTACTAACATTACAGACAGCCTGGCTATAGCCTGACATAACCATAGGTTTCCCTGTCTGTTTTAAACCCCTTTATTCAGGAGACAGGAGGCTTTGCACCACCTTTAATGATGACCATGCTGTGTTAGATAGGTTGACCTTGGGGTGTTGATCAATTGACCTTTTAGACAGTGTCTGAGTCATAGTCGCACGGGTCGGAGGAGTCATACTCGTCTGCGGACTCTGTGAGGGCAGGGTAAGGGCGGGGTTGGTCCAGGTTGACGTAGGTGACCTTGAGGCTGATGTAGTGTTCCCCCTCCAGGTTGGACAGAATGGACAGGACCTCCGAGACCAGCGTGGCGAAAGAGGGCCTCAGCTCTGGCTCAGGGTCCCAGCACTGGAGCATGACAGCATATCTGCACAGCCAGAATAACCATCATCATCCAATCACACCGCCTACTGCTTTCACCAACACCAGCCAGGCTCAAGATAACATTAATGCTACTAATTGAAAAAAAAACAAAAAAAAAACATTGGTAGCCTTTCTGCATGGTGCCCTACAACTCCAGTGATCATGCAGCAGAATAGATCAGAAAATTCAGAAAGAAAAGCCAAGACGTGACTTTATAAAAGTATAAACAATGTATAATGCACTATGCAAATATGCCAGCTAACCAAGTCCATTTACTAAAGGACAAATTTACACTAAAGCAAAAGCTGTGGATTGGCCATGGTTGCCATGAACTGGGTTTAGCATTACAATTTCTCATTATGCCCTTCTACACTAATCCATCACCAAACACTTCCTGTTATCACAAATTTCCAATGTGTTGACTTTCGCTCTAAGGACACTTACGCGAGGCCATGTAAGACCCTAGGGTTTATCAGTAATGTCCATTTGTAGACACAGAGCAGGGCGTGCTGTCTTTTTGGCGTGTTCCTGACTGCAGCGTTAATGTAGTTACAGTTTTCTAGCTTCCAGGGTGCTCATTAACTCCTGCAGTGCAGTGCCAACGGATGGCCTGAACACCTGTGTTGGACACACACTAAAGCAGTGCAATCCACTAACCCTTTCATGCTTTATATAGATTATGGTCCCACAGAGAGGCTCATTTATAGTGCAAATGAGCACAACTGTGAGATGTGATTGTTCACTGCCTTTTGGACAGGTGAAATTTACAACAGGATTTCCATCAGTGCAAGATACCGTTATCACTAACACACACAACTGTAAGGAGCTTTATGTGGCCTCTTAAATTTTCTACCCCATAAACCACCTACTCATACTCTTAAGTATAGGTTTGGGAATGGGAAAATCAGAAGACAGACAGCAGGAATATTTAATTAATAAAAAGGCAGAGGTTCAAAAAAGGGAAAACCAGAGTAGGACAATCTGTAAAGGCACCAACCAAGAGAGGAAGCTGGGCTCTATAGTAGCAAATTCAAGCCTCAATTTGTTATGACCAGAGGTCACATGCGGTGAGTAACAGTGGTGGGACACAGTTACACTCAAACTCAACCATAAAAATACATGGTGCTCTATGTCTATCCATGTATTTTCTGGGTTTTACATTGTCTACGAACAGAGCCGACAGCATTTTAAATGTATGCAAATATCACTGGTAGAAAAAAAGTCAGTTAGGAAGTCTTACAGAGGATCTGGGCAGTATTGTGGCTGTGGGAGTCTTCGGCCCTTCATTAGGTAATGAGTGACGTCATAGGGGTCGACCTCTGGGTAGGGACTGGCTCCTCTGGTCAGCATCTCCCACATTAGGACCCCGAAGGACCACTACAGAAGGGCAATCAACAGCATCAGGCAGTTAAACGCAACTCAGGACACAGACAATTCCTACTGGCTGAATTCTGGCACATGGTTCAAATTAAATACACAAAATGTAGAAAATTTAAATGGTGCTGAACTGACTTTTAGGTTGCTTAATATTCTCCAGCAAGACACTAATGGAAATATCATATGGGTAGAAGCTATATAATCACTACAAACATAGGGGAAATATTCTTAACATGTTTATATACAGTATACTGAGTGTGTGTGTGTGTGTGTGGTGTGTGTGTGCGTGTGTGTGCGTGTGTGTGAAACTGGCCAAACAAATGAATTCCCCTTATTGCTGAAAAATATGCACTGCTGCTGCAAAACTTGTTAAGTAATGACAAACATGCTGCGGGGGTCTGATCATCCAAAACTGGTGATTACATATGATTACATATGGTTGGCAACTACCGCTGAGTTGGTGATATGCTGGGACAAACATCTTTGCCATTTGGCAAGCATGAAAAACTAAAGAGAACTATCCATGAAGGGTGTTACAATTGGATATTTGTGAGTAAATAATTCATAGCACTACAAAATGTTACAACTTTTGAGTGCACTCCTTGATGTACGGTCACAATCCACCTGACTATGTCAACAATGTGGAGCAGTAGCTACATTCTGGAAATGTAGGCAAGGTACAAGGTACAAGTTACACAAACATATCAGACGCCCAAGTGAAATTCTAGCAGCATAAGTGGCCTGCAGTATATGCAACATGTTTAAATCCAAAGGCCTACTCTAGCAACTGATGACAGGCCCCCCAAATGAAATATACAAATATATATGGCATGTACTTTTCTGATTGGACAGCATTATGAGTCCATATGATTTCAAGCGCATCAAAATGAAGGAGTTGGTTATTCCTGTCTATTCAAACACTCACCACATCAGACTTGGTGGTGAACTTTTGCGTCTGCAGGCTCTCGATGGCCATCCATTTGACGGGCAGCTTGGCCTTCCTGTGGTCCTGCACGCTGTAGTACTCCTTGTCAAAGATGTCCCGCGCCATGCCAAAGTCTGCCACTTTCACCGTGTATGACTCATCCAGCCTGCCAAAGCAGTCATCCACAGAGGATAATGCTCATTACCGAAGCTCCCAGCACCCAAAAAACAATTTCACAGTCAAGTCACATTAAGTCCCTGTCAGAAAACACAGCACGCGTTTTCCAAACCCTGTCATCTCCGGTGGGCTGTGGCACCTGGCTGTGCCAGTGGTTCTGTGGTTGTGTGTGGAAGCAGGGGCTGTACAGACGGACTGTAAGGAGACATTCCTTTCGAGAAATAAAGCAGAAGCAGCACCTGCTCTCTGTGCTCCATGGACAGAGGTACATGGGACTGACTCACATGCAGTTACGTGCTGCCAGGTCTCTGTGCACAAACTTCTTCTGCGCCAAGTACTCCATTCCCTTGGCCACCTGAAGCCCGAAGCCAATCAGGTCCTTCACTGTGGGATTCTGGCATATGAGGTCACACAGTAAGTTACATAGATTCATTTGTACCAATAAAAAGAAGATAAGAATAAATTAACACTGATGACAGGAACCAGGTGATATGTATGTATAACTGAAATGGATCAGCACTGCTGTGTTGGTGCTAAAAAAAATCCATAATTGGACACATTCTGCCACCAACTTATCACATGACCCAGTGGATTGCTCTGAAGTCTCTCTCACTATGTCTAATAATTAAAATGAGAATAGAGCCTGGCCAGTTCACAATATATATAGTCATATGGTACAAAATCAGATAAACTATAACTGATTGAAGGCAAGCACATTACCAGTCAGCTAAAAGCAAAATTAATTTGCCCAAGATAAGGATAACGTCATTATTATGAAAGGGCTACGGTAACCTACTGGAAAGGCCTTTGCTTCACTGCACCCCACGGTGCTTACTACCAAACTAACTGAGCTACACCCGCTGCACTCAGCCCCCCTTTGACTCTGCAGCAACCATGTTTTTTATGATTCTGATCAGGGTCACAGCACCAATGTAACGAGTTAGAGAACCGCCCAAGGTGAGATTTGATACCGGGAACCTCACTCCAAAGATGAACGTGTTACCCGTCAGCTAAAGGTGAAATCGCCCCTAGCTAAGAGGGGGTGACGTCCTTATTTATGTCGCCAGAGAGTGTTGTCACGGTAACCTGCTATAAGGCCTTCATTTTTATTGCACTTGACAGTGCTTACTAGCAAATTACCTGAATTACATCTGCTACACCAGTCTGTGTAACAGAGACAGGATGAAAATTTTAAAAAATTATCTGAGCTACAAAACATACAGGACCGAAAAATCCATATTAAATAAATTCTTTATCAAATGTTTTGAGAAACTGCTCACCCTATTCTCACAGCGGATGAAGTGACGCAGGTCCCCATGCTTCATGTAGGGCAGCACCACTAGAGGGAGCCCTTCCTGGGGCAGCAGTATCCCCAGTAGGGACAGTACATTAGTGTGGTGGAAACCCTTCATCAAGATGCCCTCTTTCAGAAACTGCTCCACCTCCTCCACATCTGTGATCCCTGAAAACAGGACACAAGCACATAAAAGGGGCTGTTTGTCTGCATCTGGACCTACTACTGGAGGATTGGCATCCATTTCACTCTATAGACAAAAGTCTTTTGATTGGCTAAAACACAGTGATTGACAGGATGTGAGCACACCACCCATTATGGGGCTGACATGGCTCTTTTCATTACAGCCCTACAGTTCTCCTCAGGAAGCAGATGAGTACATGTAAAGACAGATATTTTGGGTCCACATTTTTATATTAGTTCAGCATCTCAACTAGACCTATGTGGTGCTCTAGACAATATGTCATGCCTTTTTCTTTACATCAGCATGTGTTAAAAGAGCTACTCACTGTTTAAGGATTTGACCGCGCAGTGGATTTCTCTGTCATTGTGGTCCATAAGATAACCGTGATAAACTGTCCCAAAGTGACCTAAGTAGGCAAAAAAAGGCCAGTGGTTCAGTAACAGAACAGTAAACTCTTTGAGAAAGGAATCATCGTCTGGCAAATATGCCCACGAGATGCAGAGATGTTCATTCTAAAGGGTTAAAGAATGGCCACAAGTGGAATCCACACATGCATGTGTTTATATATGTATGTATTGTGGGAGAGAGGTGGCAGTAGGACCCCCACCTTTGCCGATGATTTTGTGGTGATGCACATTGAGCATCTCTGCAGGGATGAGCACGTCCTTCACCTCCTCCAGAAGCTCTGGCCGGAAGCTGGACATGGAGATCTTCTCCGGGGGCATAAGGGGGGTCAGAGTGCTGTCCAGGCTACCAGCGTAGGCCAGGCCGGGGAACACCACTGCACCCCCCCTGGCAGAAGTTAGGGGCAGGTCTGGGGGCGAGGTCAGGTGGGGTTACTCAGGGTCAGGTCACCTTTTTAAAACCACACTGTATAGCTCTGTCCATCTGTCATTCTTTCATTCTTTATTTCTCTCTATTTTATCAAAAAGTGATTCATTGGCAATACATAAACAGCAAATAATAAAAACGCAATACAGTACAATCACTAAATTATTTACTACGACAATAGAAAAAAATACTAGAATGAGTTTAGGTGTACTGTATCAAATGGATAAATAAAGTTATCACATTTGGATCGCAATCAAAGCAAACCTCTCTCCCTCTTCTCTCTCTCTCTGGCACAGAAAAATAATTCCTCTAGCAACCACCGCCTTTGTAACTTTATTGAGCAATAAGAACAAGTTTCTTCATGAAAATGTACTTTTGTAATTGCTTTGCTCCTTGCCTTCCATGCATTTACATTTCTGATTACCACTGGCTTTGGTCTATATTCTGGATTTGTCTGGGCTGTGATTGGCGGAATGACTGGCGGGCTCACCTCGTCTGTAGTCACCCACAGGAGATATGTCCGCATTGTTGTTAGCTTCAGTGTGATTACGAGGAAAATGAGACAAACGGTTCTCTGCCAAGGAGGCTGAAATTCCACAGGAGGTATACTAATTAGCCACTGGGACTGGATAGACCAAATGAACAGCATTCAAGACAATGTTTCCACTGGTACAGAGTAGGTGATAATTGTCTTTTCATTGAAATCGTGTGATGCTACCATTCAGCAACACAGCATTTCGCAGCGACACAAGTCATTGCCTATAGAGAGGTCATTGAACCAGCCAAAGGTAAGAACATAGCCCTGCCCGCACCTTTCTTCTTCTTTCTCAAGTGCTTCATCACAATGAAGGCCAGTACTGCACCAGCCACCAGTGCACCCAGAATGCCCAGCATGATGCCCACCATAGAGTGGTTACTGACAATGATCACCCGTCCGACGTCCTGCACCTGTCCATTTACGGAGATCTGGAGAAGGGGACACTCAGTCAGGACCCTGTTTATGTACTCACTGCAGTTAAGGTGTGTGTGTGCCTGTGTGCGTGTGTCTGCGAGTGTGTGTGTGTGTGTGTGTGTGTGTGTGGGTGTGTTTGTGTTTGTCTGAACTTGAAAATCATAAACGTACAACCGTATAAACCAATCACCCACACACACAGTCATCCATTGCTTTTTAGTCTAGTTGAGCCAGGGGCGAATCATTTACAATCTCACAGTGTTTATGTTGTCTGGAAAAGAAATCATTGCATAAACATTGCATCACTCTGGAATTCTGGGTTTGCTCAATCACATTCCTGGTAACCTCTAGATATACTGGTCTAAAGCCCAAGCTACTGGTGTAAAACATGGCACATGCTGGCATATCCCTACTGATTTTCTGTCTTCAGCAATGTTGGTGATTCAATTCCTATAGGGTCTTTGCATCCGAGAAAAAGTACTACTACTACTACTAATAATAATACTAATAATAATAATAATAATATAGTTGTTATTGTGGTTGTTGTTGGTCTTCTTCTTCTTATTATTATTATTATTATTATTATTATTATTATTATTATTAATTAATTAATTAATCTTATATATGAGAAACCCACTGTATAGAGGATGTCAACAATGAAAAACACAATAAGTTAGTAAAAAAAGTAGGAGTAAAAATATTTGCTAAACAGTTTCAAATGATTACGTTGATTTTTAAATCACTAAATAAGATGACATAATGAGTAACCATAAAACCAAGCCTCACCTTCACAGGTAAACCTTCACTGGGAAAGGTCAGGTTTTTGGGAATCCTACAGGTTATTTCATTGTCCAGGACTTTGGCATCACAGTCCACTCCTCCTATCGTCATGGTGATGGTCATACAGGAACTCACGAGGTTCAGCTTCTTGTGCTGTTAAAATTTAATATTAAAAAGCATCACAGCGGCACCAATGGCTCAAACCACAACCAAAGTGACCCCCTTGCTCAGCATATTTCAGGGCGATTGTGCTGTCACAGCTGGGTGCTGTGCCAAGCCGTTCCTCACAGTTTTTTTTATAGGTTTTGTTCTAAGGATTGCCAAATTCCCTGCAGATTCCACCTTTTCTATCAAGGCCTTAAATTATTTACTTCTACATCCGAGACACATTTCAACAGTCACGATGCCTTGTTGTTGCAATAGCAACATCCCAGTTTTACGTACATGTAGGGAAACTTCGTCCTGACCGGTGAACAGCCGCAGTACATGGCCCTCGTTTTCGAAAGGAATGGGTTCTGCATACGGGTGATATGAAAACTCTTTCTTCCAGAGCCCCTTAGCTCCGTCCATGTCAAAGGAGAGCTCCCCTTCCTCAGACTCATCCCTGTGGAATGAAGGGGCCAGGCACTCCCTGTGCGTGGGACTCGCCGTACCATTGCACTCCTGGAACAAGCAGGAAAACAGACAAACTTGGCAGGGTCCTCTAAGAACCAATCAAAGAGTGAAAGGCAGTGCCCTCAGTAGCTCTTACCCTCTGCACGGGCTTCAGGTGGTTCTCATTGGGCTTAAAGTGGACGATGGCCCTGTAGACTGAATCCAGATGCCTGCCTCTGATGGTGATCTTGGATCCTCTGGAGTTGACAGAGAAATGCTCAGTGTGATGGTTAATCAACAAATACAGACAAATAACACCACCCCGCCCTTTACAGCCAAGGGAATGGAATGCCCCAGAGGGCCCTGAAACACAGAACAGTGTCAGCTGAGTATATGGCAAGCCTTCCCAATAGACACTACTAATTACGGAGGAAGACCGTTGATCAAATAGGCTGCCACACCCAGAGTCAACAGCACTGCACAGAGGTGGGAAGCCCAACAGGATGTTTATTTTGCATTAGCAGTGTGCACATCTCACACCAAACGAATCCTCTGCACATTCCCTTGTCCTTCTCCAAAGAAAAGAATGCATTCATGTCTTGGCTAAGTTCTACACTGGGAGAGTGAGACCTTGTAAAACACGAAATGGGCAGACCTTTTTTTTTGCCCGATCAAAAGACTTAGCTCAGGGCATGACACTACGGGCTAGATTTACTAAAGGATTTTGACTGCTTTCCGGATGCATAAGCAGTTGCTACAAGGCCGCAATATCTATGTTGTGTTTACTAAAAGGTTGTAATGGGTGGAAGTACTTTTAGGATGTAATTTGTAGGGATTACGTCACTGCGACTTTCATTTTGACGCATAATTGAATGTGTTCATGCGTATGTATACCAGGAGTAAACCTGCTAAAACAGGGTGGAGATTGTTTACATAAGCTCAATTAAGTATTTCATCTAATTTATTAAAGCATGCATTAATTGCAACTCTGCAATCAAATCAGTTTCCTTTTTTGGCTGCATGGGGTAGAGACAAATGAATGCATCCCCTGATGCACAACACTCTAGAAAAGAGATGGGATTAAAATATGTTTCACATATTTTTACTAAATACTTCTAATTTATTTTCTGATAAATTGACGTATTTGACTGCGAAAACAGAACCAGTCTTGGTAAATCAATTGGTAATGTGTCAGTGTCTACAACCGCAACAGAGCCGCAATATTGTGAATGGCATTGCTGCTATTTCCTTAGTAAATCTGGCCATATGATTGGTTCATATAACTCATGGTAGCCCCAACCATTTTGGGTTAAGGTGGTTCATCTGTCCAGTACTGCTGAACCACTACCTCCTGAATAAAGCAAACATTTTCTCAGCCATGTGCACTTACCTGTCAAAGCTGCAGTCAGGGAGGACCTCGGTGATCTCTGGTGTCTCTTTGAAGTGGAATATCTTGGTGGAGAGACGGTGTTTATCAATATGCATCCTTAGAACAACATCTCTCACCTCGGACACGCGTGGAGACAGGCAGACAATGGACGAGATGTTTCCCTTCAAGACTGAAACACTGGAGGCACAGAGAGATATATTTAGAATCACAATACAGTAGTTGAAAGGTACATTGAACCAGTCTTTCTGGTCAACCTGAAACAGCTCTCTTTTTTGGACACTACAAGCAAAAACAGCAAATTGAACAAATATTTAAGCTGTAGAAAAATGTAAGTTTGCTAGAGACTCTTTAAGCTGTAATTCTTAGAGAGCAAATGGAAAAAGAAGCGTGAACAGCAATATAATATGCTGGTCAAACTATTGGTGTGTGTGTGTGTGTGTGTGTGTGCATGTGTGTGTGCATGTGTATGTGTGTGTAAGCCCTCATATAAATGTGGGGTTCATGCAGATAAGTATAGCTAAAACACGAATTAATTGGATGAACCAAGCATTCATGTACTATAAGGCACAAGGCATAGGACTTGACTGTTCATCAACAGACTGCAGATTCAAATCTGAATAGGCCCTTTACACCTAGCAACCTAATTATATGGAGACACATCTTTGCAAAAACAAAGTTATATGCACACACTATCTATGATCTAGGATGTTTTCTGTTACAATCTAGTTACAGTAGTGCAGACAAATGTAACAGAATTAGACTGAATCACATGGGGTTTCAATTTCAGGTGCATGAGACAGCCCATGTAAAATAGAGGGAAACACAAATATTACATTGTTCTAATCACTTTAGAAATAATCATTTCCACAACTAATGATTCTATGTGGATGAAGAGACCAGCTCTGTAGCACACGGTTTGACACCAGATCAATTCTTTTGTCAGCACACTTGTACCTATGCTGATCACAAACATCATTGCATTCTTTCTTTGTTAGAGTTTGTTTTCCATTCTCCATCAAAGCACTGCTAACAGAACAACCTTTGCAAACCGAATGCAGTAGATGCTCAGATAGACAGAAAGATAAATAAGACATCCACATGGACACAGGCACGTGGGCACTGTCTGTGCTCCTTCACCTTTTGATCAGACACGTAGCCTCACCCAGAGTGACTCCCCTGGTCTTCCCTGCGTTCAGGTGAGGCCCAGTCATGGTGATGAGGGTGCCCCCATCCCGGGGCCCATAGTCCGGATGGATCTTCACGATCTCCGGCACCTAGCAGGGGGAAAACAGACCATTAGAACTCACTAGCCATGGGTCCACCGTGCAACTTCCCCTTTTAAAAACTAACTACAGGAATATATAGGTATCTGGCCCTTTTTGTTATGACCTACTGTACATTGCACTGAATAATATTATTTATCCATTATTTCAGTACAATCCTGTGGTATAGGGTAGGGAACACTGCACCATTGGTCTGTAACAGTATAGACATCTACTTAAATGGGGACATTACCACAAAAGTGAAGCCCTGAATCTGAGCTTTCCCGTCGATGGAATAGCGGCCCTCCACCTTCCCTTCATGCACCTCTGCTACGATATCGACGGGCTGAAGGAGTTCCTTTGCGCCCGTGTGAATCTCACACACCAAGCTAGGGGACATCAGAACATACATTTAACCCAAATCCCCAAATCTTACAATTTAACACAAAGGTCTGTATTTTAACACAAATACCCTCCATTTCTTACCCCTTATCTTTAATCTAGTCACATCCCCTACATCCCAAAATGTAAAGGTAAATTTAAATCTTACTTTAATTTGCTAATACTAATTTTGATTAATAATACTATTAATGTGTTATTTATAATTTTATAATTTTGGCACACACAGCTATACTGCTAATGCTGCAATGTTTACATGTGCAAAACAAACATGGCTAGCATTCCAGGGCCAATGGTAGTACTATCAGAACAGGGAGAAACTTATAACTAACACTATTGAAATAAGCAAATTGCTAAGACCATTAACACCTGAATATTGTTATTATGAGGAATATTAATTTCATAACCAAATAGCAGGCTGTTACTTACTGTGTGCTGTTGCTCTTCTCTGGCATCACAGTGCAAGTGGTCTGTCCCACTCTCACCTTGTGGGTTTTGGGACTGATGACGGGCCGCAGAGGTGACTGGAATTCCCAACCACACAGGGTCAACTCTGTCTGACCATCAGGGGGCGCTGTCTTGGGGAAGAACTGTGCCAATCGAGAGATAATATTCAGTGGTCATTATTAGCTGTGGTAATAACAGCTGCTCTGCAAACCACTTCTTACCCTTTTTCTTTTAAACAATGATAGGGCAGGTATGGAATTAAAATGTTAAGAAGTCTAAGTTAGTGCATTATACAGTATTCCAAGAAATATCTGTTGAAAGGTTAATTAAATAATTATTGAAGGTCGTTTGCCCAACATTGCAGAAAAACCAAAAAATAACTAGAAGCAAGATACACTTAAATTCAAGTGCTTGAGAAGTAGTACTCATCAGCTAGATGTAAGGATCAATTCACAAGAGGGTGACTGTGAATTGTGAATTCTGTGACTTCTTATGCAGAAAGTGGTCAATGTGTGCAACAGCCTGCCAGGTCACATAGTAGAGGCAAAACCTCTGGGGATTTTCAAGACCAGGCTTGATAAAGTGTTAGATACTATCTGGCCTGCAGGTAATCGGAGCACTAGATACAATTCAGTCAGGAAAATGGTGAGCATTGTTGGGCTGAATGACATGGAGCACCCAATGATAAGAGAAGAATAAGGACAATATCACTGAGGAAGGAAGGCAGCTGGACAGGAAATTGCAGATTTTAAGCAAGAAATGACTGCAGAAAACAAATTGTGGCCTTAGGGACAGTACTGAGTTCTGAGGTGAGCTAGGAAAAATAGATTCCTACAGCTTTAATGCACACTTTCACAATTAGGCAACAAAACACGAAGTTTCAGGCCAGGTTTCAATCAGTATTTGTACTTAACTTTGACAAAATAACACAAACATGAATTTAGTTTTGATTCAACATTGAGCACAAAAAGTCCCATAATCATTGTCTATACTGCAGAAGGGCTTTCCCTTCATGGATTAAGGACCTCACCTCAGTGATGCTGGGTGGACAGGACTCGTTCCTCCACCGGCCCCCGCACTCACCCTCCCAGGAGCAAACCCCTCCACACCACCCACACCCCATGAACCTGGGAGCTCTCAGGCACATGGCACAGGTCAGGAAATGCCGACAGCCTGGCCCCTTCTGTGGCACAAGGATCATCTAGAGACAAGAAAAGGTACTGTTACAGTTGTGGCCAGCAAAAGATGGTTTTCCCTTTCATAGCTGGGCTCCTTCTGAGATTTCTTCCCACAAGGAAGTTTTTTCTTGCCACTGTTTGAGTTCAGTCTTTCTACCCACTGCAGAGTTTGTTTACCTCACTAGTTTCTTTTTTTTTTTGTGAGGGGGTGTCAGGTGTCAGGTGTATTGTGCTTTTTTCCCCACTTTCCTGTAGACCATCTGTGACAGTGTTCATGTAAAACTCATTATACAAATTTAATCAAACTGGACTGAATTGAATGGTGGCTGCATTATTGTTCATATTGTTTGTTCAGCAGTACAGCAGGCATACCACATCATTAAAACCCCCCAGGACTAGAATGTACTCTTATCAAACTAGTGCTAACAATTCCATCCTGACTGCCAGGCATGAGTGTTACAATACCAGTAACAATAAAATGAATGATATAGAAAAAAATAGTCCATATCTTATAATAATAGAGATTTAGAAGATATTGATGAAGATGACTATTCTTATTCCCTGTATTATAATTGTAATGTATGGAGTTAAGGATAAAAGCATTCAAAGACAGAAGAAACCATTTTGCATGCCTTTGAATGTGACATACAAATCACCTAAATTTTCAAACCATTGACATTAAAACTTAAAATACTGCTTAAATACTATATAAAGGATATTGAAATGATAGGAATAAAAACATGTAAAGGAACAAGTAATGAAACATCATTTAAGGAGTTAGTTTGTTGATGAGATGCATTTCTCTCTGCCCGTGATGTACTGCCAGATGTATTAATATTGTTAGCTCTGTGGTAAAAACCCCTCCATAACCACCATATATGAAAAGTAAGATAATATGAGAAAGTTGGAAAAAGGACAAAAATTTCATACTGCCCAGCTTAAACTGTTTTCATTATGACAGTTATAGATAATGGAGTTACCTTGTTTCCAACTACAAAGAGTAAGGATTCTGCTGAGTACACAGAGGCAATGGAGGACACTCTCTGGTTCTCCACCAGGGAGTAATTAGCAAAGATGATGGGGCTGGATCTTCTGAGGACCAGCTGCCAACAAAAACAAACAATCATTAAAGATGGATCCCATTACCCGTGGCTTGCAAGCACACACCCTATACTGTCTGTAATATGGCTGTGCTTTGCTGCAAATCTCCAAAAGCCTGCTGGAGATCATGCTGTACAAGAACCGCACCAGAACTTAATTAAGTGAAATGACGGGGCACTTTTGCCCCCAGCTTCAGAAATATACTGACACAGCTTCATTGGGATAAGTGATAAGCCAGTATAGAATGTAAGGCTATACTACCAAGCAAACACAAATATTTTGCGTGAGGAGCAGTGTACACTGCTGCTCCTGCTGAACATATAAAACTAGCTCTCTATTTCAGTGCAGTGCTTGTCGGATGTTTCAGCTTGTTAACAAGAACCATGCAATATGTTGCAAATACATTAGGTACACGTCCTGTTAGTTGAGTATAGTGGAAATGGTGAGCTGAAAATGGTTAAATTCTAGTGTGTGCACTGGGTAAAAAAAGAACTCCCTCTAAATATTGTGGTCCCACAATTAATGGTGTTAACAGTTCAACTTTTTTATGTTCCATACTTTTTGCTTAAGAGTTCGGTAATTAACTTATTATAAAACAGAGTGAGTAAGTTCTTGGCATTGATTTCATTCCTTTCCTGTGTTGTACCTGCAGCAGACGCCCCTTAGAGGTCCCTATGTGCGCCACAGTCTTGTTCTCAATAGTGGTGACCAGCAGGGAGGTCAGGAGGACGTTGCGCATCTGCCTGTTGAAAAGGTCGACTCTGTAGTAGGGCTGGGACACCATGGTTGGCTGGTCCTTGCACGTGGCATCGTTTTCCATGCTCTTCTCGTTGACACAGAAGTGAAGATTACAAAAATAAATAAATAAATAAGCAAAGTGGGCAGTAATTTGAGCATAATGCAAGACTAGAGAGCAGAGAGCACCTCAGGCCCTTAAGGACCACAGCATTCACACAGCCCAGGCTAATAGGAAATGTTGAAGATTCCACAGCATTACCATGCATTCAAAATTCAATTAAAATAACCATAAAGCACATCAAGCATCAGTGATAAATCCAGATCCAGGATATTGTCAGGTTTATGCTCCAGATCTAAATTATAAATAATTATTTATCTAAAATTGCAATGAATATAAATCACTTCAAATTCATGGCAAGTCAATGCACACAATTTTCAATGGCCCCCACAGGACAGGTCTGTGATTGCCCAAAGCACCATACTGTTTGCCATTTTAACAAGCACTGAGGCATACAGGAAATTTCCACAGGATCTTAAGCAATTCTACATTTAGAATGAATGTGCCATTAAGCTAATATACCTTGGGATGTAACAACAGCCTCCACATCCCTTGACAGGCCTAACCCATATGGCAGGATATTTTTCTTTGGTATTTCAGTAGGGTTTATGTTTTCATCAGTGGGTACATGTTGATGTTTTCCCACATTGCTACATCTTAGACAGTGATCACACCAAACTGCCCTTTAAAAAAAAAACATCCTACTATGTCAACACAATAACAGATATAAATATTGCAGGGCCCTGTCATTATGTTCTCTGTCAGTCACCACCCTATTACAAGTAGATACTTGTGTTACTCTAATACCGAATGAGATATTTTCATCATAAATTTGACGAGATATTTTCCTGTACCATAGCTCAGAATGAGCAGCTCCCTGCTTTGCCAGTCTCACTCAGATATAATAGCAAACAGGTACCAGTACGTAATCTGCTTTACACATTATGCTGTATGCTGTAAGGTGAAACTGCATTTGTGAAATTGACACTCAAAAATAACGCCAAGCCGGTCTATGCCTTTTAGGGAGATATTCTTTCTGAGCCTAAAATTAGTCTAAAATAAGTCTGGTTATCCGTTTTTCCTGATATCTTAAATTGCACTTGACTCACACTGCTAACCTTTGATACGCCTAAATAGGTAACATGGTCTTGTTCACATCATCAATACTTTAGGGCTGTACCCTAGTTCTGCCAATAACTGATACATTTTGCAACAAACATCACAATGTTTTCTTTTGGCCTCAACACTCATTTATCTTTAAGTGAAGAGCAACTGCAACCATTTTCTGGGGTCAGCGACATTTTAGCAGTATGCATGAATAATAATAAAAAATTAGAAATTTGGGATGGATTACACAAGCACAATTCAGGTGGGTGAGGGGAAACATGGCTTCTGAGGTGTTTTTCTCCAGCTCGATGAACCTTCACTCTAAATGCTGTGCAAAGTGATTAAAAGCAAGCATTTATGAGGATGCTCAATCCATGGCTAATTCTGTTGTAGTGCTTTTAGTACCACTCTTCCGAGAAGAGATAAATCAATGAAACTTCTCAAACCCACGCCTCTGCACGCACACACACTCAGAGCTATCAGCAACCTGTGTCATGAGAGCCTGTTACGAAACTACAATGACATGACATAACAGTCATCAAATTGTTTTATTGTTTTAAGAATCACAATTTCACATGTAAATTTAACATTATTTAACAAAAAACAAAACACGAGTCTTGAAACAGCATACTAGGTTACAGTACCCTTTTCCACTCTCATTTTATGAGTGGTATTATTTTCATAGTTCACATGTGTACTCTTCACATGTTGGGTGTTCACATGTGGTTTTTGAACACATGATTTTTTTTTGTAAGGGCAGTCTGTATCCAGCCTCTCATTTGAGGCAAGGGTTCACCTGATCCTAATACAGCACTCCCAAAACTGAGCAAATATTTCAGACACCCACCCACCATGAGCATTAAGCTGAAAACAGATAGATACTGTATGACTGTTCATCCCTTAATTATATGCTGTAACTGCACAAAAATTACATAGCATAGCTTTTCTTTCAGATACCTGGGAATATGCTTATATATGGTGTCAGGAAAAAAAAAAATCTAAGGGAAAGATAATGGGATTGAGCCAGTGTGTTGCTGCTTGGCACCTGCGATGCTGTTCCAGCTTTTGTTTGTGATGGATGATAATAATCCTGCTTCCTGGAACTGTACAATTGGAGAGTTAAGGGTGTATGTTTGTAGGCTTGGTGGGATGGCCATTAGTGGCCTCATATTATCAGCTGTATCCATTGTGTTCGTAGAGTGCCTGGGGGATTAGCTGGTCAACATCACCAAATCTCCACAACCCTGGTATTCTGAGACCGAAATAGACGCAACTTTATTACCAGCTTCCTGCCGGAACCGGGGGCAGGTTCTCTTATTAAAAGGTGGTGAACAGGACACTGATGCAGTGTTACCGTTACTGGGTTCACTCTACTGGAATACCAAATTTAGACCTTTCGTAGAAATCGCTAACAAACTATATAGTGTTAAGACTATATTTTTACTATAGCCAATGTAGATATGCATGAAAAAACACAGCGCGGGATATTTACTTTTAGTCACCTGTAAATGTTGTTTTAACTTTTTTGCAATACTAGAAAGATAAGATTACTGATGGACACACATACACACACACACACACACACACAATTATCCCATTTCTAAAAGCGGAGAAGAAAACAGTTATGGTCCAAGCGGTCTTGCTTTACTGAAAAAATCCCCACCATTAGAAAGAACACAGTGACAATATATCTGAGCAGCAACATAAAATTGATCATTTTTATGGTGTGATATGTACCATAAAGCAAACAAAATATTGTCTTATAACATCAAATTAAAACAATGACAACATTTAAACTCTGTGTTGATGGCTATGGATCAACATAACCGGCTGCATAAATAAATTGTGATTATTTTGGAAAGGGACATCTGGAAGAAGCTTGGTGAGAGCAAAATGGACATATGCTGATGAATGAATTAATGGAAGCTGTGAATGTTGATTGAGCTTCACTCACTGGTGTCAATAACAGTAATCAGAGCAATGTTTTAAAGTCATTCTTAATGAATGTTATACCACAGACATAATGATGGGAAGAGGCAATTATAGCGTCTCTTCTTTCAATTGCATTCACTGGTCACATTATGAAATGGAATAATGCCATTACGCTTAGGCAATAAAGCACTGCAATAGGCAGCTTAATGGATGGCATGAAGTTTCATGTTTATTTATTTTCATGCCTCCTCCCATTTTTCTCCACAATTTGGAATGCTCAGTCCTGCACATGCTGCAACACTCAACACAACCTCTGTTGTCGATTTGAAAGTGTTCAGGCAAGCACGTACGCAAGTCAGGCTTGCATAGACTGAGGCAGAAGAAAACACTTCATGAGCAGTTCAACAGATGAGCATGCCTGGGTCTGATCAATCAGTGGGTGTGCACTGACACTGCCATCACGGCCGACAGAAACTCACAGCACTGACATCTGGAAACCAAATACAGAACATGGTGCCCATCCATGCACCAGAACAGTGCCTTAACTAGAGGAGCCACACAACAACCCCCTTATTTTTGGTTTTTCATCTTAAAAGACCCTTGAAGCATTCTTTGATACATGTACATATTTTTCCTTCAAACAATACACTGAAAAACTTGGCTCAGGTGAGTGTGTTTCCATGGCTTCTATCCCTGTGTGAGTGAGGAAGGAAAGACTCATCAAACGAAACAGAATGGCAGGGAGGAAAACCCAAGTCACAACCCCAGATCATAGCTGACTGATAGCCCCCAAGAGAAGCAAGCCTCAGCTTAATCTATGGTCAAATAAGCTTGTAGGAAGTGGGCATGAGATACACAGGAAGCAGGAAGTAACCCGCTCTGGCTCCGTGCTGTGATTGGGATGAGTCTGAGTACTACATCCAGAGTCACCAGCCAGCAGTATTTGTACTGTCTGTGACAGTGGACTCAAAGGAACAAGGCTGAAGTAGAAACCGTAAAGAGGTCAGTTCTCTGCTGCAGGCAAAAGAGCTCCAAATGCAAGAAGTGTTAGTGGAAACCAGCAACAAATTTGACCTCACCTCATGATCTTACAGATAAGAAACATGATGAAATAAAATGCAATGGATCATGTCTGATATCTGGACATATTCAGTGACGTAAACTAAAATTCCCTAATCCCAAGACAAAAATCCACAGTGTGGATGGTTATCATGTCTATTTCAAACGCAGAAGGCTAAAGCCCCAATGGAACAAATTCTTGGCTGCAGTGCAGTGTTTCCCAGGCAACAACATTACCAACATACTTACGTCAGTGGCTTACTAGAGGGAATGTACTGCTCAGTCATGCGCAAATCAAATCTCATCAATGATTCTGCACCACTCAATAATATAAGTGACCATAAGCAAGAGAATGCCCACCCGCCCCAGCACACACACAAACACACACACACACAGGAGGACTACTTTGTTGGGTATCCATAGAAAAAAGTATTTTGAGAGAACGGGAATAAGAATCTTTGTCACCCAGTGCTAGGGAGTAAGTAAAAATTGATGTGATAAAAAAAATCATACAAACATATGAAAGGAACAGAGAAGAAATTATAAGAAATAAAAATATATAAGAGCTCATCTGCTAAAAATATAAAGAGCATAATGTGATACACTTTTTTTGTTATCTAATGGGCAGTCATTTGTAGAAGTAGTTTGGAAACTTTGGCTGTTAACAGAAGGTTGTACAGCTAAAGCAGATTCTGGGGGCTTTGCTAATGTCCTCTTATGCAATGCATTGTTTACTGTAAATATGGAAGATATTTCAGTTGTACTGAATAACAACAACCACAACCATATTATTTTAACTGTAGATGTAATCAATTTTTATCATATTTTGAGTTTTGTCAATGAGTATATCATAGTCCTTCTTCATACTCTAGTCTTAAATATTAAACTCAGTTGTATGTTGTGATGGCACATTATGTGTACAGTATATCAACGTATGTTATTATGTCTTGGAATGCCAATCATATTGCAGTGTATATTTAATTAGACTCACTTAGCAGATGTTCTTACCCAGGGCGATTTAGCCTATAGGGTAAGTACATTCTATACATTCTGTACACACTATAAGTACATTCACCTGATTAATACGAGCAATACCTGGCTATCAACATTTCTGAACTAGAACCAAAGTATACATTTGAAATATATACCCATAACAAACTTCAAGCCAAAAAACTGACTATACTGCAACTATACTTGATTGATTGTTTTACACATCAGGGATAAAAATGAAAGCTAATTCAAAGACTTCTCTCAATATTCTTTATCTCATAAAATGAGAACTCTTTTGGTCAACTCAACCTTCTTCTAAACTCACTGAAAGATTAAGTGTAGTAAAACACCCTAGAACCAGGAGTTGGGTTCCATTTGGATGGTGCCCATTAAACCTTCCGCTTGGCAAACAAAATAACTATTGTTATTATACTATAATCAATGATGTCATGTATATCCATCTTTGCATGCTTAATGCAACTGAGAATTTTTTAGTTATGTGACACAATCATGCATCTGATGAAGATGTTATTCTGTGCCAGGTGATTAAAAAACAGTATTCCCCACCTCACAAAAAGTAGATTATATTTAAAATGCACCTTCCTTTAAATCTCATAGTATTTTTTTTTAACAGAACACCAAGTGAGCACTAGGCCCCTTTCAAAATTCTGTTTCCTTTCTCTAGTTCTGCTTAACAATGAATAATTATCATTGAAGGGGGTAAAGTTTTTTCCCATGGAAGGTAACAACATGTTATTTTAAAAGGAATATAATTTCACCAAAAATAGAAAACTTTATCCTCTCTTGCACCTGTGCATTATTAAAGCAAAATAATTATCTGAGAGAATTCAGCATTCAGGAGAAAAAAGCATTGGTAAAAGC
Organism: Anguilla rostrata; assembly: GCF_018555375.3. Taxonomy (NCBI): domain Eukaryota; kingdom Metazoa; phylum Chordata; class Actinopteri; order Anguilliformes; family Anguillidae; genus Anguilla; species Anguilla rostrata. The sequence continues at coordinate 25,058,831 of NC_057945.1, forward strand.
ATTACAGGTCAAGGCAAAAAGAGCACTTCAAAATCATTATTAGGCTAAAGGGATTGTGTAGAACAATGATATCCTCTAAGCACTCCTGAACAATTTAGGAAATGGGAGCATGAGACAGTGAGGCAGGGAATGTTGCACAAAGGGAGTTTAAGATGACTCAGCAGCAGTAATGCCTTCTGGGAAGCATATCTATATTGCCAACCTGATTATGAAGCTGACTGAGGCTTGGCTTGATTAAAACCTAGATGGAATAGCTGGGAAAATCAGATTGTTGTTTGAGGTTGCTTTGGTTAGCCAGTAGAAACATCTATTGGACCAAACAGAAATTACTATGCCCCAGTGCAGTCACTGGGACTTTTTTCGGATAAGACGTTGCTTTTGGTCATTAAAGTGCACTGGAGGTTTGCCGTACGTTATGGCAGGAGCACACTAGTGAATTGAGGGGCACAACTGGTAATTCCAATGAGGAGGAAAACTACTATTTTGCTTGAAATACACACAGAAGCAATTTTCACCATAATTTCATCTGCTGCTGAGAGAACAGAAAGTTAGATGGACAGAAAAGTGTCCATGCTGTGTATTAAAGTTTATAGTGATAACTAACACCTTGGATTTACTTTTTCATAAAAAGATTCCCCTCATAAATCAGCCAAGCCTGCATTCCACTGCTAATCGTGTCTCTGTGAGTGAGCCAAGAGAGGATTTCAGCAAACACTACATCACGCCTGGCTGCTGTATGAATCCTGGATAAGGTAGCACAAGTGACATAACTCATCGATGACATGGCTTACATAAAACATCATTCATCGCATACTCCTCATTACACTTTGTCACCACCTCATAGGTAAAATGATTTATGTGTACACAAATATTAGATTCACACAAATATAATCTAAAGTAAAATCTGTTTTTTCTAAAACTGCAGCAGTACTGTTTAATTCCTGGGCAAGATATTGCCATTATGCCCATTCATAATTCAACTTGAACTGAATTAATTTTGCGCTGTAAAACAAATCATTTAAAATAAATATGCACAACATTTCAAATGGTAGGCCAGCCTACTTTATAAACTTACAATTTCACACTTAAGGCTAATCATATCATGGGTATCATGGCTATACCATTCCATTACAACACTTAAGACGACAATGATAACAGCCACATGGTCATTTTAGTTTGTGCTAAATGAAAGGCACATAAGTTTCAATGGAAACACTTCACTGGGGGAGAGTAATCATTTACCATCCCACATATAGTTAGCAAAGGCATTGTCTTATATACTCGTATGGTTGCTGCATATTTCAGTCACAGCAGCTGCAGTGAAATGCTCAGACTTGCAAACTTTACACTAATTGCCATCCCTGCATGACATTGCTTGCTCCCTTTGCAAAAAACACTTTTTAAATATAATCAAACATTAGTCTTGCTTCACCATCTGGTCTGAGTGTTTTGCAACCTACAACATCCACAATTTTAACCGTACTTGTACCATTTGTAATTATTGTACTTCCTGAACAGTATATTTGCATTAAGTTTTTTTTTTCATTCATTGGTGAATTGATGTTTAGGCTATGATTAAACTGAGTAAAATACAGTTCCAGTGTCAGTGTGAGGCTAAGGCTGGGGTGAGACAGGGTGTGAGTGGGTTAACAGCCGGGCCTGTGTTGGGCTTACCTCGTGGGGACAGTTTTCACACGGCCGGAAGTAGCAGAGCCCCCTGGACAGCTGCTCTGGACCGGACTTGCAGCACGCGTCAACACCCTCATCGATGGCCTTATTTACATTGGCCACGGGGAACGCGCAAAGGGCGGAGTCATGGTCGGGCTTCCCAGAGTCGTCAGTCACTGCGAAAACGCCGTACAGGATGTCTTCGTTCTCCTCGGCGCCCAACTCCTCCGCCAGCTCCTTCCCAGCCTTTCCAAAGTGCGCAGCCTGCAGCACGTTGTACACCACATCCCTCCAGTCCTCCTCCCTCCTCCTCCTCCTCCTGCGCTTGGGTTCAAAGCGGCACTCCAGCACCACCTCACGGTACCGCCGTATATCCCACTCGTTACGCGGGAGCCGACCCAGTCGCGTTTGGAAGGCGGAGGAATCCTGATTCGGACTCTCCCTCTGAACAGACAGGAAGTATACGTAGTCCTTTGTGAAGAAGCTGTAGATGTAATCGATGCGGTACGACCCGCGCAAGCCCGGCAGCACAGTGAGGCCCTGGACGTCGGTGTGGAACCCGTTTTCAGTTGACAGTGGCCGACGCACCGATATCGACTTCCTGCCATACTTCTGGGCCACACTATCATTGACGGTTGCCGCTACAAAGAAGTAAACTGTCTGTCCCTCCTCCACCATGGTCACCTTAGTGCCCAGGGGGCTGGCCAGGCAGTCCGGACAGTTAGTCGGGGAGTTGAATTCCTTCCTAAATAAACATTTGGAGGAGGAGGGTGGCCCTTTCTCCTCAAGTTGGTGGAAAGAGCAGACGCCATACTGAGAGCTTCCGCAAGTGTACAAATACATGAAATACGAGTCAAACAGCAAGACCTCATTGTCTGTGTTCTCCAGTGTGCCAGGAGCCCTTTCAATATCACACAGGTCACAGACCCTGCATTCAGGACTACCCACGGGACCTGTCCTCAGCACCCATTTCTTACCCAGAGTACCGTTTACTGCCTCGATAACATTCTGCGAGGCCACATAGACCTCATGGTAGTACGGATTAGTCACAATGTTCTGTATGAGGTCGCGTGCCTGAAAGAAGGGCAGCTTGTAGGGCACTGAGAAATCCACAGCTCTGGGGGGGCTCGCGGGGCAGGAGGTGAGAGCGAGAGCGGCAAAAGTCTGCATCCAGACACATGTCACCAGCAGGGCGGCGCTGTGGACCATCTCCACTACAGGGGCAGGAAGATGAACACACGGATGTCTTCTGTTACCTACCAGACAGACGTTCCCTCCGGATCATCTTGAGAGGACCGGCAGGAGCTTAATGGAAAAATATGAATGTCAGAATGACTTATTTAAAAACTATCTTAAAAAGAAGGAATCCACTTTGCAGTAGCAGCAACAGTGACAGGCTAACATGAGTTATTCTGATAGACAAATATCAGTCTGGTTCATTTACAGGTATATACTGTATGTGGATTATGCTGTGAAATAAGGTAATAGTATTATGTTATCATTATGTTATGATCCATTAAAAGCTACTACATTCCAAAATAAAACATGCTACGTAATAATAACAGTAATATGAATCTATGGTGGTAATACAATATGTTATACTTCATAATCAAATCGCATGGGAAAGCTTCTGTTCATAATACAATAGGAATGTAACTAAAAGCTTTTGTGTCTGGATCAGACTACAATCAAGATTCAAGACTGTGTGCTCATGGAGACCATGTATGACAGGATCCTGAGTCATAGTTAATAAGCAGTGTTACTGGCTAGAACATGTTCTAACTCTGTTGGAGATCAGAAGCTCATAGCTACTGTATAACACTAACATATGAATTTATTGTTTCAAACACCTCAGTGAGTGTGAAGCATACATAGACAATACATGACAAATAGTAATGGTTAAGAATATTGTATTGTATAGTAAACTAATAATATGTAAATATGATCAGTAGCAGCACTGAACAACAATATATCCTCTGGTCAATCAGTTGCATCTGTCTACTGAAGAAGACACACACACACACACACACACACACACACACACACACACACACGCACACACACACTCTTTGGCAGCAGAGCGACATCTTGTTTCAAAGCAAATTTGAATGACTAACTGTTCCAACTTTGCTCTTTCTGAGTTGGAAAGGTTGTTGATTAATAAAACTTGCACCATAAAGTAAACTTGTTAGAGTTTAATGTATTCAAATTACAAAGCCTCATGCAAAAAAGCATGAAGCTGAAATTATGATTTGATTTTTCATATCAGTTCTCTCTTTGGAGTTTTTGCCACATATGCTGAAGGAATGTTAATCAAATAATGATAAATAATTATAACAAAAAAACAAAACCATGAACATAATCAAAATGGTGCCTCTGTTTCCATTTATGCAAGGATTGCTGGTCATCAGGGTTAGGTACAATTATATTTCAGTTAGTTGGTGCTATCAATTTAAAAGTATTAAATTATTCTTTTTAAAATACCCATAATTATTTTTCAATCAATACATTGAATTTAAACCAATTTCCCAAATTTTCTGAATTAAAATTAATTGATAGATATGATATGGCAATAATCCAGATCTGTTAATCTCCATGAAACAACATCCATGGCTTTTGTCACAGGGATTTCACAGTGGAGGGTTCTACTATATATAACCTACTTGGTGCTGAATTTGTTAAAATTAAGCTTTCCAAGTTTTGTAGTAGTAATAGTATGAGCAGAACTTTATGTATTTGCAGTCAAGCTGTTATCATTACCCCAACTGCACTTCAAGAAGTGATAAAACAATTTAATTACATACCAAACGCCTTGCTTATTTGTTTGTTTATTATACACACTTTTTTTCATTCAAAAAACAATGTGTAAACATGCCTTTTCTTTTATAATGCCCAAAGTACTTAGCATGTGAGCCAGAACTCTGGGTCAATGATTAACAGAAAAATCACAGTTTGGCCATCAGACCAGGCCTGGACCTCTCCACTTTGCATTCTTGTCACACTCCGACGTGCCTTTTGAAGTAAAATATCCGTACGGACTAATGGTTGTACAATATGCACCTTCTAAAGCAACAGATGAGCTGATGATTATTCAAATACATGACATGGAATTTTCATGGTTGAATTTTATTTTTATGTGGGTGAGGGGAATGGGTTGTGGTCAGACAAATGCATGCAGTCATGCAAAGTTTATTCTGAATAAAAACATATGTTTTTCAGTCCTGAGAAATGAACTGCATGGCAGTATTTGTAATCATTTAAAGATTAATACTTCCACTGTGACACTTGTCAAATGTTAATGTGTATGGCTCTACCTAGAAATGACTCAGGCCAAGGGCTAACCATTGTGGAACATGACCATACATATTAATTGTAGGAACATGCTTTTTTCAGGTACCTGGTTAGTAAATCCAAGGTCAGACAAGTTTCCATTCTCTCTCATGGTGACAGAACTGTGCTTAGAATATAACTGTCATTCCTCATTTATCCCAGTGATGAAATTTCTTGTTGAGTATATCTTGTTTGTGTATTATTACAGCTTATTGTTATCATAAGGAACAACAAAATCTAATTAATTAATTCGTTTTGAGTGAAAAATTTGTCAGTGTTCACGAAAATGAATCAACCGTCAGAACTGCAGTAAATGGAAAACATATGTCTCGCTCACAATAAACACCAGCTGTGAATCATGGTTGCTGTTTGGGGTGGCAAGTCAAGGACATGTCCTATATACTACACTGTACTCTGCTACAAACACACACACACACATTTTTTTTTTTTTTTTGGCGGTTGGAGGGAAACGTTTAGAAAAAGGTCTCTAAGATTTCAGTCTCAACACCATTCTTTCAGTGCCCTTAAATAGAAATGGATAAACTGATAAACTGGAAAGGTGAGTTCATGGCACGTCTATGGTCTAAAATAAACCTGCTGAAGTCTGTATTGTCATATTGGCAATCTACCACAAGGACATGCTGCCAAGTACCATCCACATGTACTTGGATTGCAGTGCCCCAGGAAATGTTCAAGTCCTCAAGTGTCTGCAAGCATAATGTCCTGTCAAAGGTTCCAACATAACTTTAAGGGCATTATTGTCACTCATAGGAAGCACCCCACCCCACACAAAAATTGCTTTGATTTATTTGCCCTTTTAAATACTACATGTCTTCAAATGTCCCGTGCACAATATCCATGAAATCAAATGCAGTCATGCCACACTAATGCTCCTGTTTTATTCCTGTTATTCAAGTCGATATTTTTACTACACATTTCAGAAAAACACATACGATTTCGTAGTTTGTCAGTTTCCAGACGTCATTAATATTGTTTGTATTAATATGGGGGAAAAGACTAATTAGCACCCCCTCCAGGATTCATTTACCGGACATACATTTACCAATAGGAAAAGTATCTCCTGACAAGCTCAGGCATATTTTATTTATTAATATCGTGTTGTAAAATGCATAATTCAGAAATAACTATTAGGTTTTCAGAAATATAACGCGGTCTAATAACTTTCCACAAATACATACGCAGCATAATTCCTGCAACCCCTTTATAAATCAGCAGCCTAATCTGGCAGTTACGTATTCAAGTCCTAAAGCGAGCTGTACAGTAGCCAACTGGACATAATTATTTTGTACATTCCATGACAACATAATCCACATAGGTACAAATAAAGAATAACTAATGAATCATGAAACTGCACTCTTCAATACTACACCTCATAGAAATGCAGATGGATTTTACAGATATGGACTAACACAGAACGCGTGTTTTTTTTTTTTTTTCTTTTTTTTTTTGTTTCAGCCCGACGACAAATTGAAAAGAAATGTTTGTCAACGGTCTGGTTGCGTTTCGAGTACGTACCTGTATGAGAGAGGTAAATGAGCCCTGGCGCACGGATGGTTCACTGCATGGCAAACTTTTCAAAGTTATCCAACGGAGAGGCTCCAGTAAATATTGTTAGCCTTTGTATCGGATATTTGCTTGTTGATACCGCATGTGGATATTTTCAATCCCAGACTTTTATAATAATGCGTTAATGTGTAAGGTAATCTCTTTATTGATTTGTTTAGCAATTTTAAAAAGATGAACCGTACCCAGTGGAACGTTTTGGTCACAAACTGGTTCGTAGCGCTCTACGCATCGATGAACACTTGCTCCTCCCTTCCAAGGGGATGCACGAGATTACACAATTCTGTACAGACAGCTATCCCATCATATCTTAAATTTATGTCGGAACTTCCTGAATAAACAAAGAAAGAACAAAGAAAGTGCAAATGAAATGAGGGCGGGAAACTGCAGTTTTCGCTTTTTGTGTTTAGCAGAAGTGAAGCATTTGTATTATGATTTAACGATCGCGTCATAATGAGCGACTCGCGAAGAGGTTTCATTTATCATACCACGTCATTTCTAATATGTGGCACATCACTACCGCGTGTACAGCAAAGATGACCTGAATTAAAAAATTACTCTGTACTTTAAGTTTTCAAGGAAGAACGAAAATTTAAATTCCGCAGGTTGCTAGACGTCCTTTTCAGTTATGAAGAATAAACTGCAGTTATTTAAACCTGAACGTTGAACCCAGATGTTTCATGCCCACCTGCTCCAAACATCCTCATGTCATAACATGAAGGTTTGTTAAGAAACACCAAAGCCTTACCAACTGCTTGAACAAGTCACGGAGTTCTACTGTAATACTGCCCCTGCATCCTGTCCTGTAGGCTATGCTTCAGGCTTCCTGTGAGTGACAAAAATTAGAGATCTACAAATTAATTAATATGCTCGGCTGAATAAAACAAGTTTATTTGCAATAATATATTTGTTGCATTTAACATAACTATTTGAATCCATTTTTGCTAAATGACTTGTAACACTTGCAAAACAGAGGTAATAAATCATTTAAATTCCAGTCAGATGGTCCTCAGAGAATTATTTCAAGGTGGTGAGACTGAGAGAATGGCCTTTGGACAAGGTATTTTACTTCCAGAGAACGCTCAATCGGTGTTAAGGTAAAGTGTCCGAAATCTGGACTTCCTATGGATTTTGGATGTTGGGCTGAAGTCTGCAACTGCAGCATAAAAGAAAAAAGAACAAGACCGTTCACTGTACATAAGCAGATACCTTAGGAAACATGATGAAATTAAAGCATTTGTCAGATATCATTGATAGAACACTGATTCCGCTCAACCAGCCAATCCTCTCACAGTAAAATAAATACACTGTTGGTTTAGGTCTGCAACAATTCCGACAGAATTAAACCAGCAATAAAGACAACGTTCAGCAGAACTCTGTATGCACGTGCATACAAGCTTGTTCACACTGCCCACAAGTCACGTAGCAATAGCCAATATTGTCAGTACAGTATGAATAGCACAATAATATTAGTTCAGCTTTGAAAATCTAGTATTTTTTGAAATATGACAATTGAAATACAGTAAAATTATTTTTCAGCATTTCAGCATCAAAATTATGCAATAAGATTTTTTGCTACGTGTATGTAGTTAAATATTGACAAAGGTGAAACCACAGCCTGTGTAGAAGGTAATGTTCTGTTGTACAGTAACAAGTTATTGCACCATAGTTAACCAATGAAGTTACTGCACATAGCAATGGCCTCACTTATATCACAATAAACTTCCATTCATTAAAGTACCAAGCAGTGCACTCTTTGTGACAAAGTGAGAAATACACTAAAACCTTTAATAAAATTCAAAATAAAAACTAAAAATAAAGAAAGGCAATGTATTCATATTTCAAGTTTACTTAATGTGTGTTTGTGTGTACTTTTAAAAAAAAAAAGTGGTGCAATGACAGAAAAGAAAAAACAAATTACTCACAATTACCTGTTTAATAATTTTATTCATATTATTAAGACCTCAAGAACAGTCCTTGATGCTTGATCCCAGAAATAACCATAAACTGCCCCGATGCAGAGGTGGTCACACAGGGATGTACAGAGCACTCGCAGTGTGTAACAGTATCAGTGGTCCCAGGTGTAACTGGAAGCAGCTTAGGGTATTTTCCCATTAGTGGCTTCCACTCAGGATAGTCATAAACTTCTAGTACGACCTGGAATGGCTCACACTGACATGGGTCACTGGTGCTACTGCCATATCTGCTCCTGTCCACACACTTACAGCTTTACGACAGTCCGAAGTCGCGCAGTAACCTCAACTTAAGCACAAGCTTCCGCTGTAACTGCTGTCTGAGTGCCCAGCTGAAGTGAATTAGTTGAGACATAAAGGGAGATAAAGAAAGGATAAACCAATAAAGCAAAATGACTAATTTATTACTCCATAAAATTATGAAGTGCCTTGTTTCAAAATAAAACAAAAGGCTTGTTGCTGAGTGCTGTAACAACTGCAGAGAAATTGAGATTAATGTTTGCAGTGAGACATACAGATAGTTACTGGTCTGCTGAGCTGAATGGGAAAGGGGGCAGATGTACTGTATAGTAATAAATAACAATCTTGCTTGTATGCGTCGACTATGGAGGCTAGTCCATGATGGAAATACACGTGCAAATTTTAAAGGGCCCCATTTAACCCCTTGATAACAAGACACACACTCAGCAACAGAAAAATGTAAGTAACAAATTACATAATCGGAAATTAAGAAAAAACAACACACTTTTCATGTCCTCTCTAAAAGCATAAAATAAAACCAAGCCTGGAATGGAGAGGCACATAAAGTGTGTACATAGTAAAAAGGTTAATAAAGTTTCCATCACAGTTGTAAAGGTCCTGGTGTGATGAAATTCTCAGTTATTGTTCTGAAGTAGTTACATTCTTTGGAACATATTCATAAGCACACTACTTGGTCCTCCTGATGCATTTCCAGCAAGTTTTTAAAACTGCTCCCCATGGTGCCCGTTTGTTTGCTTTACTTTATTTTTTCTCACTAAAATAACCAACAGGGGTATTTCTGATATGTTCACATGGCAACTTGTTACAGTGACAGGTCTCTACTTATAGGCAAAAAATGTTTGGAACTCCAAATGCAAGCACAGCAGTGAGAAATTAAACTACTATGCATCATGACAAATTTTCAATATTGTTATTCTTGTTATATATTATTTCTATCATTTTAATTTAAACATTAGCAACGCATCTCTCCCATACTAGATACCCTGATCACTGCAGAAGCCGAGATGGTTCACTATTAGCTAGGAAGCAGATTAAATGTAAACACTGAACCCAGCCACTGACCGCAGGCTGCAACCCTGACCCACGGTCAGCCGTGATTGAGTCAGCACATGCAACCCCACCGACCATTAAAAGCCACGAATGTACATGAGCAGCAGGTGTGAAATTAAGCCACAATCTACAGGGCCTACGCTTTTGACCTCAGCCCCAGTTCTGAATAATAGGGCTCTGATGGGTTTTGCTCAAGGCTGTGGTTTCGCGGCTTTAACAGCAGTGGGTGTGCATGACAGCCTGTGCATTTCCTGACATGGTGGAGGGCGGTGCGGAGCTCAATACGTCTGCGGGCTGAGGATGAAGAGACGGTCTTCCTCTTTCCTGATCCACTTCAGCAGCTTATTGATGGCGGATATAGCCAGAGCCTTCGTCCCCAGGGGACTGAAGCACAGGTAGAGCTCAAAGCCACTCGTTACCTGGGGGGGGGGGGAAGAGCAATCAATGCTGGTTTAGCCTTCTAAGAAAACCTAAATTCAATTATGAGGGTCCAGTACACATTGCCCATATGTATGCACTTCCTCAACAGGTGGTCATCCACCTTTTAAAGGGATCATTTATACACATGAATAAACAGGCCCGTCCAAAGCATTTGCTTGGTAAGAAAACCCATTTTAAAAGTGTGGCAAGCGCTCAAGAATGAAAAAGGAGCTGTTGATCACAAAGGATTGGATTCACCCAGGAGTTCGGTCACTTGCCCTTCTCAGCGCAATGAGCTTACCCAGGACAATAGGTTCTCCCTCTCTGCACAGTGGTAGATGAAACGTAGCGGGCGTGTCGGGTGGTGCATGCGACTGTGCAAGTACTGGTACAGTCCCATGAGCCTCTCCTGCTCCTCCTCGGACTGGTATGGAATGGGAATCTCAGGACTGTCAATCAAGAGGAAAGAGAAGGAAGTCAGAGGAAAAGCATGCAAAACAGGGGAAAAAACTACAGATAAAAATAATATGGAAAAATGTGGAAAAATACATGCACATATCCTCAAGAGAGGGAGGGACCCGGAGAGGGAAAGGGAGAGAGAAAGAGAGAGAGAGGAAAAAAAGAGAGGGAGAGAGAGCATAAACACTCACCTGGTGTAAAGTCCAGAGCTCTTGGACTTGTACACAAAGTGCCGCAGTTCTGGGATGCCCACCTGGGACACGGGGTAGCTGGGGGCCAGCAGCGCCTCCTGCAGGGCCTGGTAGGTGCTGCGGCGGCGGAGGCGCTCCAGGAAGCGGCGCTTGCAGTCAGACAGTGTGAAGAAGTCCTCCCGGTCGGTGGAGATGAGGATGAGGCACAGGTCCAAGGCGGGCTCCAGGTAGGAGATGTGGGCGTGGAAGAAGCCGGCGGTGTTGAACTTGGGCAGGCAGATGGGCGTCCAGCCCTCGCCCTCGCGGAAGGAGGAGGACGAGCCCACCAGGTTATACAGCAGGTGCAGGTCCATGTGGTGCAGGTACTGGTCCTTCTTGCGCACCAGCGTCACCAGCCTGCTGCCCGCCAGCAGGATGGAGAACACCAGGTTCTTGGCCTTGGCGGCCTGCAGGCTGGAGGACACCACGTCGCGCAGGGAGCTGGGCAGCGGGACGCAGGTGACCGCGCTCAGGAAGAGGCCCGGGTCGCAGTCCAGGAGCCTGAGCAGGTTGTCCGTCAGGTGCTCGGAGCCGGCCAGCAGGCGCCGGAGGTCGTAGTTCTGCTTGATCTGGAAAACGTGGTTGAGCTGGGTGAGCGTGAGGAGGCTGATGATCTGGTAGTAGATGTACAGCAGCTCGCGGGTCAGCTCCCGCTCCGACTGCCGGGTTCGAGACACGCCCACCAGAACCAGGGGACTCTTGCGCAGGAACACCACTTTGTAACCCTCTGCAAGAAAAGGTAGGAAAACTTAAGGCCACCAAAAAAATGTTAAACACCCAGGGAAGGGTTCTGGAAATGCTAAGCAGGCCTAAAAACCATAAATATTTATTTTCAGCTCAGGCTGAGTCCCATTATTCAAGTGAAATTTTCATGAAGAAAAGCATTCTTCATCTACAATGGTCTTCCGTGCCCATTGTCCTGGTTTTTATTAACTGAACATAAATAACTGAAAAGTGAAACCAAAGAAAACAGAAGCTACTGGCCAGGGAGAAAAAAAGAAGGGCAGCTGGTTTTCTGATTTCAGTTTGAGGCAGTTCCTTTTTCAATCTTTCAGAAAATATGTGAGTAGGCTCACACAGTAAATTGGCAGCAAATGATCACATCACCCTCTAGAGACTATAAGATCTATGTTTACCCAGCAACTGCACACCAAATATGCACTTTCTTCAAGAAGCTGGAGACAAAGAGAAGCCTGGAATAATACTGGTGCTCTGACTGTGACCCCCAGGAACTGAAGCTTCTCAGCCTTGGGGAATGCTCTGTCATCTGTTTTGAGAGCTGAAGGATGCAATCAGCATATTTCACTTCATTCAAGGCAACCTACTGCTGCAGATAATTAAACGAAACTGAGGGTTTACACCTTCTGCTTATCAGCCAAAATATCAAATTAAATTCCTTTCACGCCATAAAACAAAATGGACTTTCCAAGGCCAGTACTAATAGTCATTTGTTCCCTTCTCTTCATGCTAGTACTAACTCCCAACAGTCTATTCAGCTAGCTCTTTGTCACAAGATGAGAGGTTAGTACAGCATACCGTTTATACTGGCACACTGAGGCAGACAGAGATGACCTCCTTTATTATAGTACAAGGCCCACCCACCCCAACCCATCTGCATCTGTCTGGAAGCCATCTGCTCCACAGACCCACCCCTCACCTGCATGGATGGAGCGGATGACGTTTTTCCCCGCCTCCACAAAGGAGACCAGCGCCGTCATGACGCCCATGGTGCTGGAGAGCGCCTCCTCCGTGCCGTAGCGGGAGTAGATGGGCTTCCCCGCTTCGCTCAGCACAAACACGTGCTTCCGGTGCCTCCGCCAGGCCTCGCTGTTCACGTCCTCCTCCTTCGCCCTGCCCCCACCTGACTGAACCTCCTCTTGCTCCTGCTCCTCCTCGCCTGGTTGCCCCTGCATCTTCTCATTTTCTTCTCCTTCGGTCCTGGGCTTCTCCACCTCCGGGCCTCTTTCGGACCTGTCCCCGCCCTCCGGCACCTGCACCTCCTCCTCTTGCTCCTGCTCCCCATCTGCTGTCAGGTCCTCAAATGACTGTGCATGTACAAACATGGCGCTGTCTTGTCCGGCTCCTGGAGAAGAGGACGAGAAACAATCATAATATAAAAGAACCCAATCTAACACACAGGAACCCTGACAGAATCCAGACACAACACTGACAGAACACTACCAATGTGTTTTCAACCATTTCACTGACAGTCTTTCCTGTAATGCTGTGAAAGACATGGCAGCAGCTTGCTGTACAGTATGCTGTTGATTATGATGTCACGTGCCTACCAATTTTTTGGCAGCATTACATTATGAATGGAGGAAGCAGCCCTAGAAATGACTGTGTTGTATACTCGCTAATAAGAATAGCTTTTATGAGAAATGAAAGGTGGTAATAATATTTTACTGCCAGAGAGCAAAGAGACAAGAAAGGAGGTCACAACCACTAAACTGCCACTTCAATTCACTGCAGTTTTGTATCTTCAGGAATGGGCAATATATCCCTGTAAAATGCAGCCTCAAATAAGACATCTATAATCATATAACTATTGGATGACAGGCTTCTCCGGGCCAGCTACCACAAGGGGAAAAGATACAAACACAGCTGGGTCACTGTGCCTTCTTTTCATGACTCAGATCTGTTGGCTGAAGCATTTGGCAGGGTTATGGTGGCTCACGGTTATTCTGTTTCCGCCCACTGAGTGAGGGAGCGAAGAGCAGTGACATCCAATTATATTACTCACGTCCAGAAATATTCCTGGCCTGACTTTTGCATCCTGTTTTTACAAATAATTTAAATGACATTAATCAGCCATGTTGGAGATCCCTTTAGCAGGCAAGTCAGCCTAAGAATACAATAATTATGAAATATATGGTGTTTTGCATGTGTCAGGGTCTCTAGCATCTACTACAGCACAAATGAGAAAGTGCCAAAACCGTTTCTGGCAAAAGCTTGTTGAGCCGAGAACACACAGGAACCATGTCAACTGGGAAAAACCCAACGGTAATGACAGAGTGCATTCCTGAGGATGAAAATTCAAACCACAGTGGACAACTACTGAGCAGCTTAAATGGACCAAGATGCCCAACACCAGGCTGCGTCTCCTCTGAAGCTTTTGAAAATCATTCCTATTCACAGCCTTTGTCATTCAATGCGTGGTCATTACTAACCACAGTCTCCTTCGCAATTCCTCCAGCATCTTATCAGCTAGCGTTCACGTCATTAAAATCAGCCCTGCCACTTCCTGCCCCTCCAGCAGAGATGTGTCATGGCTCACCATGCGTAATAAGTAATACATAATGGCCTTATCTAAAGTACACTGGCTAAAAATAAGCCATTTAATGTCAACTTAGTTAAGAAATTACATTTGAAAACACCAATCTGGTCAGAAATATATAGCCCAAGTCACAAAATGTGTGTGTGTGTGTGTCTGTCTGTCTATCTGTCTGGTTTACAGGACAATGCATCAAGGCTCAATATGAATGAGGTTTACACTGAACGGGGCTGACTGCAATCAAGCCTGGCTGTGATCAATCAGCTGAATCTATCAATCAAATTTGGTCAATTGGCAGATTGAGTAACTAACTAATAACTTTTTCACATGGGTGATATGGGTGTTTGATAGCTTTTTTCATTAAATAAAAGAAATAATAATTTTAAAATGTGTTTTCAGTTTACTCGGTTTCCCTTTGTTTAATAATACATTCTGTCTAAAGACCTGAAACCATTCGGTGTGACAATTACGTAATAAAAGAGGAACTCAGTAAGGGGAAGTGCTTTTTCACAGCACAGTACAATAGCACTCAGATTTGTCTTAATTGAAATATGTCATATTTGGAATAAGGCCTTTTTTTAGGATATTTAATCAGAATGTGCTGTTCACATGAGCCATATCATATTCAGGATATGGTCTCATTCAGAATAATATCTAAATACGAGTGTGCATATAAAAGTACCCATTGGTGAATTACTATTTCCTGCAAAGAGGGGGTATATGTTCATCTTTAAAAAATCTGATATATATTCTTTATGAAAAATAGCAAAACAATTTTAAACAAAATTAAATATGAAATCAACACAGACAATGTACTTCTGAGCAGTGGCAAGCTGAAGTAAGGGCTGCAGAAACAAGCTTGCTTTGTCAGTTGAACACTATGAGCTAACATAGAGATTCTGCTCTTCAGTTACTGAAAAGATGACAGAAAACAGTACTCACAATCTGGGATTTAGACTTACTTTTGCAATAATAAGTGGTTTTGCAAATTCCCACTGCAAAATTCTATTAGCATATTGGGATTTTTTCTTTTGTGAGTTGTCAGTTAGATTAATCTCAGCTGCTGCTTTCCAGTCTGTATACTTACAAGGCAGCAACACTTGTTTCATTTCAGCCTCATTAATGGAAGTTCTGTTTGTAAGTTTCCATAAACGCTGGAGGGCAAGATTGTAGATCTTGTGAGGGAATTTAGGGAGAGACATTGACGTCACAGGATCAGCACAAGTCTGAAGTGTATGAATTTGCCTTCTGCTTACTTACCCGCAGCTGTGCTGTGCTGTGCTTGTTCAGCTTTGCATAGCTATGGCAACAGACTGTCTGACTACAGCTCGCGTGCCAGTACCACAGCATTGACAATGAGAGCCTCACAGTGTAGAACGCCTAACGAGTCACAGCTAGCCACTCACTGGATGAGACCTCAATTGAAGAGAGGTCAGATAAGGAGAACATCTTTTTTGTATAATTCCAGAGCAACAGGACATTCACAAAGGAAAGCAAAAAAAAAAAAAACACTAAAATTATAAGGACCTTAATACCACATGCACATGAATATTAATACAAAATGACAAACATGTCAAAACTGAAAACACGTCAAGCCTTCATTACATAACTGGTCAAATATATATAAATTATCGGATTAAGGGCAAATAATCAGCCAAGCTAAGCAGTTTATATTCAACAGTTCTATACATTAGTATACATCTTGCAGTAGATTATTAACATGAAGACCTTTTCTCAATGGTACAGCAGCAGTGGTTCATTTGAAATTCGATCAAGCACTCTCCACAACCCCAACCATAAATTGTTACTCTTGAAGTGGCAGAGAAGTCTTTAAATCATTCCATGATTCACATGGAATGATGGAAATATGGAACAAAAATGATGGAAATAATAATATAATACAGACATGATTATATTAGGCTATATTTTATTTATGAGTCCATTTGCATATAGGCCACACAAATCGCTGTACAGAGAAGGCTAAAAGTAGCAACAAAAGATATATTTTATAGACTAGCCATTTCTGACAAATGTAGGCATTGCACTTCCTTAAATGCAATAACCTTATATTGCACACACTACACTGTAATGGAAGTAAGCATGCATGATAAGTAATGGCACCTTACTGCTCATAAAGCTTTCATGTATACCTTGTCTTGAAACATCAACGCCCAGACACTTCTGGGCTCAGCACCACCAACACCTCAGTGAACCTCATACATTTCTGTTGATTTTGAATTTTAGGAAGGTCACTAAAAAACCCACCTGGTTCCGTCCCTTCCACCAGACCTGGCGTAGGACTGTCCGACCTGTCACGGCGCAGACGGTCAACAGGGGCTAGGTTGCCGTTCTCTAACGGCACACTGTTATTGTGCACGTCGGCCTCCATCCCTGTATCTGGCTTCAGAGGCAAACACCTGGAGGAACAAAAACATGTAGGTAGGTCTACCGGTAATGTTAACCTTCGCAGAGGTCTGAATGCACAGAAATGGCTCGCCTGTCTTCTAGCGCCAAGAGAACGTAACTTAGTGAAATTATAGTCATGAATCTCGAGTTGGACAGCTAGTTAGCTAATTAACGTTGTGGCAAGACAGTAAGGTGGGTTACTTTATATTATTCTACTTCAGAGGTAACGTCAATGTTATAAAACATAGACTATATAGAAAGCAACTAACGTTAGTAAATTAACGTTATACTATGCAACGCTACTGCTCACTGTAACTTACTGGGTGATTTGTAGCCATGCCACTAGCATTAATCGCCAATGGTCATTGGAGAAAACGCTAAATAGACGGTTTGATATTATCCATTATAGAGCACGTTTGGTGGCCACATTACGAGCTAACGTACTGGTTATGACAAGTTCAAATTTCTCGCTATTTAACGCTAGACTATATGCTGTGCCCGTGAAGAAAATATGTCCGCTAACTAGATATGTAGCTACGTAGCTAATACTAGATGAAGTTTGCTCGCAAGTGAATCAAGTCCCGTGCCAAGCGTCGTTAGCTTGCTAGCTAACCACATTTAGGCAACGGATTTACGTTTGTTCTTTGCAGGAATGCATTTGGGGAAAAAACATTTCTACGATGATTTTTAAGGAATCAATAATAACTCTTCGTTGCAGCACAATTTAATTTTGTTTACGAACCTTTCAATGATCCAAGCTAAAGAATAGCATGCTCTGATTGTTTTTTCTTGCCCTGGTTGCGAAAGGAACTCCAGTCCTGTCACGGAGGTCACCTCCGTGAAATGAAGAATGCATGGAATTGTGGGACGTAGAGTTTTCTCACTACATTTTATCCTTGTCACACTCACTAGTTGAGGCTCGTGTTCGTTCTCTTCTTGCATTACTTGTCTTGGAAATTCTCGGTTGAGCTTGAATACATGATGAGTTCTTGCTTAAACTTTTTGTGCTGTATACATCTTAATAAATATAGCAGGCACTTCTGTGAAAGTTCCTACATATTAGAACCGCAGCCATCCAATATGAGATGCAATTACCTAGACAAAGTTCAAGGTGCCCAGACAGGGAACTATGTCCACTTTTGGCTTGCTGTGATTCAACATTAACATGCTCGTGGTTAACATGCTTTTTTCAAGCAGGACCTTGTTTAGTCTCACTTTTATTTTTATTTTTACAGTCTCTAATTCACATTCAAACCAAATACTGCTGTACTTCCACGACACGTGGAACAGTTGTTGTCGGTGGAGTTAGTTTGGTCAGAAAATAGGCAACTTTGCGTCTCTCATTTCCCTCAGTCTCCAAGAAACAAATTTTGGTTCCTCCAAGCCACCATAGTTGTTACGCGTTGTGTAAAATGGGCGGAGAAAGACTACCTTTTGAACAAAGCGCGGCATAGTAAAAGCTCTAAGCAAAGCAGCTAGTACAAATTTTGTAGCTAGTTATTAGCGCATAATTTACTGTATTAATGTGGGAAGCCATGAAGGGGGGGTTTGATGTTCAAAGTTAAAACCCAAGGCGTAATCTGTGCGTAAATCATAACATTTCCGATTGTAGTCTATAACGTTTGCCA
Organism: Anguilla rostrata; assembly: GCF_018555375.3. Lineage (NCBI taxonomy): Eukaryota > Metazoa > Chordata > Actinopteri > Anguilliformes > Anguillidae > Anguilla > Anguilla rostrata. Next base: position 25,077,114 of record NC_057945.1, read on the forward strand.
GTAAGATTTGGTGATGTAACGCACCATTAGCTAGCTAGCTAACTAACTTGTTAAATTAGCAAGATTGTGCATTATTCATTTGATAACTAGTTAGCCAGTTAAATGTTTCGCACTGTTTATCTTCCATTTCCCCGATCAGGTATGTTCGCGAACAATGCCAATTCGAGCCTGCTGTACAATCTGTTCGGATTTCTTCGATCACTCTAAAGATGTGGCAGCCATTCACTGTGGCCATACCTTCCATTATGAATGGTAAGTCTTACGTTACAAATCGAATGCTTTGACATGCCTGAAATTAGCTCGTTTGATGTATCGGTGTTATACAATTCACTTGTGGCTTACTTGTTTACATTCTGGACAGATTAGATGGCGAAGTAAATCTATCGTTGTTTCCTTCGCAGCACTTTCGACACAAGAAATATGTTAAGCGCTTTCTTAAAATGTATTCTTACTGTGAAGAGTGCCTGACTCGCAACCATAGAAATGTGTTACAGTTTTCAGGAAGTTACAGATTATGGGCCATAGACTAGGCTATGCAATACATTTGACTGTATAGTCAAGGTAACGCTGTAACTTAACAAATTACTTTTAATGGCTGTTATAATGTAACTTTTAAAAGTGGCTTTCCTCAGCACTGCTTCTAACACACAACGTCCCTCTTTCTTTGTTCAGTTGACAGTTGCCATATTGGACATATGACAAGTTAAAAATATTAGAACCAACTTATTTGCTTCCTTAATTGATTGAGTATAGTAATCTTTCCTCACAGTTTGTTGTTGACACCTCAAAGGTCCCTCAAGTTCACATTGTAGGCAGGGTAATGCTTTGTGCAAATACAAGAATGACTAGGCTGTGTATGGCCAGCTATGTAGTGATAATTTAAATGTCCATATTGCTAAATGTTATTTTATTGCAGTCTTCTCCAGTGGTTCCAGACAGCCCCGAATAAGACCTGTCCACAGTGCAGAAAACAGGTATTGGAGTGACTTTATTATTCTTTTACATTTTAGAGTGTTGGCTGTGCACCTATGTTGTACTGATCCAGTATGCACACCTGTATGTGTGGTATTCTTTTGTGATCCCCGAACTCCCATCCATAGGTCAGCACCAGACATATCATCAGTAAGCTGTTCTTTGACTTGGGCGGGGAGGGGGAGAGTACGGCTGTGGATCCAGAGAGTTTACAGGTACCTTTTTAAAGTGGCTTTTCATTTTTTTTAACATTCAAGTTGATCAAGGGAACTGTTTGTTGTGGCAAGAACCTTAAATCTGCTGTATGGCAGCTGTGCTCCCGAAAGCTATGAAAACAAACCTTGTGATATATTTTGTAGGCTATATCTATTGTCTACATGTGTGTGTAGGACTCACACCTGTCAGTCAGGATAGTGTCGCTAGTTATAGCTTTGGTGAAACAGTGCTCTAACTAGTGGCGCTATCCTGATTGACAGGGCTTGGCCTTTTGGGAATGTTTTATATTGCTATGTTGTAGAGTGAGAAACCAGGGTTTAATTCCTATATCCAGCATACCAACAATTTGCATCATTGAAAGCCTAATAATTTTGTCATTTCTGTTTGTCTTGTTTTTCAGAATGAACTTTATAGAATTAAAGTGCAGCTTAGTGACAAAGGTAAGACAAAAGTACTGCTTGTAACAAGTTTACCTTTAATAGTCATGGTTGAAAGTATGCTGTACCCCGAGTTGCCTTTCAGAAGTACTACTGAGGGAGTGCAGTGTCTGTGTGTGTTTACCTTCATTCTCTGTTTCAGAGAGAGACTGGCAGGTACAGCATAAGATGATTAAGACCTTGAAGCAGACTGTGGACAGCCAGAGAGTGGACCTGGAGAGTGTGATGAAGGAGGTCACAGAAAAGGATATAATCTGCTCAGCATTGCGGGTAACCACTACCACCTGGCATCTCAGGTCGCATGCTGCTACCTAGTGCAATTCACAACATGCTCTTTCTTTCTGCTATATTGTAACAATGGGCATTTACGCCAGAAAGATGTCATATTCGTGTGTTTTTGGACTTGATGTTTGTATGTGTGTTCTCTGTACCTTGCAGAAACAGATGAAGTACATGGAGAACCAGCATGGTGAGATGCAGTCTGCTAAGGAAGAGGCCCAGCGCCTGAGAACCAAGTTGAAGACCTACGAGAGGTACAGATACTTTTAGTTTGTTTGTTTTTTTTTTTAACTGAACACATGTATTTTAATGAATTAATTTATTTAACCAGGTACGTCTCATTGAGATTAAAATCTCTTTTTCGTGAGAGACCCGGCCAGGAAGGCAGCATAAAACAGTTACAACAATATTTTAAATCTAGACAACATAAAAAGCCAAACGTTCTGTCACATACTGTGTACATTCACAAGAATTGTGAGGTGTGGCCTTGAAAAATTACTTTATTACTATTATTATTATTAATATTATTATGATGATTCTGTTACTGACCCATTGGAGATCGCTTTAACACATTATAATCCATACTAATATATTTGAAGATTTGTATGGTAGTACGATGTGAACTTGTATGGTGTAATTTGAGCAATCCTGATCCTGTAGTCCCGTAACTTCACATGTCAGTCGTGCGGACACGTGCTTGAGGCTCACAGAAATGCTGCAGTCTTGTGATTGTGTGGTCTGTCATTATTATGACTGTTTTGTCACTGACCTGTGTGTGTCCAGTCTGAACCTGGTTCTACAGGGCCATCGCGATGAGGTGGAGGCTATGATCACAGACATGGGGGTGGGCCATTCTGCTGTGGAGCAGCTCTCCATCTACTGCATCTCTCTCAAGAAGTGAGTGATTCATGCCCTGCTCCACCATTGCTATCCCAGAGGTGGGCCGAGATGCCCGCTTTCTCCTGATTTGCTAATGCGTTTTCACCTTCAATTCACTTCCTCTGTTCAGATGCTCTTGATATCCTTTCACCAAGCCCTGTACGACAATGAATATTTTGTGTATACTTGCCTTTTTCTCTTTGGTAATGTAAGATGTTGGGTTTCTCATGATTGTGTCATTTTTCTTTGTTCTCTTCAGGGAGTATGAGAACCTGAAAGCCAGCCACAGGTCCTCCAGTGAGATGGGTGAGAAGCTCAGGAGGGAACTCTTTGCATCTAACAGCAAGGTAATTTGCTCACGTCTGTTAAAGGCTGTTATGGCAGTCCTCTGGCTAGAGTATGTTTGAATGCATAGCTCAAGAAAGGGGATGTTTCAGTTAATAGATACAGACTCACCGGTGTAGAATCTCTCTGTCACATGTTAGTATAGGTACAACTTCTCAGTGTTTAGAGTGGTGCTGGCTCTGTTTGTGTTAGAAGATTGTATGTGCTCACCGACCGTGCTCTGTAGTTACAGAAAGCTACCGCGGATATGAATAGGATGAAAGAGGACATGAAGGCCATGCAGGAGGACCTGAGGAACTCTGACAAAGAGATCACTGTGAGCCCTTCTAATCAAGAGCTCCCAAAGCATCCGCATGTGGACATTTATTTTTACTCAGTTCATTTAACATTTGGAACAGCTCCAATCCTTGTACAGAATGTAAACTGTACATCACTGTGTAATTTAAAAGAAAAAAATAATGATTTTTGATATATTTATACTTTAACATTTTTCAGACCCGGCAAAAGGTTGTTGTTATTGATAGACCTGTCTCTATTGAACGTAGCAAATTCCAGTCACTGTGTAAATATTCCCATTTTCTGCCTTTCCCAGAGAGTTTGTACATTGTTTGAAAGTGTCGTATGGTTGTTTGCTGTTTCCTGTCAGAGTCTGAAGAAGAAGGTGGAGATCTTGCAGAAAACTCTGAGCACACCCACTCGCACCAACGAGGCACTTAGCAGGCTGGTCTTCGAGAGGTCTGTGGCATTTTTAATACAGTCTCTCCACCATAAGCAGCTCTGTACTGCATTAAAAGGGGGTATAGATACCAGATAATAAATTTTAGCTAAATATTACAGAGTAATATTATTTGTATTTTTTTCTACATACTTAATGGCACAGGTAAACATTGCCATATCCCAGAAAGTACCGTTTGTTCAGGCAAGTAGGTTTCTTACTAGCTTTCCTGACTGGGCAAGTGTGAAACAACCTTATATGTGAAATCTGGTGACGCTTTATATAAACGAGGGTGCAGTAGTTGTGGCATTTCCCAATGAGAAACTGGGTAGTGTTAAGGACTGTATTTGGATTTAGAATTCTGAGGCGCAGTACTGAATGCTCTTGGTGATTTTGGTGTGTGATGATATTTGTAAGCAGTACTGAGTTCACTCATTGGTAGCTTTTTGATAGAGCTGATCAATAGCCAGTGCTCTCATTGGATGTCGCTAACATGCTAATTGTGCTTATTTCTGGGCAGCCCTGCCCCTATGGAGCTGAAACAGCCTCGACTGCACCAGCCTGAGGGGAGCGGGGACATCGACCTCAACGTGACCTTCGACGTTTCCACCCCTGAACTGCCGGACAAAAAGGCCGGGCACGTCCCTTCCAAGAAGATGCGGCTGGACCCTGCGGAGTGAGTGTCCTTTCAGAGTCTCTCCTCCCCTCTGAGGAGTTTGCCGCATTCCTTGCGGATTGAGTTTGATTTTGTCTGTCTCCTCCAGCTTCTCATCTTCAGCGCACACTGACCGCTCCTCTGCAGGAAGCAAGGTACAGAGTTACTCTGAATCCGGGGAATAAAGCACTGGGCAAAGAATGCTAGAATATCCTAAATTAAAAACTATTATTATTGCATTTTTATTAAATCCGCCTTCAAATTTGTTTAATCTTTCATTATTTATTCTTGATCTTAATCCTGGAGTTCTGGATCTCTCATCTCATGATATATGATAAATTTTATTTTTGACAATTTACTCTAAAGTCAGCAAATTCTTGGACTTTGCGCTCTGTGATTGTAATTGTGTGTGTCTGTCTGTCTGTCTCTCTGCAGAACCGTGCCCCAGAAGAGGACATCACCATGCAGCCCTTCCTGCGCAACTCCATCCTCTTCAGGAAGAAGAATTTTGGAAGCATGCTAGACCCCCAGCGGACCAGACTAGGAGCTGTGAGTCACGCTTCCTTAGCTTTCCTCCTCCTGAGACTGCAGGATTGGGTACTTCTCATCAGGACCTACCTCTGTCTCCCTCTCCCTGTCCCCTGTGCTGGTTCTCCATGCCATTGGCCCTAGTAATTCCTGGAATCTTTCAGGTGAGAACCGGCTACGATGGTCTGGGAGGAAGAACCAAATTCATCCAGCCTGTATCCTTATCTGTGACTGTGGCGTTATACACCATTGAACTACTTCACCTGTGCAGCAATGTGCTACAGCTGGTAGGGGATTGGTCACATAAAGGATCAATTCCAGGGTAAGTACCCAGCTGGGATGGAATATCAGTGAACATGGTGCTTAACCTGAATGGCTAAATACGCTTCTGCAGTTACACAAAATACTGAAAAATAACACCTGAAATGTCTTGATGAATTAAAACGGCTGCTTTCAGTTTTGGTACTTTCGATATAATCATATGAGGAACTGTAGAACTGTGTCTTAATTGGTTCATCTGTGAATTTTAAATGGGGAAATCCTGAGTGGATTTTGTAGGAGGTTGTCCCTGCTTTGAATGCTGTGTCATCTGTATTACCCTCATTTCTGGGGAGAGGGCGGTCTCTGTTTTCCTTGACTCCGCCCCTCCTCCAGTCCCCTATGTCGGATATCCGCCCTCTGGTGATGAAGGGCAAGAGGAAGGTCTCACGGCCACCAGGTGGCAAGCTGCCTGGCTGTGCCACCACCTTGGACAGCTTCCTGGACCCTCAGCCTATCAACGCCAAGTCTTCACCAGCAGTGCTAGGGGACAAATCCTAAACAGTCCTGACAAGGGACAGCCCACTTTAGTGAGGCAGCAAAATAACTAATGGGGAAAATCTTGGCTTCCAGCAGTTGCCACTAGAGGTTGCTCTTTAGCCACGCACGGTTCCATGGAGATCCGTGTTCTTCCTGTAGCAATTGTAAGGGGCGAAGCGAACGAGTGGGGCTTACCCTTAGTTTCTGTGCACTTGGTGTTTGTCTTTTTTGTTGTAGCTGGAGCGTGTTCTTTCTTTAACCGAAAACGATACTCTCCCACAACAGTAAATCCAGGCACCCGTAACTAGTGTGTCCGTTACGGGCGTTAGAGTGATCGGTTGGGGAGGAGGGAGAGATCGTTTTGATCTGCCGTCAACACGTAAAAATATTTTTTAATACTTTGTGTGGTCAGGCATTGTGGTCTGTCTTATTTTATATTGCTGCGTGCAGTATTAGTGAGTCAGTGTGCAGGCAAGGTTTGCTGGTAGTGTGCTCCGTCACAATATTTCCAGGTTGTATCATCATAGTTCATTTCAACCGAAGAGCAAATGTAACTGTTTTTATCTGTGTCTGAATGTGTGATGGCTTGGGCCAACAGGGCGTTTATGCTCTACTGTAGATAACAAAGGTTATTTATTTTCGATTTACAAGAATGAGTTTTCCAGTTCATTTTAATTGGCATCTGTCCCTGTCAGAAGTCTTGTCTTTATATGTGTGAATTTGAAGATGTGTATGGTCCTTCATAAAATAAACAAAAATTTCTAGTCCTTTGTATGGTGTGCTTAGTCTGAGTTGTGGGTGTGTATCTGTTAGCAGTGCGCATCCATTTTGATGTAGAAGTTTATGTTCATGAAAATCCTTTAAACAGGTTCACCCAGGGGATCTTGTCATGGACTCCCTCAAAGCTTGACTATTGGAGAGGAGACCTACGGAGGGCATTGTATGTAAAGCAATGGCAGTGAAGTACAGCATTTCATTGTGACTGTATTTATATGTTCAGTGGCCAGTAGAGGAGGCCATCTGCACAGTTATATTCACTGAAAGTTGCACATCTGGTCAGACTTCAGATGGCAACTTATGTTGCTAATGAGACAGGAAATGGTTCTGAGTCAGGTGGTATTTCCTGTTGATGTTTTGGTCCAGGGTGGTACTAGTCATTTCTGCAATGATGGTTTGTTATTTTGAGTTTCTATTGATTATCACTATATCTCATATCCTTGCTCATTATGACAGTTGTAAGTTAAGACCATCATTCCAAGCAGTCTTGTAATAGCTAGAGCTTAAATATTTAGTGGTCCTCTTTGGGCAAGGTCTCAGCCAAACCAAAAGGCAAAACTTATAAAGCCACAGCATTTGTGCCATGGCATTCACTTGTTTTAAACTCTTATTAAAAATGTCTTTCCCAAGTCTGCAGTATTGAGGGTGTGTATGCTTCTGCACACTTCTTAAGCATCGATGCATGAACTAAGAAAATGCGCCCGTTGCCCAAAATATGTACAGCCCTCTGGATGCATCTTAAACACCTCGTCTATTTTTAAATTGTGCTTTTTGTGCCCAGCAGAGCAGCCATGTTGTCTCTGTTGATAGTGTAGTCGTTATCTCGATTGACAACTTGCAAAATGTTTGCATGCGTATGAAACTGACTTGTGTTCAGTTGGAGGCTTCTCTAGAATTTCCCTGATGGATTGCAATGTAGGAGAGGGTAGGCCACATGAATGGATTCCAGTCTAAAGGGAAATCTCACAGTTTTTATTTGGTTTCTCTGGGGCCAAACATCACAGCAAGGATAGATAGCCCTGGAGAATGGAGCACTGTTATGGATTCCAGTGTACTCTGCTGCTGTACTGTGCCAGCAGAATACATAATGTTGAGGAAAGAATCGTCAGGCTGCACCCTCTGCGTTATATTAGCCAGTTAAGTTGGATGGGTCAAAGGTTATTGATAATGGTCAGCTGGGCAGCATTTCCCTCATGTCTCAGGTTGTAAAGAGTGACCATTACTGCGCCTGTGGTTCATTTACAGTGGACACTGACCCATGACTTAGCTAAATTACAGAGGCCTGAGTTTTATGGCCATGTCTGCTGGCCACGTGTGTTGTTTTTGGAAAGTAAAAGCCTCCAATAGTTTTATGGGCTAATTGCACTCCTTCCTGTCCTTGCAACAGCTCCTTGTTGCCTTGTATAAAATTTCCTGTGTATTAATTGCACCATATGTCTCATTCAAATTCATGGTGGTGAAATTAAATTTCTAAGGATGTTATCATGGATGTGAATTAAGTACACGATTAAGGAGCGCCCAGCACGCAGCGGATAGTCATGACCTGCCGGGACAGGCAGGAAATGGGACTCTGCTGCGGTGCAGACGGTGTCTGCTGGCTGCAGGGCACTGGAGGCTGGCTGACTTTGGGGGATGCGGCACCAGGGGAGTCAGTCATCTGGGGGGCCATGGTGGAGCCGAGGGTCCCGCTGTCCAAGTGACTCCAGTCCTGCTCACATCACTCCTTTGATGTCCCATGGAGGATGGGTTTTTGGAAGGACACCTTTTTCATGCTTTGAATTTTTTCCTCTGTACTTAAATTCAAAGAGCTTCATTGTCATGAAAGTAATTAAATGATATCGCCAAAGTGGTAGAGTTGATATGCTTGAGTGAATACAATTCTGCTTTTGATTGGTTAAAACTGGTGTGATGTAGGGATAATTTAGTTACTCAGATCCTATTTGTGACATGCCATGACATACTGTATCCTGCCACAATTGGGGCAGTTATTTCCTCAGCTAATGTTTCCAGCAGGGAGGAAAATCTCATGATGGAGGAAAAAGTGCTGTTTCTGTTTCTACCTTGCATATCATACAGTGACCGCATTCCTCTCTGGACTTGTTAGTGACTTGTCCCTTTTGAACAGGCATTTCACTCTGGGGCACAGCTGGTTTCGAGGACTCATGCTTTTGTGGAAAATGTATATTTTTAAAAAAATGATTATTCTGACCATGCTCTCTGTACTAATAGACAAAGTATTTCATTCTGGTGCAGAAGGCTTCAGTAACACTGAAATGCCATTTGCGATAAGGAACACTATCATGACAAGACAGGCAACTATTTGCCGATATAATCCTTCAAGTTATTCGTTTGTATTATCTGGTAGAGTAATCACATCAAACTGAAAACACATGGAAAGCCTTTTCATGTAGGCCTGCAGGGTGCCTTGCCTTCAGATACAGTATGAAATGAGAGGTTAGAGATTCAGGTTGAGCACACAGAGTTTCAGAGTGGTCAAATATTCTTGTCTACCCAGTGGGCTGCTGGGAGGAATTCATCTGATGTATAGACTTCTAGTTTTATGAGGATCTTCTTGAAGGCTTACCTCAGGGACCAGAGAGACCCACCTGCATGAAAGATAACAGTATGATCAAATCATCTCTACCCACCCTGTATATTCCCCTTGAGAAGACTACTGGAAATTCTCATCTCGTGTTGTTGAGACTTGTCATGTGACTCTTGCTTTTTCGAGATTTAATTCAGCATTTCTCTTAACAGCTGAGATGGCTCCAGAATGTGTTGTGATTAATTTTCCTATCATTGTAGCATGAGAGGGACTATCACACTACAATGGCTAGCTCTCTATGTTGTCTTTTACTTCGTTATCCTGAAAAAAAACTCTTGGAGTGTTTCTTTAAGATAAGGCTCTTCACAGTCAGGCATTTGAATAATGTTTGTTCTTGGTGTTCATACTTGAGACAAGGACAGCATATTCCATTTATTATGAATGGTTGTTGGGTCTTTTGTCAAGAATAAGTCTATTATTTTGATCTCTCACCTTGAACTCTAACACTGAAATGAATAGCCTAAAACCTACCACCCCTGTACACTGCCATGTAGTCTGTTCCTCTCATACTGCACTGCACCCAAGTCCCACGCACTGTCCTGCTCCATATCACTCTCATACTGCAGTGTAGCCATCCATTACCCACTCCTCATCATCCCATTGTTTAAACACAGGTCCGTGTGCTAGAGGACATAAGTTGTCATTATTGTGCTCGCTGTGTGCTGCTAACCAAGGATCCGTGTCTCATAGCTTCTTCAAACTCATGTTTGTGCAAAGATACCTCGTGGGCTGCAGTGTGAAAAGAAGCAGATGGAGACATGAAGTGCTTCAGTTGAGAGTGTATGCCTGTCCCACATTGGTTTCGCAGACTGCAATATGAGCACAGCTGTATACAATTGGGCATTCCTAATTATGGAGAGAACTCCATGCAGTGTTATCTATGATGCTGGGTTCTGGCTGGCTTGGTCCTTACATGCTGGAAGAAGACCAGATGCTCCTTTTTTTTATCCTAAGGGGGCAATGTATGTTTTATGTGGGAGCTCAGTGACTACGTACTACAGCTGGAACATCCGGGGGGGGGGGGGGAGTGTTAAAAACAAAAGAAAAACACTGACCACGAAGGGTAACTATGGAAAAGGTCTGTATTTACATGGGCACATGGACCCTGATATCGGCTGCTCTGTCTTTTCACCTGGGGTACCATGGCAACAGCAAAAATGTCCTCTACTTAACTGTGACTTTCCAAATGGATTGGGCTTGTGATGTGTTGTGTCCATATTTAGTGATGAAGTAGGAAAACTCCCCATCTGCTCACATCGGCCCTCCAGTTTGATTCATGGCCTATAATTGTTTTTGTAAATGTAATACATCTTCACAAGATTAAGTTTTAGCCCCTTAAAAGGCATCTGAGAGTGTGCTTACAGGGGAGTCGGGATACAGGGACATTCAGTCCCCCAGGCTCATCTAATGTTTCCAAATGTTTCCCAGGGAAAACATGGCTGTCTTGCAGACACATCCAGGCTGTGCTTTTACGCAAAATTATTGTCCCTTATCTCATTCCATGATAATGCTGAACCCCCTCCATTGCTCATCCCATTACTCTCCAAAAACCATACTTTGTTCCATGGTCAACCAGGCAAATAAATTAGTCAGTCTTCATTTTTTATGTTGCCATTGCAGTCACAATATTTTCTCGAGGGAATGAAAAGCCAATTGAGCTGAACTGGGAAATGATTTTTGCCTTATAGGTCTCCCATAAAGGACAGCTCATTAGTTTTCATTGTCCTGTGGAAATGCCATTGTTGTAATTCTGTTCTCCCAATTAGTAAGCCAGTTCTCAAAAAAAAATGTGCAAGGATTATTTATGACAATGGAAATATGTATGTTTGGGGGGGTGGGGGAAATGCAGCTTCCTGTAATGAGCTGTGGCTGATGGGGACATATACCTTGAAGCTATCAGCTCAAGCAGTGTTGCTGTTTTCCAGACTCATGGCTGTGGCCTGCTGCTTCCTGTTTAGGGTCCTCTGAGTGTAAACATCTGCAGCTGATTTTTTTTTTTGCTTTTGGTACAGCACTGTTTAAAAAAAGGGCTGCGGTGTTTACAGTGGCCCTACCGGGGAATGTCTGAACCCAAGCAGGAACCAGAGGGGGTGTGTGACACAGTCCAGGGTGCCGTACCCATGACCCCAGCAAACCAAACCCTAAAAAGGATGAAAAGATATGATACTTTTATTAAATATTTTACATATTAATAATATTAATATTTTTAACAAATGTAAAAAAATAAATAAAACATTTTAGTTGAATATAAATAATTAAATCTATCAATTAATAAAAATAAAAGCAAAAATTACATGTACAGTGCACATATTTGTTCCTGCATGAAATCCAGGGAAACCCTTTAGCAGTAGAACAAATGTCTTAAATATTTTAGCATTCTGTTCAAACTGGGAACTTTAAGTCTCACGTGGCAATAATGTGTGGAGCTGACTGAGATTGTGTGTCCCACTGTAATCTCAGAAAAGGGTAGCGGTCCACATCCTGCTGAGGGCTATATTTAAAATCACAAGCCATTTTCTGGCAATGGAGATGAAAACTCCTGCCATTGAATAATTGTTCTAATCTCGATAACATTTTGTCTTTGTGTGTAAATGTATGTAATCTTTCAGCTCTGTGACATAAATGTACTAATTCTGTTCTTTTCACTCAAAACCATAGGATGTCTTTCATAAGCAATTATAGTTATCTTGTATCAGATCCATCAAGAGGCATATGATGAACATGAATGTGTCAATTACATATTTGCATTTTGGACTAATTCCATTTTCATTTTATATGAAGGTTTACAAAATCAAAGACTCCACATATGAAGTACGCTCTGAATAGTCTGCATTTGTGAAGTTTGGAAATGACGACTCTTGGGCACCTCTTTTCCATTGCCTGTGTTTTTTCACTCATGAGAAGTCATTTTATTTTAGGGTGGAGCAATAAGAGACCACAGCCATTAGAGCAGTTTGTGTTACAACATTTCACCCTTCTCTATTAATGATAGATGTATCTTTAATGTGGTAATTTCTGTTTCACTAGCACAGACAGTATGTTACTGTGTGATGGGTCTCTCTTGTTCTGTTTGTCAGGAGGGTCACGAGACACTAACAGTGACCTCCTCCTTTCAGCTCAGGGAAACTGTCTCACAGGAGGGTATTTTACAGTAGAATATCCTTTCTACTCACAGAAGCTGTCCCACAGGAGGGTATGTTACAGTAGAATATCCTTTCTACTGACAGAAGCTGTCTCACAGGAGAGGGGATTACAGAATTACTCTTTCAGGTCTAAGGCATGTCCATGTCACAGGGGAGAAGATCATTCTGAGGGTTATGCCTTTATAGGAAACCACCCCACCTTTCAGATAAATGTAAAGTCTGTCTGAACATACAAAATGTCAGTTTGAATTGTCGCGCCACTGCTGCACCCTTCTAATATTGCCCCACCATGATTCAAGTTCAGACCTGACAGCGATGTGACACTGCAGGAAGTGGGACAATGCCGGCGTTTACAGGAATCTCTCTGACTGATCAGGACACTGAAAGTTATCAGCACAGCTGTCATACTTTTTTTGTCAAATTAACCGTCCTTTTATTGCCCTTATGTTCTTAGTGTAAGGCTGGATTACTCAGACCAGTAAGTCAAGTCCACCTCCGCACCCATTTCATTGTAATGCTACCTCAGGAACAAGGCCGGTTTATGCATGGTTACTGCAGTTATACTGTATATAATATTACTCCCAATTTACCATGACTGCTGAGTGTATAGGTTCATCCACTGTGGCAATTCATTGTTATATAGATTATGCATGCTGAATTATAAAGCCTAATTTACAGTGCTTAGTTATCCTGTACGGTATATAGCTGCAGTGCTGTTGTGTTTTCAGAGGGTCTTGCAGAATTTCTATTGAACAGTCAACTAAAATGTGATTGGATGGACACAAAAAAAGGCATGAAAAAGCAAATGGCTGGCTCATCAAACCATTGCTGTACCTGGGTACTTGAGCATGTGACGATTATATATGGTCCATTTACACCTCCCCCTCACACAACCTATCTAGCTGCTGCAGACCATCTGGCCAGGCCAGAGTAGAGAATTCCTTTAAGAAGCATGCAGTTTCCTGAAGTAGCCCTGTCGCCACTCCTTCACCATCTTTACCTCACCGTTCTCTCAGCTGCCCATCTCTTTGAAGTCATGTGCCCACGCAGAGCCATCAGGACTTGGAGAAAGTCCCATTGTGCCCATGTCCCCCTAGGCACTGCCTCTGACTCTGGACCAATGAGAGATAGTGAGGAGTGAGTGAAAGGGGATGAGGGGGTGAGGTCAGTGGTGGTCCCCAGGATATGGGTGGGGCATTGGAGCGGTGGGGGGTGGGTTGGGTCAAACCCCCTGGGGACATACAGTACTCCTTACCTATTGGGCCTACTCTGTGATTGATAGCCTGTATTGCAATGAAATTCCAAAGGTGTCCGGTTGCCCACATGAGTTTCCATTCTTGCCCCCTGGCACCTCATAATGACAGTTACCTCCTGAGCCTTAGGAGGTCTGTGTCACTGAAGTATAACTTCACATTATTTGCCTACAAAAATGTAAGCAAAAGCCATGCTGTGCTATAATGCTCTGATAAAAATTTCATCAATAAAAATGTCCCTGGGTATTCAGTTTTTGAAGATTAGCTTGCACCTGTGAAATTGTCATTGAATACTTTGAGGTTGAAAGTCCATTTTCATTTTCTGTTTATGTGTTTGATAAAAATTTGTTTTTTGTTATTCAGATTATAACCTCTAAAATGGAAGCAAAGGGGGCTGCTCAGATAAAGCACTAGCTTGCAGTGTAACAATGCACACTGAGTGCATGGAATCTTGACCGTGCAACACCCATAGCAACATCTATAGCAGCATCAAGGATGATCAGGTGACAGCAATACCCTCGTCTGACTGTGCAGCTTGCCTGGTGTACTGCAAAGCGAAAAGAGAAGCAGCAACACAGGGCAGAGGATATTGCAGCACTGGAATAGGCTTATGGGCATACGGTAACTGGGGAAAAAATACATAATTGAGACATTGTTCAAAAAAGGACAAACGGAAGTGACAGCAAAATCAAAGTCATACCTTTGCAAAAACCTAAACTTTTGGAAGCATCCCTTTTAAAGTTCCCATGTAAATGTATTTGTTGCAGACCAATCCATTAAGTTCAATAATGGCAATATTATCACAGACAACTGACCACAAATTGAGAATGTGGCAACATTATCCAGAAGCCTTTGAGACAATGTCCACGTAAGGCTTTACTGAGGCCAGCTGTAGCATGCGGTTGCACGAGACACATTTGCTCAAGAAAGTTTTGGAGTTTAGCCACAGACCTTTGCAGTGAAATCCTGACAAATATCTGAGTAAATACAGGAGAGCAACCAAGGCCATAATTTACAACTTATAGCCTGAAGAAATTGCTGCGGTCTGATCCAGTCCAAGTTTGCATCCACTCAAGTAATAAATCCTCTCAGAGGAGGTGGAAGCTGCTGACAGAAGGACTGTCTCTGACTTTAAATCGTTTATCCTTCCCCTATTCCTGTCTGGCTCTTCCCTCTATCTGCCTGTGTTTGTCTACCCACCCACACCTGCTCACACACCTGCCCTGCAGGCACACACTTCAGCAGGGTGGAGCAGCAGACCCCTCTCATTTATCTGTTATCAGAATGACTCACAGCACTTTACCTGTCCTTGGGGCGTGTGTAGAGGTTGCAGAGTGTCCAGAGAGATGAATTGGGGTGAGATTCTGTGTTCTTACGCTGAGCACGACAGTTGTTGAAGTGAGCAGGGAGTATAAGAGTATGGGGTTTATCTGGGGAGTCGTTTGTACGTCTGTGTTTATTATGGTGTGTGTGTGTGTGTGTGCGTGTGTGCATGCATGCATGTTCGTGTGTGTGTGTGTACATGCGTGCATGCATGTGTGTGTATGTGCTTTTGTGTGTGTGCGTGCGCACGTGTGCGTGCATGTATGCGTGTGTATGTGTGTGTGCAAATGTGCCCTTTGCGTGTCTGAGTAGGCTGGGCTGGCAGGGGTGGGGCTAGGGAGGTTAGCAGACAGATACCTCCTGCGTCAGGGTTTCGCTCACTGTGTCTGAGCTTGTCTGGGGAAAACCACCACCTGCCTTTTTTATTTTCTGGCTTTAGTATCAGGCTTTCTGTTTTTTTTGTTTTGTTTTTTTTTGTTCAGGGGCAGGGCCATGCTTGAACATCATTCATTTGTATAGTGACCTATTTTCCTATTGGAACCCCATACACCCCATGCAAGGTATGCATACAGGCTGCCTGTTTATTGAGAAGAGACCCCCAGTTGCACAGACATGCTTGACACCTTCCCTGACCCTGTGCACACTGCTGGACATCAGCACCTGAGGCCTGCCAGTATTCCAGTGTAGCCTTCAGGACAACCATTTGTAATGGGGAACAAAATGTGGCATATTTACTTTCCTGTTTAAAACAAGTGTCAGCAACAGTAAGGTGAAGCTAACCACATCATTATCCAGCTATACTGTAAATTCCATTTTGTGGTAATGTGATGTATGTCTGACCAAAAAACCAAGTGATGTGTAGCGAAGTCGCCCTCCTCATAGAAGCAGTTATTCTAAATATGGGAGTCGTCCAATGATCATGGTCTCTGTAGATGTGTTACATGTCCATGTGTCACGGTGTAAAAATAAGCTAACAAACTTTTAAGATATTATTTTAGGCTGCATGAGAAAACATTTAAATCCTCAACAGTCAACGCCTTTGACCTTCAAAGTGGTGAATGCATTTTGTTTGATATTAATCCATGTCTATTTTGTGAACTCTTTCAAACTGGCAACTCTTACAGTGACCAATGGCATATTTTGCAATATGCAGTACATATGTATGCTGTACATGTGTGGGTGCGTGTGTTTCGTATGTACATGGGTACTTGTATTTCATGTACTCTATTGTGTATGTGTATCGTATATTTGTGCTCTATATAGTGTGCATAATATATGGTGAATATACAGGGTATAGTACATATATGCATGCGTACAGTTCATTTGTGTATGTGCCCCCTGTCATCTGTAAATTACGTATGTAGTGCGTAGTGCATATATGCATGTGTGTGTTTGTGTGTGTGCCCTCTATGGTGTGTATAGCACATATGTAACTATGTTATCTGTGCTGAGTGTGGAAGTGTGTCCTACAGATATCAGTGCAGTAGAGGTGGGAGTGAGTGCTAATGGGAGAGAGGAGTCCATGTCTCCTTGAGAGAGGTAATAACTTCCCCTCCACCTGGTCCCCCCCACTATTAAACTTTTAAACCCGGTCTGTCTGCGGGCAGACGGTCGGCTGGCGCTGGGCCAGCGGTGGGCCGTCTGTCTGACCCCCAGGTCTGGCACCCATCAGCGCACAGCGGAAACGGGGCCTGAGCTTCACATTAAGCACACAGGAAACGCAGTCTGAACTCTGCTAACCCGGCTCCCTGGAGGACAGCCAGCCCGAGCCTCCGCAACACAGCTGACAGCTCACCCACCACAGCATGCTCGCCTCCACCACCGCCCAGAGTCATCCTCCACCCCTACCCCACCCGAGAACAGCTTTACAGGGCTTCATATGTACTGTCAACACTGCACACGTGTATAGGAAAATAGCCCCATCACACCCTGTGCAGCCTCCACTTCCATGCCATTATTGCCCCTCACTTACATTTAAAATTTGAATCACAGGTTTTTACATAAACCAACCACTGATATTTTCACATAGCAATGTCTATGGTTTATAATGAATGCTTTTTGGCAAAGAGATACAATGCATGGAATGTATTGGTTTTCAAAGTTGTACTTAAATCTTCACAACTTTGAAAAGTTTTTTTTTTTTAGTTTCCAAACTAAAACAGTAGGGGAGGAAGAAGTTTGATTTTTTATTTGAAGATGTGAACCATGCATTATTTATTTTTCTGAAGATTGTTTTGCATGCACCCACCCTCCCCCTCACACACACATACACACACACCAGCTATCAACCAGCCCATGTGAAAAACATGTCACCGCGTGACAGTTGCCATGGCTGCACAGTGACATGTAGAGTAAATATTCATAGAAATATGTCTTATTGAAGAAATAGGGTGATCTATTACACTCCTGCAGAATGGGGGATTATTTTTGAGAGATGCTTATGCATGGCCCAGTTGCTTGTTTCTGAGTAACTACAGTCATTATTTATCTGGACTTTTTCAGGTCCAAACGAGACATTCAATTTCATCCTGTCTCATCTTTGGAACCTAATCTTTTTTCATTAGTTCAATCACATCCAAATAATCTGGATGCATTAATGCTGCAAAAAAATGTTTAAATTCATTGAATTTAGTTTAATTATTAATTTGGCAACTGCAGAGTTTCCACAATGATAGAAAGTTGAGGTCTGTCTCACTGAAAATATGTAATATCTGGTTGTCATTGTTATCTCTGTCCAAATGATGATTTCTAATACACTACATTTTCTTTTATCGAATTTTGATTAAACTGGGCCATCAGTCCTAAAGAAAAGCCTCCCCTGTGTAACTTGAGCCAAAGAGTAAAAGTAAAGGTTGTTCATCTTCTGAAAGACACACCAGAGACTTCATAACTGCTCACATACTGAGTTATTAAATAACAGCTATGCCCCGAGGAACACTGCATTTCTTGCGGCAGCCTCCTGTCACAACCCGTGTTTATGTCTGCATCTTTAAAGCCCACTCAGGGCAAATTGTTTCAGACGGCTGCCTTCAGGGAGGGAAGGGCAAAGGTGGAACTTGAAACTTAAAGTTAGGTCTCACGTCAGCAATTTAAGCCCAATAGTCACAGTCTGATGCTGTGAGCAGATTTAGACGTGGTGAGAAAGGGTTGCTGACCAATACCCTGAGCCTGGTTTGCACTCTCTCTTTTTTTACGGCACTGTCTTTTTGGTTGTTGTTTTTTGCGCATGTCTCACAGTGCTTGAAGGAGGTGAGACTACTCTCTCCAAAGATCTTGCCCCATCTGGATCCACCGAGATGATAAAAGATAAGGATAATGAGAAAACGAGTGCAGCCAGTGGAAAAATAGAAGAGACAGGAGAAAGGAATCAGAGACACATTGAAGGAATAATTGATACAATGGCCAAAGTGAAAGACATGAAGAAAGATTTAGTGATGTTCTGTTTTTTTGGGGGGGGTGTGCTTAAGGGTGAGCAAGTATTTGCTTTTAGAATGTTTTCATACTAGATTACATAATCCTGTTTGTTGTAATGCTAGTAAAGCTCATTTGAATTTAATTGTGAAAGGCAGTGAGGAAGAACAAGGAAAATAAGGGCTGAAAGAGAGAGAGTGAGAGAGAAAGAGACAGAGACAGAGAGATGGTAAGTTTGTGGAGCTCTTGACATGGTAAACTTGCAAGAGGACTGCAGTGTTGTCAGTTAATGTTCAGCTAGTCTGTTTGTCATCGCCACCTTCATCATCCCAGACAGGCTCTGCTCTCGCTTCATCTCATCTGGTCACCGTATGTTTTCCTAATCTAGCACATATCTTTTCACTCCCTGAAATCCATTTTTATCACAGTACCATGTTCTTCACATGTATCCAGGGTAAATCACTAATGCCAGCCAGAGCATTTCTTTTTTTTTTT
Source organism: Anguilla rostrata (assembly GCF_018555375.3). Lineage (NCBI taxonomy): Eukaryota > Metazoa > Chordata > Actinopteri > Anguilliformes > Anguillidae > Anguilla > Anguilla rostrata. The sequence continues at coordinate 25,095,945 of NC_057945.1, forward strand.
TTTTCATTCCCATTTGCTGGTCATTCCCCAGTTTGGAATTCCATTTTTAATGATTTACTACACCATTCATTTGGTGAATAGACTTGGAGCTAGCCAATACCTGTTCTCACTCCCACAGCTGAGCCACAGTGCTGCTGTACCAGAGCACTGTGCACCTCACACAGGTACACCAATCGACCAGAGATGTTACTATTGGGAAATAAGGTGGAATAAAAGCTGCTGAAAAAGCCCTCTTTTCCTGGTTGAGGTTATGGGCAGTTATTCCTCTACTGGAAGATAATTTCTACCATGTTAAATACTCACACATTTCTGGTGCAGGTGAAATGCAATGAGAGTCTCTGTGTCTGGCTTTGTGGAATAATGCTCAAGGGGAGCTTTACCTGGGTATTACTTTTGAGAGAGAGAGAGAGAGAGAGGGGGGGGTGCAATATGATGCAGATGAAGCAGAGAGAAAGCCCACGATATTATCCCTCTCCCATGCAGGTGTCTAAATAATTCCTGTCATATGTTCAGCTTTAACCAATGTGTAACCCCACTCCCTCTCTTTCACTATCCCCTCAATGATTAGAGAATGAGATGAGATGGGGAGTGCAACCCTCACCAAGTAAATCAGCCTCACCTGGTTTGTATTACCTCACAAGCAGCTCTCCAGTCTACAGCCCATAGGCCTGCATTCATAAAGTATTGTTCCATTTGGGACCTGGGGTCTTCTATTCCTAAGTGTGTTTCCGCATGCATTTGTCACTATGCTTCCTTTACTAATTGCATTTATCCTGAAAACCATGAGGCCAAACAATTAATCTGAAATTGAATTTTAGAACTATTACGCCTCTGAGCTTAGAGCTGTCCCTTTTTGTCATCGGAGCCTGTGGTATTTCTTTAAACTGGAGAACTAAGAGCTGGAGGCTGGGTCAGCAGGAGTCCAGTTACCTAATCTGTGAAAACCACACAGATAATTTCACCTGTGCATGGTTCAGCTCAATTAGGAGCTTTTTGCTTTGTTGCTGTGTATTTTGAGTTTAAGGAAATCCACCAGGTTCTAATCTTGGGCTATTGTTGCACAGAGCTGTTTCTCCAAATTCAACATGCAAAATCTTGGTTGGTTGCTGGCAATGCCAGGTTTTATGGTCAGATAGCCAGAAGGGTACAACAAGTTTTTGTATGAAGTAAAGAGCAAAGCACAAAATTACAGTCAGGGGTTCCACTGTTACAAAATTGGCATTAGCAAATAAGAGCTGTTCTGAATATAGTTACAATCATTTTATTCTATTCAAATGGAGGCTTACAGTAAACATACATTCGCTAACTAAAACCGAAGCAGATAGTTTTCTTCATGCTCTAAATAATGTTACTTTATTGGTGAAACTTCATTTTAAATGATATTGTTAAACTAATTGCAGTTAACATGAGAAGTACAACCACCACCTTTCCCCCCATTATTTGTTGTGTGTGAAATATGAACAAAGCCTGATTTAACTTTTGTTTACTCTGGATTATGAAGATGAGAGTAGATGACATCAAAATGGTAATTAGTTTGGAAGTCTGGTTGATGGCGACGCAGTGACTCAAGCTGTCTCTGCTTGCATAGTCTTCCCCTCCTCTTGGTAGTCTGATATTTCCTTTTCACAAGAAGATGAAACATTCTATGCAAGGCTGAACTTTGCACCTTCCCATTTAAAAAAAAAAAATCCTAGACGGTGGAATGGTGTGAACGTACACTGGGTACAGTATGGCCAACCTCTTCACATATTCAAAAGACTAAACCTGTTATTCAGACTTGCAGCTGGGGTCGGATGTGGGTCCAGAGGCATAGCCCTTAATAACCATTTCAGTGCATGTGAGAACAGGACAGATTCTGCTGTATACTCCCTGTCTGGTGTGCAGACTGGGATGACTGACACTGGTCCTAATAGGAAGTTAAGTGGGAGGATAGGTCTGAAATAAGCACATCCAAAATCTAATACAGGATCCATAATATAATACAGGATTTTTGGTGGAAACCAATCGCATGACCTTCAGCTTCCCCTTCCAGATGTTATAGAAGATAAGGTGTATGGGTTTGAGCCTACCTGCATTGATACATGTATGAATAATTTACCTGTGGCTGTGGTGAATCCCTACAGTGTATGCCTGCAGCAGTATAAGCATATTACCTGTGCATCTACAGATGCATACTAACAATGGCACAGGTGGACTGTTGTACCTACAGCTCCACAGTCGTGTCTGTATATACTTAAAACATTTAAAAAAATTGTGCTGTGTCTTCTACTCAGCAGATGTATGCAAGTAGCAAAAAGACCCACGTTTTATGAGTAGCCTACCAATTTAATTAATGGCAAAAACTCATTTTGTGTTGTAGACTGTTCAAGAATGGTATTTCCGTTTTTAATCATTACAGTATAATGTTGATTGTTCTTTTTCATTTATCTAGAGAAAATTGCCCTGAGGATATGTAGAGTATTTGCCACCATGCTACAGACTTGTATGTGGACTACAGCTGTTTCATTTCACATAAATGAAACCTAAGATGTTAAATATTTTCTTCAGGCAAGTCAGATAGAGTTAGACCTCAGCACAATAAATTATCCCTGGTCAGAGTTCTGCCCCGGGCCACCCTCTGTTTTGCAACTTAATAGGGGAACTCAGGAGAGTGTGGAGTTTTCAGCTGAGTGACCTTAGGGCTGGTAATGGGTTTTTAATACCTAGAGCAGTGTGCAAAGCCTAAAGAGGTGCTGGAAAAACAGCGTTCAGTCAGCGCAGGCCCATGTAAACACTAATAACGCTCTTAGTTTACGGCCTGGAAACTCAATCTGAACAAGCAGCTTTTTTATTCGGCTGTGTGGTTCCATCAAGGCGCCACTTACAGTTGTTTGAACCTGACACCCCCCAACCCCACCACCTGGACATCAGTGGCAATAATGTGGACACACACCATAGAGCATTAGGCTTGGGGGTAAGCAGGCAGTTGCTGGGTGCTCGTAGAAGCAGTTCAGCTGAGTTTTATTTTTCGTTTGGTTCTTTCTCGTAGCCCAGACATCATGGTTCAACAACCTACAGCCGACTGTGGGCACATGTCATTTTATTTAGCTACTTCTCATGGTTCCAGACGTCACGGGTCAGCCTTCAGCTTATGCATCTGACATTTTATCTTTTCCCCATGCTCAGAAGAGGCATGTTATAGTGGAACCCTCAGCTGAACAACAAAACTCTTCACTTCTCTCTGTTACCCATGTCATGTTCCAGCCCACGTGCACACAATCATCATCCTCTTTAAGCCTATTATTCATGATGTGTGTGTGCGTGTGTGTGTGTGTGTGAGAGAGAGAGAGAGAGAGAGAGACTGTGTGTATGTGTGTGTTTAAACCAAGTTGACAAGCTTGCTATTGTTTAAATCAATACTTATCATTTCTCCTGATGTGTATATCCTATTCTAATTTAAATTGCATATTGTAGATTCCATTTTCAAGTAAGAAAGTTATATTTAACTCCATGGTGTCTATGTGTATAAGAGGTGTATATGGTGTATTCTACTACAGTATTCAACAGATATTACTTACAGGGGAGTATGGTATATTCTTGCAAGTGTGAGTGCTTAACTGGGTTAACTCAATGTTTTGCAAATCCATTTTCATACCCCCACAGCACCCTGGGTACTCTGTAGAAGAAAGCCCTGAACCAGACTGTGCACAAGTCAAAGTGAGTCCACGGCAGGTCTAATGCCTTTGAAAAACTGGAGAATGTGTGGCACCTAGCACCTCTTGAGACAAGAGAGGCCATTTCCCTTCCTGTCGCATTGTCTCAGCTTTGAACAGGAAATAGGGCCCTGCCCAGCTGCTGTAAACTACCACACAGCAAGATTCAAAATCGTCCTCTGTCTCTTGCTCCAGGATCTCTCCAATTAAACAGCTGTTTCTTAATACAGTGCAATCAGCTTGTCAGAATGGCATTCACTCCCAAAGATTTTACTCTCACAAGAAGCACATTCATTGGGGTTTTGAAGGATGCAGTCAAATGAATGGAGTGTGCAAATTTGTGTCAGGAAAATGCATTCATAACGTGCAAAAAAATATTATGAACATAATGTCAGTGAAACTGCGATGGTTGTTTATAACATAACTTTTGTTTGTTCATCTTTTTTTTCAGATAGTCTCATATGACTTTGTGAGAACACAAAAAGGGGGCAATGCTCCCATTAAAATATTAAATATGTGTCTTTGATAGGATCTTTTATTGGACCAAAGTTTTATGCCCTGTGGTTTACTGACACATGGTAATGACTATAGGTGTATTACTAAGTTCACACAGCTTCATCAGGTTACTCCAAAGCAGCTGGCTGTGGCATCATGCATGCTTCTGTGAATATTTTCCAGAGTGCCAGGGGCATGTGGGGGCTCATAATTACACCCCAGTGTGGCAGTTACTGCAACAGGGTCCAAACCCTTCACCAACAGACTTGGTGTGAGGGTGTTTCTGTGCTGATCTGGGAATGTTTTGTCCTATATAGAAAGTCACACTGGACAGGAGCATCTGGTAAATGAATGCTATATGATGGCATGCAATGATTATCATTGTGGTGGTGGCATCATCCTGCCTGTGTGACATCCTCTTTTGGTCCTGACTGTGCCAGTGGCCAGCAGAGGATCAGTGCTTACTGATCGGCCAATGTGGTAATACTTCTAAAAGGGAAATGTTTATTTCTCTAGCTTGATAACTGTGCCCTGTGCCCCTCCCCCTGTTTCATAATTGAATCCCTCATGGCTGGAGTGGGGGCTACAGAGTTCAACAGAGCTGCCATCTCTCACAGTGGCTGCTTTGTCAATGTCCTGCAGAAATGATGGCTATTTCCTACTTTCACAGGAAGCGACATATTGGAACCAGATTTCCCCGTGCCTCCTCGTTCTGGGCTGTGTTTTAAAGCCTGTACTGCTCAAGAGAAAAGGGGCAAGGCTTTGAAACTTCTGTTTCCATTTTGTTTGTTTTCTTTCTTTTTACAATTGTTTGTTTTTTATGGGTTGGTTTGTTTTCCCTCTAAAGATTTTCAGTCTCCTTTCACTACATCGACAATGTGTAAGAAAGACCCTCGCCCGTTCAGGAACGTAGAGCAACAGCAACCCAAGGCTTTCCGCAAATGGTCACGCGCCAACTCCAATACAAACACAAGAGATGTAGCTCCTTTATAGTCAAACCCCCAAGTGTTAACATCTGAACCTCAACAGCAAATATACAGTCGTCTGCTTGAGTATGAAACTGTCAGTAGAAACCCAACTGACCCTTGAGTCAACCCAAACACTGTTTTATTGCTGCACAAAGTCAGCTATTTGAACTCCAGAGGTAACTGTCTGACTGGCACTGGGTGCTGATCGTATGCCATTTTCTTTTTTCTTGTTTTAATTCATTCATTTATTTTGAATAATTTACATTTTATTTAATTTCATAATATTTTTTGTGGGAATCACTGTTGCTTATTATTAGAATGCGCTGTGCTCCTCTGGAGTTGATGGTAGTTATACGTAGGAGTTACATAAGAGGCGGTGGGGCGGTGCCCCTGCTTTTTCACTTGGGAGGGGATGTTGAAAGTTTAATGCTGTGTTGCCCCAACCCCCCCACCGCCCACCCCATTCTCCCCTTAGCAGAAGGAGAGGGCAGAGTCATTGCCCAGCTACTATAATAAGATTTCCTATGCTGTACATTCTTGGGATATGAAGAGAAAGGGCAAGTATTTGGGGTTTGTTTATAAGACTTGGGAGCCAAATTGTTTACAGAGCAAAGAGTCTCCAGCATGAAATGAAGGTCTCAATAGACTTTAATTAGATTATGATCCAGCTCATGTCCAAAGGCAAAAAGCAGTAAATACAGTACTGTATACACAGCACTATAATTCTGGAGGTTCTCCTTACTCTCTGGCATATTATTATTAGGGGCCAAGCATCAATGGCTCAAAGGCACCTCTTGTAATTGTTAGAATATCTCAGGTAGAGTGGTGGGGGATTCAAATTTTTTATAGTGGCATTGGAAGCAATTAGTCCGTTTCCTTCCTCCCAAAAAATAATCCTTCTCTGACATAGCAACTGGTGTGTTCTTCCGAGAAAGCTTCACCTGTCAAGCTACCTAACAGTAGCTGTGTTCATTCTAGGTGGGAGCCATGGCCTGGACTACCATGGTGATAACCCTGGGGTCATATAAAGTGCTGTCGGGATTATGCCAAGCACAGCCCCCCCATCCTCCCCCCAGAGACCGACTTCTATCCTAAAATGGCAGAAAGCCTATGGTAAACAATGCACTACTGAGTACTCTTGAGGGCTTCTCCACCACTGGCATGTTGCTTATGCTTTAAAAATGTCCTTTGAGCACTGTTTCGGGTGGGAACGGTGCCACCAGCTGTGACCAGCAGTTTCCAGGGTTCGTAGGGTTCTCAGGGACGGGCTCTTGGCTTGAGGTGGAGGCATGCATGTGTGTGAGATGATGTGGGTGGAATGCAGCAAATTTAGCCGTAGGATAATATTCACTTTTTGGTAACTGCCTACAGTGCATGTGGCCTCTGTGAACTCACCCAGGCTGTCCACTTTAGGATTCCTCCTGCCCACCTCCACCACTGGACTGTAAAGGGCAGCATTGCCTCTCTATAATCATATTCCTAAACATGGACTACCTTCAGAGGGACCTCTGGGTGGGGTGGATTAAATTATGCGCTATTTATATTACACCTGTTATTTTGGGGGGTACAGATGGATGTTTTTATGTGTGGTTGTCACATTGTTTTCTGTATGTTTTTCCTTTATTTTGTTTTGTTCTCCTGTCAAAATGGACTTTCCGGCTTTTTAGGTTGCTAATTATATGAGCCAAAATTATATGAATCAAAATAGCGAATTTTCTTCCCCAGCAGTCTTTGTTGATAGTGAAACAGCTTGGTATATTAATATTAGCATTCTGTAATCTTTTGGGATGATCAAGAGAGTCTGCAGCACAAAATCAGCTTCCATAGTACCTACGACTCAGATATGAATTTTAATCAAAATGAAATTTTGTGAGGAGCCTGTGACCTGTAGTGCGGGGAGGTGCCGTTAGGCCTGAGTTAGCTGTTCGCCCCACTCTTCATATGGGCTATAGTTGCGACTGTCCACATGGTCACCAAGCTATCTTGTGTTGGCCCAGCCCACAGGATCTGTCTGGCCCCTCTGCCCTCAATTCCATGAGAAGGGCCTTTTTGCTTTTCTTTTTTAAATCACTGCTCTGATTAGAGGGCAAGGATCTGCCACAGAGAGAAATCCAGTAACGGGCTAAACCACCATGACACCATGTGGAAAGTTTGTTTGTCCGCAGCCTCACGGTGACAAAAAAGAGAAGCAATTAACGTTGACTGGGCCGATGTGAACCTAGACTTTGAAAATGGAACTTCTGGAAGTGTAATCCAAGATGGGGCATGAAAAGTCAGTTCAGAAGGTAGTGAACCAAAACGGCTTTTATTTTCTTTCTGCTTTGGTTGATTATACACATTATACAGAGGATTTTGTCTTCAGAAAAGTTTGAGGTTACATTTTGTACACTTTATCTGGCTGAGTAACGTCTCCTGTGCTAATCTGTGAGTTCTTCTTGTTTGTTGTGTGGTTGGTGCCGATGCATTCACCTGTCTCCCTCAGGGATTTTCTTTCCTTTGGATAATCCTTAGCGGCTTTCCCTTCGTTTGATGCATCTCTTTTCATCCCACCATTTCTTCTGCACCACTGAATGTCACTCTGGCTGGCTTCAAAGCCTCTGTGCTTTCTTTTGTCAGTTTAAAACTCTATTTACCTGAGCAGGTGTTTCTAACAAAGTGGGAGGTGGGGGGTGTCTAACGACTTAGCAGGTGAAGCTGGCTTAAAGAATATGTGTGTGATGTTCTATCCAAAGTCCTCATGCACATGCACATGAAGAATATTTGCTTCTCATTTGACAAATTCTTTCTTCCTGGCAAAGAGTTGTATGTCTATGAGTAAGAGGAAGCACAGCTGTCATTAAACAAATAATCTTGTGCAATACATGTAGGCAGTTTTGTCAATGTACAGTATATCAGCCTGCAAAAAGAAATAGTAAATGTTCATTTTGCCGTTCAATATCTACAAAGAAAAATTAGTTGTTCTGAGACTGCAGAGCTTCAGATTTCTCTCCATATTCTAGGCACGTAACACGTAACAAGATAAAGATAATTTATGAAACAGGCCAGCCAGAGCTTGGAACGTTGTCTGCGATCAAGGAGCTAGCAATCTCAGTTGTAATCTCAGATAGTCCCCCAAAGAATTCACTCCATCCACATCAAGAAACACCAGAGCTCAGGTTAGCTGTTTGTCTGCTGTCATGACTATCAAAACAGCCACAGAGGAAGCTATTTTTACTGCCTTTGCTATCCTCCATGAGATCTGCTTATCTCTGAGCTTTCTACAAGCGTGGGAGAAGGGATAGCATTTTCATGGTTCTCAGCATGTGGCCAGCCCAGGCTGAAACTACGGGACATCCTTCTCTGGTCCCCGTATTTCAACCTTGAGGTGCACAGCGTGATGGCAAGCGACATACTGCAATTTAGATGGAATTTGTGCGGCCAGAGTTCTAACCCATCCCTGGGAAAAGGATTCTGGCTTTCTTCCAGCGATTCAACTCTCGCCTATATTTGGACATCAAGTCAGTCCAGTGAGGAGAAGCAGATGGCTTTGTGCAGAGTTCAAAAGGGATACTTTCTCAGAACAAACTGATAATAAAAAACTCTGAAAATCCAAGATCAAATCTTCGTTCCCATTTACTCACCGCAAATTAGTCATGATTGCGCCGACAATCCATCAGCAGGACAGCCATGCTACTCCAGAGGCTGTGTATGGGTCACAGCTGCTCTGAGCTAAAAGCCCTTGTGTGTGGCAGCACTGCAGGGAATAACTACAGTTTGCATGACCACAACCATCATTTTCCGTTCTAATTATTAAACTTTTTGTATTACTTCTAACCCCTATTTTGGTTAGTAAAAAAAAAGCATCACATTTCCGGCAAAAAAACAACAACAACAATATTAAAAACTGTTGTATAACTGCAGTATAATAGAAAGTATGTTGTTATCTAACTTTTTTCTTTCTATCCTGAAGCATCTATTTATCCTGAAAGTGTCTTATTTCCCCACAGTCAAACAGTCTGTATTAGAGCAGCACGTATAGAAGGAATGGGTCGTCGTCCCCCTCGCCCCCGCCCCCCACAAACACACACACACATACACACTTCCTTGACTCATTCCAGTTCTTCACACCTGGCTATCAGGGATGGGGTATGTTGCTGTGGAGCACAGTATAGGACCCCATTAGCAGGGTTAATGAGCTGGGCGGCAGCTGCTTATCCACTGTATAGAGCGCAGTCAACGCCTATAAATCCAGTGACCTTCTGCGCAGCGCCTCTTTTGCCCAAGCTTGTTCTCAAGGCCTAATTAAAAGGAAGCTTTCTAACTTGGCAAAGGCAGAAATGTGATATTTTCTCAGGAGAACCTATTAATGCTTTGTTTCAAGAACATTTTGTTGAATTTTTACTGTGTTATTCTTCCTCCTCTTCAATAAGTCTGTTTGCTTGCCACTGAGGGTTTAGTGGACCAATAAATGAAGAAAATGAATGTGTATGTGTTTGTGTTCTGTGTTCATTTGACCTGTCTCACAGCAGCACTCAGCTTGTCATTGCTCATTTGCTATCGCAAAGGGTTACCTTTTGCTGTGGGTTGTTTTTAGAACATGTTTGTCTCCCTGGAGATGGGCATCTCTAGCCAGCCCTTTCCCAGAAACCACCATTACTTCAGGTAAGGTTTTATACCCTGAACCTGTATAACATTAAACAACATTTTTTTAGACTGGACCTGACAACAAATCTTGATAAATCATAAATCAGTGTGATGTTCAGCTGTAAAATCAGTCCAACTCTATACCTACAATACACACGTTTTAGAGAAATGTGTATGTTTATTATAATTATAATTATTATTATTATTATTATTATTATTATTATAGTGTTGTGGGTAATACTTGTGGACTGAAATAGATGGAGTTATTGGCTCATTCATCTGGGCTGGGGTTCGCACGCCACAGTGTCTTCCTGTGCAGAACAGTCCCATACTGTATTCTCTGTAATGGAACAAACAATCTAAGGGTCTGCTGTTGGTGTTTATTTTTAATCTCCTCTATCTTCAGGGACGTGTGACCCTGCACATTTGACACAAACACTGCCATTGCTCCACTCTTCCCTCCGGTCTAGAGCTCTTTTGTACAAAAACAATAGGACAGAGCCTACACAGAAAAAAATAAATAAAACAAAATGCTACTCATGGACAAGCAGCAATCTTTAGTGGCTGATGAATAATATATCAATTCTTTGTTTGCTTGAGTTCATTATTATTTCACAATGAGCACCAGTGTACCATTTATAGCCTAACAACAGAAGCGCTGAAAAACATATTATGTCAGCGCCCTTCATGCCTATCTATGGCTTTTTATGATACTTTTTCAATTTACTTAATGCAGTCATTGTCAATTGCTCCATCACATCAATGTGCATCATGTGCTTTGTGCAGAGCTTTGGATATATGAAAAGTTGTTTTTATATTAATATTAATTTTCCATCATCTATAGTTACAATAATAATAATAATTTTCTTGCTCAGTATGTGCTACATGTCTGTGTGCACTAACCTCATGACAGACACGGAGCACGTACGGAGCACCATGATGATGCCCCATGACATTCAGTCAGGCTATAGGTGCCGGGCTATGAGGTTAGTGCAGTACGTCATTGCCTTGAATGCAGCTCCTGTTTGGTCCATCCTGGCCAAAGGTTACCTGTGCTGTAACTGTGTGGGTGTGGGGCCAGATCCAATCTCCACAGCAGGGGTGACGTAGGGCTGTCCCAGAGAGTGCAGGCTGCGAAAGTAGCATAGAATGAATAGATCCTTTTATTCGTGACGCTTGTGTGGAGTGGCTATTGAGGGACAGCGTGGGGTGCACTGAGGGCCTGGATGGAGAGGGGTAGATAGTCTGCTCACACAGTCGTTATTAACCATAACCCCAGATAAGCATGCTATGGGATGGACATTCCCTCAGAAGTCAGGGGTCAAGTTAGAGTCACACTTCCTGTGGCATGTCGTTTATGGTCCTGTGGTCTGGTTCTTTCTTACTCGACCCCAGTTCTGATTCATAATCTCCCCCTGGCTTTTGCATAATCTCCACAGCAGCGCAGTGCCGTAGGTCTGCAATGTACTATGATGCTCGTCTCATAATGACCATGCTTGTGCTGCCCCTCTCTGTGGTTTGATGCGTGTGATGTTCCGTTTGGGTTTTCCTCTTCTCTCTCTGATGTATTTCAGCACACTCACTCATCCCCTCCTCCCTCGTGCACAAAACAAGATTCTGAGCTTGTATTAACACAGCATTCCACAGCCCAGTCATTTTCTCCTCATTAAGATCATTTGGGTATGTCATTGGATGCCAACTGACCCGTCAGCTGACCTCACCATGATCCTGTTTCTTAGTGCAGGGGATATAACAGTGTAATAACCCATCTAAAACAAAACCTTAGGAGAAAATTGAGTAATGGTTAGCTTCACAATTGTGAAATAACATTATGAAGCAAATGTTTGCCAAACAGTCTCAGAATGTATATATTGTTTAAAATAAGTTCTACCAAAGTCATAGAACCAATTTGTATCACCCTCTGATGGATCATTTGGACCTTAAAAATATCAGCAATGGTTAGGAATGCTCTAGCATGTACTGAAATTCTGAATTCCTTTAAAATGACTAAGTTTATAAATAAAATTCACATGAATGACCATCCACTATACAAATAGTCCATTTTAAATAGAATAACAAAAATGAGCAATGTTCTTAATGTAAGACTGTGGGCAGGTTTTCCTTGCTTGTGGTAACTCTGTAAAGCAGCAAGGTGTTTAAAGCATCCAGTCAACCTTTTATTTCTGGGCTATATACAAGCTGGTTGTTTCACACCGCTAGATTACTACTTAGAGTTACTGCTGACTTTAAAGCTAGCTATTAGATGAAGTAAATGAACCCATTCCTGCTACAACATTCACCCTCCTCTCCTCAACTCCCTGCCACCATTTTCTTCACCCAACCTTGCAGTCTCACTCAACCACAAATTACAGAGGCCCTCTAAGTGCATGTAATGCTTACAACATCTCGTTATTAAAAGAAACTTTCAATCTATCTCAGTGCGGTGAAATTTTTTCTTTGTTTATATACCATTTTATTTGTCTTTGTTGCACTTGGGTATATTTTAACTGTCTGATATGTGGACATTCTCTTTACTGAGAAGTAAAATGAGCAGTTGTCCAAGTGTTTATTTTGTGTAAATTTGATCTGGAAGGGCATTTTCATTTAGGAAATAACCATTTGTATCCAATGAACCTTTTGGTGAACATATGTTCCTCTACTGTTAGCACATTTAACAGAAAGACAGAAGCACCCAGTACTTTTACTGCCACAGATGGTAGGGCCTGACTTATTTTCAGTACCAAATTCTGGTAATGTGGTAAGGGGTAACTTTCCCAGGGAGCCGATAAATGAAGGGCCCCATGTGGGGCGGTGGTGGTGGCGATGCTGGGCTGATGATAGGGTGATGCTCTCCAGCATCAATGTTGGTTGGTGAGACATGAAAGCGCCCTGTACTGTAAAGGCCGTCTTATTTTTATCAGCAGCGGAAGTGTCCGGGCAGCCGCTGCCCTGCTGGGTTATGGAGGAGCAGCAGGAAGTGTGGCTGGAGCCAGGAGCTGATGTCAGAGGGACCCACACAGGGGTGACACAAAGGGCCGCAGTGTTTCCCCTCTGTCTGCTGGAGGAGCGGTGGGACGCCATGCGAAAGTGAACTCATTCTGCAATCACTGACAGGACGCTCACTGTTCCCCATTAGCACACGAGACACATTTATACCATGGGCCAAAGCAAATGCATTCTTCACTTCCTGCTTAAAGTGATGCACATGCACAGCCCTGCAACGTGAAAGACATTTCTGAAGTGTTTGAGAGGCGAGAGAGAGAGAGAGAGAGTTTTTGAGTTTTAACACACCTTTAATATAACATAACAACAACAAAAACACAAGGCGCAAAAACCATCAACCCCTATACATTACAAGGAAGGAAAAAAGAGTAAGAGAGAAAGAGAGAGAGGGAGAGAGAGCAAAAGATGAAAAAAAAAACACAAAAAAACAAAAACAAACACAAGACCCCTGCAAAGAGAGGCAAGTAAGACCCAACTCTACAGTCAGTAATTGTGAAGGTCCAGCCTCCCCTCCCCATCAACATGAATGAGAGAGAGAGAGAGAGTTTGTGTTTAGTTTTGTTTAAGGGTTTCTTTTAGTTTTGTTAGGATATTGCTCGCATCCACTGAGAGATATGTGTGTATGAATTGCTAGACAGATCCTGGCTTTGAGGCGCTGGTTTTGCTGACCCACTCAGCTGAGGACTGAAATAGATGGAGTTATTGGCTCCTTCATCCATAGCTGGGGTTCGCACGCCACAGTGTCTTCCTGTGCAGAACAATCCTATACTGAGCGAGAGAGACTCTTTGTTAGTAAAATACATTCTCACACAGGCAGTAGTGAGGCTATAGGGCAGTAGGACTGTCTGATGTGATTCCTCTCTGCTGCATGGCTCACAAGAGACACATAACCAAGAGTCTTCTTTATAAGGTGTCAAACACACAAGACCACAGCAGTAGTACATCTCTAAGTTTGAGAACTCTTGTGTAAAATTCATGGGTGTATTAGAGTCTATCTCCATCTCAGACAGCTGCTGTGAGTTAGAGACAACCAATAGTAATTTATTGCCCTCTAAATATTACCCTGACAGAGGACAATTGTACCAATTTAACAGAATTTGTGAATGCAGATATTTAACAGATATTAAACGTTGTCAAACAAACTTTTCATGTTGCTCAGATTTAGAGTGGAAAAATCCATGCTTGTCTTCAATACATAAATTATTTAAATGTTTTTGTACTGCAAAATAGCATGTAGTATCACTATGAAAAACTTCCTCATAATCATAATCAATTTTCATGTATTTTTGTATTTTGTGTTCTGCTGTTAGAAAAACCAAAACTGAGAAAAAGTAGAAAAAATAAATCTTTAGTTTAAACTTCAGCTGTTGTATTTACTCATTAATATTTATATTTATTCATTAGATCTCCTCTATAGTCACTGACCAAGAAAAATGCATGGTTCTGCAAACAAAAACACTACTTGAGCCATTCAGTCATAACTGAATTATAACATACAGTGACCCAGAAATGGTTATTAGACCATTTAAAAGTGCAGAGACTAATTGTCCACGTTGCTCCTTCATTATAGCTAAGAGTTGAATGGGAACTTGAATCACCAGATAATTGATTATTTCCCTTGATAAAAACAAGTCAGTGACTGACAACATATGGTAGCTCTATGAAGGCCTCAAAAGGCCGTAAGAACTGTCAGGTTTTGAGATTCAGCATGTCACTGGCTTAAGGGTACAATAATGCTGTCCTGTCCAATGCTTAGACCTACCCAGACGTTCTAGTTACAATCAATTTTCTTTTAACCACTGCTCCACCCTGACACCATGATTAACAGCAATACTCCGATGATTATGGAGAAATACAGATGATTAATCTCTGCAGATTAGTTTTTTTTTTTTTTTGGTGGCAAAATTCTTGCTGGGGAGGGCAACTTGTAAAAGAAGACTGATGCAGACCTGCTAATTGCAGAATTATTTTTTTCCATAGAAAATGGCGCGTTGGTTCTCTTTCCTGTTCTTCAGTTTATTTGTTATTGCTTCCCAAGAACTGAAACAAACACACAGGCAAAATTTGAATTAACATTCACTCTCCTGGAATGTACATTGTAATCAGTCACTCCTCTGTCTGCTCACAGTGGCATGTTCCTTGAACCTGAGCCAGAAATGGTCTTGCCATCCCCACGTGAGTTACCTGTTATACGTGTATGTGCAGAGACAGTTTAAGCAGAAAGCAAAAATGATGAATGTGTTTACATGAGGTCAGCAGAGTTCCATTAAGGATCAGAGTGCCCCTTCAGATGTTGTTTGAGCCTGGACTCCTGGGCTGTTTGGCTTTTTTGGTTACATTTTCCTGAAGGCCAGATGGCTGTTGCCTATGTAAACAGGGTCTGCAGGCAAGCAACAGTCCTTAAGCCAGGCCATAGTTTCCCTGCTCTTCAGAGTCTCCTAGATCTCCTGTGGTGGGAGGTCTGTGTGCGTGTGCGTGTGTGTGTGTGTGTGTGTGTGTGTGGGAGGGGGTGTAAGAGACGAATAGCTGAATGGCTATTTTAAATGCAGGGGGTCCTGCCCCCTGTGGACAATGTAATTAGAAAGGTGCTGGTCAGTCTGTGTGGCCACAAGAGCATTGACGTGGCAGCCTTACCAGCTGCCAGGTTTCTCCATTGGCCATGTGATCCACCAGCATGTATCTGGTCAAGAGGCAAATCACAAACCTTGTCTTATATACCCATATATTATATCTCCTTTTTCATAAGAAGCTATTCAATCTGTCTTACCAAAAGGAAAATTGTGACACAGGGCTAGCCATTTGGCATTGTGTTTGAGCAAATGGATTTGAAATCACTTACTCGGCAGGAAGATATCTGTTGTATTTTTATTTATTTATTTATTTTTGCAAGGCACCTATGTTATTTCCTATGTTATTTCAACAATATCTCCAAAATCATTAACTGTAAGTTATACTGTATAAGGTCAGATGCTATGTAGATATTAATGGCACTGTCTTAGCATGTATACTAAAATAAGAGTAATATTAATTACACGGAAACAATGTATTATGCTGCCTATGCTGTCACTGGATTAGCTGATCCAATGGCACATGATTTTTAGCAGGCATGGCACTACTGGTAACGGCAGTATGTTTATGCCGTTTGTCCCTGTATAGAGGAGCCAGGCTGGTTTTGCTGGTTGGATATCAGTTGAGAAATTCCATGGTCACCGCAAAACACTCAGCTGTCATTCTTGTTCCCAGATAAAGCATTAGTCACTAGTTGTTTTGTGGTTGTAGAAATCAAGCAATGACTGGAACTCATATAGCAGTGTAACTGCTGCTGTTAACTGAAAGGGAGAGCTGTATAAATTGAAAAATGCAGTTATATGAGCTCCTGGTGTTTTCCTCATCAGAGCTTCATTAACATGTTTTTCCTCCTAAACAGGAAGCATTTGTTGCGCTCAACAATGTTTCTGTCACCTGATAACAAGCTGCCAGTGTTTCCTCACGAAGGTGTGATTTCTGCTAAGCCAAAACTGAGTACAGAACCGGTGAATCAGTTACTCGTGTACCAGTGCTTCTGGGAAATACTCGTTAGTTGTAATGCAATTATGTGTACACAGAAAGCCACTATTGGTGGGAATTGCAGCCCTTCATCCCCTGTGTTCAGAGTGCACTGGAAGTCAACTCCCTGACCATGGTACAGAATGTATTCCCATTGTGCCTCCAACACTTTATACTTCTCTATGTTCTTCTTGTCCACAAGCCAAAACTATTTCACGTTGCCTTGTCAGATGGATCTGTTCATGCAAAACACAATTTGACCGTTGGTTTAATCGGACTCAATGGCAAGACTTGAAATACAGGTCCATAGAGTGGTTATGGTTGACACGGTTTTGTTTTGTTTTTTTTGCAGTGGTGACAGGCGTGTCTTATTTTGAACTCTTTAATAGTAATAGTCTGACACCCTTTGTCAGATAGAACTGTCATGTTCATATTCTGGTGATATTCTGACTCATTCTGTGTTCACACAGTTAAGGTTAATTGAATGTGACATAGAATTTGACTCCTACTCTCTCTATTACTCTGCTATATTATTAAAGTTGATTTAAATGCCACCAGCATATAAATTGTCATTTCTGATTTGGTCATGATCCAAAATAATTTGTCTTTTTACATTCGTTACAATAATTTCTGGGTAATATGGTTTCTTAAAATTTTTATTCTAGTGTGTGGCCATTACAGTTTAAAAGTGATTGACAATAACCAATAACATAACTGACAACAACCTTCTGTTCCAAGTTACTTACTATATCAGGCCTTTGCATAGGAAAATCTCATTTAAAAGACAACTGATGCAGGGTCTGTTGTTCTTTTACATATGAATACTTACCATTGAGTAATTTTGGCATGTGTCAAATGTTTCACTTTGCAAATGAAATGGAGATAAAGCTGCTCTCCTTTGTTCTTTTCTCTATGAATGACTGCATTTGTAAAGAGGCATAAGGGCATTGGAGAAGCTGCAGACTCACAGGAAGTGGAAGTGAGGTGACGAGTAAGTGAGTTTAATGTTTGACTCCATCGACTTCTGTGAGCTAACCACTCAGTCCATTTACAGGCTGATGGCTCTGTTAACATAAACATAATCCCAGGTGTCGGGCAAGCTTGATCTGTGGACTTGCCATCTGGCCTTGAGTTAAATGAGCCCTCTCACAATCTCTATTACCTGGCCTAGATTGTCATACTTATCAAATATGCAGAGAGATGTCAACAGGACTGTTTCATAAATGCACATAATCACTTTAATGAATCAGTCATCCATTTTTCTTCAAAATGTATTGTGAGTGTTCTTTGAAGGCGATTATGTGTATATTTTGGTTCTGTATCCCAGAGAGATTTTAAACTCTTGCTGCTGCAATTATGAAAAAAACTGTCAAGTAAAGGGTAACAGATATTTGACAGATCAATTCCCTGACTGGGGTGACAAAGAGGTGACACATCCCACTCTGAAGCTGTCTGCCTAGTACTGCCAAACTACTAGTTTGATCAAGTGCCGCTGTCTGCATCTTGCTGCTGTTCACGTCTCTGTTCATCGCCTGCTGTTTACCTGTTGGATAACGCATTAGGAAACCTACCCAGTGTTCGATACATCTCAGACCCTCTGATCTACTGAACAAAAGGTGACATGAAATCAGCAGAAAACCAAAGAAAAATGAGATTTAGAAGTATGTGTGGACTGTATTGGAGGCAGAGAGTAGGTCAGGCAGCAGGGTTTGGTGGTAGCGGTCCTCAGGGGGTTTGTGGTGCCTTTAACTCATAAAGTTACCTGTAGTGAGGATCTTCTAGGTAATGTGGCTTCCCCCTGAATGAGTTATCTCAGGGACAGGATCAAGAGCTGATACCATCCCAGGAGCAGGGGACATCCCTACCCTCCACATTCAACTGACTATCTAAAATGAAGCATCGTGTAGTTCTGGCAGGCCACGAGAGTCAAGCGCTCTGGCTGAATCAGCTGATGGCTCAGCTGAGTGATGTTCGCCTATCACAGTACATTCACTTAACAGGGCGGTCTACTTAAACAGCCTCCCTCTACTCATTTGGCTGCTTCTCCTGCATGCAAGCTGCTGCACGTTGCTTTGTAAATCCTCTCCACCACCCCAGCTCCATCCCTATGTGTCAAGAATTTGCATTTCTCCATTCCTATGTGTAAAGAATTTGTATTGCTCCATCCCTATGTGTTAAGAAATTGCATTGCTCCATCCCTATGTGTTAAGAAATTGCATTGCTCCATCCCTATGTGTTAAGAACTTGCTTTGCTGCTGGATCTGTTCTGTGTGTACCCCTCTAAGGGGGTTTGGCTGCTGGCCTCCCGGCCTTATCCACGCGGGCTGCGTGGTTGGCGGGAGAGCTCCAGAACAGAGCCATACTGCCAAACATAACTGTATTGCCTTATTGTCAATAAAGATCTACTTTGATGACAGTGGTCCTGACAGAAGTGCTGTTATTGTCAACCAGCCAATCATATAACACATATAATTGATCTGACATATATACTTAGGTGAAAACTAGTCCATTCTAATACCTGGTGGTGTTCCATCTATCAAATGATCATAGGCAAATTTCTTGTGAATCTCTCAGTTTATATAAACGGAGGCCAAAAAGTTGCTCCGGGAAATGTACTGCATTCAAAAGAACCCACAGCAGAGAGCATGTGCTTTCAGGCATCCAGCACAGTGAGTCTGAATCAATGTGCTTCTCACAGAAGATAATATTACAACCATGTGACCCGGCATTTCCCCTTTCCTCGTTAACTGAGTCAATGGTAACCTTCATAACTGTGGTCAGTGTCATCTTTGGTCCGACAGCAATGGTTGGCTTGTCCACTGACGTGGAAGCAGCCAGGAGATCACTCTGGCATATTCATTTATTGAATCCTGGAGCACTCGTGATGTCAGAGCTTGTCAAAGCTCCATTACATAATCACAAGTGCTCCCTATGACCATAGTGGAATTAAGTCGATGTCTGCCTTCTTTCTAAACTTTTGAAGGGTAGGTTTTTTAGAGTTATTATTATTATTTTTTTTTTAAATTATTATTATTATAAGTCAATATTCTAGAACTTTATTGCTTTCAAATACCATTGGTGATTGTTACATCAGCATTAGAATGTTCAGTAAAGCACATTGTAATCACCTATTTGTGATTTTACACCTTAAAGGGTTAAATAAATCGTACTTGACATCACCAGTCCTAAGAGTGGACGCCCACCTCTTCTCTTCTCAGTGCATAGACAGAGCAGCTGTAAGTCTTAAGCTATGCATTTTTTGGAATTAAAAACATATTTTTCCAGATTTCCCATTCGTTCATAGGTTAACACGATGGCATCTCATAAGAGGTGCTCTGCAGCTGCTTCTGGTGATTTATTCAGGGAGAAAAGTCTGACAAGCTGTCCAGCGTAAATCACAGCCTAATCAGATGTAATGGCCCTGGCATGGCAGAGACATGTCCCTGAGCTCCCATGCCTCCTGTGGCTGTTGCATTACATCATCCCTGCCCAGGTGGGCTTTGTAAAGGGAGGCATGGAGCTGGATTTGACATGCAGTGCCTTCTTTTGAAGCTCTGCTCACGACCTGCAGGGCCTCTTGTTTCAGGCTGGCTCTCCCCAGTGTCTGCCGAGGTGCACAACCTCTGCATGTGCTGGATAAACATGGAGTGGTCCTGTGGCTTTCTGGGAGCTGGTTGTTGACTGACAGTAGGGTGCTACAGCGCTAGCCTGATTGCGTGCTCCTGGTGGGTCAGGATTCTGCTGAGAGCTGAACTAAGCAAACAACATTTCGGACATCTGCAGAGAGGGGAAAGAAATAAAACAGCAGCTTAGACATCCTGCACCCAGTGTGGTGAGCTTGCAGGATCTGTGCTTTTTCAGCCAACAAGCTCCCATTCTGAGCAACCTACTGTCTTCCAGGTATATTAGCTTACCTGCAGTCTACAACCTCTTCATCAATTCAGTGCTGTCATTCCTGCTAGGCCTACCCCAGTCTCCATAATTTCCCATGATCCTCCAGCCTTCATGTCCTCTTCCTGTACTCACAATCCTGCCTGCTGCTCTTCAGTCCTGTCTAACTTCTACAGAACACAGTATACACAGCTACATTCATACATTCAACCCCTTCTTCCAAGCCTGAAACATGGACTTTGAGCAAAACCTCCAGTACAGCTGGACTGACCGACCCAAAAAAGCCAAAGAACCCCCACAGCTGATGTCTCAGTGAATACAAACAGAAGAATGAAATCACAGACTGCACTGAGAGATTCAGGCCTGCGTGGGATGGGTCAATCATCAAACTTATGGGGGTAGGGGGAGGAAGTCAAATGAAGGGATGTTTTCTTGCAGCTAAAAATTAAAGAAAGAGAGACTGAGAGGGGAACAAATCACAGAATGATCTGAAAGACAACACAGTGTTTGTCCTCCGTCCTTTTAGCAGATCACTCATGGTTGGGAAAAAAATGATGCCATCATAGAAAATTTGACGAGGGCCTCTTTCTGGGGTTTTGGAGGGACAGTTCTGTGAAACTGGCATTTTGTGGTGCGCTACAGGAAATGGGACTTATCAAGGTCAGCGTGCTGACCCCTGTTTCCTGTCTGTGAGAATGGCCCATTGTGCAAAAGGGCAGATTGCAGTGTTACATCATGATTGCCGTTAGCCCGCGCTGCCACAGTGTTTGGTGCATTGCTAATGTCTTTTCATTCAGGCAGCTGCCTTCCCTGCAGTTGTGCTCTCTCCAGTTGGATTCATACTGTGGTTGCCCTCTGCGGTTCGCTTATCAATCCAGACCTTGGGTTCTTTGGCCTGAATACATGATGACCGATTTCCTTTCACTCCCCCAGTCAAAGACATTTCCTGTTTTAAGCTGCTCTCTCTCTCTCTCTCTCTCTCTGTCTTCTTCTTCTCTTATGCATTTTAAGAATCCTGCTGGGCTATATCTGATAACACTGCTCATACTATTTTGTAAATTAGCACATCAAGAAGTGTTTTTAGTGATCTGTAGAAGTAAGATCTGTAGTCAGTACCTCTGAAGTCTCAGGTCCACTCTTGGTATGAATGGCTTGCTTTTTGTTCACTCACTTTTGCTTCATAAAGGCGAAATGGTTGGCTTTGGTGATATGTCTCATTCTGGGCTGATGCTGCGTTGGTGTGTTTTGAACTCCAGACATCATGGCGGACTCAGGCTGTTTGAAGGGCAGGGGCAAAAAAATAAAAAGGGCATCAGAAAGGCACCTGTAGGGAACCTCAAGTTTATTCCATTAAGACACGTTATCAAATTTTCTTGCTCTAAGGGGCACATCATCATAATTTATTGCATGAAGGGGCACCCTAGAGGGCACTCAATAATTTTTTTACCATGTGAAGGGCAGCCAATAGGGCACTTCCTCCCGTTTTCTCCACTCTAGAGGGCACTTTAGCGACGCTTTTTCAACCGTGGGGGCACCGGGGGGGGCGGTCACCCCCCTGCCCTCCCCCCCCCCCGAGTCAGCCAGTGCATCCAGCAGCCGAGATTTGAAGATACGTGCCTGGTTTCCCCATGGTGATGTAGTTCTGCGTTTTCATTGAGGTTTAGAGCCCTTCAGGAATAAGTATGGCTCTGGTACAGAAATGCAACAGAAATGTCTATAGCTTTGGGGATGGGGTATAGAAACACATAAGATTAAAAGATTCTGGGACAGTACTGTGGCAGTGTATAAAATAAATTCATAAATTTCAGGAGTGGCATGCAGAGAGATACACATCTGACATTGGTCCATTGTTGTGACTTTGTGCATAGAGGTCCAGAGGCACAGAGATCCACTTCTAATTCCCAGAGTGCTCTTCCACACAAAGTATGCCAGGATCTCCACGACAGCCCTGGATTGCACAGATGTCCAAACTTCTGATACACCATCTCACCCTCCCTCTCTCAGAGCCATCTCTGACTCACTGCTGTCCCTACCTCAGAGGCTCTCCTGCTGTACTACAGAGATATCCTGTTTATCAAAGATTTCACTGACGCAGAGGAAAACTTAATTGTCCAAATGTGTTCATTTTAACTTGGGGGCTACTGGGGTTGAATTTCCTGTTTCAGTCCACAATGCTGAAACAAAGTACAGTATCAGAAGATCAGACAATGTTTTGTGTGTGTGCGTGTGAGTATGAATGTATGTATGAAGCAAGTGTGTGTATAAGAGAATGTGTAGGTCAATATATGTTTGTATGAATGGAATAGTGTGTACACATCACTTAACACAGAGTACACTCAGTTGCTCATGACAAGGAGCTGTTATGGTTGTATTCACAGCATTCTCATGTTACCTTAGATGCATGACAATATTGCATATCAGCAAAAAGTCAATTGTTACTTTCAAGGAACATCATTGTTACCGTTATAAAATATGGGTAACAGGAGAGGAATCTGACACTTCACCACCATAATGGAGAGTCACATTTAACACTGTGTATCTTGTTCTTGCTGGCTTCCGCATGTTGTATTGTCAGTGCTGAAAAAAATTTTTTTTTTTCTTTTTCACTTTAATGGCTTATTCCAGCAGATCTAGCTGCTATACAAAGTCTTATCATGAATCATCCATCAGAATGTTAATGAGCCAATCACGTTACATTTGTGTTTTGTATAACTCTCAGATCTTGAGATAGTACACATAATGGATCACTCTGTTTTCATGGACAAAGCAGTTGTGTGCCACAACGAAGATACTGCACTGTGAAACTTGTCCATCTGTGTTCTAGATGTGGCATCATAGCTGTTCCCTTTTGCAAGGAACATGCATTCTTGCTGGGAAAAGAAATGCCTGTAAAATGGTTTCTTTAATCAGTGCCCCACAATTCCTAACAGTGCCTCAGTTCACAGTTCCTCCAGAGTGAGACTGTCTCTCTTTTTTATATCTTTTCTGGCATCAAACTCTGTGGTTGAGGAAGCATGCTCCAGCTGTGGGAATTCAAAACAACAAGTAGGAAAAGTTTGGATTTTAATTGTTTCCAGAGCAGGGTTTGGGTTTTTCCATCCTTATTTACTTTGGTATCTCTTTTCGGTGGGTGAGGTGAGTGACGTCAGGCCTGCGGCTTGCGGCTCTAGTTGCGTTTGATTTGCAGAACGTGCCTCCGTGCTGTTCCTAGAGGGGCTTGCGGTGACCTTGTCTCTGTTCCAGTGGCATTGTGTTCACTGGGGCGCAGTCCGCAAGCTCAGACTGGCCCTTCCTCAGGGACACAGAGCGAGAGAGGGAGAGAGAGTGCAAAAATAGCCTGGTTCACATTCAACCAGAGGGGATGGCAGAGCTAATCTCCACGCAGGCCCACAGGCAACCATATGAGGTCCCAAGAGCTGAAATAGGAATGCATAATTCAAATACAGTCTACAGTCATGTGGTCCTGAGCAAAACCACAGTGCATAGCATTGGATGGAATGACACCTTGAGACTCGTGAGGTGCCTAGTTGAATAAGCATAATTTCTTCATGGTATGTTAAATTACATTACATTATGTTGTGTTGTGTTTTTTATTTATTGATTGATTGATTTAAAGTCCTGATGACATATAATTTCATAATAATTGCGTTAAATTTCAGCACACCCAAAGTTCAAATACACATTAGAATAATGGATTTTACAGGCTGAAATGTAATTCATTCCAGGAAATTGAGAGGGAACACAGGTGTATCATGTACACATTACCATAGAAATGTCTGTCTCCATGGTACCAGCAGCCCTGTCCCGTACATTAAAGCTTAGGCTCCCTCCATTTCATTTTACAGAGGCAAACATTAGTGGGTGGTTAAGTATGTGGAAAGTTTCCTGAAATTGGAGGGGTTTGCGTGAGTCCTCATACGTTCTGTGCAATTACTGTCCTGTGAAAATGCACTCAGACATCAGTGCTCGTTCTACAATACCACTCTGGAGAGGACAAATTAAAGACCAGCTTTGTGTGAATGGAAAGTATGCCTTTTTTAAAATGTCCATTACAAAACATTAGCTGATTGGATGATGTAGCCTAAAGGGAAACATTTCTCTACAATGTAAGGTATACTATTTTTCTGCATTTACAACAAGAAATATATGATAAAATACAATTAATATGTGATTTTTTGCAACCATAGATTGTAACAAAAATAGTCCCATAATTATTACTTATATACAAAAAATATATATAGTAAGATTCAGTGCTTGTGTAAGAATAGTGCTAGTAAATGTTTATATAACCATGGAAAAACATAAAAATTTAGAGTATGTCTCATTTCTGGCATTATTGCAGACAGATGTGTTAGAATGATTATTAACCTGAAAATCACTCTGATTTACAACCTAAATGTAATTTAAAATGAAAGCTTTACCATCTGCTTGCATTAGTATTTTACCACCCATCCATAGGCCATGAAAATTTTCCTAGGTAGATTTTTTAAAACAGCTGGCAAGTACTTCACGTTATTTTTATGTGATGAATATTAAGAATACCTAAATATTGTCTGTATCTCATTTACCTCAGTGTTCTTACACAAAATAGAATAATAACAAACAATAGAAATTCATGATTGAATTATTGATAGCTCCACAATAATAGCAACACGTTCAACACTGACAGCTTGATTCCGCCGTTTCACATCAGTTTTCTTCATATGAAGCCCCAGACTCCTTCTGCTAACATGCTGTGGTGTATTCCTGCGCTGTCAGGACTCAGGACATGGAACTGTTAAGTGTGCTATTCAAGCTTCGTGTGGAGTGAAGGCCCCGCTCTTGTTCCTGATTGATTCTGTTTACCCAGCGTTCCTGTGGAAAGAAATGAACATTCATCACACCAGACCCTTTGTCACTTTAGCCCTGTGACTCCATGCCATCCTCATCCTTCCTGCTTCAATCCTTAAACGGGAAGTGTGTATATGTGTGTGTGTGTGCATGTGTGTGTGTGTGTGCGTGTGCGTGAGTGTGCGTGTTGCGTGCGTGTGTGTATGTGTGTGTGTATGTAAGCGTGTGAGTGTGTGCGTGTGTGCGTGTGTGCATGTGTGCATGTGTGTGTGTGTCTGTCTGTCTGTGAAAGTTCCTAATTCATTTTACAATCTCAAACAATACATTCATACATATGTATATGTTTTTATGTATGAGAAGTTTTGGCAAAGAAGTTCTGTGGGATGACCCTGGAAATTTGACCACATCAAGGTGAAGTGTCTCTGAGTATGATGTGACCAGCTTTCTGTCCAGGCTCAAACAGAAGGACCTCTATTCAAAAGGGCACTTTGACATCTGAACTTCAAGAAGCAGGAAGTCACCTCCCCCAGATTTTCTAGCCTGGATGAGTGAACGTTTTTTTCCTCATTAATAATACATAAAGACACAGAGGGCAAGCTAATCACATACAAGTGTCATTCTAAGAATAAAGCTATGTATCTCTTGAGAAAGTATGAAGTAAAAATGCAGCTGGCAATAGTGTGGAGGAGACTTAACTTCATGGAAGAGCAATTGGTGAAGGCAGCCCTGGGACAGAACAAACCTGCATCATTTTGCTAAGATGGCCAGCACTGGCTAGTTTTGCACTACACTAGACTACACTGAGCTGGGCTGGGTTAAATTGACCTCATTGGGCCCGTTGAGGCCTAGGTGGGGCAGAATGGGGCGAGACATGGTGCCTCCTGACTCACTGCATGTGCGTGAGGTTCTGAAAAGCACACCTCCTGTCTCAGAAAGGTCAAGCCTTGCATGCTTGCACATGTTCAAGGAGTATTGTACATCATTTTGTGGTTTTTGAATTAGGAGTGAAAGACACTGGCTCTGTGACTTGAGTCTAAACTTTAATACTCAAATATGTTTGAATCACATCCTTGTAGTAGTAGTGTAGAATGTGTTTCTAGTCATTATCTAGCTTTCTGTTATATTCCTTTTTTTAATGGAAATTAATTTGTCTTAATGTACAACTAAAACAATCTTAATAGGTAATATAGTTTTTTCTTTCCTGCAAAATTACTTTAACTGCACATTCACATACATACACAAATGTTGACCTGGTGAGCTTATTTTTCACAGTGTATTGCATATGCCAGCCTTAAACCAGTTCTTTTCCTGGAGATCTACCATCCCGTAGGTTTTCATTTCAACCATAATTTGGCAAAATAACTTGACTGAAAACCTGCAAAATGGTAGATCTCCAGGAATTGGGTATATGTTTTTAATTATCTTACGTGTGGTGTTCAGTAGACAGTCACAGCTCTACTAAGCTCCTTAAACTCCAGAGTAAATAATAGAGTAGATATGTGTGCAGTAGATGTTGCTCCATAGAGCAGTTCCTAGCTTTCTCCACCCCTATACAACTGAAGCAGAATGTTGGAGAATGAGCAGCAGGCCAGGAGCAAGGGGGCTGGCTGTCCCAGCCTGAGCAGACTCCCTGGATCAGGAGGTGGGTGAATAAGCTTAGAGTTCCTCTTTGATGACGCTCCTGGATCATGTGAGACTCGCCTGTCTGGAGACAAGTTTCAGCATGTTCCTCTTTCCTCCACAATTGCTGTGTCACTGATCCCAAAGGGATCGAAAACACTTCCAGAATTCACTGCTTCTGTCGAAACTCGTCCTTGTAAACAACCTGACTCTTCTTCAGCTGTGCTCCAGGGGCTACTTTTCAGTGACTTGTGAAAATTCTGTTCATTTCTGCATAATCAGTGTCAGGAGATGCCTCTCCAGAACTGCCTACAACAAGGACAGCACTGTGAACTGCCTGTTGTCTGCCACACTAATTTCATTTGCTACTTGGAAAGAAAATACACCAATCTCATCTTCCTCTTTGACATGACAAGATCTTTTATGTGGCAGCAATGAGATATTTCCTTTGTGACTTACTCAATTTCTGCTGCAAAGCAATGTCTTTGGGACTTAAATTAATATGTTTAAATTGCATTCTCATTATGTAAGATACATAATTCCTTAATTCTTACAGTTAGCTTTGGTTTAGAATGTATTTAACAATATAAATATGCATTATACAAGTCAAGAGGCTATTAAGTCAAGAGACTGAGATAACAGCCTATATACATTTACTCCAGCTTATGCAAGGCACATGTAATATGAGTTAAAAAACTGTTGATCAATGTGGCTTCTTCCATGGATTTATTAATGACCAAGATGGAAAACTTGCCAAAGCTTAGCTCACGAGTCCTCGGTCAGTGCTTGTAATAATTAAATCTGATCTAATTGGCCCAAGAGATACCTCTAAAATATATTTTATAAACAAAATTCAGAGATCCAGACAGAATTTGAATATTATATCTTGTTGTGGCCTTTCCATAGAGATACAATGTGTAAAAAAAAATTTTTTTTTAAATTATTTTTTCAGCCTCTTGCATCAAACCTTGCAGCTCCATTGAAAGGTATTGTCTCAATTGCAACCTACACATTCCAGTCTGAAAAGGTAACATTAACATGCCTGAGCTGGATCTTTAAAGAGGGACTCTATATAACTGAAGGCAGTCAGCAGGTATGCCACAGTCTTTGTTAAACAGAACAGCCCTTGGATCCTACACACTTCCAGTTCTAGCTCCGCTGTGAAGTCTGTTTTAGGTGAACCGAGTTCTCAGAAACCTTGTCACAGCCCATTTGGCGTTTACAACATCGTTGGCACCTTGAGCCAGCAGAGCTAGATTATCTCCCAAAATCTTCCCCCATTCAATCCCTATTGACACATGTCCTAATGTCATTCAGACCTGCTTGCTCCGCAGAGAGGGAGAAGCACAGGAACCAGGCAGTCCCTTGTGTCCCAGGGCTCCAGAAAAGTCTTGCCCCAGCATGCTTCTGCCAGGAGAGAGAATGAGGTTGTCATTGACCCCCCCACCCCCACCCCCCATGCAGCAAAGGTAGTTAGTCTCAGGTGGCCAGGGAGCAGGGTCCCTCAGCATGATTTCTGCTGGGAACAGAGAAGTACAGTAAGCTGTGGTGCAGAATGTAATGACAGTTCACATGAATGTGGGCCACATGCTTAATTGCACTGCAGTTGGGTGTAAAAGCATTCAAATGGCCAAGACCATTGCCTCATTGCCCAGATCCACTCTGCTGCCAGGCACAAGATGGGCTGTTCAGTTCCCTTTAAGCTCAAACACATCTGGTCCCCATGTTGCCTCTGTCCCCGGCAGTTGACCCCAAAAATCCTCCAGGCACAGCCCTGTGATTTCACAGCCCACTGGCCATGGGATACACAGAGGCAGTTCCAGCACTGACAGTGTCATCTTCGCCAGTGAACCCCAGGGAAGACAAACACTGCGATCTGGGGCCACATTACATCACATTCATTTACCTGTCGTCCTAAATTATCCAGCTAAGCACCCCTAAAAAACAAATGTGTATCCATTACCACTACCCATATACCCCCCCCCCCCTCACCATTACCTCAACAGCCCACTTGTTTGTTTGGGGTGGAAGGGTGAGGTCCCAGTAGACTCCTTTTGACAGCTCTGAACAAAGGAGTGTCTTTGGGGGACTTGCCACTTGATTACAGCCCCACCCCCATACCGCCACCACCACTCCAATCCTCCCCCTCATCTCTCCCCACATGCTGTCACTCCCCACCTCGGTGCACTCATCAGAGAGCGCTGAAGGCTGAGTCATAAGACCATGCTGTTGCACTCAACCTTCATACATCCGAGCGCAGTGAAGACCACGTCATGAGACCATACTGTTGCACTCAACCTCATACATCCAACAAGCACTGAAAACTGAGGCCTAAGACCACAGAATTGCACTTATTCTGGAACTTCAGACACTGTGATTGAGGTGTTAAACCTTGCCCAGGATCTGACCTCTGCTCCATGTGCTGCTGATGTGTGTGCACATGTAGACAAAATAAACTCAATAAACACGCTGTGTTCCAGCACATGCAGAGGTTTACCTCCACCTGTGAGGTGCTGCTTTAACGTTCCTTTGTGTTTACATTCCATGGAGGTAAACAGAGCTTCAGGGCACAAGAGCAACTATTTATTACCTCGGCAGAGTACTATACAAACAGCTAGAGATGACATTACCTCAACAGCCCATTGCCGTGCACTTTCTGAGAGGACAACAAACAGTTACTGTAGTTACCTCTCTATATTAATATACGACTCTTCACCAGAGTCATTGGCTCTTAATCATGTTCACGTGCACATTTACAGAACAGCCGATCACTTTCTCACTAAGAATGAAGGAAAGACGAATCCTGCTGCGTGTTTCCTGTTGGGAGGAAACAAGGCAAATCCCACGTTCCCCAATCAGAGAAAGTACCACTGCTGTACAATGTAATCGCCTGAAATATAAACCCATAGACAGCTGTAACAGGAGCCAGAAAGCATATACATAACCATGACCCAGCAATGCCCCTGCAAACACTCACAGCGGTCAAAGACACACTTGGAGGAAGTCTGACAGAGATCAGCTGCGTCTGCACAGGCCTCAGCAGAATTTTCTGCATTCACACGCATCTCAAAACCAACCTGGAGTCTGACACTTATTTGCTTCTTTCAGAGGCTATGTCTAACCCAGGGGTGAAGCCCTCATGCTCACTGTGAAAGATCTGCATGTGAAGCTTCCAAGGGCTGGCCAGAGCTGCAAACCCAAAAGAGGAACAAGGCTAGGTTTTGGATAGGATAGAGTCTGGGCTACTCTCACTGCAAAAACATCCTGACTGACTCTTTAGCACCCACCCCTTACACAAGCACACCTTCACCCTTCCAAATCTCTTCTCCGCTTCCCTTCCATGGGTCTGTCTCTGTTGTTCTTCCTGCAACAAAGTCAGTTTCCTGCAGGGCTTGGTGTGACAAACAAAATATCTCATAGCTCAGGGGGAGGGGGCCTGAGGAACTGGCAGAAAGACTTCAAAACCAACGTTCATCTGCCACTGTATGTTTTATGAGAGCCATCTCTGTCATATTGCTTGTCCATTCTGGAGTCTCACAGCTGGAGCGACTTCAGGAGAGACCTGTTGACTGGTTTGTGAGTATTGAAGTGATTCATCACTCTAGAAAATGCATTTCCACTGCTCCAGAGTCCAATGGTAAGTGTCAGCTGGAGTGGTGTAAAGCACACCGCCATTGGACTCTGGAGCAGTGGAAATGCATTTTCTAGAGTGATGAATCACGCTTCACTATCTGGCAGTTTGACCGACAAATCAGGGTTTGGTGGAATGCATAGTGTTGACTGTACTGGCCCGAATAGTGCCAACTGTAAAGTTTGGTGGTGGAGGAATATGTCCAGGGGCAGTTTTTCATGGTTTGGCCTAGGCCCCTTAGTTCCAGTGAAGGGAAATCTTAAGACTACAGCATACAACGACATTCTAAAAAAAATGGTGAACTTCCAAATTTGTGGCAACAGTTTGGGGAAGGCTCTTTCCTGTTTCAGCATGACAATGCTCCCATGCACAAAGCAAGGTTCATAAAGAAATGGTTTGCTGAGTTTTGTGTGGAAGAACTTGAATGGCCTGCACAGAGCCCTGACCTCTACCCCATCAAACATCTTTGGGTTGAATTGGAATGCCGACTGAAAGCCAGGCCTTATGCCCAATATCAGTGCCCAACCTTACTAATGCTCTTGTGGCTGAATGGAAGAGAATCCCCTCATCCATGATCCAAAATTTACTGTAAAGCCTTCCCAGAAGAGTGGAGGCTGTTACAGCAGCAATGGGGGGTCCAACTCCATATTAATGCCCATGATTTTGATTTTGGAATGACGAGTACATATGGGTGTGATGTTCAGGTGTTCACATACTTTTGCAAATGTAGTGTATATTACATAAGCACCTTTATTTGTTGTAACTCAGGCTTTGGGTTTGTTCTGTACACTTGATTAAAAATGATATTAAATACATAGTAAGACTGCTCAAATTAGCTTTCCACTCATTAAAGCCCAGTGAAAATATTCTTCCTCTCAGAGTGATAGAGGAGGACCAAGGCCATTGGTTCAAGCTGTCCACTCTTGATGGACCAACATTGGCCTCACCCCATCTGCTCCTTCTGCCTCCCCTTCCTTGCCCATCAGCTGTTCCCAGCTCCCTGGCACATTGATTTTGGCCTGCAGTTTTGTTTTCCCACTGAGACTTGTAAACCTATTGTAAAAAGGTTGTGAGGTTATGAAACTGTCACTGTATTCTTTTAAGCATACTCCCTGTTCCACTAACACCTCCCCCACTTTCCTAATACACAGGCTTTATGTATACCCTGTGCTGTTCCATTTAAATGCCATGCCTCTCAATGTACATAGTGGTTCATGAAAGGTTTAACATCTGTAAACCAAAACAGAACCTTGTTCATAGGTCTTGTTAATTTTAAACTTATTTAAGACCCCACTGTAGGAAGGCGCTGACTTCATCGTCTGGCTGCAAGTAGAAAAAGCCCCTCGTTTTATTCTGAACTGCTTAGGTAAACAGTCAAAGACTAACAGTTGAGTAGCAGAGTCATTTTTCTCCACTAAGCCCCCATCCTCAGAATAAGTTAAGATTGGTGGAGCTGCCTACTTGAGTGTAACCTTAGAAACTAAGAAAGTGCCTGGATTGTAAAATCCTTTCATTATTTGTTCTAGCAATATTATTCTACATTTAATCTTAATCTTAAAGTCATAAACTGGACATAATATATTGAGATGAGATTAGAATCATTATGTTTATCCAGTGTTGCTTTCTTTTCCGAAGTGTGATGGCTGTTTCCTTTTTGCGTTTTTAAAGTAAAAATCTTACACACACAAAAAAAGCATTTAAGTACACAGCTTAAAATAATAGCCTCCCTTCATTAGCAGGAGAGTGCAGATGGGTTGACTTGGCTCTGACTCATTAGAGCAGGGTCAGGCTAAACGAGGCAAGCCACTGTTCCGCTCAATAAAAGGTAGAGGATAAACTGTGCCGGGCTCTCGCTTCGTCTCCATCTGCACACAGCTGCTGGCTGACCACTGTGCCCCCCTGGGACACGCAACTATGGCCTCATCAAACACAGGCCGCGGTCGCCCGGGGCTTCCTCTCGCCACAGCGGTGTGCCGATTGTGCTCCTTTCTCCGCCGTGCAGATATTGGGTGTCATGCCTTCAGTGTGTCATAATGTGTTAATGTTGTTCTGTTTGCTGGGCTTTTGGCCAAAAGCTGCAGCGAATATTATTATTCATGTTTGGTTTCTATTAGTGTTTGTATTTTGTCTTCGGTTATTGCTCATCTTGAGATACCAGTCCCACTTGTTTTTTTCTGTGTAAATTATGAAGGCTAGATGCCCATCAATCAGTCCTGTTGACATTATACAGATCCATTGTTAAATTTGTCCTATCTTTGAGCATGGCAGCCTGGTTTGGTTCACATGCCAGTCCCTTAAGCTCCCAAGAACCAATAAGCTTCTGCCATCAGGCATGTTTTTTGCCTATATTAATAAGCTATTATTATTAATAATAAATAAAATTAAATATTAATAATATATTTTGGGATGCTGGGATCTCTTATATTGTCTTTTTACTATACTTTCTGTTGTCTATTTTTTGTGTCATGAACTGTGCTCAGAGTTTTTTGTGCTTGTTGTATATTTTAGTTTTAACATGGATACCATGTTCCTTTGGGGGAAATTAACATGTTCTATTCAAAGTGTGTGGTGTGTGTACAATGGAGCTCTGCTATATTCCAAGGCATTTCTCTTTCAGTCCCACACAGAAAAGTTACATGTTACATACAAATATGTGTTTACCTGTGAAAGTTTTTGGTACAGCATGTCCACTTAAATTATAGAACAAAAACACTGGCACTGGCACATCATTGCACATCTGACAAATTGTGAAAATGGCATTCAATGTTGCTTTTAAATTATTCAATCTCATTAAGGCTGTGTTGTTTGTTTATGTATGGTGAATTATT
The DNA here is from genome assembly GCF_018555375.3 of Anguilla rostrata. Taxonomy (NCBI): domain Eukaryota; kingdom Metazoa; phylum Chordata; class Actinopteri; order Anguilliformes; family Anguillidae; genus Anguilla; species Anguilla rostrata. The sequence continues at coordinate 25,129,072 of NC_057945.1, forward strand.
TATGACTAGCAAGATCAGTTCTAACCTTTCTGCACTTCTGTCTTCTAGAAATGGTTTTGGCAAAGCCGATTACCCGAGGATTTTGGGAGTAAAATAAATTGTAATTTGGTACTCTGTGTTGTTAATTATTTTTCTAATAGCAACTGTGTGTGTCCTGAACCGAGCACATTATTCTGGAGCCTGACACCTGGAGGATCTGTGTTATTCTCAGTCTACTGTCAATAGCACACAGAGCATAAGGCCTAGTAACAAAACTCTGTCATTCCCACACTCTAGGGGCCCTCGGATTCTGGTGTCACCATCCTTAATAAACTGATGGATAAACGAATGATGATAATCACATTTCCCCTTCTGAAATTGATTAAACATCTCTTTGATCATTAAGTGTATTTCATGGTAAAAGGCTGCTTTAAAGCTCTCAGAACAAAAACTGGAATCAGGTGACTTTTTCCTGCGTGACTGTCATTAGGATTTTGATTAGCTCTGCTTTGTAGTTGCTCAAGGGAGGGTTTTGAATTTGACTCTTTAATGACATTTCCAGGACTAATTTACATCGTTGGTATTTGTTTGCCTGTAACAGCATTCATTTTCATAACTCAATGACTTAATTCATTCCATTAATGTAATGTGTACTTTCTGAAAATATTGAAATAAATACATGAATTACTGACTCCATCAAAAAGACATTATTTTTACATCTTTCCTGATGAAAATGCATTTATTATTACAACACACATAACATTAATATTGGCAGAAATGTATCATATAAAAATAAATTCACATTTTGGGAACTGTCCATGCAAGAAAGAGATACAGAGAGAAAGCAGCCCACTGCCTTGACAACAGTCAGATGTAGCCGATGATGTCGTTGCAGATGATTGGCTGCCGGCTACCCGTCTTCATGAGGGCAGTGAAGCGGTAGAAGTCTGTGCCCAGCTCGTGCAGGCCTGTGTGCGACTTGTGGAAGAAGGGCACTCGCGTCTGAAAGCCCACAGGGCAGGAGAGGCGCTTGGGGGCCGCTGAAGCCAAGTTCTCCCGAGAGGAGTCCGCCGGCTTCCCCCGCCCCTCTGAGTTCTTCGCCATTCCCGCCAGTTTCCGCCGTACGTTGACCAGGAAGTCCTTGGCCAGGCGGCGGCCCGCGGCGGGCTTGAGCTCGGCCTTGTCGGGGTAGTCTGGCAGGTCCATCCAGTTCTCGATGAGGTCGGCGAAGCTGTTGTCGCCCAGCACTAGCGGCTGCCGGTTCCGGCCGCGCGTGAGCAGCGACGTGGTCCAGTCCTCAGGGTTGCTGGCCTCAAAGGAGGTCCAGCGCTCCAGGCAAGCGTCTGAAGTGGATTTGGGCCGAACCCGGTCGCCGGGGGCCCGGTTTGTGCGGAGGCAGGCGCTGGTGGAGACACGCACGTTCCTGGTCCGCCTCAGAACCACGCCCTCGTCGTGCCAGGAAGCCTCTGAGTAGCCGGAGTCGAACTCCAGGCTCTTCTCGCTGCTGGGGGACATCAGCCTGAGCTGACTACCCCCGCCCTCCTCCTCCTCCTCCGCGGTCGCGGTCAGGCAGCAGGCCGAGTCGTACGTGCTGGCCTCGCTGGCTTCCGACGACCGCAGCCGCGTTCGGCGCTCCCGCTGCAGCGCCCTCTGCTGGCAGGCCCGCGCCACTGCGGACGGGCGGCCGGGGGCCACGCAGGTCCTCCTCATCTGCTTCAGGTCCTGCAGGGACCTCATCATGAAGCGCATCTGCTCCCGAAGGCAGTCTCCAGACTCCCGCAGGCACAGCTGAGGGGGAAGGGAGAAGGACAGTCGGTCACACACAGATCCCCCAGTGTTCCATCACGGCCTATGTTTCACAGCTGGAGTTAAAAACAAATGTGACTGCCACCCAGCAAATTAGTCTTTTTTCTTGCACCACTGTTTAATATTGTGACCATTCTCATCAAAGACCGTCAGACATATTTAATTATACATTTCCCAGTGGAGAGAAAGTAAAACAGAAGGAATCTGAGATTCTTATCTCATTATAGTGAAAAACAAACAGCGCTATAAAGTATAGAAGATTCAACGTCTTTCCCCTCCCTCCCTCTTCCTCCTTCTTGCTAGTGGGGTTTCCTCTCTGAGTCACTGCCTCTCCCCTTTAGCCCGGCTCCTGGGACAGGTTCAGGCTCGCAGGGTCCATGTGTCTCTTTCTAAGTTTCGCCTCAGTGACGTGTCCTGTTTTCCCCCCAGGAAGCGCTGTTATGTGAAGGCTCCCAGCCCGCGCCCAGCTCCTCAGCTGTACTGAGACCTGCTCTACCTGCCCAGGTTCCCACACCTGCTGCGCTGCAACACTCCAACTGCCTGCACTCAGTTCAAAACTAGCCTCCCCAATCCTACGTCACGCTAAACGGTATAATCCCTTCCCCCGTCAAGCCCAATGCAACGGCGAGCTCCACGCTTTTCAAAACTGCCTCTCCACGCCTACATCACATTAGATCCAAAAATACTTTCCCACACCGAAGGCACTGTGGTACGGCACTGAACTACTGTCAATTCAAAACTACCTCCTTGCACTTACATCATATTGTATCCTAAAACCACCTTTCCATGCCTGAGGAATTTTACTACAGAGTTTTAATACATTCAAGTAAAAAAACCTGAAATGTTACTTCATATCAAAATGTTATGCAAATGCTTAATTAGACTCTGAATCAGCTCAAACCCATATCATATATACTTAGATATAATCTGGTTTATTTAGAAATTGGATTTCTTTATCCTATAAAATTCAGTATCCTATTTGTATTGTCTTACTGTTTTATTTTACCTCTCTTTATGGTGGGGAAGCCTGAAATCCTTAATAATGAAGGGTATCCTGTTATTTGTGTAGTCCTGAATTATTTATGTTATAGTGCTTTATTTCTGCAAAGCACTTTTTGTCATAAGATATGTACAAGAATATATACATGAATATAAATAATTTATATAAATGCATACATTAAGTTTAAGATTTTAAGCTGGCATGTGGAAGGAGACTGCAGGAACTATGTGGAAGGGAAATGCTTTCTGCCCTTAAAAAAAAAAAAGATGAGCAAAACATAAAACGGTAAACTCAAAAAGACAGAATTTTCCACTCAGTCTGACTCATGGTATGAAATTTGAAAAGGCCAAAATCATCCAATGGGTAGGGAAAGTGCACACTTAAATTTAAACAATGGGAGTACAACTGAAAGGGTGCGCAGTGAATCATTATCAGTATCATCAAACTGGAAATTTCAGCTCATACAGGCATGAACTCGTTACATAAGTGTAAACAGACAGGACTGTGACTGCATGTGAGCACATTCTGTATTTTGAAGATTTTATCATTTTGAAAGATCTTGGAAAAAACATTTATTCATATATGTGTTTCACAATGCTCAATGGCTCGAACAAAAAACTGCTTTTCTGTGACATTATTGCAAAGTCAGTTAATGAGCTAACCGCATTCATTTAAGATTGGTAGTCATAATATAAGTATATTTCTAGGGCATCTTCTCATTGAAACTTTCGCAGAATAAGTAATGATTAAATACAAAAACATAAAATTTTAGAGTGAAATTTTGGTTACATTTTCACTGACATTACATTTCTCTCAATAGACTCAGCAGATTAACTCGGCATTCACCAAATGTATAAAACACCTCCCCATTATAAACTTTCAGACCTGCACTGAGAAATCAGTGACAACCAAATGTTATCACAGCTGGGAAAACAACTGTTTTATTCAGCAAGAAAGGGGGAACCTTTATTTCACAAGAATGCATGAGGGATTGTAGAGAACAGAGGAAGTGTTGCATCTTTCAAACCCACAGAATTCCATTTGGAACTCTCAAACAGAAGAAAGTTTTATTTTCCATGCTGTCACTTCCTGCGGCTGCGCCCACAACCCACTACGGCTTCTGGGGTGCCAGAGGACCTTGAGCTGTGGTTTGAAGCATTAGAGGCTTGCTGCGACCCCGCCGCCCCTACACCCCTGCTTCCGTTTGCTTTCACCGCTGCTCTGCTAATTACCGCTGCAACTTGAGAACACGAATCGCTCTCAGTACAGAGATAAGGCACCAAGGCTAAACCTTAATATCGCTGTCTAAGCTAAAGGCTCCACAAGGCCGCCACCTGTCTACAAGTATGACGGATCTTTATTTACAGGGGTTTGCATTTGCACATGTATTCCTTTGTAGAAGTAAAAAAAAAAAAAAAAAAGATTATATACAGTCTTTTGTTTTCTGTTAGCTCTGCTCAAAAGTGTTGAAAAAATCATGGCTACTTATGAATAAATTATGCCTTAAGTATGCACCATGTATGTTGTTTTTTACACAGATTTTTAAAATATTTTAAAATAAAGAGAGCGTGCTTGCATAGTTGCATAGCTTATGTACACAATCAGCATTGGTTTGTACCTTTGAGAATGTTTTGGAGATTTTACATTAAATATTTAGTATTTTACATGAAATATGTTAGTTTATGCAATGTCTCATTTATAATAATTTAGTCAATTAGACTATTTTGGTGCAAAGTCAGTGAATGCATAAACATCTAACAGAATGTAAATACGTTCACCTAACAGTTTGTTAACCTCATGATAGTCTACTTTATTCTGAAAATATAAACAGTGATGTTATCCCCGCATACAACAGTTCCAACGTACTCACATCTGAAGTTATTCTACTTACATAACTGTACTAATTAACAGCATTTCGAAAAGTCGAGCCAATTTTTTTTTTACCCCATCAACCCATGTATAGAGCTTAAAATCTTCCGGCTGCTAATTCACTCGTCAAGTTGTTATTTGGTTTGGACAGTCAGTATGCCTACTTTCAAAAGCACCATTTGGTTGTGCTTACTGCAACACATGGTGAAGAACAACACGATAGCCTGAAGACGTCAATATCTAGTTAGGTTGTCTATGGACAAATGCTTGTCCCAGCGGTGTGGGATTGCGCTGCAGATGTCACGCCATATGCCACGCGCAATGCTATTAAATTAAGAGCTGTTTCTTGGGAAAGTTCAACGAAGCTTTATCAATATACCAATCAGTCGACATAATGTTAATAACTAAAGATTTTGTGGTTGCAGCTGTAGCATCACAAAATGCAACCGATTTAATTTTGTAAATGATGAATAATGGTCAAACGTAATTTTATTTAAAAAAAAAAAAAATTTAAAAGCATGCATGACATTAACAATTAGCTACTGATCCTTAATTATACGCAATTCGTATAATGATGCAAGCACATGTTTGCAACAAACCAGTTACTGAGAACATGTCTGTAGCCTATCCACAGACAACTCTTCTGATAACTGCATTTAGCGTGATTTGTAGCAATTATATTTTACTACTGGGTGACCCACCACATGGTATGGAGCGTAATACGAAAATACTAATAAACCAATGAAATGTTGAGAACTTACCATTTGTTTTCCTTGGTATGTCACTCAGTCAGAATCGCTGTTCCTGCAATAGAACCAATGGTATGATTAATTACTAAATAGATTATATGAGAATATTATGCTACAGTGTAAAGTAGTCATTCCTACATGAAGATATATTCTTAAACATTTAAAATTCTACAGTTAGTACAATATTTTGAATTACATTTGTCAATAGCTGCGTTTTCCAGTGAGAACGAGTAATCCGTATCGCTGTGATTTCGCCAAGTGACAGAACAACCCTCTGAATTTTGAAGTCAGGTCTGAGAAATTCCGCCCCGATTTTGTCTGCATCGTTTTTTGCAGCATGTGCGTTGAAAGCCAGTCAGAACTGCGCATAGTTGAATCATCCAATAGGAGCGTATCTGAAATCTGATCTGGCGACGCAGCAGCCTTCTAGTGCAAAAAAAAACAAGAAAATAAAACATTTTGTACACATGACGTCGTAGTTGCAAAACGCTTTAACTGGAGTTTTGTGTTCACGTGAACTATTTAAAACACGAGATATGAGCTGTACAGATGCTGTATTTGTGATTCCCGTAACTGTTTCTGACTTCAACATTAGTGTAATATAATAATAATTTTTCGGGGGACATGCAGGCTTGAATGGAAACGTAATATACCAACAAACATATAAATATGTACAATCTTCAATGCACTAGAACAAACGAAGATGTACAAATGATAAAAATAAATAAATAAATAAATAAATAAATAAATAAATAAATAAATAAATAAAATCGGCCATGGGAGTTCAATTAGAACCATATGAGGTTACATACCCTAATGGGATGGTATATTCGGTGAGAGAAGCTATTCCGCTTTTGTTGGAATGAAAGACGGTACTGTATATCAGAGAATTACTTTGATTCCAAAGTATTTTAAAATTGTTTGGCACTGGTGCTATTCAGACTCAAATTAAGTCAAACTCCAACAACCTAGGCAACAATACAATCAACAACAAGGAGGCTACTATGAACTATAGGACGCAAACGTGACAATGTGAGGCTACACGCAGGCTTCTTCAAATTTCATGTCACATTTTTTTTTTTTTAATTCTTAAAGCTGTAATTCAGTCGATCAAGTCATGACGTTTTCCAAATTTAGTTCTACAGTTTGCATTAGGCTACATAGGAATCACTATACTTTCCCAAGTCCATAAACTGCCTCAGAATAGACACATCCTGAAGATGAAGATAATGTTCTGTTGATATTGCAGTTATTGGTCTGTGATGAATACAAATGCCTTGCATTATCTTCCGGTGACTTTCAATTTACAAACGTCAAAACGTCAAAATCGTAAGGGCAATTATTGCAGTAGCCTACATAATCTGCCAATTAAGCTAATTAAATTCAGGTGTGAAATCAGACTAGTGTCATATATAAATAAACTAATTAATTAATTAATTAACCCACCGAATCAAGCATCACTCAATCCATGTTGATATCGAGACCTCGAGATCTGGCAACGTGAATTGAGCTCTGTCGCCACCTAGTGAGAAGTAGACTGTAAGTGTACAACTTCAGAAGATCCAATTAGCGCACGATAGACTACTAATTTAGTGCGAACAGAGGTTCTGTCTTCGGATCACGGTATTCGTTCCATTCTTGCATAATAGGGTTGCTTGCATTATGGGGGACCTGCAGCGCTACATCCACTGAAGGACAAGTGCTTCACGCACACGCGCCCCATGGAGGAAAAAAAATATTCCAGCATTTCCATCTTACTTCTAACAGTGCGATCATAACGATTACCATTCATACAGGCTACTTCTCTATAGGTGAGTTGAACTTTACAATTGAATATGATTATATTAACTTAATGTAGCCTAAATAAACACGTGTCAAACCCTGGACACAGTCCTCAGTGGGCACACTTTCTTCAGCCCTCTTAGATATCCATCAGATTCGACCGACCGTGGTTATAAATATATGTAATTCACAACCTATAGAATGCAGGGTGAGAGATGGATAAATAGTCTATCCTAATGGTTATGGTCATGCATTTGTTCCCCCATAATACCCGATACCATTACTAATGGAAACGAACTATTGGTTTTTTAATAGAAATAACGAGCGAAATTATCTTGACTGAAAAGCCTGACATGCTTTCAATAATTACTTATCTTTTTCAACATGCATTATTGAGAGGACCCTTTTGTACAGACCTACTTAATGTTTTTAATTTACCGGCTGTTCCATTAAAATTTTGCTCCATATCTGCCCATGTTTGATAGTGCTCTGTCATTCCTTTTATTGTGGCAGAAGGCATTGTAATGTCTCTCCCGTCCATTACTCGCGATAAAAAAATATAAAGATTACTCTCACAAAAGGGCCTGAAAATAGGCCCTACGCTTTCGTTTCGTTTCAATCAAAGTCACACTGGAACCATTAAACGAGGGTATCCAATGGAAGAATTCCCCACCACAGACAGACGCATCTCTACAGAATGAAGACAGTGGTGTGTACATATTCACATTTGCTATCAGTGGTCCAGGGACTCTTTTTTAACATCAGTGGCATAATTACTGTGTGCCAGGAAATGTTTTGTGTTTGTGCCAAAAACCTACTTGCCTCGACCAGGAGGCTGAAATTTGGATGTAGGTGGACCTTCAGCAAAACAATGATGATGATTTGAAAAATGTTACTTTGGAGGATTATATTGAATCATTACAATATTCAACATATAGGGAAAATATTAATTATATATCTCAGCAATAGCGTTTGTTGTTTTTGACATTTTTCGGAATCTATATCAAGGGTGCCTACAATTCCGGACCAGATTGTGTGTGTGTATGTGTGAGGGTGGGGGAAGTGTTAACGACCACACGCAAATTCAGAAGGGGGTTTCTTTAAGTTACAACCGAAGTGGAAACCACTAGGTCTCAGTAAGAGATTTGAGGAAGGGGTAATGAAAAGAAAATACTCAGATCCTAAGGGGAATATCCCAACACAAAGTAGATGTCTCAGCAGGAGAACGAAACTAAGGTGTAAGGAGTGAGTGAACTTTAGGAAGACTGCCGTGCGGTCTGAAGAAAAGCAAAAGAAAAGGGTGCCTCGTAAATAAGGAAGGCAAAAGGCGTTTAAGGAAAATAAAGAATTAAAGCTAGGTGACTAGTAGGACAGGTGTCTTACTACTAGTCAAAACAAAAGCTAAATTAAAAAATCCTATACCTTTTTCTTACCACAGTTTCTCTAAGAGAGCTTTTCTCTGTACCGGCTTTCGTGTACGTAAGTAGACACTGAAGCGAAGAACAGATCTCACGTGAGCGTATATAAGCTCTCTCAATCAGGTGCAAACAATCGGTCGTAATCAAAAGCAATCACGGAGCGCCCTCAGGCGATCCTGAAGATTACCACACTCAGTTACCTAAAACGGCACTCAGTTTCCTGAGTAGCCGATCAGCACGAAACGGCGTCGATTAGCACAACACACGACGCCGCACAGCAAACGGAATAAGGAACCATGACAATATGTGTATTGGACAGCATTGAGACTCTCAAGAACACTGAATTATCCTCTCGCCAAGGTCTACACCAGTGGTGTCAAACTCGTTGCCATGGAGGGCCGTGTGTATGCAGGTTTTCATTCCAACCAATTAATGCTGCCTTAATTGAGTCCAATTACTCATTCAGCCATATGCGTTTAATTGCATTGAAGCACAGAATATAAGAAAATTTTTATTTAGACAATGCGGGTCACCATAGACGTCGGGTCACCATTGTGCACAAACCTGCATCCCTAATTCAGCAAATAATTTAACTAATTATATAATCAAGATCTGAGGCTGGAATGAAAACCTGCATACACACGGCCCTCCATGGCACGAGTTTGACACCACTGGTCTACACCATGGCCTCACAGTTGCCTGGTGATTCATACATGTAAACCACCAAGGTGCCCCTTGGCACTGGGATGTTACCTTTATAACAGCCATGATGTTTTGAGCCATTCAGTAATGAGGCAGCACTGCAACCATCCATTATCATTTATGTCACATTAATGGCTTTGGTGTTAGATGGGGAAGGTGACATTGGGCTAATGTTTACTTGGCAGAACCTGCTCTAATTCCAAAACTATGGGGAGAATGTGATATTTAACTTTAATTATATGGCACCTTTCAGGGAAAAGGTATCCAGAGGTATTTACAGTGAAGGGATTGCCTCACCATAACCCGCTCTTATGTGGATATTCTACTTGAGTGATGGGACAATAAAAACATCTCTGACAACTTTATGCAGTGAATACTGATGTGTACAATAAAAGATAAGGAAGAGAACAATTGTGAGTCAGCCTTTGTGCAACAGCCCTTAAATGTTAGCAATGCACGATTAAAGCTAAAGAAAAAGCATTGGAACACATTGGAAAATATTCTTTGTGCAAACTACTCACACATCAAACGACTGAATGAAGCATTGGTAGCTTTCAGTTTTATGCAAGGATGTTGTAGTTCTACTGAGCTTTTATTAAGATGTGTGTGATCCATCACTGTGGTGATAGATACTTCATACCGTATTCACTTTTACTGCTGATGTCATAATTTCTGACGTACACTCCATCACGGTGGGTTGTAAAATAGGCAAGACTAGGCAGAGACTACTGAGAAAGGTTTTTTTTTTTTTTCACCTCTCAGGCTTGGTGGTGTTTATAGGGCCCCTAATCTTGATTGCCATGGGCAACCCAATCAGAAACACACAGAATGCAGTACTGGACACATCCCATCCCAGTGTAGCATAGCCAGAGTGCACAGACACTTCAGTGAAAGGCCATCGCAGTAGTGTGATTCCGCCAGCATGGCTCACCTCTCCCTTCTCCATCTGGTCCTCCTGAATCTGCTCCAGCTCTGCATTCTTACAGGTGAGCGTGTGTTATAACTGTTACAACCCCCATCAGTCCTTTTCAGGTATTAATCATGATCACAAAGAGATGACGGGAACAATAGCTTGATCACAGAGAGACAATGGGGACAACAGCTTGATCACAGAACTGAATAATAATATAAAGGTAATTGGCCTGCACGGCTGATGATGACTTTATGAATAATTTTTTGGGCATTGACAGTTTAAGAATTTTAATGTCTTGATAAAGTTATTGAAAAGCAAACTAATATTGTAATTTGTTTTCTGGCAATTTTATTGCCTTTGTCACATGAAACACACTTATTATAGAACATAAATACATGTAATAGTAATAAACATTATTTATTTATTTATTTATTTATTGCTGCCGCAATGTAGTATCTTGTTTAAAGGCACTCATTGACTCATTAGAGTTGGATACGTAGAGTAAGACAAGTACTGATCTTTATGTAATTTCTGAACTCCTAATTCTTTCCTACCACAAATGTATCATGTATCCCAGCTCAAATGAGCAGGTATCTGTGCTCTCCGTGATCCCTTCTGTGCGTGTTTCTTTGTACAGAAGCTCAAAGCTCCACACCCCCAGCTCCTAAGACAACCACCCAAGCTACAGGTGAGGACTTTCACCTTGTCCAGCTTGACAAGACACATGTTCAGCCTGTGAGTTCTCAGTTCATGAAAGAGTTTCCACTCCCTAAAACATAACTGAAATTATTACTTGGCATGTTCATGATAGATATAAATTGTAGTAGATTAGTAAGTTTAAAAGGCCTATTCACTATCATTAAAGTTTTTTTTTTTTTTTTTTAAATAAATGTATCATGTATCCCAGCTCAAATGAGCAGGTATCTGTGCTCTCCGTGATCCCTTCTGTGCGTGTTTCTTTGTACAGAAGCTGAAAGCTCCACACCCCCAGCTCCTAAGACAACCACCCAAGCTACAGGTGAGGACTTTCACCTTGTCCAGCTTGACAAGAAACATGTTCAGCCTGTGAGTTCTCAGTCCATGAAAGTGTTTCCACTCCCTAAAACATAACTGAAATTATTACTCTGCATATTCATGATAGATAAACATTGTAGTAGGTTAGTAAGTTTAAAAAGCCTATTCTCTATCATTAAGGTAATTATTTATTTATTTGTTTTATAAAATTTGCCCAAATTAATTTGCTTCATCTCCCAGGTGTGCATTTCAGCGGTAGATATACAGTACAGTGAACAACTCCCATACATCTTATGTCCCAATAAGTACAATCATTTTTATATGTGAAAAAAAGGAAAATATATTGTGTGTTATACTGCGGAGCACTGCATTTCAATTCAGGGTATAATGGCTGTCGTGCCTGCTTGAAGTATGTTTGGGGGGCAGCACCCCCTACAGACAAATTGTATGTTTACAATGTGAGAAATTGTTATTTATGTGGAACACTGAATCTCAGGCTGTTTCAAGTTCCATATATAGTATATGTACAGTTTTCAAAACAAACGTGAGTTATGAATTATATATTTTTGTTATAGCATGGTCTGTGATACCAATAATTAGCATAATAAATATAATTGAAATTGTATTAATAATTTAAACGTAATTCTAGGTATGTGCAGCATTTAAGAACAACTAGACCTACTGTAGTTGTCATCAGATATACATATATTAGATGCAGTAAGAAGATGGTAACAGTGCTGGGGGTGGGGTTCCTTGCAGGCTTCATCGATCTCCCTGCTTCTGTGGCCATTTTGGAAAGTACCCGTCACAGGAGTGTGGTAGTGGAGTTTCGAGTGCAGAGTGCTGACCCCAGTCCCACCGTGGAGATAGTTTCTCTCATACCAGAGTCCAGAGTGTTTGAGACACCCATTGTCAGTCAGGTCAATGCCTCCAACATCTTCATTGTCCAGGTTTGAGCATTACTTGTTCTTCGATTGCCTTCCTGCTGACTCACTTATTTAGCCTTGAACATTGGCAGTCATGTCTTCTGTTGAAGCTGAAGCATAGATGCTAATGATAATAACAATATATTAGATGTTCTGCGCTTGAGCCCAGAACCACATGAATACTTATAAACTATAATATAGCATTGGGAAACCCAAGACCTGTTGGAGCTGGAGCTGGGGTTTAAGACTCCAGTCTGGAAGGATGCGGCATCTGCTCGTTACTGGTGTATTTCAGCACTTATTTTAAGCACAATGACTAAGTATGATTGATTCACACACCTTGGTTCCACGCAGCTCCAAGTCCTAGATTGGTTGCTAAATGATAGGAAAAAAAACCCAGTGGACACTTTGGCCTGAGGCCTGAAAGCACATTCAGAGATGGCCTTGTTTAAGCATGCACTAATTAATTATTGCTAAGTCCAAGCCAGTTTTGAATACATTAGGTCACAGCCTTGAGTGTGCATCATTAATAAATAGCAGACAGGTGTGCTTCAGGCTTTCATTCAAGCAGTACTTGTACATTTGGACAGAACTGAGTCAGGGTGATCCAGCTGCAGCCTGAAGCGGTGGGTCTTCTGATGCTGATAGGCAGTGGTGAGCGGCTGTGTTGTCCCCCATGCAGATTGTACTGAATGACTCACTGGATTACGAGACAGTGGGCCTCCACAGTGTGCGTCTGGCGTTGGTCACTGCGGGTGGCCGTGTGGAGCAGACCTTTCACGTGCAGGTGATCGACGTGAACGAACCACCGCAGTGTCAGCCTTTGTTTCAGCTACCAGGTGACAATCTCCATCTGTTACTGTCCTCACCCTAACTGTATTTGTTATGATAGCCTGATCTGTGATCCGTGGTCTGTGATACCAATAATATGCAATATCATTTGAATGAGTTTTTATAAATTTAAATGTATTTATAGATATATGCAGTGTATAAGAACAATCTGACCTACTGTAGGTGTCATCAGTTGAAAGGTGATTTTTTTTTCTGAATAATTATCTTTTATGAGCAGGAGTGAAAGTCTAGCGCATACTTTTTTGCAGGAGCTGAAGTTCAAGTCCCGGAAGGCCTTCCTGCTCCTTTACTAGTTTATAATGTTCTAGCTTTCGACCCAGATGAAAATGACACTCTCTCTGTAAGTAAATCAATATTATGATGCAATTTTTACATTTTATTTTCAGAATGTCTCTTTAAAGTTGAAGCATCCAATTAGTGTTTTTTAATATATTTACCAAGCTCATTAAGTATTTTATGCAAATAAATCAGGATTCTTTCATAAAAGGTCAGGCCCTATTTGTTGAATAGCCCATTGAGACAGTAGCTAGGAAAAAACACACTCATAGGGAAAACGGGCACTTGACAGAAAGGCACGGTATTCCATTTTATAATTGAACCATTTATCAACTAAACTAATAGGCCAACGTTTTCAGTACATATTATATCTTGTACATCATTTCAGAACCATCTGTGGGTAGTAAGTTTTGAAAAATCTTTTCTTGTTTGGTCTGTGTGAAATATGCATGCTTCTCTATAAGTTTGATTTTTGCTATTGTTCGAGTTCACTCAGTAGTGAGAGGGGATTAGGCAACCAGCCACCCAGTCAATAACCATCAACAACAGAACAGAAAGGCACTGGGCTCATTCCAATTGCTTATTTTGTCTGTCCTCATCTCCCACCAACTTTAAGGACATTCCAATCCATTAAATGCTCATGGGAGGAGCAAGGAGCTATGACAAGTTTGCCGAAGGACACTTCAGCATGGAAACATAAGTAGATCCTTTGTGGAATTATTTTTTCACAGTGCATGATTCCACCTGTGGATCTAACTGGCTTCAAACTGACGTTTGACTGAGCAAGGATGTTCCATTTAGCTAATACACATTTTCTTGATTCCTCCGTCCTGTGGGGCTCATTCCAATGACTTATTTTAACTCCTTGCATCCTTTCCTTGTGTCCTTTTCTCACTCCTTAGCTCCTCCCAATAGAGGACTCAAGGAAAGGAAGCAAGGAAAGGATGTGAGGATGGAGGAATCAAGGAAATGTGTATTAGGCAAATGGAACATCCTTGCTTGGTCAAGCATCAGTCTGAAGCCATGTTTGATATGGAAAATGTAGAAAGGTGGATCCACGGGTCGATCATTTATATGTCATGCGTCCTTAAAGATGACAGACCTCGATGGATTTCCAGGTCAGCCAAGGACCATGGTGATGAGGATGAATAAAATAAGTGATTGGAATGAGCCTGTTGCTTCTGTTCCTCCATCCTCGTATCTCATCCTTGCATCTCTTCCTCATGTCCACCACCAGGTGGAGTTAAGAAATGAGGAAAGGATGCAAAGAGATGCAAGGAGTGGGAAATAAGCAATTTGAATAAACCAATTGACAGAATAATAGAATCTTTTTTTTCCTGGTGTGTTGCAGTTTTCTATCATTGGAATCCAGCCCGATTCCGCAAAGGGACAGTTCATGATTGATGGTGGAGGGGGTGTCATTTCCAACCAAGGTTTTGACTACCAGAATGGTCCTCAGGTATGCACTGTGAGCCTTTGGAGAAATCGGGGTTCCATATATGTATTTACAATGATTAAAAAGTTCCATTTGAACCATTGGACTGAAATTTGTCTCTGTAGGAGTTTCTACTCTCGTTGCTTGTGAGAGACAGACAGGATGCCAATTGCAGTGGTACAGTCCGGATTAAGGTCCTGAGGGTTTTCATACCGCCTCTAGATTTCCTGTAAGTTCAGCCCCCCTGTATCTGCTCTTCAGTTATTTTATCCAGTTTTCTCATAAAACTATGATATTCATTTGGTGCCATTCTTCAGGATCTACAGCTTGGCATCATCAAGCCTCCTTAATGTAGAATACATGCCGCATGTCATGCACTGTTTATGAAATAATATATCCTTCTGAAGTCCTTTCAGTGCAATGTATGAAACGCACTATGCCATAGAAAGTAAAGTGTACATTTAAAATATTTCAGTTAGAACTGCTCATAAGTTCTTAAGAGAAAAACTACAACAAAAAAAAAACACAAAGAATTCAGGTAGTTGAAAATGGATGACTTAGTTATATTTTCAAATGAGTAAGAATACATTGTAGAATCCGTCAAAGGTTCTGTACTGCTGAACTCTGAACATTTGGGTGGGTTTTCAGAATCCAGTCACAGGACATCTCTGTCCTTGAGAATGGAGGAGCTGGTGACATTGTGGCCTCTGTCAGAGCCAACACCACAGCTCCTGATGTGCAATACACTTTCCTGCAAAGCTATCCTCCTTACAAAATCGGCAGAGGTGAGCACTGTTGTGGTTAACACTGATTACTTAAAGCTCTGTAAGAATATCCACACCCAGATCACCCTTTTCTCTGTATCTAGTACACACATTTAGTACAGATGTCTTCTACATTCCCTGATCTGGATCATGTTTTTATTAAATCCACACCCTGTTGCTTAACGGTTGGAAAAGAGTTGCCATTCAATGGGTTTGTTATTTGTTTGAAACTATATAATTAGATGCTAATCATCAATGACAATTAGACACCTTCACACATGACAAGTGTTACCGCAGTCACACCTCACCTGTGGCCGTTCCCCATTGACACTCATTCAAAGAGTACTGCTCTCAGCACGCCCTGAGCACAACTCTCGGAGGCTCAGGCCTTTGAGTTCTTCTAGGCATCACAAACTCCTCCTCCTTCCCCTCCCCCTTCGTTAGAGGATGGGATTATTACAACTGCCTTCAACTTGGACCTGGAGTCTGACCGGTCCCTGGAGCAGAGAGTCCTGCTGGTCAGGGCCTTCAGTGTGTCCGAGGGTCGGCGTGGGACTGCCACAGTCACCGTCAATGTGCTGGATGTCAACGAGCATGCTCCCTTCTGCGTCCCCTCTATCTTTGTGTAAGATCACCTCTGGAACACTAGAGGGAGAGTACATTCCTGTGAAATAGCATTAGTGTCAGTATTATTATTATACCACAGGTACAGTAGTAGTGTAATTATTATTCTTATTACTAGTAGTATCAGCAGTAGATGTATTAATACTATTTTGTCCTTTAATGTTTCTATACTTATTTCTTTTAATGCTTTTGGGCAATGAGAAATCTATCAATTTATGTGTGTAGACATATGTATTCAGACACTGAATTTTTTTAGCTCTGGGGAACGTACTGCACTGTACAACTTTAAACAGTAGGCATATAACCAAAGGATTTACTCATTCAAATTATAAGTGTTTCACTAATCCCTAATTAATGCAATATATTATGTTTGTTTTTAAAAATGAAACCTTTATCAAGCTTCAGAAGAGATTTTGATTGGATCTCTGGGTGAGTGACTCTGAAGGGTGTGATGTTGTAGTTTGACAGTGCCAGAGACTACAGAAATAGGAAAGAGCCTGGGAACAGTGATGTGTGGTGACATTGACATCAGCAACCACAATGTGTTACTTACACTGCGTGACAACGATGCTTCACTCTATAAGTTCCGCCTTCAGGATGGCCAGCTTCAGGTAACCAGTTTCCAGGCAACCACGATTGTCTCCTGAGACAGTAACTGATTTGAAATTCACAACACTATGTTCTGTACGAGTAGTTTATATGTAACACATGCAGGGAGAATATATTAAATAATGTATCTTGGAGTATAACTCTGAATACTAGATACTTTTCTAAAAATATGAATGTAACTATATAGACTTAACTCTGGAATTCATTATTCAAAAACAGTTACAGAACTCATTCAGTGAAGAACTACATATTGTAATATAAGATATTATATTGCATAAATGAATTTCCCCCAACATGTTAAAGTACTTCCTTCACTGATCCTGTCCCGATGTTCCATGTGGCATCCTCTTGGCAGGTGAATGGTACTCTGGACTATGACACGGCAAGAATCGCCACCAACAGCTTCCAGTATGAGGCCACCATCCTGGCCACTGACAGCGGAGCGCCGCCCCTCACAAGTCAGTTCACCATGCCCGTCCTGTGGTTGTATACGAGAGAACACATACTAATGCCATTTTAAAAAGCTATCAAGAAAAAGGTTCCACTAATAATCATAAACCAGTTTTCAGCAGGGTTCATTTTAAGGCTTTCATTATAAGGGGATAATGGGCAGAAAGGCATTCCAAAACAGAGTTGTCTGTGATATTGCTCATAAACTGTCTAGGTTGCTAATACGGAATTTGTCTCTGTAAATGTGTCCTATTTGGTCATTTTGTCAAGTATCAAGTTAATATGTTCCCCTCCTGGGTTTCAGCGGTCATCCCGGTTATGGTCACCGTGACACCGGTCAATGAGTTTGACCCCCAGTTTGTGGGTCCGTTTGAGGTTGCGGTCCCGGAGGACGCTCAGTGGGGGTCTGTGGTTGGGACAGTGAAGGCCATGGATGCAGACTGGAGGTTTCATGCCCTGCTCTACTCCCTCCCTGGAGGAGACGCCCTCTTCTCCATCAACCCTGTAGGAGGTAAACACATACCTAGTTCTTTTAGAGTTTGATAGTCAACCAGCATTAATCAACCAGAATAATTAGGACTTTAAACAGGATTCACTAAACAGATTTTTAAAATTTGAAATAATTTTGTTTATGAAGTACGCGTTATTGATTTTAATGGAATAAATAGGAGAAATTTCTGTTACTCTTATTGGCTGCTGGTCAGCCATCCCAGCCACGGATGCACACTACAGCCATGGACTGCACTCCGTTCTCTCTGTAGGACAGCTGTACCTCAAAGGAAGCCTGGATTTTGAGGTTAAGGAAGTGTACAGTCTGAGGGTGCAGGCTGTGGATTTTGACCAAGACGTGGATCTCACTGTTCAGAGGACTGGAGCTGTGGATATCACCATAAGAGTACAGGTGTGAACAGTGAGTCTTTGCTGTACACACGCACACACACACATGCACGCACATTCATTTACAGGCTTTCTCTCTCTCTTTCGCACACACACATACACACACACACACACACAAATAATGCTCACAGTAGTTGTTATTTTTAAGTCTGAGCTGGCAGATCAAATAATTAGTCCCCCAGCCATTTTTAGTAAATGAAAGAATGCTGCAGCAACTGATGTGATGAGCAAAGATGTACATGTAAATTGACTGGCTCTTAGTTTGGATAGTAGCAGGGTTCTTTCAGGTGATTCACAGCTGGATATCTGCGCATGGCATACTAAGTATTAGAAATATTGAGGTTAGAAAATCTAAATGAGATTACACAGCAGAAAACAGGGAGACGATTTAAAGAGAGAGATTTAGGGTAGCCATTGTGGTTGAACACTCATGATGTTCTGGTGTTCTCTTGCAGAATTTGAACGATAACCCCCCGGTGTGTGACCCTGTCTCCTATGAGTCCAACATCTTCTCCACCCGCTCAGCAGGGCTTCCTGTCCTCACCCTGAGCTGCACTGACAGGGATAGGGATCCTCTCACTGCCACCATCACCAATGGTGCAGCTGTGTGTGTGTGTGTCTGTGTGTGTGTATCAGTTAGTGAGGACAATATGGCTTCTTGCATGTTTCCACCACCATTATATTATCTTTTGGAACATTATTGTATTGATTTAATTGAATTATTCATTAACTAGGCAATTTAATTGACAACATTCTCATTTGCTATAATGGACATAATGACCAAGACGCCAAAGCACAAAACCACAGCAATTTAATAAAACGTAGATAACACAATAATTAAATATAGTGTTACAAGCGGATGAAGATGTATGAGAGGAAGGGAGGCAGTCACGGAAACAAATTAAGCACAACAAGCACAGGAGCCTGAGAAAATGACATGATTTGGCTCTTAAAAGCAGATACAGGGACAAAACTATCCGGTTTTGATGTATTTTGCAGCATAGTATGTGTACTACGTGTGAGTGTCTGTGGTGTGGATGCTCCCTCTGAGGGACCTAGCATGAGAGTCACTGACTGTTTCTCATGGAGGTTGACCTTTACCCCACCTGTATTTTCTGTAAAGGCGCTGCGGTCGACCGTTTCCAGATGAACGGTTTAACCCTGTCCTCCAGAAACGCCTTCTCTTATGTACCGGGTGCCGTGTATGACCGCACAATGTTCGAAGTCACCATCGCGGTGTCCGATGGCAAGCACACCACCGATGTCGTGGCCTATATCTATGTGGTTCCATGGACCACCACTGTGCCTACCACCACCACAACCACCACGGTGAGCCAAGTCGGGGCTATCCTGTCTCAAACTTAAGATGCAGCCCAGTCTGACTGTCCTGTGTTACACAGAGAAACATTACATTAAAACCCATGAAAGAAGTGTGGCAAAAAATGTTATGTCCTCTTCTCTTGCGCTCACCAATATAAACAGTTTGACTTGCTGATACACACTGGGTGCCCACTAAGCAAGTAAACAAATGCAAGAAATGTGCATGAATAAGGTATAATTTGATGAATATCGTCAAGTGCAGTATGTATATTGTGAAAGAGGCAGATTTCCTTAGAGAATGTCTTATTTTCTTTTTCCCATGAATGTGGATCATTGTATGATTTGTAAGATGAAAATGATCTTGACTCTATAATCCCCCCCACTAGCCTAAGCCTCCTCAGGTGGTGACTGTAGTGCAGGAGTTTTGGGACCCGGACCGGT
The DNA here is from genome assembly GCF_018555375.3 of Anguilla rostrata. Taxonomy (NCBI): domain Eukaryota; kingdom Metazoa; phylum Chordata; class Actinopteri; order Anguilliformes; family Anguillidae; genus Anguilla; species Anguilla rostrata. Next base: position 25,148,898 of record NC_057945.1, read on the forward strand.
GGTTTGTGGTGGTTCTGACTATAACTGGGGCCTTGCTCCTGCTCTCTCTGGCCCTGCTTATCTGGAAGATCCTGACATGGTAACTATTCCATTCCATGTCTCTCTGTCTCTTCTGTTAACACTAGAAAGCAGCCATCGGTCTGCTGGGGCTGTCCTATCACAAGACTGCTGCCAGGACCTGTGCTTCCAAAGGCAGTATAGCACAGATCTGGTCATTTGAGTGAGATGTGGCAGGCTTTCTTTAAGCAGCTATTTATTGGTCTTGTAGCAGGTACAGGATATTGACTGCATTGCACCAGTTCCAGAGTACCATTATTGTCTTCTGTTCTGAAAATGGCAATTTCTCTCACATGCAATTGGTTTTAATTTTTTTTATTGTATTTATTTTTTTGTGTTAAAATTTTAAAAAATAATTGTTTGTAACCTGTAGGACTTCAGTTTGTGCGACTACAGACCCAGAAGCATCAGACAATCTGCTGAAGAAGTGAGTTTCTGAAAAACATTGTCTGAATAAAACATACAGTGAGTTCCATGTTTGGGTCAAAGACTTATTTTTTCTTGATTTTGCTCTGTACTCTACAATTTTAGATTTTTTTGCTGTGTGTCAACATGGTGCTTTGTGAGTGCTAATTTGTAGATAACTATTGGAATACAATGTTCCTGTGCCTCGATGGTTGTGTATTCCCTTAGCAGCCTGGATAGTGAAGAACCAAGGAAGCAAGATGCAGCCAATCAGAACTATCAGGTTAGTCCTAACATGGCTGCTATAGCAAAGCCTCAGCAGGTGAAACAGATTAGATACTGATGTATTTATGCGCACCAGTGTGACCATGTTCAAAGCTTTCATAAATCTGTATGGTGTGGCATTGTACTGTGTTATGTAGCATCTGTCATATGAGAGAAAGGATGTGTGAGAGAATTTATTTGCTTTGATATTTTAGCCTATAATTTTCTATTGGTGTTCCTAACGTAAATGTGCGATCATTTTTTTACTCAAAGTCATCACTAGATGGCACCACTAGCCTTCCCAAAGAAGACTCGCAGAAAAGCCTCATGGTAGGTCCAGTTTAATGCATCTGCAGTATATTGGAATTCCGAATGTGTCCTGTTGAGTAATCGCAATCTATATGTGCACATTGTGGGCATACATGTTGTGATGGTATTCATATTTCTGTTGTAGAGATTTGATGGGAAAGCTGAAGATCCAGGTAAGAGTCATGTCTAGTGAAACTGCAGAAATATAATCAAGAAAAAATTAAAATGTTACCATCAACATTGTATAACAGAAATGACACAGTCATCAGTAGCAATCCATTTTATTTGTTGTCAGTGTCTGGACGGAGCTATCTGTTTGACTCCAAAACCGGGGAGAGGCGCTGGCTGTAATGAACCCTCCTGTTCTCTCATTTCACACCAGAAATGGAAAGCACTGCTGCCTGTTTGCTATCATGTGAGGCATGACTACTGATTAATGACAAAATACATCATTTGTCTTGATATTTTTTTTTTTTTTGGAAGGAGTTTCATTTGGGTTTCATTATTGGGCATGAATTATTGACCACTTAGTAAAACAGTAATTTTATCTGAACCAAAGATAGAATAAAATGATGTCACCTCTGGTACTGAGTATTGATTGACTGATGATAATGTGTTCAGTTTTCAGGCATGCGAGTGTTTATACTGTGATTATAAACAATAAATGTAAATTTGAAACAATGTTAACAAATAATGAAAAAGACAAAAAAAAACAGAATATCACAATTAAAATAATCTAGTATTTCTCTACAATGATGGACTATGAAATGAGGCAAATTTATCTTTACATCTCCTACTGTCCTTTCTCTTCTCATTTGGAATTCTGCATAGTTATTCATAGGCATGTCTGATTGCTACAGCATACCGTTGATTCAGCTTGCAGCCAGCTACAGCTGCACTGACCACCAGTTTAGCTATGCAGTCATTGCTCTGGAGTGTACTACTTACGCAGCTGGTGCAGGCAGAGTGCATGTGTCTGATCGACCAGAGAGGTCGCTATTGCACAATTAGGTGGAACAATGCTATTGCACAACAATGCTACTGAAGTGGAGAACTATGCCAGGTGAAACCATGACTTGCTTGAGTGTCGCTAATTATGTGCTACCCTGTGGGGTTGCTTGGTTGGGATCTGATTTTGTGAGCCTTTTGAAGCCCTGAAGACAGAGAATAATGATACAATATCAATTAAATAGCATCTGTACTGTGGTAGACAACTTTGTTGAAGTGAAGCCAAAATCTGTGAACATGGGACGCATTACTGACATTAACACACACAAGACTTAATATAGGGGGATTTTATAACTCACTTCATACTGGCGTTGATCTCCGAGTTAGATAACTGACTCAGTCTCATGTCAAAGTAGATATAGTGTGTAATGATTTTATGAGCCATAAGAAGAAAACTTTGTAGTTCAAATCCAACACCAGCTCCCTCTTACTTACAGAATATCATTTGACAGATTAGACTTCATTGCATACTGTATACCAAATTTGTCCAAATTAGTTTCAGCGTAATGATGGATGTTCATTCAGCTCCACAGCTCACAATATGGTAGACATGATCATGTATGTTTTATATCCAAAGGTAATTTTACTGTTGACCTTTCAGGGAGGTCAAATACACAGGTAACAAAGAAAAATAGTGCAAAATGAATACCTACTACTAGGGTACTTCCGTTTACATTTTTATTCTGTGATTCTTTCTAGGCCCTTTTCATAATTCATAATATGAATAATCTAATTTCATATTTCAAGGTAAGGGTCCAACCCTTGGTTCTAAGGGGGCTGAAAACTCAAAGTAAGCTGCTTTCAGATCAAGTGTATATGAAATCATCTATCACTAAAACACGCTTTTTTTATCAGGTAGAACGTACATGTGTGCAAAATGATTTATCACTAGAACATGCTTAGTTTTTGATCTAGTGAATGTATAAGTATGGAATCATTTATAACTAAAACGTGCTTCATTTTTGATCTGGTTAAATGTATAAGGGTATGAAATCATTTATCATTAAAAGACAATTATTTGTAAATGTGTATGAAATAATATGTCAATAAAATGCATAATACATTGCATGTGCAGCAGAATAATTTTTTTCAGAACAAATTCTATGTTATGTGTCAAAATGTAATGTGCTGAATTCTACGTGTCAAAATATAATAACTTTTGTAGAATTTGTGCATGTACGTGTGTGTGTGTCCAACTGTATGCACGTGAAATAAATTAAAGAACTTACGCATACTGTAACCCTCTGTTCCAATACAAGAAAGCACAACAAGCATTTCTAGTGACTTAATTTTTATTTAAATTAAATCGTTATATGACCTTTAAAGCATTTTAATCTTTACGAAAAGACTACCCTTTTTCTCTGTTAAATTTGTCTCTCTTTAATCACTATTTAAACTTTTTATCATTCATGTGAAGAAAATGAAAGAAATTAGAGCTAAGTAAATGCTACTGATAAAGCAAATCTAAGAGTCAAGATGTAAACAGAAGTCAAGGCACAAACCTTACTGCAAAAGACATGGAATGAAACGATAAAAAAGCAAAGAATGTTAGAAACGTACATATTTAAATATCAGTTCAAATCTGCTCTTTCTTTCCCTGGTGTGAAGCTTCTTTAAAACTTTTTTTTCCTGTTTTTTATTTTTAATTTTTGAAAGGAATGTTATGCTGTCCTGTGCAGAGTAGAGAGCTAATATATTTACCTATCATCAGTCATGCAGGACAACATGCAGTTTTGCTAAGAATGAGGAAATTCATGTAAACGTTATAAAAAAAGCACTTTCCTTTCAACTGCTTTTCACTAACCGTGCTAAAGCTTGTTTTTTTATTATTTAAAAAATAAGCTTTACGCAATTAAAAGTTACATAAAATTTGCACATCAGATTTGAAAAGTAAAACGAATGCATTTGTATAAAAAAGGTTTTTTTTTTTGTTTTTTGTTTTTTTGCCTCTGCTAATAATCAAAAAATAAGGAATTAAAACAAGAAAAAAAAAAGAATAAAATAAAATAAATTGTTGATTTGCGGTCATCGTCCAAAGAAATAACAAAAAAAAAAGATGAAAATACGACCCCCCCCCCCCTCCCCCTTAAAAATTAAATATGAAACACGCAATGGAAATACACTAATCGAGAGAGGGAGAAGACATGGCAGTCTGGAAATCAGCAATCGATTGTTGAAATTCTGCAGGGCTTTCCCGCCTTCTCAGTGTCTTTGCTTCCTTTATAAACGCAGATAAAAGCAGGAATCATTGTTGGCCAGTGCAGTCAGGCACCACCTGTCTGCTCTCCTTCCGTCATCAAACCTCAAAACTGTTCAAGTAATCCTGGAGGAAAGAAACAGACATGGTCACTGGTGAGTGGGAGGGACATTTCCATAATACGAATGTCTGAAGAAATAAGATGGTAAACATCAAATTAAAGGGTGAAAAGTTTCATTAGAGGAAGAGAGACGCTCCTTCAGGAATAAGGCGAGCATGGAGTATTATTCTCTTTCTTGAGTCTAAGTAATTACACCAGACCCAAATTGGAACAAAGCATTTCCCTACAGATTTAACCCAAGACAACAACAGCGAACAGATTTCAGGATAATAAACATACAAAACATGCGTTTAGTCATTTGCCGGAAGATCCTCTCTCTGGGATTATTTACCGACTGCAGTCTGAAAACAGAGAGGGGGCTGGCACTGGCAGAGCACAGTGTGCATTCTGCGCTGCACCACACCTGCAGCAAGACTGACAAAGTGGGAAAAGAACAGACCGAGCTGGAAAAGAACAGACAGCCCTGAATGATACATGCTGATGAATCATAAATCTATACCACGCACACTGCACTAACAGTGTGCATGTAGCGAACAGAATCTCTTATCTTTAACCCATGCGCTATATGTCGATGCCCATTTGCGTGTGTGTATATGAGAGAAAAAGAGAGAGAGAGAGAAAGAGAGAGAGATAGAAAAAGAAAGGGAAAGAGAGTCTTATTTTGCATTACATTTTAACATTATAATCTGTACCTTGTGTTAGCAACCTGCTCTAGAACAGGCCACAGTCCTTCAGGTTATTCTTGATGATGACATCAGTGACGGCGTCGAAGACAAACTGCACGTTCTTGGTGTCGGTTGCACAGGTGAAATGGGTATAGATCTCCTTTGTGTCCTTCTTCTTGTTCAGGTCTTCAAACTTGGTCTGGATGTATCCCGCTGCCTCATCGTACTTATTGGCCCCTGTAAACATCAAAGGCCAAGGGGTTTTGTCTGAGTGTAAGTCTTAGCAAGAAAATGGTCACAAGGAGAAAAGAGATCATGTCACAATTCATCAAAACTCTTTTTCATCACTTTACAGCAGGTACCCTCAGGAGAGATAACCATGCACAGCACAGCACAGCTACCACAGCTGTAAATTCTGCTTCATGAGCCTGTTTTCTGGGTGTCTTCAGGCAGTAAGCCGCATGCCTATCCAATTCAACAATACAACTCAAGCTTTTCAGTATTTTTCTGGGATCATCTCAGATTTGTTAATCAAGCAACGCCAGCCACTGATCTGCATGTGCCCACAGAATGCAGGAACTGAGAGACAAAAACAACACCTCATCCTGGAATTCCCCACACATCCCTGACGGCTTCAGTTGTTACTGAACAACTTGTACAACTAGAGAGACCTTTGCCAGACTCATTAGCAGACTGAAATTGCTGCACAATGGTACAATGCAGCATCATATATTACACTGCAGTATTATGAGTACAGATCTAATCTAGGTACATTATCTCAGTGGTCCAACTGTATAACATACCCGTAATGCAGGTATAATCAAGTGTAACAGGGCACAAGTGCTCTTACAGGTATAATACCTGTACAGTATAGGTATAATAGTACCTGAGTACTCTGGGAAGCAGATGGACAGAGGGCTGCGGGTGATCTTCTCCTCAAACAGGTCCTTCTTGTTGAGGAAGAGGATAATGGAGGTTTCAGTGAACCACTTGTTATTGCAGATGCTGTCAAAGAGTTTCATGCTCTCATGCATGCGATTCTACAGAGACAGAAACAGAAACAGAGAGAGAGAGAGTCAGAGAGAGAGAGAGAGAGAGACAGACAAAGAGAAAGAGAAAGAGGGGGGAGAGGGAGATTATTACATTGCAATATATTTTAACAAATGTAAAATAAATAATGAATGTTCTTATATTTGCATTCGTGAATTCATAATTAGACACTGATTTTAAAAGTTGCATAATGAGATTTAAGATACAAAAGAAAGATCTTAAATTGTTGCACACCGCACAATGACAAAGTGGAGAACATAAAAATGACAGAAGAATAGAATAGTTTAAAGTAATTAAAACCCCGGGAACTCATAGCGCTCCTAAAGCCCTTTGGTGCTGTTGTGGCCATATTGCCACATTTTTAATAACCACTGGGTGTGAAAGCTTGGCAAATCAAGACTAATATGAGTGAATAATTTGCATTCAAAGCTTTGCACTTGTGTACAGTGGAACCACAAATCAAACTACGCGTATGTGCAACATTTCCCATTTGTACAGAAGGAGCCAATGCAGTGAGTTTGAAGCCAAGGTGAATGGAGAGGTTCCATGTTTTAAAACTAGAAATAAAATGGAGGGAGAGCAGGTGAAAGAGTGGATGGCCCCTCCCTTACCATCTCTTCGTCCTCAGCCAGGACCAGGTCATAGGCACTCAAGGCCACGCAGAAGATGATGGCGGTCACGCCCTCGAAGCAGTGGATCCACTTCTTCCTCTCCGAGCGCTGGCCGCCCACGTCAAACATTCTGAGGACAGGAGGAGAGAGAGAGGAAGACAGGACAGGGGTGAGGAGAGAGGAGGAGAGGAGAGAAGGTGAGAGGACAGAAAGGAAGAGCAGAGGTTACAGTTACTGTCATTACTACAGTAATGTCACCGTGGCAGCGTTACTCTGGACTCGCCTGTGCACAGCGGGACTGAAGCAGCGGTGGAGTTCATGAGGGGCAGGACACAAACAAAACTTCTGAAGGCAGGAGAGTGGAGAGTAACGCTGATGAGAAACAGGAGCGATGCGAGTAACGGGGAAATATCCCTTTCTCTGCTCGCCCGAACCCGAACCAAAGCAAACACAGAGATGCGTGGAGGAAAATGTGTGCGGCAGAGAGGGGAGAAGACGACGTGAAGTCACAAATCAAATCGGTCTTCTCCAGTCTCGTACGCGCTGAAATCGTTTGATGTCTACCCTGAGATGAAAGCTAATGCGAGAAAAGTAGACAATGCTTCACAGATGCTCGGCGGGGATGAAAGACAGCACTGCTCTGAGACGGACGCCATTAGATGAATTAAGCGCCGAGACTCAGACAGCGAAGGTCTACAGTGACCAGAGACAGGGCGCTAACCAAGGAGGATGAGGATGGGTGGCGAGAGAGAGTCTAGCCATCGCCATAGCAGAGAGGCTGCGTTTTTACGCCCTGCTCCTGTGTCACACAGCAGTCGCAGGTGGACTCCGGTGGGAAACTCGACGTTCTGTGTGGCATTCCGTGACATCCGTCACATGACTGCATTGCCATGGTTACAGCTCACAGGAAGACAGGGGAGAAAGCATGAAGGCAGTTTAGCATGGACCCGCCCCCTCCATGCATAATTCATTAAGGCCTGTGTGCTCGGCAGGCAGCAGACTGCTCCGGTAGACGCTGATGTTCCAGGGCTGGACAGAATTACGGCTCGTATGGAGAGACTAAGCGGTGGGGAAGCAGAGGGGAGCTGATCGCACGCTGTTTTTTCTGTCATCTGATTGGACAGTTACACCACACCTGGCGCTTGTTTCTCGCTGCACGTAAGGATAGCAGCTCAAGCCCTACTTTCTCCAAATCCCAGCAGAACAGCTATCATGCCGTGCCAGTTCTCTCCACTGTCACCTGCCCTGAGCGCATTGGGAGCACAACAGCCATAGCACCCCATGCATTATAGCCTGAAAGTGCCCTTCAAAGTGCACTCCACTTAAAAACAACTACAACCCAGAATTAAATTCAGAGTACCTTACAATATCAAATAATATTTCACCACTCATTATAGCCCTGCACTGGCTTTCAAAGGGGCTTTAATTTGTCTTGCAAGACAAGAACGATGTGCTAGAATGCAACTCTCTCATTATTCACACAGAGACACAGAGTAATGCTGTGGCTTGACCACTAAAGGCACTCACTACAATATGGGACCTAGCTTAGACTGGGCTGTGTCATCATACTACAAATGACCAGATGTCCACAGCAGGACACAACCGGTTTAAATCCACCAGGAGTATGGGAGTGCATTTCAAAAATTCCGAGGGGGGGGGGATGAAAAACCTCACCCACTGAAAACATCAAAATGGCAGTTATTATAAGGGTTGGTTCCATGCCAATGGATTTTCAAATAGCACTTCAAATCACCGTTTGAGAAAAAATGCTCCAGCACAGTTTCAAAGTAACCATTCAAAGCATTACAATGAAAAAAGTTTTCCCAGAGCAGTATTGAAAATGTAACAAAGGGTAAAGCCAGTAATCTTGATTTCCATTTGAATCAGTTTTTTTTTTTCTTCCTGAGGTCTGTTTCGCGGGCAAACTTAGCCTTCTAGCACTTTGAGAAATTAATTAATCAGAGAGCTGAGAGTCCAGCTGGGGCTGCTTTGCTTGATCTGCATCTCTGAAGACTTTGCTTCAGTGGATGGGTTTGACCTGAGAACCTTCTCTTGCTGACGATCACAAATCGTGCAGCTGATTCTTTCAAAGGGTGCAGATACAACTGAAGCTATAACTCAAAAGAAGCGTAGATGGATGACTGCCAATTTTAATGGCAGACTTGCCTCTCTCAGCACTGCTTCCTGACAGTGACCTCTGACCTCTTCATGACCCCTGACCCTCAGAGCCTGCACCAAACTCAGAGTGTGATGTGTGATGTTGTCAGGAAGTAGTCATTGACAGGGTTACTCAGAGAGGTTAAAAACAGGCTGTGTGTTATACATTTATTGTTGTCAATCCGGAACTTTGAACCATGTTTGCAATGGCTAGTTTACTTCAGGAAACAGCCCCCGTCCTAATTAATGGTTAAAAGAGACAAAGAAAGATCACAAAAAAAAGATGCAGATTTAAAGATTTAGTCTAAGATCCATCGGTTTCAGGCACACCACACCTCCCAAGACTGAGCAAATTCTTCAGTCGAAATAAGAAGCTTTTCACTTCAAAGACTAAAGAATGTTGCTAGCTTATAGCTTTAAAAGTATGCGCACACAGCTTCCCCCCATTACTAAAGTAAACCCCTCATATTAACTTTTCAGTTCACTTATAACGAGCATCTCCACCGCACACAGCCTGCTCCCCACACTTGCCTAAGAAGATCACAGCTGAGCAGGACCAGCGTGAATGCTCTGAGGCTAGAGAAATGTCTGCCTACGCATTAGCCTGGGAGGTGTGATGTGGTGGTCTGATTTAATGTCCGCACACACACACACACACACACACACAAACACTGAAACCACTCACTTGAAGTGCAGATCCTTGAAGGTGAAGTGAGTCTCCACAATGCCAGTGGTCTTGACCCGAGTACGCAGCACATCCTGCTGGGTGGGGATGTAGTCTGCTTTAGATATCCTGTCCAAGTCGTTCAGGTAACTGAGGGAGAAGAGATATACATACATAGGGATCAAACACAACACCTGAGAGTGTATATTATATATATATACACACAAGTATGTGTGTGTGCCGCCGCCCCCCCCGATGAAAGTCGTATTTGCTTGTGATTCTCCTCCCTATTCCCAGAAGTAAACATACACATAAAAAACAAGGCACAACGATGAATGAACGTCATCGCCCAATGAAAGATAAGATACCAAACAACTTGGAAAATACCAATCTTTACGTTCGCAAAATGACAGTTAAATTACATCGAGCTGAGGCCATGCAATTGCTCCCGTCTAAAGAGAAGACCAATTGCATTATCTGGAGATGGAAGGATGGCATGCGGCCAAATCCAACTGAAAATTATAATTGGAAGCCTCTTTTCACGTTTGTTTGTGACAGAAGGGCATAAAATAATTGAGCTTTTTATTTTGGCTCATAATACACGGTGATTGAACTTTTGTTGACAATGGCTCCTTTGCATTTGATTAAAAAAGAGGCTTTATGATTACAGAGAAGAGCAATTTCCGCTCCCAGAACAATCCTGGGCAGCCTGTCTGACAGGAAGGATGGAGGATCCTTAGAGGCATGGGGACAGAGATTATCCATCGCCTCCCTAAACTGCATTTGATCAGCAATAACCGTGTATGATTCCACGTAGATATTATGGGGGAAGTGGGGAGTGGGGGAAATTACAATGCCTATAGCATCTGCGAGTTTTACTGCCATGTGGGCAGTGTTCTGGATCAAGGAGTGACTGTCATCCAGTACAAACACACTGCAGTGTCCCATAATTATAACATCATTACCACTGGACCACTGGGAATCATGTAACTTAAATTATGTAGATGCGTTTGTCCAATATACGGGTGGAATTGGAATTTGGAATTGTGTAGCAGCATGGTGCAGTATTTATACATCACATCTCCACACATCATGCACATCATTACAGATGTTCATTCAAGATACACCAGAGTGAATATTCAAAGAATTATGGAGTGACTGAAAGACAGGAAATTGAAGCTTTCAATTAAATTATAATTACTAGAAATTTTCAGAATTTTTCAGAACGAAAATCCTGCAAATAAAACTAAAAAGCCAGAGATTCTAAACCACAAAAAAGCCTTGAAAATGTGCACTCTGCCTATCCAAATGTATAAATCATTATTCAATTTTGAATTTTTATTTAAACCTGCAGCTTAATCAAATGAACAAACATGAGTCTCAACCAGTTTCTTAGGAAAAATCCTTGAGCTTATAAATGCAGAGGAACTGTGCAATTTTTCTTGTGAAACCAGGTGCACCACTCTAACACCCACACACCTCTTACAGAATCCTAAGCATTCTCACACTTTCTATGGACAAGCTTCATCACTGCAACCAATCGGAGCATGTAGGTCCTTGCTTGAGATTTCAAGGGAATGCTTTGCAACACATTAAGATCTTATTGACTATGGCACTACTAATAAAGGCAAGGAGAACTGAGGGCTTTCACAAGGGTAAACCAATATTAACAGACTGCTTTCTAATCCACTCTGAAATATTAATTTTCCATGATGCAGAGCAGGGCTTTTATTAAACATGAAATGACACATAAAATGCTTGATTTTTCTAAAAGGCTCTTTTCTCCTGGACCAGGCTATGGACTGAGTACTTTCTGTTTAATTAAAACAAATACTCAAAGGCACACCTACAGTAGGACCCACATTACACAGCAGAAAACTCCACCATGCCATTTAAAGATAATGCTAATAAAGATAATGTGGGAATAAACATTTTAAGATTTTAAGCATTTATCAGATGTTCTAATCCAGAGCAGGATACACAATGTGCATGACCTTTCTAAAACACATACAATCAATTTACAGCTGAATAATTGCTGAAGCGCTCAAGTTGAGTATCTTGCTCAAGAGTCCGACAGCAGTGCCCTGCCTGATCCCATGCTGCTCCAAACCTGCAGCACACAGGCACAAAGCCACTACAGCAGGTGCTGCAGTACGTGAGCACTGCTGTCATCTTCTCATATTTACATTTACTTATTTAGCAGATGAATGACCACTATCCTTGTGCAATATTTTTTACTATACAGGATGTGATATTTTCACTGGTAGGTCATAGGTCAATTTGATATAAACTGACATAATCTGTTATGCCATTTAGTGAGAGCTGTTATGTCTTGTGTATGACAGCTTATGTCAGCCTTATGTCAATGGGTTCAAGTAAAGTGCAACCTTCTTTTGTGTATGCAAACGAGAACAAGAGAGTTCTCCTCTGTGGGTTACTGAATGCAAATGGCTACAGTTACAAGGAACTCTTAAAAACAGCAAGAATGTATGAGAATTATGATCCCCCTGAGATGGCCGGTACTTGCTCTCTTCCTCCACACTTCAGGGTCCCACACCCTTGGGGAGGTAACAGCCGCATATTTAACTGAAGAGATTCAGGTTAACTGCCCTTCTTAAGGTAACAACAGCACTGCCCCAACTGGGATTCAAACCAGAAACCTGCTGGTAAAATGCCTGGTGCCTTACTGTACCTGAATTTTTAATGTAGCGATGAAGCCATTAAAATTTAAATCCAATATCATAAAATTCAATAATGCGGGGTCTGTTTTTTACACAAAAACAATTTTCAAATCATATAAAATTAATGGGATTCCTTTTCCTTGGTATGAAGCCCTCACATTATAAATTGACATGCAGAGAATTAAGAGTTGGGAAAAATGACTGAGGATACAACCCGGCGCTAGCTCCATTTGAGAAGCAATTGCATTTCAAATGATGCGATTCAGCCCACAATGCTAGCCTCATTCACTCAGCTCTGCATCAGAGTGGGGTTTAGCACAGGAAGTAGGGACTTCATTAACTGTCTAATTCGTATCAGAGGTAAAGCTTCAAACATATCTTTCAGATTTCGGTAGGTGGTAGGTAAAAACTCTATTTTGGCTGACCTCTGTAACATTTTCCAATTTCAGCAGCTCAGAAGAACAGGCCCTCCTGTCTGAGCAACAGATGGAGCAGGACCTTGTTATGATTCTGTCCATTTGAAACTGGCACTGCGCGTGTGTGTGTGTGTGTGTGTGTGTGTGTGTGTGTGCACGTGCACCAATATGTATTTGTGAATGCATGTTTGAGAGCATGTGCATGTACAAATGTTCACGTGAGTGTGCGTGTAAGTGTACATGTGTATCCACACCTTTTTGAGTGTCTTCCTATGTACACGTTGGTCAGTGTTCGTGTGGATGTATTGCGTTCATGTGTGTTTGTACACGTGTGCATGCATGTTTGAGAAAGCAGGTCTTGTGGTTGGGGGGGTTACAGCTCTGTGAGAGAGGCTACCACGACAGAACGTGTAGTCTTCCAAAGCAAATTCCTGAGGGGTATATAAAGGCACACACAATCCTACTCTAGTGCAGTCAGCGATGTCTTCACACACTTGCCCTAGTGTCTCCACACTACTTCCTCACCCAAGCATGGTGAGAATTCTGTCCTCTCACGAGGTAATGTCTGCTCTTGCAGGGTAAGATTCTTCCAGCCGTGACACAAACCTGCGCCACATGTGACTCAACAGAGCGAAAATGAGTACTGTGAAATGACAAGTAACCAATAAATGGGCGTGGCAATCTTACATCACTGGAGACTTTCAGCCTCCAATCACTGCAGAGTACCACCCAAGGACCTCCGACACACGTTGGGACTAACTATGAACGCTACGTACCTGCTGTGGCTGTGTGTGACCCATGAACAGAAATGCTAAAACAGGTGGAAAAACAGAGCGTACACTGGGATATGGGCTTAGTTATTCGGTCATAAGTCAGTGGCTTTCGCGTGAATGCACTTCAACAAAGCAACAGCCACTGTCCAGGAAACTGTTAAACCTCACGAGTCACTGAAGCAATGTTTATTAACGGAGTGGATAACACTCATTAATTATGTTCTGCCCTGGCATGTGCCCTCTCACCCACCTGCTGTGGGATCTGCCTCTCCAGTGACCGTCTGTCACTCAAACTGCAGTCATTATCACGCTGCGCTAATCAGGCATGACTGAACCTGCCCCCTCTATCCTTTCCTCACTTCCCCACTACTCACTCTGTGGCTGAGCACTGCGATGCTCAGCACTGCAGTCTCCACAGTTACGGCAGGATAACGGTCATGCATCGTTTCTTCACTCTAGTGCACTGCATACCGATATGCACTAATGTGACACTTCTCATACTATGTGCCCTGCATACAGAAGGGAACTTATACTGTATTGTTCACAGAAAGCGTAGCCCTGCTATGTACTGATGATCGCAAATGCAGTACTGATCACACTATGCATAGCACACATTAATAGGCAGTCAAATTATACCCATCACGTCATGTCATTGCATATGAAAGGGCACTCATGCAGTACTGATGACACTAAGTGTAGTGTATATTACAGGACACTAATGCAGTAATGATCACACTAAGAGCCGTATTTACAAAGGATCTGCTGGGCTTTTATAGATGCTAATGAGACAAATAGCATTTTTCCATATCAAAGGTGCCACAACCGGAGGTTTGGACTGGTAAAATCAGAGAAACGCGGCATCCCTAAAATTTGTGTTTGTTCAATGCATATGTATTTTAGGCCTACCTGATGGTAGACCACAAAAATATGGGAGGAGAAATGAAATTTAAATGGAATTTCATAAACATACAACAGCAAAAAGCATGGTGTTATAGCAACTCAGAAGCGGCGTAACTGTAAGAGCCGTTACGTTTAGACCATGTTTTTCGGTCACCTGGCATCCTATTCCCGCTAGAAACACTCCAAAAACCAAACTTTTCAAGGACAGATAACTGTTTAAAATGACACATTATTTGGTTTACTGAAAATCAACATAAGGCCTTATACCCGAAAATGAACAATTCCCGGAACAGTTTTTCGGAAATATTTCCCACAAATATCATCACATTGTTCCGTTCCTTTTGGAGGCCGTAGAGGACTGAATTGTAAATGTACAAATCCGAAATGGCTACGGTAGCCACACTGTACATTAAGTTATCGACAGTGTTACATCTATTAAGCGTTACATTTTACAACTCTCCCCTATGTTTGCAAAAGGAGAGAATCTTTTTAAATCTCTTTAAAACACATGCCTTGATCTTCAGAAACAATGTTGAGAGATGGTAATTCTGGAGAAGGTTGGCTACGGGTATGGAATTAAACAACTTGAAGTATTGAAGCTGTGTTCTGAAGTTTTACTAATGAGATGTGTTAACCTTCAACGGTGACAGTGCCTATCCATTACACCCATGGATCCTGACACCTGTCCAAAACCCAACTTCACCAGAGATGGAGCGGTACAACAATGTTGCTTTCCAGCCATACGCAAGACGCATCTTAAATATTGACAGTGCATTTAAATGAACTTGCTGCGTCTGTGCTCATTTACATAACCAGCCTTAGTAAATACCCTACTAAATTGCGATGACAAAATTTTGCAGCACTGACGGTAATTTGTGGCATGCTTAGTAAATAAAGCCCTAAGTGTAGCATATATTAAAGGACATTAATGCAATAGTTATTATATTAAGTGTATTGTATATTAAAGTACAATAATGTAGTACTGGTTACACTATGTGTAGTGTATGTTGAAGTACACAAATTCATTACTGATTAAACTACGCGTAGTGTACATTAAAGAATATCAATGCATTACTCATAACACTATGTATAGTGTATATTAAAGGGCAAACATACCACAGGTGTAGTTCACATTAAAGGGCTCTAAGCTAGTAAAGATCACAGTAAGTGCGGTGCATACTGAAGGTTACTCACTAAGCCGCAGAGTCATTGAGCTGGTACTCTCTGGCACGCGTGAAGCAGCCCTGCACCCCGCTGTCAGCCCACAGCCGGTGGATGACTTTGGCCAGGTCGTCGGGCAGCATGCCCTGCTCCTCAGCGGCGGCAGACAGGGAAAAGAGCTGGCGGGCGTCGTCCTGCAGGAGGGCGAGAAGGACGGCGCACATTACGTCACTTCACAACAGGCAGGAAAAGAACGGGCACAGACGCGAGGGGTGGCAGTGTGGCGTGGCGCGGCCGATAGCAATGCTAACCAGAACTAACCAGCGCGTGTGTGTGTACATGACTTTCACATGGAATGACTCTACTGCAACATTCTGGAATTTTCTGTGTGGTCAGTTCACTCTCCACATGTGGCTGAACAGGTTGAAGATTAATATTCTACGCGTGTGAAAGAATTGGGACACCGGGTTCTGAGAAAACCCCATGGCTGCCATGGCCCTATTAAAAGAAATACCTGTCGGGGACTTCACAGCAGAGCGCTAATAAAGCGAGCGCAAAGTGAAGAGGTTGGGAGGCCATTAGGGGAGGAAAGAATGGTGTGACTCAGACATCTCCACCGCTGGGGAACTGTGGGGGTCCTGAGTGTGATTAACAAGGCGGCTGGGTTTCCCCTGAAGCAGCAGCCCCCCTCATCACACAGCGCACACGCCTCCCTTCACCCTGACTGACACTTCCGTCCACCCGCTCAGGGATTACTCAAACTTAAACACCGGCAGGCCTGAGCTAGCAGCTGCCCTCACTTCCTTCCCGGAGAACCTGCACTGGCGGGGTCCCTGTCAGAGCACGTCTCCATGACACCAGCGAATCGCCTGTCTCACCTCACCCGACTGCAAACAGAGCTCAGGTGTCTGAGGAAGACAGCATAGCACCAGTAAATAACTGCTATTTGCTGATGTTACATTACTGGGTCACATGACATCCTTGTAAGCAAATATTTTCATATGAATTTGCTTCTAAGAAAATCATGGTAGATCAGTTAGGAATTCATTGGCAAAGGACAAATTAAATAGTCTGCACTTGAAAGTCCTCTGGCTATGTGTGGTGCATTCTGGGAAACAGACAGGTCAAGCTACTGACTTCAATGCATTCTCAGTGAATGAATGACTGAATTAATGAATAACTGCCTCAATAGTTAAACACAGGAAAGCAATCTGGAGTCAGACAAATAGCTCCAGTTTTCACATCAGCTAAATCTAAAAGATAATTTGAGCGGTGAAGAGGAGTCACATCCAATGTATCCTACAGTAATGGTGTACAGGTAACGCTGTCTAACAACACTCCTCCTTCCGTTTAAACATCTTCTGTCGACCTTCCTGACAGCCACACAGTGGGATATTTACATTCTGCTTCTCAGAACTGGAAGGAGCGTGATTCTTTGCACAGAGGCATTTTATCAGAGGGAAGCAGAGTCCTGGGTTTAAAGAGCTGTGGGAGGTTCCGGCCAGCGGAAGGCTTGAGCTCAGGCAGCACAAAAAGGGCAGAGTGAGAGATCGTAAGGATTCAAATCCGCTACATAATCAAATCAAGTTTATTTACACCTTAAGCACTATTTCAACCTACCGCCCTGTGTGAATAATGCCATCTGTGCTCATTCACACTCTCAGGTACAAACAGTAATAATATTAGTGATCTACCTTGGATTTTACGCATGTTTTTTCACCCTCTTTAAAAATATTGATGACCCTTTGCATACCAACCAGCTTAAGTAGTTAGTAACCAGCTGGCTGTATCTCTAATCTCATATCAGTCAAGAATAAGTTAAAACTACAACTTCAACAGAGCAGCTGTATCTGAGAAACTAAGATGGAAGACGGTCGCACAAGGCAGTGTGGAGAGATAATCGAGGGAGAGTTATTGCCGAGTCATTACATTGGGATTTTACAGTCATTTCATACATGGCATCAGCATTCAAATGGCCAGGGGTGTGACCTCACAATGTGATTAATAAGACTGCTGCGCAGAGCAGAGCCAATCGGACGAGTTCCAATCCCAGCCCTCTCCAGGACAGGTCGTATATCTCGAGGGCAGGGCCTCGTGGAACTGAAGCCAGGCTGCGCCAGAGCTGACCGCAGCCATTTGGTATGTGGGAGGTTCACAGATGGCCAGTGCCCCGCAGGCAGGGAGCACTTCGTCACCGGCCTTTCTCCGGCCTTATGAAGAGACAGCCATCACACGTCCACAGGCAAGACCGCAGGTCTGCTTCAGCTGTCGCACGCTTCATGTTGCACGGGTGAAGTTCGCGTGTGTCTCCTCAGGTCCACATACAGCCAGAGCTGGACGGCTGAGAGGATAGCCCTGATCTGCGAATTTCACACCGGGCTGACTTTAGGACTGTAGTGTTAAGCATTGTGCGTGTGTGCACTACACATCTGGTTACGTGTGTCACACAACACTTCATTTGCCCTGCAGTTCTGGTATAAAGTCAAACTACAAGCACTGCGTATAAAAAGGAAAAGAAAGAAAGGCTGAAATCTCCTGAATGAAGCAGATTTTCTTTCTGACCAGCAGGTATACTGGATGGAACCACTGCTGGAGCTGCCAAAGCTAGAAATATGCAGAAAAATATTGTCACTGAAACGTCCCTGTGTTAGACAAACCGATTCCAATAAGAGTCCTGGGAAAGAAACAGTTCCCTTTCAACAGACTGAAAGTGTCTTGTAATGGCTGACCTGTGTGCTGTGCTGTCTCTAAAGCCTGAGCCAAAATGACCGCCCCTGCAGTGACGTGTGCAATAAGGACTTTCAGAGCACTTGTGGAAACAGACGGCTCCCTTTCCGGCAGGAGCAGAGCAAAGGGCAGGAGAGGTCTCTCATTCCCCTGCATATTAAATGCAGCGCTCCCTTCAGTAATTAAGAGGGATCCGCACTGGGGAGACTGATGCGTTTAAGGGCCTCGGTGCTTTTGTCTAGGGGTAAACCTGGTGTGTGTGTGTGTGTGTGTGTGTGTGTGTGCGTGTGTGTGTGTGTGTATGTGGGTCTGTGTGTCTGTCTGTGTGTGCACGCAGGGTTGTGCATGTTTCTTATTCACTGTAGCCTGATTAACTGTAGCTTGTTATTGGATCTCCTGCAGTTTCTCATAGGAGCCACTGGGGAGTCACCTGGCAGCTACCCTTGGGACACCCCTCCTCCACAACTCCCATTAGCAACAGCACTGGCAAAACACCATTATCTGTCCCTTTCTCCCTTTCTCTTCTTGCATCTGGATTTTTTTTTTTAAGGCACTGACCTTCTATTCTGGAGAGGAGGTAAAAGGTAATAGGAGCACACAGATCCAGCGAGAGACCTCTGCCACTCAGGTGCTAATTAAGCACCTAGGGCGCTGCCAGTGTCCTTCGTGCCACACCCGCCCTCCCCCCAAAATCACGCTGCCTGCCCTTCATATATTTCTACAGTAATGACTGAAGGATCATACAAAAGTCCCTCCTGTGGAAGCAGACAGGACATACCGATCTGGCGGGCTCCTCATATTCGATATTCAGGTTGGACATGGCTTTGATGATAGCCATGATCGACTGGATGGTATTGCTGTACACAACAGCCCTGTACTGTTTACACTCCTCTTCTGAGTAGCCATCTTCATGGATGATTCTGGGAAGGAAAACACACACACACACACACACACACACACACACACACACAGTTAACATTCACAGGAGCATTTCTGGTCTAACTCACCCCTCTGAAGTACAGTTGTCATAGTTATAAATGAAAAACATAGCAACAAAATGAGCAGAAGACGGTGTTTCGAGTAAGACAATGATAGTGTCCAAGAGATCAAGTGGACAGCCTGATTTATGAGTCTCACTCGTCTGTTGCTCAGCTGCCGAGCAAACAAGCTGCTTTTTAAAATGGAGAGTTATGATTTGTCAGTGTCTGGGAGCCTTCAAGACCAAACATGTCACACTGACAGGTTTACTGGAGGTTATGGTAATGTCAAATAAGGAAAGGCAACTGGCCAAATAGCTGCTTCTCCTCACAGTAAGGCCTTACATTCTCATGGACCAAAACCCAAAAGAAGTCTGGGAGTAAGTAAGATGAAACACGTTGGTGTGACATTTTCAATGATCTCCTCAGTGAAATTTTCTATTTTGATGGAACAAAATTGCCTTGGTGATAGTTTTCCAGAAACAAGTCAGATCACTGCAGTTGTTAAAATAAAAACTAACATTCACTAAACTGGTCTGGCCACTTCACGGCAATTGCGAAGGACGTGATTAATGATTAATTAGTGATTAATTTTTTACGTCATCCAAAACAAACGTCCAGGAGGGGGCACATCTTGTTTTGGCCCCTGTGGTGAAAAGCTGGACAGACCAGCGCTTGGCAAGCTGGTTCTCTGTGGTGAGCCAGGCCGCTAAAACAGACAAATATTTACACGCAGTTTTGGGTCAGAAAGAGAGACATTTCTAAAGGAGGGACCGGGATGGGAGATAAATGGAGGAATGTCCACAGCCGGGACTGAGTCCGATATCACTGCTCTAACACTACCATAGAGGGAAGTGAGTGGAGCAGCGTGCACACACACGCCGAGCTTTGCAAGGTTCTCCATCAGACTTCACTGGAATGCAAGGGGGAAGAGATTTAAAGCCTATTCTGCTTCATGACTACTACTGAAATAACAAATTTATAATCACTCTTTAGGTAGGTACCTTTATAAACAACTATGGCCATTCACAAGATACAATTTACAAAACATTAAACTTGCCCTCTTTAATTAATGTCTACTTGTTATGTTGAATAATAATTCAGAGTAGCTCAATTTTGGGTAAAAATGCAGTCTGGTAATATTCATTAAAAATGTCTAATCATAAGATTTTGATTCAGAGCACACCGTTCACAGTTTACCTGCAGGCGATGAATCGTTACCGCACACAAACATGTTTGTTTGGTGGTGTTTTTCACAGCGTTTGGCGTGCTGTGAGGCGGTGCTAATACCCAGCCTTTGCAGGGCACTGCTGATGAAAGGCCAACTGAAACGGGCTCGCCCACAGGAATGTGGACATATAATTAAGCCACTGACTTAAGGGGGGCTGAGAGTGGGAGTGTATGTGTCTGTCTGAGCGCGTGTGTGTGCGTGTGTGCGTATGTGTGCATGTATGTGCGCAATAGGTCCATGTGAATACTTACTGTACCTGGACAGGACAGTAACCACACTGATAAAAACACTGAAGCTGCAAGCTACAGCCAGTGCAGCATTATGGCATCCCCAGGCCTAAGCTGGCAGGCGACATCGTTTATGACGGCTGTCATATCTCACTGTGGCTTGGCAGGCCGTTAGGGGAAAGCTTGCGATGGTTCGCAAAAAGCACCAAATTACTTCCCTGCTTGCAGGACAGAACCCGCCCAGCCATGCTAGAGAAACCAAACCAAACCAAGCTGGGCGATGGAAGTAATGGCAGCTGGTATGAAAAATGAGTACAACAGAACGCTGAATTTTACCCAGCGCAAATTTCACACGGGTCTGAACACCAGTTAGCATTGTCCACAGGCCACAGAACCAGGCGCTAGAAGGACCGTTGTGTGCTAATAGCTCGGCGCAGTGATATATTCATATTCATAGCGTTCATAAAACACACATCACTGTGCCTGAAATGCAGTAATTACATGCTGAGTTATATTACCACCCTCGGAGCCTTCACTGAATGGTTTTCCTGCACCATCGTGGATTATTTTGACAATTGCACAATCTGCTGAGCATTTTCTCATACAATTAACGTGATTGTAAACACCGTCATAAACGTGTTAACCAAGAAGTATGGCAGAGGATCGCAGCGGAGAGCAGTTTACTCACTTCATCTGCTTCACAATGGTGCTCTTCCCCGACTCGCCAGCACCTGCGAGAGGGAAAAACAGAGCTGTTAAAAACGCACTGTAATTAGAGGCTGCAGTAAACTCTCACACCCTCCGGGCCTCCCCCCCCCCACCCCCACCCACAGCCTCGGCTCATTCAGTCTGCTTCGGTTCACAGGTGTAACTGAATCAGCCCCAGATCAAAACCAGGCCCAGACATCCTCGCTCAGCCCACTAATCCTGGCCCCTGTCAATCAAACTCCAATGGGCCCAGCAAAGAAAAGGCTGGTTCCACATGGATAATACACTCAGGCAAAGTGTTGTAAGGGTCATCTACCTAGTACACAGTCCAATTAAACTCTTTTTCAGAGGTTCTTTCCAATGCCCCTCCCCCCACCCCCACCCCATCAAAAAAATGTACAAATAAAAATAAACTAATTCATTTCCTGGTAAGATGTACATTTAATGACAACATACAACAAATTACTCATAAATCTTCAGAGCTCAGCTGAAAGTTCCCAGTAAATATACTGTGTGTGTCCGCAGGCACATATAAAATCATTACCAAGAACGCCCTCATATAAACATAATGTGTGGAAGCAATGGGGCACTTCCTCCACTGTCACACTGGGACAGACTTGTTTATTATCATTGCTAGCTCATAATGAAAATGTTCCATTGCCTTCACAAGTGGATCTTCCATTTCCCTAATAACACAGAGGTTTGTTTTTAAAAGCCTGGGGCAGTCAAGACTTCATCTGTCATCATCCCCAACATACACCACCAACACTTCACGTTATGCCCCCGCCTTCTGAATGTAGCCATGTATGGAAAGAGTGTGGTTTTATCCACCCCACCACAGTCAACCTCCTCCCCAACAACACCCTTTCACTCCTTTTAAGCCCACGCACACTCTGATTCACCACACCCCAGCGGTCATGTGACCCAGCACTCCCTGGTTCACTGTGTGTTGCCAGACCTCCGGTGACATCAAAAGGCTAATCTTATCTGTTTGAACAGCCATTAACAGTGCAGTAACCGCAGAACCTTGATGTGACAGAGGAAAACCAACAAGGCTTCTTGGGGTTGTGTTCAGGCTAGCACTAACGGCTTGTGACCAGACCCGTTACAGTAAATATCCTAATGCACACCGGCACTTAACACGTAAATGCAGTTCCCATGAACACTTAAACATGTGAAACCCTTCCCAGCTCACAGTGATGTATGAATCAATAAACAGGTTTCGCATTTTATCAGGTTTATGCCCAAGTGGCCCAGCACGGAGACTGTTCCCAGTCTAATAAGATCCCACTCGCTCCCACATCATTTCCCTTTGTGCTAATGAAGGCTGTGCACTGAACACAACCCCACTGACTCCGCAAGCACTGAGCACGTGCAGAACTTCACTCGGCCACACTGCTCTCTTTCACAGGAGCCTCTGGCTTCCTGTGCGTGCTTGGAGATGTGATCCAATCGTAACGGTACCGACCGGTGAAAAGAAACGCATGAACAGAAACGGGCAGAGAGAGAATGAAGGAGTGAGACAGAGAGGGACATAGATTCACCAGAGATCTCTGGGTCACTCTGTTCCTCTCGGGGAGTCAGAAATTTAGGGCAAAGGCGATAAACAGATGGGCGAGCAGAGCTCCTGTCCAAAACCGTGCTGAGAGAGTCCGGAGGGAGGTCCTCACAGAAAAGGCAAAGCGGCAGGGTTTCTTCCGTTTCAAAATGGAAATGAAGACAGAGACTTAATTGCCGATTTCGATTCTTGAAGGTGTTGAGCATCAGGGCGGCTCTGGGAGCAAAGAGAGGAAACGAGGCGTGTGCGTGCATCTGTCTGTTACTGTATTTGTGTGCACGCGTTGGAGTGTGTGTGTGTGTGTGTGTGTGTGTACATGCATGTGCGTGTTCGATGGCTGACAGCATCTGATTTTGGTCTCTGGACAGTGTACCGACGCTCATGGGAACAGGGATTAAGCAGGTCTTGCGGGTCTTCCTCCCACTCCTCATCTCTGATTGGCCCCTGCTCCACCACGCCATCACACTGCGGCCTAAACCAATCACACTCTGCCTACCCGCGTCCGGTGGAGGGGGAAGCAAACCGCATGGGTTAACCAGCAGAAATATTGCATTTGCACACAAAAACAGCAGCGGCTTAAAGCAAGAAAAGAGCCAAGCACTCACAGCGGACCCACTCTGAGCAGGCCCAAGATTTAATATGAAACAAGGTGTCCTCACCCAAGACCTCTTAATGCTGTGAAACAGTCACTGGCTCCTACATGCTATCAGACAGCACGCATTTTCCACCATCCAAAATAGGCACCATCTCATTCCTCTCAGCTCACAATGCGATGGAATACGTGCCAATGCTGGCATTTTCACACTGTTTTAACAAGTGTGTGTGTGTGTGTGTTGTTGTTAAACTCGCAGCTCAGGTCTGTAAAACCTTTTGGCAGTGTGTCTGTGCTTTCTGCTCTCACAGAGGAAATGAGCTGAGGCTTCAGCCTCCTGTAAACAGCGCCTCTACCTCCCAGCACTCCCCACACTTAAAAACAGGAAGGCTCAGGCTCAGGCTGAGGGCACACACAAGAGTGAGTGAATAGCCCCCTCATGCTGCTCCATTGTCTTTGGCAGCCGGTCCTGCTATAAACTCTGCAGCCGCTACAATGGGCCTTCCCCGTATCGGCGCGTATAATCTTCAGTCAGAAGACTCCAAAGGGCATGTTTATTGCTGCCCTCTGTCAATAACCAATAAGGCGAGGGCAATAGGGGGAGAGTTTGCAGTGAACTGCTCTGATTGGACTGTCTCTCCTGCTGCACTCTGACACAGTGAGCGTTCAGTATGCAGGGATGAAGGGCTTCTGCTGATTACAGCACGCTGTGGGAACCATTAGGGAAACATCAGCACCCCGTACCCCCGTCCCTGCCTGTCTGGCTCCTCACGCCACGGACCTGACAGTGACTGGGTCTGAAAGTCCTCCGCTGTGCCCTTGCTTTTGCGCGGGACAGTGATTTGAGCCACACCTTGTGCATTCAGCCCTGGGCGGGTAGGAATGCTTCCATTACTCAGGAGCCGCTCACAGGCCGGCGCCGCTGTAATGTCACGCTCATAAAGCAGCGGTCACGCGCGGGGCGGACTTTGGTCCGGAGCTGTCCGCGTGCTCCCCTGCGCACGAAGCACATCCCATAACGGGACCCGCCGAAGCAGTGGCTTCCTCCCCGAACCCTGCCCAATCGCGTCCCACGCAGGGGACACCAGCGCGTTCCCACTTTCGGCTGGCCTCCGCACTGAGCACGCTCGTTCAGGGTCACATGGTACAAGTCCAGCATCAGAGCATGTGGTGAACGCCAGCACCAGCACAGTCTTGGAGATCCCTCCATTCACAAACCCTAATTCGGCAGTGACTGCTCCGTTACAAAACAGAACAGCAGCAGGAAAGCAGAAGTAATTAGCTCACTGCTTGTCCTCTTGTGGCTGCTCACAGGACGACCGCTTGTCTTGTGGCTGGCTAGTGTGATCTCGCTAGGAATCATGGGACTTGCTTCTCCAGCAAAGTACTTGCTTCAGCAGTCATATGACATTTGACAAAGAAAAAAGTTTACTTCCTCAGCGTGGAAGCGTGGAAATTGAGCAACAACGGATGCAGCTCTCCAATTGGGAAAACCTTGTCCTTCACAGGTGCAACCTTGAATTAGAGGGCATTTACTTGCTAGTGCTAACTATGCTGACAGCTGAGCAGACTCTAGTGTTTTCTTCCTCACTCTAGTGGTGCTTTCCAGGTCACTGGGTGTACACACGCACGCACGCACACACACACACACACACACACACAGGTGCAGGCACACACCCAGATGCACGTATACACGTGCGAACACACAGGCACACGTACAGGTGCACACACAGGCCAAAAATTCCAATAAGCACTCCGATAAGGGCCAACCGGTTTGCACGTATCGGGAAACGGATCAGCTGCATGGTCATGGAGGAACAGTGCCAGTATATTAGTCAGAAAAGGTCTGCTCACAAGACCCACATCGCACTTCCTGTTTCCTCCCGATTGGTTTAAATGCTTCACGCCCGATTGCCTCAGGAGAAGCCGCGCACGCGTGGTGCAGCGACCGGCGCGTTGCGTACCATCTTCACCGCCAGCACAGTCTCCCCCGCAGGAGCAGGCAAGAGGAAGAGGAGAACCAGTCTTGCCATTTGCCCATCCGATCCAGGTCTTCAATTTCCTGCCAGTGACCCACACTAGATTCTGAAAGTCAGGCTGAATACAGTCCGTACAGCACTACCCCCCGCATAGCGTAGGCGCACAGTGGAAGGCGTAATATTCTGTCCATGACTTTCATTTGGAAGAGGCTGTGAATGCGGGGTGGGGGGGACCTTAGCCAGCTGCTGGCAGAGGTAGGTAAACGGTCCAGCGCCAACGCACAGCTGGCCAACAGACACCGAAACCTGGACTTTAAAAAAACAGCGTATCGTCAATCATTAGTAACAGGGAGGAGGGGTGTCTTGGAACGGAGGCATTACTTTTATCAGCACTGACAAAGGCAGCGCATCCAAGGCACTGCGATCATTAAACACTGCAGCAGCAAAAAAAGCAATAAAATGAAGTGTGCATTAACACTGACGCAGCCCATCGTTTCAGGACGGCAGGCTGCTGTTTTGGAGCCGCTGGCAGAGGAAGAACGCCGATTGAGCATTAACTGTGGGTCCTTTGCCAAGCCAAAAGGACAAATTGTATTATCTAAATTCACTTTTGCTATAATGGAGACACTACAGCCCACGATAACCATTAAAGCAAATTAATTAGAAAAAACTGGCTGGTAATTCAGTCGGAGATTAAAGTTTAACGTCCCTCCGCCAATAATCCTCCGGAGATCGCACCGAACGACAGACGGCTGTTCATCTTCTCTAAACAACCTCACGGCTCCTGTTTTTAATTACAGCGCGTGCACTGGGGAACTCTGGGTAACGATCTCCCCGCGCTGCCAGGACTCTGCAGCATGGGGTGGGGTGGGGGGGGGTTTGGGTGCTCACTTAACTGCTTCATAACTAAAACGTGGTAGGACTGCTTCGTTACTAAAACAGGGCCAGGTTAGGGCTGCCACTTCATTAACTGAAACAGGGCAGGGCTGTTTCATTTCAGAAAGAACGGTTAGGGCCGTTTCATGTCTGGAAAAGGCAGAGCTGCTTTGATACTGATACATGATAGAGATGCCATTTTAAAAAAAATGGCAGGGTTGCAGCAGGGAAATGAAGGCCAAAGTCAACATTTAAGGTGAAAGAAGAGACTGAGGTGGACCAGATCCTTGAGTTCTTTGTTAAGCAAATGCTTTTAAATGTAAACACAAACAACGTAGGTCAACAACACGCAGTGGTCTCTGGGTATTTTAGCATTTACTGAGCACAACACAAACCGTTTGGTAGCTCTATAGATTTAACTTTCTCCTTCCTCTAAAGAGTGGTACCTTTGCTCTATGCTGCATCTGTCCAGTTTTTGGGAAATGGAAACGATGGGGCTTTGCTTCTGGACTGACCCAGTACCTTACGGCAGACCAGCCCGGGTCTGGAGCACAGGCCTAGACTGCGAGCCAGCAGGGCACTCTGGCTTCAGTGGGGAGGGGCTCGCTCGGCAGATGCCCGAAGCCTGCAGGGCCCCGGGGCTCTGGAGGGTCCCGAGGCACACGGAGAGCTCTCACAGCAGTGCGTGCGTGTGCTCCCTGCGGACGCTCACGACTACACGGGCTTGTTTACCACAGAGCCACGGCTTCCGAGAACACGCAGGGAAAAAAGCACAAGGGCAGAAACACAGAAACAGGGGTCGCGCTCTGTTTGCGAAACCCCAGATATTCCTGGAATACTGAGAAAACAAATGTATCCTATGGTGCCTAGCAACTGGAAACCAGGAGGTGGTTAAGGGGCCTGGATCGTTTGCTTTACCGTGGTGCCACGGTGAGCGAGCAGCCCTTGCTAAAGAGAACAGAGGTGAAGGAAGGAAGGTTATTTCCTCTCCCGTACTGTGCCCCAATGAGATGAGAGCGATTGTTTGAGACTCCCGCTCTCTCATTGATTAAACACAAGGGCATGGGAGGAAAGGGGGTAAGTGTGGGGTGCAGGGGTGCGGTGTGGTGAGCCAGGCCAGCTGCAGACGCCCCCCCGAATCCGACCGAACGGACAGGCCATGAAACCGCTCTCTTGATCAAAGGGGCTCACTGTGGCGTGGGCAGAGGTGGCTGGCGGGGGTGAGGCTGGCATGGCGCCATGAGGAAGCGAACGCACGCGGCCCGCCGCGCCCGCGGCACCGGAACGCGGCGACGTGAGCGACGAGAGGCGAACCGTGACCTGAGCCGGACTCCGCCCCTCTCCGTCTCGCCTCCCATAAAATAAAAACATGGCTGGCCTCAGCTGCCCCCAGCACTGAAACAGAGAGGCCTGCCTTCCCTGCTGTGTGTGTGTGTGTTTGTGTGTCTGTGTGCGTGTGTGTGTGTGTCTGTGTGCGTGTGTGTGTGTGTGTGTGTGCGCGTGTGCATTAAAAAGAGCCAGAAGTGAGAGGAGTGGAGAAAGAGTAAATGCCTTTCTCTGGGCAATCTGTGCGTTGGATAATGGAGAGTTTTCAATCGGTCAGGCAGTGTGTTGTGCAATGGGCTTTTCCCAATGACTCAGGAGCTGAACCAATGTGATTCTGGCCATGGTCCAGACACCATGGAAAAGTACTGAGCATTACACTTATAAGGGCAGAAGTGTAGCACAGCGGTTAGGTAATGGGTCTTGCAACTCCAAGGTTGCAGGTTTGATTCCTAGGTTCCTAGGTTCCCACTGATATACCACCCTGGATGTTGTCCCCTGAATTTCTTCAGCAAAGATTTCCAGTCGCATAGATCGATTGCATGCGAGAAGAAAGCAAGCTGTCTACACCGCTCTGAATAAGGATGTCTAATAAATGTCTAAAATGTAAATGTGTAGTGAAATACCCTCGCTACCTGTGTGACCTCAGGGAAAATAAAATACTGCGTCTGATATACGGGCAAATAAATGAGAACGAGGGAACCAGGAGAGCAGGCGACTGTGTCTCCAGTAGCTACAGGTAACAGCACAAATATCTAATAGCTAATGAGGAAGGAATAATTGATCCCTCTGGGGCTCCATGAAAAAACAATCTATTTGCAGATCCAGATGTGAACCTGACTCCATACCGTTTATAAAAATTAAAAAACCCAGGTTGATTAACAAACATCGTCACCCAGGGACGGCCCCTTTATTATTGTATAACAGAAGATACGTCTATTATCACTAAGCAACTTAGTACACAGGACAATGGAACAGACCACACAAAGAACAAAACAAAATTAATGTGGGACTGACATAAATGAACAGTCCGGGTCAGAGAGCAGCAAACCATCAGCCATCAAAGTAAACAAATCAATGGCTTTTTTTACGCATGGTATGTGAACCGTAGGAGGGTCAGTGTGAGCAGGCTAGCTCAGGACCAACCACAAACATCCTCAACTTTGATTCCTCTTATTTAGACCACATAAGTAACATTTATGACGTTTTACCCTTTAACCAGAAAAAACAGAAATGATGTGAAATGGAACCCTGAAATGATACTTATTTGAACATGCTGCACACGTACCCAGTGCATATCCTTCAGAGGGCGGATTCAGTGACCCATACAAATGCTTCTCCTGGGTTTTTCAGTGGTTTTTCTTTTTTTTTTTTTTACTAACTAACTTAGATTAATGACGCAAAAACAATTAATGGGTGTAGCAAGCCAATGTGACCTGAAGGTTTCTCAAGCCTGTTTCTGAAGGAGATTCATTTTAGGAAGCAAAGCATGACCAAAAATAAATCATTAAATTGTTTACAGCGTCAGCCGGCCTAAACCGATATCCTCCAGTCAATGCAAAGCCACAAAAGCAACGATGAAGTGGTACTAATGGCAAACAATATAAACTTAATGCAGCAAGAATGCCACACTAAAGCCAAACAATGAGAACTAAAGCTAGCAGTGCGTGCTTGTTTTGCATGGACACATCTCCCCTTCAGATATCAGGACCCCACGGGGAGAACGTGGCCCTCAGAAAGAGTCTTGACGTGACCACCCAAATGTTCTGAAATGAGGACTCGCACAGCCACGTGGCACCCCTAGGACTTTTCGATGATGGAGGGGTCCTGCCTCCTGCTTTCTGCCGCCCACTCCATCCCAACGACCCCCGCAAAGGAATCGGAGCAGGTGGAAAGACGTCTCACGACTGCGCGACACCTCTGCGTCTGTCAGTTTCAGATATTTAATCGTCCTTTGGACAAGATAATTCACTCGGCGAAACCACTCCAGCCGTGCACCCTCCATCTGCTGTGGGTAATGAGGAAATCTCATTCTGCAGAGAATGGACTGGAAACACCGGCCCTTCTGCACATACAGCTCCTTATGCCAACACACCACACCCCACAGTCTGGGCCACAAACTGCTTCCTTTCCTAATGAGTTTATTTATAGAGGGCTGATGTACACCATTACCTCCTCTCCTTCAGTACCTCCTCAGCACCTGACCCCTCTGCGGGCATTAATGGCTTTTATCGCTTGGTCGTTAACAGTAGCAGAGGCTTCGGCGTGAATGCAGCGGTTGCTATCAGCACGGTTGTAAGGGGAAAGACGGCGGCCGGGATTAACGAGCCAATCACAAAGCGGCACTGTGTGGACTGCGCTGGCACAGGACCGGCTCATTCCGTCGGCCGTCATTTACACTGGAGCGATGGCATCGGAACCCATTGCCCATTCACCCTGCACCTCTCCCTCAAACCATTAGCAAAATAGGCCATTCTTTATTCTTGCCACATGGCCACACTGGCAGGGGGAGAGAGGGAAGCAAGTAAGAGAGAGGGCAAAGAGGGAAGGGAAGAGAAGGGAGTGAAGGATGAGAGGGAAAGAGGAGAGTAAAGGAAAAGAGAGAAAGGGAGAGAGTGTCTTTTACCACAGTGATGTGCTGCGTGTTGCCCATCCCTCGCGTTAATGCCGTGAAACCAGGAAAACTCCATCTTTTCACCGCCTCCTCCACAACACAGAGAGCAGAGCAATTTCCTCCCGTTTACACAAGAGAGGATTAATCCCCTCATTGTCAGTGCGGCGGCACAGCGCTAATGTTTGTCGAGAGCTTAAAGTGATCTCCAGCACTCACTCTGCCTAATCTCAGAGGCCGGCCAGCCTTTCCCACTGGCACATTCCTCAGTGTAATCAATCCAATGGTTTTAGCCTGCAGCACAGCGCAGTAGCGACCGCGTGGCTACCGGCCTTCGCCATTTCACTGAACGGCAGCAGCCCCTCTGGCTGGAGCTATGGCCGGGGATGTGAGTTCTCAACCCAAGGCCACAGTGAACAAAGCCAGCTGCATTTCCGTTGCGATATCTCTTGATACCTAACATTCTCTTTGTCCTGTAGTACTGTGTGTGTGTGTGTGTTTGTGCGTGTGTGTGTGTGTGTGTGTGAGAACATCGCCCCTGACGTTCAGAAAACTACAGGATTCTGTGAATGGGAGTTTGATGACGCACGAAGCAGAACCACATCCTGAGTCTCTGAATAAAGGAGCAGCTCGATGCAGTCGAGCGAGCGGGAGTGACAGCGCTGTCATTTAACCAGTGAGTCACGTGCCTCCCGCAGCACACTTAATGACTGACAGCGAGCCCGCTGGGCTGTGCGACAGGAATACCGCAGGGGCAGCACGCAGGAGAGCGCAGCTGGGCCTGCGCAAAATCCTGCAGCGCCAGTGTTCCTGCTGCAGTGTTAGCGTTGGTGCCCAATCGCTCCCGTGAAATACTGCTACTCTGGCGTCAGTGATGCAGCCTGCAGAGATGGTGGCAGTGTTAAACTGGGCACTGGAGAGACTGCGGCTGGCAGTCCCGTGGGTTGATGCACAGTCCGCTCTAGCACTGCCCAGGGAGGGAGGGTTTCAGTCAGCCGGGATGCCGATGTCTCATCGCTGTAGCTGAGTGGGCACCTGCAATTTCCCTCGAGCTGATTCTGCGTTCTCATACGTCAATCTGTTGATTGCCCTATGAAAACTGGTGGTGAGATCACGAGCTTTGAGGGACAGCAGGCTAGTCTGCTCTCTTCCCCCAGTGTGGGAACAGAAGCTGTGATGAGCATCCCAGTGTGACCGTGATTGGCTGTTCCAAACTGGGGGTGGGGGGTGTATCAGAATGACAAAAGGCTACAGCTATCAGTGCTAAATAAATAGCTCCAATGCAAAAGCAAAGATCAGAGCATCAGTGGTGTCGCAGTGAATTTAATGTCATTTCTGATTATCAGGGTAAGATTACGGAGCGTTAAAGACCTCGTACCTAAAGGTCGCAGAGTGGATGTAGGTTATAGCAGGTACTGCGGGTGTGCGTCCCACAGAAGCAGAGAAACGTACAAACTCCCTGTATGAATAATTCAGGGCCGTGGAGGCCGGGAGAGGAGGTCCGGGCAGTGAGAACAGGAAGGTGCTGAGCTGCCGTGATTCTGGGGATCTTTCCTCTGGAACACAGCACAGCAGCGGCTAGCATCGAGAGCGCGGGCTAACTCTTCATCCTGGACAAAATCCCACTTCCGCTTCTCGTCTGCTGCTTTCGTCAAAGCCAACAGATGCCATCGGCTTTGACCACCTCGTTATCGTGAACAAACAAGTCACGCTTTCCATTTCAGGCCTGCTCTATCCTCTGCTGGTATCTTAAATATTTTATTTGGCGTACCTTCCTCCTACCAGCGAATCAGAGTCAGGATTTCCCGCAGAAACATACATAGATGCTACCTGCAAAGCAGTATAAGGGCTCCATATTAGATTCTGTATAAAGGCACACAGCATACTGTAATTTCATGCAGATATTTCCAACTCTGCCGTAAAGTGACAACTTTAAGAAAGTTAAATTGCACCAGTCACCCATAAAGAAAGGTTAACGGCGTTTCTACACTTGGATGAAGTATTCTAGCAAAACAGGCTGGCAGCCATTGAATTATTCAGGTCTGCCTCCTTGCTTTATTGTAACACCGCCTGCCTAAATCTTGCACATGTCATCAGCGTAGACAGAAGGATGGTGGAGGTAAGATGGCGGCTGGCGGCGGTTTGATCTTTCCTTTGAAACAGCCGCGGATGCAATATCCAGGATTCACAGATCGCTGCCACCGAAACTGGAATGTAATGTCCGTGTTTCTGACAGCTCAGGAGAATTTCCTCCAACAGCGCCAAACCCCAGAAGAATTGACTGTGAGAGTGCAAAATTTACTTACAGCTTTTTAAACACGCAGTGCTAGCATGACACATCCTTCACTTTATACTTTATAAATATCCTTTCTAAATTTGTTTTACATCATGGCCAACAACATCCTGATGTATGAAAACAGACAGGTGCATTTATACAAAATGGAACACTGTTATACAAAATGGAACAATGAAAACATGCACTCACACAAATGCGGTCCGATTAGCCTGTTCTGGTAGGCCACTGTAAAAGCCCACGAGGGGGGGTGTGTGGGGTGTGTGGGCAGCAGGCGGGGTGGGGGGCTCCATCATAAAGGGCAGAGTTGGCGGTCAGTGCGAGATAGCGGGTCTTTCAGGAGACTGTGCTACCAGCATGCCTTTGTTCAGGCAGGTCTCGCCTGTAATTGAAGTAGCACTAACACCGCCTTCTCACCCAAACAACAGCAGCTCTCGCTTCCACAGCTTCCCGCAGGACACAAACAGGCTGCGTTACTCTGGAGGGAAACCCAGCGTGTCCGTTCTGCAGCCTCACAGGGCCTGGAGCAGCTGGAGGTGGGGGTGTGGTACCAGCACTCTACGAGCATGATTTATGACCTCAATCTCCAGCCACCGAGAGACTGAGAGAAGGAGTAAGTAAACCGATGCAAGTATTCCACACGCACACGCAAGTACGCACATCTACTGTAAGGGCGTGCCATAAAAGGGGAGGAGCATCCCAATTTGTAAGCAATTACCATCTCCATGGTAAAATTAAGGTCAGGGCACTGGCCTAACCTCCATGGTGCTATAGTAACTGGTCTAGGGTAACTATGGTACCTGGCCCAGCAGGTGCTTCTGTACAGAGGAAGAGCAATGCAGGAGTGAGTGGGTCAAAGAAAGCAGACAGAGGATGAGCGTGATAGGGGAAGAACAAGAGAGAGGAACAGAGAGAGAGAGGGAAGGGGGGGACAGGAAGAAAAGGGGGACCTGTGGAAGGTTCAAGTTTCGACTTGGACAACCCAAGACCAAAAAGCCCTCAAAAGAAAACAGAGAAAGGAGCTATAAATCAATATGTCTCCAGTTCCAAGGGCAAACTATGAAGGTGTGCTGCGTCCAGTCACTGACAACACTGGGACCAGTACGCACAAACCAGGACACAGAGCGGAGGGGGTGGAGAGGGGAGACAGGGGGGAAGAGAGATCTACTGTTTGTCTTCTGAATCCCCTAACCATGTGCTTGAGAAAGAGCCTGTTCTCTCCCCGCAGTAATTTGCGCCTGTTTTAGAGGAGGGGGCCACTTCGCGCACGCAGAAATGTTTCAGTGTCGGGGGGCTAACGCGTTCAGACAGCTCCCCTGCGCTCAGAACGGAGCGGAGCGTTTTCAGTGTGCCTGAGCACAAAGGTCGGGGGCGGGGGGAGGGGGGGGGGGGTCTGGACGGAGAGATGCTGCTCTCTGATGCGCCCTGACAGCCCGCTTTTGTTTTCATCTGTTCTCTGCATTAGTCATGTGCTCCTGGACGCGTTTTGACCTACGCCAGATCCAAGCAGTTTGACTTGATAAAGTGCATAAACAGAGTGAGAGAGAGAGAGAGAGAGAGAGAGAGAGAGGTCCC
Organism: Anguilla rostrata; assembly: GCF_018555375.3. Classification (NCBI taxonomy): domain Eukaryota; kingdom Metazoa; phylum Chordata; class Actinopteri; order Anguilliformes; family Anguillidae; genus Anguilla; species Anguilla rostrata. The sequence goes on from NC_057945.1 coordinate 25,183,014, forward strand.
TCTTTTGTGAATATGTGGAGTCTCACTCCATGAGTGAGAGATGATTCCAGGGGTAGGATAGGTGCACTTCATCCACACAAATGGCAAAGATGGGGAGTCAGGGTTCACAATGCAGTTCACTCTAATACTGCATCAACCCTCAGTACATTTATTAACTATACATACTGTGATTTTTGCATTTCTGTGAATGTGCGAGTGAGCGATTGAAGTTGATGTTACCAGGGCATGTGAGGGATGGTGTACATGTGTGAGTATTGGTGGAGGTGTGTGTGTGAAAGGGGGTGATTCACAGCATTAGTCAGCGTAGGTTATGACTGCATGCTAGGCAGTATGATCGCACGCACGCATGCACACACAGGAGGAGGAGGACAACACTGCAGTCCTTCAACGCTCTTAAAGACAGCACACCTTGTAATCCTGCAGGAACACCAGGTGCTGTTCCTAAGCCTCCATCTCAGTGTGCTGTTCTTCCATTAAGCCGGCAGACACCCCACAACCCCACAGAACCACAGAGCCAAACAGAGCCACAACCCCAGAGCCACACAGAGCCCCACAGAGCCACAACCCCACAGAGCCACACGGAGCCCCACAGAGCCACAACCCCACAGAGCCCCACAGAGGCACAGAGCCACAGAGCCACAGCCTCTATCCTACGGAAGTCACCCCTGTGGACCTGTTAGTGTAATTAGTGGAAAATATGTTTCTCTAATGAAATCATCAGTGGGGACAATGTGAACGAGGTAATATCTATTAAGCACCTGCCTCTCTCACTGGGAAAACCCAACACGGGGTTGGGCGAGCAAAGCAATGGCACTTGCATCAGGTAAAGCAGGAGAGTAATACCAATAACCAGAAGAATATGAAAATGTATTCATGGAGCACATTTCATACAAGGTAACAAGCAGCTCAGAGTGTTCCCCAGTGGAATAAAGCAAAGACGCAGGACTGCAGAAGAGCAGGAGGAGGGCGGGGCGGGGCGGGCCACGCCCCTCAGCTGCACACAACAGAGCCTCGTTACGGGCTGTCCTAATTAACTGTGCAGCCGGGCTCTCCCAGGAGGGCTGGAGCTGCTGCAGGTGGAACGCACTGCACTGGAGACAGCGGCAGGGCTGTTCGTTCACTGTGCAGGCCTGCACGCACACGGCCCCCTGCAGGACGGGCAACCCGCCGAGCCACACCCTGTCCTTCAGACAGGACACCACGCCCACCTCCAGGCCGAGCCGTCGGACCACATCAGCCGTCCCCAGAACGAAGCGTCTTAATCACGGCCAAGTATTTACTCCTTCCCCTGCGAGCCAGAGCTGACAACGGTAGATGGACACAGCCTGTAACTGATGCTGACAAAATGTCTGCACTTTACCACAGCAGCCGCTGTAATCATTCAGTGCCAGTACGGGCGGCCAGGCGATTATTATTTTTTTTATATTCGATAAGTGCAGTGGATCACGTACACAGTAAGGTGTCCAGTGTTAAATGAATTCTTACAGAGTGTAAATGAGTCCAGAGTTGAATTAACACGGGGAATTTTACTGCAAAGGCGACATCTAACAACGGAGACCTGTACTGCAATACACTTAACCTGTATTGTTCCAGTAAAATATCCTGCTGTACAAACGGATTACATGTAAAAAAAAAAAATGTAATCTGGGTGACTGCTAAATACAGTTCACTGAAGACCTACTTTGAAAAAAGGAAAAAGAAAGAGAACCTAATGGTTGGCTGCACCTGAAAAGGATTTAATGTGATAACAGGAAGCAACAGGCAGTGAGAGCAAAGGAATATCCTGAGGAGAGATTTTATGGTGGCAATCTCCACCGTTTCCGAAATGCACCGAGATTGCCTCCAAATGACCCCACAAGGGTCTGTAAACGACTCCACGGCCATCTCCGAAAGACACCCTTGTGACTGATAACCTGGGAAAGCGAGGGTGAGAGAGAGACAGAGAGCAGCCCACACCTGGGCTATGGAGGGAGGGACAGTTAAAGCTTCTGTCACAGGTCATCTGGAGCTCCCATTTCAGAGGCACAGAGCGTGATGAATGGCTCTGCAGCAGTCCCCACATCCCAGAGCACACAGACCTGCGGTCCCCACATCCCAGAGCACACAGACCTGCAGTCCCCACATCCCACAGCACACAGACCTGCAGCCCCCACATCCCAGAGCACACAGACCTGCAGTCCCCACATCCCAGAGCACACAGACCTGCAGTCCCCACATCCCAGAGCACACAGACCTGCATCCCCACATCCCAGAGCACACAGACCTGCAGTCCCCACATCCCAGAGCACACAGACCTGCAGTCCTCACATCCCAGAGCACACAGACCTGCAGTCCACCAGCTCTCCCTCACACACAGACCTGCAGTCCTCACATCCCAGAGCACACAGACCTGCAGTCCCCACATCCCAGAGCACACAGACCTGCAGTCCCCACATCCCAGAGCACACAGACCTGCAGTCCCCACATCCCAGAGCACACAGACCTGCAGTCCCCACATCCCAGAGCACACAGACCTGCAGTCCCCACATCCCAAGCACACAGACCTGCATCCCACATCCCAGAGCACACAGACCTGCAGTCCCCACATCCCAGAGCACACAGACCTGCAGCCCCCACATCCCAGAGCACACAGACCTGCAGTCCCCACATCCCTCACACACAGACCTGCAGTCCACACATCCCAGAGCACACAGACCTGCAGTCCCCACATCCCAGAGCACACAGACCTGCGGTCCCCACATCCCAGCACACAGACCTGCAGCACCCACATCCCAGAGCACACAGACCTGCAGTCCCCCTCCCAGCACACAGACCTGCAGTCCCCACATCCCAGAGCACACAGACCTGCAGTCCTCACATCCCAGAGCAAACAGACCTGCAGCCCCCACATCCCAGAGCACACAGACCTGCAGTCCCCTCATCCCAGAGCACACAGACCTGCAGTCCACCAGCTCTCTCTCACACACAGACCTGCAGTCCCCACATCCCAGAGCACACAGACCTGCAGCCTTCCTGCTCTTCCTCACACACAGACCTGCAGTCCGCTAGCTCTTCCTCACACACAGACCTGCAGTCCGCCAGCTCTTCCTCACACAGACCTGCAGTCGGCTAGCTCTCTCTCACACACAGACCTGCAGTCGGCTAGCTCTCTCTCACACACAGGCCTGCTGCAGCTGGGGCAGTCCTGCAGAGGACCCCTGAATCCAGACTCTCTCACACACACACTCACGCACACACACACTGTGAGCATTCAATTCTGCTCAACACACCCCCAGGCCATCACCAGGAGGGAAAAATGTACTCTACTGCAATTCCAGAGGGGCGGTACCTGAATGTACGACAAACACAAAGTTACACACACACAGAAACACACATGTAACACACACACACACACACACACACCCTGTCCCCTCCCCTATTCAACACCACCAAATTGATGACATTTTCACGCCACATTTGCCTCTGTTCTGAGCAGGTCTGTGGGAAACGGCAGTAGAAAACAGTGAATCAACTGATTGGTCAACACAAAACCTCATTGGTCCTGTCAGGAGGTTTAATATTGTTTTATAATGATAATACAGCAGACCACAGCATAGTCTACCACAGTCTTTCAGTCATGGCGTAAACAAGCCTCGGCTCCAGGAGCGATTCCATCTCAAAGCAGAGTTCTCCTGAGGGGCCGAGGTGCTTTGTGTCGCTTCTAATGTGGCTCAACAATCACAAGCCTTCTGGGCGCTTAGCTCACACTTGACAGCACATGCCCCCAGGAGGGGACTGTTTGAGTGCCAACAACGTGGCTCTGGCCTAGTGGGCACACAAGTCATTAGCATGCGCTGATCTCAGGGTGCCTACCACCATGAACACTCACTCTTCTCACCTCCCCCCACTTTCAATGGACTGGGGAGTCAGGGACCTCTTACTCACGAGAAGGCTGGTGCGACAGTCACACGGGCAGGACGCTGCCAGGTTCTGGAAGCACGTCTGGCCCCAGTTCGGGTGGATGGGGAACACGATGCGTAAATCCATCCATATTACCCGCTTTCTGTTTTCCTTATTTTCCGATAAATTGTAAACACCAGCAGCATAACGTGTTACAGCAGCGATTGGGGTGTGTTGTGTGCCAGGGCAGTGTGGCCTAATTATAGCCTCACGCACACACACACGCACGCACGCACGCACGCGGTGCAGCTGGACATGTAGCAAGGCCAGAGGCTGGCTATCGGGCTCGTTAATGAGGTCCTGATAAACATCGGATTCAATCTGCCCCTAGAGGCACAGAAAGGCGCATCAGCCCGGCGAGCATGATGTCAGACCTGGCAGAATGCGCCTCTGTAATCCAGGGCAAATGACACCTCCCACCACATGCCAGCCTCTGCCCTCGCTTCTCTTTTTAGAGACCGACAATCACCAGGAACAGTCGTCACCACCCACCCACCCATCCTGAGGACAAACCATCTCATCTGCCTGTCATTTCTCATATCCACAACATCATTAATGCATCTCTCAATCACACAAACACACCCATACACGCACACACACACACACACACAAAATGACATCACGCAACACAACTCACACATACCCTCATACTAAGCACTTGTAAGAGATCCAAAAGTAGATATGCTGCTCCAAGTCAAAAACACAGATGGATAGGGACACTTCTGAGCTGCAGAAACTATTCTGTGCCAGACTGAGGAATGGAGAAATACACAAATGACTTCAGGCTGTTATTTCATTCCTCGTTCTCCCAAAACAACTGTTATTACAGTATTAAACAGAAGAGTATTAAAACAGTTCAAGGCATGTAATATTTTTCTAACGTGTTCCACTCAAGCTATATTATTAATGCAAACACCAACAGAATCTTTGGAATATTTCATTGTGCCACAAAGAACCTTCAGGCAAATAACACAGCAGCCAACATTCAAGGGTCCTACACCGAGTTCACACTTTTAACATATTCTCAGAATCTGTACTATTCCTTCTATGTGGGATAAGATCCTAGACCTACTGGTGCAGCACCGTCCTGCTGCTACCTCATGCCTTGGTGTTTGCAACCTGGCAACCCCAGGAGGCCTAGGTAAGCAGATCCCCAAGATTTAATCCTCCCTCAGCAGACCCCCGCCCCCACCCCTCTGGTCATAAATAGAACGAGTGCAGACCAACAGGCCATCGATCAGAGAGGAGAGCGCCAAGGCCAATCAGACAGGAGAGCGCCAAGGCCGATCAGACAGGAGGTCGCCAAGGCCGACCCCGCCGGCGTTCTGGAGGACAGACGCGGTCTCGCCACACCTGGGGTCCGTCAGCCTGCCGCCCTTCAGCCGCCGGCCCGGAGCTATGCAAATGAGCCCCTGAAAACCCGCCCTTCCTGACCGCTCAGGGCCGACACCACAGAGAACTCTCAGCACCACCGTTACATATGAAACTGCACGACGCCCATTCTAATTTCACACCTTTTTTTGGACACGCCACTTTCAAAGATCAGGTACTACCAAGGCGACGATCCAGGATGTGACCCTGTGAGCACATCTTAAATGTTCTGGAATATTCTGCTGCTGACCTTCTCCCTCTCGAAATTGCAAACTCCCCTTCTGAGAATAAAACTCAATCTCTCTACCCCCGACATGAGACACAAACAAGTTTTTTTATCAAGGGAAACAGATGGCAAACACAAAAAGGGTTACTTAATGTAATCAACAAAAAAGGTACAGTAAAATATTTCCACACATATCTCCATCACAGAAGCAATTAAACACACTAGACTTCACAGCCATTTTCATCTTCATGGCAGCCTTATGAAGCCTTCAAACACAAACCTACCAAAAGAAAATTGCATGACCTTCACTTTTTCTGTTACGCGCTGTACACTGTCCCAACCAGCCAAAGATGCAAGACCTGCAGACATTAAACAGCTGAACTTCACAATGGTGGCACAGCTGGAATCAGCATAACTCCCCCATCACATCATACAAAAACATAATGCAGCAGCCAGAAGTAATTATTTTATTCAAAGAAAGTCAATGCAGGGAGGTCCTGGACATGAATACTATTTGTCAATCTCACACCTGTGTAGTTTCTGTCACTTTCTTGTACAACAGTCCCATGTTGTCTAACCCATCCCCCTCCCCACGCCTTTCACTGTAAACTTAATTACCACACACAGCGAATCTGATTACATGGTCAAATGACACCAAACGTGACTTTTCAGCGCAAAAATGAACAGATCAATACTGCACAGTGGTTCGCTTCTTGAAATGTGTGCATGCGAGATCAGGCAAGGGGGACTAAACTGTGAGCTAGCTTTCTGCACACCAAACTGCATTCTAGAAATACAGTATTATCCCAATCAGTTAAAGGCATATGCCATGCTAAGGGGCTAATGGCCGTTTTTCATGTCTCAGAGTGCCGTCACTTGCAACAGCCTACATAGAATAGGCAAAGTAACTGTCCTCTATTCGCTATGCCGAGTAGGTGGTAAGTTCATGTAACGGGCTGACAGGTGTGACAGCCGCAGAGGCCACCAGGGACGTGAACAGCACTCACAATGCAAAGCAGCTTAAGCCGTGACCCTTATTACCATAACCAGCGCACTGAGTGGAATCCACCAGCAGGGGGCTCCTATTCTGGACGCTCACCCTATTCCAGTAAAACCTGGACCGGCGCAGGCTACGGCGCACTGGGAGTGGCACTCGCGCTGCCTGACCTTGCTGAGAGGCTCACGCACAGCGGGAGGCGAGTGCGCCCCGAAACGCTGGCCTGCCGCGTCGTCCGCCGACAGGTCCGGGAGAGGGCGAGCGGAGGTGGGGCGCCAGGCACCCGGCACTCAGACCTCCGCCCAGAAGCACTTTTAGGAGCTCTCCTCCCTGCTCTCCTGCTGATAAATGCACTGGGGGCGACGGAACTTTCCAGAACAGCACTGCGAGAGCTCGGAGCTTTGGTGAGAACATGCTGCTGACCTCTGTGCCATCGAGAGCTCTCTCAAGAACAAACGCCAGCACTGCTATTAAACCAGGAATGTTTCATGTGAGGCTGCTCATGGTTCTGTTTAATGTTAAATCATAATTTGCTTGTAAAAACCAAAAACTTCTAATAAATAAGTATGGGGTAGAAAAGACGTGGCCAACAAAAACTCTCAAGAAATGCACTACTCACAAAATATTTACTTTGATGGCAGAATCTAAAAATATGTTGACTCAACTTCTCCCAATAGTTTCCTTTTTTTGTTACTAAACCGCAAAAACCGATAAAAACTGAACTGATCAAACCTCGATTATGGCTATACTGCTAATCATTCTGGCTACACTACTCACAGACTTCTTTTTTTCTTCCAGGGATTTTAACATTAACATAAATTTGCGGTATTTAACATGTCTGTTTTTATTAAAGACAAAAATGAAAAGCCAGGGCTTTATTTATTCACAGAATATTCTCTGCAGGGTTTTCTGCAAGACCCACCCTGCAGCCTTTCATTTACAGAAGCTTTATTTCAGCAGCCGGAAGCTGTTCTTCATTACGTTAGCGCACACAATCTCAGCTTATGACCACCAGCTCTCCCCGTCAGGGTCAATCCATTCTCACCAGATTACAGGTTAACCGGGGAAGGATCACCGCACATTGTTTATTATGATTATGGCAACAATTATGATTATGACGATTATTCTTACTATTCTACTCCAGCCCTGTGAGTCCCCACTGCTTGCAAAAGAGCACTCAAAGGACAAAGAATGTTAGACTTCTAGATGACAACTTTATTTGTGGAACATCAGACTGGTACATTTACGGTCTCTAAAATGTACTTCTCAGCCAGCGGTATCTCAACTGGCCTATTCGCATATTAATCAATTTGGGGGGGGTTTTTTCATCTGACCAAAACATTATTTAAACTATTAATATCAGAGAACTACAAGATAGAAGATGTTAAGTAAATACAGTAAGAATGATTTCCCCTTTATATTATAGGCTGAAATAACTGGATTCATCACCATTTGCTTACACTCTGGTCTTTGCAGTGTAGCTGGTATAAAAGATGGGGGTTGGGGAAAGGGAAGGCGAACAGTCCTAGAAGCTCTATCAGCAGCCAGTATTACTAGCTGTGTGGAGGTTGACCTGACAGGCGAAATAGCGACTGCCAATCTGTCACAGCAACCAAGGTGAAGGCAGCACTGGACAGAAGAGACCAAGAATGGTGAAATGAGCTTGTGCAAATGAGTACGTGTGTGACCTGGGTCTTCTAGGAGGTTGCGGGAACCAGAGTAAAATTAGTCTGGAAGGAATATAAGAGAGGAGCAGGCTGGTAACGCTTTTACCACAGCGCTCCCATCTCAGATGTACCGAAGAGACAGGGCTCTGGGTGAGGCAGGCCACACCCACATGAAATCACCACAGAAAATGCTGCTCTTCCAATTCCTCTGGGACTGCACACATCCACAGCCAGTCAGGAGCGCAGACAGCAGTTAAGCGATGAGGAAATGAAACTACACCACTGGCTAAAAACGTAAGGTTCACACTAACAGGAAGCACTGCTGTCTTGTCGGTTTTTAGGCTGAAGCAGCAAAGACTGCAAAGAGTACCAGAATTCATCGTCCATTCAATACGCCGACTGATCTTACAAAGTTAACGATCTGGCATCATGCATCCTCACTTGGAATCTGCATAACTGTGAAAAAATTTGTTGAGAAATCAATAAATTTGGCTAGCTACAGACACAGAAGAATGTTCAGAGAGTTAGAGAGAGGCTTCAGCCTCAGAGAAAGCACAACCACAGGCTACAGGAAGTGAATCCCTCGTCACATTGCTAGGCAACCTTTCATTACAACTGTTTGAAAAAAAACCACAGGAAATGAAGGGAGATGGAGAAGTGTAGTGAAGCAGTGGATTTAACCTCTTACGCATTTAATCACAGCCCATCACAAAAAACTGGATTAATAATGCTTAAAATAAATTATCTATGACACATAACATTGAGAAAGCTGAGTGTTTAATGAATGAATATATGGCTGTTACAGTGGCATGAATAGCAATGCCATCCATTTTGTGTGCGGCATCTGTACAAGTTTAGAGTGTGCTGTGATGTCACAGATGTGTGGGCACAGGTGTGGACAAGCAGAATCTGATGAAGCGCCACTCAAACAAGTGCAATCTGAGATACTGGATAGTCTAGTTAGTCTAGCACAGTATAACTTATTCAGTTCATGTTTAACATGTTCACTTCACATGTACACAGAAGTAATGTGCTGTTACTGTTAGTACTGCTACTACCACTACTGCTGCAAATACTGTACTTGAAAATGCATTCGCTCCTCAACCTCAATGCTGTAACATGTTTGCAGTAAAAACAAACATACAGTTATGAAAATAATAAATACCTACAAAGTACCTGCAAGCCCAAACAACACTACTGTGTGGTTACAGGCACAAACAATATAACTGTGATGCAAGACTACTCCGAGCATGCTAAAAATGAACAAACATTTTTATGACATCACCACCCTTAGCTAGTTTTCAAACAGCTTTTATTTCCTCATTCTTTTAACACAAATTTCTATCAACAGCTCCACAATAATTCCCCATTTTGCTCTGCTGCAGCTGTGGCCAAATTGAGCCCAGGAACATACTCTGCTTAGAACTAACAGACAGTAAAGTACAATCTGGAAAACATTTAAGGTTCCATAGAGTCCTTACAGACAATATAACTTAGGAATTTATACAACAGGTAAGATTTCAGAAGAGCAGTCTGCCCCATGACAGTCAGCCAGTTTAGCATCTCTGCCTCTCATTACAGAAACAAATGAAGTTCTGCTCATTTAATTATAAGCATGGAGGTGACGAAACCTGGCATTTACACACTGGACAATACAGGGCTAATAAACTTTTGAAAGAGTTAAAAATTCTGTTTTTTCCACCCTACTATTGTGCAAGAAGAATCCACGGTCCGTTAGCCTGAACATGACAAATCTCTGCTTCCCCTCAGTGGAAGACAGGCCACCCGTATCTGCGTTAACTGCAAACCACAGAAAACGGCATCGCCCTCGCTTAGTAAGACCTGGAGAGGAACCACAATTTCCCCTGAGGTCCACACTCAAAGGCAGAGATGATGATTTGTGCAAACTCAAGAGGCAGAACTTCAGGCTGAACTTGCTTCAAGTCAGGAACCTTGAAGACCAGCTGTCCAGTCACAAGCCTGAAGGAAAAGGTCCACTCAGGGGTCTGCTCAGTTCATCTCATCACCTGTGGTAGCATTCCAGACCTATGTGTCATCATAAGCCACTGCTACAGCACCAGCCAGCCAAGTAATCAACACAATATGTCCTCTTTGGACCTCTGGAACCACAATATGGGCCTTCACCTGCAATACAGATTGTATAGTACCTGCATCCACTAATCAACAATTTGTTAATTAATGGAGTTGTTTATAAAGTTAAAGTCTTTACAGTAAGTTAAAGCAGTTCTGACTTAGAGAAGATGATCAAATTAAAGGAGTTAATCAGTCCCTAATGTCTGGTTTCTCCCATTGGAGCCTGGGTGGGGGTCCCTGGATCAATATCTTTTTTTTTTAAACTGCTCTAATGAGTTGTTCATAAAGTTGAAGGAATTTGTCATCCTTTGACATTCACAACATTAAAATAGTTGGTCATGAAGTTATATTGATACATCACACAATTAAAAGAAGATCATCCTGTAAAAGCAGTTGGTCACTTATTAAAAGAAGCTGGTGAACTGATATCAAGACGTTTTTCATTGAGGTACAGTTGGAATTTCAGCGGAGTTAAAGGAGCTGGCCATTAGTTTCACAAAGCGTGCAATTCAAGTTAAAGCATTAATCATTAAGCGAAACTGACAGTGCACCATGGTTTCTATTAAGTTGCAATATCATGAATTCCATGGCCTTGCCTGGCTTCTTAAGGCCATAAATGGAGCAGATCCTTTAATAAGTCATTCACAGCAATGCTGCCCCTGATCCAGGCCCAGCACAGTTCCCTTCAGAGTGACCATCATTCAGGACGCCACAGGAATATGTAAGAAGCTGTAACGGGGCTTCAACAGAGAGGCTTTTGTCCCTGTGCACTGCCCCCTTTACACTCCACGTCCTCCAGTCCCTCTTTTCCTTTAGTTTAGCTCTTTTTTCCTCTCCTCTTTGAAGCCGACTGGCTGGCCAAATGGAGGAAGGGGGCCGCAGCTGTGCCGTAGTGCCCAGCCTGCATTCAGCAGGACAGGGGAGAGAAGCCCGCACCAGGAGGGGGCGTCTCCTAAATCAAAAAGAAGTGCCCATTAAAGACCACACCAACCAGTCAGCACCTCGGCTCACAGAATGGAAAAGCTCCAAACATGACATTGTGTTCAGTTTTCTGGGAGACGGTACGCAGAGCAGTGAGTTTTCAAGCTTCCTTCTCTGAAATGCAGCAAGGCCGGGAGGAGGAACGAAAAAGTGAGTCACTGGCAGGAAAAAGACCGAGTTCCTCCAAGTGTGTCGCAAATCACACTGGCAGGCAGCTCAGGGGAGTTTCTCTGTTAAGTTTTTGTTCTCTCCGCTGTGAAGACTGGCCTTGTCAGGGACACGTGAGCGGGCCAAAACCACAGACCTGTATCAAGGCTTCAGAGTAGGTTACACGGGATAAGTCAGCTCTTCAGGCTGCACAGGGAATCGTACAACTCAGATCTGACCCCACCTGCAGCTGGCGCTCAGACCCGTAGCACACACATTAGCCTTTTGTGTGCTGACTGGTCAGAAAAATGTCCCACTGAGATTTATGTTCACATTACAACCAGGGATTTGTGTTGTACCTGGCCCTGGATGGTCAGTTGGACAGACTAATGAAGATGGAAAAGGAAGCTTGCCAGCGAGACTGAAGGTGCTACAGCACCACAAAGCGATCATTGTAGAGAGCAGGACAGAGGTAAAGGAGCTTAGACATTGATGAAAACTGAGAATGTGAAGTGTCGGACGTGAGTGGCAGCCTGCAGGATAGGCCGTAGGCATGGAAACCAGCGACCTGACCAAGTGAAGAATGCAAATGTTCGATGACCCTGAATTAACTTTAATGTGCCGCATAGCTCCTAAACCAAAGTTTGCCTGAGACAATTCACTTTATTATGCATCATAATTCAGTCTTTGATGGCAGCAATTTGTGTTGTGAATCCCCATCAGAATCCTACACAAAGCAAGAAGTTTTGGATATAGTCTACGGTAGTCTATCGTTGTTCTACTGGAGAGTACATCAAAGGTAACCCATCAAACCCATTCAAACATAGAGCGCGCATGCGTGTCTGGGGGAGGGGGGCGAACGGAAAAATCTTACCTAGCTGGGTCACTGCTACAGCAAATGACAGGAAGTCAAGCAGGCAGGTAACACCGATGTGCCAACAACCGCTTACCATCAAACACATGCACACACATCACACCCCCGCCCCCTTGCCACACACACACACATACCTCACCTAACACAAACAATGCTTTCTACTAATGGCAAAACAGACCAGTTTGCTTTCAAAACAGCTAGAGAGGAGCTGATAAACCCCATGGCAAAAAAACACACACGCATCTAAGCTCTTTGCACTAAAACACAGGCCCAGAACCCCCAAGCAACCACGGTAACTAAACGTGCAACTGGAGGGGCTACACAGCCAGTTGCTTATGTAAACCACCATGGCGAAGAGTATGGATGACAATAACAATATTCACTGTGCTGACGGTCAAATCAAAGGAAATCCTACTGAAAGGGCCATTGTTTGGAACGGGCGGTGTATAGAATAGTTTTTCAAATCAAATCTAATGGGATTACCATCCTCATTTGTACTCCATTCATATTTTCCTCTGGGGCATAAGGGGCTGTAAGGGCTCACTGCTGATTGTGACAGGTTAGACAGGATAGCCATTGTGTTCAGCGCAGAGCTGTGGCTGATGAATCATACGGCTCCTGCTTCTCGCTGAACCTTCACCGGCATGCAGAAATGCAGCTAGCACTAGCAGGAAGCCACCGTGTTACCAGAGCACAAACCCAGCTGCAGGGATGTTCACCTAAAGGCTCTCTCTCACCTCAAAAGTAAATGACTGAACCCGCAAAATATGACCAGTGGAAATGCTAGTGTGATCCAACATGGTAAGGCACACCAGCCTTAAGGCATGTCCTTTTCAAGTAATTTGACTTAAATTCAACACCTGGAATAAATTTATCTGAATTCTGTCATGCTCACAGGAAGGAACATTATTAATAATATTAATGATCTGTGTAGCCTATTATTTTTGCCTATTTTTAATAGGCTCTCTTTCATAAATATTAATAAGAACTAACGAGAATTTAAGACAATATCTCTTCTTTTCGGTCATTAATATTATTAGCAAGTGTCTGAACGACGATCTAACTAATCAATCAAGCTGTCATGGTTATATATGGTAAGTCGTGCCCCGCAGGGTCAGCGTTTCTCTTGGGGTGGAGAGGGTGGCGGGGGTTGGGGGGTGCTGGCCTTTAAGAGAAATAAGCTCTATTACAAGGCCGGGCTGTTTTGAGGGGAAGTTGAATCTGTCGGGGGGGAAAAGAACACAGAAGTAGAACCAGAAAGGAGGAACACGAAAGCCCAGCCACCACAAAGCGCGTCACGTCGCCCGGCGCACAGAACACATTACCCCACCGCCGATTTCACTTCAGTTCAGCGCGGGCTTGCAGGAACCGCTCCCGAACGCATCTCAGTTCTTCACTTCAGCTGATCCCCTTAACACCCGGAGGGACTTTACAGAGCACCTCCGCGTTTAAAAAACGGTACAGATGAAAGCGGCAAAAAAATGTGAGGAAAATGAACCACGTCAAAATGAACCACATTCTAGGGCAGCGTTGAGATGTGTGCTGTGCAGATGTGTGTGAAAAGAAAAAAAACATTCTCGCACCTGGCCAGGGTCATGCCTGAGCAACCCAACAGGAGACGAGCTGGAGAGGAAACGGCCATTGTGAAAGGGCTGGCTCAGGACGCCGCATGTGAATCAGAACAGACTACGCCTGCTGTACAGGTCTCAGCGACAAGCCTACAGCCACCGATACCAGTATCTGTCAAACACACTGATACCAGTCAGCAACAACAACCCAAGCCTATTTCAGCACCTGAGAACGTGATAAGCTGCTTTAGCAGCAAGGTTTGCTGCCAAATATCCAAGGGCTGCGAGAGCCGTTCTGCATTTTCCGAGTCTAGTGTGTAGGGTGAGAATAGCTCCTCTCCCCATCCTCTCTTCCTGCTTCGTAAACAGGAAACGGCTGCAAACTGCAAGAAAACGTTCTGTGATCATCTCACCGTATGGAGCAGATTGGCCGAGATAGCACAATTAGGCTAGGCTGAGCGCATAGCTGCCGTATGCTGCAACCATGGCAACTCCAGCTATAGGTTCAGAAAAGGCCGTTACAGGGGCTACACCTCAAGGCCACTCCACCCTTTGTGGGTACTGATACTTCACCCCACCCTAGATTCAAACCCACGCTTCTGGTTACAAGACCACTTTTTTCAGAACACAACTGCAAATGACCGCAACAGGGCTTAGAGAATACATAACGCAGATGATTAAGATTACACATTTAGAATAACTGTCAGACCATTAATACTTCATTAATATTTATGTACTGCATGCCTGAAAGGGGACTGGGATTGACTAGGGTGTATAAGCATTCAAAAATGAAATCCAGGGAAGGTTTTGGACATAGCATACCGTCGGTGCAGTGTACATATAATAATTCTTGACATCCTTATAATTTGTCTTTACTGCTCTTTCAAAGAACCATTTCAGAAGGTTTTGTCAAAACAGTTTAAAAGAATATTAAATAGAAGAGGGAATTATCTGCCAGTGTCCGTTAACATACTTTAGCTTTGATGGTATAAAAATAAACATGAATCATTTCTTTTGTTAAGAAAGGCTCAGAAATAAAAGAACACAAGAATAGGAACAGCAAAATCTGCTCTGAATGCTTGTTGACTGTAAACACAAACAGACCACAAATATCAGAGTGTTAAAAATACCCATTTCGTCATCCTCCCACATGGTGCCATTACCCATAAAGCTGTGCAGTCACCGTCCATCACTGTCCTTCAGACTGCAGCCCTCACTTCAGCGCAGATCACCGCTGTAATCGCCTGGCAAACTAAATTCAGTTGCCAGGCGATCGGGGATCCTGTGCTTCCGTCCTACACTGTGTGTGATAGCAGATAGAGTGGCATATCTTATATGATTAACCTCAGATTGCTGAACCCCATAAAAAACAGAGCATAATTATGCACATATTCCCATGAGTATGACAGGCACTGCTTCACCTCTTGTACATCTTCTTAAATGAGCCCCATATTCATTTCCAGTAAGGCACCACACACACGGAAAGGGTGGGGCTGCCTCCTTTCCTGTCCCTCAGTCGGGCGTCTGGCGTCAGTTTGTTTTGGGCTGATTTTGCGCCGTAACTCAGTGCGGGTCAAACCCAGCTCACTTCCTGGCTGACAGGAAACAACCTCGGGGGCTGGGCTAGACTGAACTGCTGCCATGACGTCATCGCGCCAGAGTGGCTACGGCTAATGGTCCAGCGCTACCGCTAGTGGAGACGCTGCTTACGCCACACCATTTTACTGCTGCTTATGATAACACAAATAATGGTGACAATGATCCCAGCAAATCCTGTAAAAACAGCGTATGTGCAGAGCTGATTGGTACTGTGGAAAAACAAAACTCACTCACCACCAATGCGGCAGAGTTAGGGCCAGGCCGCTCTCCAGCGAGAGAGAGAGTGAGAGAGAAAGAGTGTGTGTGAGAGAGAGAAAGAGTGTGAGACAGAAAGGGAGAGAGAGAGACAGAGAATGAGAGCGAGAGAAAGACCCCTCTTTTGTGGATATGTGGCGAGAGAGAGAGAAAAACAGAGAAAGTTAAATAGGAAAAAAAGGCCAGTTAAGTTTGCTCCCCTTTCTTAGCAAGCACCTCTCTGGAGAGAAGAAACCATCAATTAGGGAACAAAGAGCTATATTGGTGCTTTACTGCATTTACAAATAGAAAGTCGGTACGGTCCCCTCACATAATTAGGATCAAAAAGGGGGAGCGGGGGCTGCAGTGTAATTACACAGTGACGCTGTTAACAAAATACCTCCTCCAGAAAAGCAGCCTGCAATTGCAGGCCACTCACGCAACCAGAGGCCACACAAATTGAAGACTGGACTGGACCTTCCCCGTCACTTCCATAAATAAACACGAGTGAGCCAACCGTCCCCTTCTTTCATTATCACTGCCCAGATGCGTGCGTAAACCGAACTGGCAGGCCAGCTCACGGGCACGGAACCGGCAGTCCCGCTGCGCAGCGGTCTGAGCCGCTCCGGGTCTTACTGGAAGCGCGTCGCGTAGCAGCCTGTGGGCGGCTTCCACTTCAATACACTCACCAGCACCAGGTAAGACCCGAATGCCTCAAATGTCTACAAGCGGAGAGCCGTTTACACACCCGAACACAGGTGTGCAGCGCTAAGAGAGGAACAAGACGTAATAAAGACCTGTGCTTCCGCAAGCGCAGAAGCAGCGAGCAGCGTTTCCTTCTGTAGTTAACGTGTCATTTGATGCTGCATCTACCGCATGCTTTGCACGATGCAGTCGCATTTGGCCCTTTTCTCTTGGGCCCTGGGGCCTGGAGGTGATGCCAATGTCACAGTCTCGGTTCTCATGGCGCGGGTGCAGGGCGTAAGCCAGACCTCGCCTCTCCACAGGAAGAGTCTTTGGGAAAGACAGCTCACTCCTCAGATTCCAGGAAAGCAGCTGCCTCACACAGCAAATGCAATATCCAATCAGTAAATGATACTCCCATCGAAACATGAGTGGAGTCTGTGTGGGCTTGAGGAGTGGCAGTGCTAAGTCACTGAACCCTGCATCGCACACACATGCCCATGCACACATTCATAAACGCAACTGTATGGAACAGCAGATGCATATTAACCAGAACAATAAGACCCCTGAACTACTATAACATAAAAACAATGGACAGCAAACTTCGTACACTAATCAAGCTTCGTACACCGATTAAAATCCTCCCACATTCTCTATAACTGACGGCAACTCATTTTGCCCATTCGCTCCTGTTAGATCTGGGCGGGGGAGATCTCAGGAGAAAAAGGGAAAAGACAGAGACAGGTGAGCCTCTGCTCACTGTAGCAGAACCGAGTGAAGAAACAGTACATCACGTTCGTAATGGTATCCATGGTTACCAGCCCCTGCTTCGCCAGCAGAACCCAAAGCATTGGTGCCTGATGCAGTGTAAAAGAGGAGAAAGGCTAAAGCCTCAATACCACTGATGTCAGTGCTCAAAAGAGCTGAGCAGAAGCACCAATCTGGAGGAGGGACCCAGAAAATGAAGTGTCACTCAAGAAGACAGACCAGAAAAATCAAGTCTGTTCGGCCACTATGTTTACTGCTTCCCCAATCTCAGTCACTTGGTCTCTGTGTCGTCACATGCTAAATTACTGAGAAAGTAATCCACAAGTCACTCAAGTCACCTTCATGCAACATCGCCTACCACACTGTCAGCGGCCAATACTGCATTTGGGACTTTACTCAATGTATCCCAGGGCAATCAGGGCCATGAAAACCCTTCGTTAGATAAGGCACTGCTATACGTTATATAAAAATAATAATTAATTTCAATTACAAAGTGCTATTGCGCAGCTTTCCCTCTCCCTACATCGCACGCATGCGCAAGCAGCAGGTCCGGGAGGAGCAGCAGGTCCGGTAAGAGCAGCAGGTCCGGTAAGAGCAGCAGGTTCTGTAAGAGCAGCAGGTCAGGACCCCTGCTAAGAGCTGCAGGTCCTGACCCAAGCGAATGAAACGAAGGCCCAGAGCACAGGAGCACAGTGCTTTACTGCAGGGCCGGGGGACTGTGCGTCAGAGGGGAAGCGCAGTGGAACACTGCGTGAGCGGCCCCATCAGAGCGCACTGCGCTCCCAGCCCCTCCGCTCCCTCCACCCGTCCTATTGATTCCCCCCCCTCTCATTCAAACATGTTAGACACGCTCGGGTACACGGCCTGCTCGCCTGCCAGCTACTTTTCAAACTGCGTTTCTTTTGCATACGAGACGAAACGCTCGAGGCAGCAGGAGGGGGTGGGGACAAAGGGCGGCTAACGATAAGCACCTGGGGAGGCCGCAAACTCGGGGACCGGCACAGCCTCAACGCCGATAGGGTGACGAGGGAAAGGGGACCGCCCACAGCGGCGAAGAGACGAACGAGAGAGAGAGCGAGCAGTTTAAGAGCCGTAAACACCCAGCGCGCAGTGTGCGCTCCCATCCAAACACCCGGCAGCACGCAGACGAGCTTAAAGAAACAAGCGCACCGTAAGTAATGAACTCATCCGTCACCTCTGAGTGACAGCAGTAAATAAATTCTCGCCGCCGCTGCGCCCCGCGCCCCCCCCCCGGCACTGCGGGGGTTAAAGCGCCCTCTTTCAGGGCCCGTACACCGTCAGCGCTCGCACATTACTGCTCGCTGCTCAATAGAGCCATTCTCCAGGGGGCCATAATTATGAATCATGATGACGGAGGACTTTAGGCCATTCAGTCCAATAAAGAACATTGCTCACAGTTAATACATTCTTATTCATAAATGAATACAGTCATAAATGCATATTTATTTTGATCATTTTAAAGGGGCTATTAATCGCCTACATAAATTCTGGGGTGTTTAACTGTCACAACACAGTCCAATGAATGCCCTCCAAAGTTAGTAAACTGGAAAATTCTGCAGCTAGACAGGAGCTGGCAAACAGCACTCTATGTACATAGACACAATCCAATGTGCTTATATTTATTTTTATATTTGAAAATGTGATTCAGATAAGCAAAGCACTCTCTTTCCCTCACTATCTTTCTGTGGTACCTGTATCCCTCTCTCTCTTTCCATGCACTAGGAGCATCTCAGTTTAAATGACAGGCCATAAGAGAAGGTTAAGAGAAGGGAAGGTTAAGAGAAGAGGAAAATTTTTCGGTGGCAGCATGGAGGACAGCCCTATCCTCCTTGGCACGGTGCCGCTCATCCTCTGCTGCCAACGCTCTTAACAAGCCCAAGATTAATGGAGGGGTCACTGTTCTTGATCTCAGTGTTTAATCAAAGCTTGAGATCCACTATAATCACCTCCTCACTAACTGTCTCATAAGGGTGACAGATCCACCTAACGAATATGCAATTACAATAGAACGTGCAACACACGCACGCGCACACACACACGCACACAAACGTGCATGTGCACACACACACACAAACGTGCATGTGCACACACACACACACACACATGTGCACACACATACACACGCAGGCACACACACACAGACAAAGGCACACGCACACATGTACACGCACGCGCACAAGCACACACACATGCACGCACACACGTGATATGACGGACAGAGGAAGATCCACAGGAACAGCAAATTCATAGAGTAATGAAACTCACGAGGAGACAGCAGAAAACGCATCATAAATCGGCCTGGTAGTGGGATGGGTTCAACAGGAACCAGTGGGCTGGAACTGCCTTCCACCAGCAGGGTGAGCCAGAGAAACACACTGACCCAGAGAGATGTCCTTATCGCTATCAAATGCTTGCACATACACTTAGTGTGCAATTCATACATTACCACTACATTAGCTCAGCATTTTAGAGTCGATGCGATCTCACCTTTCTCATATTTTCTCTCCTACAAGTTTTCACTGCAATGCTAGAGCAGGACATCACCTCCCGATAGGAACCGGGTGAGCCCAGCAGCCCACAGGACAGGGAGACACGCCCAAGTTAACAGTCTCTCTTCGCCTTGGACTCGCTCAGCTGTAGTGAGTGAGGGTAAAATTCACATCTTTTCGCACAGACCCATCAGAACACTCTTCAGAACAGGAGAAGCAAAAGCACTTCATCCAAAGACTGAGAATCAGTCAGGTGACCTGATCACCTGAGGATCACCTGGGGCACATGAGACAGAGAATGGGCTCCACCCAACTGGAAGAGAACAAATCCTGAGACCGCGAACGTGTTCCTTGTTCACAGGGTGAATTGTGAGGCAGTGGGGTGGAACAAATGGTTCTGTTCCAGGAAAACAGACCGAATGGTTCTGTTCCAGGAAAACAGAGCTAAAGGGTTTGCTCTGGTATACAGAGTAACCAGTCCTGTTCCATAACCCAGGGACGGTTCTTTACTGCTGAATTGTAGGCTTTCCAGAACAGCAGCTTAAACTCCACAGGGTCTGAGCATCTCCGCGTTGCTAACCCTGTGATTACACGCCCAACACGGAGACAAATCTGAAAGGCGCTGAACCAGTGGATAACAGCCTTCAGCGAGCGGCGTTTACACGCCAGCTGCAGCAGGTTAGCAGTCCCAGGGTATAATCACACCAGCGACCCACACTCACATCAGCACGCGTGCAGTCAGGTCTCCCAGCAGGACCCTGGCCTTGAATAAACCCGCTCTCTCACGCAAAGCACTGCAGCGCAGCGGTAATGGGCCTACGTGCCATGTGTGCGCGCGTACGTGCGTACATCTGCATGCGCAGTTCAGACGAGGGCTGCAGCGTAAAACCCAGCAGCTGTGCTGTCCCTCCTCGTTCCTGCAACCGGGTCAGAAACATGGAAGACAATGAACCCAGGAGAGCCGCAGAGAACAGAGGAGAGAGAGGGAGCGAGGGAAGGAGAGAGGGAGAGAAAAGAGAGAGGAATGATGTGGCCGTGCATATCCGGTTAAAGGCTAATTTGGACAGACATAAGACAGGTGGAGGGCAGGCTGAGTGAGAGCCATGTCCAAAGGAGGGCTGGTTCACAAAGGCCAGGCCACTCAGCTCCCGTGCGGAAAACCACAATGAGCACAGTGACCGGGCCGGAGCAGAGCCAGCCCCTCTCCAACCCCCCCAAGGCCTGGGGACGACTGCCGTTTCCTCACGTTTCATCACCACAGCGGCCCGGGGGCGCAGAGGGGGGGAGGGCTGGCTGGCTGGGGTTCAAAAGAGCTCAGCGGAGCTCAGAAGCCCCGTCACAAAGCCTCTTCATTCCCTCGTCCTGCCCTGGACCGGGGCAAGAGGGCTAATTGCACTGGGGAGACATCTACATGCCTGAGCCACTTAAAAGACCCTGGGGCTCAGGGCTTGGGGATCGAGTGAACCCTGGAGAGGATGGCATTTACACCATGGGAACCAACAGGGGGGAGGGGCAGAGAGAGGGAGGTTGGGCAGAGGGAGGGGCCTTGGCCCTTGGATCTGACATAACGATTAAACTCCTCGCGGGGGGGGGGGGGGGGGAGCATGATTGTCAGTGACAGAAGTTTTAGTGCAAAGTCAGCTTCTCACAACTTATGAGTCATGAGTGAAAAATTAAAGTGTTAAAGAATTAAGAATCATCCTACTGTGCACAAATACACACGTATGTTTAAAAGGAAGTACACCCTCATTCAACTCTATGGTTTGACATATGAGGAAACAACACACCCTCCTATAATTTTCACATAACTGCTATCAGTAGATAAGTCTAACCTCACGTGAGAAACAGCACACAATTTAACTTTGTCATTAGGTATCTCCCTATATAAGTAAAGACATTTGGACAATTTGGTTAAAGACATCAAGCTACTGCAAAAGACCCACATATGTCCATGCACACACACTGAGTTCTACAAAAACACAAACAAACAGACAAACACACACACACACATGCACACACAAACACATACACTTGATTTAGCATGTATACAGCAGACCAGAGGAGTGCTCCTGTATGTGCTGAGGTTTATCTGTCTGTGTCAGTCATTCCTACAGCCCACTGCTTACCTGCTTAAACACAGACCAGACTACCAGTGCCACAGAACTTCAACACAGCCTGCTGTTTTAACTGCTTTTCATTTCACGGAAAAAAACTGGACAAACACACACACACACACACACACACACACATGCAGAGTTATGCTGTTGTTACACACGCACAAATTTGTTTCCAAAACACCTCTACCTAGAACTAAGATTTTTATCTCAACTGCAAAGAATTTCCCTCTCTTTCTGTCCCTTTCATTCTCTCTCCACCCATCTGGTCTTTCTTTCACTTTACTCCCTTTCTCTTTACCTCCCACTCTCTTTATTTTTACATTTTTGAAAGTTAAGCAATCCCACATGTCAAGTGCAAGGTTTCATTCATCAAATAGTTTGCTATTTACGTGGTAATGATACATCATATCACTTATTTCCATATTCTGGGGAAAATCTGAACTGATAAAAAAAGCTTATTTTGGAGTAGAAATTGTGAATAATTCTGAAGAAAAGCCAAAGCTAAGCGAGGGATTGGGAACAGGGAAAATCCATGCAGAAGTGGGTAATGCGGTCCAGATTGGTCAGCATGGTATCAGAACTCAGCAGGAGAATGAAAATGACTACGGAGTAATCAGGTGAGCAGGGGCAGGTCAGGCCTTGCACAGGGGCCTGACCTGCCACGACCCAACATGCCACTGAAATCAATACACCTCATACAGCTGATGAAATTCATAATTCAGTACCATGCCATCCAGATGTACATGGAGAAACAAAGCCTTTAGCCCTGTAGGAGTATCCGTACTAAAGAAAACCCATTCTTACTGACCAAATCCACAAATCCAGGGTTAGTTTCTGGCTGGCCACGTGGGCACATGCCTTGCAGTTTCATAGAGGATCACGGGACGGTAATGGGCACAGATGACAGTACAGTTTAGTCCATACAGCCACACCAAGCACCACAAAGCCAGCTGTGTTTCCCTAACAACATCAAAATGTCCCTGATGTCAGCCTGCATGCAGAACAATAACTGTCCCAAACTATATCATCTCAGACTTTTCCACAGTTTAATTCTCATTCATTTAATGAATTTTTATTAGTGTGGGAGACAGTCTGTGTGTCATTACTGAAAGGAGAACAATGAACCAACAAGAGGAACATTATAATAAGAAGAAAGCTAGAAAGCCATTATCACGGGGAGAACAAACCTCTTAGGCCATTCCTGGCTCATCAGTCGGCATTTAACTGCATTAGTCATGAAACTTCATTTAGCCGGGGCCAAAAAGCAACATGCAGTGCAGAATCTCTAAGCTGTGCGAGAAATAAGAATCAGACTCAGACAATGTGGGAAAAGCCATGCAGAAGACAGAGCTAGCGAGTGGGGCTTTATGCATGTGCGGCACCCTGTTGATAAGACCTTGCATTTCAGCACAGCGCCCCCATTCTGTAAGAAACAGATAGCGCAAGAGAGAGACGGGTAGTCAGGCTTGGGGTGACCTCCAGGTTAACACTTTCGAAAAGTAAATGTCAATGAGTTTACACAGCCATGACCAATTCACTGCACTTAAACACTCTATGGGAATAACACAGCGGGAGACTCGGGTTCCGGAGCGCTTCCAGCGAACGGTGCAGGCTTCCAGGGTGCCTTTGAGGCTGGGCGCAGTGGGTGAGGGGCGCAGTGGGTGAGGGACCCTGGATCAAAACCGGTTGAAAACCCCAGGTATAAATGGATCCTGTGTCAAATGTAAGCGGGATAAGGGCATCAGCAGATGAATGAGAATGAGTCCTGTCAAATGGGGTTATGGTCGTATCATCTTGAGGGGGTGATTTAATCATGGGGTGAAGCAGAGGGCGCAAACTCAGAGGGGTTCGACAGTAAGCCCTTCAGAAGTGGAACCCGCTTGAGCGGTTACGAGCGCAAAAGAGCTCCCAGGGAGGGAAATCGGTCACAAGGCCCATTAAACGTGCAGTCGCTCGCCACTGTACCGGCAGGGAGTACAGACGAGCAAAGCAAAGCAGCACAGGATGGGCGGGCTGCTGGCTTCCTGATTCAGGCATCCAAGGGGTTAATCTGCACTTCTGCAGCTAGATAAAAGAGGAAGCAATGGGGGGAGGGGGGTTGTTACAGGAAATTGCATCACTTCTACATCCTGTTTCAAAGCCAAGGTTAATTAAAACGGGGACAGTGAGTAGCCCAGTGTGTCTGTAGCACAGAATGACAGCCATGGACAGCCGTGTACACTATATAGCCAAAAGTATTTGGACACCTGATATCTCATCCAAGATTATTTCCAAGATTAAGATTGCTTATAATAACCTCCACTCATCTGGGAAGGTTTTATACTAGGTGTTGGAGCATTGCTGTAGAAATTTGCTTCCATTCAGGCAGAAGTGCATTAGTGAGGTCGGGCATTGATTGGGCGATTGGGCTTGGCTCACAGTTTGCTTTCCAACTGATCCCTAAGGTGTTGGATGGGGTTGAGGTCAGGGCTTTGTGCAGTTCTTCCACATCATTTGACAAAACCGTTTCTATATGAGCCTCGTTATGTGCTTTTTTTTTTTTTTTTTTTGTGATTTTATGCTGTAGCTTTAAGATCTGCCTTCATTGGGACTAAGGGGCATAGCCCAAACTATGAACAATAGTCCCAGACCAAGGGGTGTCCAGATGCTTTTTGTCATATTGTATATTTAAAGTCCAGAAACATAAACAATGAAAATGTGAAGCTTTATGATATATGTCTTAAGAACTGTAAAGCAATTTTGAATTCAACACTGTGCATTCTAAACCCCAAATCAAAAACAAAATGTCCACCAGACCTGGATACACTCACAAGAGCTTCATCGACAGGATTCTTGGTGTCTTTAAGTGATCATATCAGCCACCTTCGGAAAAGGAAGTTTGTTTTTTTTTTTGCTTTGTATTATTGTGGCACTGTGAAAAAAGATTAGGCAGCAGTTAGGCTGGCTGACGTCAGCCACTGCAGGAGGAAAATCAGGATCCTGCTGGCTTAAAAAGACATGGTTCAGAATGCACAATCAATCAGTCGCATATAATTAAAAATCATATCACTTATAATTTAACAACATAGCTGACTGGAATAGTGTAACATGAAAAAATATTTTTTAATATATTTTTTTAAATAAGAATCGAAGTCCAGGCTGAGGTAACTGAAATTTTACAGAACTTAAGTGTCTGCATGGACACACACACACACACACACACACACTTTGACAAAAGCCGATGTATGCGCCCCACTTTGTGTGATTTATGCAAATCCAAGCGATGCTTCAGGACTGATTCCCTCTCCACACACTACCATTTCTCTATAAAGCACGATGCAGCAAAGCAGTATGGGAAAACAGATCCAATTTCATGGTGTGAGGAACAGTGTTAATTTTAGTTTTTTTCCCCAGTTGTTTTCCCTCTGTTGAGATACTTTGACAACACGCAAAACTTTTCCCAAGTAGCAAAAAAAAATTAACCTTAAATATTCTGAGACACCACCTTAGCTGTGTGAACCAAAGCGGTGAGATGACTTGTTCCCATTGAACCAGCTTCATAATTCCACCTCTCCAGACACAATCATCTCTCATAAACAAATGGTGCTGAGAAGGACTTATTGTCTGAGAGACTGCCGGTCCAGTCGGCCTGCTTCTGGCCATGTGATCCTGGAGTCCATGATGTGTGTCCATCTGACGTCTAGAGCGCACCTTCCACTGAAAACACCACCAACTCTCATGGCACCAGAGACTGCAGGAAACCAACTCAGCAGCAAGGCTCAGCAGGCAAGAGACACTGGACCCCCCCGGGGTGTAGCAGAGTTCCAGGTTCAGATGGTCTCGAAGGCTGGGAGCTACGTGGTGTCGCTACTGGTTATAAGCAACTTAAACAATCAGTTATATGACTGGGTTACAATAAAACGAAAACTCATTACCAGGGACTTTGAAGAAACATCAAGTACGTTTGTGAAACTGAAACAAAAATGTACACGTTATATAAACGTTCTCCTGAAGGGACCACAGGAAAATCCTTCCCTGTAGCTGAATGAATTATCCAAACAAGCAACTCTTCTCAACTGCACCCCCAACTACAACATTCCAAGGATAATGGATGCATTCCCTAAAAGCCACCTGGGGTCATTCCAAGAGAAAAAGAGAAAGCTTGTGGTTGGAAATAAGCTAATACACAACAAATGCAGCCATCTTGAATATTCCGCGTACATGTCCATGCTGTGCGCTTTGTGCACATATGAGAAGGATAGCCGTTTAATTGAATGTGAGGGCTGAATTGAATCCAGGCCCTCAGGGAGTGCTGTGATGTGTGGCAGACTGAGAAAGAATAGCCATGCGGGCTCTCGAACACGATCACTGTAGAGGTCAATGTCAGTCCACACCGTCCAATCAGACCAGCTCCATAAATACCGGCCGCACCATCTAATCACACTACTTTCACAAACGCTATCTGCACTGTACAGTATACACAGCCCGCATGAAATCCATGCAATCCAGTCTGTGGGTCTGCTGGGGCGACTGTGCAGATAGTCAGACATGCTCTTCATGCTCTACCACCCGACCCTCTGACAGCATATGCAGCACAGAGAAAAACGTGTTACTTTCCAACCTATACATAGTGCAGGGGAACAGTCGATCACACGTGAGCAAGCTGTGCCATCTCTTTGTGGCCCAGCTCCAGTGCTGTTCCCCACCCCACACTGGCTCCACTGTGTCCCCTCCCTATTGGCCAGTGGCCAGCGCTGTCATGGACATGCCGCAGCTGTGCTGGAGTAATTGGGCGGCATTAAAATCCAGACATTCCAGGGACTGAGCTCAGAGCTGTGGAGGAGCGCGCGCGAGCGAGCGATCTCTCGCCACCACACCGCCAGCCCCTCCATGAATTATGTAAACATGGGGACCTCAGCCGAAAAGCTACCCCAGTGGTGCCCGGACACCAATTAAAAGCTGTCGAGTGAGGAGAGAGAGAGACAGAGGCTGAGTGCCACCAGTTCTTTGTCATCCCCCATCGCCAAAATTCCGCCAGGATCATGACACCCTGCACCCCCCAACAACCCCCCACATACTGAACACAAAGTTCCCTCACATTATGCAAACACAAAGCAATTGAGGGCTTTTGAAGAACACCAAAAATATTTAAAGAAAAACATTTGTAAATCTGAACACAGTCAGTGGACTCACAGTGAGCATCTAAACAGTAGAACCTCCAAGTAGAACCAAAAAGAGTCAAGAATGAGGAAATCGCAACAACAAACCGTATAAACTCTGCAAATGGGAGCGTTTCCAAAGAGCTCAGAATTATTAGCTTGAATGAGTACGCAAACCAAAGTAACGCATATCAGATTGCAAGCGCTGTGACAGCTCAGCCAAGCTCATTCCTCTGTTGATGATTGTCATTTTTTTATTCCTAGGGGGAGCCTTGCAGACATATCATATTCTCTGCACTGTCAGGAGTGGCAGCTTGATGTTTTGTTGCATACAGCAAGGCCTGATTTAGACTCATTCACACTGCCATTGTACACTGAAGTGTGTTTCTCCCCAGGGAACCAACCCACAGGATAATACAGTTTCTCTGGAGAAATAAATGAAATTGATGGAGGATAACAGAATGTGTATTAGTGAAGTGAGGTGTACTTGCTGGCCACAAAACAAACTGGGAGGGGAGGTCCCATTACACACACAGTATTCATGCATTTTAATGGACCAAGGGTGTAATTTACAGGGGGGACGGGGGACTACAAACTATTCAAACTAAAGTTATGCCCATGGAATTAAAAATGCAGGCAGCTGCTCCTCAAGGGTCAATCCTAGAGCTGACAATAATCTGATGAGGTGAACCTTCATGAAGGTTCTGCTGTGGTGCTCTGTGGTGCTCCACTATAGGCAGATACAGCAATACAGTAAGCCACAAAATTTCACAATTTATTACTCTCTCCATGAGTCGCTTCTGTGCACTACAATACTGAACTGAACCTCGCTCCCTCCCTGCAGCTCTGAAGAGGATCACTTCTATTTCAGGCTACTTCAAAGATCTAATAATGTACTCTTGGTGACACTGGCCAGCGCATTTGGTTTTCCTGAATTACTCAAAGTAGGATTGCGCTTTAATATTTACCCCCCCAGAAACAACAGAGGTTGGGAGGGGGGCCATGCTAACATCACATGGCAGAGGGGGATAGTGTTGCTTCTGACAGCCTTGGCAGGCCATGAGAGCTTTGAGGATATATGCGTTAAGAAAAAATAAAAGTAAAACAGCAGTGAAAGAATGATTTACCAGATGGAGTTAAAGACTATCAGGCCTCAGGGGGCAGGAGTGAAGGCACAGCACAGCCAGGTGTGGGGGACAGAGCTCACCTGTGAGGGGCGGGCAGAAGCACCTTGCTGGGGCCAGACATCGTTCTCTGCTCCCATTAGCACAGAAACGCCTCGGGCTACGTTTCAGCAGCCTGTTCACAAAGTGGATACTCCACCACCTGGCTTTTTGATGGCAGTTCATTTCAGCGCATTTTTCATTGGCCTACACAGTTTTTGTGAGCGATGAAGGATAACTTATATATTTGGAGAAGTTTCTGAAGACATGTCAGCTGTACAATGACGGGTATTGGGCATTCAGGGGCAGCCTAAAGCAAGACAATACACATGAAGTAACTGTAAAGCAACGACGTCTCAGTTTTACATTTTACACCATTTTTGACATTGTGTTGTCATTACGCTGTATGATAACATTCTGCTGTTTTTAAAGGAAAATAATGCATATTTTACTTGAAGGTGACTTGTAAATGTAAACTAATGTTTTTAAATTGATGCAGTTTCTGCTCAGGCAAAGTCGCATCACTGATGTGTGGCTAGAAACTGAGGGGGACTCACAAAGTAATCTCCACTGACGAAGGTGGGGAGAAAACCGCAGTTAAGAATGAAGGTTCAATCAAAGAATGTGTAAAGCTCTGTCTGTCTGAACACAGTGTCCTGTGAGAGGGACAATGGCTCAATAACACCTCCATTCATTCTGACAGGAGAGTGAGTAATAAGGGCTTTCAGTCTCTCAAACTCCTCGTCATGCGTAGTCCAGCGATAATAGATGTCAGTGAGAAATGTTTGGTAGTCGATAGGCAGACGCTTTCCCTTCCAGAGAGCGCATGCACACACACATACACACACACACACCAGTGCAGCAACCAGTGATTTGACTGAATTGTCAGGTTCCCTAATGATATGTTTTACTGGACCATCTGCAGGCCTGTGCCAAGTCACACATGAACTGTCAGGCCAGCTGCACAACAGCAGCCTCCCTCCTATAACACCCCCCCCCCCCCACCCCCCCACCCCATTTCCTCCCCTGCACCTCACTGGCAAACCATTAATGCCCTTCAGAGCTCAAAATCGGCTGACGGAAATAATCAAAACAATCATGTCAATCATCACTGTGATTCTAGAAAAAAATCTGTATTATGAATTATTTTTTATCATTATAGATATTACATCATTGTTTTTTGTTGTTGTTTTTTTAAAGATTTGCTCCATGCACTTAAATGTTTAACTTTATGTACAAATCACCTACAAGCCAAATAGGATAAAGATCATTGACGACAATAATAATTAGAAAATCAATACATTTTTTACTGAATTAGGACAGGACTGAGCAGCTGACTGGGTGCCTGCTGTCTTTGGGATGTCAGTGCTGTGCAGAGGTTAGGGAGAAATAGTTAGATTACCAACTGGGGTGCTGCTGTCATATCCTTGAGCGAGACACTTAACCTGATTCGTCTCCATGGATACCCCTCTGTATGACTGGATGATGAGCAAAAATACAAATATGCGTCATCCCATTGGCTCTGGAGAGGAGAGCCTACTTGGCAAATAAATTAAAGTAGGCCTGATGTCCAATTCACCATGAATTAAGCCTGAGTTTTGTGAGACTGAGGTTCTGGTGGGTTAAGGGAAATGGAGCCATTTTGACACTCAGGCTGGGACAGAAAGGTCAGGCGTAATCTCTCTGGCATACTGTGTCACTGTAATCAGAACAGACCTTTAATTACCTCTGAACCACCAGACAGCTCACTGCCCACAGCCACAGCTGCTGAGGGACACGTTTCCCTCATAAACACACAGTACTTACGGAAAATTCACAAAAGATAAGTTATAGCCATATGTTCTAGACTAGCCCAGATATGCTTTATTAAAAATGGATGGTACTGGAAATGTTTAGTGAGCACAGTCTGTCCACATACTGATGGAATCCTGCCCTTGAGGGGCTTAAATTTGTGACATGATGGAAATCAAACCAAGCTGGGCAACAGCACCAGAACGGGAAAGTTGTGTCAACAATACCGGCCATAATGGACTGTACTGCCGCACACAAAACTTTTCAAAAATCAGAGAATCACTGGTGTGGCAGGCATGTGGAACCCCTCTTCTATCAGAATACACAAAGAACTCAGCCCCTCTAGGCCACCACGTGCTTTCATTAGCTGCCTGACCAGGAAACACACAGGACAGATGACATAATGCTTATGGCTTAAGCACTGGAAGCAGACGAGCCTGTAACCAGCTGTGGAACGGCTTCCAACATCTGGAATATCATTTTTCCTCCCGCCAAGGGGAGTGTGTTATACGTTTCTAAAATTAAACCTCCCAAACGGCACTCTACAGTACACAGAAATGTACATATAATATCCAGCTACAATGCACAGATGTGATTGGCTGAAGGAAATAAACTTAGGGTCTCCAGACCAGACTAACCAGTAGGGAGAAATAATATGGAGGATTTGTAACGACGTAATCAAGAAATTGAAGAAGAATAGTGTATTCATAAAAATGGTGAATACATAAAATTGCAGTCCTTTCCCCCATCTTCAAAGACAACTACGTACATGGAGTCATACATCCACGGGCGACCCTCTCTCCATATTTAAGTCTCCATGCTGTGAGCGTCGATGGCTCTCCAGAACGCACTTAGCCGCAGCGAATAAGGGTCGATACCACCTCACAGACACGGGAAATAGCAGAGATCAATAGGAAACGTGGGGGTGGAAGGGTGGGGTGATAACTCAATTACATTCTTCAGAGAAAAAAGGGGAGCCTTTTGTTCTGCTTCTAAGGCAGGCAGAAAACACCCCGGGCAGACACGTCCAAGCCGTTACATTCTAATTGAGTTAGCTTGGTAAACATCTCCCCTGTTAAGCCCTTGAAGTGACAGACAGCCTCATAAGAGCCAGAACCTTTTCAGGAAAAAGTTCTGACATCAACCTCTAAAAAAATAACTAATTGGTAGCTTAAGTGTAAAAAAAAAATGTCCAACATCACCTGGGTCTACTCAGCCTTTTTCAGAGTTCCCTTGGGCATCTACTAGTTGGTCTTCAATTGAGTACCAGTATGGGAATACACCTCTGATTATAGACATCGCTGTTATGGTCACGATCAAGGACCCAGGGAGGAACCCACTGCCACTTTACCTCAGCTCCCACCCCACCAGTAACATTCAAGAATGTTGATGGGTAAAGGGTGCAAGTGTAAAAACATCTTCTGGCTCCTCACTTCCTCCGTCAAGCTAAATCACCACACCACTCCACCACATATTGCTGTGTTTTGCTTATCCATAAGCTATTATTATGAGTCCCAGGGTAATGAAGCAAGGCACAAACAGGCAGCACATGACTGCCTGACTTCAAAACTATGAAGCACCGGGTTTTTCCAGGTTTGGCATGGTGGCCAAAAGGTCTGTGCAGTTAAGTATTACGCAATTGACTTCCCATTAGACACAGAGCAGTGGTTTGCCCAGAGGCAGCAAGACTACAACCGTACCCGATGACCCCCCAAATCCGCACACTCAGTGCTCAGTTGATCGATGCACATTCCTGGAAGAGAAGACACTGGCTGGCAGGAGAGTCGTGTAAGTATATGTTGTGTATGTGACCGTGTTTGAGAAAACGACACCACAAGCACAACAGAAGGAGGCCTTAGTTTCCCGTTTTCAGGACCATGACTACTGACAAAACACATACCCTATCAGTTACAAACAAGTGGGCGAAATGGAGAGAGATCAATCTCACATTCACCAACACACCGGCACACAAATTCAGCAGAAGTCATAATACCACTACAGGTCCAGACAGTATTTTAAGTGTAAGAACGTGCATGTGCGTGTGCCTGTGCGCATGTGTGTACCTGTAGTGTGTTCACGTGGAGTGCACTCACAGGGCTCAGAGAAGAGAAAATCTCCATTGCAGGTGAACTGAAAATGTGAGGTTAGAAAAATAGAAAAAACTTAACTGAGTAAGCACTGGCATTTAGGAAGGACCAAGATGCTGAAGGATTAAACTAGGATCAAAGTCCAAGACTTAACAACCCTTCAAAAAGTGCTGTAAGATAACTGAAAACTTTAACCCACAGAATATTTTTCCTCATGTTTTTTATTCCTTGTTACACATTACTTAGTGATTAAACCAAAAAGCATTCATCTTCTGGACTGAATGTAGATCTGTGTCTGGTTCTAAAAAAGCATGAAATCCATCATTTCCACACATCTGCCAAAATGCCAAAAATAGCCAAAGCGCACATTGTTCAGTTTACACAAAGCAATGCTCCCTTGTTCCGAACAGGGTGGAGAAACGTTACCTCCTCCTCCTCCTGCACACTCTTTTTCCTGGCTTTTAAGGCCGACAGGAAAAACAGCTCTGTCCTCAGCTGTTCCCCACGTTTCCACTGCACTCTCTGCGGCTTCTCTGAGGTGGGACTGCAGCACATTTCAGAGGCTCTAACTCTTGTTTCATGTACCGCCATGCTTAACGTTAGATGGCCAAGGAGAAAGTGAGGGAGAGGAGTCCCCACTGGTCACCCCAGCTTCCAAAAATCCAATCAAACCCTCAGATGTGGACGCGCCATAGACTCAGCTCGTCCTTCAAGAGTTCCTCTGCCTTAAGGCCGTGTACAAATATGCGCATGCAGTTTTTAATAGACACACTCCTAAAAGCAGTGCGACCGCTAAACACACCCTTATGTGTCTGGTGTTGAATACACATCACTGCTGCATGGATTTGCCTGAACTCAATGATGGCAAAAGCATGAACCTGTTTTGTTGGAGCCACATCTTTAATCAGTCAGGGACTGGATACATCTTCAGCCACATCTTGTGCAATTGCATTGTGCAGTTGAAACAGATATTTAAAAGGAAGTCATTAAGATGTTGGGACAGTTTCTCCAAGCACATATCACAATACCAGAGTGAGCAGGAAGGAAATGGTGTATTAACACACAAAATAGCTAAATAAAAAAATAATCTTACAAAAATCTGACTCATATACTCCCAGTTTTGAAAGCAGCCATGTACAAAACTCCCGTTACTTTCCCCTTCCTGATGCTGGTTACCATAATAACACGTGTGTCACCCTGGAGCCTCTTTAGACCGTGACTCAAATCTCATGTCTGTTGAGCGCTCAGCTAAACCCGCACACTGGCATAGATACTCATTATAGCAAACAAAACGCACTCTGCGGGACCCAGCTAGTTTAAACGTCAGCGAGGGCTGGGGCACCCAAGTGACCTCATCTCAGACTTTGCTAAGCAAAGTATATGCTTAAGCCTACCTTAAGAGATTTCCATCAATGATTCATGTCTGAGTTTTGCTTTCACAGCTGCTTTTAAACACAGGACACA
Organism: Anguilla rostrata; assembly: GCF_018555375.3. Lineage (NCBI taxonomy): Eukaryota > Metazoa > Chordata > Actinopteri > Anguilliformes > Anguillidae > Anguilla > Anguilla rostrata. The sequence continues at coordinate 25,216,433 of NC_057945.1, forward strand.
GAGGTGCTGTGTACGGGCCTGTCTGTCCCTCGGACTGGCAGAGTGGGGCTGCTCAAAAGGTCATCTTGGTCAGGGCTTCTCGTGCTGGGGTCTGGGGACCATGAAAGCCCCAGGGTACCCTCAGGAAAATGTAAAAAATAGATTCCCCTTGTAAGAATTTTTGTTTACGTTTTAAAATTTCATAAATAATGTTTTTCATTTTCATATGCACTTGTATTTGCAAAATAATAATACATTTATTCATATTGAACAAAACAGAGTCTGATATAAAATACACAGCATGACACCCCATTTTCTATTTTAAACAAGCTTTTAAGTGCTAGGCAGACACCACGCTGCAGCCTGTAGAGGATGCTGGATAGAGGTGCCAACCATTAACCATTTCAATGCCCACATAGGCCACAAGGCGGCCATTTAGGAACGCTGAGATTGAAAGGTTCTGGTGGTGAAAGGTTCTCCCCAACTTTTCCAGAGAGACAAGCAGACATGCCTTTCACCTTCATTCCCTCCCTTTTGAGGCATCCCAGCAGTCACAGTAGGAGGCACAGTCCTCCAATCTATCCCAGAAGAAGCTGCAAAATGAGGCACCTCCTGACACAGACTGCAGTTACTTACTGCCTTCATACTAAAATAATCTTTATTGTTGATTGCCATGTAGCACAAAGACACTATTAAAATAAACAAAGATTGCTGGGCACAAAACATGCAGAATGATCCAAGATTCGCACCTCTTCCTTTGCGCACTTGGTTCAAGCAGAAGCTATTGGATGGCTTCGGGTGGTGAGCAGCAATGTCCTAAATATTTCATTGCTAAACCCCAACCTAATGCACAGTGCTCCCGTGTACAGCAGATACTGTTTACATGTACAGAAGGGGACACAGAATATGATTGCTATGTGTTAGCTAGCCCGTTGTTCTTCATATCCAATTGGCTGCTGACTACAGTCGTAAATGCAAGCGCAAGCACCCAAGCAAGCACGAATGTGCTCCCAGCTGAGTAATATGGAGTAATTTCTCACAATAAACTTTAAGCTCATCATTTTCAAGATGCAGCTCTCGGGAAGCATTTTGTTTTGTCTCAAGTGAAGCGCCTTGACCTGCTGTTCGGCCTCCAATCTTTAAAAAACTCACAGAAGGAACACTGCGCTGCTGTGCTGCTGTCAAAACACTGTTGAGCAGAGGGCAAAGGGCGTGTAGAGTTGCTGTCACTAGCAGCTATGGTTAGGCAAGCAAGGTAGTCAAACCTTTTCAGAACTAGCGGCACAGTCCCGCTTTCTTACCAAAGTGTGTGTGTTTGCGTGTGTTGGGGGGGGGGCATTGAAGGGCAAGTCCATGTGGCAGCGTGCCATTGCATGCAAATCCACAACACGTTTTATTATGGTAAACAGGCCTTTCTACCAACACCGGTGCTGGGACTCCAGGGACACTTAAAAAAAAAAAAAAAAAAAAATTTTTACTGCCCAGCCAGGTAACCATTAAACCGTGGGGGCGTGTGTGTACGCGCGATTGCAACAGGTGCCTGTGAGGCCAAAAACTGAGTTTCTGTCACGAACTGAAAAGACGCGACACCGTTGTTGTTCACTTATCACAGGTCTTCGCCGTAGAGTATTGGACGGTTTTCACGTTTCAGAACGGCTTATACGTCGTCCGTCGCCTTTATGTAGCAGACACTAAATTGCCATTCATTAGTGAGGCACGCAAATAGACTGAGTCCGACACTTCGCCTTGAGAGCTTAGAATAACTGGCCGTAGCCGCGCTAAATCAGTTCAGTGCTGTAGCTAACTGATGGGCACAATCAGAGTAGCACGGAAGCATTTGGGAGCACAAACGAAGGACTTTGGCTCGAGAAAGGAAAGCATAAACAGTACTGTAGCTCCAGTAAATACTCTGTAAATGAATTACTGACACCGAAGTGTTCAAACTCGGTTTTTAGGCAACATATCGGACATTTCAGACGTGTAGCATTCTTACACACAGTTGCTTAAAATCTCAGATAAGTATTCTTTATTTTTACTTTGAAATAAATAAATAAAACCCCGAGTGTGTGATTTCTTAATATAACTTAGGCCTATTCGTGTAACAACATTTTGAAGGTTGAAGGTCCGTAGACTGGTAAGTAGGTTACCCTAGTGAGCTATCTTTTTCCGCTGGATCATTATACCGTTTTCACAATTATTTTGGACAGGACACAGCAAGCGGGTATATTTCCCACAAATATATACACGTTAGCGCTTGGCACCACGGATGCTTCCTTGGCTAGCCTATTGAAAGCGCCGTTTATTTTGCTATGAGGTGGCTGGTTTGTTCCGATGAGAGCAGCGCTGCAGTTTCGCTTGCCGTGGGTGCTGATGACATGCACACCGAGTCTCTTTAGATCCAAATGTCATATGTCAATATGACACATGACAACAACAGGGGATATCGTTCTATTCACTAAAGTCGTCATTAGCAAAGGGTTTACTAACACGATAGCCTACGCCAGAATTCTCAATTCTTGCAACACTATATATATATATATATATATATATATATATATCACGCGGTTTATTTATACAAGACTAACAATCGACGTATAGGCTACTCAAAATATCAACACAGTCGAAACAGGTTTCCGACGGAATAAGAACGTGCCAACTTTCATATCTCACCACATGCACCCTGAGCTCCTTGGAAATAATAGAAAACAAGAGATTAAATGTATCATAGGCCCTACCTAACAACAGCAGTTTCACCTCCCTCGCAGCCTTCTCTCCATCCTCTCGAAGATTTTTATCAATCATCTTGGATCTTTCGGCGGCCGCTTTGTCTTCCTGACTTACTGTACACCCCATGGTTCCAAGTGCACGCTTCAGGGCTGGTTTTTTATGGGGTTCTTCTTTAAATAATGAAAATATCAAATCGAGAGGCTGTTTCCTCAAGTCACTTGCGACTCAGAACTACTACAGCCTACTGCAACTTCCCCTTGAAAAAAACGTTTTTTTGAGAAAAAATATATCGCTAGTTAAATTGCAGCTTCATCCACTGGCACGCACATAAAATCGTGCTGGCATAAATGTTTCCCGTTCCCAATGTCCAACGTCCACTGACCGTGTTGAGTTTTCCACTTTGTAGCCAAGTTATGTAGCAAACAAATTGGTTAATACTCCCATGAACTGAGCGGTAGCCTATTAGAAATCCACTTGATCCCTCTTATGTCAAAGCTACAAAATAAATGCAAAAAAATTTGACGTCAAAGATTAAAGGAAATGACACCACTATGCTGGTCTCTTGAATTCGACAAACTAGAGTGAAAGTTTGTCTCCAAAAAATGTATGAATCCAATAAAGTTATAAAGCCGGGGTTTTCCAGACTCCTGTGCTGACGAAAAGGTAAGGAAGAAATAAACAGCTCGACAAAAGTGAGTGCTCCAGCTGTAGCACAGCACTAAATGATATGATTTAATTAACGAGCATCAGATCTTAGGTGCCAAAGCACACAAAATCGTCAAAACCGCGATTGTATAACTGCTTAAAAACACAAATCAATTGTTTGTTTCCTCTTTCTTCAACGTGGTCTCTGAACGTCTGATGCGATCACAGCTTTTCGGCTACAAAGTGTCGTTCCCTATATATTTTTTTCGTTTTACTACAGTTCTCACAGCATTCAGCTCACGCCACACCCGAACCCGTTAATAAGTTCCTCTGCCTGACAAGTAGGAGACGATCTGTAACCTCTCAGCAGAGAGGACGGCCTGAACGCCCACTTATTTTGCCTTGTGGGAATTGTAGTTTTGAGGTACCATTCTGCAATGCTTTATTGATTTTATTTGTACGGGGACGTGGTTTGTCTCAATTTGTTATTGTTGTTTTTTTAAATGTGAAGACATTCACATTTAGGCGTTATAACACATTAAGGCGTTGTAAAACAGCAACGATTAAACCCGTCGACAGTTTTTACAACTTCTTATCTATTTAAATAATTTCATATACGTATGCTTAGATCATAGTTGTCTTTTGTGAGCTATTTAAATAATTGCTTCTGTTATTGTCGTTATGGTATGCGCTTCTGTTTTTGTCTAATCCTGTAGCCTCTGCATACGATGCAGGATATAAGAACATTTGCTGAATGCGTAAATGTAAAAAATAAGATAATATTCCTAATTCACATAGTGTTCCAAATGACAAGCTATATAAAATTGAATCTTGAATTTAATTTTAATTTAATTCAGTGACTGGGTTAGTAATCTCTGACCTCGTCTGTTTATGCATCCGCTGTCTGCTCTGACCTAGCGGTATATGCATAGCCTAGTCAACACATAATGGACTTTATAAAATAGGCTACGTTACTTTCATTTTTGCCCCGTATGGGAACAGGCATACTTTCTGTAAACGCTAATTAAGGCATGCCAAAGTGTGTGGAATTGAACTTCACAATACAAATTGGATCAACCAGTTATTTAACATAGTTTTATTCATAAACGATGCACATATTCGCGTTAACAGAGTTGTAGGGAGCGCTTGTTAATATCAACAAAATGTATCGTAGTTATAGATGGACTGAGGTCTGACGTTTATTGTTCCATAGCGACCCCACGTGTCCTCCTTTTCGTACACACATTGTGATCAAAACGGATTAAAAGCCTCTTGAAAGGCATATTGCAAACCTTTTCCAGTGAACAGTCGGTACAATTGTGTAGTCATATTAAAAAATATGTTTTCAAAAGCTACCTCACTTATTCATGTTACCGCTATGAAATAATACTTTATTAATCTATCAGTCTGCAAAATATACTTAACCTTGCTTAACAGCCCCATGGTAGATAGTTAATGCACTTTGGAATTTATAACGAATCAGAAATGATAAAATGCGGTTTGACAGATTTTGTCGACAATGCACTTTTGTCATTAATTTTAAAAAATGTGTCTTGGAGCCACTCAGAGGAATGTGGACAGGGAAAATGAATACAAAAAGATCAGAAACACCCTCAGATGGACAGTTCAGCTGGAAATCATGCAATGGAGTCATTTAACAGCTCCAATAAACTAAACTGCTCTGAAATTTGAATATTGCTGAAGGAATGTCTAGTTTACTGAAATAAAAATAACTTTTCTAAAGACGGCACAGGGTATTTGTGCAACAAAACCTTATATTGTCTCAGACAAAATTGTAGCAAGGGCTGTAAATGGAATGTGTCCTGCATGTGAAATAAACTGCACTAGGTGTGTGAAGATGACTGTTTAAGATCTAAAATTCTTTGCATTCCATCTTGGCATGTCACTGCGGTGTCCCCATATCTGAACAGTGGATTTCATATGAAATTGAATACATAACAACTGTTTGATGTCAGGCAAAAAAAACTTGCACATCCATCACAAAAAACCCTTAATGTTTATGATAAAAATCTTGGTTATTCTGGCCATCTTGGTTCAATTTTTAGTTATACATGATTCTAGATGGTAACAGCTGGAAGGTACTATGCTATGAAAAGGCATTTGCCCCTTCCCAATTTACTCCATTATGGCATATTTGTCACACTGAATGGTTTCAGATCTTTAAACAAAAATGTAATATTAAACAAAGGGGACCCAAGTACATGGGTGATATGGGTGTTTTATACCCTTTTTCATTAAATTAATGAAATAATAATTTTTAAAATGTGTTTTATGTTTACTCAGGTTCCCTTCCCTTTCAGTTGGACAAATATGCAATAACAGAGGAAATCAGGAAGGGGCAAATACTTTTCCATGGCAGTGTATGTGTAAGGTACACACACACACATACACACACATATATATATGTCTGTATATATATATCAGTCAGTGGAAGAGGGATATTTAAAATCATTCCATGTCCAAATGTAACAGCAAGTCCTGTTCCTGGAAGTCACTTTATATAGTCGCAAAAAAAAAGTTTGTGAGCTCTTTGGACTTACTTGGATTTCTGCATTTTACTAAATACAAGTGTTCACATACTTTTTCCAGTCTGAACTATGAATGTTTATACAATGTGCTCAATAAAGACATGAAAAGTGCAATGATTGTGTGTTATCAGTTAAAGCAGAGTATGTCTATTATTGTGACTTGGACAATCAGACCACATTTAAAAAGTAATTAATGCAAAAATCAAGGTAATTCCAAAGGGTTCACAAACTTTTGCAACTATATATATATTTTTTTTCATAATCCCCCCCCCCCCCCCCCCCCCCGAGCTGGAGGATGTTGCAGTGATAAGGCAAATACAAGTGCCCATACCAAACTGAAAGAAATTAAAAATAAATTGGTGGTATTTTGTTTTTAAAATAAATGATATCCTGACTCTTTTATCATCCTAAATATGGATGGTACAGTATGACATATTCATGTGTCAAAGTTCACACTGAACTCTCTTCAAATTATACAAATAAAATAGGATTGTTTTTTTTTGTTTTTTTTTTCTTTATTGCAACACTGTTCACAGTACAGTAACTGCTGGTATTTCAATAAACAGGGAAAACATAAAAGTATAACTATTTTTATACTTTAAAAAATGTGGTTTAAAAACCAAATTACATTTGGTTTTTAATCATTTTTTTACTTAGTGTTTTTTTATTGTCAAACTAAACCTATCCCAGGCTATTTACACAGTTAGATATGCATCAAGAGAATATAAAGGGTTTACATTTATATACATTTATACATGCTGCCATGTAAGTCCAAAATTCACACAAGTTAGTTTACTTATTGTCATTTTGTTAAGTAAATCACAAAGGGAAAAAATATAAACTGAGGGCAAAGAACCAATTACCAGACAAGCATGGCAATAACAGAGAACAGTTTACGGATGCCGCCCCCTACTGCTCAGGTGTGATTTTTGGGCCAAAAGTTTCCAAAAAACAATGGTTGGAGTGGTTTAGAGTTTCACCTTCTTGGTCAGTGATGATAGGGTTGGGGTGTATTGGTGTTAGACCCAGAAAGTATCAACAGTAGATGAGCTGAATATCAAGGTTGGGCCAAGTATTCCACATGGCTGGAAAGGGAATATAAAAGTAAATGCTAATGGAACCAATGGCTACAGTATACAGCTTATGGTGACTAATGCTTAACTTCAGCACGGAGTTCAGTATGTGCTACACACTACAATATATTATAAGGTTAGCAAGTTGTCACCATTAGAGTTTAAACCAACCTTTCTTGTTTATTGCACTTTGATTCAATTTTAATTAAGTTGCTAGGTGTCAAAAATTAATCGCGGACTGAAATGGAAAAGATTGTTTACCACCCTCAAACAAGCCAAACTGGAAAGCATCCACTGGAGCAAAAATAAATTAAACACAATAGGCAGATGAAACATGTTTATTAAATGCTCCATGTCTGTGGCTAAATATGACGTCTGGATTATAATTAAAAATTAAAGGCATTATTATAAAAGTGTCCATAATACTATCCTTTTTGGATATACCTTCTGCATTCAAATATTTTTTTTTCTCAGATTACTAAAATATGCAGTTTGGGACTACACTTCTTAAATTAATGTGCAAACTTGTAATGTTTTAACATCCTATTTCCAATTTTAAAATGTAAATGCAGGTTATCAAACTATTGCATTATTAAATAGGGCATGGCATCCAAAGACAGACAGTGACTAATACACCAACAGTGTACAAGATACTGAGAGAGGAATGAGAGGAAGTACTGTTCAAGGACTTCAGTGACCATGGAGGTTGTGCTTCAAAACCATTCAGTTTGACAAAAAAGATTATGCAACACTTACATATAATATTATAGCACCCACTGTAGTTTGGGAAACAGAAATTCATCACAAATCTCCAGAGAACAAGTCTATGTAGAAAACCAGGAACGAGACTGTCACTTACACAGCTGGGGGTGTTACTTCTATGTTAGGGGTTTAAAGGGCCACAAGATGGCATGGCACATCAGTCTAAAAATAACATCAGTCCGGGTTCAGAACAAGATGGATTCACAAGGGTTTCCACCACTTTTAGGCACATGGTAGCTTATAAAAACAATGACATCCTATAAAGGAGAATCCAGTGCATTATGAACAAGAGCTTCCTCCCAATAATGATAGTAATAATAATACTGAAAATGATAACCAGGAGCGTTTCCATCAGTTATGAAATGAAAGTAGCATAGCATGCACCATTTCAGGCCTTGCCATAAACAGATCAGTGCACCCCTAACAGATGCTTTATTATTATTATTATTATTATTATTATAAATGTGCTTATTTAAGTCGTTGTTAAGGGTCATGGGGTTATTTGCTTTCTAGCTTGGGTGGAAGATGGTGCGCCTTCAGAAAACCTTTGTGAATCCAGGAAAGGGACACAAAATCACATTTTCTGACAGTTCCTTCTTCATTAAAGAAAGGTTACCTACTGAATTTGATTTTAACACCCAGAATTTTACAATGAATGCGACCAAAAACAGCAAAGAATGACCAAAATATGAGACCAGGCAGAAGTACTGATACTTACTGATAAGTGCTAATTCATTTAGAAAATTCTGCTTTGAAAATCTAATCCTTACAGAGATAAAAGACATTCACCACAGTTCATTGATGGCTTCACAATATAGAAGTCCTACTATTGCAAAAACCACAGAATGCTTTCTTTAAATACAAGCACAGATACAATCCATTAAAATACACTCATCAAATGAACCACATTTATCTCCAACTGTACAACAAAAAAAAAGAAACAGATTTTTGAACAGATGGCAGATAAAGTATTTTGAAAATACATTTGAAAATGCATGGTACTGTTTTACACTATGATCTTAAAACCATTACATTTTAAATTAGTATACATATCACTTTGTTCAACAATTAACCATTTCATGTTTGAATGGTTCAAGATTAGTATTACAAAGACCGACAGTTTAAATGTACATCTATTTTAAAAAAAAAACAAAAGAAAAACACAAAATAATTATTCATGTACAAATATAATCTGTCAATTGATTAATTAAATGTAAGCTGTGCTTTTCAGCTGAAAGTGCTCTAGCTAATCACCTACGTTGCAGGAATGTTAAAATGACACTGGTTCAGCAAAGACACGTGCACAGCATGGTGCATCTTCTGTACCAGTACGACTAAACTTCCAAGAAAGAATCAAACTTGTCTTCAACATAAACGCTTCCCAGCATCACAATATTTACACCTATCATCCCCAAATCTCCTTGTGCACGTAGTCTTTTGTGCTTATTATTATAGAATTATTTTATATGTATATATTTTGGTTATCTATAATTACTTGTGACAGCTCTGGGCTAAGGTCACCTGTAAGGTGATTCAGGACCTGCCTGTCCCATGTGCCTGTTCCCAGGAAATGAGCTCACAGACCTGGTTACAACAGGAATGTTCTGGAAGCCTCTGTGTGAAAACTACTCTGATGCAATATTTCTGTAGCAGTAACGACCAGACAGACACTCAGTGACTCTGGTACTCAATGGCAGACCGGTATGGAAAAACTGTCAAAAAAAGTTCTAATACATATATTAAAATCTGTAGTAATCTTATAATCAAAACATATAAGGTTCTTTCTTACAGAAACGTGGGAGGAGGGGGCAGTGTTTACAATGAGAGCTGAGATGGAGACCAACAATTTGGGGAGTGGAATGCTCCCCTGGCAGCATGGCCATTGTGACCACTCCTGTCCAATAGCTTCCACTACCTGATTTACCTCAGCTATTGCACTGTGTATTCCCCAGTCTTAATGAGAAAATAACTTATTTTTATTTATGAAAAATACTACATAATGCTCTGCTCTTCCCCTCCACACGTAGTGTAAGCTCCCTTGTTATCATAACCAACACGGGCTCAAAAATGGCTCCTGTTGTACTGGCTGTAGTTTGTGAGGTCACAGGTTAAGTATAAGGGGAGAAGGTAGAGGAGCAGGGAGACAGGTGGGAAGGAGGGGTTTCAACAAGCCAAGCCAAGTTTCTATGTCCGCTCGGATTTTGTTAGGATGCACTACCTCTTATTCCTGAAAGATTGACGGGCCACCATGTGTCTGCCCAGTGTCTGGAAAAGCAAAACTTTGGTACGTGTGCATCGCCACCCACAGGTCCCGTGATCCTCAAACCCACGGAGCGCGCTTCCTTTCACTGCTTACCGTGCAAAACTTTGCCATGGCGACCACAGTCCTGGTGTGAAAATGGCTGGCCGCGCATCCTGGAGGACAGTGCACACTGCAGGCGGTTGAGGTGAGTTAACCAATCACTGCAAAGCGCTCTCCGATCGTTAACAAGGGATCAAAGGCGCTATACAAATCAGACTCTTAGAATTGCTTAGCAGCAAAAGAACAGTTTCAACACATGCATTAACACCATTTTTTCCTCATGAAAAAATGAATATGTAAAAAAGAATTTTTCACATCACTTAATATGGCTTGACAATGCATTTGTCTGCATTCAGACAAACGTGATAAGCATTTCTAGTGATTATGCAGTTAGAAGGCCTTAGAGTGCTGAGAACTGTTGTTAAAATCTTAGTGATTTAACTCAACTCCAGCAGTCACTCAGCACTGTCTACTAACCCTGAATCTGCAAGTTAAAAACAAAAACAGAACTGCCCTTCGCAATGCTGCCCACCCCACCAATCCTGAATATCCCACTGTCCTTGGTGTGACAGACTACTATAGTATCTGCCCTTCCTCATGAATATGTTGATCCCATGTCACCCCCCTGCTCACTGACCTCCACTGGCTGCCTGTTATGGCTCGCATCAAATTTAAGTCCTTGGTGCTTGCATACCAGGCAGCTAAGGGGTCAGCACCAGGGTACATTCAGAGGATCATCAGACCCTACACACCAGCCAGACCTCTCCGTTCGGCCACCTCTGGACGCTTGGCACCTCCCCCTCTCCGCGTCTGCACTTCCCGCTCCCGTCTGCTGTCTGTCCTGGCCCCTCGCTGGTGGAATGACCTCCCCGTGACGGTCAGAACAGCAGAGAATCTCACCACTTTCAAACGCAGACTGAAGACTCATCTCTTCAGGCTGCACCTCTCCCCACCCCTCTCTAGCCTATAGTTCAGCTCACTGTATCTAGCTAGGATAATTTGATTATGTTAGTGTATCTGGCAGGATTGTTTTTGTATGATTAGGTGTGATTCCAGTGCTAGTTTGTACTTGGTAGGATTCTTGCTTGCTGAACAAGCTTACTCTACAGGGTTGGAGTCCTGATCGATGTGGTCACTTCTGGCACTACGATCCTTACTTTACTCTAGTGTTTCTTTTGCGCCTCTACATCATGAAACCTATGCACTTGTTGTACGTCGCTCTGGATAAGAGCGTCTGCTAAATGCCTATAATGTAATGTAATCCTGACAGGTGAAAACAATGCCTGTGATCTGTCAGGCAGATCGGTTTTGTGTGGCTCAGGGGCTGAAAAATTAAAATATACGGACCCTGTTGTGTCTAGCCTGGCTAGACTTTTCCCTGAATAGTCACACTTCTGTTGGAGACATTATCTGAGGGTTTGGTATACCTTAAAGTGTCTTGGCCTGTACTTTCCATCTGAAGAGATAGTGCATCCATTATAATAAAAACAAGAAAAAAGTATGATTCTAAAAGTGGAGAAAAGCCTGCAGGTGGGCGGAGCCTAATGGCCATTGCTAGACTTGCCCCCTGACATCCAATCAATGAAGATGAAGCTGAGGCTCATGATCATGAACAGGAACCCGAGGCAGGCGAAGCAGGCGGCCTGGGAGAAGGAGGAAAGAGAGGAGGATGACCACGGCCACACACATCACAAGTTCAACTCGTTACATTCTGCATTACACGCTAACTCTCAGATTCCCAAACGTCTTCCTCTCTGGGCTCCCAAAATGCCAATCCTCCAGTTGGGGACTCCAACACAATGCAATTCAGTGGCTTTATTAATACAGTGTGTGACTAACTACTACAGCTAATGTATTTACTACAATATATGTAATTTAAAATATGATACTGTACTAATAAGGATGTAAATTATACAAGATTTACTTGCTATGAAAATAATTTTTCATTTTTTGAAATGCTATTTTGTCTCTGAGAACATCAGCATTTAATTGCAAAAAGCTTAAAAGTACAGTATGAGCTACCTAGCCATTCATTAACTTGTACATTAATAAACCGTGGTAGCGAATGGAAATTGTGTGTGACTGAAACATGTCTGCTCAGGCTAGGACAGGGCTCAGGGGGTAGTGCCTGGGGTCTGCTCACCAGGATTTTGGGCGTGGAGCACATGGGCTCCTCCTCCTTAGGTACGATGCGGATATAAAAGACCGCTGGGAAGATGAAGATGAGGCAGGGAGCCGATGTGGCGCCTGTAAGGAGAAGGGACACAGCGATGAGGGGCTGACTCTAAGCTAGGAGGATGCAGGTTTGAGTCCAAGCACTGCAATGCAGAGAGGCTTTGCCATGCCTTTGCCACCTTAAACACCTGTATCACTTCATTTTTTCACATCTCTGCCATTTTACTATAGAGATAACAATGAATAAGGTTCAAAGACATGCATGTTAGGTGCACTCCTGCAGTTGCCCTTGACCAAGGCACTGGCCTCAGAACTGGAGTTGGTCCCCGGGCACTGCACTGTGGCTGCCCACTGCTCCTAAGTAACTAGGATGGGTCAAAATGCAGAGGACAAATTACCCCACGGGGTTCAATAAAAGTATATATTTGTAGTCTGAAATTCAAGGGGTTTCAAGTTCATATTATAAAGTTTAAAGGTAATAATCTGTAAAGAAATTACGGTACATGGAATTTTTAATGAAAGTTTAGTAATGAGGCATTCTTTTAGTGACAATGATGTGTGCAAGCGATCTAGCCATGTTCTCGTTTTTTATCTGTGACGCTTCATGACTTCACTAGGTCTCCCATCTCACAGTAAACAGGGTCTGAGGGGCTCATGCCTCCTCTGCCGTTCCATGACCCCGGTGAATCCCACAAGCACTGCACGTGGCGGCCGGAGTTTTTAAGGCCAGAAAAAATATTGACTCAGAGCGGCAGCTTTTATCTGTGTGCCAACAGCAGGTTGGTCACCCAAGACCCTGGAGCTGTTTACAGGCACGGCCTTGACGGTGCAGCACCACGGCAAGCATAGAGGCCCACTGTTCAGTAAGTACACTGCATGAAAGTGCATGAATACAGCATACCAGATTCAAAATGCGGGTAAATGTCTAATTAAATACCTCACAGAGACCCAGAAAGTTCTCCTGCATAAACCCAATAATCACAGGGCTTTCAAAAAGTACTTATTGCACACATTCCTGAAGAGATTGTACAGATATACCCCTCCAGGGGCAAAAAGTCTCCTTACTTTTCCCAATAATTACTTTTCCCAATAAGGAAGTTTGGGCTTTCATTTAAAAGCGGATCAAAGCTTGGTACAGGAAACCAGCTAAGCCTATCAGGCCGTGAGTGACCCTAGGTCGAGGTGAAAGATTGTCCCAAATGGGGTAAAACTGCCCCCGTGAGCAGTTATACTCCCTTAAATGAGACACGGGAACCCTGGCGTGCCTCGTGTGTGACCCACCTATGATCCCGAAGATGCCCAGGATGTTTGGGGCGAAGATGACCAGCAGGTTGATGAGGGTGATGAGGAACATGGCGATGATGACGTGACGCACCCAGTTGAAGGTCTTATTGGGAAAAAGCATCTGCTGGAGCGCTCGTCGCACCTGGGGGAGGGGGGTGAGTCAAGATAACCTTTACAATGCACATGAAAGCACATTTCTAGTGTCTGAGAAGACCGCAATTGCACAAAACATCACATCTTCATTAGAAAATGCATTGGAAACGTGCATTAGAGATCCCAATGAGTTTCGATGTCAATTTTCAGGACAGTGCAAAGAGAAAGGGATAGAAGGGTAGCAGGAGTCTGGTGAGGGGGTTCGAGGAAGCGGGGCGCTCACCGGGAAGAGGACGATGGGCACGGTAAGAGTGACAGCCGTGAGCACAGCCAGACGCACACACAGGATCAGCGTGTCGTACGGGTCAATCCGGCTGTAGGTGTGCAGCAGCTCTGCCTCCACCTTACCTGTGGAGGCGGAGACACAGGGAAGGACTCAAACAAAGACCACCTGGCAATTCTCTGCTCTTTCCATGGACACACTAATCAAACCCCCCCCCCATCCATCCGGGCTGTTGAGGCGCTTGGTTTAGTTACAGCATGATAGTGCCATTACTTAACAATTTGTTTTTGGATATGTAGGCACTGTTAATTTATAAATAGTGGTTTAGTTAATTTTGGTTATTGTAAAAACACAAAATATGAATCTATGATGATTTCTTTTCCAGGAAGCACCTATGATTAAGCTGCAACCCACACTGTACATCTGCATATTATAATTATCGAGGCTATGAATGTTACTTTGATGACACAGTACTACCAAATGACCATTAGGGGGAGCTGACAGCTAATTCTTCCTCCTCTCCTGAAAAATGCAAACAACCACTCCACTTCGTATTTCAAATATATTTCAGTAGTGCACTTCATGTGGATCCACTAGATGTGATCTGTCTGAGCAAGACATACTATTGAAACCTAGTGTTTTTAAAAAGGTTAGCGCTCTCCAACATATACAATGAGGTGTGGCCCTGTTCGGTTACGAAATTACAATGGAATTTATAACAATAGCAAATTCATGGCAGGGCTTTATTACCAAACCTAGTGGGACTAGAGAACTTTAGTCCCCATGGACTAAAGCTACGGAACATTTACCTGCAAAAGCTTATCACGATGCTGTTGGGGTTTTTGGAGAGTTGTGGGAGAGAGGTTTTATACCAGTGCATGAGCAGCAAATGAATTAGCCTGTAGCTTAAGCAGCATGGGTCAGCACAGCAGAGAGACGCAGACAGAGAGAGGTGAAAGGTGACTATGGGCCGACCCTGCCTCACCATAGAACGTCAGGTATCCAAACAGAGCGGCCAGGAAGTACATAGTGTACATGACTGCGATGGAGATGTTGGCGACATGCTGCATCCTCCTCTTGGTGGGGCTGAAATCAGAGAAGACTGCGCTGGGAAATGTGCTCACACACATGCACATGCGCAAACACACGTTTTCACAAACGCATACATGCACGTACACACATACACACACGTAAGTACATGCATGCATGTAGTTTTCTTTTCACTATGAAATTGCCGCAGGGTTTACACAAGATTATTCTTCTTTTAAATATCCTTTGTGCCTGACAGTGTTTCATCTTGATCATGGCCAGAGGAGCACTGAAGTTAATTAGGAAACATGCAACCAGTCTCAACAAAAATGTATAAATAAATCCCCAAACCGTCTTTCCAGATTTGGAGGCAGAGATGAGAACACTGAGAACAGCAGCGATCATGAGGTAAATGAGCAGTGGAACAGAGCTGACGAAACAGCCTTTGCTTTTCACAGGAAGGGTGACAATGTGCCTGCAGGACCGCAGCAGAGCATGCTGGGAGGAGAAATGGAGGCACTTACTTTCGCAATTCAGTGTAGATAGGCAGGACTTCAGGGTGGCACACGAAGGCAAAAGCCAAGATGGGGATAGTGTACGCTGTCTGAAATGGAGAACAACACCGGGGTCACCATGGATACAGTACCACCAGTCCTAGACGCTTTACCACCAGCACACTGTTTTATAGCCTATTAAGACTCCAAACACATCACAGAGAACGAATTGTTCCCTGTAATTAACTTGGATTGGCCAGCAACCAGTTTTACAAAAAAGAGAAAGAATGCATCATCTGCACACATATCCATGGTGGAGGGCATTTCACTCTAACTAGGAATGAAATAAAATACAGTATTCTTGTGAAACCATATGACTGCTGCTTTATATCTTTTCATCACCCTATACATTCAGCACCAATACACATTTTGCTCTTTTTAGGTTTGTACAATTTAGTATGTCAAACCAACCAAAAAATATCCTTGTGCCACTAGTGCTGAAGCTTCCGCCACCGGTGGTTCAGTTGGCCTATATCAGGGTTGCCCAACCCTGTTCCTGGAGATCTAGCATTCTGTAGGTTTTCATTTCAACGGTAATTTGGCACACCTACTTGTACGAATTAGCTGCTCAATGAGATCACCAGTGGTTGAATGAGGTGCACTTTGTTTGGTCTGGAGTGAAAACATACAGGACAGTATATCTGCAGAAACAGGGCTGGCCTATGTGACACCCACTTTTTTCAGATCTAGGCACATTTTTATAAACCTCTCAACAATGGAGCTCAATCAAAACCCTGAACAGACCAAATCTTTTAAATTAACACATTTAAAAATGTTCAAATACCCATTACTGGCCTTTCCCTAGTGTTCACAAACAGAGTGAGAATGAGCTGTATACTCAGTGGAAATGATGCCAAATCATGAACTCTGGACACATGAGTACATCACTGTGCAGCTAGGCTGCTAAGTAAGAATGGAATCTGGCCTTCTTACTTTGAAGTTTTTGCCTCAACTCCGAATAACACATTCATGGAACCGGTACCTTTTTATTGTTACCATTTCAGTACTTGCCTTTGACTTCAAGGCAACACCAACATAATATACAATGTTAAGGTCATAAAGGGAGGGATGGAGTAACCTGAACACAGCATCAGTGAGAGTGTTGGGGCACATGCGGAGCTACCCTGTGGTGGTCCAGTACCTTACCTGTGAGTTCATGGTGAACATTTTCGGGGCGCAGTCTGAGTTGTCCGCATCCTGGGAGGGGTGAGTTGCTAGGCTGGCGTTCAGACCCATCGTGGCATTGAAGGAGAAGTCTTGGAAAGGGCAGGGGACATGGAACTTCTTGTAGATCACCTGCAGCGAGGGTACAGCAGCTTCCAGCTTGAAAACAGCCAGCCGAGCTCCCTTACATAAGGGCAGCGAACACAAGGCCGCTCGTGGGCTCAGAGGGAGCAGTGCACGCAGATTATCTAGCGCAGGGGAAAGTAGGTCACAGAGGTAGGCTGACATGGATAAACACAAACAAAATAATTGCCCAGGGGGAAAGAAAAATGTCCCTTGAAAAACGGTCTAGAGAGGAGGGAAACGGTAACGTCTTCTGAAAAAGGTTCCTCCTTTTGTTTTTTTTTCTAATGGCACCTTCAGTGCTATTTTTTATGAATTACTTAAGAATGAAGAGGAATTTCACCTCTACTTCCCTTGATTGCATTGCAGAAATGTTTAATGTAGAGGCACAATAGAATTTATTCTTCTTTCTTCTAGAGCACCTTGGGGGGCTTTTGGAGTGGGAGGGAGGGGTTGACCCATCCAGCTATAAACACATTCTTTTTGCAGCAGCGTGTCCCATGGTCTGGAGTTTCTGACTGGGTTACCCAGGGAGGAAGGGTTTGAGTCAGCAGAACTCTTCCCACCCCCTCAGCAGGTAATCTCCTAGTACAGTGGCTGTGCTGCTCAGCTGGTGGACTGCAGAGTGGAAATAAGTAGCAGCATGCTAGGCTACATGCTTCTGAACTGAGAGAGGATGGAGGATGTTTCAGCAAAGGCACTGGCCTGGAAAAATGATTGAGCATTCCCAAAAAAAAAAAAAAAATATATATATATATATATATATAAAAAATAGCTGGGAGAACTGGGAATGTATTTGAAAGGTAACACGTGAAACGATTAAGCATCAGTGATTTTCACATTTGAACAACTGTACCCTGGTGCAGCTGCACGGTCATTTGCATCAGCTCTCCCTCGACATTTAGTAACAAATAAGGCCCATGAACAAAGGTGTTTAACGTACCGCAATGAGGAAGAAGACCATGCAGCTGAGGGAGAAGCCACTAGTGTAGCCCAGGTAACCTGAGATAGAAAAAACAAATCAATCACTTTTGATAGCTCTCTCTCTCTCTTTCTCTCTCCCTCTCTCTCTCTCTTTCTCTATTCACTGTACCAGAACACAATGGCTGACATGAATGTGTTCAAAATTCCACCTGTGCTGATCCACCTCAATAAATCAACAACCAGAAAAGGATTTATGTACAAAAGAAGCTCCTGAAAGACAGTTGGGGCTTTGCTGTGAGAAAATGGCACCCTGGGAAAGTGTCCATTACAAGAAAACACTGTGTCCAAAGTTGTCACAGCAAGCCGAGTAACCACACTGAGAGCCAGAAAAAGCCATTTTGTAAATTGAAATATTCAGTGTAGATCTGTATTCCAGGATTCATATTGAGTGGAGGCAGTGCAGCCCTAGCCTAGAAGTGACTGATTAAAATGTTAATCCAAGGCTATCCACCTGTGTAAAGATAATTGGAAAGCTTGGGATGTAACAGCAGCACAATGATGATATGCACGCTCACCATAGAAAAGGAATGTCATCACGCCAGTGCGTACAGAACTGACACTGCATGTGCCATTACAATAAATGCATAAACCACACCGGGATTCTTGGTCGGATAGAGAATGAGAGGCAGGTCAGATGTCTGTGTTCAGTGTCTTAGACTCCTAATAGATGGAAGAAAGGGGGAGGGCAGGTGCAGTGCAGTCAAGGCGGAGATCGGCCAGTGTCTGTATTGAACTTCCAGTGATCACCGAGCAGGAGCCTGTGCAATCACATGATCAGAGTATCATCGCTCCCAAGGAAACCGCATGAACTCCTGTCAGCTCTTAATCACTTCTGCAGGGTCCCTGCCAGAGCTTCCTACAGAGAGCAGCCGACCTTCCACCACCCCCCAGCCCCGACCAGCTCCTTCCATTTACCCAACCCCATGGCAGATACACACAAAGTGCATTAGTGAGCCTTTAAGCAGCCCATCAGTCTGGGTTGTTTATGATGGGTGCACTGTTGCTGTGCTGACCCCTTTGAAAACACAACAGTTGAGGTGGACTTCAATATTCTTGCCCTGGTCACATATTGTATCTCAAAAAAACACATTAGAACCAGGGTTCTCTGACAGTTCAATCCAAACCATCACACAGCTGATACCAGCAGCTAAAGAAAGACTGAACCAGACAATAGGGTAACAGTAAGATGCAATACAAAGACTGACAGACTCACCCAGCTGCTTCATAAAGGCCAGGGGCAGGATGATGCAGACGGACACTATGACGACCAGGTAATTACCATTCAAGTACCAGTCACTGGGGGGGGGGAGAGAGAGAGAGAGAGAGAGATGTTTATCTACACTGTCAGTTGATGACATCACATAAAGGTGACTGGCTGACTCATTTTGCAGAGGGGTGACTTGTCTGAGAGAATCAGGACATAGGACAGTGCTTCATGTTGCCAAACAGCCCCCAATATTTAGGAGCCCCTGATCACGGGGGGGCTGTGAAGATTTGTCCAGGCTGGCGAGCAGTTCTTTGACCTGTTCCCACAGGGCCGAGCTAGAGCTTGGGCAAGGGCTCTCCCCTTCCTGGCAAGCAGCTCCCACTGTCTGTGGATGGGGTGGGGACGGCACTGAGCTGTGCACATTTGGTGCTATTCTTAGCCCTGCTCCTCCCTTAGCCAGCAGCAGCCTCAGCACCAGTGCCAGGCACTGCACCGCCTTCCCCCCTGAATCTGCAAGGACTTGACACCTATGACTCATTTCCATCACACCACTTGTATATCTGTGCATGTGTGCATGTTTGTGTGCGCGTATGAGTGTGAATGTGTGTGTGTGTGTGTGTGTGTGTGTGTGTGCGTGCGAGCGTGTTTGTGTGTGTGTGTGTGCCTAAGTGTGCGGGTGTACAGCCGTGCATGCACGTGTCTCATTATGTGTATGTTTGAGTCATGCTGAGAAGCTCTAATGCTTTATAAAGGCAGATTGCCTTAGCGTGCGTTGCATGTTTGATTCATAAGCTATAATCCAGACAGCTCAGAATGCCCTTGACCTTCAAGGCAGTTCTAATGAATCTAATTTGAGAATTATTTCTGTTCCTATGAACAGCTGGATCCATCTGGTATGCAATGGGATCTTTGCAGGATGGTAGACAAATCAAACAGGCTCATGGTTTGGGAGATGAGCCTTGTGATTTGTGACAGGAATTTTTCAATGTCCTGGTCTGGCCTAGATGAGCAATAGGGATGATCTATGCTTTGGTAATTAAGGTTTTTTTAAAAAATGTTTTTTATTCTTAGAGGAGACAGCAGGAGACATTTGAAAAATAGCCACCATCTGGAGCTAAGTCACGTAATATAGAAAGGAAGAGAACTTGACCCTGGTCTGGATCAAGTTCTCTTCCTTCCTGCAGTCCTTTCTACCGGTGGCGGTCCCTCGTTCCCTTGCCCAGGGAGAGCAGCCCTGAACCAGCAGAGGGATCCAGTATGCTGGCACCTGTGAAAAAAGGCTGAACCATGCCAATCAGAGGAGGGCTCATCCATACCCAATCTTTCACAAATGTGACCAACCAACAAAGAGGGGACTCTAATGCCATCACTTTCCGAAAGCTTCTGCATCACAACGCCATTGAGAGTGACTGGTTAAGCTTCTGAGCCTGTAATTCTGTACCCTATTTAAGACAGGGCAAACTAAAGCGCTTCCGGAACTACTTCAGAGCAGAAAGAGGGCAGTCACCAAAGCCTTCCGCTTTAAAAAAAAAAAAAAAAAAAACACCCCAGCAAGCTTTTCTCTGAGGAGCAATTGTTAAGGTTTTGAAATGTAGGTAGTGCAATTGCCATTCACAGCATTTTAAGACAGAAGACTTTGTGATGCAATAAGCATTCAGTCACGACATAGCCAATCACACGTCACAGTACAGACAGAGAAGGCAAACACTGTAAATAACAGCTCAGTAATAAGTCCTGACATAGCCAATCACATGCCCCAAATCTGCGTTATGGCCAGTCACGCAAGGTACAGCTAATAGGTCCTGGTCTTCGTTCTTGTAGCAAACCCATGTCTCCAAGCTTGTGTTGTTTGTGGAGGTGGTTTTGAGAGACAGAGAGGGTCAATGCCATTTTCTGGGCTCTTCACCCAACCTTCCTGTAAGGTCCTATAGCCCTCCCTCTCCCTCAATATCTTCCTCCCTCACTGCACTTCCTTTATCATCTCCATCACCATGTGTCCAGTACCTTCCCCCCATCACCTTTCCAGTATCCTCTAACTCCCTGTATTTTCTGTATCTCCTCTGGCTCCTCTGTTTTCATGTTCTCCTCCTGGCTCTTTTGTTATCCCTCGTTCTCATTCCACTCACCTTTGTCTTCCCATTGCTCTCTCCCCCTCCGCCTCTCCGCTGAGGTAGAGAAAACCAGAAAGAGCCAGATTTCTCAGCTCATTCAAAAAGCTTCTCCCAACTGTGCGCCTTTAAAGCAGAATCCTTAATCCCTGCAGAAAACCTTTGATTCTGAAAGCAAGTTTCATCGATTGAAAGGAATTCAATTCAGTCCCTGCATCCCTGGGGATGACGCAGAGAAGTGTCAGGGTTTTAAAAGGCTTCAGGGAGGAGTGCAAAGGATGGAGCTCAGAATAAATGGCAGAAACAGAAGTGAGGACTACATTCCCCATGGAGCCCTGGCAGGGTCTGGCAGGAGGTCACTGTGCCCTTGGAACCTTGTGCCAGCCAGCTGGCCCAGCCCTGCTCCATGACTCCACACATCTGCCAAAGTACCCAATGGCAGAGGTCCCTGAATTTGCCCTGGACGGAATCATCCAATCACCTGTGCCCTCCACGACCAAAAACACAGGTGGCTTTTAGCAGACCCACATCACATGGGGACGTTCGTTTGCACATGCACACAAAAAAAACCTGCACTCAAACATGCACATAAACACACATAAACACAGCACACACACCAACTCACACAGAGAGAAAGCACAAACACACACATATTGATGTTCACAGTGATCCTGACTGCTCAGGCATGCAAAGCCCACTGTGTATCGTAGCCTCACTAATGAAAGGGTCAAGTGCACAGAGTACAGCTGGGATCCTGTTTTCAGCATTCCCTTTCACCCGTCACTAAAGTGTGGGGCACAACAAGAGGACGGAGCGCAGCCCACACCAGGGTCTGACACAAAACAAAAGAAAACTCTTAGACAGGCTTAAAGGAAAAGAAAGAAAAAATTATAAGAGGGGGAGGCAATAACACTCCATCAGAGCATTAACCAGACATTGGTGTGATTTCCTGAAAGAGAAGGATGCTAATAATACTAATACTAATTACTACTACTAATAATAATAATAATAATAATAATAATCATAATTGTATTTTCATTGTGTAATTTTTTAGTCTCAATGCACTTTATGGTGAAAGGTAAAGCTCACCATAACCACCATTAGCAATGTGTAGCATCCAACTAGGTGATGCACAGAATCCAATTTACTCACTACTACTCCCTAATCCTTACACCACACCACACATCAGCTGAAGTTCAAAAGGAGTGAATACAGTGCTAGTCTGTAGTCCTAAAACCCAAAAGTGAGTCAGCATTTTTGAGCCATGGGTTCCCTCAGCAGATTTCCCATGCCTTTATCTCATAGGGATTTCCATTTCTGGAAAATCCCTATGACCTTATTTTCAAAGTGCAAAGTGGAAAGAGGAAATGCTCACCTGGATGAGGTGTTAACCCCCAGAAAGGCCTGGATGACCAAGGGAAACTCATACTTCACAATGTACAGGTAGCTGGACATGGCTGTTGGGACAGATAACATAGTGGAACAATTACCAGCATATGCCGTAAACCTACAGTGATGTGTAGACAGTCAGAGTTGTCCTTTGGAAAAAAAAAAAAGAAATGTCATTTAATATGAGAAAGTAATTATCCAACAAACTTGGTCACAAAAGACATTCTAGCTGAATTTGTCAAAGAGATTTAATGGCAGTAACAGAATTTTGTTTTAAAAGGCAATGACATTGCAAGACTAAATTCAGTAAAAAAAAAGATTGAATGTTAAATATAATGTTTTGTTGTTGTTGTTGTCTGTTAATTAGAATGTCCTATTGTTGCCTCTCACTGAGGTCAGTGAAGCGGTCTGGATTGAGCCTGCGTCTTTAAGATGCCCACAGCCTAATCTCTGAGCAGTGGCAGGAGAGAGCGTGTGATGCTGTCTGCTGCCAACACCACCTGCTCATTGAAACACAACAGCACCAACTGCCTGCCAAATGTGCTGCTGGTCTTCACCTTCATATCACACATAATGCTTTGCTCTCCCAGAAAAACAGTGAGAAAGAGAGAGGGGGGGAGACAATGGACCGCATAGAGAAAGTAGATAGGGGGTTACAGAGGATGAGAGAGAGACAGAGAAGGGGGGAGGGGACAAAAGGGAGGAAGAGCAAGAGATTTATATACACACATAATAAATAATAAATTGCATTCTTCCCTGACCTTTGTCCCACTGCTCCAAGCCATTACATTAAACCAATTTATCTACCAAAAATACAGGAAAAATGTTTCACATTTCAAAACCAAATGTAGATATAGAGGGTGAAAACTACTCAAGAGGGAAGTGTAAATGTCTGTTTGGTGGACCTATCTTTCACCTTTAGAGGCATGAGTGGTTGATGGATGCTTGGTGCCATATACATGTTGGATTTTTGGCCTAGCAAAGCTTCCTCACCTCCAATGTTTTGCAGGGTGATGGCAATCCCAGCAGCCATCTTGCCTGGCACACCAAAGGCCCTGTAACCCAACTGCTCATACGCCCGAATACCTGGAACGCAAATTCCAAGATGTACTTGGTATAAATCTCCACAACACATTCAGACCTTGTAAATATATAATTCTAGAAAAGACAAATTTCTCCTCAAATAAGAAATTTGTGGAGAAAGTAGAACAGTGTGGGTGTTCTCCATAAGAAACTGCATTTTGAGATGGAATCCCAAATAAAAACACACTACAGTTGATGAAGAGTGTGGACAATAAGGCATCTTGTCCTTATTGCTTTCTCTATTGAACTACCTATACCTAACAAATCCCCCTGGAATTCAAAAGCCACTGATTTTGCGTGGACTTCAATTCAATCCCAGTGTCCGACTTAGAAGCAAAAAGAAAAACTTAGCACAGGCATGCATTATGTTCAAGTGCACGAAAACACAGAGCTTCTAATAACAACCAGGCAGACAACTATAGCTTCTGACAAAAGGGAAGACCATAGCTGTTCATCTGATTTTGCAGTATTAAATGTGAGAGTGAGGCTTCATGTGCTGTCAATGTACCAATCAGCTTTTCTAGTGGCCACAGCACACTGAGTGCTTCTTCAGACACCAGAGGGATGGTTTGGTGGCCATGTTTTCCCACCCAAGCAGCCTTACCCACAATTCCTGAGGACTTGAGCAGCAGATGAATAGAGTAGGATGAGAGGCCAGCCACCACAGTGAGGAGGAACCTAACGCAGAGAAGAAACAGTTATTGTGTAAATGCTTATGAAAGCTTCTACATCACCCTTATCTCACCCTCACCTCATCATCAAAACTATAGCAGCAAAATTACCGTCATCACAGTTGTCATCACCAACATCTCTGACATCATCACTACCACCACAATCATCGTCATCATTATCTTTATCATCATTATCATCACAATCTTATTGCACAACTTGCAAGCAATGTCTCCTGAAACAACTATTCACTCCCTTTGCCATGACAGTATTTGATGTAGGGGTGCTCTTTAACCACCATCAAAAATAAACTAGCCCCTGTGGTGGGAAACAGTTTATTATAGGTTGTATTTAACTGAGAAAAAAATAAGTAGCCTACTACCCACAGAACGGAATTAATCCATCTGAATAAAGCACTATTAAAAGGAAAATATTTACTGCCCAAATTAAGCTTCTGAAAGGACCTGGGCAATCGCAAGGTTGCATTCAAGGCAGAACAAACAGAACGAGAGAGGGAAAATACAAGACTTCCCAATCAGAAGGACAGGGACACGCCACAGAAATCCCAAAATACTCCCCCAACCTCCAGCTCACAACATCTGTACAAACACCAAATTCTGGAGGCCAAGGGAAAGCAGGTCTGCTGGCTTTCCCCAAGCAAGGCCTCGCTCATTCAGATTATTTTTGTTTCGTTACTCCCAGCAACAGACACCGCACTTCTGGCGCCGGCCAAGCCGGCGTTCACCTCAGCTTCAACTCTGCCTGCTTCCACGTCCCGAGTTCAGCGAGGACGGATACTGCCACGCGACATTCCGCAACGTCGCTTAATGCTACAGCAGGGAAGGAGGGGACGGAAGGACTCTTAACACTGGTAACATCGGCCCAGTATCCCACCCCAAACCACACCCCAGGGGGCGATGCCTTAGATTCCTTACATCTGATCCTCAGCAGAGCCTTGACCTGCTGTGTAGCCATTTTCATGGCAAGGGGTCTGAATCACCCATGGTGGGGGGTGAAGGGTGTGGGGGTGGGGGTGGTTGTGGGGGGGGGGGGGGGTTTGTTGTGCTATGTTTGTGTTTGCTTCTCCAATTGGCTGGCTTCCTCTTGCGTGCTTGTGTGTGTGTGTGTGCGGTGCAAGTGTGTGTGTGTGCGTGTACGTGTGTGTGTGCGCTGTGTGTGTGTGTGTGTGTGGGTGTGCGTGCGTGCGTGCTTTTTAATGGCAGTCTGAAAATGTGCGGTGTTCAAATATAGGTCTGCTGTCCCCCTAGGGAAGCCATTGCAAAGATTTGGAATGACACGTTGAGCTTGGGGAAAACAAAGACAGAAAAAAATGGAAGTGCTGGGCTGTTAATACCCCACAGCACTGCCTGACTGCCCCTGACTGCCCCTCTCTCCGTTATATGTCTGTATTACCCCCTCCCACATCTCCATCCCTCTTTCTCTGGCTGTTAATTCCTCTGTCTTCCATCTCTATCTTTTTCTTTCCCTATCCCTCATTTCACGTAACCTTTTCTTTTTTTCTATGCCTCCATTTCTCTCATTTACAGCCATCTCTTTCTCTCTCTCCTTCCTCTTTCCCTCACTCTGTCAGCTTTCCCTCCTTGGATCGTGGTCACACTGGATCAGACAGCAAACTTGTAAAAACTATCATTCAAAGTTCAATGTATCAGCTGCCCACCTTCACAGAAGGCTGAACACCAGCACACTGTCCCCTGGGTGACTGAGCTATATGTTGCATATGCAGTGTGGCACAGTGATATTAGAGAGCTGGTTTAGTGACCAGAAGGTTGCAGGCTCCATTCCCTTGAGGGGCATACCTGCATAACAGGAACGGCAACAGCCGTTGTGCGGCCATATCTAATGCATGGTTCACTGGTCAGCGAGGTAAATGTGTGCAGAGCAGTTAGCCACGGAAAGTCAGCTGTTTCACACAGCCTGAGAAACCACAGATGTCACCATGCTCAAAATAAAGACTCATTTTCCCTCTGGATAAACCGTGATGAAATTATTCCAGGCACAGGGTTTGGACGTGAATGCGCACTCAGGGTGATCTAATTTTAGTTATGACAGACAAGAACAAATATTGAGTTTTAGCACTAAAGGTGCAATTCAACAAGGCTATAATTCGATACCTTTGGAGGCAAGTGCAATATATTTCTGCATTACACAATCTTTCATTAAATCTGGTTCAACACTGTGAGTACAGGACTTTGAAACCATAAGATTGCCAATTCAATACTGCTGCTGTACAATTGAACATGGTACCTAACCCGAACAGCATCAATAAAATATCAAGCTGCACAAATGGCCAATATGTAAAATATGAGCTGTGGAAATTAACCTGCAAGATATCTACCATGAAATAACAAATGAATCCAATTCTAATACCTTCTGCTTTGAAAGCAGCAGGATCAAACTGCCACTACAAATTCTGGCCCAGAAAAAGCTACTGAAGTATTATTCAGGGTAATTTCTTACACAAATGTCTTCTGATTGCCTTTCCTCTATGAGTTTTTCTGGCAGAAATGTGAAAGGCAGTATTATTGTCTCTCACAGAAAACAGCGAGCTTTCCATCTGACTGGATTGCATGATTAAATCCTGCTTTTAATTAGTACTCATTTTCAGGACCAGAATCTAGGCCAACAATCCAAAGCAAGTAAGTTGTTTTTTTTTGTTTGTTTCTCAATAAATGAACAGAAAGTTTCAAAGAGAACTGCAGAAGCAATGACACTGGCCTGGGCTGGTATGTAGGGGGTTCTTAAATTTGTTAGGTTGGTCTTTAGCTTTGGAGGTGACATGCAACAAAGACAGCATGTAAAAAGTAGTAGGGTGACAAGATGTGCAATTCTCCCTGGGGTTTATGCTGGCACTATACTACATGGGACCCTCCCAATCGCCTGAACACTGCAGTGCTATATCCTCGGGGCTTTTCTAGGGTGGGTTGTGGCAGAGATTAGCGTCTACTGTTACTGCAGGTGGTTAAGAGTCTTTCCCATCAGTCACCAGACAAAACTCCACCCCCTCACTAATGACACACCCAGCATCCACCTTCAGAGCCCTGCCAAAGCTCCTCCCCCTCATTGATGGCACATCCACCCTCAGGGCTCATTCCAGTGGCTTATTTTATCCATCCTTGCTTCCTCTCCTTACATCCTTTCCTAGTATGGAAAGCCAAATGGGTCAAAAATATATGACAATGATGCCTGGAATCATGGGTAGTCAATGTGTTGTCAACATGTCGTTTGCGCGTTCTAAAAGCATTGACAACGCATAATTCCACGCTTAAATAATCTTGCTCACAAAATGAGGACAGAGAAAAAAATGTCTGGGATTGAGACATACATCCAGCTGTTGCTTACAGGGAATAAAGTCACAGCTAAAGGAGAGAGCTCCAGATCTTCAGAGACAGAAATTCAATCGAGGGAACCGTTATGTAATAGAATTATTTGACTAATCTGACATACTAAAAAAAGCTGCAATTCCTTTAAGTGTAAAGCAAACATAGCAGCAAAGATGATTTACCCTTTCTGCGCCTGTGAGCAAACCACAATACTACTTCTGGGCATTTTGTACACAATAATCAATGACTTCACAATGTGCTAGTACAATAATACAGTTGTCTCAATGAGGAGATAACTTCACCACAGACTCAATCTGCATCATATTTCCTAGGGCTAAACTTTAATCTTAAATTACATCTACAATTCTTACAGTATTCTACAAGGACTGTTCCACGGTATCATTGCTCGTAATCACTGCTTTTAAACTAATTTGCATATCAACTCATAACAATGAGCTCAACCTGCCCTAAAATCAAGTATATTTCTTCATGAAATATGAAATAGCATAATGTGGCTCACAATTATATTTTTTCACACAGGGTATAGTAGGTAACTGCAATGCATGTGCAGGTGGAAAAAAGTGCAACAGTACTATAATATAAGAACATTATAATCTAATTTTCTTACATTATAAATCAAAACTTTTCATAAGCCTGTTTTATGGTCAAAACTGATCTTTCAATTTGGCAGTGGAAATACAGTTCCCATCAAGCATTTTACCAACATCTCATAGACATCACAGACAACGACTTTGCAATTCACTATGGGAGCTTGAAGCAGGGGAAACTCAGTAAAGGCTCCGTACACAATCTTAGAAGATAAAGATTACAAGACAGGATTCTTCTACTGCCACAACCAATTGCTCTATTGACAGGGGACCAGCAGAGATATCGATGATTGATTTTGAAATGGTAGTAGCAAGTAGCCAAGAGCATGGCTGCTGATGCATGTACATTTTTCATATACCACAGGGTTGGGGCTCTTCTTGCTTCATCATCATGTGATTTGTCTAAATCGCTGTTCAAATGTAATATTACACTTGTCATGTAAGGGGTGTTGTATTATTGTATGCACATAGTAAAAATATTTTTCAGATTTTTAGGTGAACTTTTAAAATGGAGATAGTTATAATCATTTGAACCAGCAGAACTTCAAGGGAAAATTACTACTTATTACTACTCTCTTTCCAGTACTGTACATAAGAAGGACATTACCAACAGAACATTTGTGTGTAACAATAGATACATACTGGAAATTGAACACATTATGTAAATTAATTTAAATGTGTCATTTGCATTTGTAATGACTCACAGGAAGAGGATGATGCCAGTGTTGGCCATGGCATATGCCAATCCCAGAATTCCACTGCCCATGATGGCATTTCCCAGGTTGAACACTGACATTCCAAAGGATGTCTTTCCCTCAAACTGACAAATGAAACAAGCAAAAAACAAATTTCACCTCCTTGTGGACTGGGACACTTAACAACCACAAAATGAACTTAGTGAGTAAACAAGATCATAAATGCTCTGTTCACAAAACAACAACTTTAAAAATGTCACATTTTAGGAACCGGTGAAGAGAAATTTCAGATCTAATTCAGATGGCTTAAACAGACTCACATCAGTAAAGCCCACAGGATTCTTGTTGTCCATGGTAGACAGAAACTCCTGACTTTCCACCAAATTTTGCTCTGCACCCTCCAATCTGCTAGGACTCAAAAAGAAAATTCAGTCACAACTATGCACAAACATGCAATGAACCACCCATTTCCAACAAGCTAATCCAAGAAACCAGATTGCGTTTGTATTGACAACACAATACATAGCAGTCGGGAGAAGGTTGATAGTTTTTATTCATCCATTCATCTTGACAACATTGAATTAATCAAGGATTATCTATGTCAAAGGCAGGGTGTATGTACCACACTAAAGCAATAGTCCCATTATCCATTTTACATACCTGACATTTTGGGTACAATTTCTAGGTGGTGGAAACAAAGAAGATCCATTGTCCAATGGAAGCACAAAAACAACACAATGACATGCTCAGTAATGCTTATATCAGTGGAGGAACCATATGCACAATGTCGCTACTTTGTGAGACCAACAGTGAACAAATAAAAGTCTTTCACCACAAATGTGACATTTAAGATGATTTTTTAAGCTATGCACGCAAACCAAAACATGCAAACCAAATTCATTCCGCAGAAAGCAGTGTTTGAATGCAAGAAATAAGATCTCTCTTCGATCATTAATCTAGAGATGGTAGATGGTACAGTAATTAGGGGTGAATCAGAAAGGCAGGAGTGAGAATCCCAGTTCACAGATGTGTGTGAAGGCGCATTCACCGTTGCTTTCCTGCAGAGGTGGAATGTGTCCATGTGACTGCTTAGTGCCTATTCCTGCCTTATTGGCTGAATTTAATCTGAACCCCCTACAGCCCACAGCACCGGGAGGATCATGTGCGGGGTTGCAGCTTCCAAGTGGAACTGTGAGCTTTTAGGTTTCTATCCCAAAATGTTAAGAACCTGAGCACCTACTGTTACATGCCCCTTAAAACATGCCTGGATAACTATGACCGGTTGAGAACAATAACAGAGGTCTCCAGGTCAGAGCTCACCGTGTGGAGATGAAACTGCTTTAAAGTGGAATCACGTTAGACAGCAACAGAGAAAGACCAAGGCTAGTTGTAGGGAAAGTTGATGAGCAACTGTGGGACATCATGAGACAAAAGACAAACAGCGACAACACCAAGGTAGTTAGCAAGAGGGTTAATGGCTTGATGAAGAACATTAAAGACACAAAGTAGAAGAGATGAGGAGGGTAAATACCACAGTCAGTGGTACCAGTGGTACTATGTATGAGTCAAAAGAGTACACTTACTGGTCTGCGTCTTCTGGCAGCGTTTTCATGGACACGGCGTTGTCCTCCACGTCGTGCCCCTTCCCATTAGGAATGATACTCATTTCGGACTGCACAGGCTCCATGCTTTCAGCAGCAATTATCCAAATACAGTGTGTGTGTGCGTGTGTGTGTGTGTGTGTGTGTGTGTGCGTGTGTGTGCGTGTGTATGTGTGGGTGTGTGTGTGTGCGAGCGCTTTGCGCAAGATCCTCTCAGCGGTCCTTCAAAGATCTGCAACAATGAAAGACACAGCAATGAGAAACACATCCAGACCGAAGCGCATGCTCAGGCAAGAGCCAGGACAGCCTTTGGGGCTGGACCAGTGTGTGTGTGTGTATGTGTGTGTATGCGTGTGTATGTGTGTGTGTGTATACGTGCGCATGTGTGTGTGCGTGTGTGTGAGTGTGTGTGTGTGTGTGTGTGTGTGTGTATGCACGCGCATGTGTGCATGTGTGTGTGTTTTGTGTGTATTTATACGACACTTTAGATGTGTATATGTGAATGTTCATGTTTGTACATATTCTGTACAGGTGTGTGTGCACGTGTGTTTTAGTTTCTTTAACAATAGGGATTTCTCCACTCCATGAGCATGACCCAAGCACTGAGCAGCCTACACATTTTTCTTACACAGATACCAGAACAAAAAATAATGACATCCTAATCCTAATTAAAGATACTGGCACAAGCTACGGAATGTGTAGTTTCATTTACAGGCTTGTATGTTTTATCATTTCAGTCTATTCATTGTAAAAATGTGGTCCATGCCGGAAGTACTTATAGTCAACGTCCGATAGATTTTTATTGGAACTCACTTGTGCAATGACTGACAGAGGTTAGTGAAACCTGTCAGCCCATCACAAGAGTTAGAGATCAAGGTCTGGTTGGCTGAAATGCCATTACTGTTTGTTTTAGGTTTTCAGGTCAATGTCACATTCAAAAGCAAGGATCGATTCGCTTTAACACTGCCACAAAAGGCCGCGATGGACACCTGAACAAGAGGATTAAAGTAAACTGACGTAGATGGCATCAGGAGAGATATAATAAATATCCACTATTCAGAACAGTGCTTGGGAAATGTGCCCCAGATAAACAATCCTTTTTTGAAAACTTTCTTCTTTGGTTTTGTTCTGTGGAAGAACTAAAGTAACAAAAGCAGGGAAATACAGAATCCAGATTCATTTTACCCATAAGGGGAAAAAAGCTGCAGGTCAGCCCCTTTGGGAAGAAGGGGCATAGCTGAGGTCTGAAAGTTAGGCAGTGCACAGCAGGCATTTCCATGATTCCCTGTGGCTTATTGAGTCGTCTTTCCCTTTCCCTAGAGCCTTGCTGACAGGTATTTTCCTCCCGCCGGCTAGCCGGAGAATACAAATGGCGGCCATGACACTGGGGGGCTTTGTGAGCTTCCTCAGCGTCTCGCCCATCTGATCGAGGGGTTCAGCCGGTCTCCGGACCCCCGCCGCCGCGCCCGGGGTGCGGGTCCAACAATGTGCCGAGCGCTCACAAGAGTGCCGGTGTGTGCTGAGAGAAAGCGGCGGTGCCATGTGCTCCTGGGGACCTCTGCTGACGGAGTACCCCCCCTCCCCCCCCTCCGCTCTTGGCTGAATGTGATGTCCCTAATTTCCCATTAGCTATGCACTGAAAGGGTGGGTGCTCTGGGAAGGGGGAGAGTTTGGGGGGGGGACCAGTGGGGCCCTGCTAAGGAGCTGAAAAGCAGCAGAACCAGCTCTGACCAGCTCAGAACCAGTTCTGGCCCTCATCAGGGACGCTTTGTGCCTCTACTTCTGGTTTCTGCTTTTTTTTCTTTCTCTCTCTTTTAATTAGGAAGGGCTTAACACAAGGACAGAGCTTTTTAAACCCTCTCCTGGCACACCCTCAGAACCTCCCCCCCCCGACTTTTTAAGCATAATATTTGTGAAATTATTCATATACATCACGCACTCCGGGAGATGAATAACTGCTGAGTTTTCGGGTCCCCTCCCCAACCGATGCCCTATATTGCTGGTCCCACTAACCACGTTACGCGCCTAACTGCACAGCTAGGGTCTTCTGTTTGCCCAGCTAAAGCTGGGCAACGTGGTTGGGCAGCAAAACATGGCACACAATGGCACATGTTGTGCGGTTTCCTGGGAACAGGCCTGGGAACAGTGGTGCTATTGTGGCGGCATCATTATACCGACGGGGCCCTTTGGCTATGGCTCGCCGGGGCACTCCATGGCTGAAAAGGTAATTCATCGCTCCTTAATTGAAAAGACGGCAACCTTAAATTCAGCAGCTGCCAAGGTCCCAGGCTCACGCAAGGAGACACAGTACCGCCCTCCCACCCCCTCCCCCCAGCGCCAAGCTGTCATCCTTGCGTCCAATCACAGGGAAGCACACAAGCATGCTCAAATGAGAATTCCTTCAGCCTGAGGAGAAAACGTGACTGCCTGGCACCACCACGGGGGGCATCTATGACGAGAGAGTTCTGGCAAGATGGCACCTAAGAGTGGGGGGGAGGGGGTGGGGGGTAAAGGAAACCGCAGCCCCACAGGGAGGGTCTTCGGCTCTCATTGAAGGGTAGGCCCCAGAAAACCAGCTCAGCAATTATGACTGAACACATGAACATGCAATTTACACCCCACAGCCATGTGCCACAGCCGGCAGTGAAAGCACTAACAAAGACTTTACAAACACTATTTATCTGAGCAGAGCAACTGGGCGGGAATAGGGTAGGAGGGCCATACTAATTAAGTATCACCAGAAAACCAAGCATTTGCCCAAAATGAATAAAAATATGAAGCTTTAAGATCGATGCTGGGTGAGGAATAGATGTGGGTGCTCAAGATGTGGATATGTCTTCTATTTACGTTCTAAAAACGGAATCACACACCTGTTGTTTTCACTCTACCTCTATCGTGTACTATAGGCTGCAATCCTGAAAATTCAGTCAAGTCTATTTAATTGCTGAGCTGAACTTTTGCCATGTTTGTTTTCACCAATTAGTGCACAGAATCACTCTTTTCCCTCATCAAATAAATATTTTTAATGCATTTTGACAGGGCATGGATAATTAAGATTCTAATTGAGAAGAGGCCCGTTTGGGTAGTGCACAGAAGGTTATGCATAGCTACATATGCTTAAGCTCCTTACATTTTTCAAGGTTTCTACATTAAATCATGAAATACATTTTAAAATAAATATAATACATAAATATTTGCTGTCTGCTCACTCTAGTTCTGAACAAACAGGGACACAGAGAAAGTATTAGTCTTTTGCTTTCAATGATTATTCATGTTAAATATTACTAAATGAGTTATTCAATGACTGCTCGCTCATGGTTATCCCCAAGGTTACTTGGGCACAGTTACATAAGAACTAAATGTCACTGTTTTCCACTATGTGTGCGTGTAGGTAAAACAATCTTCATCCACTCAGGATTTGCTGAGCCCTGACCCCTCCCAAAAGATAATCTAAATCCAAATTTGAATGAATGCACTAATTTTAATGCATGCTTGATTCTGTTTGTTTTGCATGCTTTTGAGGCTGGAAAGTTGCAGTGACCTTGAGGCAGGGAGTGTGGCTGTGATGTGAGGTCACATGGGGAGGGCCCCTGTGCATGCATTCCCTTTAGCATGACGTGTTCATCAAAGTCAGGCTCAAGGCCTTCTGATTACTTCCACTGTGTCCGTGCGACCACCAGAGGAGCAATCAGCTTGGAATGTAAGGAAATCTGAGGTCAGGGGATTCAACCCCTCTCTCTGCCCTGGCCTGTCACATAAGCTTTCATAAGTTCCCGCCACAATTACTGGAGTGCTTGCTGAGCCAATGGAATGTGGATCTTCATTTACTGATCGGGGACACATAGATACCCTGATGCCCTGGTAATGTTTTCATTAATTGGAAGAAATAGAGTATCAGTCATTCAGGCAGATGGCTGGGTGGTCTGAAGGAGCAGTAGCTAGTGAGGGAACAGTAGCTAGGAGGCCAGAGTACGGAAGAGCCACAACAAAAGGACTTCCCAGGACACGTGTAAAAGGGCTGGGCTGCATTTTAAAGCTATTTGGCCGGTGTTATCAACACAAAATTTGCAAGATAAGAAGATTGGCTGATAGACAGGTTCCTTCCCAGGTTATATTTTATGCATAAATAAATAAATAAATAAATAACCAAATCTGGGATTTCTAACATCTTCTCAGCAGCGTGACCGGGATTATGCACACCAGGGAGAGGGGGCGGAAATCAGGATTAAACAGTACAGAGTGCCACAACAGCATCCCATCTGCTTGCAAAAATAGCTCCGTCAGATCACTCTTTCATGTCACAACAAAAGCCAGCGTGCGGACACGCAGGGACTTAAGGGAGGCAAAAGCTGGGAATTGATGAGAGCTCCTGAACTGTGGACGTTTAAAAATACGCTGGCAGGCAGACACAAGGAGCCAGAGCACTTCCGTTCAGGCCCTCTGACACTGAACCAGAAAAAACAAGCGTCTTTCAAGCACCACTTTCAAGCCTCACACCAGGGATTAGGCTGATCCGCCCGGACTTGTCACGCGGTGCCAGAAAAGGAGCGGGAGGGTGTCGGTCCTTTCCAATCGACAGTGTGACACTGTTTGTCATGAACGCAGGGAGTGGGCGAGAATTTCGACTTCCGTAGTCTGGCCCTCTGGTGGGTGGCTCAGGCCTTGGCTCTGTGCAAGGCCTCGCTTTGTGAGTCCAGGGGCTTGCTTTGTCAGGGATCAGCTGAGGACAAGCAGCACCGGGCTGAGGAAGGTCCACTCTATCAGAGCCACACCAGGCTCCAGAACAAGCCTGTTGGACCTCCAAGACACAAACACACACACAGGCAGGTGCACTGCCGGGGACCTGTGCAGACAGATAGCAGCTTCAACTCTTTTCTGTTCATTTACCATCCACATCTACAGTATAATATCAGAAAAAAGAACAGTCAGAGTTGGGCAAAGACAGAGGCTGAGATAAAACCAACATTTCTCAAAGCCGAACATAGTTTTGATTAATTTTGAATCAAGATAAAGTGTTATTTTTCCCTCACTACCTTTTTCCCATCTCCTCCCAGGACTTTTAGGGTTAACCCTGTTGTGGGTAGGGGATTAATTTCAAACTCTGTTGTAGGCTCTGCAGCAATCTTTGAAACAACATTTTTTCTTCACTTAATTCCTTGCAGTGCAGAGAGATGAAGTATGAGAGCAAGGGTGGATTTCTACACAGACGTCATAGAGAAATAAAATCAAAGGGAACCTGGCATAATGTAGCTATATCCAAACATGTGATACAATGTTTCATCCTTTAATTAAATGAATAAATAATTTCAAATATGACAAAAAAAGTAACTAAAACACCAATTTCTTAGACAGGAAAAAAAAACAAGTCTTTTCTGTGCAGGGTGTTTCATTCCAAGAGAACAGAAATTAAATTTTCTAAATTTTAATTTTTAAAACACTTGAGCAGTATATCAATAAGGCAATATAGAAATGGTCTCTATATCTCTGAAATGATTTTTGGACCTCAATACAAACTCCAACACATATCAATGAAGAGTGCAGGTGTTGTATCGACAGATCTAGAAATGGAATTGATCAGTGCATTAAATCATAGCTACAGTAAAGTGAAATCCACTGACGGTCCTAATAATGCACTCAATGTGTCTGCGACTTCATATCTCTTGCCGAAGCTCAGAAGAGAATAAAAACAAGAACACAGGTCAGCACGAAAACTATCATGGCAGATGACAGCAAATTAAATTTTCCATTTTTGTAACGAAGAACATGCTGCTTGTGAGAAATCTGTTTGTTAAAGTGTTTGGAAATGTCCCCAATGGCACGAAAAGTGGGCAAGAAAAAGTCCTTATCTGTTCTGTCGCAGTAAAATACCCATTGGCTTCGCTTCTGACTGGGTTGGTCTAGGGGTCCATTTTAATAAGCATCCAGCCTGCCTACATTTTTTAGCGGACGGAAGTGGGCTCAAATGTCCCGTGGCAGGGTGGTGCACAAGCTCACGATGAGTCACAGAAAATGAGTCAGAAGCACGGCCGCTAATACTCAGTTTTGCACACTGTACGCCAGATGTGCCTTGCACAGGCAGGGGAGGCCTTCAGCTCAAGCAGGGGCAATGTACAAGGTGGGAAAGACCTGCAGCTCAGGTACTGGGGACTCAGTGGATCTCTTTTAGGTCTGTTCATAAGCTACGCTGGCGGCATTTACGGTTGCAACCATCTACACACAGTTTAGCCTATGCTAAAAGGGGCTTGTGGAAGGTGGGGAGGCAGGTTGAAGGTTAGTACTTTTCCATTAATATGCTAAAGTAAACACTGTTAATCAGTTCTGCTGACCAACTCTGGTGACATATGGAACTGTAGAGGAATTTCACATATATTCCATCAGTGTAGCCTGTTGCACGAGAAAGGAGGGGGCAGTAATCACAAGTTGCCAACTGCTCCGAAGAAGTACAGCTGGGGTCATGCCATCAGCAAAGTTTAAGTCTGCAATTGAGGATTACAACCCTGGGACAGATTGAAGATTCTACTACTATCAGTGACATGGGTTCAGCCTGCCAGATGTCAAAAATAAAATAAGAAAGAAAGAAAAAGCAGCCATGCCAAGCTGTCGCATTAATCCTGACACTGAATGTTAGAGCTTAAGGCAGTGGCTACATATGAAACATTTATCCTTTCTAACAACAAGATTCCAGAGCCAAGAACAGCAGCAGTGACACTATGGAACTATAAAGTAACAGATGGAAAGCCTAGAGAACATCATGACCAGTCCTGACTGGTTCTGTCCTGTCCGTGCAGGTTAACAACCTCAACTCCGCTTCACGTTACACTCGCACCACTCGAGATTGACCAATACAATGCATCTCAGGATCCTGATCAGCCCATTCTGTGCCATTCTGTGACAGGGTAGGTGCTCCAAAGGCACCAGTCACTTCCCCTCTGTAGAGGCTTTGTGCCCACGGGACTACTGCTCCAGTGCAGCTTCCACTGTCCTGTGTCCATGGGCAGGGATTGGCTGAGATGGCAGTGGCAGGACGGGCAGGGACTGGCGAGTTTAAGGGATCTGCCATATGAATGTATTTGCAGGAGTGGTGAAGAAGGGATATGGAAGAACAGAGTTAAGCAGAGTTCAAAGGGTCTTGGAAGAAATAGGGAGCCATGTGGAACAGAGTGCTCTGAAACTTAGTCAGGTTTCTAATCTGTGCCAATGAGCTCAAATGCTCTAAATCATACTTTTCCTCCAAACTCCAGTGAAACCCATATGTGAAAAATACATGGCACAAGAAAATCACTAAACTAAACCTGTCTGCGAGGAGCCCTGTGTCAGTAACATCCTAAAGTACTGCACCTACAGTTGCACCACAATGGAAATAAGACAGCCAGACCTGTATTTTCTGAGCCAACCGTTGTATAGGGCATGACTTAAATATAACAAATAAAGACAGCATTAGAGAGCAAAAATATGAGCATCTGTTATGCATGACACAAAGCATACACAGACTGCTAGCCATGTTTACAAAACATGCTGCAAATAACAGGTTTCCCACACTTTTTAATGTCACCAATTAAATGGTGTTTCTTTCAAGGTCACAAGCTTCAAAAATACAAGGATCCCTGAAAACAGCATAGTAATACATATCACGACTGTTCCAGAACATCAATAAAGGGATATAAAAATGGGCTAAATACCCCTTAAGATTATCTATCAACCAAACACCAACCATTTTGAGAAGAATGATGCTTCTGATCCAGCACCAGTGTCTACGGGAGCAACTGACATAAGATATGATAAAGATTTTCAATATCATCAGCAAAAAAATATTTTTAAATGTATCTTTAATTTAATTTTCACTGTTAAAAATAGTATTTTCATTATGGTTGCTCAGTCCAAACTCTATACTACTAGCAGCTGTCTGTAGCACAAATACTACAAGGAAAAACACTGATCATATCATTTATTTATTTATTTTTTAGTCAGACACTGAGAGACATCACTGAGAGTGATGTACAGGGCTGCCATGGAAAGATACACAGTTCAGGCCATGGAAGTCAGAAGGACAGAAATATAATGAGACAAAACGCATCCAATTAAAATCAGACTACTATGCTTCTTGCTGTTGCTTACATGCTTACTGTGTGTAACTTGACTGTGTTAGGACCAGACACGGAATCTCATAGCCACATATGAGATTTGGAACCAATCAATGGAAGCAAATTGATTGTTTGGAAACAATACATGAAAGAAAAACAACTGACTGCTTTTACGATACAAAATGAAAAGAAATAACTCATAACTCAGAAATGTATTATTTGGGGCTACAGTAACTTAGTTAGCATACTTCCTAATTATCTCAAGCAAGTGAGCTCATTTAAGACAACTACAGATACAACATCATGAATGTAGAAATTATTAATGGCGGAAGTTCTTTAAAAATGAATTACAACAGATGACTGCTTGTAAATAAGTGGGTATAAACTTTGGATCTAATGCTTAAATGATGAATATTCATACACCATGCATTTCAATCTGAAGGAAGGAATTATGCATATTTGTGAGGGTCAAAACTAAATTCTAGACCAGTGGTAACCAACCTTGTTCATGGAGATCTACCGTCCTGTAGGTTTTCACTCCAACACAAACAAAACACACCTCATTCAAAACAGACAGCTAGAGATCTTGTTGAGCTGCTAATTAGTAGAGTCAGGTGTGCCAAATTAGGGTTGGAATGAAAACCTACAAGATGGTATCCCTCCAGGAACAGGGTTGGTTACCAGTAGTCTAGACAATGCTGAAAGATATATACCACCATAGATTCAATTGAAAAACTTTACATGTTATATGACTAGGCTTTGTACAACATTTAATTGAGGTCATGTTTATTTTTTCTCCACAAACAGGAGCATGTCCAGGAGAAAATATTTCCAGGAGGTGTGTAATCCCTTCAGATGAAGACACGTTCTGGCGGAAGCGGCTGCAGGATGAAAAAAACCCTGATGAGGAAACCTCCACGTGTTGGCGTGTCACAGGCCAGAATAGGGAGAGTGGGCTGGAAACAAGGCCCCCTCTGCTACTACAGGCCATGCAGTGCCAGGTCCTCGTTATCTCTGTCACATGTCCCAAGACAAAGGCTCACCCTGTCCCCCGGCCACCAACCTTCACCTCCAGGAGGGGGGCCACAGTCAGGTGCCCAGCACATGCGGGCACCAAGCTAGGACTACGTCACTTCAACCATGCTCCAACCCCCACCAAACACACTCACACACACACTCTCACACACACTCTCTCTCTCTCTCTCTCTCTCTCGCACACACACACCCTACTCTACCTCCACCACCACTACCACTGTGCTACATTCCAGAGATCAAGACATACATAGCTGACAGGCATTGGGCTTCTGAGATTAATTAGCTGAAGGCTGTGTATAAGAGGGTTTTTCCTTAATAAAAATCCTGTCTGGAACATCCTTTCCTGTTAGGCTTTAGGCCTACTTCATTCTGACCCCCCCGGAGCTACAGTAATTAAAGAGAAGCATGTATAAATGCCTAAAGATTATGTGAGAAACCAAAAAACAGGGCTTACTTTTCTAAAGAGACACATCTCTGCTGACAAAGAAAGTGAAACTCAGAAAATGAAATGTCGTCATTCAGCAAAAAGCTGCTCTTCTATACCAAACCAGTCATCATATCCATTTCATCTTACTTTTGCAAAACCAGCATCCAAAAATTAGGTTTACATTGTTGTCTGGTAACTTCTCCCAAATGATAGTTTGTATCTAATCCCTCACAGTCTGAAACAACGATTGTCCTGCCGTTCTCTCAAATGCCCCTTCCTTTGGCATATTCATAATATATTATAAAGGTGAATGTCTCCACGCAACCTTCTTCTTGTAGTAACCAGAAAGATGTTGTTCTGTGAGACTGTGTTTCCATGCAGGTTAGCGTTTGTTTATACTATCGAGGCTGCCAATAAAGTCCAATGTGGGCCCCCAAGTTAGTCAGGCAAACAAGAAATGACCCATTCCCCCAGCCTTAACAATGTGCCTGTCGACCACCGTATGCCTTGCTCAGATAAATGTGCACTGAACACCCCAAATAGCAAGGATGAGCATAAATTTCCCACAACAAAAAGTCTATTTACTGATATAGGTAATGGACGCAAGGTCGCAGGTGACTGGATTCACACAGAGAACTTCAAGGCCATGCTATTGCAGGGCTTTCATTGTTGAGACAGAATGCAGGCTGCATACAGCCCACACGACAGCCTTAGAAACGACTCAAAGCTTCAGACCTCTGCTGCATTTGTTGGTGACCCTGGCCATAAGAACAGACAAAACAACAGGCAAACTAAGAAAGAGCTTAATTGCTCGGAGGTGCATCTTCCGGCAAAGCAGTTGGACCTCAAATTTTAATGAGAAAAGCTTATTGTGTGCAAACTGAGCAGGTGAGTCACCCACAGCTTAACCTTTCTGTATAATTAGCACAGGAATCTCTGTGGGCCCCCCTCTCATTAAAAATATTCAATCTTAAGACGGATCAACTGTCAATATCAAACACGCACAAACAAAACAAATGCACAGCTGTGTTTTAAGCACACAGTATCACTGCCAAATTTAACCTGGAATGAAATAGGTGTACATGCTAAAGCGGGTTATAGCGTCATTGAACAGAATGTGATGGTGGCATTACTGTATTAACAACACCAACCCGGAGTATCATGGCATGTTCAGACTCGCAATCACAAGTAATCTCAAACAATTTTTGCCAACATTATAGCAGTGACCTTCTTTCACTTTGTTTTATTCTTCATTATTAAATGAATAAATACAACTGTTCCATGCCAAACTGCCCTGTGCCTTCCAAAGATAGCCACAGGCTTTTTGCCCACTTCACCTGGTGTGCGTGCTTCTGTCACAGTGCCAGTCAAAGCAGTACTGGCTATCTTTAGCACTCTGGCCCAAAAGAGTTAACACAATGCTAGCTAGCGAGTCTAAATATATTTGGATTAGCTGGCCACTCGTGACAAATACAGAAAAGAGGGGCAGTGCCTTTCCAGAGAACAGGCTCACCCCTATACCATACATATTGATCATAAAAGTGTGTTTAATATCATTCTCCCAATTTGGAAAGGCATATACACGTGTGTGTGTGTGTATGTGGTCTTGTGTAAGTCGCTCTGGATAAGAGCGTCTGCTAAATGCCTGTAATGGTCTGTAATATGGAATAGTCCTTCATTCAGGAGAGCATTTAGGCAGGGCATACACTGCTCCTTATGTAGTTGAAATTGGTAGA
Organism: Anguilla rostrata; assembly: GCF_018555375.3. Lineage (NCBI taxonomy): Eukaryota > Metazoa > Chordata > Actinopteri > Anguilliformes > Anguillidae > Anguilla > Anguilla rostrata. Next base: position 25,258,139 of record NC_057945.1, read on the forward strand.
GGTGGAGGTAAGAATTGGAAGTAACTGCAGTTAAAAAAACTGAAAAATGTTGAATAATGAGAAAAATAAAGAAAAAATGAGTACAACGAAAACCTTCTTAAAAACTACACTCAGATCATGAAACATAAGCCGTTTATTAACAAAAGACGAGTATGGCTGTGTTATGTGTGAATACTTGGTTCCCTTCAGAATGACATTGTTGTGTTGTTAACAGCAGCTGAACTAAATATCGTTGCATGCTGAATATAAATATTTAAATAATAAATAACACTGCTGCGTACTGGAGCTCAAGGTATTATATACGTACGACAGTGTGGGTTTGTGCATGTTTGTGAGCATGTGTGAAAGCATGCGTGCATGCATGTGCATGTGGGCATGTGGATAAAAACTCTCTGTTGTGCAATGAAGCATTCGGGAAAAACAACCACATAACACGCATTTCCCCTCAATCACCTGACATTTCATATTTGACTTTCAGAGCTTTTTATTTACAAAGGCATTTGACAGAATAATCGTAATGAAGTTACAAAAAATTAACATGCCAGTGTCAACAGCACACTTCCGACATTCATGAAACCATAGGATAAACCGAAGAATGCTAGGATATGTGTAGCAGGACACGTTTCCTTAGCACCATGAGAATCATGCGCTAAATTGTTGACCCAGAGCAGAGAAGAGTTTTAAAGGCACCCACCTGGATGATTAACAGCCGCCATTCTCATCAAATATGACACTAAAGGGAGTTCTGAAGAAGTGTAAGCCATCTGCAGCATTGCAGCTTGCATCACAGGTGGTCACCTGTAATTACAGCTTGTATATATGTGTGGTCACCTGAGTAATTATAGCTTGTATAAGCACCTACAGTACAACACTACATTACCAAGTCAATGTACTATGTTAGTATGCACAGGTTAATTTAGACAATAATTGCATCAAACTTTTTGTGGTTATTATCAGGCCCAAAATAAGGATTAAATTGTACTGTTTGAAGGCTTAACTGATGCACAGGATGATAAGCATAGTGTAGTGTAGATAAACACCAGCTCTGATCACGAGCTTCTGTGAACTGCAATCAATCACTTTTTTTAACTCCTGTTTTTACAGACTACATTGTTTCTTAACTGTTGAGAAAATATTTGTTTCTTGTATTTTCTAACATAGTGTATGGGTTTATTAAATACCCTATATCAAACCACAGAACTCTGTTTCAACTCTGTATTTTACAACCCAAAAGGTTTATTAGGTATATGAATTGGAGAACATCACTGAAACCTGGGAAACTGTTTACTAATACAGGTGCAGACAAATAATAAAGTTATAACTCCAGTAAGACAATAATCACTGCATTCCGTTGAATGTCCAGACACTGGCTAATATCCTGACTGAATCTAGGTCTCTAAAGGATGAGGCTGCTGTCGGGGGGGGGCGGATTCAAAACATGTTTGTCTCTCCTGCACTGTACGCCAGAGCACATCACTGTGTTTACTTTTCATTTCTGTACAGGGACACTGCTACCTAACGGCTAAATGGGATACATTCAGCAAATAACTAGTACAATTTGATTAAATGAAACTAATATAAATGGAGCCCCTTTGCCCATGGAGCACTGCCTCATCTCACTTAATTACCACACATAGGCCTATATGACAGAGATGAAGGGGATGTAAAAAGAAGGAGAACTCTGTACACTACACTTCAGTGCTTCCCTTTATTGAACTATGAATGTTATAAACACAAGGTTTCGACCCTAACTTGACCCATGAAGACCTGAAGGTCGAAACCATGTGTTTGTAACATAGTCCAATAAATGGGAGCAATGAAGATCAGTGCGCAGGTTTTCCCTGATGTTTTTATTTGAATTCCCCTATAACTCCAGAACCAACACAAAGACTGGGACGTTTGTATGTTTTTTGTACCTTGATAGATGAATGCAATAACACTTGCACTTGTAGCAAAGACAAGATACTTCAAACAAATGAATGGAAAGTACTTTGTCTAGATTAATCTCGGTCAGCCTTTATTACCATGAGACAGGAGAGTGAATCCAACATACTATATTTTAGTAACATATGCTCATTATTGGGATTTATCTATATGTGCTCACAGCTGGGATAAAGCACCTTCTTTGACAAAAATATTATTCATATTAGCAACAGTACAATATTCTTTTTAATCTTCCCATAGTGTAGTACTTCACAAAGGCAATGCAAAGAGCGTCCGTTTGAAGCACTGGTTAAACACCTTCCAGTTTCCCTGGGAGCAGTTTCAACAAAAAAACCTGATGTCAAAATATGTGACTACCAGTCCCGCACAATAAGCTTCTCTGGATAATAGTATACACTAGCAAATTAAATCATGTAAAGTTAAGTGGATATGGTTTGGTTTTGCTGTAGATAACTTCTGTCAAAATATTGGCATGATACAGTGTAAAACCTACGGCATAAATTCCACACTACCACAGAAAAATATTTCTATAGTCTAGTACAACAAATCCACATTGTCAGCAAGATGCACTGCACAGTCAGTAGGGCAGCCGACTCCTGAGCTACACTCAAGTCCCCCTTCAATCCCCTGTGATCCCCACAAGTATGTTGCCTTCTGCTTTCTTCCAATCCGAATGAAGCAAAAAAAGGAAGGCATACTATCTGCTTGCCTTAACAAATTCCATATTTGTCAACAATCATTCATTGCATGCATACTAAGTGTAGACCTGTGTATAAATATATAATTTAAGCGACCCATGTAATTGATCTGTCATACAGTAAAGTCTCTGGTACATTGTTACTTACTAATACAATAGCACTACTACAGCACAGTCAGTGCTCATAGAACAAGCTCAGCAGGTCATACTTATTTGCACTGCAGTTGCAGTCACATTGCAACCGTAGAATTATGGAATATACTAAAATAATAAATCAAAATTAAGGTTATAAGATATATACTGTATACATATGCAGCACATTGGTAAGGTCTGCTCGTTGCATGTCTAGTTTGCATGATTGGGCAGTTCATTAAACTGTACATATTAAATACAAATGATAGAACAGTTAACAGTTCTCTTCACATCCAGTCATTTAAGCATGCTTAACGCTAATTAACTACTCACACTCAGATCTGGACTATAGTTGCCAGGTTTGTCTTGTTAAACAACCTGTCTGAGGGTTTAGCTTCATCTGTTTGTGTTTGTTGCCCAGAACAGAGTAATGTCTGTGTCAATTTCTGCGTCCCGAGCGAAAGAGTGACCTTCAGCACACAGAAAAATGTCCTATTTTCCTGAAACAGGGAGTGACACAAACTCGTGCACACACCCACATGCAAATCACTTTAACACGCCAGGTCTAACCTTTGCACATCCAGGAAAATTGCTGTTTTTGTACATTTGAATAAAAATGTATTTACCTTTGTTATATCTCATGTACTTTCTAACAGGTTAAAAAAAATGTTAGATATGCATACTTTTTATTTTTCTGTAATAGTTATGTGCTTTTGGTAATAGGAACGTATTTTTCCATGCCAGTAGGTCTTATTTAAATTGAAACTTTGAAACAACAGAAAGGAAAACAGATCAATTTCCCCTGAGGCTAAAACAAATTTTCAGGCATGAACTCTGGATACTCACCGAACACACGATGAGCTAACTTATCTATCAAGAGACCATGAGAGAACATTTAAAATCACAGTTATTCGCGGTTGGTTTACTTTTCCAACTGGAAACAAAAACACACACGCACGCTTCAATCCCCGGTAGGCAGCAAAATCACCGGTCCGGACCGCAAAGCTCCGGCTGAGCCATGAGCATGGATGTTCCTGTTCAAAAAAAAAAAAAAAAACACACCGCAACATCCCTGTCGAGAACTCAAACACAAGGGTAGCCTATTGACACAAGGCTACCAAAACCGCCCGACACACACGTTGCACATGGACTCCGAAAGCCAGTGGCATTCTGAACAACAGCGGCACGTGACTGGACAGGCATCCATAATGCTCAAAATATTAAAATAATAAGCCTACACATTTTGGGTCTCTAGTAGGCTACTGTAGGCTTATATACATTGGCGACGGCGTGGTATCATTTATGCTGGACAACATTAATGAATTATTTTAGTCCTGCAAAGTTATGCAATAAACTGCAAGCAAATGTATCCCGTTCAACTAGGCCACATGCTTTGATGGGTCGCATATGCTAATACAGGCTGGGTTGCAAGCGCTGCAGTTCGACACATTCTCCTTCGGTGTACGTTGTAGTAAAGTAAGTAATTAAGTTTAATTCAAAAGGAGTTCAGACATAGTTCAGTAATATGTCATTGTCATAGGCCTATCGTCAATGTGGTCTATGATTTTTAAGGGATTTAAAATTGATGGTTTCTCACCTGTAGTCTAATTTTAAGAGCGTAAAATACTGACTCCCAGGCCATGTTGTCCTTTCTAATGTTTCCGACCGATTGTGAAGGCTATTTGATTAAGCAATATGAAACTCACTCATTTAGGCAACTCGGCGCTTTCACCACTATAAACTTGCCCCTTTCTCCTTCATTTCTCCTTTCTCCTTTAGTGAAGATGTCTGTCAGGTTTGGTATACTTGTTCGTTGGCTTCGGGCTGGATTGGTTTACTTTGTACGATTGGGTGCAAAAAGCTAGAGACGACATCAGCTAGGGTACTATTCGACCACGCCACCGGACAAGTTTTCCCGCGGGCCGGTTTTATTTGACTGTAAGTCGCACAGTGGAGACAACATTAGATATTACAGCCGCACAATGTTTGATATTGGAAGTGAATAACTTGACATTGCAATTCCGAATGCATATGTTGTAATATATATTTCCAACATAATTGAAATGAATCTTCATATACTTCCCGTTGTACTGTATCATTCGATTCAGCAGTAAGCTAAACTCAAAAGTAAAATGTATCAATGACAATTAGGACGCAATGCCGGACACTGAGGTGAACACTGAGCACGTGGTACCGTAGCGGACAATCATTTGAGCTTCAGTGTATCTTGATTGACGTTAGTGACAATAGCCAACACTCCAGCTAACAGCTCTTAACGTCAAGTAACCGGATAGGATGAATCGCTTTCTAGTCTGAAAAACTTATATTGTCCACGAGGATGCACCGAGCTGCTCAAATAAATCTGGTTAATGCAGCAGGTAATGCAATAAGCTAATGGTTTGTTCTATAATGACATAAACGAGCATTCATTAAGATTGCTTTGTTGTTGTTGTTTTACAGTATATTGCAGACGTTACAGATTTACATAGGCTATCTAAACACTCAGGTTGGGGGGAAATGGTTCACATTAGACTACTAGCTAGCCAGCAGAACCAAGAATGATAGCCCAAGGTTGAAAACTTTGCTTTTGGGCTGCATGTTGGTGAGCTATCTTTCAAGTTAGATATTTTTTTCTTGCAAGCATCATGGTGAGAATCTTATTCTAACGTAGACCAAGACCAGTTTGGTTGATACAAAGCTGAGCTTTGTTCGCGACTGATGGAAAAATATTTACCAGTAATGCGATTCACTTAATCGCATAACAAGTAAGCTAACAACGATAATAAAATGTTGCTAGGAAGAAAATGATACGTGACGATTTAGAATTATGATATTGGCAATGCAGGCTGCTGGCCAGCTACCAAAAAGCAACCAATTAAATATTCTTACCAGTCACCGTATTAATTCCTTCAGTAGCGAGTACATGCAAGCTACCTTCTTTTCTTCTTTCCTTCTCTCCCAGTTTCTTTCCTCTTGGGTACCACTTGCCTGCACTGCAGAAAACGAGCACTTCTCTTTTAGTTCTGCCTCGATTGCTCGCTAATTGTCTTTCGACAGATACAAGTAATATGTTTGCTACCAGGATTTGAAAGTGGGCTGTAGCATCGGGTAGCAGAGATCCGCCTACCACGCACAGCCTCCAATCGTTAAATAAGCGACACAGTTTTCATCCAGCCTCCCAGCGCTCGTAGAGATGTTCCTAGCGCACATCATGATGAATTGAATTGACATTTCTGAACATTACACGATTTCCTTTGTTTGTGCCTCGACGAAGCGCGATTCACAGAAATTTCAGAATCTGATGATTCAATCAACTGTTTTTCATTTTTATTTTTTATTTAAAAAACAAATAAAACTAAGCCTACATCAACCTTTTCGGGGGAAAAAAGACGATTGGCTGCCTTCAACCAGCTGAACCTAGCCTTTCTGTCATGATAGTTAATATTGTAATTATATATTCTACATAGGCCTATCATAAGGTTATGAATGGCATGCATGGGTTGTATTGTTTCTGATTTTCCTTTTATAAGACGTGGTTTATACTGAAGGCATGATTTAGCGAAATAGATGTGAACAGAAAACGGAAGAAAATATTCGCGCTTGGACTACTATGACGAATAAATCTATCTGTCTGTCTATCTATCTATCTATCTATTAAAGCTTTGGAGTGTCCAGTGCAGAATGCGCTGAATGTTGCCGTGGGGTGTATTGAAAGCAGCGTCGGAGAGATGTCATATAGGGACATTTCCAGCACTTCACAGTGGCTACTGTTTACGCACATTTCTGGGTCATTTGTGCCTGCTACAGTATATTAAAGAGAGCTGACGTCACATTACTGCTAGATGTGTCGCCACTCTTCCACCTGTGTGTTTACCACACACACCACATGACTGCTGTAGGTCTATGTGCCTCAGTGTAATCACAGCAATCCCCAGTTTCCTCCCATTTTATGTAATTTCAAGTATTAGAAGATGTGCAACAGCCTAAGCTTGTAAAGACTTACCAAACAGTATAGGCCTATGATGTCTCATGATTGAACTGTAGCAGTCCAGATTTTAAGTGGTACTGCATGCTGTTTGTGCCGATCAGGCATCCTATTGCTGCATTTTAAACATAACAAGTGAAGTGAAGCAATTAGAGAAGCCTGCGAGATTTATTCACATTTACGCTGAAGAAGTATGGTCGACCACATAAGTCAGATTGTCTTCTATGCGTGTTCCATTTTGTCCTCCATTTTTTCCGTAGTATGGACACTGATTTGCAGAATAGGCTAACATAATGAAAGCCTTCCGCAACATAAGTCGCTACGATTAGTTTATAACTTGACCTGCTAACAGGCAGTTAGGATGCCTTTTCAGGAACCAATACATTCTGCATAATTTAATTTTCAGTTGTGCAATGTTTCCAAATCTGAAGAACGCAATATAAGTTTCCTCTTGATTAAAAGGCAATGCATATATCGAAAAATGAATACTGGGTACTATGAGCTAATTGCTATAATTGAGCGGATTTTTTCAGTTTCACGCTGGAACCTGCTGATATCTGTCACATGTGGGGTTCAATGTGCCAACAAGCTGAACAAATGTGAGATATTTATTTAAAAATAAACATTTAAGAACCATTTAAGAACTAGGCCTAAGGCTTTTAAACAAAAGTCTGTAAATGTGTTTTAAGTAATTCTGCCAGTTAATTTTATTTTTTTTTCAGTTTTCCCTGAATGCATTCTGTTACAGCACTTGCCTTAGAAATGGATCTTAACTAACAGTGTACCCAAAATATCATAGCTCTCATTAAATAACATAAAAGTTTGATAATGTGCATACTATGCAACTGATTCTTAAGGGCAGTGCTGTCTGTTCAGTCCAGCATTAATTAAGTAGAGTGGTCTGACATTTGTGTCTACCCTACATTTGTGGTCACAGGTGACTGCTGTCTTCCATCCCTGGGTATGACATTGTTGTCCAGCATGACTCATCACTGTGGTGGCAGAAAAGAAACAAGTTACCAAGTCCCATTTGTCCGCTGAATCATGTATATTATGTGATGAAGGCTGGCAGGTGCTCTCGAAACAAGTACTCTTTGATTGAGCTCTGCAAAAGATTGAGTGCACCACAATAATATTGTGACCAAAAGTGAATGTAGGACCCTCAAAACACTGGGCCAGGTTAAAAGCAGGAATTAATCTCAAGATTTCAGCAATGAGAGTGCAATTCAGCTTAAATGTTTACATAGCAGCTCAGTTCAGTAAATCACAATACATGCTTATGGAAAAGACAGTAAGAACAAAATGTGCATTTACGTACAAATGGTTATCAGCCCAATATATCTGTAAAAAGAATCCATTATAAAATGTCATAAACCATTTAAAAATCCTCCCGTATCAATTTGATTTTGTCACTGAATCATCTAAAGTACAACCATTTGGAGTGTAAGCCTTCTCCCATATAAATTCAATTTTGTCACTGAATCATCTAAAGTACAACCATTTGGAGTGTAAGCCTTCTGTCAATCGCAGAGTTTAGATATTGGACAGAAGGTTTGCATGTGTCTGCTAAATGAGAAAGATGAGAAGTCCTACATGAAATAGATTTGCTGTTCTGCCACTGCCGATGTGAAAAAAATAAAGCTCTTAAATGCAAACAGTGCAGTCATGTGCAATGGATGTGGAGCCTCCTGTAGGTAGAGAACTGAGGGAAAGGCACTGCCCTTTTCTCTTGAAAAAAGGTTAATTTTGTGTTGTACTGTAGCTCACATTAAAGCATATGCTTGTAACACTCTACTAACATATCACAAGACAAAATTCTTATTACCTACATTTAGCTGTTGTGACTTTCAGTTGCAGTGCTTAAACCCTTCCATTTGGAGCTACAGAAGACAAATAAATGTATGTTACAAGAGTAGGACTCTCTTCCTTTTCTTTTCTAAGGGTAAATTATAATTAAGTGATCATCTTTAAGAGCCAGGAGCACAGAAACATGACCACACCTGAATGTAAAAATGATGTCTGATAACAGTTCTTTAATTACATTACTTTGCACTTATTTCTGTATATACTGTAAACATTTTCACAGCATATTCCAGCTGACACCACTCATTATGATGATTACTGCAAACATCATTTAAAGAGAATTAGACACGCTGTGCAAAACCCTTGATTCATTGGTATTTATATAATGATGGCTGGCTCAAGTAACAGAGTTCACTTTGAAGTATAACATTTGAATTAGAAACTGAGGTTAGAAAACACATTAAAATAATGAACAATAATAGGTTCATTCTAAATATAAATTCCACTATTATGTACAAACTGCTCCATGTTGTTCTTTGTCAGATTGTTATCAGAGCATGCCTTTGAGCTATCTCATAAATGGTCACTCATTTTCACTGAGGTGTTGTACATATAGGTCAGGTCCCACTCAGGCTTTGGTCTCCCTTTGTAATGTACCTTTACACCACCACTGGCATGCTGATCTAACCACATTAGAAGTACAAGTAGTCCAGTTAGCATGGGGCATGCAGAGAAGAACCTTCTGCCTAGCCTTTCATTTATCACCTGTTTCTGAAAAAGGAAACTTTGTGAACAGGTCACTGGGGACAAACAAAGGTTTCCATCCTGGCTTCAGTGTATCTTGTTGACTTTTCAGAATTTAGACACAGCTTCAAACGTTTTTGTGAAAGCATTTCTGTAGTTAACGTCTGTTTACTTGGGTTCTGAAAATGCTGTTTTTGGCTGGAGGGCTCACATTTGAATTTAAAGATGTAATCATCCGACACCCTTAAAGTCAACAGAGATAGATTCTGACCAATTTGCCTCTTCAACCTTAATCATTTAACAACACTGGAAGGTGCAGAGGCCCAGATGTCATATAGGTGTGTCTCAAGTATGGCTTTAAATTGTAGAAACTGATTTACAGTATATGTATGGACCTATATGGTGATCACACAAACCAAATACATAAGACTTCACTCAAACTGAAACAAAGTAAAATGTTTATTTTACAGGGTATAGTGCTAACCGGACACACGGTCTCAGGCACTATTATTGAGCATAGTGTCTAGCAGTCAGTTTGAATCATGAGTGAGTTGCCATTATTAAGGCCGGAGAAGGCAGGAGTAGTTCCACATAGAGGCAGCGGGGCTTCTGGTCTTACAGTTTATTTACCCACACCCATCCTACTGGTGCAGGTTAAACTTGGGATATTGGGAATACACAGTGTCCATCCTTGTAGGCCACGTCCCCAGTTGTCACTTCAGAAAACTGATGTAGAGCGGTCAGGTTTCTGGTCCAAATTGAAGGCAACATACATTTGTTTGCCAGCTGCATATGAATTAATTTTAGGATAAATTCAAACACATACAATTTTTGTACAACAAATATATTTCTAGCATAAGGTTTTGTAATAGTGGATGGGGTATTCTTTATTTTGTAGGAGAAAAAAAAACATTTGTCAGGATGGAAAACACTTCATTTGCAGCCTTGGGCTTTTGCCCAGTGCATTTAAAATGGCTTTGTGATTATAATAATCATCTAGGATATTTTGCTTTTAGAAATTGCTGTGTTGTCATTTTCCCCCAGAATGGAGATGAGAGGGAATGAATAGAGATTAAGATCTCCCACTACTTGCAGACTCTCTGAATTGACCAAGTTTGAGACATCAAATTGATGTCTTAAAAGCAAGTAGCCTCATAACAACATTTCTCCAAAGTCATCAAGAAGAAGTAAGATTAGCTCAGCTGTAAGCTGTTTTTAATTAAAAGAAACCCAGAAAACTGTTGTAATCTAAGGCTGGGGTTGGCTTGGTTTCAGAGAAAATGTCCTGTTGATAATGTTAAATACACTTTGGACCAAGTCTAGCCCAGAGAGTAACAAAATCAAATGGAGGTCTTACATGATTTGACCATTGGAAATTAATACCACCTGTGTTATTGTTTGTGTATACCTTTAGAGGTCATATTCAACGTGGAAATGAGTCCTTTTCATACTGAAAGAGAACTTGGTCTGGTTTTATTCATAGTCCTCACTGCAGACCAGAAAAAGGGATACAATTATCTTGCTGACAAAAGACCAATGTCCCAAGACAAAGGGACATGTGACACATTAATTCCGGTTTCAAGAGCTAACATGGTCACAAGAACAGTTATGTAATTTGTTTCATTGTAAAACTCAACCAAATATACCAACATGTAAGGTCCTTTAACTTGTACATTAAATGTCTGCCACATTTTCAACCACACATGGAAGGAACTCTCTTGAAAATTCTATTCTTACATGTCAACCGTCACCAAAACTCATCGCCAGGTTTACAACTGATATTAGTTCTATAGCCACTCCAGGATAGACAATCTAACTGCACTCTACACCTAAATTGCACTCTCCAGCTGATATTTCAAAGATGTCAACATGCACTCAAAATGCAGGAAGATTTTGTTCTGAGCGATCAACTTCAGTGATTATTTTGAACCACTGAGGCATTTGACTTTCTGACCTTGCCTAAATAAACACACACGCATGCACATGCACACAATTCTGACCATGACCCAGTTTGTGAAAACCCATTATTCATTCCCAGCTAACTATATTTGGATACTGGAACATAGTGAGAAAGTTACAAGTAAATGTCCTCAGCATGTAAATGTGTAAATCTTGAATTGGTTTTGCAATTTATCAAGACAGTAATGTTCAATGTATCTGCCATTTCAGCTGTTACAGTTGGAGCAGTCCTCACACTTGTTAAAAATGGCTGGTGTGTAACTGGAGTAGTTTCTGAAAGCTGCCCCACTTGCACAAGACACCAGGTATGTCCAGGGTTTTTCAAACAAGAATTCTTTGTAAGGGAATTTAGTGCTTTGAAGGGGCAAATTGTGTTGGAACCATATATTTTAACTGACAAGGCTACAGTTTCTGTCATTGGTGTCCAACCCTCCTACTTGTTTGAAAAATGTGATTGGACAAGTGTTATCAATCTGCTGACCTTGAGCCCTCTACACAAAATAGATTCTATATTTACTATAGCTTAGGGTTGTAACTAGGTAGCTGTTTCGTAGTTGACTTAGTTAATGCACTCTTAACTACTGCTTGTATTTTTGCATAGACTGTGTTGTTGCTGTTCTTGTTTGTGTTAGTGTTAATCAGTTTAACCTACAGGGTCCAAGTTAAACTATGCAGTTGTTCCCTGCACTTGGAACGGTACTTCTATCTAGGGTTTTCGACACACTTGTTCCTGGTTATGGTTATACACTTTGTTGCACGTCGCTCTGGATAAGAGCGTCTGCCAAATGCCTGTAATGTAATGTAATGTTACTACACTACATGTGTCAGGAGCTGTAAGATTAGGATATTAGTCTGCAATTACTATTTTCTTAGCACCTTTTTTGTTAATCATTGCAAGGCATGAAGAATCTATCATTTATAACACAAATATTATATGTTATAGTTTTTTTTTTCCTTAGAAATACACAACTTTTCTCAGAACATTTTCCCAAACATTATCATCTATCAACAGTAGAAAAACCATACTTACTGTTTGTTATATTCTTCTTAGATGACTGACTGTACACCAGAGAGTACACCAGATCCCTTGGCCCTGTAATATCTGCCCATGGCTTGTCCTATCATTCCTATGCCGACGACACGCAACTCTTTCTCTCCTTCTCCCCATCGGACACACAGGTCCCCGCCCGCATCTCCGCTTGCCTGAGGGACATACAGAGCTGGATGGACAATCACCACCTGAAGCTCAACCCGGGAAAGACGGAGCTAATCTTTATTCCTGCTCTATCCTCTCCCCTCCTCGACTTTTCCATTTCCTTAGGGGACACCGTAGTGACATCATCACCCTGCGCCAAGAATCTCGGAGTGATGATGGACAACAGGCTGTCCCTCTCCAACAACATTGCAGCAGTAACCCGGGCATGCAGATTTTTCCTATACAATATCCGCAGAATCCGCCCCTTTCTCACCACCTACTCAACCCAGCTCCTGGTCCAAGCAATGGTTCTATCCCGCCTGGACTACTGCAACTCTCTTCTGGCTGGACTACCGGCATCTGCCACCAGACCCCTGCAGCTCATCCAGAATGCTGCGGCTCGTCTGGTCTTCAACCTCCCCAGACACTCCCACGTAACTCCCCTGCTCACTACCCTCCACTGGCTGCCTGTTATAGCTCGCATCAAATTCAAAACATTGGTCCTAGCATACCAGGCAGTCAAGGGATCAGCCCCAGCATACCTTCACAAGATTTTCAAACCCTACATGCCAGCCAGATCCCTCCGTTCTGCTACCTCAGGACGCCTAGCACCTCCCCCTCTTCGCACCTGCACTTCCAGAACACGTCTCCTGTCTGTTCTGGCCCCACAATGGTGGAATGACCTCCCTGTGGAGGTCAGAACAGCTGAGACTGTGACCCATTTCAAACGACGACTGAAGACCCACCTCTTCAGGCTGCACCTCTCCCCATCCCTCCCTTCCCCCCCTGTAAATGACTAAACTTAGGGGTGTAACTAGGCAGCTGTTTAATAGGTGACTTAGTTGATGCGCCAGTCTTAACGACTACTTGTATTTTTATTTATTTTTATTTTTCCATAGATTGCGTTGTTGCCGTTCTCGTTGTTAGTGTTAATCAGTTTAACCACCAGGGTCCAAGTTGAACTATGCGGTTGTTCCCTGTACTTGGACCGGTACTTCTCTCTAGGGGTTTCGTCATACTTGTTCCTGGTTATGGTTATACACTTTGTTGTACGTCGCTCTGGATAAGAGCGTCTGCCAAATGCCTGTAATGTAATGTAATGTAATGTAATGACTGGTTCTCCTCTTTTTTTTATGTGTTCCTGATTATCTGTACTCACCGCAAGGATTTTCCACAATGACAAATGTTGTATCAATGTAATGGAGGATGTTATATTTATCTCATTGTCTACATCTAGGAGTGGAGACCTCAGTACATTGTGCCCAGTATTTATGAACTTCAAAATGTGTTGCCAGTTCAGATTTCTGGCAGAGGGCTAGAGGACAAAGGCCTCTGATTTACTGTGGTTTCGCACTTGAATCCCCTCACACACACCAAACAGTTTAAGTATCTGAGTGGAATAGGTGTAGTCTTACCTGGTGCTACTAGAACAGGATTCATTTAATGTTATCTTGGTTATCTGGCTCCAAAATAATGTTTTAACCTTTCCCCTGTACTGACATTTATACACAGAAGCAGACTGCAAATGAGGAGCTAAAGCCTCTGCCTGTGGTATGGCTCTATACGGATTGTTATCTATCTTGGTAGATGCAGACATGCCTCTGGTTTGTGTAGACTACAAAGATACAATTGGCGCAGATATACTGAGTTCTATGTGTATGTTAGGGCCTTGAAACCACTAGGTGTGTTGCAGTTTAGATTCAAAGAGGAATACCAGGTTAAAGTGAATGCAATTTATTATATAGTGTGTTCAATAATAGCAATATACAATGGCTATATGCGAATGGCGCACGGGAAGTCATATTGACAAGACTCCTCAAACCATCTCACTTTTCCCCGTATATAGCCTACACAAGAATCAAAGAAAAAACCTAAATCATCAAAGAAAGACAGCAGAACAGCAGTATCATCACTGACCCTACTTACATTATCTCTGTAAGCCTATCAAACCAGGTTAACCTTTGTAATACAGCTGGCTGCTGACTCATAGGAAACTTGCAGTACCTACTGTTCACTTTTGAATGGCGTTCCAAGATTTTTATTCAGTGCCCAGCCACCCACTGTATCACACCATCAATGACACCAACTTGTAGTTGGAATCCCCATGATGTCGGGGGTTCCAACTACACCAGTGTGATTACACTGTATATGGAAAACCTACGTGCTATTTCATCTAGGAGCCAGCAGAAAAATTGTAACTGTGTAGTACTGGGGCAATATCAGTGTCTCTTTATCAGACCTTACTGACTCCCTGTCAGCACCACCAACACAGTCTGTTCTCCTTTGGGAGTCTTACACTTCTGTAAACCACCCTACACTCTGAACCATGTATTTACAATGTGCATAGATGAAGGCACATTCAAATGCAGTGGCTCTAAACCAAATTGAGTGGTATTGTACTTATTGTTGTTTCATGACACAAAGCTGGTCAGTGCAGGCAGTTGGCCTCCGATGCATTTATCAGCTCGGTGCATCTGCCATTCCAGAGGAACTTTGTTTATTATCATCCCCAGATATCAAAGATCAGAGTTCATTTGCACAGACTGAGTTCACAGAGCCCCCCTCGACCCCCACCCCCCGCCTCTTTCACTGCATCAGAGAACCTGCGCTGCAGTGCTCAAACGCCCCGCTTTGGCAGATATAGCCCCACGCATTGTTCATCGCGGCAGGAGGGATTCCCCAAAAACAAGCCAGACCAACCAGGTGTTACTCTGTCTGCGAGACTGTGAACATGGGGACAACGTCGAGGGAAGGTGGGCCGAAATGAAAGCAGATGAAAACAAAAAAATGATGAAAGCTCGGAATGGAAAATTACAGAAGCATTGTCTTAGTCCCCACAGAAATGGTCACCAGAACCATTTTGCAATTTTTCTTCCACACCAAGTGCATTATTGTGGACTAGTCAAGGGACAAATCACTTAAAATGAATAACGAACAAATGGTTCATGATGATTTCATTGGCAAGAGTGCATCTCCTATTTAATAGGAAAAAAATACGTGCATCACTTATGTTGTCAGACTCATCATTATCGTTGCAATTTCAAAATCATTCGTACATACATATCCAGGTCCTCTGTCAATTTAGCACACCAGTATGTGATATGATGATGCTGTTTCTTAAACATCATCACTGTGCATAGGCATATTGTTTGTTTCCCTTGCCTCAATCCCCAACATTTCATTGCAAAGTCATTTACTATGGTGATATTGCTCATACACTTGATGACAATTGTATTACACCACCAAATTGGGAGATGTGATTTGCCCAGCATGACACAACTGTAAAAATGTTAGATTTGAAGTTCATTAAATAATCAGGCTGCATTTGGTA
Organism: Anguilla rostrata; assembly: GCF_018555375.3. Lineage (NCBI taxonomy): Eukaryota > Metazoa > Chordata > Actinopteri > Anguilliformes > Anguillidae > Anguilla > Anguilla rostrata. The sequence goes on from NC_057945.1 coordinate 25,273,929, forward strand.
TTATTAACACAATATAAAACATAAGAAATAGTATAATGTATTTGAGAAATTTGATTGAATTTGGACTTGAAAGTGAACAACAGCCGTGGTTCTCAAACCCGGTCCAGGGGGAGCCCTGTGTTTCCTGGATTTCATTTCATCCAATCTCTTGCTCAGTTACAGTTGTTTTTTCATAATATTTCCTCAAGCTTGTTAGCACAATGCAGGTTTGGTTTGTTATCATTTGTTTTGTATTTCAATTCATTATGTATCAAGTGATTAGATTTAATGGCCATGTGTCCACACTTCCACCAGTTAGGAGCCTATTGAGTCAATGATAAGTCTTTAATTTGATCTATTATTATTATTATTATTATTATTATTATTATTATTATTTATAATAATAATAATAATAATATTAACCTCTCTTTATGTGATCATTTGGAATATTACATGCTGTGAATATGGTATTATTATTCTTCATGGAATGCAAAGCTATTTCTGACATTATGTGGTTTATTAGGTTAAATCATCCCTCAACGCACAGAAAGTGTAATTAGGGAAAATTAACACTCTGGGATTGTTAAAACTTGAGATTGCAGCTGTGGTTAGAACAAAAACCAGCATACACCGAGCTCCCCCAGGACCAAATTTGATCTATGGAACCTGTTGTTACAATCCAAGGGATGCTCCCTTCTATATTTTACTGTCACTCGTGCAATACTTGGAGGCATATCCAGAACAATGGCAGGTTATGCTCTGACAGAAATGATTGCATGTAATTTGTGGGGTAGAAGCCATGCCTCTGATACTCTCATTCTAAAAAAAATACTCAGGGACCTCAAAATAGGATTCTTTTTATGTAGTGTTGGTAAATCTAAAAAATAACATGACATATGGAAAAAAATGCCTCTTTTTGTTCCTTATTCAATCCCTCAGTCCCACTCTGGAACTGTTGTTGGTGTTGTTTTATTTGACATTGTTATTTAATACTGTATCTATTGAGTATCTGTATCTGTAATACTGTATCTAAAAAGTGCTATCCAAATAAAACTGAATTGAATTGAATTGGACTGTATCAAGGTCACAATTACACATTGAAAGCGAGAGCATGAAATTGGGGGTGTGGGTTTGCAAATGGAGAGCTGCTATAGCTGCTTATCACCTTTGCTCCAGAAAGAGAATGAAGCTGTGTTCAAGAAGACGTGCTCTGGGAGAGATTATAATTAAAATGGTGTACTTCATCATGAAAACAGCCTGCACTTATATGTGAACACACATGGCCAACAGCAACCGACCATTTGAAGGGACACATTGAGATAAACGTCTGTCTCTGAGTATCAGTGAGAGAGCCATTCTCTTTCTCTTGAAGAAAGACACATTGTGCTCTGCACTGACTGCATGACTGCAGTTCTTTAAGACTGGATATTAGCTTTTATACTACCAACGATTGGGGGTGCATTGGGACGTTTTGGGAGACTACAGGATGCAGAGGGGCAGCAGACCAGTTCAGGAACAGCATCTGTTCCTCTCAAAAGATGTTCGCTCTGCATGCATTTATACACTGAATCAATGGTTTCCCAAGTGTGTTAGAACTTCAGCTGCATCTGCTGAGATGTATGCTGCTCTGCACATCTCCACTAAACTGTAGTCAATGAGCAGAATGAAAGGACAACAATTTCAGTTCATTCAGTAATTCTACAAAACACATTACTTGCAGTGACATGTTGCAGTTGCTAAAAGAAAAAGAAAACAATTTCCAGAAACTATACAAAAATACCTACCTAGGGTTTGTAAATGAGACACTACATAATGACTGCACAATTATAGAGGGCCTCCAAGACCTCCCAAGTACACAAAGAGCTGTCCTTACCAGCCCAGCCCGCTAATTCACAGTGCTTTCACAACATGGCCATAACAATACAGTAACGTAGCTGTTGTCACGGGAACCTTGTGAGAATTCACCATGCATTAAATCTGAGCCAGAACAAGTGATAGATGTTAACTTCTTCATTAGGAAATAATTACAATCCGTAAATAAAGTGTTTTAGTTATGTAAGAAATGTGGGATGCAACCTTTAAAATAAAGTGTGATCTCCTTAATTTATATCCCTAGATATATTCTCTTTAGAAAGGCATTTAAAACGACTGCATTGAAGGAATGCTTTTTGTTTTCAATAAGCTCCAAAAATACATTCAGGCCAAAATACCAATGCTAAACTCAAAAACATTCTAAATTCTTTATGAATGAATGTAGCAGTTGTGTATTTATTCAGTGGTTATTGACCTCAGATGTCTTCTGTTTGCACAGCTGGCTGGACCCTAAGAGATGGTTCGCCTACATGTAATACATAATGTGGTGTTCCTCAAAAAACAATATTTGTTTTTACAAAGTTCTTCCGTATTTGTTTGTTTTATCAATGTTCTGATTTCTACTATGGCAATGTACTCACAGACAAATATGTTTAATATATTTCATTTCAATGATGAAACATAAAAAACTGAAAATGGAACCTCCACCTTACATATAGTTAGAATATGTCCAACATGAAATACTAAAATCCTATATGAATGAGTTTTCTTTTTTCTTTTTTTTTCTGCTCAATCAAAATGCCACCATGTAGAACAGTCAAATTCAATGCTCAGAGTCAAGGGCCATGCCTGGGTTATTTCTCTTATTTCTAAGAAGATTCTGTTACATAAGTGAAAGTATATGGTGTCTAGCATTGATGACCCTTGACTAGATGTTGGATTGAAGACCATGTTGTGTCCATCATTCTGTTCACAAGCACTCTGTATATGCTTGTGCATAGTGCTTTAAAGATGCAGAGGTTGATTGATACACATAATCGGAGCCCTTAAAAAGAGAGAACAAACTGTACATTGCCTCCTGTTGAATTGCATTCTATGTATGTATGGCACCAAAGCATGTTTTACTCTCTGTATTACAATAATATTTTAGGAGGGTGAATAACGATCAAGTCCTTGTGGACAGTATAGACATGTGACTCGTCCCTGTCCACCACAATCACTATACTTTTTTAGTGGAAGGGTACAGAAAGTCCACATAAAGTATTCATGTCTGTACTGTGTTCCTTATATTGCATGTTACAGTATTATTTCACTATTTGTTCCAAAGACCAAACAATTTAAGTGCTTTGCAGATGTGTTATATGATATGCTGAAAGGCAAAATGGTAAATATGTAAAATTATAATGATTCCCAGTGAATACTTTTGCAAAACAAAAATATTTACCATGTTTTACACTCCATCTGCAAAAACACAAACTTTAAAATTCCCCAAACCTTATAAAAAATATTCAGGGTAGAAACAACATTTTATCTGAGTGCAACTTTGTAATAATGTGTGATGTGATGTCCTATATACAGAAGAAACATTGCAGTGCATATGTCATCTCAAAATCTGCTAAATCCAGAAAAATTGTCAAGGTCGACAGATGCCTCAACCATGACAATCAGACCCTGTTAAAATGTACCCATTTTCTGACCTTTTTACGCCACCACTGAGAACAAAGTGCTCAAAAAATAGCATTTTGTTCTTGAAAAGTAACAAAAAGCAAAAAAAAAAAAAAAACTCTGTTTCACATTATATTATTATATTTCTGTGTCATATTCTTGGGGAGTACAGAGGCTCCTCAGTTTGTCCATGACATTAATCAAAGATGGCATCAAAGCCTACCATCAATGTGTCACTTTAATATAAGATAATCTTCCTCAGTCAGCAGTCAATGGGAAAAAGAGACTTCAGCCAGCTTGTGCTCACCACCAATCCGATCTCATGGCACCTGATATGATTGTGCAAATCCGAAGGGGGATTTGTTTGCTGTTTTCTAAATAAAATGCATATGGATTAACCCCTACTGCTGGCCTGCCACACAAAGCTTGTCAAAGAAAAGAACTTGTGATGTCACAAACTACCACGAACACCACTAATCCACAGAAGCCTACTCGAGTCTTGTTCACATAGAATTGAAGGGACAGAGAGCAGACTGGATCCAGGACATTGACCAGGAAAAGCAGTCATCAAAGGGACAAGGAGAACTGACTCTTTACACTGCCAAAAAAATTTCTAAAGTACTTATACACCCTAATATGACAAAGATGTGCAGCTCCTCAGTCTGCATCTCAGTGAGTTTACACAACAGTGGACTTCACTGTCTTCCCCACCTCTACTTCCCTCCCCTCGGCTTGGGTGCCTGGACTTATGAAAGGGCTTAGAGAGTACTGGAACGGGCTAATACACATAAACGCAAACCCAAAGACAGGGTGTGGTTGGAACTGTCAAGTTATTTGCAAATAGAATATGTTTTCAATGGAGATTAACAGTTTTTACATGCATTTTACATGTGATACGCACTGCTCACATAGTTCCTCGTATGGTTTATATCTCTCTGCCACCTTCACAGCTGTAGTTTACCTGTAGTTTATAATTGAAATGTTGTAGATTAAGACATATTTTAGAGTAATGCCCACCCATAGATACTTGTGTTCTTTCATTTCAGTGTTTCTTCTTGTCTTCTGTAGCCTATTAGAATAAGTGTGTATGTTTACAAAAGAGCACACTCCCATTCAGGCTGCTGAAATGCTGCTTTGCCAACACTGTATATTCTCCATGGTGCTGTAGTCCCCTCAGGTTATGTATAGTGCTCATCATGTCACAGTGACCTGGCACACCTGACTGTGACCTCTGTGAAATTATTATTAAAACATGAAACTTATAAAGAAATCATCCACCTTTAAATTTGGATCTGCATATCTATTACCCCCACTCAAAAACAGTGCTAATTATTTTTTCAACCAAGTCCAATGTCAATACGTATTTGCATAAGCATTTCTAAACAACAGTCAAATGATATTCCCTAACCAAATTAGGTTAATGAATTCAGCTTCAACAAAAAAAATAAATTAAATATAATTAGAAAATGATCATTGCGGTCACAGTAAGAGAAAAGGAACGGAAATAGACGCCTTCTACTCTCAACCCATTAAATCAGTACAGCCCAGGGAAATACAAGCTATGGGCTGGAAATGTAATGCCCACAACTGTGGAAAATAGAATTATGTGAGCACTGAGCTGGAATATATGCTGTCTTTACAAAGTAATGAAACCAATGTGAGTAAACAATCTATTCTTGAATAATACATCATGTCCCAATTAACTTTTCTGTTGAGATTAACAGCAGTGAAAACCCTCTAAATTAAATTTGGGAAGTGTAAAATATGATTATGAAATATTATTTCCTGAAGTGCCCCTGCCATGAAAAAAGTTAACATTGCCCTTATTTATATTTTTATAAAAGTTGTACACTATCAGGATGCAAAGATTGTCTTAGGAGTCTTATTTAACCCTGCAGTTATGAAATCAGAAATCATAATCAAAGTTAAGTGCCTCGCATCTATTACAACAACAACTACAAAATATCAATTATGACGCCTATTTTGTAGTGAAAATGGATGCATACATAATATGAAAACACAAGGGTTGAAAGTGAGAAAGTGGCACCAGAGGTAGAACATAAGAACTATAATGTAAATATTGCCCGTTTATACAGTGTAACATGCAGCTTCAAATACAATATTAAATGTGAAAGAAGAGAATAATTTCACAAGATTTTCCTTTTTTAATTCAGGTGCTATATTTACATTAAGCTATGTATGTAAATGTTGTGATTACACTGTAAACATGAATTTCTTAAGTCTTGTGCCACACTTACTCAGGGCCCATAGAACACAGGTTCACAATCATAGTCATAGGGCTAGGGTTACATGAACACTAGTCGATGCAAAAGAAATTGACTATATAATGCAACAGAACAGTGTCATTGCATGCAGTATATTGTATCTGTGAGAAAGATACTTCACCTGAATGGTTTCAGTCATAGATCATTTCTAAAATTCACCTTAAAAAAGGTATGTAATACACAAATGATTCAATGTTAGACTTGGACTCTTCTGAAAACATTTACAAAAAGACTATATTTTTGTGTGAGGCAATAATAAAAGCAATCACTTTGTTTCACGCATCAGTTCACTTGTCTTGAAATTGAATACATACAACAGATCTATACATAATCTATACAAAGTGTTCCGTCTGCTGATCCCATGTGTTGCAAGGGATCAGCAGACAGTATCTTACAATACTGTGCTGTAAGAGTCATTATGTCAGCTGTATGGACTCCATATGATAATACTGCTCCCTGCTGGTAATTAGAATACCCCTGCCCATATGTATGTTTATTGCAATCATATGATTTAGGTTGAGCATGTAAAATGTCGTAACCTTGTAGTTTTTTCATCAAGTGATGAAATTCCTTTCTCTATTAAGCAACTAATGGCTTAAATGCAACAAATGGGGTGACTCATTAAAACCAAGGTTGCCTTGTTGTAAGAGTATTGATTGAATATTGAGTGGAGCTGTATGAAATGATGAAGCCATTCCATGAATGAATAAGTAATAATAAAGCAATTAATTCATTTTTGAGAAACTGTTGATTTGTGGATATAGAAAATTATTGTTTCAGCTTGGATCATCAGATACCACAAGACTGATAATACAAAGAAATTGAAAACTTGTAATTCAATATATCTTCAGTATAGTAGATACTGTAAATTATTGCTTCAGCTTGAATTATCAAATACCAAAGACTGACAATACAAAGAAATTTAAAACTGGTAATTCACTAAATCTATAGTCATTAACTCTGTGTGACATCACTCATTACAGCGTTATATCCCATTACCTTTCTTCTAATTAGTTGAATTGATATGTATCACCATCATCCCCAGGGTACCTCTCTCATTTCATGGATGCAGCCCATACAGATCGAAAAGCGACATAGCTGTTGTGTGCTCCATCTCTGATCCCATGCATCTCAGCGGTTGGTGTTGGTCGCATTGTAACCAAAGTCGGGCATTATGAGCAAGGACTGGGCCTGGGCTCCTGGAGTGCCACTCCTCTTTTGGGCGAACACTGAGGTTGATGGGTCAAGAAGAGGTACAGGAAGAGAGGTGTTCCATCCCCCAACCTTCCACCACCACCTCTCTCTGTGGAAGGCCAGGCGGCCGCCTTTAGCCCTGGCTGCCAGGTGCCTCCTGAGCAGATAAGCATTCCACAGCAGGAAGTAGAAGAAGGGCAGGCAGATGAGACAGAATCCCAGCACACACAGACTTGCCAGTACAGGGTGCCCTCCGATGTCCAGCACTTTATAGACATAGGGGTTACCATCAAGGTTGGTAAAACCCCCCAACCAGTAGCCAACACAAAATAGGACGTAGAGACAGCTGACGAGGAGCAGGTACAGGAGCAGGTGGGCCTGGTGGATGGGCGTGGTCGACAGGCCCAGGTCCAGCATTAATCACATGCATGTCAATGTTGAAGGAGTCTGTGACAGGCCCAGGTCCAGCATTAATCACATGCATGTCAATGTTGAGAGTCTGTGATGCGCTATTGGGTATTCAATGGTCCAGTAGATGAAGGAAACGATGACCGAGAAGGTACTCATGACAGTGTAAAGGAACCATTGCATGCAGAGAGAGACAGCAAGCACATTTGAAAGAGGAAATGGCCCCGAAGACTCACTGTTGTGTCCAATTGTACTGCCCCCTGGTGAAGAGGAGGACTTGAGCCAAAATCAATTAATCATTTCCAGACAAAAGGCTTACAATTACAAGTGTCATCCTGTGCATGCTTGTGTTTATTTGATATAATCTATTGTTCAGTTAAGCTTACTCAAAACATGTATTTAATTGTCTCCATGCTCTCCCTTTAAACTGATTTAATCTACTAAATCTAATCTATAAATATAAAACTTTCTAAAGGTAGTCACAGATGTGTTGTAAAAGTCAGAAGACAAGTTAGCTGTTCAGATCTGGTTAGTCACTTATTAAAGAAATAATAGACATTTTTTTAGATAAGAGGTCCATCAACAGCATGAGTATCTCACCTGTGTGGCTGACCTCTTTTTTGAAGAAGAGCCTCACTGCAGCAATGGCACCAGCCAGGTTACAGACTGCCACCAGGTAGTAAATCCCCATCAGGCAATAGCTCAGGTGACTCATAAGTATGAGCCACTTGGTTGTAGAGAATATGAGACCAGAATACACACACCAGCCCAAGGTATATATCGGCATAAAAAACCGATAGCCATGTCCATGGTTCAATATTACACTGCAAAAAAGAAAGAACAGAGCCAGACACATAAATTAACAGAGAAAGAGAAACAGAGATAATAAGAGATATAATGAGAGAGAGAGAGAGAGAGAGAGGGAGATTGGGCTGATGCTCATCTTGTGTAATAATTATTTCACCATGTACCATAGCATAACTTCCATGAAAACATTTATATTAATTTCTATAGTGCATTATAGAAACAGACAGACAGGCAGGGATGGACATAGGAGATAGGCATAGGTGAAGTACCTGAGGCTTTAATAGGAGCTCAGGACTGGGCAGGGACAGGTAGATCTTCCCTACAGTCAGCTCCTCTTTCCAGCTTCGTGTCCAGTTAGACCCCATGTCTTAGTGGTACAGGGACAGCCTAGCTGTCCCTGTACCAATACCATCTCCCTTACACCTTTTAATTCTCCCAAAACATACATTATATAACCAAGAGTGTGTGGACACCCCTTGTTCTGGGGCTGTTTTTCAGGGTTTGGGCAAGGCCCCTTCGTTCCAGTGAAGGTAGATCTTAATGTGATGACATTCTTGACAACTCTGTGCTTTCAGCATTGTGGCAACAGTTTGGGGAAGGCCCTTTCTTGTTTCAGCATGACAATGCCCTGGGGGACACAGTGAGGTCCATATAGAGATGGTTTTGTCAAGATTGGTGCAGAAGAACCTGACTGGCCTGCACAGAGCCCTGATCTCAACCCCATTCAACACCCTTGGGATCAATTGGAAAGCCAACTGCGAGCCAGCCTAAATTGCCCAATCAGTGCTCGACCTCACCAATGCTATTCTGGCTGAATGGAAGCAAATCCCTGCAGCAATGCTCCAACATCTAGTATAAAGTAATCTCAGAAGAGTGGAGGTTGTTATAGCAGCAAAGAGTGGACCAACTCCATATTAATGACTATAATTTTGGATGAGATGTTGGATGTCAGGTGTCCACATACTTTTGGCCATGCAGTGTACAACGTGTCAAAGAATGATATAGACTTGGCACACTCACACTTCTACCTTATTTTTAAGAAATATTTCGATAGTGTATTTTGGAAAATGCATAGCTGATTGGACACATCTAGCTTACAGCATCGATCTGGAAGGACATTTAGTATCTACACTGTTTTATCATGTACATTTAATGCAATACTCATGACCAGGATGCGATAATGCAGTACTCGTGATAGACCAGCCTTTTAGGGCACTTCACATTCCCAAAGACACATGCAGATCTGGTTATTTCTATACCACCTAATGAGATAAATTTGTTAAACTAAACCAACCATGCTAGAATTCAACATACCATCCAGCCATGTAAACAAAATTTATGCACAGCCAACTGTATATACGGTATTCTGTATGCAGCAAAGTTAATGTTGAGGCATCACATTTTTATTTTATTTTCAAACATTTTGTTCACTTGGATTAGTCACTCAGAGGTGTTAAATCATTCAATCCCAGTCACAATGCTTTGTTTCCTCTGACAGAGTGCTTCTGCAAACAATGGGAGACACTGTTTATCCCTGGCAGCCATATTGCTGTCCGATTGCTCTTTTTTCTGAACAATTTCCCTTTTCTCTGTTCTCAAACAGCTGTGCACAGAATGTGATATCTATGCACTACAGTGCCTGAATCAGAAACCTTGACAGCTCGGCTGAAAAGAATGGCCAATGAAAAAAGAACAAAGAACAATCCCCCAAAACCCCCCACCAGAGAGTGTGAGGGACTCCCTTAAGTTATAGTACCGCTGAGTCTTCAGGCTGATTCCAGAGCAGAAGTTCTCATCCCTGATCCTAGAGAGATGCAGGGTCTACTAGTTTTTGTTGTTACCTTAAAATCAGCAACTAATTCAACCCCCCCACCCCCACCCCCACCTCCACAAAATAATTAAGAAAAAAAAAAAAGATACAGCAAGTTAACAATGTAATACATTACTTAAACTGATAAGTACAACAAACACTAGCAGACCCCATGGCCCGCCAGGATCAAGTTTGAGAACAGCTGATCTAGGTAATGTAGGCTCTCTCACCGGTAAGAGAAGGTTCAACAGGAATCGAGCAGCCCCAAACAGACGTTGAGGGGTGAAAGATCATTTTACCTGGTCCAGTGAGTATGGGGTGTCCAGCACACCTTCACTCTGCAGGCTGAGATGAAAAAGACCAAGTAGTAGTCCTGCTTGACTCCAACCCATCCTACCCCCAGAAAGAAGAGTCGCTGCAGAGGAGGGGCAGACCAATTCCCTGCCCTTTCAGAATACACCCTGATTCAGACTCAAAATTGAAATCATCCTCCAAGTCCACCCAGAATGGAGCCAGTGGAAAAAGAAACAGTAACCCTTTTCATGCTGTGAGAAAGAAGTAAACGTATCCCCATGTTTAAATAAATGAGCAGTAGTCCACCTTTGAAGTGAAGCATGCTGGACACACATGTACACAAACAAACATGTGAACACAGAAATAATTCACACCCCACAGATAATTCTGAAGTACAGAAAAACAGTGTAACTGGATGTGAAAGAATGTTCATGTTGCACATTCTGATTAAAAAAGTCGTTTTAAAAATATAATTCCAAAGACATCCACATAAATGAAAAATTTCTTCAAAGGATTTTTTATTTTTATATATTTTAATTGGTAATCCAATTTGACTTTGCATCACAGCAAAATGAGAAATAACCAAATAAGAGGTGAAAACTTTCTTATGGATGTATGCATATGTTGGGATATTCTAACAGACTAAGTCATCAGAACTGGTTGCACACTGTGAAACTCCAAAATGATTGTACAAAGTATATTAGTGACATTTATACACAGTAGGCCTAAATGCACTACCCAAAAAACCGAAAGATTTATGTTCAACGGCAAGCATTTATTTCTTTCAGACAGCCAAGAGGGATCAAATATTGTCATTTATTTGATCTGTACAAAATGAAACGATTGATTCATACAAACTGTACAAGTGAACAGAAATAGCTACTGACTGAATTTGAGAAATACTTTTAAACATGGAAAATATATACAAACATTAACTTAGATAAAATATTGTTTTAGTTAAACCTGTAACAAGTACAACAGCCTGTGTATTTCACCTATTAGTTACTCTGATATTACAAAGCCACAGATGGGCACGCAAGGTTCTGAGATTATTTCCATGTTTTCAGTTTGCACTCTGCAAATATATAATTCAGAAATAAATAATAATTATAACAGTGTACAGTTTTGCCACTTTCTGAGCCACTTTGCTCAAATGCTGTGCACCTCCCTCTGCATCTGACCTTCTGAAACTTGGCTCAGGTCACATTTCTGTGGGCGGGACTAGAGATAGGATGCGATTAACGGATGAGTGGACAATCACTGTCGGCAACCAGAAGGCTCTGCTTGTACTGAGGTGGCCTGGTCCAGAGGCGCTCAGGCGCTGGGTGCGAGCGGGGCAGTCTCTGTATCTCATGAGCAAGGTCCTGGGTGGGGGGGTGGACAGACGGGGCGGGGTGGGGGGATGGAAGGGTTTGAGACAGGCGCGCTGTTCACTCGAGCTCGGTGAAGCGTGCAAACAAGGCCTTGCGCACAATGTCCTTATAGGTGTCGGTGGCCGACAGCTCGTAAGAGCTGCCTTTGGTTCCCAGGCCCGCCCCCTTCGTCCTTAGCGAGGCCTGTGGGAGACGGAGAGAGCAGACTGGAGTCAGTGGCAGCGCAGACGGCTCGGCTAATTGGAACGAAATGCTCAGGCTAAGCCCGGCTGGCTGGAAAAGGCCCCCGGGGCGGGGCACAGATGTGTCTGCTCTGGGGAGAGCAGCTGGGCTGCTCCTCGCTCACCTCGATGGGGGCTGTGATGCCCTGCTGGTTGCGGCCCAGGCCCTTGCCCTCCTGCCAGCCCATGGCCTGCAGCATCTTGTTCCCGATGTTGTCGCTGTTCAGCCCATCCTTGGTGGGTTGCTCATAATTGCTGCCATGTGGGAAAACCAGGGGGGTGTTCAGATTTAGGGGGTAGCGGTTGTGGGAGCATTAAAGCCATCTCTCTCATGTACAAGGGTGAGCACTTACACAGGTTTGGGCGGCTCAACGAATTTCTTTTTCTTCGGCACGGGAGGTTCCGGAATGCCGTATTTCTCCCTTCTCTCAGCTGCCCGGTCTCTGTACTTCATCTGAGGAGAAAGAGAGGGACCAATTCAGTCTTTTTACAGTAAACATACTATACCCAGCTAACGTGCTTTACTCTTGGTGATATAAAATGAAACACCCGTGCAGACAGTTTATCACCTCAGTCTCCTTTCTTTCCAATTCCTCCAGCTCCGATTCTGACATTTTGGATCTTCTTTGGACTTCCAAGTTTTGCTGAAGAGAAATAACACTAGTTTAAGTCATGCTTTCTATTCCAAAACAAAAAAATAAGTTAAAAAAAGATGATGTGGTGTCAGGTGCACATGCAAACCCGGGCAGTACCATGTGCAGCTCAGACCCGGCATACATGCACGGTACCTTGTGCAGCTCGGAGAGCTGCTGGTGGCGCAGCAGAGCCTCCTTGTTGGGGAACTGCCGTCTGCACAGGAGGCAGGCCATCTTCTTCCAGTCCGTCAGCTTGTCCCCGCCCTCCTCGCTCTTCTCTGACTCCGCCTCCTCTGGGTCACTGTCCCCGCTGTACGCCGCCACCAGCCCGCCCTGATCCTTCACCAAGGTCTCCTCCTCCCTGCTCCTCACGAGCTCCGTCATCAGCTGCTGCTTCTCCAGCCCACCGCCCTGCTGCAACATCAAACCGCAGAACATAAACTTCCTCTGCAGAGCGCTTAATGTAACACATCACAGTGTTACATAATGTACTGGGGTGGTCACAAGAACAGCCTTACACAAGGGCTTATTGTATTACTGTACCAATGGCCAGCCTGGATTTTCATTCATTATTACGTAAGTCACTTCAATCTGCTTTCAATCTCTATTAACTGAAGAGGAAACGCTGGTGCTGCATAACTTATTTCAATTAGATTACTTTAGCAGGCCCGAGTAACATAATGTATGTAATGAAGGGGGAACATAGTTCTTTCAACTATACTTGAATTTTTCCCACCGGAAAGCCATCATTAAATGACCTCTCCATAGTTACCCCCTAATGTGTCCTCCAACACCTATCAGGTTCTGTTGATTGGCAGTCTGTACCTTTTTTTCGAAGAGCGTGAACCCTGCGTCCGCGGCGGCCGACTCCCTCCTCTCCTCGTCTCTGAACTGGCTCAGGGTCTGGAAGCTGGTCTTGAAGCTCTCCTTCTGCTTGTTCAGGCTCTTCGCCCAGCGCTCCATGTCTTTGGCGATCTGCAGGACACAGGAAGGGAAGACATGGCTTTTATGGGACGAATAAAACATCTAAGAACAACTCCACAAAAACCCAGGGAAAGCACTTGGTGTTTTTACCCACAGTTCCCTTTTACTTTTTCTGGAATTTCTGCTCTCCTTGGGAGACGCTGCGGACAATCACGCGCTGCCATGCCAGTCAGCGCTGGCACAGACACACACGGCAACACAAGAGCGAACTGCCAAGTAAAACAGGTTGGCCTTTCCAGAAAGCGGGGAATTCCTGCCCTGAAACCTAGAGGATGCTATGAGCTACCTGCTGGGCGGTCTTGCTCTTGGGCTTCTCCTTCTTCTCCTTGGGCTCCTTGGGGCCCGTGGCAGCGGGGCTGCTGGACGTCTGGGCCGGGTTGGCGTTGGTAGCGGGCACGTACGCCTGCTTCTCCCCATCCCAGTACAGGTACTGCTGAGTCTGTGAGTTGTAGAAGTACTGCAGAGGAAGACAGAGAGGCACTGATTCTACAGGCCAATCACTTCATTACCTCATGAATATTCATTAACTAATACAGCATATAACTATGCTACCATCTAGAACCTCTTAGAACAGAGGTATGCAGTCTGCTCCAGGAGTGCCAAAGTAATCCTGTTTTTTGTTCCAACCAGGCTTGACTGCCATTTTTATCTTAAGCATCTGAGCCCAAAGATTCAGTCTGAATGGTCAAAAACCAATTATTTCCAGCACATGGTCGACTGCGTTTAAATCTGTAATGAATCCAACTGGGTAGATGGGGATTTGGATGGAGCAAAAACCAGAAACATCTGTGGCAATCCAGGACCAAGCTTTCCTGTTCTAGAGTAAAGAAGTAAAGATGACAGAAGAGTAGAAGATGACCATAGTGACTGGTGCAGGAGGTAGTAACTGTGAAATCTGGTACCTGAGAGTTTGGATCATAGTAGAGCCCTGACTGTGAGTCATAGTAATACCCGGACGACTCGTCGTACTGGTAGGTGGAAGTGTCAGGAGCAGCTGGGTTAGGACACAGGAAATATCACATCAACGACCAAGAAAACAACTTTCAACACGACATGTTATCATTTTCAGAGATTGCCTCAGACAAATTGCCAAAGGCTCTCTTCTGCGGTTACCGTGTGTGGTGCTCTCAGAAGCGGGCGTTGTGGTGGCGTCTGCGGCGGTTACAGCTGCGGTCACAGTTGCGGTTGTGGCTGTGGCTTGCGGTTCTACCACTTCAGCAGCTGGGGCGGCTGGTTGTGACTGTAAAGGCGTGCACACAGTCATGATGAATACCCGGTTAACTGAAGAGACCCGTATCCATAGCACTGCCCCATTTCATCACTGAATGATATAACGTAACAGACAAAAACTGCATGGAATAAGCCACTGTGTTTAGTGCTTGTGTCATGGCCGAGCTGATGAAGCAGAGCGGAGCACAGAACAGTCGCAGGCTGATGATGTCAGACCTACCAGTGTGGCAGGCTGGCCGATTATGTGCGGCTGGTAGACCTGAGCGCTCTGAGACACAACAACTGCCGTGGCGACCGGGAGCGTCTTCATCCCAGGAGCAGCTGAAACACAGCGGACAAACGTTTGTGTACACACCAGCCGCCACACATCCCCACGTGCCGTTTCTCAGATACAGCCCTGGGGTGTGACGGGATTCTTACCTCCCAGTATGCCAGCTCCCAGAGCCGGGTCCACTGCGCCTGGCTGCTGATAGTAGGACTGGTACTCCTGGCCAGACGGAAAACACGAGCATACTTTCACATCCCAGGAGTTTTTACAATGAAAAACATTAGTGATTTGTTACTGTGTGGCAAGATATACATCCTATGGTCTCTGACTGATCTCTGCTTGATATTGAGATCGACGGGTCCTCTACTGATTTGATTTACTTTAATTGCACAATAACAAAATAAAAGACATACCAACATCATACATCAAATACAAGACAAGTGTGCGAGAGAGGAAAGAAACCCTAAGCGGCTTATAAGAGTCCTCCCCTAAATGATAATACATTCAACACTGCACAAGAAGTAAATCAATTCAGCGGGTGCTCTATACTTCCGTTACATGCAAACAGCAATATTACAAAAGTGCAACCTATCACGGTCAGTTTGTACCAGAACAGTTAGTATTAATGCAGACGCAGGCGGGATACTTAAGGACCAAATGTCCTGGTGCTTCCCATGCTCACCTGTGCATACTGCGTATAGCCCTCCTGCAGGTAGGCAAACTCTGAAGCCCCGCCCACACCCTGCTGAGGCTGAGGAAAGATGCACAGCTGTTAGGAAACTCAGGTCACGAAGAGCTGTGCCAATTTTCTGAGACTGACCAGAAGTGCATGTTTGGCATTATTGTAAATTTGGCATTAAGAACAGTTAAAACTGAACTGCTGAAGATGCTTAGGCGTCTGAGAAGGCCTGGTACCTGGCTGGAGGACCACTGGGCAGCAGCGATGGCGGTGCTGGCCACTGAGAAGGCACTGATGCGACTCCCGTCCGGCAGGAGCACGTCCCTGAGGACGAGGCAAGGCTTGTTAGCACAGTGCATTCTGGGCCCGGACCGCTACGCTACACCGCTTCCTTTTTAAAAATAATCCAAATAAATCAGCCCGACCCGCCGTTGTGTGATGGGGGCTAAGGTAATGCGGGATGCGGATGACTCACTTCCTGCCGCTCTTGGCGTAGTCCACGCCGATGGTCTTTCCGTCCAGCTTCAGTGGTGGCTGCAGCCCTTGGAGGATAGTGAGAAGCTGGGAGGCCTCCTACACACAGAATAAAAGCCAGTGCACCCACATGCTTCATCAGCAGTTACACAACACAAGAAAGGAAATCACTCAAGTTATATTTAAGCGCTTTATCCAATCTCCATTGATTTGTAGGAGAAAATGGGAAACTAACTTGGAGGAAAGATGAGAAGATGCAGTCTGTTGTAAAGAGGAGGATTTCTACTGCTCGACATTACAGCAGCACACCACTTAACTATGTGCTTCTACATGATTGTCTCAAAGTCTACAACTTTCCATGTCCTATTTCCACTGGTTTAACCAGATGATCTAAGGAGGCATATTCATGCCTGTACCTGGCATAAGCATGTCAGTGATGGCACACACGTACCAGCGGGGACGGAAGCTGCACGAAGGCGAAGCCCCTGTTCTGCCCGGTCTGTTTGTGCTTGATGAGGCGGATGTTGCGCGCTGCCAGGTTGGCGTACGGTGCCAGTGCAGCCATAATGGCCTCCACGGTGGTGTACGGCGCGATGTTCCTCAGGATGATGGCTGTCAGGGAGAGAAACATCATCAGCCTGTACTTCAGGCACTGCATTGTTAGATCACACGTCGCCTTTCATTTCAGGACCGGCTTTCCACAGGTATGGTTACCTACTGTAGTAGGACATAGTGTCTGTACGCATTTATGCTGCCATTGTATTCAGAAATGCTTTACCTCTCATGGACACTTTTAAAACTATTGCTTGTTTTATTTGCATAGACTGCTTTGTTGCTGTTTTTGTTGTGTTAATCAGATTAACCTACAGGGTCCAAGTTAAACTACGTGGTCTTGGAACTGTACTTCCCTCTTGTTCCAGGTTTTGGTTATACACTTTGTTGTATGTCACTCTGGATAAGAGTGTCTGCCAAATGCCTGTAATGTAATGTTAAAATTTCTACCTTTTTCTAGGATGCCCAATTGTCTGTGCTCATCGCTGCAACCTCTTTTGTCAATTCGGAATAGCAAAGGCAGGTACACGTTCTCCCCCAAAACACCCTTTGCTTGTTTTCATTCCACAGTCCACCAGTTAGACACCGAGTCAGAGGAGGAAACTTCCTGTGTAGCTTGTGCAGGTAAACAGTAAACACTGACCAGAAACCCCCCCTGCCTGGGCAATGCTACATCCAATTAAGCCGCGTTTCCACCGCAGGAACTATACCCCGGAACTAGGAACCTTTTGAGGAACTCAGTGCGTTTCCACCGCAGGAACTAGGGTCTAAATTTAGTTCTGTGGGCTTTGTTTTACCCCCCAAAACGTTCCTGCTCGGGGGGGTAGTACTTTCCGAAAGTACAGGAACCTTTTGGGTGGAGCTTGCAGCGCTGAACATTTCTGATTGGTCGAGTACTCGTAGCATTTGTGTTGTATTTATGTTCCGCCATTACCCGCCATGTTTGAAAATATGCAGCGGCAATTTATTTTCATAATAACTTCAAATCAAACTTGTATGTTATGCGGCGCAGTAGCCTACTTTGGTTATAGCCTGTCAACGTCTTGGAATTATAACGTGTGCTCTTCTGTTCTTTTCTTGCTTTAGTATTCGTTTTATAAAATGCTAAGTATTCGTGCTGGGGCAGCATATTACGTAGGCTACCAAAACATTCAAACGGATTAATTCGGTTGCTGAATATTTTCTTCCGGATTTTCTTTGTTAGCCCGTTGTAATTGACTCAAAACGTTTGATACAGTTATGTGAGGTATGCGGTAGTTCTGCATAATTAACATTGGTGATACAGTACAAGCAAACTGGAAATCACCTTCCGCACTTTTTATCCGGGTAAAATAACAGGTTAATTCTAGTAATCTTTGCTTTAGCTTTTTCAGACTGCCGTAATTTTACTCAATTTTACTGCCATTTTTCAATTCCACGAAAAGACCAGGAAGACTATGGACTCATTTATGGTGCATGGTTCGCATCTGGAGGGCACACTTCGCTGCTCGGCTAGCAGTAACTTCGAAGGAAAGCAAACGGTGGCTGTACCACTACTAATTTTCACGCAAGTCCGAGTTTTCGTTCTATTCTTGTCATTTTGCGATGTGCCTATATGGAATTGACGACGAGAAAGTAATAAAACAGCAAATTGTTTACAACGTGTGCATGTTTTCTGCTGTTAATGAATGTGTTTGAGAGGATATATGAAAATCAATAAATACAAAAGTAACCATATATAGTCATTGTTGGTAACCCGTTGTATATAAGTGGAATAAACCCCTCCGTGCTGTCCCGGTTATTAGAAAATAATGTAGGCTACTTCGGTGGTAGTATGGGGTTACAGAAGAAATCATATGACAGATGGACCGACGACAACGTCAGTGGGCTAATTTGCCTAATCTTCGCGGTACTTTAGACCCCGGTGGAAACGCAGACAACCATTGGCTGAAGGAACCTTTTAGTTCCTGGTAAAGTAGTTCCTGGGACTGAAAGTTCAGGGTAATTTTGGTGGAAACGCGGCTTTAGGTGCCACCCTGAAGGAGTACCTTCCACATTCAACTCTGGCACAGCACGGATTCGACACCAGGCCATGTGGCCCCATCCACAGACTGAAACGGTGACCTGTAAAAACTCTGTCAGTTTTACGACAATGGGAGAGTCCTTACTATCGCCATAGTCCTCCCCACTCTGCTGCGGCTCTGGAGTCACTCCACTGGAGCTGCTGGGCTCGCCTTCTGTTAGAAATGCAAAAAACAGGAAGCAGGAAGCATCATTAACATCAGTTCCAAAACTCTGAGAGCTGGCCAGAGTCCAGAGCCAACCGGATTTTGCCAGGAGGAGGTGGGAGTACCTAGCGTGGATGCCGGTTACTGAGGCCAACTCTGCACAAACATGTGACCAACATCCTTGAGGTAAAGGTGCCACCCCTTGCCCCACCCCTCCTGTCACATTTGAATAATTATGCGGGATGACTACAGAGGGGAATGGCTAAGTAAGTAACACCAATATAAGGCACCCTCAGGTATGAGCTCTGACAGGTTGGAAAGTGTTAGGCCAACCACCAGTCATTGCCCACTGTGTATGCAATGCGTGCAGTCTGATTGGCTGGGGCATCCGCACAGGGGGTGCAGTGGCATCTTGGGTACAGTCTACTTACCGACTTTGGCTGCTCCACACCTGAAGCACTTCAGCCTCCTCCGGAAATTGTACAGGCCGCACTGCAAGCAACCGGTCACATCATTTTTATTCTAAACAAAGCAGGGCACTGAGAACAGCAACCTGAGCTTGCTGTCTTGGTCACAAGCCAACTAAGGAAGCTGCTGTCGCTGCACTCACTCCAGACGGTGACAGTCCAACAGCCCATTAAGAGAAAAACATGGCTAGGCACGAGCTGCTAACGGAGCCAACGCTAGTGAGCCAAAGTAAGACAGCGGGTTCTACCAGGATTTCATAAACCACAGAAAATGAGGCATGGGGTCACCGCAGCGGAAGGTCGGGGGGGTAGGGAGGAACAGGGCTCACTTACAGTGTTGCACAGCCAGTCTTCAAACTTGTGGCGCGGATTGCTGTAGTGCACGCCCACGCTCTTCCCCTGGATCACCAGCAGTTTCTGCAGACAGACAGACAGAACGCTGTCACACGGGGTGGGGCGATTGTGCTGATTCTATAACACCCCAAGAACAAGTGACCACGAGCAGAGATGGGGGAGTGTACGCTCCAAAACTCCCCAGAGGGGGTAGACGTCAGCTGATCTTTATCAGAAAGAGAAAGAGAGAGAGAGAAGCGAGTAGTGTGTATGCCAGTGTGTGTGTGTGTGTGTGTGCTTGTTTGTGTGAAGGTGCCTGTGTGTGCACGCACTAAGGGCAATTTTATCCATGTGTATCGGACCCGAGTGCTGCCAGCTTGGTCTTGGCCCATTCTCATCTTCGGAGCAAAGGGGCCAAAATGGGCCAAGACTCAGAGCTGGAGCAGAGTGTGCTGTTGCAGCCAAGGGAACAGTCTTCATACACGTGCACATTAGACGATCCCAAAACAGAACGTCCCAGTCCCTGAAAATAAAAATGTCCCTCTTCGGGCCCCATACCCCTACAGTTCTTTCTTCTGTTCTTTTAGGTCCCCAGATCAAAATAAAAGAACACTAGTAACACACATAACACTAAGTACCTTGCTCAAGGGTACAAGGGCAGTGCCGTACCTGGAAATCGATCCTGCATTTGGGTTACAAACCCAGTTCCCTAACCACTACATTACACTGCTGCCCCCAGAAGTGACACATTGGGTGACTGCCTCCTGTTGCACCCCAGAAGTGCTCAAATCCAGTTTTTCTTTACTAATATATAATGCATACATTTATAATTTGGCCAAAGATTCAGAGAGTCCAATGTTATCATTCAGAAACCTGATGAACTGTGCAGGGATTTTACCATTATGGTCCTTTGACATTACCCCCTACCCCCCAATCTCTGTATATCTTATGAGATTCTAACATTTCTATATACAGCTGTACAAACTATTTTGACAGGATTATGTAAATACCAGGGTAGGCCTTCCACACCCTCTCTCTTTCAAAGAGTAACACCCTCCCCCAATAAAAACAGAAATGTGGTTGAGTTTCAATACAGGACCATCTTGGCAGCTCCCAGCAAGCAGTCCATCATGTTATGATTTACAGCCAAACTGGCGTCATCCATCCTCTCCTTCCTATCGCATCTCTGTTTGATTTACTGTTCTGATCTCCAGGATAAAAATCTAGACTTGGCGATTGTGAGGCAACCTGATTGGTCTCCATCCATCGGGTAGCATCTTGCAAGTGATAAAACTCCACGAAGGCGAACCCTCGGCTTATACCTAGAGACAGCATTCAAATATAGACGGGAGTCGTGTTAGTCAAAGTCCTTTGGCATAACAATAAAACTCAAACTGCTTCAGAAACCCATAAAGTGAAACAGCAGGTGTTTTTGGGAAGGGCAGAGGAGGCAATTGTACCAAACTTTGCCATAGCAAGAAATCTCTTAAAATAAAGATGCCAGAGTGGCACTCCATAACGGCGGTCCACAAACAAAACAAACAAATAAAAAAATAAACATGTGACTGTACCGTACATATGACTGCTACCCGACAAGGAATTTACAAATACTACCTAGTCATATTTACCTGACCTCTTACCTGGTCATCTTTTCATTACTTTATGAATCAAAGAGAAAAAATGGGCTTTCCCAAAAATAAAACAAAAAAAGAAGAAATGGGTGAGACAGTGTTTGATCCAGGATTCAATTATAGGGGGCCAATTTGGCCCCCTACTATTTTTAGGGGGTCATTGTCAAACATCAGGGGGTCAATAAAAATAAAAAGAAACATCCAGGAATTTGAACCCACTTGTATGGTAAAAACACAATATCTTAAGGTATAGGTAAGGTATATATTTACAAAACAAAATCATTATCAATATCGATCAGTATAGTGGAATTTGTTTTAAAAATCTGAAAATGATCCTTTAAAAAACAGACCCCGCTAACTTAACATTGGCATACAGAATACCAGTCCGGCAGTTGAACAAACAAGTGCCCTTTATTGCTTGGAGAATTATAGCAGTGTCCTAGGCTAACCTGAATGCAATGTTAGTGAAATACATTTACAGACTTTGACTAACTTTAATCATTGCAAGATTGGGTAAATGTAAGAATGAAGTTACCGAACCTACGTTTTTTTATTTATTTACTTTTTTGAAAGTTTGCTGCAACAAATTTACTACGATAGCAAATCTACCAGCTAGGTAGTTTAGCCAATTAATAAGCTAGCTTGCTAATATTACAGATATAACATTAGCTAAACTGACTCACATCTAATGGCTAACTACCTACTTAGCTAACAAGGCAATACTAAGAGTACTGCTTAAGTGAAGCTGTAGTAGCTAGGTAGCTAGCCAGCACATTGCACCAATTAGCAAAGTTACATTAATACAAGAAATAACTCAACCTTATTAAATATTAAAATTAATCCATAACATCAGTTAAATAGATAACTTTGCCATTATTGACTAATGTCAGCGAAATAGATAACATTAGCCATTATTGACTAACTTGCAATATTTTGAGACGTACTACTGATGTGATAAGCTCTAAAATTAAATGACTTGCATTGCAAACGCCATTACACTTCATTTTATTTGCCCCCGTTCAAACTGGGAGGAGGTCAATTGGCCCCATACATCGATTTCTGGGGGGTCACTTAGGATTTTTAGCGGGCCAATGGCACAGCCTAGATCAAACACTGGTGAGAGGAGTAATGAAAATTCCATTGCTATGGCAAAATGTTCTCACAGGAAGCACTATGGCTCCGTGAGGAGTGTGGCTGGGCAAGGCCTGATCCTCAGAGCATCCATTTCTCACCTGTCCTGTTCTTCATCAGCCGAACGTCAGCGGGCTGGGGTCCCTGCAGCTGGTCCAGGGCTGCCTGGATCTGAATCACAGTGTGGCAGTGTGAGAGGACACTTCATGCGTCACTCATATTACGCGCACTGCAGTGTGTAAGTATTTCACAGCTGGTTTTGACACACCATGTTATGGCTGTGTCTCCAATCAATTTATTCAATGTTTCAGCCTCATTCAACCTGATGGCCAATTTTACTGGCATTGACAGTGGTTCTCATGTTGAGACAACAGCAACAGTCTCCAAATGTAAATTCCACACCTAAAATCAACTCCAGACCTTTTGTTAGCTTTTTTGTGCATGAACTAATGATGCAAAGACACACTGGCCAAGAAACAGCAGAGCAGCCAATAGTCCAATTTTTTATCTCCTAAAAATTGAGGGAATATGTGTTTAAAGGTTTAATTCCTACATGAATTACCTGATTTGGATGTAATCACCCTCAAATTATAGCTGACAGTCAGCATTTTAACATCATATTCATTGCTTCATTTCAAATCCAATGTGCTGAAGTACAGAGCCAAAACAACAAAAAGTGTGTCACTGTCCAAATATGCACCACACTGTAAATATATATATGTGTGTGTGTGTGTGTGTGTGTTCTGCAGCCATGTCAGGACTCAGGACTCACATCATCCTCAGTGATATGGACCGACAGGCCCCTCAGCATGATGGTCTTGCTCTCCTTCTCCTCTCCCAGCTCTCCCCTGAAGTCCTGCTCCTGGTACTCTCCATCTGAGTGGTATTCATCAGACCTATCGCTGTTGTGTCGTTTCCGGTCCACTCTCTGCAGAGACAGACAGTGAATTCTGAACACATCCTCCTTTGTGAGCCTTGACACAGAGCAATACATCAAGCAATTTTTTGGACAAGATCTTATATAAATCCCATAAGGACATGAATCCCGAAAAGACGGTGAATGCAGGTACTACAGCTAATGATATTCCATCAGGAAAAACAGAACATGACCTAAACCAGGGATAGACATCCCTAGTCCTAGAGACCCATCTTCTGTTTCCTCACTTGAATTGAACAAAAATCCAGAAAATTCTCAGGCTCTTCAGGACCAGGGATGCTTACCCCTGATTTCAGCTCATATCTTCAATACTATTGTGATTATAGTGTGAAGATATTAATAGCACTAACTAGTTCAGCCATTCCAGATCTTACTAGGAACACTATTTTCAATCAGTACTGGTATACTGATTGGAAACTAAGAATTCCAGCGATGGAAATCGGATCAGAACATTAATGTTTCCCGAAAAAGGGACTCAAAGATCTGCACTCTCCATCCTTACACACTTCATTTGACTGGATGGTGGTCGTGTCCCGCGATCCAGCGCGCCTCACCTCAGGGCTGTCGCGGCTCCGGTGCTCATCGTAGCGGTCGCCACGCCTCTCATCGCTCCAGCGACGCTCATACTCGCGCTCTGGGTCCCTGTCCCGACGCTCACGCCACTTGGAGTCCTCCCGACTCTGGTCTGGCCCATACCTCCCAGTGCGCTCAGTGCGACTGACCCTATACATGCGCACACCATTAATCTACCAGCAACAGTTCTACCGCAGATCACCAAACACTGGACAGAGAGCTCCTTTTCTCATAAATTAGCATTTGTCTTAAAAGTAAATATTGCAATGATTAAACTGAAAGTATGATAAAAGTAAAATGATAAATAAACCAACACAACAGTCTTACTTACACAGTCTCAAGTCTATATAGTTTGAAAAGCCTCACCTTTTATCTGCTCCCATTGTCTAATGGTTCAACAGTGGGCCCTTCTTCCCAACTTTCAAAACACTGCAGGGGGAAAAGCTATATTTACAGTCACCACTAAAGGACAGCTATAATAAAAAGATAGGCCACATTTATTTTTCCAATCTTGACATTCAACTACACACGTAAGTCCACAAACACCAAATATTTCACTGATTTGGCCTCAGGGCGGCAGTACAACCGTCACTGAACAACAACATATCATGCACTGTAGAGGCCCAAAACCTAGACATAGGCTAGATTTTCTCATCCTAATGTTGGCTTATTTAATTTTTCATTTGGGATATCATTTTGGATATATTCTAAAGCACAGTGGGTCCATTTATTGGACTGAAAATAAACTAAAATTCTCAAATTCTTGAATTGGATGCTCCCCTCTAAATTTTCTCTGGCATCTTATACTTTTCAACAAGCCCTGAAATGACCTCAGGGGTCTGCTATACAGATATGAGGCTAGTTGCTCCAAATAGTAGGGCTCAAGGGCACCATACCCAATTCTGGCTGTGTTTGGTGCATAGGAAGCCCTGTGGTCCCGACCAAATTGAGTATTTGCAAATGGCAGAGAATCCAGTGAAATTACCCATAACAACAAGTGAGTCATTGGTCAATATCAACTCCTCTGGTTGGTTTAGCCTGTGCCAAATCCCTGGTCTACAGTCCTCTGGAGCAGTAACTGCCATACTCAGCTGGTGGATGTACCAGTGAAATCAAGCTACAGCAGGCTGCATGCGTTTCAAATCAGAGAGTGTATGTGCAAAAGTGTATGCCCTGCTGAATTGACAGAAAAGGTTTACAATTATGGCTGGCCATTAAAAATATGGGGAAAGATAGATATCGAGCAAAAATATTTTGTAATATGCAGTCACCGTTACTTTCCCCATAGAACAAAATGGCTACCATAATCCATACAAATCAAGTGTTGAAATTTCTTTAAAAGCTACAATAATGAAAATCTTCTATTTTGTACAGACCTATAGCACATGCAGATTTGTGTGGCTAACGCGACCATGGGTCAAAGAAAGTGCTGCTGTGAAATTCAGTGAGCCAAGAACCATAATCGACTCGTTTATTATGATCAAATGATTGTTCGGTTTGTTGGTCCCCGTAC
The DNA here is from genome assembly GCF_018555375.3 of Anguilla rostrata. NCBI lineage: Eukaryota > Metazoa > Chordata > Actinopteri > Anguilliformes > Anguillidae > Anguilla > Anguilla rostrata. Next base: position 25,299,391 of record NC_057945.1, read on the forward strand.
CGATCATTCTCATAACGTTAGTCGTTTTTTTTTTTTTTTTTTTTGTTGAAGTAGGCCTCCGCAATAATGTACCCTTATATTCACAAAGGTTCCGCGATTAAATATAACGTTCAGTTCTGCATGAGACGTTCGCTGCATGAGACGTTAATATAGTGATAATAAGAATGTCATCAAAAAACAAAATACAATACACACTACTTCTAACGTACTAAACCAAGCCGTTTCTTAGCTAGCTGGCTAATTTCAATGTCGGAAACGTTAGCTAGGTAGCTAGCTAGGATGATCTGCTCATGATCTGAAGTTAAAACTAGACGTATCTTTATATCAAAGATCAATATACTTTTTTAGAGCTATTGCATAACTTACCACGCTTGAGTGTTTTAAATGCAAAAGTAACCTCTTAGTGGACCGAGAAAAACCCAAATACTTATTTTCTATAGGTGCCAATGTTTTCCCATTTCACTAGCTACGATCAATGTTTCCTTCACCCAGACAGCCAAATGCATCATGGGAGGTAAAATGTACGCATGTCATTGCGATGAAGAACCCGTCCATTCGAGAAACATTTCAATTTCGAAAGGGCGATTTTTTCTGCGTGGTAGACACCCTAAATACGTGCCAATAACGAATAATATCAAGTATACTTGTCTACTTTAAAAAAATGGAATCACGTGATTAAATGGCAAGACAGCAGAGAAGACCTCACAATTTTGAGGCTTGTGGAATGAAACGTATATAAACCATTAAATCACTTATTTAAAAAACAATCAAAGGACTAACTGTGAGGAATGGGTGAAAACAACTGTGCATGACCATAAGGACTGTCTATTGGTATGTTTACAAATACATAACGAAATTAAGTCTGGCTAAGTTCACTTTTTATTTTCCTTTACCAAACTCTCCTCTCAACCTGGAGAAAGGAAACTTTTTTGTGTCCTTGCAAATAAACTACATTTACAGAGGTATGAAGTCATCATGTTATGGTTTGCTCAAGGTGAATAATGTCAAAGAAAAAGCTTAATCATACTACATTGAATGTGGTTTCCTTTGCAGCATTTAGTCCACGTTCCTGAAATTTGAGGGTAAACTTGAGAAGTACCTCATGAGAGAATGGGACATCTAATGCCTTATGGCACAGGTATCAAACTCTAGTCTTGGAGGGCCGCAGTGTCCGGTGGTTTTTGGGGTGGTCTCAGTACACATTTAAGTTATTGATTGGCAAAGGAATCCACACACCTAGTTCTCAAGGCCTTGATTGAAAGAAAACCACAAAAACTGCAGCCCCCTTGGGATTCAGTTTTACACCCCTGCCTTATGGTAATGGTAGCCACATAAAGTTCACTAGAAATAAATCACGTGATATTTTTAAAGCATGGTGAAGCAATCAACTACACAATACCTTTTTAAATATACTTTACTATATTTATTGAATTTTTAAAACAAAGCAATTGTTACATACAATTGTACATACAGGAACATAAAATATTTCTGAGAAAAATAAAACCATCACAGCAAGAGAGAGGATTTGGCACTTTGCAACACCGTTCTCTGTCCTGTAAACTTGCATTGCACAAAATAGTCAGCACGCACACCACCATAAGACACCACTGGAAAAAAGAAAAATAGATATTGCCTGTCCTATACAGAGAATTTTAATTCATGATCCCATAGAAGCATTTTCTTCTTTGGTACACACATGCTCAAAAAGATGGGGACAAAACATATTCCCTTTACAGACAGTGGAACAGAGGAATGCAGGGAAAGGAGACACAGCCTTTGAATTTTTTTGGCAGCAATGTCAAGCATTATTTTGCAATCAGTCAAACTAATGGCCAAGTAACATGAATTAGCCTTCAACAAGGGATAGAATGTGCAATTGCCTAGTAAAATCTTTTGCAAACAATGTATACATACAAATATTTTTCAGTGATTTAAGAATTTATCAAGAACTGTGTGTCTTTGAAATGCAACATCTATGAGACCTGTGTAGGCCACAGCTCTGCACGAGACGACCTGGGGTCTTAAAACAGTCAAACACCAAAACAGTTAATAGGGACAGACTCCAGTGGTCCCATATAAACACATAATATAACAATGTAAAATCTTAAATCAGTTTTTAAAAGGTTAACTCGGAAACGTAAAGCGGAGTCTGGTGGTCATTTTGTGAAGAGCTGTGACATCAAGCCCAACAATCCACAGAGGTTTAAGTCAACGTCTCCCCTTTCGTCACCTTGATACAAAGAAAAAGAAAAAAGATCAATTAAAAGTCAATATATTTTTCAAATTCTGGAATTTAACATCGAAAAATACGAAGTGACTTACCCTTGCCTCTATGTACTCGATTCTCCTTTCTAACGCAGTCAATTTCTCATTTAGAGTCGCCAGGCGTGAACGGCAGGACATATCTGCGGCAAATCAGTGTTAAATCATTTTGTGTTTGCTAAATAGGCCAAGTTAATAGCAAACTCAACCAGTTTACCACTTTGGTGCTCACCAGTTTGTTAGAGATGCAATATAGACTAGCGTTCTTTAAAACGCGCTAGACTGTAGTAATTCATCAGAAAATAAGGCAATGAACGATGATTCAGGCCTTAAAATGTTTAAGCATTAAGCTATGCATCTAGCCGATTATTAAAGCTTGGCCAAAGCGTAGTCAGTAGTTCTGCCGACTATAGGCTACAACAATGGCTATGCTAATGTTAGTTATTAGTATGTTTGTTTACTAGCTGTCAAGCACGAGAAACCAATATATAATGTTCATTTAAATTAATTACACATAGTTATTACTTCTTCCACAATATCAACAATGTTGCACCTCCCTGTTGATCTAAAAAAGAGACAGTAATTAAGCAAACTGGGAGTGGTTGGAAAGGAACAGGCCAAGCTAGGCTACGTGGTTCCCATTGAAACGCATTTGACGTTCACCAAACGTTTGGATGTAATGTTCTTACCAAAAGAATTTAGAAAATCAGCAATTTTCTTGATACTGCTCGTGATAACTTCGATATATTCTCGATTGGCCCAGTCTTGGTGAATCTCCCTCTGCACTGGGTCTTCCTGGCCGGCCATTTTCTCGCGAGTTTAGGGACAGCAGAGCCAGATATGTTTTCGCAATAATTTCAACCGCATTTCTATCCCGAACTTCACCGCCAGGGGACAACAAAGTCATAATAAAAGAAAATGGCCGTTTTGTGGATAGCGTTCACATTTTACATTATCGTTACATTAAACCAGAATTCGTTTATTTAGTTTACTGATTTATTTGTTTGACCAACATTCAAAGTAACCTTTCGATATGACATAAATTGAACAATTTTCATTTTAACCAGAGCACCACAAGATAGCAAGATAGCTCGCCACACTAACTGTTGTCGCCTTTGGGGGGCAGTACGCTTTGCAACGATTGTTTCTTTCTTTTGTTGCTGCTATCTTCCTGTGTCTTTGCTACCTGTCATTAGCACACAGCGCAGTTCCTGGTTACAAGCATTGGGGATATTGCATGGCTGCTGATGCAGCGATAGCTGGCTAACTGTCTCCGTATCCGAGGGCGGCTGTCGGAGGAGCCGAAACGGAGGAGCTAAGCGGATTGCTATCCGGAAATTCAACGGCTCGAGAAAAAAACGTCTCATTCCAACGCTGACGGTCGGTAAGTCATTTTTACAAAATTCACTAAAACATTTGCCGTTTACCTACATGACCCTTTCAAATATATAGGCTGTTTCATCCTTATGTTTGGCCACCATAAGCTAGCAAATGCTAGCGAGGTTACACAGACACGCCAATACGATGCCTTTCGCTTGGTATAATTTGAATTGCAATTTGCAATGTGTTGTTATAGCTTTTCACGTCGCCTACGTTTTATCTTTAAAGACCACTCGTCAGAGAATAGGTTCGTACGTTTCACGTAGAAGTCAGAAGCCAAATGAAATTAGTTTTCTGTCCGGTTAGCTTGTAAGCTAACATTAGCTGCCTATGTAGGATTTGCAATGCGTGGCATCACCACTATGCTCATTACGCTTCGATATTGTAATGTGCACTTTTCTGTTCGCTTAGCTGTCATGGCTGAGCCAGAGTTACTGTTGGACTCCAACATCCGTCTGTGGGTGGTGTTGCCAATCGTTTTTATCACCTTCCTGGTTGGGGTGATTCGCCACTACGTTTCCATTCTGTTACAAAGTGACAAGAAACTCACACTGGAGCAGGTGTCGGACAGGTAAAAATCGGACTTACAGACCTTTGGTACTGAACCCCGATTTGGTGCATTGAATTGTTCTGTCTGTAATTTTTTTTCCTCCGAATATCCAGCCAGGTTCTCATCAGGAGCAGGATTTTGCGAGAAAATGGAAAGTACATTCCTAAACAGGTGTGTTTATTAGATTAAATGGAAACAGCAATATTACAATCCTTGTATGAAATATGTAGCCAGCTAACATAGTCACTCTTCTTCTCTGTAGTCCTTCTTGATGAGGAAATTTTACTTCAATAATCAGGAGGATGGCTTCTTTAAAAAAACTAAAAGAAAGGTTGTTCCACCATCACCAATGACAGGTAAGCTCTATGTGTCTATCAGAATTCATTTCCTGCTTACTTCCTGAGTAATAATCTATTTTATATCAAACATGCGGTAGTGTTATCATTTTGCGATAAAGAACACGCATTCCTTTTACAAACGTAAGATATGGGGGTTGTATTGTCTCATAAATCATTAGATAAATAATAAGAACCTTACACAAATGAAATATGTGATTCACAAATATTTTTTGTATCTTAGAAACTTGAAAGAGAATAGGTTTGCACACCTGGCACAAGTTTTTTTTTTTTTTAACAGATCCTTGGAGGAAAGGATGCAATATATTTTAAAAATTAAACTAATTAAAGGACAGATGGTTCAGGAACAGTTTCTCCTTTTTGAGTAAAACAATGTCAAACCCATCAATTTAATATAGCCATCTCCAACATATCAGGTGTATCTAATAATTAATGAATCAGGTGACATCGGTTACGTAAAATCATATCGCTGTCATCCTACTTTTTATATCTTTTTTATCTTACAAACAAAACAATTGGTTCACAAATAATAGGCCTAATTGGTTCACAAATATGCTTTTGCACTCACTAAGCCATTACAGCCATATTCCTGGATGAGCAGTTGTCTCTTTGCCACATAACTCTGACCTTGCAGTGCTTGTAAAACCTAGGAGAGCTGATTGGTTGAAGCAAGCACATATGTGCTGTGATTGGTCAGAATAATGTGGGTGTTAGCAAAGAATGTCTTAAAATCTGACTGGCTGGAGAAAATTCCATGGGGGGCAAAAAATGTGGATAAATTTGGAGATATTGCAGTGAGGATCATCTAAAAAATCCACAAATGAATTCAAGTTATTGTCAAATGAATGCCATGCATTGGTAAATCTTTTCAGAAAAAATAACGTGTGTCAGTAAGTTAAAATGTATTATTACGTTTATCTGTTTGACAGATATTTGTGAGTGCTAAAGCATATTTGTGAACCAATTATTTTGTTTGTAAAATACAAAAAATATTTGTGAATCATTTTATTTGTGCAAGGTTCATATTACATTACAGGCATTTAGCAGACGCTCTTATCCAGAGCGACTTACACAACTTTTTTTACATAGCATTTTACATTGTATCCATTTATACAGCTGGATATATACTGAAGCAATTTCGGTTAAGTACCTTGCTCAAGGGTACAACAGCAGTGTCCTACCCGGGAATCGAACCTGCGACCTTTTGGTTACAAGTCCAGTTCCTTACCCACTGTGCTACACTCCGTCCTATAATAACTACTAGTACTGAACATGAGAAAAGCACAACAGTGCAATAGATTTCACGCGTTACTTAACCCTCCACTTTAACATATTCTTTATCTAATGATTTATGAGACAATAATATCTCCACAGGAAGCAAGCTGTCTGTGTCATATGACTATTTTCAATAGGCATTTAAACCTTATACTTCAAGTGTTTGGTCTTGTTAAACATTACAAATAAGAAGTGGCTATGTTGTGGTAATGTAGTACTTGATTGTGTATATGTTTACTGCTGCACCTGTAATGGTATTTGTCATACAGATCCCAGCATGCTGACAGACATGATGAAGGGAAATGTGACCAATGTTCTACCCATGATCCTTATTGGCGGTTGGATCAATTGGACCTTCTCAGGTTTTGTCACAAGTGAGTATGGCACCCTGATTTATTGTGCACAGCACCTTTATTGCTGCCCTGCCCCAATCGGTAATCAGTAAATTCTCTGAACTGGAATTGAATGGATTGAATTATTTTAATTTAACTCTGAAATTAATTCACTTTGCAATATATATTCAAAACTATCAGTGGTTAGGCTTATACCCTTGGTGTTAATTTCTAATATTGTGCACAAATTGTTATTAAACATGTTTCATGCATGCTGTTGTTGCTGAGATTTATAAACCTTGAAATTGTCGCAAAAATGTGCATATTTACGCAAGCTCCAAACCATGCTTACAAACTGTTCTTCCACCATATAAGGATAGTTGTGGGCGTTCACTGCATGGCGTCTTAAAGCTTGTTCATGTGCACACACTTTGAGATATTAGTGATTTATAAATCAAACGTGTGTATATGTGATTTACAAAACTTTTTTCATTTGTACGCACATTTTATGAATCATGCACAATTTAGTAACTGGTTGTACAATAAAATTAACGCAAAGTCTATGCTGGAGAACCCTGGTGTTTGATGGAAACTAAGCCCCAACAGCTGAACAGTTGGATTTTTGGTCTGCATCAGAAGATGGTGAGGTTACCACACTGTGCGGTTACCTCACTGTGTGTAAATGTGTTTAAATGATCCTAGCATTTGGTTTATTTTACTCTTTGTCCTGGCAGCCAAGGTACCTTTTCCCCTCACACTGCGCTTCAAGCCCATGCTGCAGCAAGGAATCGAGCTGCTCTCTCTTGATGCCTCCTGGTCAGTGTCATCTTTTGAATAATTGTAACTACTTTCTCAGTTTTCTCATATCATTCTTTGGTTTTCCAGCTGGTTTTAAAATGGTCTGTTAAATCAATGAATAAACAAATCACATTTTACTTAGTGTAGTGCAATGGAATTTTCACATTTGTAGTATTTAAGACAAAGAAGTCACTGTAGTAAAATTCAATTGCAGGTTAATTACATGTAGGCTATGTTTCTGAAGATGGTGAGCTAGTGCATCAGTGCAGTACATGATGTTAGAATCTGTGCCTGCATTCTGCCATTGTATTGCCATGTTATTACAGTGGGCTCCAGAATTATTGGCACCCTTGATAAATATGCACAAAAAATGCTTTAAAAAAAAAAAAAAAAAAAAAAAAGGCTAAACTTAAAAATAATACAGTTATTGACATAAGCTTTATTTTCCAACGTGTGTAAACTAGTGTGCTTGATTAACGATTCATTGGAATCAACCAAAGTCTTAAATTTTGTAATAAAAAAAAATATTTCCCCAAAAAACAGGTTCCACAATTATTGGCACCCCTGGCTTAATACTTGTGAAAACACCCCTGGAAAAGATGACAGCCATGAGTTTATTATTATAACCTTATTTGTGATAAGGTTAGAGAACACATTTAGAGGGATTTTTGACCATTGCTCCATGTAGAACTTTTCAGAATCATTGATATATTTGGGTTTGCGCTTATGGACCCCCCCTCTTCAGTTCAGACCACAGGTTTTTGATGAAATTTAAGTCTGGAGGCTGAGATGGCCATTGGAAAACATGGATGTTGATTTCACTTAAGCATTTATGTTTAGATTTTGATGTATGCTTGGAGTCATTGTCTTGCTGGACAATCTACCTATGACCAAGTCTTAGCTTCTTAGCAGAGACAACCAAATTTTCTGCCAGAAGTTCCTGGTACTTTGTTGAATTCATTGTCCCATTGATCTAAAATAGTGCCCCGGGACCACTGCCAGCAAAACATCTCCAAAATATCAAAACCCACCTCCATATTTGACAGTAGGTATGAGGTGCTTCTCCTGTATGCATTCCTCTTTTGCCGCCAAACATGTTGATGGTGTGTATGGCCAAAACGTTCAATTTTGGTCTCATCTGACAATAGCACTCTCTTCCAGTCATAATTCCAATGAGGTTTGGCAAGCTCTAGATTCTTGGTTTTGTTTATTGTGCTCAGTAAGGGCTGTATTTGTGCCACCCTTCCAAAGAATTAGTTGGTATGGAGGTGCCATTTTATGTTTTTTTTTTTAGACTTGTTGACCACAAGAAACAAACCAATCTCTGCTATTCTTAAACGGTGATCCTTGGGTTATTAATGGCCTCTCTCACCATCTTCCTCACCGTCCGTGGGGACACCATGCACTTGCTTCCTCTTCCTGGCAAATTTGCGACCATTCCATATGTTTTACACCTTTTTATTATTGCCCTTACAGTGCTAAGTGGTATGTTTAACCGTTTATGTCTTTTTTTGTACCCATTACCAGACTTGTGACAGTAAATTACCATCGGTCACTTCTGAATTGACAGTTATTTGGCTTTTCCCATGCTGATGAATGGCAAACGGTTTTTGTTTGCTTGTTACCTCATTTTTATTCTCTAGTGAAACTGGAAGTGATGGAATGACACTATAGTTCCTTTAGACTGAGATGAACTAAATTAAGTACAGTTGTATTGCCAATTTCATTTTGTTTGATTTTACTTTCAATAATTGTTAGGGGTGCCAATAATTATGGCATCTATGGTTTTCAGAAAAAATTAGATTACTTAATAAAAAAACATTGAAGCATGACAGTAAATGTATTGAAAAAAGTATATAGTTTTCCCATATGTTTGAACATGACATACAGATTATTATCTGTCATTTATTTTATGCAGCCTTTTTTCTTCATTTTTATTAAGGGTGCCAATAATTCTGGAGCCCACTGTGTCCCCCCAGTGGTCCAGAAATCTGTCTTTCTGTAAAATTTCAATATTACTGCTCAGTGCTGGTTAAGCAGGGTATTTCTCTAGCCATTTTAGCCCCCTCCAAATCGGCTAATGTGACAGTCTTAGGAGAAGACTAATCAAAAGTGAAGGTGTGAAGTATTAAATCCTGGAAGGGGTTTAAATATCTGTGTACGAGTTGCCACTTATGACCCTGTGCTCTTCTTTATGTGTTCAGGGTGAGCTCAGCATCCTGGTACTTCCTGAATGTGTTTGGCCTTCGCAGCATGTATTCCCTGATTCTAGGACAGGACAATGGTAACACACGCTCCCCTGCAATGCATGACCTTATGACCTTGTGTTCCTCAGCACAGCTCCTCCTCCTCTGGGCTTGTGGACAGAAATGACTGTTTATACAAAGTATAGGACTCTACTAAATAATGCATTGACTGGTATCCAGATTAATAAAAACAGATCTCTTGAAAATTTTAGTTGATATCTTTGCTATGCAGACTGTATAAGTTTTAGAGTAATGCTGGTTTCAGAAGGAGTGTTTGTAGTAGAAATATTTAAATCATTTGATACCCACTAGAAGGACAGATAGCTGGAGGCATTCTTTGCCTCATAAAAAGATAACAGCTCTACCTTCCAATACTTCAGTGTCAGTTTAACAGCAAAAACATCTGCTATAAATAGTAGCTGGCCAATGGCATTGTGTCAGCAATGTTCTTCACAGTGCGGATCTGTTGTTCTAGTATGTAAATAAAAACTGCCACCTGGCCTTACTGCTGTTTCACAGTGATATTGCCAGTGTCATGCCAGCGCCACAGAAGATTGTATTTACGTTTTCAAATCCCCACCCCTTTTAAGTGTGAATGGAATTTTGCAACCAAAAAATAATCTTTGGGCCTTCTGCTCCCCATGCAAAACATTTTTTTTTGTAGCAATAACACTGTTAGATGTCCTTTGAGTCAACTATATTTGATTCAGTCTTGGGAGTGGTGTTTGTGTTTAATGAGAAGGAATTAAGTTTTAATTGAGCATGCCCTTTAGTCAGCTTTAGTAATTCTCCTGCGATGTGGTTTTACTGTAGGGTTTTTAGATGCTTTGTAGTGGATATGGCTTTTATTGTTGGTATAATGTGACTTCACAGGAGCTGATCAGTCCCGAATCATGCAGGAACAGATGAGTGGGGCTGCCATGGCCATGCCAGCCGACACCAACAAGGCTTTTAAGGTAAATCTAGAAATGGTTAGCTAGAGTACAGATTAAAATGGTTCTTATTTCATTAAAGTATGGTGCGGTCCATTCATGTAGCTAGTGTGTGCTTTTGATAATAACTGTATTCTATGTTCTATGACAAGTCTGTGCTCTCCACCCTCCCAAGGCTGAATGGGAAGCCCTGGAGCTGACTGACCACCAGTGGGCACTAGAGAGTGTGGAGGAGGAACTGATGAGCAAGGAGCTGGACCTGGATGGAATGTTCAGCAGCGAGTTGCCCACTGGCATCTTCTGATTGCATGTGCACTACTAGAGATTGCTAATGGGTTCAGTCTTTTGCTAAAATTAGTTAGGGAGGACATCTTATGTTGAGCTGCTTGAAATAATCCAGTGATGATCAACAATGAACAATTGGTGCGACTGATGTTTTGATTAATTTCTAAATCAGTTCTACAACATGATTTATTTTAAAGTGAGCATTATTGCTACTACATAAACTGAATCAAGGCCCTTCCCTATTAAGAAACTTGTCTAACAAAAATAAAAAAATAAGTAATTTTACTAAGTAAATGTGGGGAGTTTCCTTGAATCATGAACTCTAGATCATCACTGAAGGATACCATCAGCAATGGAAAAGCCATTTTCAAACAGCTCCTAGTGTAATGATGTTACTGTAGGGGGCTTTCAAGGAAAATTGCAGCCTGTCTCTTTCATCCAACCCCTTTGTTTTGCTGCTGCCTCCTTTTAATGTCTAGTGTTCTGTTTCTTCTGTCCATTCCCTCTTTGGTTGCTATAATTCCTGAGTTGAGGACACTGGTGATGGCATGTGGCCATTGATGTGGCCCACTAACTCTGATACCTTGTTTGTGTGTGGAAATGTTTGTGTTTTCTTTTTATTATGGACCCCACTCAGTTTTTTGTAACATTATCCTCTGTTTTGTAAAGAGACTGTTTTGACAAGACCTATATGAGTGCAGTGTGTTAATTTCTTGGCTACACCATGCATTATTATAGAATTTTCATATTACTCAGACAAGTGTATTCTCAATTATTGGAGAATGTTAATGCCATATTTAAGACGACCCAGTTTTAGTTTCCACAGAATGACAATAAAGTCAGGCACACATTGTCAGAAAGCGACTCCTATGAACAACAAGAGTAACTGGCAGATGACAAGTAGCCTGCTTATTATGTATGGTACTTTATCTAAAGCTAAAAAGAAATGACTCGTTTAGAATCGGTAGGAATTACAATGATTTTATTTCTATTATTTGATAGGCAGCTACTGAAATGATTGGATTGTTACTGTAACGAGGTAAACACTCACGACTTAACTAGCTGTAAGAAGTTATGAACGGCAACTGTATCTGTTTATTATGTTATTTCAAACATAACAAGGGCTAGTGACATCAAAGCTCGAGCGCGCCGCTGCCGTTTGAAGTTCCAGTAACTGGCAGGGAAAGGAACTTGGAGTGTGTGTGGCTCGTGGGCCCGTGACTCATATTTCCGTTGCATCCGCGCACCGCAGGTCCAACTCAGTAACGGCACGATGGCTGAGGGAGGCGGATCCGAATCGGGTAGCGGGGCTGAGCCTGATGCGGAGCCGGTATCTGGTCAGACACGCGTACCTTTAACGGACAGCCAAAAGCAGGGTATTGAGCGACTTCTAAAGACACCATTGCGAAACGGAGATGAATGGTGAGAGATGGTCCTAATTTTACGCTACGGAGCCCTAGCCAGTTAGCTAGCAAACGTTATTCCGTTTCTTGTGTAAAAGGGGCCCTGCGTCAGGATTTCGTAGCTGGGAAACCCATGGGTACGAGGCAGGGTTTATGCCACAGGGCATCTGGGAACGGTCACTGGGTATTATTTACTAATGTGTACCGTTATGTCTTAGAGCCGTGTTAGCTACTAGCTGTGTCTAAACAAACTGTTTGGTTGCAGTCGTGGCTAACTGGCTAGAAATACAGGTGCCCTCGTCCAACACCCTTGGATGCGGTGGTTAACTAAATATCCCACTGGCACGGTGTACACGGACCAGGAAAGTGCGTGGACATACAGGCCGCTGGCTAGTTCGTTGTCCCATTAACTGTGGTTAAGTTTGCTAACGTTAGCTACTGCTTTGTCATTTTCACTGGATGACACCCAGCTACTACCTTGTTTGGTAGCTACTTCTTCCCATGGTTTGGTAGTTTCAATCGCAAACGCAGATAGTTTGCTACCTCGATGTCCAGTTATTATTGCATGCACAGCAGTACGAGCAGAAGACCACTAATGTTGGTCAGTCATTTATATTTCACGTTGTAGGTATACTCGGGTTTCAGAATTCTACATTGTCTTTCTGACTGTCGAAGCAACATTGATAGCTTATTGCTTGATGCCTGCTAGCTTCTTTGACTGTGCTTTTATTATATAACTTCATAGAAACTTTTGTTAAATTCTTACTTTTGCTCTTAATAACAGTTCCTACGAAAAAACAAAACACGTTTCATGAAACCTGGGTGAACCTTCGAATTTTTATTACAGGTGTATTAGCGGACGAATGCCAATTGTTCTTACCTTACATCGAAAATGCGCGTGCTTGTTCTTGTTGATTTGCATAAGGAAACACCCTAGCAATCCCATAAATGGCATGCCTCCTTCTGGATCGTGTGCAAACATCGGCCATAGTTCTCTGCAACTGTATCTGCGTCCTATATGCGCAGTCCCCGAAGACGTGCGCTCTTCCAAAGCAAGATTCGCTAAGTAATCCAAAATGCAGCAATACGCCATTGCTAAATGTCGGCTGCGCGCGTGTGGGTCTTTATATATATATCATTATCAATAAAATACGTCATAAATCACTTTCATCAATAAACGAAATGAACTACACAAAACAAGGTTATTATCGTGAAAACTAAGACGAAGTGCGATAAAAAGTAAACTGAAATAAAAATGAAAACGAGTTTTTGAGCAAACTAAACTGAAACTACTGAATCTCCATTTAAATCTAAATAAAAATGAACTGAAATTTGAGGTTTTGTTAACGTGTTAATGTAGTTAAAATCAATAGCATATTTAGTATTAACGTATTGTTATAGGCTATGACCTACTTAAAGTTACTTTGAATAATAAATATTTTGTAGATTTAGATCTTACCAAAGGAAGAAAAAAAGAATACTGAAATGTTTGTGGAAACATTTGTAAGCACAGTTAACGATTAAATGTGATCGTACGCATGTTTTGCACATTATCCGTATTGGACTATGAAGTGTATGCAATCTGTATGAGGTTATCCAGAGCAGCACTTTTAGTACAGTTAAAATTATGATATCCTTACTGTTACTATGTTGGTAAGAGTGACTAGAGTGACCTATGTTTGAGGGTTAATTTGCTTCTTGTTGTCATGTTACCTTTCAGGTTCTTCTTAACTTGGTAACAAAATGTTACCATTTTTATATTTTTACCATATGGAGAAACGTTGGAGATGTCATAGTGGTGGTCTTGAGATTTTGTTTTTTTCCCCTAGAAATTTTACTACATACAATACAAATATTATGCAAATCACATATTTCACTCTCTCAACTCTCCAACATCTTCAGTATTGTAGTGTGATTTATCTTCTTTCCTAGGTTTCTGGTTGACTGTCGGTGGTTTAAACAGTGGAAGAAGTATGTGGGTTTTGACAGTTGGGATCTGTATAATGTTGGACATCAGAGTCTTTATCCAGGACCTATTGACAACTCCGGGCTGTTCTTGGGTAAGCTGGAGCCAAATACTTTACACATAAAGCTGTGTTTCTGGGCATCATCTCTCATCACACAGTTACTTAATTTCTAAATGTAAGCCTCAGGATCTTTGGCAGTCTGTGGTCATTTCATGGAAAATTTATTTTTGGTTATAGCCCAGAGGAATGTAAATTTGAGCATGCAGTTCAAGATCAGGATGGAAAATTCTAACCTATACATTCTTGCTCTTTGGTTTTAGTTCTTTTTCATAATTGTTTGCTTATTACAGAAATGTCAGCCTATGCTGTACATGTGGTATACAAACTTTGTGTTTTTGAAATGTTTTGAAATGGATACTGACGCCCTCTATGCTGTTGTGCCACAGACAATGAAACTCAGACCCTGAAGGAAAACCTTATAGATGAGCTGGACTATGTTCTTTTGCCCACTGAAGCCTGGAACATTCTTGTTGGGTGGTACGGGTGCTTGGAGGGCCAGCGCCCCATCGTCAGAAAGGTGTGGTGGCCTTTTCGCTCTTTCAGAAGTCCAGTCCAATCATAATGGTGGTGTTGGGGGTTGCTTTGCAGAGTGACACAAACATGTGAATCAGAAATAGGCAAGCACCCCCCTGATAGGAGAAAGAAGTATATTGTCTATTTAGTATGGGCCGTGGCTACGGTTGACAAAAAATTGAACAATAAGCTTTATACAGACAGTTACTGAACAAACAAAACAATGGCTATAGATGCATGTACTCTTTGCGCTTTGGACCAATGCCTTTCAATCGATATGGTCATCTTCAGGCAGGGATGAATATCTGAGTTGTGTTGGCTTTTCTGGCCTCTGGTTTATGGACAAGGTGAGCTACTGTATTTTTGTGTCCTCCTCCCCATCAAAGAAGTAAGCTCAGTAAGGAATTTAGTAATCTAGACCATCATGTAGGATTGAGTGGCCACGAAACTACCATTCAGATCTGTTCAGCAGACATTTTAATTAAGTGGAATAATGTAGTTTTTTTATTTAATGTGAAGGCTCTTTATAAAATGTATATTGTTTTAGGAGTGAGCCTTATTAAAGCCGCACTGCTTGCAACAGAATCTCAGTTTGCACATTTTTGGCTCTTGCAGCAAACTCAGTTCATTTTGTATGAAGGTTGTGGACTGTAGCTAACTCGTGTGTTTGGGGTGATTTTTTGACTCTCCTCTCTATAGGTGGTGGAATACGGCATGTTTGTGAAGCACTGTAAAGTTGAGGTCTACCTACTGGAGCTCAATTTATGTGAGAACAATGACATGGAGAATGTGGTGACGAGACATTTCAGCAAGGCTGACACCATAGGTGAGAAAAATACCCATCCACTGAAGCACTGCTAGGACCCTTGTTGGGGAAGGCAAAACCTGAGAGATGTTTACGCTCAGTGTTTCAACTCCCAATGTCGTTGTCTTGAAATATGACCCGTCCACCTCTCCACAGACACGATCGAGAAGGAGATGAGGTCACTGTTCAATATCCCAAGAGAAAAGGAGACCCGTCTGTGGAACAAATACATGAGCAACACGTACGAGCAGCTGAACAAACCGGACAGCACCGTGCAGGATGCTGGCCTCTTCCAGGGCCAGGTAACAGACAAGACCCTACACGCCCCAGAGGCCTGCTGCTATGCATATGGCCTTGTTGGTCTGAAATGTCCCTAGCTGGGACTAATTATTTTTGCGCCACTGAGGTATTGAAATGAAAGGCCTTTTGGTTAGCAGCCATAGATAGCGGTAGATTTTCGTGTCTGTTTTCCCCTCCCCTTTGACATTGCTGACTGTGAGTGCTCTGTGTCAAACAGCTGATCAGGCAGCAAATGGTCAGCACTGTGCATCTAACTGGTTTGTGGCTCACAGGTGCTTGTGATTGAACGGAAGAATCAGGATGGCACATGGCCCAGGCAAGCCAAACACTCAAAGTAAGTAAATACCGTTTGTGGGGCAAATACGTATCCATTTAACACCCACTGAAAAAACCAGCTGGATTGATTGTTTCTGTTATGAATTTATCTGCTACATTGGCCTGGAATATGTGACTGAGGTTGCAGATGTCTTTCATCCCAGTAGATGTCACCCTTCCACGTATCCCATCGTTCATATCACCCAATATGAGCAAGTATAGGTCAGGCTTGAATTAATTGATATGTGATTAAAAATGGGATAAATAAGTCATTTGGACTACAATGGAGGTTTATTGTTTTCTTAGGTCTAGTACCACCACATCTCGGAACTTCTCTACCTCTCCAAAGCTTTCCTCCAGCTCCTCGGCCACCATCACTTCGACGGTGACCAACGGGAACAGCGGCATTAACTCCGATTACACGCTGAACAACAGCACCTCCTCTGACAGCAGGCAAGTCCACAGCACAGCGCTTGTTATTTCAGGTACACCACAGTTTCACACTGTGGGAAGTCTGGCTAGAGCCATCCCAATTAAAGGTTCTCTGCCCTCACAGTTTGGGAGGCTACAGTTCCTACAGTTCATCCTACAACTACAAAGAATCCCAGTCCCAGCCAGGCCTGTGTGGCCTCAGTAACCTGGGCAACACCTGCTTCATGAACTCTGCCCTGCAGGTACGCACACGTACACGTAGATTTATGAAATTGTGAAAAAAGCAGGGTAGGGTTAAAATCTTGAATTTAGTAAAATGTTTATGAGTAGTTAAATGGGTTAATTTCTTGCATGTGAATATTTGATAAACAGTGAACAGTCTTTGCGATTGTAAAATGGCTCTAAATTATACTAATGCAGCGCCCTCTCCTCCCTGCCTCATAGTGCCTGAGCAACACCTCCCCTCTGACAGAATACTTCCTGAATGACCAGCATGAAGCCGAGCTGAACCGGGAGAATCCGCTGGGAATGAGGGGGGAGATTGCTGAGGCTTACGCTGACCTGGTCAAGCAGATCTGGCTCAGCCGGAGCTGCTTTGTAGCTCCCCGCACATTTAAGGTGAGCAGTCGATTGCTTCTGCTGGACAATAGAGCTGGACAGACTAGTAAATGCCTCGTTGTCTTACTGTATGTCTGTCCCTTTTCCTACCTGCATCCTCCTCACCCCCCCTCCCCCCAGACCCAGGTGGGGCGCTTTGCACCCCAGTTCTCAGGGTACCAGCAGCAGGACTCTCAGGAGCTGCTGGCCTTCCTGCTGGACGGGCTTCACGAGGACCTCAACCGAGTGAAGAAGAAGCCTTATCTGGCTCTGAGGGATGCAGAGGGCCGACCAGACGAGGTATCACAGGCAAACCGCCCCGACTGCGTCTCAGTGGGGCTCTGAAATGAGAGGGCTTGAACAACTGACTCAAAATAATGAATAAAATAGAACTTCATTTCTAAAACTGTTTTTATTCCAATGCCTTCCTGCGTGGATCCTCTTTGTATTCTTCAGATGTACTGCTATAAATAATGTGGAAAATTTTTTTTGCAAGTTTCTTTGGAAAAGTGACGACAGCTAATTTAACCCTTAGAAGCCTTTAATCTCTATCGCATGACTGAACGTGGGATTGTTTTTTTTTTTTTTTTTGTTAGGCAGTGAAGACTTGCGACTCTCAAATATGTTGAATAGGCCAATAATAAAAACGGGTGTCTACATTTCGCCTAGATTACTGCGTCCTCACCAACAGTAGTACCTGCTGAACACACACACACATAGCACCACCATGTCATATCTATGCCTTAGCTTGTCATTTCTTTATGGATAATATGGGTTATCTATTACATAGACCTGCTTCTGTATAAAGCTGAAGAATGGGAAAATTTCAGAATCACCTTGGGTCTCTAAAGCCCCTTTTACACATGGAACCCATAACATTGCCGGTGTCAAGGCTGTTTGCACATGACATGACCATTCTGGATAGGATGTCTACCCTCTAAAGCAATGCAGGGCAAATGTTACGTTAGTTCGCCTAAAACATCTAGGTATTTCACAGAAAAATAGTTTGGCAGGGATGTAAGTCTTACCAACATGACACGTTTGAAGAATGATAGTTTAAAGCTAACTAATGGTAACAGCTTTAGCCTATATAGCTGAGTTATTTGATCCCAAATAGCTAAAGTTATACAAATAGTGGAAGCATGGCTTATCAGCTAAAAATCATTGCTTATATGCAGTTGTTTTTGGCAAAGTGCAATATGGCATTAGCCAGCTTTCTGCATTTGGGTAAAAAAGCAACTTAAAACTGGAACAGCCTGACACAGATGTTTACCAGAGAGAAACATTGCATAACGCACAAACAATTCGTTAGGCAATGATGACAATATTATATTAGTGTTCTTGATAGACAAAGCCATGTAAAGCAAGGACAGTGACATTGTTTATTCATAAAATAAATGTTCAAATTTCCCTTACAAAATTACACAATGCAGCTCCAATGTCTTCTATGTGCAGTGTCTCATATTTGTGCAAGAACTGTTGAGAGGGCATATTCAGTGAAGTATTTATTGAAGAAATTGTACAACAAAAACCTTTTGTGAAAAGCGCATTAAAATGTCGAAACCCTTTGCTTGCTTTATCCGGGAATGTTGCTGCTTTTGTTCAAATTAGCGCTGTGGCGGAAGATTTCCATAAATCTTACCAGACCCAGCAAATTGGAGGAACTTCTTTTATGGAAAATAAGCTCCAGCTCCTATTCACACGATACCGACATTGGAAAATTGCCATAAAATATATGGGTTAAGATGCATGTGTGAAAGGGGCTTAAGGGTTAATGTAATGTAATACACTGATTAAGGATATATTTGTATCAAATATTACTATATTGGTGTGCAATTCTACATTTTCAATGTTTTCTTCATTGTTTGAATGGGGTTGCAGTTCCATTTATAAATAACCTTATTTGGCAAATTCGGGTATTTATTTATTTATTTGTTTGTTTTTGTGCATTCAGATCGTAGCAAGAGAAGCCTGGACAAACCACCGTCTGCGCAACAGCTCTGTCATAGTGGACATCTTCCACGGCCTCTTCAAGTCTACTCTGGTTTGCCCTGAGTGTTCTAAGGTCTCTGTGACCTTTGACCCTTTCTGCTACCTCACTCTGCCCCTTCCCATGAAGAAGCACCGCAGCATTGAGGTTCTCCTGGTCCGCGCCGACCCCCAGGCCAGACCCATGCAGGTGAGACCTCGGGAGCGGCCATGCTCTTTCTGAATGTGTGTCGGTGTGATTGGTGTAATTGCCTTGCTTTCGTAATCTCCAGTTCTGGCACTGTGGCTGAGGAGTCAGATTCGTTGAACTTTGACCCGGGTTAGTGTGCTGATAAACAGTCTGCATGTGCAGAAAAGCCAGGCGCCATGCACGGGTCTCTCTGTTTTCCAGTACAGGGTGGTGGTTCCCAAGCTGGGCAATGTGGCTGACCTCTGTGCTGCCTTGTCTGCTCTCTCTGGACTCCCTGCAGGGAATGTGAGTCCTTCTATTTCACCATCTGTCTCAACCTCTACCTGTATTTCACCAGATCACACATTGCACATTGACAACATGCTGGGATGCATTCAACTATTTCAAAAGAGCTTGAAGTTTTGAAAGAGCTGTCTTGTTTGGTTAATATCTAAACAAAGGTTATGCTGCCCTTTATTTAATTAGGGAATATCAAAAGCCAAGAAAAGTGTGGTTCTTTTCAGCCTCTGGGAATCACACTCATTCTTTGTGACAGAAGGACTGAATCGTTAGTGCAGATTATGTAAATGATATAGAACCTCACCAATATCTTTCTAGATGGTGGTGGCTGACGTTTACAGTCATCGGTTTCACAAAATCTACAGACGGGACGATGGCCTCAGTAACATCCTGGAGAAAGATGACATCTTTGTGTAAGTGGTTCATTTGCACTCATTTGCGTTTTGCTTCCAAGGCTGCAATAAAAGGATGGGCTTGTTAGCCTAGCGTACACCGTCACACTTTTACAATCACAACAACAAGGGAAGGTCTCCAGTCGGGCATATTGAATCCGAATTGCAGCCCTTATGCTGCGTCTTACCTCCTGCCTGTTTTGTGATCATGATGGTTTTTTTCTGTACAAAGCACTTTGCAAAAACCCAAAGGTGTGCATGCATGCGGAGAAGCTCTGATTGGCTCTCGCTCCCCGTTGCAGGTACGAGGTGGAGGAGGAGGACACAGAGAAGCTCAACCTGCCACTGTACTTCCGGGAGCGGCACGTGAAGCACACGGGCGGCTCCATGGGCACCATGCTCTTCGGCCAGCCGCTCATCATCACCATCCCCCGCCAGAACCTCACCGTCGACCTGCTGTATCACAAAGTGCTGGAGCGGATAGGGTGAGTGGGCATTGCGCATCTGCTGTTTTCTGTTTAAGGCTGGGGAGAGCAAAAACCCTAAATCCCGTATGAACTTAGGCTTATGAATGCCCGATCCCTATACTGTTGTTTTCATGGAGATGATGAATAAGATAGAGGGGAAGGGTGATGAGAGCAGAGTCAGAGTCAGATTTTTGTGGGAGCCTGTGCAGAACAGAGGCAGTGCTGGTACAGCATGCAGTGCTGTGCTATGCTTGTGTATAGGGTGAGGCTGGTTGCATCATTGTTTCCCTTTTTCAGGCGCTATGTAAAGCAGCCCCAGCGCTCTGCTTCTGAGACCAAGATCTCTGCCTCCCGGAGCAGCAGCAGCAGCAGCAGCAGCCAAGCAGCAGAGTCCGCAACGGCAACCAATCACAACGCAAACCTGGCGAGGTGTGAAAGCCCTCATTCAGTTGAGGCTTCATGCAGCTCAGGGTTTACCAATGGCACTGACCGACCACAGGGGGGACATTCTGGGACCTGCAATGGCCCCAATGGCATGTGTGGAGGTAAGACTCTGTTCACAGAAGTAACTCAACCTCTCTTACATTCCTGATGAATGTGGATAGTCTGAGTAGCCACAAAATCTCTGGTGTCGTACTGTGAACTGAACATACACATGAATTTTTCAAGTTGCATCTAAATTGTTCTTAATTTGCATCTGCAAACAAGTTGCATCTGTTCTAAAATGCATTTAGAAGCTTGCAGATTTGAGTCCATGAGCTGGGAGATCTAACACTGAGAGGTGATGATGGGAAAGCCCTGTGTGTGTCCTGCAGAGGAGGAGGAAGCTATGGATCAGCAGGTTAGCCCGGTGCCACAGAGCAGCCAATCGGAGTCCTCGGTGGGGGAGGACGAGGACTCGCAGGCCCTGGAGAATGGCACCATTGGCGGCACTTCCAAGCTGAGCAGAAAGCGTGGCTCCATTCGGCGCAAGCTGTTCTCTTTCAACATGGTGAACTCGTATGGAACAGCCAACATCAGCCCACTGCCTTGCGAGGGAAACATCCTCAAACTCAACAGCAAGTATCTTACCAGCCCCTTTTAACATGTTTGGCTCTGCTCAAATTTCTCTTGCTCTGCAAGTGTAAGGTTTGGTCTGTGAGTTTTGGTAAGCGTATTAAAAAAAACTACATTTTTCACTAAGTGAAAATTCCGATAGTGTGATATATATTTACTGAGCAATGACCAGATGTTCTTTGTCTGTGTGTGTACAGTGCATTCCACAGTGGCAATGGACTGGAACTGGGAAATTAAGAAGCTGTGCTTCGATGACAGAGAGGCCGAGGTAAGTATAGTCAGTCCCTCCCAAGTCAAGTGCTGGGCCTAGTAGACCACCTTGTGTGCACATTCGTTTGCTTGTTTGCTTGTTTTGTTTGTTTATTCTGACATAAACCAACCCCTGGACCCCCAGGCATTTGAGAGACATGAGAGCATGCTTCAGCAGCAGAAGAAGAAGTCCACCGTGGCCCTCAGGGAGTGCATCGAGCTCTTCACCACCATGGAGACGCTGGGAGAGCACGACCCCTGGTAGGCCTCTTCCCACAATTCCCTGAGTGACACTCAATGTTTGTCTTACAAGGAAACTTTGATTTCTGATTTTATGCTGGCCTGTTCATATTGCCATACTAAGGAAGCTCAGTTTCTGGAAGAATTTGTTTTCTTACTTTTTTGGTCAGCTTTAACAGTATAGATTGATTGTGTTGATTTCAGAGCTGAATGTTATGTTGAGGTTGCTGCTAATCTGCTTTCTGACCCTATAGGTACTGCCCCACCTGTAAGAAGCACCAGCAGGCCACTAAGAAGTTTGACCTGTGGTCTCTGCCGCACATCCTAGTGGTGCACCTGAAACGTTTCTCCTATAACCGCTGCTGGAGGGATAAACTGGACACAGTGGTAGACTTCCCTGTTAGGTACACTGCAGCCCTGAGACAAATGCCTCGCTCCATTCCATGATTCTCTAATAAGGATATTAATAAGGCTTTTTGAACAGCCGTTCTCTCCCGCACTTCATTAGTTAATAGTGAAAGCTGCATACCTGTCTGGATGGCTTGTGAGGTCAATGGTTATCCAATTTTTTTACAAGAAACTGCTTGATTAAGTATGGATTAACGGGATGGGACATAGTCAGTATTTGTATCCTCTGTGTCTGTTTGAAGTGTTTTGGTGTATCAGTCACAAGGAACACAGTTCTTGGATAAATATGCAGATCATCACTGTAATAGTGAGCAATCCAGAGTTAATGATGGAGTCTGCATCCAACCTTTAATATTCAATTAGAAATCTTACAATGCTGGTCACAGGATTAAATATTACCACTGGCTGACCCGTTTTAGCTGGATGAGCTTTTTGCAAAGTTTGCACACTAGATGGCACTGATTCAGGAAGGCTTGTTTGGAAAGCAGCCAGAAATAGGAGGAAGTTAGACTCTTCCTCCTATTTCTGTTGTAAATATTTACAGTGCAGACCTTTTGTGTTTTTTACTCTTGAAAAGGAAGGACAACTAAAATTGTATACAACACCCACACTGCTGTGCATGTTGAAACATATTGTTTTCTTCCTTCTTTGTCAACATTTTAATGATCTTGTAAAAAAATAGAAAACATTTACACATTAAATGCAGTTTTGGTTTTATACCTTAAAACCAAAGCATTTTGTACATTTAGATTTTTGCCCTAATAGTCCATAACACTAGATGACCCCTAAATGTATCTTATCATTTGGCCAAAAGTAAAATGTAATATAATATTATGTGTATTATATTAACCTTTTTAACAACACTACACAATGATTCAAATGATTCCATGCATGGTATCCAAGCTGCTTGTGTACAGATGGGCAATGGATGCTTCACAATGCCAAGAGTTTATAAGCCATGTGGTCGGCTAAAACACAGAAAAAAGCTCTGGAGGAAGGCAGATACAATCACTCGCAATATTCTGTTCCAGCTCACAGAATATTCAGTTGCTGTTGCTCAGCTTTAGCATCTGTTCTGTGTGTGGGGATATGTGCCAGGGGAGATGAGAGAATTAGGGCACCTTTGTGTGAGGCTGCAGTCTTCTTTCACAGTATCCCTGTTGGTTCAGTAACACACCTGACACCTTCCTGGCAACAGTGCCTGCTTCCAACAAGCTGACTCATGCTTACTTGCATGAGACTGGAGTTCGGTACAGGAAGCGTTGGTCAGTTATGCCTTCATCACCAGTGTTTTCAGTATTTCAGATAAAGACTATTATTTTGGCTAACTGAAGGCAGGTGAAGGCAGTTGAAGTGACACACATTGTGTACACATTGCATGAATAATCATTAACAGGATAAATGTTTCGTAAGTAGCTAATGGTGTGCTTTCTTCTCCAGGGACTTGAACATGTCAGAGTTTGTGTGCGATCCTATGGCAGGGCCCTACGTGTATGACCTCATCGCCGTGTCCAACCACTATGGTGGAATGGGTGGAGGGCACTGTAAGTGATTATTATTCACCCTCTTCTTCAGGGTTTACATGTGCCTGTACAAAGTCTATTTCGTAGGAAATTCAGTTAAAAGGATATTTGTGCTATTTTTTGTATTGAAGTGAATACTAACCAGCCTTCTGCTCATAATTCTGTTCTTGTGATAACTGCTGCATTTCTGCTGACTGATCATGTTAAATTTTTAAAAAGCTTTTGTCCAACTTACAAATATCTGCAGATAAATGTGTCGAACCTTTTATTCACAGGTAAATGTCTTAGTTGTCCACAATTACTCTAGAAATTTGTCACAGTTTTATTATGCCTGGAATGGATATATTATACATTGTTTAATCATTACACCTTGTCCTGCCACACCTTCTGTGAACAGGGCTTGCATTGTGCTGCAAAAGGGTGAGGTTGCTGAAGGTGCCTGCCATCTCTTTATACAGAAATATAATCTGCTTTTAGTTTACTGTGTTCACTGGAACATTCTATCTTTCCATTTTGAAAATGAAATGTGGTGAAATTTGATACAGTAATTTGCTTCCTTGTGAAAGTCCTGTTTGTCTCGGTTTTGGACAATCGGCAGTTTCTGTAGCCTCTTCATGGTGACAGAGCTGAGATTTATAAAACACACACTGACCTAAAGTATGTCTCGAAATAAGACAGTAAAACAGATTATGGTCCCAAAAGATAGGAATGTTGTCTGCCTGGCACAGCTGTACTCTTATGTAATTAGGTGCTCATCATCACTTGAGGAATTTTTATAATTCAACAGAAATTTCCCACATCCTTCCAACAGACACAGCCTATTGCAAAAACAAATCTGACGGAAAGTGGCATTACTTTGACGACAGCAGCGTCTTCCCTGCTACGGAAGACCAGATTGTGGTAAGTTTGGTCAGCTTCCCATAGGTTTAATGACTTGTATGATGAAATTTAGTTTTTAGTAAAGGGTTTACAATAATAATTATGGTGAGCTCGTCTTGACTGTTTCTTTTTCCATTGCCAGTTAGTATTCAGTGTGGGGTGTTGTAATATTACAGTGGTGGAATGAATAGTGATGATAGCTCCATACTAACTGCCTGTTCTCTGCTTCAGTGGTTGTTTGGTGTCCTGTGGCAGCTGTGTAACCAGATCTCCTCCTCTGCTCCTCAGACAAAAGCAGCCTATGTCCTGTTTTATCAACGCCGAGACGGAGACGGGCGCACCAGCCGCCCCCCCTCGGCCTCCATGGGGGAGGCGTCTGAGACGGGAGACGATCACATGGACACTAACTGAGAGGCCAGGCGTTCAGGGACATGCACTGAAACGAACTGAGACACGTTAACGCACACACCAAGCCACTTCGGATATTTAAGACTCCGCTGTTTTTCTCTCTCCTGCATATTTTATTTTCATCCACAGTCAGCAAGAGCCAAAAAAGTAAAAAAACAACACACCCTTGTTAGTTTTTACATTTGTCCTGAGAGAGACAGTCCTTGGGGCCTGTGGCCTGAAGACAGTTGGCGAAAAGGAGGGGAAAATGACAGTGAAACCACTGGCTGGACAACCGGAATGTTAGACTTTGCCTAAAATAGATTCAATCAAATGTTTCTCTCATCCTCTAGAAGATTCTCAAAATAGTAAAAGCCAAATGCACATGTTGTTTCAACCAAAGTGCTTCAGGTAATACACATTTGTCAAATCTGCCAACTGTATTGAGCATGGGGGTGGGGGAAATATTTACCTATTACATCTGTCATTTTGGTTTCTACCTATAAATGGGTTGGAGCTCCTCAATTTAGAGATTGAAATATATGCAACTATATGAAAAGTATTTAACATTGTAGTAAGGCAGTAAGTACCCAGAACCCTGCTCCCCATCAGAATATCTTGATTTATTTTCCCTGCAGTAATTGGGTCTCAAGCAGCAGTGTTCTCTCCCCTTTCTCACAATGTTTTGCCTGCTCCTCAGTATTTGCAGTGCAAGGAGCAGCCATGTTTGGTGATCGAAGATGGTAGACTTAGTCCACATCTACCAGAAACTGTTCTTTGGGGCTCCATCTTGCATTCTCACTGGAAACTAGAAAGGGAACAATACAAACATTGACAACTAAGTGCTGCTCTAACAGAAGCACCAGCTGCCTTTTAACAGTGGGGTATGTCACTAGTGGGAATTATTTGAGATTTAAGAGTATATTTTCTGTATGAGTTCTGAAGTTGTTTCTTGTTTGGCTTGTATGAAATAAATACATGTACAATCTGTAAATTCCCAGGAGAGGTAAAATATAAATTTCTTTTTATTGAGAGAATTGTTTCACATAGTTCTTATTTAAGCTTTTTGTTCTTTTTGTGCAGGGAAACCAGTTTTGGAAGAATAATAAAGTTTCTTAAATGTAATGCTTGCAAACCTACTGAATGAAGTGAAATTCAATATTTTTTTGGAGTAGTGTCAAATTTGATGAAACTTGAAACTGCTGCTGTTCAAAATAACATAAATGGATGATCCTGGAGATGGTTGACAGCACATTCACTACATGGTGTGATGCTTTAATCTCTGCAGCATATTGACAAAGTTATGAGATCTATAGTCTCACGGCAGGCAGCTAGTTGGTTGTAAAGGTAATGAAACAATGGAAAATGCTTTTTTCCGTCTTGTTTTCTGGGGTGGAATTTGGACTTACTACAGTATACTTACGTTGTATGTATATTGCTGTCTGCACTGAGCAAAATGAGGTGTATTTTCTTGGACAGATATAGTGTCGCTATTTTATTTCAAGGCCAAGGACATGAATACGTTACAGCTTCTGAGTTGGTTTAAAAACCTGTTTGGGAAACAACACAGTTATGAATGGTGACACTTATATTCAAACAAATTGTTACAGTGCCCTTAAGTACCCTTCATAATTCACCTCAAGGTTCAAAGTACGTCCCAGTAATAATGCGTCATTAAGGCAGTATTCCACTTGTTTCAAAAGCACTTCCTGTGTACTGCCACATCTCCCATGTCTCTTAATAGCTTGATCTTAAAAGAATTAGGAACACTTATTGATAATACTAGTTATTTATAATCTGGTTTTGCAAGATGCAGGGATCCTATCTTGGACTGAACAAAAGTTTAAGACTTTAATTACAGACACTAGCCTATTTAAACTTCATTTAAATTTCAGAGAATTACTCAAACAAATAGGAAGTAATATGATTACCAAACCCATCAAGGATTTACCTCTTCATATCAAAATAAAATCCCAACAAAGCAGCAAAATCATTCAGGCCAACCACAGCTTTGAAAAATGAAATCCACAAACAGGTGCCAAGTAAAGTGTATTTATTAGTCTGCCAAAAACAAAAAGCACAGCTATGCGTTGCATGAACCAAATGTTGCTGACAGGTTTATGCCATTTACATGTTCATCAGTCACCCCTCTCACACTGGTTTCAAGGGATGCCATCATAAAGTAGAGGCTAAACTCAGTAACATCTTGCACAAGAAAGCACAGCTGGTTTAAGATAAAGCATTGTCTTACAGAAGAAATGGTATGCAGGAAATATGAGATTGTGACTGGTATGAAGTGCATCTTGTGACTCTTTGGAACACAAAATGAGTTTGATGATATTCGCAGCCATTACAAAGCAAGTCATCTCCCTGCCACCATCGCTTCTGCGGAGACAATGCAAGGGACGTTTTACTTCGCCAGACTGAGAAGCTTCTTGATGTCCCCATCGATGTCGCTGGTGAGGAATCTCCTGCTGTACCGCTTGAACGGCTCCCCATCAGGGCCAATGAGAAACTTCTCGAAATTCCAAGCGACGTCATTCCTGCAGACTGGGCTCCAGATGATGCACTTGGGGTCGGTCATCAAGGATGTGGTGTCGTCGCTAGGGAACGGAAGTTTACTCTTGAGGAAAAGGAACAAGGGGTCTGTATCCTTGCCGTTCACATCCACCTTCTCCAGCAGCTGGAATTTGGGCTCAAAGCCCTTGCCTGGACGGACGTGCTTCAGGGACTGCATAATCTCGTCATTCTTACAATTCTCCTGTATAAAAGTGGTAAAGAAAACTTGTCAAATCGAAAAAGATCATTTAAAAATAAATAAATAAATAAATGAATAAATAAACGATCGATTGTCTTTATTATCATTTTAAAATAGATGCACGTCAAACTGGATTCAGTTACGCTCTCCAAGGAGAATTCTTATTTTTATGAAGATAAAACAGTGCGTTTTCAGCAGCCTAAATGAAAACATGATTTGCGTGCACGTTCACATGTTGTTGTCTATCCTACATAAAGAAAAAGCTTGGTATACTTAGCTTGAAATCAGTTGCCCCTTGCAACATGGAGTCATAAATAGACTGGGCAGGTAAGCTACATCTGCCATATATTAACCATTGCGCAAGTTCCACTTAACTAGTTAGCTATTTGAATGAACAGGTGCCACACAATGTTCACTTATTAATGACGTACCTAAGTAACTATAATATTGTAACTGTGTTATTGATTCTTGAACCAAAACAATTACCACCCATCTTACCTGATGTCCGAATTGATTACAGGGAACTCCCAGAACCACAAGCCCCTTTGCGCTGTAGCGCTCGTGGAGCTCGTTCATCTGGGTGTAATCCCTGGTGGTCGTGCCTCAGAGAGATGCCACATTCTCAATCAGCACTACTTTGCCTTTAAGCGAGGAGAAATGTAGTATATCTCCATTCAGTAGTTTCGCAGCGATGTCGTAGAATGTCTTAGGAACAGCCATTTTGAGCACTAAGCATGCACCTGCAACTGAGCTCCTGGAATTGTCGTCGGCGTCTTTTATGACTCGAACTGAGGGGTTGAACAAGTGGGTGGTGTCCAGGGGTTGGACATGAACTGTCCTGTACAGGAACTGAGGGAGTAACGTCAGCCCCAACTTGTAAGTGAACACTGAGTTCATGTATCTACACGTAATAATTACCTGAATCAGTAGGCTGCTATAAACCTGTAAACATACGTGTGCGACTGCAGTAGCCTACTGCTGACAATCTAAATTATGAGTAATAAGGAAAGTGTTTCTCCCACTTATTACAGTTGCTTCAATATCACAACTCACATTGACCTACTATTTAAGAACATCATAATCATAGGCTATTCAATTGCAATTAACTGTTATATGTTAATGCAATAAAATTACTGAACACCCCACAGTAATTTCATATAATATTTATCCGTATAGGAGTGATACAATTAAATTTGTGACAGTTCCTTTCAATAACCGCAACAGATACAGCATTAGAATTTGTCCAGAACACAGTTATGTCTTCCAGAAATATCAGCTTTCCCCAATTCATAAATAATATCTAATGATGCTTTATACGGTGATACTATCAAACACTATATTAATTCCCGTAGACATACTTATAATTTTTATGACGCAACGTATTAGTTAAAACAAAAACCTTCGCTTATATACAAATAGTGAATTTGAGGATGATCCCTTGACTCTTACAAAAACTGGCGCGGGAACCGGCTGGAAAAGAGTGTTACTCATTTTCAAGTAGCCCTAACGTTGGAAATACAAAAGCAAGTTGTTACATGTAAATTGTATTATATTACGTTTATTTTGTAGTATTTAATGATAAAATCACAACACGTCGAGACAAGTAACGTCGGGTCAGACTAACTTCATCGTTTAGGTAAGTTAGTACAGCAGCTATCTTACTCTTAGGCTATGATATTAGGTAGATAGTCTTGCTTACTACAAAATTAATGTAGCTATCAACTAGTTTTAAAGAACTTGCACTACTAACTCGATGAATATGAAAACCTATCTAGCGATGTTATGTGTCTGTCATGACATTGCATAAGGTGTCATGTTGACAAAAATGTGTTGGCCCAGGACGCTCGCAACACAGCCTGTTTCGGTCAACGAGTAAGGATAACGTTAGCAAGCCAGCCTAATAATACACAGCCGGCGAACTAGGATCGTATTCAGTTGGATCAGTCGGCTAACTATCTAGAGTCTTTACCGAACCTTCGTCGCTGCGCTGTTTTGTTAGCTAGATATGTCATGGGTGTTCTTGTGGTTATTCTTTTGTAGAGTAGGTAATCACTAGTTAATGGTATGTGACGTTTGGTGATCTATTGCAGAACAAGCCAATTATCTGACCACGTCTCCTGGTAAACATGATGCGCAAAAAGAGACGTTCTTCTGTGGACAAAGCATGTGAAAGCGCGCCACCATCAGACGTGCCCAGTAAGTACTGATGACTAACATGCATATTCGCCAATTATATTCATTT
This sequence comes from Anguilla rostrata, assembly GCF_018555375.3. Classification (NCBI taxonomy): domain Eukaryota; kingdom Metazoa; phylum Chordata; class Actinopteri; order Anguilliformes; family Anguillidae; genus Anguilla; species Anguilla rostrata. The sequence goes on from NC_057945.1 coordinate 25,329,258, forward strand.
GGGCTAATTCCTGTAGACATTTACCTGCGATTAAAAATATATATATATTTTTGTTGTAAATGTCACCTGTTCTCACAGAATCGAAGAAGAGTCGATCCACAGCACGCATCAGCAAACCCACAGTGCAGGAAGCCGCTGCAGATAACGTGTTCGCTCAGCTCCTGAAAGAGGCTGGAGTCACCTTGAGGCGGGGTAGTACACCCAACGAGATAAGTAAGCACTCCAAAGAAAGTCATGAGTGAGTCGTTTATCACAAAATACACTATAAAATAAAACGGGCACTTTAGTTCATAGATAGATGTTCTTTATTGCCCGAAGGGAAATTCATTTTGTTCAGGTCATAAGTGGTACCTGGCCACTGTCCTGTTTACTTGTTACACTCTCTCACTCACACACACACACACACACACAGTTACACTTAAATTACTACATAAAGTTAATCCCATTGTTGTTGGTAGTTTTAGTGCTCCTTTGTGTGTTTTTTTATTTAAATCAGCTGTCGACCAAGTGGTGTTTCAGAGAAGACTACAACAGAGCCTAAAAAAGGATTCCCGATACCCTCATGTGAGTATCCTCTAAAGAGTTGTCTGAAACAGAAAGTGGTGATTGTATCTGCTACAGTCTGCAATGCTTTTCAACAGATAATCCAGGAGTTCATCACAGGGCTGGAGTCTCACATTGAAGACCAGGAGAACTTTAGGAACTGTCTGCTGCCCTGTGTACCACCATTGTTGGATCAGGACTCCAAGTATTGTAGCATTCATTTTTGATCGTATCAGGACTTTGGGTCATACGGCTTAGGGAAAATAACACGTGCGTGTGTGTGTGTGTCTGTCTGTCTGTCTGTCAAACATACAGATGAAAAAAATAAAAAGTTAAGTCAGTCAATAAGAGTAAATTCCCACTTGTGACCCTTGTCTTATATGAATGTTCACACATTTCTGAATGAGCAGGATAACAAATAAATAAAAAACTTGTGCACATCATCCATTCTGCAGTTGCCATCATCTAGTTAGTGCAGTGTGTTGCTCAGATGCAGATTTCACAGTAACAAGGCTACCAGAGACATGCTGAGACATGTTTTTCACCACCACTTCTTTCTCCCCCCCACCCCACACCCGTGGTCCCAGCACCACTGGCTCATATCAGGAGAGCCTTATGCGCCTTCTGCTGGGAGTTGAGATACTACAGGTAAGAAGCACAAATTCACTGCATGGTGTTTCCACAGCTGAACTGTGAATATGTTTGGAGTTTCTCGGTGTTTAGTCGCTTGACTTAATGTATTTTTATTTGACCAGCTCTATGAATGGTCTGGTTGTTGTAGTTCTGGTTTTTGTTCTTTCAGGCACCCGTCATTAACACCTTGTTTGAGAAGCTGCCTGAGTTCATGTTTGATGGGTAAGCAACTCAAGTAAGATTTTCTCTGTTCAAATGAGGTCACTGATTTGCTGAATAATTTTTCCAGTGTAGTGACACTAGTACTCAGAGCCACTAGCGTATGATGGAATGCATTACATTACACTACATTACAGGCATTTAGCAGATGCTCTTATCCAGAGCGACTTACACAACTTTTTTACATAACATTTACATTGCATCCATTTATACAGCAGGATATATAAGCAATGCAGGTTAAGTGCCTTGCTCAAGGGTACCACAGTAGTGTCCTATCCGGGAATCGAACCTTCATATATTTGGAAGGACACAGGCTGGCATGTGGGTCAGTACGCTGGCTGAGCTACTGCAGCTGGAGGGGCTGGCACAGGCAGTATTAGGTGCCTGATAATCCCCCTGAATTGCTTGTGAGCAGTGAGGCAGGGAATATTCTGCAGACCAAAACCTCCCTCATTATTATTATTATTATTATTATTCTTGATTGTTTTATTACAAAATGGCCAGCATTGGGTGCGTATCCATTGTGGCAGCAAAGACCAAAAAAGGAGGAGTACAGATCGCTCATATAATCATCACAAGGTCGATGACAGTGTTCCTTCTTTTGTTTCTCTTGTCCCTGCAGTGTTGCAAATGATGGGCTGAATGTTCCTCGTATAATAATGAACCAGCTGAAGTGGTTGGATAGAGTCATCAATAGCAAGGTGCCCAGAATGCTATACAATTTCACAGTCTGTTCAATCTGTTGTTTTCCCCCAAAATAATTCAGACAGTATTATGTTTGACTCCTAGGGGAAGAGGAGATTTATTTATTTATATATATATATATTTTTTTTTTACCTCCTCCCTTCCTCCTTTCTGTCCTCCCCTAAAATGCTGGTATTCTAGGATTTGGCGGATAAGCTGATGCAGCTGGTTGCCGTGGCACCAGTGGAGGTCCAGCGTGACATCATCACCAGCCTGCCTGAGATCCTGGAGGACTCTCAGCACAGCGACATTGCCAAAGAGCTGAAGTGAGTCCCGTTTTTTTCACCAAGGACATTATTGAGAGGATGCGCCGTTCATAGGGAGGGGTCAGCTTTAAGTGTCTGTGTCACCCACAGTTCCCTGCTGCAGCAGAACACCCAGCTGACTGTGCCCATCCTGGATGCCCTCTCCAGCCTCAGCCTTGGCTCCGACTTGCTGGCTGAGGTACCCACCCTTTTCTGGTTTTTGGTGCACGTTGCTGCCCCTAGAGGCAGAGCGCAGATAGTGCAGTGCAGTGACCGCTCTGTTGCTGTCCCTCAGGTCCGGGGTGCCATCATGTCCACTCTCTCCGCTGTGCAGTTGGAGGATCTCCCTGTCATGGTCAAGTTCATCCTGCATACCATCTCTACCTCAGATGCCAGCGAGGTCACAGTGTTCATGCTTTTTTTACTCTTGTGAATATAGGGTAGCTGCACCTAATCTTGCCACTTTTTTATTTAGTACTTTAAAAACACAAAAAGGAAAAACATTCATTGTGCGTCCTGTTTGAAATGTTTCTCACTGGCCATCAAAATCATTTTGCTTCTGTATTGATTTCGTCTGTGGTGGTCCCAATCTCACCATTCCATGAGCCCAAACTATTTAGTTTAATTAACTAATTACTTTAACGAGAATGCAAGGTTTTACACTGCCAAAAAAGTTTGAACTCTTACCTGTTCACAATGACCAGAGTTCTACATTATATTCTGGTATTTTAATGTGGAACTATTATGGTTGGGGAAGAAGGTAAATTTCTGATTAGCATTAAGATTAATGTGGTTATAACATGAAAATTAAACCAATCATCATGACATTCACAAATGTTACAGTTACATGTTTGAGTTTTAAAAAGAGCTTACGGTTTTATGGTGTCCAGTGTAGAATAAGCAGAAGGGTGCAGAAATGGCGCCTCCAACGGAATGGCGAGTTTGGGATCAGGTGGTGAGTGGTGAGATTAGGCGCATTTACGCTAACTGTATTCAGCATGTCATTTGGGGTAATGCTTCTTTTGCTGTTATGTTGCTAATTTGCAATTTGCCATTGCAGGTCTACACTGTCTGTTTCTTCATCCAAAAAAAGATAAAATGATAAGAGGGTTAGCACGCCTGACATTGATTCTAAGAACTGAGGATTGGTAGAATCTGAGTGTCAGATGACTTTTCCTTATTGTCGGATTGGTCGGCTGACGGTCAGGTGTTGTTAACTGGCAGGTGGTGAGTGATCTGCGTAAGAAGTTGGAGCTGGAGCTGTGTGTGCTCCCCCCTGTGCTGCAAGCATCCCAGTGCCGCCTGAAGAGCAAGGGGGCGACGGGGTGAGGCAGACGGGCCGCACCTTTTCATTTTACAAACCTGCGTGATTTACCTGCCAGAGAGGATATTTACCTGCATTTGGCGCTTACGGGTCTTAATTTCGGACCCAGCTTTCACGTCCGCATTGGTGCGCGGCAGCCGAAGGGGTTTGCCGGACTAGCTTGGCAGTCTTGTTTTTACTTTTTCTTTTCAGTATTGCTTTTTTGCTGTTCTTATTGTGAAGCGTTTTGAACACATTGCTTGACAAGGACTGTGTTTTATATATATCATGCTCTCATTCCACATTTGGTACCAGGTCCTCCACTGTCCCATCAGCCACCACTGGCCAGGACTGCATCACTCTGGTCATGGACGTGATCAAGTCTGCGGTGCGGTTCCAGAAGACTGTATCTGAGGCTTGGCTGAAGGTGGGCAGAAGTCTGTGTTGCTGCCTGTGCACTTTGCTTCATTTTTCATGTGCATTGTTTTACTGATAGTGTCCTTGTTTCTGTACAGGCCATTGAGAGCCTCGATGAACCAGAAAATCACAAGGTGACTTTAAATTTTTTCTTTTCTCTGCTAAAATCGTATGGTGTAAGGATGATATTATTTGAGGCACTGGTCCAGGACTACACCTTTCTGATCATTATTAAACATTCATGTTTGTCATGTTAAATCTCATATTGATCTTCAGTGCATCCCCATTACCTTTATGCCATTAAAAAACATGTCTATGTGTATAGGGGTCATAGTATGTTTGCAGTACAACCAAAGCATAATTTACTTTGCATGTGCAGTATTCGTCCCGTTATCTTGTCTGATCCCCCTCACAATGTCACATCATGGCGCCCTTAGGTTATCGATCTTCTGGTGCTGTTCATCCTGCACTCCACTAACACCAACCACAGCCGCCGTGCGGCGGAGAGGGTGCTGCGGGTGAAGGTTCGAGGAGGACTGATACGGGAGGCTCTGCTGCAGAAAGCCTTCCGGAGCCACGCCCAGGTGACCGCACCAGGAATGGGGAACGTGATCAGTTTCTGACTCGTTAAAAACTGAATAAGGCCTGAGTTTGTGTGTGTGTAGTTGTGAATCATAGTCTGTGTGTACCAGTGATTAGCAGCATGTGAGTTTGTATAGTTGTGTGTGTGTGTGGTATAGTTGTGAATAGCTGTCTGTGTGTGTGTGGTATAGTTGTGAATAGCTGTCTGTGTGTGTGGTATAGTTGTGAATAGCAGTCTGTGTGTGTGTGGTATAGTTGTGAATAGCAGTGTGTGTGGTATAGTTGTGAATAGCAGTGTGTGTGTGTGGTGCAGGAGATGCGGAGCTACTTTCCCTCCATCCTGGCCCTCTCACAGAGCCTCCTGCGGTCCCTGGACCCCTGTGTGGTGCCTTTTGGAGGACACATGTACAAGCAGGCCTTCACCGCCTTCGACTCCTACTGCCAGCAGGTGGGCGTGTGTGTGCGTGTGTACGTGTGGTGGGGATGTTTATCTGTGTGGGGCAGTGTTTGAGTACAGTGTGTAGTATGTGTAGAGTATCCATGTGTTTCTGTGCTGGTATTGATATGTGGATGAGTGCCTGTGTGGATGTGTGCGTCTCTGTGCCTGTGTTTGAGTGCAGTGTGTAGCGCATGTATGCGTTACTGTGCTGGTATTGTTATGTGTATGTGTGCGTCTCTGTGCCTGTGTGAGTACAGTGTGCAGTATGTGTAGAGCGTGCATGTGTTCTTGTGCTGGTATTGTTATGTGGATGAGTTCCAGTGTGGATGTGCGTCTCTGTGCCTGCAGGAGGTGGTGGGCTCCCTGGTCACCCACGTGTGCAGTGGGGTGAGTGGGGAGGTGGACGTGGCCCTGGAGCTGCTGTGTGAGCTGGTAACCCAGAGACCGGCCGAGATGGCACGCTACGCTATCTTCGTTAAGGTAGGCGGAGCCTCGAACCGTTAGCCGCCTTTCCATCGCGGTATGAGACGGAGCCGGGCTGACTCTGGGGTTTCACAGGGCATCCTGGACTACATGGACAACCTGGCGCCCCAGCAGATCCGCCGGCTCTTCCACCTGCTCAGCTCGCTGGCCTTCGGGCAGGACCAGCACAGCAGCCACATCCAGGTGAGGAGCAGCGGAGCAGCGGGGCAGAGGCCAGACTGTGCCTGGGCCGTCTGTGCCAGGTGTCCGGGGGAGGAGTGCTTTAGTTGGCATGGTAACGCCTGGCCCCCTGCACAGTCCTCTGGCAGTGTCGGTTTGCAGAGTGGACAGAAGCAGCTGGTTGATTGTGAGTGTTCCGGAGGGCGTGTAATCCCAGTGCAGTCATCCCTTACTGACGCAGGATGTTACTCAATTAGGTTGGGCTGGCAGTTATGACTGTGGTTTGAAATGGGGGGATGACCTAGCTGTCTCTCTTGCTCTCTCTCTGTCACTCTCAATCTCTCTCTCTCTCTCTATCTCTCTCTCTATTTCTCTCTCTCTCCAGGATGACATACACATGGTGCTGCGGAAGCAGCTGTCCAGCTCCGTGCCCAAGTACAAGCGCATTGGCATCATTGGCGCTGTCATGGTGGTGGGGAGCATGGGCTCCAGCAGGTACCACAGAGCAGCGTTACCTCAGAGTCAGCTCAGCACACACATATATACACACGCACTCTATACACACATACACACATATACACACACACACTCTATACACACACGCACGCACTCTACACACATATACACACTCTATATATACACACACTACACACATGTACAGGCTCTCTACATACACACACTCAACACACACTTGCACACACACTACACACACACTTGTATTCCTGGCTTGATGTATGAATAGTTGTTTTCTCCAGGGCCCAGTGTGATGACTGTGGGAGTTCGCAGAGCGGAAGCCTGTCCAAGGAGTCGTACAGACAGGTGAGCGCACAGCTCTGCGGCTCATCCAGCTGGTCTCAGAGAGCCTGTATCTGCTGAGTTAGCATACCTGTGTGAGGCCCACTGTGTCATTATGGCCGTGGGTTCAGGGCTCAGGCAGTGTGTATGACCTGTCATTGTGAGCGTATGTGCGGATGATGACGCGGTTTGGTCTGTGGTTTTCTACGTGTGCAGACACAGTGTACGTCTGCATATGTGGCTGTGGTTTGTGCACGTCTGAGGCAGTGTCTGTGCAGATAGTGATATGCCTGTGCTTGTGTACTGACGGGTCAGGTGACATGTCTGTGCTTGTGTACTGACGGGTCAGGTGACGTCCCTGTTGGAGCTGGTGCGGTCCTGCAGTGAGGTGTCCCCAGAAGCCGCTGCTCTGTACTACGATGAGCTGGCCAACCTGCTCCAGACCTGCAGGCTTGACCCTCTGGTTCAGGTCAGTCTCTCTGGAGAACTCCCATGATTCCCAGCGTGTGACACTGGAGTTTGGAAAATGCTCCTGAACTGACATTCATCTGAATCAACTTAAATAAATTAGATAGTTGAAAATACAGAAAGAAAAACAACAAATTCCCCACACTGTATGCATGGTGTGTTTCCGTGTATGTGTGTGCGTGTACGTATGCGTGTGCATGTGCGCATGTGCATGAGCTGTCCTCACTGTGTATGTGTGTTGCAGGAGTGGATAGGAAAGAGCGTACTTGAGAACTTCCAGGACGACTTTGTGGTGGACCTGGGGCCAGAGATATCAGGGTGAGGTTCAGCTCCATCTGTTTGTTTGTTTGGGACAGGCATGCTCTCTGATTGGATGAGAGCAGCTACAGTTCACTAGCAGTCTGTTCAGACTGAATGGCTTGAAAGCCTCCCCAGATCCAGCTCATTAGTGATGTGTTTTTAACACGTGTAAACCCCAGCGTTGCCCTGCCCCCTCTCGTGTGCTGCAGCTCCTTCCCCTTCCCCGCCACGGTCATGTACAACCTGGACGAGGAGGAGAGTCAGGGAGGGATCGCCATCAACCTCCTGCCTCTTCTGGCTGAGGACATTCGCCTCAAGGGGGAGCCGTGGAGTCAGGCCGAGAGCAAGGACAAAAAGTCAGTCCTGCTGCCGGACCAGTAGTCCTTCTTTAAAACACACATTTCTGGTTTAGGCCAGGATCACCCTGTTGGGCATGGAAACCCTGTGCCTCACTTTACTTTTCCCTCTCCTCCCCCTCCTCCTCCTCCTCCTCCTGCAGGCGTGTGTCTCCGCTGTGTTTGGCCTCCTTCTTTCGCCTGCTGCGGCTGTGTGAGGAGCAGCAGCACCAGGGGGATCTGGAGGAGATCGATGCCTTGCTGGGTGAGGAGGTCCATGATGGTCCTGCTGATAGTGAACACTGTGTCCACCTTCTCATATGCAGTTTGGTAGGGCTTTTGAGTGGCTCAGTGAGTGAGACACTCAGCACCAGGTCAGGCTGGGCCCTATACTTGCTGCTCTCCTCCCCAGGGGTGGATTATGTTTGTTTTACCTGGATTGCTTGGCTCATTCTGCCAGTCAGTAGACTACATTCTGAAGGAGAATGCAGTGTCTCATTTGACTGCAACAGTGTCTCATTTGACTCTGAGCCCTCTGTGTTGGGTGCTGTGTTGAGTTGAGTCCGGAGTGTTCTGGTTCTGGTTCTGGTCCTGGTCCTTGTTTTGAGGGACCTGTTGTGTGTGTTGAAGGCTGTCCCATGATTCTGATGGACATGGATGTGGTGGAGAAAGCTGAGAGTCTGTCCAGGTCTGAGAGGGAGTTCCTGTGTTCTCTGCTCTTCTACACCATCAACTGGTTCAGAGAAGTAATTACACATCACTGTTCCACAACCCCTTTCTCTCTTCCCTGTGGTCCACTGTGTGTGTGTTAGGGCTTATTGAGCTAGTGACTCACAAATGCTACTTTTATCTTAAATTCAGATTCATTATTGATTGTTTAAGACTTTTCCTGGTTGTTTACCTGAAATAGTAGCTCATGCGTGTCACCTGTTTGTTTGTGTGTGTGCGCGCGTGTGTGTGTATGTGTGTGTGTATGCGTGTGTTTCTGTGTGTGTGTAGGTTGTGAATGCGTTCTGTCAGCAGAAGGACCCAGAGATGAAGATGAAGGTGATTACTCGACTGCAGAACATCACTTACCTGCAGACTGTACTGGAAAGAAGCCTGGCAGGTAGGACCACAGGAGAACTGCAGGAAATAATCAGAACACACCTGCGATTACTCAGGAAACATTTAAAAGACTGTACAGAAATGGCTTTATGAACCCTGTACCATAGCTGGAGGCGGGAGCTCTTAGCTATGTAACAGTTTACTGGCCATTTTAAATGCTTCAGCCTGGTCACCTGTGAAGAAGGGGCCTGTCTGTTTTGCTGTTAAGTACTTAATGGGGTTTGCATTGTGTTTTTGCATCTAATCTTTATTTGACTGACGTCTTTTACTTTTTTAGCAACACCCAATTTTGTGCCTCCTCTCGCCAACTTTGACTGTGAGAGTGCAGAGGGGTTGGTCCCGCCTACTTCCACGGCTCCTCCCAAGAAGGGAAAGAAAGGTAAACGGGACGATGTAGACTTCCTGTTTCCTGTGGTGCAGTGGCCTTTCATCTGCTGTCAGCAGTGTTAGCCTGATGTTTGTGTGCTGCTCCGTAAGAGTGGCTGATGGGGGAAGCTCAGCTCAGTGTGCACTCAGGCCGCATGGGTCAGTGCTGTAAGATGACCTGGCAGACCGGGAACAGGTCTGAGTCATGTGACCCTTGTGTTTGGTGCAGAGTCGGCAGGGCGGAAGAGGAAAGCACAGGCCAGTAAGAACTCATCTGGGGACAGCTCCCTGCTGGAGGAGGGGGGGGAGGCAGAGGAGTCCCAGCAGGTACTGACCCCCTCAGCACTCAAACGCGTACACACACACAGACACACATGCACGGACACATGCACGCACAGAGGCGCACGTGCGCACCCGCACATACACACCCACGCATGTACGCGCACACACACCTATATACACGCACACCTGCTGATACACAGCCTAACAGCTGAAGTGTAAATTAATAATATGTAAAAATGAAGTCTGATATGTTGAAGTGGTTAAGAGATTTGTTGTAGATATCCAGTGTGCTTAGAATAGCTCACATTTTCTCACACACACTCTCCTCCCAGGACCTCCCAGGGAAGGAGAAGGAGAAGGAGAAGGAGAAAGAGAAGGAGACTAAGCCAACTGTCAGTCTGGCCTCTTACCGGCCATTTTTTCGGGAGCTGGACCTGGAGGTGCTGAACGTGCTGCAGTGTGGCCTGCTCTCCCGGTCACTGCTGGACAGCGAGCTCAACAGCAAGGTACGGCCCAATCACGGGGGACCTCCCTGTGCCGTGCACCAATCACAGGGGAGCCCACCACACCGGGCACCAATCACAGGGCAGGTGTGTAATGAGAGGCGGTGTTTGGCTGGTTGTAGGTTCGGGAGGAAGTGCAGCTTGGCCCTGCGGAGCTGGTCTTCCTGCTGGAGGACCTGTGGAAGAAGCTGGAGTTCGGCTTGGCTGCTTCACCGGCTAAGAGAAGCCCACTTCTCAAGGTAAGATGCACACAGACACTTGCATTTATACATACACAAACAGGCACACACTCAAGCACACGTGCATCTACACACGCACACTACATGTATGTACTCGCACACGCATAAACGTGCATACGCAGGTCTGCACACGCGCACTCGCCGTGCACACACACTGCGTGAATACACACACCTACTTTAGGCCGCAGCTTTCCGTCTCATACGTTGACTGGATGTGATGGTGGCTGTTGGCTTTCGGTCAGTGAGAACGCTTCCTCTTGCCTCTCCAGGGAAAGACGGACCGGAGCGTGGGCTTCTCTCACCTGCAGCAGAAGAGCGCCCTGGAGCTGGCCACCTGCTGCATCCAGCTGCTGCCCACCCTCTGCACCCACCTGGAGAACTGCCACAACCACTTCCAGGTCCCGACGTACCCCCCTTCCCTGCTTGTACAGGACACACCCTCTTTACACACTCCTCCTCACACGCTCACACTCACCGCTCACTGCCTCACTTGTGTAAGTGTGTTGAGCAGCACTGTGTCATTATGTATGTCAGGGACACCTAGCCCTGTTCCTGGAGATCTACCGTCCCGTGGATTTTCACTCCAACCGTAACAAAGATAAATAAGGTATATATAAGGCAGTGGTTCCCAGGGACTGTAGATTTCCAGAAGCAGGGTTGGGCAGTCCTGACGTTAGTGAATTGAGAGATATGTGTGTGTGTGCAGGCTCTGCTCTCTGAGAACCATGGGGTGGTGGATGCCACAGGCCTGGATGTTAACGAGCACCAGCTCATGTCCTCCGCCTATCAGCGGCTGCTGCAGGTCCTGCTCTCTTCCTTCAGCTGGTGAGCGTCTGCAGTACTGCACCATCTCCATGTCCATCTTACAGCTGCAGCAGCTGAGCCTTTAGTGATTACAGGAGGCTTGTGAAACACCCAAAAATGGCTAGAGCAGTTTGTGAAGCCAGGTTCTGTTCTGTCCCGTGTGGTGTCCCAGGTCGGGCTTCTCTCAGCCCGAGCACCGTGCCCTGCTGAAGAGGGCCCTGGGTGTGCTGGCCAAGCGTCTGAAGGAAGAAGAGGCCGACCTGGCCTTGGATCAGCTTGTGAGGTCAGAGACCCCACAGGGCCTTAAAAGGGCCTTTCACATTGTGAGATTGTTTTGATTTTGCACTGAGAAATTCAGCGACTGGTTTGGTGACTTTGGGTGATTTTTTCTCACCTGTAACTAATTGCATTAAATTAACTACTGTATTATTAATATCATTGGGAATTAGCGTACATATGCGTGTTTGTCTTGGCCTTTGTCCTCTGTGCAGGCACAGCTGTGATTACCTGCTGAACTTTCGGAGCACGCTGCCTAGCCTCGGCTCGGCCCTGTCCCTCACGCACCTCCTCATAGCCGTGTCGTCACGGGACGGCTCCAACCACACGGCCTACAGGGAGGAGATAGGTGAGCTCCAGTCTCCCATTAGAGAAAATATGAGATGCTGCAGAGAATAGACAGGCGGGTTTCCTCATTCCATCCGCTTTTGATCTGGACAGTCATTTCTCATGTCCTCACAGGTTCCCTCTGCCGGCACTTCCTGTGTCAGGAGTGGGTCACAGCCAGCGGAGAGAGAGAGAGGGGGGCCAAATACAACGACACCCTGCAGTCCCTCCTCAGGTACACCCCTGCTTTTACACAGATAGAGTAGAAAATAATGAAATTTTCATTTGTGGGTGGAATACAGTCTCATCTGTATTGACATATTCCTATACCCCCCTCAGCATTTACCTGGCCCACACTGAAGATGTCCTGAAGGCAATAGAGGAGATCGCTGGGGAGGGGGTTCCAGAGCTCATGAACGCTTCCAAGGATGGCTGGTCCAAAACCTTCCCCACCCTCACTAGGTAGATATGCTCAGGGCTACAGAGTTTCACGTTTGTATAATGGGTGAAATCAATAGTCACCATTGAGTGTGGACCTTCTTTGACTGTTGTAATGGAATACTTTTGATCTACTCAGCTCAAGAAAGCAGTCCATTTCTGTTTAAAAGATCATGGGTGAACCAGTGATTAGAGGGGAGCACTGATGGAAAAGAGATGTTGCTCTCTTTGAACAGTTTCAGAGCTTTACTAATGTCCAGGTTTAATAATGCTGAGTCCCTGTCCTCTGAGCTGAAGCCAGTGCTCCTCTCCCCTTTCAGACAGAGCTTCTTGGTTTTCTTCCGGGGGGTGATGGCTGAGCTGGAGAAGTCTATACGGAGGATTCCCCCGGCCAGACAGAGCGAAAGCAGCGAGGTGATTGGGTCAGAGCTCAGGGTGACAGGGGGCTCTCACACACTCACACATGCAACTACACACACACACACACACACGCACACACACACACTCTCACACAGTTGTAGCCTACAGCAGCAAATAAAGCCAGGCCCAAATGTCCTGTGTAATTTCTGTGGCATGAAGCAGCTGGTGTAGAGGCAAAGCCCCCTGCTGCTGACACCAGTCTGCCACAGGGACATTACCCTCAGCCCATCTCTCTCAGCACCACATGACCAGCAGAGGTGCATTTCTAAAGCCTTTGACTCAGCTGGGACTGAATACAGTTATGAGGTCACGGCGGACACTTTTACCACATGTTGGCGTCATTGGTCCAGGAAATTTCTGCAGAAAGAAGTGCAGCTTTAGAATAATAGACCGCAGCAGTGAAACGAAAGTATGTCATATGGAGGCTGCATCCAATGCTTATTTAGACGTTAAAAGTGGCCTAAATAGAAATGATGCTCATTAGGATTTGGGGTAGATGCAGTGTGGGGTATGCTTCTTCACAGTTACCATGCGTGTGCTCAGACAGGTGCACACCATAAGTATTTATGACCTCTGTGATACAGGGATAGACTTCCCTGACCTGGCTTTCTGTCTTTACTGCTGTGTGTGTGCGTGTGTGTGCGTGTGTGTGCGTGGCACGCTGTGTACGTAACGCCCGTGTTGTGTCCAGGACCATGGTGAGAAGCTGCTCACCTGGAACCTGGCGGTGAGAGACTTCCACATCCTGGTCAATTTGGTCAAGGTAAGGGGTCAGGGAAGAGCAACAGTTATTTTCTACTAGCACTCTTCTTTTCTCTGTGAAAAGTCTAATGCGGTTGTTAAAAACAGTTAACACAAAAGATTATCCTGCTTTCTTGTAAATTCTGAATGAAACGGAAAAGGGCTTGTCTGAGCTGGCTAAATGTGAAACGTGCCAAAACTGTTAGCATAAAACCTTTTACTCTTCCCTCTCTGTCTGAGTGCTGCCATGCACGCACTTTATTGTGTGAGCGTGGGCATTTGTGTATGAATGCGTGTGCACCCTTGGTGAGTTTGTGTAGAACTGTGTGTGTGCATGCCCGCATGCATGTATGTATGTGTGTGTGTGTGTGTACATGTGCGCGTGTGTGTGTGTGCACCCTTGGTGAGTTTGTGTAAGACTGTGTGTGCGCATGAGTGTGTGTATGTGTGTGTGTGTGTGCGTGCTCTCCTTCACTCTGCGGCCCGTATGTATCTGGAGGGAATGGTGAGCAGAGCTGTGTGGCTGAAGCTGTCCTGATGTCTCCTGAGGTCAGTGCCTCACGGCGTAGCGTCTTTCTCCCACAGGTGTTTGACAGCAGACCTGTGCTCACAGCATGCCTGAAGGTCAGTATCGCACAGCATGCACCTTGTGATTGACACACCCATAAAATACATAAAAAAGAGGAACCATGATAATGTGTGATTGAATTGTTACATGACAAGTCACCCCAGGTAAAAGCATAATGTGCCTGCTACTGCAGCTAATTACTAATAATAATAATATTGGTGTGTTTCTATTAATCCTACTAGTAGTACAACTACTGTTAGTTGTGCTCATATTAGAACTATTTAGAATTGTACCACAAAGAACAATTTGAACACATGCATTTACAAGCATCACATGGACAGTGGATGCTGTTCTTACTATAGGAGTAACTGCTTAGAAAGAGGTATCCCTCCCTTGTAACTTTGGTGTTTGTTTGGCAGTATGGTCGTCTCTTCCTGGAGGCCTTCCTTAAACTGGGAATGCCACTGCTGGACTTCAGTTTTAAGAAGCACAAGGTAATGCAGTGTTGGGGAAGGGGAGGGGCTGTGGGGATGCTGCGTATGAGGCTGTACCCACAGAGCATGTGCAGGACAGGGGAGGGGCCTCAATGGATTTCCTCCTCAGTACAGCACCTGGGCTGTAATCACCTGGAGAAAGGACATGGCCCCCTGCATCACAGCAAGCAGGAAATATGACATGCATCAGGCACCTAGTGTCACCTACACCTCAGGCTCCTAGCTAGCTGCAAGTTGGCATCATTACTCAGTTGGCCTTGTTGTCAACCGTATGGCATACACAGTGCGTCGCGTGCCAAACAGATGGGAGGAGCATAGGGGCTTTACTATCCCAGGGATTAGCAGGCAAGCTTTAAATTATACATGCTTGTGTTTGCCTATCTTTCCAGGAGGATGTCCAGAGCTTGCTGAAAACCTTCCAACTTAGTACCCGACAGCTGCATCACCTGTGTGGCCACTCAAAGGTAACCCCCCCCCCCCCCCTTATCTAAATTCCACATTAGATTTATGATTTATGAGGTGTTAAATAGTACCCTTCTCATGCCCAAGCTGTCCTTGTAAATGGCTGTTCCTATGCCCTCCCTCCTGCCTATAGCCAGTAGTAATTGCTCACTGTGTGTGGTGTACAGCCGCCTGACCACAGTGTTGCTATTGTAGATCCGGCAGGACACAGGCCTGACGAACCACGTTCCTGCGCTGAAGAAGAGCCTGGAGCAGTTTGTGTACCGGGTGAAAGCCATGCTCACGCTCAACCACTGTCAGGAGGCTTTCTGGCTGGGCAACCTGAAGAACCGCAATCTGAAGGTACACATAACACCTCACAGGTCTTCCTAGCTGCTGGTGCTCTCACAAAACTCGGGATCTCCTGCTCTATTTTCCTGCCTGTCCTCTGTACTTCCTCATTAAGGAGCGCTTCTGATTGGTAACTATAGGAGGCCCCATCACTGTTCTTGTATAAGGGAGCTTGCTATGGATCCTACGTCTTGGGATGTGTCCCCATCATTAATACTCAGAAAACCACAAATCAGTGTGACCTTCAACGGTGTAAAAGAGCAGCACACAGAGCAGAATATCTGTGCAGTAAATAGAATATCTGTGGTGTCTTGCAGGGAGAGGAGATCCTTTCCCAGAGGTCACAAGGAAGTGATGAAGATGGTGAGGGTGAGGAAGAGGCCTCACAGCTTCCTCAGGAGCAGTCTGAAGATGAGGTACTTGTGATTGTCATTGACAGTTTGGGGCTAGCCAGAAGGGGTCACTAGAGAGCAATGAGCACGCTCCCCACTGACTAAATCCTCTATGACCCTTTCCAAAGCTGCAACACCCTGGGTGGTTCACTTTGTCCAATGTTGTAACCTGCCCCAGATTACTGTCTTCTAATCTAAAACTATTGCTTTTCATGTCTGCTTTACCACTTTATGTTGAATTGAGGGTGTAGACAAGTTGCAGCATGTCCCTAAAGCATAAAAGATGGATTAACTTTTACAGACAAAACTTATCTGCCCACACCGCCTAGGGAAGGGAAGAGGGGAAGTGTTCCTTGACACAGGAAATGCTAATCACTAAACATGTCTCACACTGTCAGTGCTACTGTAGAAAGCCATCCAAACTGAACGTCTATGTGTTGCTCCTGATTAGAGATGGTCTGTGTGGCAGATCCGCTCAGTAGTTTGGGGAACTGAGGCGGTAACTCGGGTGTTTTGGCTTTGGTTCTTGAGTGCGGCACTGCTGTTGTGCGCCGGGTACTTAACCTTAATTGCATCCGTAAAATATCCAGCTGTATTGATGGATTATATGCAAAAAATGCATCTGTTTAACTATGGAAAAGAGCACCTTCTAAATCCTGAAATGTACATGGAATTCTAGATTGTGTCCTTATCTAACATTCACAACGGCATTGCAGTCCTCAGACTAAGGCAAAAACAGACATTACATAACCCTGTCTGGCATTCGGTTCTCTCTTGAATGGACAGCTGATAAGATAAGTTCTGCATTTTCCACTGGCTAATCATCACGTGGAAGATGACAACACAACAGCCAGAACAATGAGGCACATCTGTTAGTGTGGATTTTGAGAACTTTCAGCATGGCACATTCCACTTTCTACCCCAGTGATATTGCAGGGACATTAACCTCACCTCTAGCATACCAATGGTCAGGAAGGGGCTTCTGATTTAAGAAGCTGAGCATATTACTGCCTGTCGTGGCTATGCAGCAAACTATGATATATGTATAAAGAAGAATATGTTCATTTGATGCATAGCCTGTGTACGTGTGTGTGCATTAATTGTGTATGTTTTTCCTGTCAGTGATATTGCATTTTCTCATACAGGAGCAGAGAAGTGACTCTGATGCTAGGAAAAATGGCCCAGAGGAAGAAGAGGAGATTACGGATGACTCTGATTAAAATGGAGACCCCCCCCCCCTTAAAAATTCCCTCACTTCTGGCCTTGACCATAAAATAAATGTTTATGATGGTCCCTGCTGCTCCCCAAGTTTGATAGCACTACCTTAAGAGAGGCAGTCCCAGTCACATTAGTGCCATTTAGACACACAGGTAGGAGGTTCCTTTCCTGTATTTGCAGATGGCCTGGCTCTCTGGGAATTAATTGCACATGAAAATATTGAGATAGGAACAGAAAACTGCTTGGCTCCCATCAAACAAGGGATACTGTCAATAATGAGAATCTAATGAGACAGGAGCTTCCTCATTCACTTGCTGCATGCCTCAAAATTTTGACAGGGAAAAAGGAAATCAACGTTAAAACAAACATATTTGCTTTGTTTGGATAACCTAAATAATCGGTTTCTACGCGTTTCTTATATTTTGTATGTTTGCTTTCTGAATTAAGTTTGTGCACCTTTAAGCAGTTAATTTTGTTTTGAATGTAACGTTTTAATTGTACGCTACTTTCTAATAATTATAATTGTCATATTCTACTACAATCAAATTGTCTTTTGTAAATCCCGTTTTACTAAAAAAAAAAAAAAAAAAAAAGTATATATATTTGTTAAAAAGTCAAAATGGTGATTATTAAAATGGAATTAATGGTGCTAGAAGCAGGTTAAATTGTGCCGGGTTGCCAGAGCCGCCTTAGCATCTGGAAACTGCTGGCCACCTTTCAGTGTTTCCCCACTGACGTCGTGTCTCTGGAAAGAACCATCCCTGGCTTGCTTTGAACTTGTAGTTCACCCCATGCATCCTTTCCTTCTAGCACACGTGTCGAACTCCAGTCCTGGAGGGCCGCAGTGCCTGCTGGTTTTCAGGGTGTTCTCTGCTCCAGTGGTTCATTTAAATCATCATAATTGAAAAGTAACTACAAAAACCTGTGGACACTGGCCCCCTGGGAATGTAGTTTGACGCACCTGTTCTGGCGCATGGATACAGTAATGTGGCCCTGAAATCCAAATCTAGTCCTAGGTTTTTTTTTTTTCTTCCCCCACCCAGGTAAATGACAATTAGTGCTACTGACTGGAAAGACTGTCTTCACACCAGACTCTTAGCAAAAGGGAGGGTGGGAAACTGGCAGTTATCGGCCCCTGGGGACCATAATTTGAGTAACTTGGATCTAGCGACTCCTTGATCCTGGAGACAATCCTGTAGGTTTTCATTTCAACCCTCATTTGCCACACCAGCTCAACGATGTTGGATGAGATATGCTTTGTTATGGTTGGAGTGGTACTGTAAATCTCCGTCCTGTTTTCGGGTAATAGGCTAGAAACTAGCATTTTCTTTTGTTTACACAGCTTCCAGAGACTGGTCATTTAGTTGGCTGAGCAGATATTATTGAGTTTTCTGTTCTGCTTTTGTTATTGCAGTAATCATCTTAGAATAAGACAAATAAACGTGGCACGTCACGTTCCCGCCCCCATCTTTCGTGCTTCCAGTGGCCTGTACCAATTCATATATTGGAGGGAATCGAATGTACGAAAGGATTTAATCGTATTTGAATATAAAATCTCCTTTATGTTTGGTGTCTTTAGAGCAGATCTATTTGATTTTCACCAAGTGTATGATAAGGATGGGGTCAGTCAGGACACATCTCGGTTTTGTAGCAGCTTACTTGAACGAAACCCCCCCTAGATAAAAACGGAAATCCTTGACGTCCAGGAAGCTGTATACCATGTTTCTGTATTTAGGGAAGTGGTAATGTAACCTGCCTGATGATAACCTTCTGTTGTACTTACGAATTCTCCAACGTTGACGAATGGTATTTAGATGCCTAGCAAGCTATCCAACGTTATATAAGGATATTTATTGTATCGCCAATTTAGTTCGCTAAATCAGTTTAATTCCGGGGGATTTTCCGTTGATTTTGTTGCCGCTATTTAGCAAGATAGTGGCACTAGTTGCTAGTCACGCATAATTGCACTGCCAGAGCTAATTCCTGAGTCAGTTCGTGTTTAGCTTGCCAGGTAGCTATGTCTGATATTGTGATATTGGCTTTGATAGTCTTGCTGCTCTTGATTCTTCTTGTGACCATTGTTGGGTTGGTATTATACTCGGGACTGCTGTCCAACGTCGACATCCGGACGGGCTCCCCTCCAATCAAGAATATAACAATTGCCTACAAATTCAGAGAGGGATCCTACAAAGAGTGCGGGTCAACCTTCACCGAAAGTTGCAGTATTGGACCAAAGCTTTGCTGCATTGGAGTGTATTATGATGACCCGAAAGAGGTGAGACTCGCGCGCTACGTAGAATAACATTTTATGCAAGATGGTTAAATAATAAGCTCATTGCACGCGTGGTAACTTCACCTTATTCTGACATATGTGATGGACATGATCAAATTGACCATTGCGCTCATCACTGCAATGTAGTCTATTGGGGTAGAGGGTGGAGGGTTATGAATTACTCTTGATTATACTTGCTTTGAAACTGGCTCCGGCTTCTGACTTCCAACTTGGCAGAATAGGTTTGGATACATTTTGAAGAGAGTCCAAGGAATTTTAACGATTTATTTTACCCATTCACTCTCTAAATCCAGGTATTGCACTTGCCGTGTTTATAATTTCTGTGCAATCGGTTATTTCCTCCTAAAATTAATGGTTGCGAGAATGTTGTATTCAAAATAGAAGGCGCATTGACCCGGTTTTTAAAGTGGCATATAGGCTATGACTGCATATAGCAGTGCTTACACTCAGTCATTGGAGTGTGTACGTGTATTCAGGTATGTTTTGTCTAAGTTTGGCATTGCAACAGGTGCTGTCATTTTAAACAAACCACTTGTTGCGTGGAGTCACATGGTACAGTGATAAAGTAGGCTGGGAGTTTCACACAAGGAAGTCATAAGACCCTGTGCCCTGAAGCTTGTTTATTCAACAGGCCTGGCCTTCAAAAGAGTAGCCTGTGAGAAGATAGCATCTACTGGGTACTTTCCTCCTCTGAGGAATTAGGACATGTTTGATTCCCGATCTTTTAAGACATTGCATTTTTTTGTTTACAATAAGTAGCTTTGCATAAGAGTGCTAAATGCAAGAATTTTTTTTTTTGTTTTGTTTTTTTTGTTGAAAACAAGGCAATAGTACACCTATAGTCTTTACTCAATATCCACAATATCCAACTGCTGTGATTCTTGTGGTTATTTTCAGATTATCTTCATACATTCAAACACCTGCAGTGAAAAAGTTCAGGAATCTAAGCGCTGTAAATCCCCCGAGGAGGAAAGTATAGTCCTGAAAGAAACGGCAAGAAGCGCAGACTGAAATGACATGTCAATGTCCACGCTGAACATTAAACAAGAACAACACTGACGTAATGAGCGTTAAGCTACATTAAAGGAACAACAGCAAGGACCCGCAGACTCTGAAAACGACAGAAAAGTTACGCACATTCAGATGACAGTTGTAATCAGGCCTCTCCTAATGGGTCCTCATGATGCGTTTTGTATTGAAGCACTGTGCACTGGAGAATGGGCGCAGACACCCAGGGGCTGCAACGAAATTGGCTTCATAAGAGGACAAGATGAGAGATGCTGTGCTTTGAGTTTGGCCCCTTTAGCTGAGGGCTGCCTCATTTTTTCCTTTGCTATGTGTGATTCATGATGGAGGAAATCTTTGGTAAGACCGGGCGGAGACTTGGAGCATTCTGTATGCTTTTAATGGAAGCCTCTGTCTGCTGAGCTGCTGGAGGTTCCAGTACGGATCATGTCTGAAGGGGGAAAGAATGCTGCTCACCAGAGGGAAGCCGAATCCCTAATTTTACTGCCACGTGGACTGGTTCTGCATGCTTCCGGGACAAAGTCGGGCGATGAGTCAATCACTGTGAGAGCCGTGAGCTTAAATGTTAAATCCAGAAGCACTTCTACTGAATTCATGCGTTATTGTGTATTGACTGTGTCTGGCTTTGTGCTGTAAGCCCTTGGTTGGTTTGTCAGCATTTGGGTGCTGAATGTTTCTCCCTTGGTTACAGTGGTAGTGAGTGGAGCGCTTATGTCAGAAGCTCTTGGTACACTGGGCTTAAGAACATGCTGCTGTTTGAAACTGGTTATTTGTTATCGATCTATACTCCCAGCGTAGTTTGCTGTGCTTAACACTCTGAGCCAAAGCATAATCAATGGCTCTCTAATAAGCTGGACTGGGTCTGGTCTCTAGGTTGCCAGTTCAATGTAGTTACCGGAATTGTGTATGAGCATGGGATTGGTATTTATTTATTTGTTTTTATTTTGGACTTCAACCAAACAACTTCAGACATATCTGGCCTAGCTTAACTCAGCCAGGCTCCCCCCTGCCATTGGTTAAGACCCATTTCAGAGTTGCTTTCCTGCCACAGAACATTCTTTTAAGAAGTATGTTATGATACATGCTTCACTTTACTGTGAGAAAATGTAGACATTTGTAGTAGTTATCTCTAAAAGCAATCATTAATATTTTAGTGTTATAAAATAAAATAATAAAGGGCAATAAAAGTGACAGGTGCTGGGCACTATTTGTCCTTAGATTCTGGAATCAGTGCCAGGATCTTAATGTTCACTGTGTGCTACATATGAGAACGTAAGGAGACCTATGTTTGATTTAATTGCATTCAGTTTGATGCCTGTGGCACTCCCCTTTGTCTGGGAGCACACAGGGACTACAGTTCCCACTCTTTTTTGCACATAGAACTCCATAGAACTACTGAATTTTGATAGCATGTGTTCATAATTGCATATTTCAGAAAGGAACTGGTACAATGCAAAGCAAGGGCCTTTCAGTCACCTGTTTTTTTTTTTTCTTTTTTTACTAGAGTACTTCCAGATGTAAACTTTGCTCTGTGGAACATTGGCAGTGTCCTACTTGTTAACTGAACTTCACAAACTGGTCACAAGCTCACTGCCTTTGTGCTTAGTCAGACAGTAACAGTGAGTCCGGTCATGTACTTACAAGGTCCACATGAGAATGATGTGGCATATGATTTGAGAAGTAGGGACTCTTGTCAAGCAGAGTTAGGCTTTTTGGGAGAGCACTGACTTGTGCGGTGCTAGGATACGTGACAGTCTCTGATATGCGTCATACACGTCACACTTTCCTGCATCCTCTGTCTTTCATGCCTGCATCTCCCCACCACCACACACAGATCATCTGTGCGTTTGTTCCATTCATCGGAAGCCGCCTTTCGCCAAATATAGCTAATTGTGCATGCAGCTGTGAATTGACCCTAGAGAGAGGTTTTGGCTCATTCATAAATCACTGGTAGTGGTGGAAAAGTGAGGCTGCCTGAAGTGCATAATGAGGGGAGCAACAGTGCACTGTCAGTCACTGACTCATGAACTTGCCAAAGGACTTAAATTAGTGACATGTAGTAACTCCACCCGTTTTGTGTTGTAGTGTTATGGATAGCTGTAAGGCTGTGTTATGGTGCCTGTTCTGTGGCAGCCCTTTTTTCTGAGACATTTTTCACCCTATCCATTCACAGAGGCATTGGTAAAGTTTGTCTCGAAAAGCAAGAGATAATTTACTTATGAGAAGAGAGACTGCTTGGGTGTCCCTCCTTTATACAGTTTACCACAATGGACTGAATGTTGAACAGTGCTCTAGAGAATTTCTTTTGTCTCCTCCCATGACAGTTTTTTCTGTATTTTTTGAGTATTGCTGCACAAAAGCAATAGAAAATAAACCCTTCTAGAATTGTTTTCACTACTGTTTAATAACATTTACAGACCTCAGCATGTAAAAATTCACCTGACTATAAGATTTATAAAAGCTTCAATATATAGGCAAATTTGGGAAAGCGGGAAAGGTTTGTGGAGTTTTAGAAAATGTAGCATGGCACACCAGTCTGGTTTCCCTCCTCTGGTGTCCTCACTCTCTGGGGAAGATGCGCTGAGGAGATACAGGTCTGCTCAGAACTTTATTAAACACACAATAGTGAGACACAATCTCTGAGGAACACTGGACCTTTGTTTTCAATAGGGGCGCTGGAATCGCTCTTAAATTTTCCCAACTGTGCAATAAATAAAACATTTCTGTGAGGGCACGTCTGGTCAGGGACATTGTAAAAGACAAAGAACACAGTGTTATAGCTATTATTTACTTTCTTAGCAGCCAATCTTATCCAGTGCCACTTTCCAAGCAGGCATTGTGTAGCCTACATTTTCTATTTACAAGGTATGATGATTACCTTAGTGATTTGGGTCAAGTACCTGACTCAAAGGTTACATACGCAATACCCAATGTGGAATTCAGACATACAACCTTCTGGCCCCTTTTCTTAAACCCTGGCAGTTAATTAGTTAATTTCAGGCTCTTGTGTCCTTACGCTGTGTTTAAATACATCTGCATTGCGCAGATACTTGTTGTGGATATCTTTGCGTCATCACTCTTGTGACGTCAGTGTGTTTATTCATTTATTTCTTTTTTGATTGGGGTTTCCCTATAGGTTTTCTTGACTGTCCGTTTGGTTATGTGGATCCCTGGTGAAGTGACATTTTCAGCTGTGTCCATGCCTGAAAGTGATTGCCTTGTTGGATCACTGACAGTAATTGCACATGTGTAAATGTATATGTACATGCGTGCTACTATTCACTGTCACAATCTAAATTAAAGTAAGATTTATGTGTCCAAAAGTTGCATAAATATGCAAAACATCACAATAGATTGCAGCTTAAGAAGAAAATGTATATCACATTTAATTGGCTGAATATTCATATCAGGATAGTGTGGAAACGCCTCCACTGGATAAACTACATGAAAGATGGTGGCTGAGCCACAGGATATTGTTATGCTGAAATTGCTGACAGCCAGAGCTAAAAGTAATACACTGGAGAAATGGAGAAATGCAGGACCAGACATGGCTCATTTTCTATGTGCAGTTTGAGTAATGGGTTGACTGTCCTATTTTTAAATTGTATGGAATGGTCTTTGAGTGGTTTGGAAAGAATATGGGGAGGAAGAGGAGAGGGTGACATGTTATTTTTCTGATTGCATTGTTTCTGGAATATACTTAACCTCAGACCTCATAACAAAAAATCAGGTGCGGCATAGTAAAGCATTCACTTTACTGAAGTTATTTGACAAGGTGCAAAATTAAAACCTACAATATGATTGCTGTATAAAATAATTTTATTTGGTAGTGAAATGTTGTCTACGCTGCGTTTAATTGCAGGTGTTTGGCAGGTGCTTGATTAAATGAACTGTTAGCGCTCACGGCACAGCATTGTTGCAGCCGCAGCCTGCTAGCTCAGCCATTCGTCAGCAGTTCACCGCGTCCTGCCCCTGTCCCACAGGTAGTGCTTCAGGATGACATGCTGCACAGAATTATGCTAATCATTAACTAGCATATTTTGGATGGCTGGAGTGGGAGTTGGTGACATGATGAAAAAAATGAATTGTGGCTTTTGAGCAGCATGCTCTGCAACCGATTGGTCTACCTTTGTCATTTCCATATCGCCTCATTAGTTTACTATTGTATACTACAATACACTTTTTAAGTGCATTTGACACACCTTATTACAAAGTAATACAGTCCAGTTTAACTGCATAGGGCACACCTTATTACTGCGTAATACTATTTAGTAATATTTCAGTGGTTGTGCCAATCTAGAGGTTACATATGTTAAACGTAAATAATAATAAAAAAAGATGTTTTAATGCACTAATGATTTTGCTCACAAATCAAAATTTTTTTATCTCAATACTACTATCTAGTGGTGAGGCTATGGCATGCCACAGCTCTCATGGACACATATTACATGGATCTATATCCCCATTTACTTTAATCATAAAATTAAATGATATGAATTGGTGGACCTGCACTTATCAACTCAGTGGTTTTTCTGTTTTTATTTTATGAGACTGTGGTGGACAGTTTGAAGATTTAGCCTACTGTTTCACATGTACAGTACGAATCACTAAAATATTTGCAGGAATTTTGTTCACCGCTAGATGGCACTGATAAACTGTGGATTCTATAGCCGCTATGTTTCATGAGAAGAAGGACTTACCCGCGAAAGAGTTACTCGATAAACAGTAGGCTGCCTTCACCAGTCTCATGTTCTGTAGTCTTCCATATTTTGCCTATGGTGTAGTCAGAAATAATCAGTAAGCATTTACATTTTAATCATGGAAGCTGGAGGTTTTTATCAGACCAATGACTTGTGAAAAGGTATGCAGTTAATTTTCTCTGATTCTGCTTTTAGTGATTCTCTGATTAGTGGTGTGACTGTATGTTGTGCAGTAAGACCCCTGTTAAAGTAATAGTTTTTATTAGGGAGGGTCCTGTTTGGAGTTTCTGGGTGTCTCCGGGGAAGATGTG
The DNA here is from genome assembly GCF_018555375.3 of Anguilla rostrata. NCBI lineage: Eukaryota > Metazoa > Chordata > Actinopteri > Anguilliformes > Anguillidae > Anguilla > Anguilla rostrata. Next base: position 25,354,220 of record NC_057945.1, read on the forward strand.
TGGACTGTAGCCTCGGAAGGCGAAGAGAGCATCGATAGGGGGTGATGTCCAAAGGTTGGCCTTTCATAATAGTGGACATCTGCTTGCGTGGATTGTACTCAGAATGATCTAGGTTGCCCAGCCCTTGCCTGTCTCTGAAATACGATCACAGTTTATATTTCCACAGAGCTGGCTCTGGAAGACTCTTTGATTGTTGGGGATTGTCAGAGGGTAACGTCCATAAACAGCCACACTCAGCGTGTCCCTCACGGTAGGGCGTGTGAATGGAATGTCTCTGTAAGCCCCACAGCCCATCCCCAACTCCTCCATGAACCCGCACAACATAACCTTTCCACTCGGAAAATCAGGAACATTCAGGTGTGTCCTTTAGTTGTCTTCCTTCTGCCTGTCTAATAATCCTAGATCAGGGCAGCCCAACCCTGTTCTTGCAGTTCTACTGTCCTGTAAGTGTTCACTCTAACCCTAACTATGCACACCCCACTCAACAGCTAGAGATCTCGCTGAGCAGCTAATTAGTAGAATCTGTTGTGGCAAATTAGGGTTGAAATGAAAGCCTACCGAATGGTAGACCTCCAGGAACAGGGTTGGGCATCCCTGTACTAAGTAGATTGGAGAAGTCAGGGTTGAAATATCAGATTCCTTATTTGACTCTCAATGATACAACTAGAGCATGTACATACATACACACACACACACACACACATGCATTTGTGTATGTATATAAAGCCTGCCAATCCTTATTTTAGAATTCGATAAATCTTTGTTCCCTGGTGGATAATTTGTTTTGCATCCCAGTGACAGTATACCACAGTATTTCTAAAGGCAAAGTATGAATCCTGGCTCATGCTCTGCTTTCTGTAGTCCTGTCTCGTCTTAAAATGGAACTGGGGAAAAACGGAATGTTCCATGACGGGCTGCCGCGCCGTCCGTCAGTGCTTCTGAGGAGCAGTTCCGCAGACACGCAGGCCTACACAATGAGTGTGCTGCCCATTACCGCTGAAAGCAGAGTGGGATGTTTCAGTGCTATGGCATTTACTCATTCCTCACTGTGCTGTCCACCAGCTGAGCTGCACTGTCACCTGTGCAGCTGGCTCAGGCAAGATGTAGAAGTAGAGCTAACCTAAGGTGTCACCCATTTAGATATGAGGTGGGGGCAATCCTGGCAGATGAACACCTCCTTCATTGGGTTATGAGCTAATTGCTTGTTGCCCCGCTGCACTACCTGCCACAGTTAGCACTGACACACCACTGCACTCAGGGCCAGAGCTGCAGAGTGTGTGCCGCACCCAGGATCCCAAACAAACACGCGTTCTGCTGATTTATTCACCGTCCAAATCGGCTTCCGGCTGTCCCCAGTCGTGGGGGGCAGGCTGGACTTACTCCGCCCCACGTCTGGGACTGAACGGCTTCCTGAGTGATTGGCGTCCACCATTCATATGCCAGCCTCGAGGTGCCAAATCGCTCTCTTTTCCCAGGCTCCCAATTAGCCGAGGCCCTGGCTCTCACAGGCCTAACAATGATGGCTCGTTCCGTATCCTGCTCTGCCATCTTAATTGGCCTGATGCGTTCAGCTCATTACCGTCCAGCCCTGAGGGGCTGATATGGGTGGGTTGTGAAGGTCAGAAACTCCAGCAGAGAGCTGTTTAGGTTGCTATCAGGGACAGGAGTCCTGAAGAAATGCTTACTTCCCCAACTTAATCCTCTTTGACTCTGAATGGAATTAGCCAGGATGAACTCCCTGTAGGCCAGGGATTTCCACATGGTGTGGATGGCGGAGTAGTATTTGGATTTGTCAGCCTTTGTGCTCTTGATTGCTTTCTCTTGTGAACTCTTCAGGAGAAAAAAAGACTGCAGGCCTGGGTCCAGCAATGGCTAATGTAGATAAGGGGGGTCACAGTGACTTTCCCTGGTCCTGGGACAGTCAGTACTGTCCTGTGAAATGTCAGGAGGAGGTTTCATCATGTTCTCTCTTTTTTCCCTGCCCCTGGGGAGGCTCTGAGTTCAAAGTTCAACTCTTCTTATTTTTCTCCTGTGTTTCCTGTATGGCTGAAGGTATGCAGGAGGAACTTTATTTGCTCTAAGGGCTGAGGCAATGAGCCTTCTCTCTCTCTCTTTCTCTCTCTCTCTGCTCTGTTGTTCTCTTGTTTTCTCTGTGATTTGTTGATGGAGGAGATGACAGGCATTAATAGATAGAGGTTGTGAGCCAGGGATCTAAACGGAGGGCAGTCTGGAGGTGTGTGAAGGCACTAATTCTGCAGTGTTTGAGAGGTCTGTCTACAGTTTCTCCATTTATCCATGGCAGAACCTGTAATGCTACCAGTGCATGGTCAGAATGAACAGGCTAGGATGGAAATGAATGGATGTATTATTTTTTCCCCCTCAGTCAGAGCCCATAGAATTGGGCTATACAGTTTTATCCAAGCTACGTGCCCATTCTGTAGAAATCCACCTGTTCTTTAAAGCTTTGCAGTTCTTTGATTCATAGATTGGGAGCATAGACTATTTCATTGAGCTTGGCTCTCCAGGTAAAATTCCTAAACAATTAGCAGCCAGTAGTGGTCCATTAGACCACTGCAGGTATGCCTCTCTGCCCAGCATGACCTTGGTAGGGTTTACAAATATATTTGAAAGGCACATCCTGGATCTACATGGCACACAGAACTACATTTAGCTGAGTGCCACACATTTTTGTTCACACATTTTGTTTACACGTGCCTACGCATGTATAATGCATTTGTGCTGCTATACTGCCATGTGCTGTGACTCAAAGGAGCCCCACAGAATTCAAAATTTGTTTGAATTTGTCTGAGGTATAATATAGGACTTTTTAGGTAGTCCGTGAAGGACAGCAATGGTGGAAAATATCCAAATGTGAAAAAACAACAAGCACCTCAGTCGTGTGCTTTCATTGGAGCTTTTCATGATTTTCACATTTGCATTTGGTCATATGCTGCTCTTATGTAAATTGACAACAGGGCCTACAAGAGTGCAGGATGTGATACAGTATGACTTAGACAAGAGGGGTCACAGGTTCAAATCCCAAATTAGACACCCCAGGTGTACACTGAGCCCATCAGTACAGTGCTGGTCCAGGTGAAAAAATGATTTACAGAATGTGAAAGATTGTTGTTTCCCTGTTTAATCCAACCTTCCGCCCTTAATAACTGGGACTGCTTAACAAAGAAAAAATGTATCCGACTCCAGTTAGATTTGTTTCTGTTCTTGGTCTTCTGAACTCAGTCTGTACAGAAACGCCGGCGTCTGAGATTGGGAGTGTGATGTGTGTCATTATTCCCTGGCATGCTGGGATGTGACCTTTAAGAAAAGCAGAGTGCTCTTGGTTGCGAGCCCTTACCTGCTCTCTGCGAGCAGCGTGTCTCTGAGCGCTATCTCTCACAGTGGCCAGTCCCCCCTCCCTTCTTCTCACCCCAACCCACTCTCCTCTCATCCCTCTCCTCTCTCTTTCTCACTCTCTCTCCTCCTGCCTCACTCTCCCTTTTATGTACAGAGCTCCGGCCTCACATGCTTCTCCTGTGAAAGCTCCTTCCTTCTCCCTCCCTGCTGCCTAGCCTGCTGGTTCTGCCATTTCACTCAAAATCAGAAATAAAAGAAGAGTAAATGAGGAAGTTTGAAAAAAGAGAGGGTGGCCATAAGCATATGAGACCAACAGCAGCCGAGTCCCTGCCTGGAGCCAGAAAGCTCGTCTTCTCCGGTAATTACACATGCCAATACTCCCCAGCTGTCCTGTTTAATTATGTGGGAAGTGCCGCTGTGCTACCCGCAGGGATAGCGCTCCCCTCCAACCAAAGAGGGCCAAGTCCCAACAACGTCTCAAACAGTGTCACCAGCGGTCCCGCTCCACACCCCCTTCCCATGGCCCTCTGCAGCCCTCTGCAGCCCCTAAAGTCTTAGTTTTCTGTAGTCTGCTGGCCTACAAAGCTGACTAGGCGTGCTGTGACTTCCCACTGTTTTGTATAACCTATCCCTTCTGCCTGTGCTAGAACCTACTGTACAACACAGAAGTGATAAAGAGACAAATTTATCTCTGGCCATGGAATTTTTCATGGAAGTTAACAGGAGTATTGACAATATTCCAGGAAGCAGAAACCAACCTCGCTGATGACTGCAGGGAATGTGGAGTAACGGGGAATAACTACTATTTACCCAATTCAAAGTTTTAGCCTCATTAATTTTTTGTTAACAAGTCAAAGCTACTGGAACTCACTCACCAGTGTAATACGTCTGTTAAGATTCTGTTTTATACAAATGTGATTGTATTTGCCATGTTGCTGGGCTATTGGAAAGGAAAGACTCCTGATCAGTTAGATCAACAGCAGCAGAAGGCAGGTTGCGTTCTGCCTTATTTTTTTCTTGGTAGCATGCTGTCTGAGGGAACCAGATCGCAGCCTTCCCTTTAGCTAGCCTTGTCCTTATTGATGATTCTCTCCTCCCTCTTTCCCTCCCTCTCTCTCTTTCTTGCCTCACTGTCCCCATGCTCCCTTTCCTGCCACACTAACCACTCATCTGCTCTGGTTGCTCTCTGAGTCCCCCCGTCCGCCCGGCCTTGTTTATGACTCCCCGCGCAGTAGCCATGCGATGGATCGTCCGCGTGCAGCAGCCGTAATCCCTTTATCTCTCTGGCCCTGGAGCACGCTCTTTGTGAGTGGCTGTTGGAGTGGATAGTGACTTCTAGCCCAGCAGTGAAGCGATTGCTTTGGAATGGAAATACCTGTGTATCAGTGGCACTCAGGCAATAGGAGTCCATTTCCAGGAGTTTCAGGAATCCAACGTGGAAATCTTCCCACGTGCACTTTTTATGAACTGGCTCTGATTCGCTCTGATTCTCTACATATGCATTTCCAGACTTTTCTGTGCGTATATTACATATTTGGCGCCACTCCCATTACAGTAAGTTACGAGGCAAGGGTCTTGCATGTCGTGGTGGCAAACTGTGAGTTTGTGCTTAATTCCATTGTACTTTATGAGGAGTTGCCTAATTATATAAGCAGTATTTCTGAGTAAGATGTGAAGCCCACACACTGTTTTAATGCTGAGGAACCAATTTTGTAGAGGAGTAATCGTTATCTGTTTATCTTTTATTTATCCTGCACTTCCCATACAATAGATAGTAAATTGGGGGGGTCTCTGTATTAGAAGTGCTGTAATTGCTACACAAATCATTCAAAATGGATGTAAATACCCTCAAATAAAACTGACACTCTGCACTTTAACCTCATATTCATTGTTTCATTTAAAATCCAATATTCTGTACTAAGCCAAAACTAAAAGTCTGTCACTATCCAAATACACTGGACTATGTTTGAATCAATCTCTTTGCATCAAAAAAGAAAACAAATTAAGATGTGTGCTTGGAATAACTGTTTTGGTTTGTTTGCTTGGCAGGCACTACTGTTTGGAGGGACATAAATGCACAGGTTTAAATAGCATCCATCAATATGGCCTAATATTTATTAAAGTACTTCTATACTGCTTTGCCCCTGAGCAAGGTACCAATGGGAGTCAGACCTGCGGACTTCAAGTTGCTGGGCTAGACCTAAATCTAATGTACAATTCTACTACTACTGAATGATCCCTCCCCCCCACACATGTTACACTGGATTGAAGATTTGATGGGGGTACAGTCTCTAGTATTCTGGGTATAAATCAGTTGACCTACTTCCAAGGTGACCTCCTTGGAGAGGGTGCAGAAGAGTAACGCATCATGCCCATGTGTGCCAAAAAGAGAAATATGAAGACGGGGGTAGTTTTTCATATCCAGCAGTACTTCATCATTCCGGCTAATGGGGTACCCCCCTTTACAGGAAGTTCCCGTGATCCCCAGCCCCATGTCATCAGGCTTGCAGCAGGTGCAGGGGTGTTCAGCACCAGCCTCCCCCGAGCCCCAACAGATACCCATCATGGCTATTCCACCCTATTAATCTCTCCCATACAGACAGGGAGCCATCGCTCAGTGTCTGTTTATCTATTCCTAGTGAAAGAGTCTAACCTCGACGACGTGTCCAATTTCACATTAAAAAAAAGAGTCCTATTTTTTAATAAAACACTTAAACATAATTTCCTTTTGAGTTCACATCATCCGCAAGCTTTGGAAATCTGAATATTTACTAAATTTCCTGGTGTCTAATAGTAAACTAAAACGATCAGTATGTTGCCATGCATTTGTCATGGAAATTAACTGCACCCGAATTTCCAAGAAATTAATATATTTTTTTCATCATAATTTTAACAAATAATTTCAATAATGCTCACAATGCAATGGACAAGTATCATTTTTCTGCATAGCAGAAAGACAAAAGACATCAGTGGGCTAAAACCTCACCCAGGTAGCATTTCTATCAGAATTTATCAGGGGCAAAGGTCCTCACTGCTTTTTATTGTTAATTTTAACGGCCATAATAGCTGACTGGCCGACTCACCCTGATGAGATTTCATGAGTCAGGTCCCACGGCCCGCAGTCTGATTGAGTATGCAGATTTTCTTTGGCTTTTGTTACTCCTTTAAACGGAGGTTGTTTTGTTTTTATCAACACTACACGCACGCCGCTGCTGAAAAATAAATCCTGCCAGAGGTGTGTCTCGCACCGCCTCACGTCAGCAATGAGCCATGAGACATGCGCTTTGGCGTGAGGGGGCACAGAGTCCCCGGGGGTGACAGTTCTGAGGGGCAGTGCAAGAGGAAGATGAGAAAAGTAAATCCTTGTTATGTGTCCTCTAATAAAGAATTACATCTTCAGGATGCTCGCTTTCTCTTTCTTTCTTTTTTTTCCTTCAGCAAAAATAAAACCCCCTCACATGTCCATTTGGAAAATTGCTGTGGAAATTACCCTTGCCTTCAACAGGTCTCTGGAGATTTAACCAGAGGAGCCAGAAGGAGAGGAAATGGATGACTCCTGTTCTTCGGAGATTCTGCAAGCCCAGGCCCAGATTCAATATAACTCCTATTCTTTATAGTTTACCCAGAGTAACCAATTTAATCAAATGTTACATTTTTTATGACACGTAAAATATTTTTCTTTACATGTAGTCCCTTCTGACATCATGAGGGTTGAGGGGAGTCATTGGTTAGATTGAAACTGGTCCTGTGTGTCAGCCTTATGAAAAATCTGAGCACATTGATGGAAAAAAAAATAAACAAACCACCCTTCATGTAAAGCTTAGTGTGAAAAGAAAGGTAGTTTGTCTAATTTAAATTCTTTGGACTCCATTGTATTCTGTCTCCATTGTCTGTCAGCACTGTAATTTAAAGTACTCTCCTGTGCTGATGTTCCTGGTAAAGGTTTCATTAGGTCCTGCTTCTTTAGTGGTCCTTCCTTGGTGGCAGCAGCCTGGTAGCTGCTGAAACGGGGAAGGAAAGGGTAGCCTGTTCAGCAAATTTTTGGATGTAAATGAAAAGATCCAAAAGGAAACCGATATCTTATCTTGAGCAGTGACGAATGTCAGTGTTATTTACTTGTTAGTGATTGCACGGGCTCTGAATGAATTGTCTGTGGACTGCAAGTCAGCCTAATAAGCTCGTTACTGAGATGAGAAAGGGGGTGGGGGGATCATGCCAAATATTTTATATGTTTAATAATAATTCCTATGTCAGCATTTCTTCATTGAACCTGCTGAGGGAGAGTTAGATTGGTGTTGAAGGTTGGAATAGAATGTGAATAGACCTGCTGACAGCTCCCCCTCCATGGGGAATGATAGTGCCACTTGTGTGGCCAGTATCCAGTGGAAGTGCTCAGTATCATGACCACAGTCCACACTGGAACAGTCAGGGTTTAGGAGCATCCACGCTTAAGCTAATTATCCAATATAAAAAGATCCAACGTTTAATCTAATTATGCCACCCAAAAGCCTGAGTAAAATATTGGTAATTCAAATCAAATTTCTGAGTTGCCCTTGTGAGCATAAGCAACAATATAAATAAAAATGTCAGCACAGCAATGACACAAGCCACACCAAGCCGGCTGAGTTATAGGTGTGTCTTACTGATGTGGATTGTTGTTTTGGCTCGCCTCCACTTACCTCCTGTCGGAATATAAAAGTGCTTTTCTTTCGTTTAATTTTTTTATTTATGTGTCTGATTCACAGTGTCTGTACAAGGACAGCTGTGCCTGTGCTCTCCCTGCCGGGGAGGTTAGGTTGACGAGCGAGCGAGGGAAAGGCGGCAGACTCTGGTGACAGATTGCCGAATGTCATTGCATCGGTGGCGTCAGCTATCACCCATATGGTGGCTTTGCCAATGGGGAATTTTTTTGTTCTTTTTTTTTTTAGTTTTGATTTGTTTTCTCTTAAGAGTTTAACAGACATTTTTGTGCCACCAGCCGTACCACCACGTTTCACTGTCTTGCCAAGCTTTGCAAGCTGAAGTTAAGCTGAAAGATTGACTAGTTGGTGGTGCTTGGAAAACTTATTTCATTTAAAATTCCTGAAAGATTTCACCCCAAAAACACCCTTGCTCTGCTAAAAATGTACTGGTACCAATTTTGCCAGATTGAGCTGTCAGTGCATAATAATTGATCAATCATTATGTTGCATGATGGTCTGTCCATTATTGGGGGTCTGTGAAAGAGAGTGTTGGGTCTCTGTTCATGTCCTTAGTGCTCAACAATGGATGGGCCAGAGCAATATAATGACAGGGCAGGCATCACTTTAATTATGTTTTGGTTCTTCAAGACCTTTTGAGTTCTCAGTTGATATCCCTTGTTAGAAGGTGAGCTCAGTAGCAGGCTTGAAAGTGAAGCTGGCCTGTCTGCACAAAAATCTGAAGGAAGCCTCTGACAACTGAGCAGGCATCAGATGGTGTTTCAGACCCTGTCAACAAGCAGGAAGAGTATCTGTCAGACTTGGATGAAAGCAAAAGGGAGTGACAGATACGTATTGGTAATGCAATAATATGTTATTAATTATTGGAGTTCATTTTATTAGCACGCCGAGAGAGCGAGAAGAAGAAAGAGATCACAGGAGAGAGATGAATAGTAAAGAGATGAGTATTTGGGAAGAGAAGTTGTCTTGCCTCATGGTGAGGTTGTCGGAGATGTGTCGCTCGGCATGGAGCACCATCTGCTGATATGTACACTGCTCCCAAATGCCAGGCTTCACAGATGGAGCAAATCAAATGGCGAGAAAGGGATGGTTCCTTTTCCACTGACCCCCCCCACCCCCCACCCCCCCACCCCCTCCCCCCATGTGCCACTCAAACCAGCCTCCTCTGACAGCCAGACAGAATGCGGCTTTATGTCTGATTCACAGTCTGGTATTTGATGCAGTTTTTTTCTTCCTCTGCAGCTCTGCAATACTCCTTTTACTTGAATGCTCTTCTTAAGTCCTGCAGCGATAATGACATAATCCATTTGAAATAATGGTTTATGGGAAAGATAAAACTGAAAGCCTTGGCAATTCTGTCATTACTCTGAGGCTGAGAAATGAGCTGTGTAGAACTAGTGTCACTCTCAGATTGACTGTTCCCTGATTAGTTGAAAGAGACCGGTTTGTCCTTCCATGGACTTGGTCCTTAGAGGTAGTCTATGTGGGTTCCATCAACCAGAAGAGGTTGATTGTAAAAATAACAATGTAGGTCCAAGGGAAGAGTTTGTGGCATACTTAATAGGTTAAGGCGCAGCTATGAAGGATGCTTATCTAGGTCTAATTGAAGCTCTGAATAAATATCACAATGCCAGCAAGCATTTCATAATCAAAATATTGTTGCTTAAGAGCTATCAATCAAATTTATAGGTAAATTAATCTTATATTGGAAATTTATGAATGATTAGTTTGTCCAGTGAAGTTCATTCACAGGGTTTAAGTTTAGGAAAATGAAACTATGTCATATTCTTTTTATAATGTGAGGATGCAAAGAATACAGTTTGTGTATTGAATGTAAAACATACCTCACACTGACAACCTTGCTTTTCCTTTTTTGGCGATTTGTGTCTACACTGGGGAAAAATATGTTTCATTGGATAAACCTGAATGATTTACATAAATGTGTTACTCTTACGTAGGCCTATATTTTTTAGGTTAGCATTTTTTCCCACCTTTTTCAACTACATGGGTGTGGCCAGTGAATGTGCTCTTGGTCAGCATTTCTGTCTGTTTTATATCTGGGATAAATGCTCCTGGTCTGAAAACATCAAAGGTTTATTTGGCTTATTTTAATGGCTAATTTCACATGCAGTGGCTGTGAGTGGTACCCATGTCTCCCTTGCATACTACGTAATTTGATGGATAGCGCAATGAAATAGTTTGGACCAGGTTGCAATTGGTGTATTTACTTTGAAGCATATTTTTTACTGTATAGAGTGCTCTGAAGGCATTTATCTTAATGCATTGCCTGACATGCTGAAGCTGCCTGATGTACTGAATGTTTTACCAAGATGCTTGTAATTCAGGGTGTGATACTGCATTTTAGCAAATTGACTTAACCTTGATAACATCATATTACGAGGATGCATTGCATTTTATACATGTGTTTTTGTGCATGCAATCCATTGCTAGGACTGTCAGTGCTAAGCTTCAACCCCCCCCTCTCTCTCTCTCTCTCTCTCTCTCTCCTGCTCTCTCTGTCTCTCCCGCTCTCTCTCTCTCTGACAGGTGCCTGCTGAGAAATGTCGCTGTGCAGTGGGTAATATCCTGAGTGAAGGAGAGGAGAAGCCTGATGAGGAACTTGTGCGTCTGTACAAGAAGTTTGGCTTCAAGATCTTCTCTTTCCCTGAGGTGGCACATGTGGTCACCACCACTTTCCCCAACAGGACCCCTTTGTCCTGCTTAATGGGGATCTACAAGGTCTACCCCCAGATGGATAACTACATCAAGGTATGGGTTCTGCACAAACTCAGCGTTCCTTATTTTTTTCAGAAAATTAACCTGTAACAGTCAGGTGACTGACAGGTTGTCTCACTCAGGTGGAACAAAATAAAAAAATAAAAAAATGGTTTAGATTGCAGGTTGTCAACAACACTGTATACATTTACCCTGAAATACATCTGGAAGTTTGATATGAGGTGGGAAATGCTGTTTCTGATTGCTGATCTGATCTGGTTGTAGGAGTTGTGTGGTCAGGATATGGGAGGGGCACTCCTGTCCTTCCCGGTCAGGTAACCAATCAAGACTGAGCAGGTGAAAAAACATGCAACACCCTCCAAAAAAGGGCCTGTTCAGCTTTGAGAGAGACTCACTGGATATGTTTTGTGGAAAAATATAATATTGCCGGAAATAGAATAATTGGGTGCTTTAAGTAGTTTTTGAGATTGTTAAGCTCCACTTTGGGGTAAAAGCTGCACTCAAAGGTCATGGTAATGGTTTTTAATTAAATGAAAACTCAAAGTAAAGAAGACAACAGGAACAACAAATTCTCTGACTTTCATCTTGTCAAAATGTCAGCAGGGGCTTCGTTTCTTTTTGTTTCGTTATCTGTGTATTGTCGCTTCTGCGTTATGTCCCAAAGGAATTTCAGCAACATGTCTTCGAATCTGAAGAGGCTCTTGTTTGTCCAGTGTGATTTTTTTGTTGTCGTTATTTTCGGCCTCCTTGATGAAACAGCCATGAATTTCCAATAATTTAGTATGGCAAGTTGGTTTATTCTAGGATCAGCTCCTTCTGCTGTGGGTAGAAAAGCAGACCCAAGCCATCCACTGTCAAATGGGCACCAGCTACCGGTAGTCTCTTGTCTCACGATTGCCCCACGCGTCAATGGCAGTTGATTTCTTGTGTGTGATGTGGGCGAAGGCTCTCTCCCCATTGGCAGGGAAGCAGTGCCCTGCTTGAAAAGATATGGAGGTGCTCATAGATGGGCACAGTCGCAAGCGTCACCCTCAAATCACAATCCTGGGGCTGACACCATGTCTCACTGCTGCACCTCCCATAACAGAAGTATGAGGAGTTGCGGTGAAAAGGGAAGTGGGAGGGAGGGGGAGATTTGAGTGGGATTTAGGTAAAGCGGGTAACATTTTTAGGTGCAGTACAAGGGATGGAGGCAGGGTAGAAATGGACAAGAGTTTTGTTTAAGCAGAAGGGTGGGTATTGTAATACAGTCATATCATGGCCTGGCTATGCAATGGCTCTCAGCATGCATGAGATTCTTCAAGGGAAAAAATGGGTGCTGATAAAGAAGTACCTGATCTTCTAAGAACGAAAGCTGGCATTGTGTTTTTGATCCAGGCTTAAATGTTCTGGGCTCTGAAACGTGTAATACTGACACAGGCCCTGAAGATTCTTTGATTGCAGGCTGTTGGCCGTAACGAGTCGAGAGACATGTGGTCTCACTCTGCTAGCTCTGTCCAGCGCTAGCTCACACATTTGAGCTGGCAGATCTGTGTCCATGTGTAGTGCATGCACACTCTACTCTGGGGTGCATGCTCTTTCCTGCTATATGCGTGTGTTCTCTGGAACATAGCCCATCTCTTGATTGTGTCCCCCCGTATAATTCAGAGAGGAATTTGGGTGTGATTCAGTGTATAGCCACGCCCCTGCAGAAATGTGCTCTGTTCTGCGCGTTTACCCTGGCCTGAAGAGTGATGGTGTAACGCAGTTATGGGATGAGCATGCGGTCAAAAGGTAAGTGGTGTACGTCTTTATGAGGCCCACGGCTGTTAAAGGGTACAAGTGGGAATTCTGCAGCTGAGTTACAGAGGAACTGTTCCTTTAAAACATCCAGTGCTGCACACTGTCATCCCCAGCAGGAGCTTCTGCAAAGCAGATATGTGTTGACTGATGCAAAGGTGAGGTGTGTCCATCTTCCTTTGAGCCACTGAAGTCCTCTTTCCTCCATTCATTTTCTTGAGCAGCTATATAAAACCCAGTGAGTGCATATCCATCAGTGTAGACCACACCTCCTGCACCTGACTTCTATGCTGATCAGATGATTTATGTGACTGCTTTTGGTTGCAGAGTATTTTCCCATTTTTTAGAAGTACACTTTTTATTACCTAGAAGGCTAACCAGCCGCCAGAAAACACGCAGACTTGCATGTAGCAGTCATGCCACATTTTCTTCCTTTTTTGGACCATGAAAGCCCCCCTTTCAAACAAATCCAAATCAATTTGTAAGGCCATCCATTTTTCAGAGTGAGGTAGCTTCCTTTCCTTACTGCCAAAACTCAACAGCACAACAGGGCAGTGCTCTTTCACCACTGCAGGCCCGCAGCAGGCCCAGAATTCCTTTTTCAGACCTCAGAGAAGAGGATTCAAAAACAGAACACAAAGTCTGTTCTTTCAGGCCCTGGTGCCGGCCCCCCTGACCTGCCCTCTTATCATTTGGAGAAGAAAGGCACTTTTAGACTGGCATAATGATGGAAAGCGAGTGTGGCAGTGGCCAGAGCCTGTGATTACAGTAAATGCAGTGCAGACGATGGTGATGCAGCTTTAATCACAGCTCTGCGAGAACAGGAGATGCCTGCTTAGGCCGGAGCTGGGACAGCTGGGTACATTATCTAATGAACAGGGCGTGGCTGGCACTCGGATGGCATTTAATTACCCCTGCTCGTCTTGTGCAGGTGGCAGCGTCGTGAGGGGCCTGGGGGTGTTTCTCTTCCTCTAAGAAAGTTTGCCTGTTCTCACCCCCTGTGCTGCCATCTGGACTGATGTCACTGGACTGATTCACTGGTACTCTGTACTTCATAATGGACAGTCTGTGCCCCCCATCTTCATCATTATCATCATCATCATCATAATCCCATCCAGATGCTGTTGAGAACAGTGAAGCGGTTGCCCCGGATGAATGTCCACAAACAAGGAAAACTTATTCTCTGCCAGAGATTAGATCAGAGCTGGACTGCCCTACCTTCTATGCATAAATAACACCCCCACCTCCTCCCTGAGTACCATCACTGTTATGATCCCCACTACCTGCTGGGATCCAACATCTCCCATCATCTTTCATAAACACCAATGATCACCCCCCATCTCTGTTCCTCATAAACACCTCCCTGTCAGCCCAACGGCCCTGACCCAGGGGAGGGAGGGGGTGGAGACCGCAGAGGTGGGATGAGCTGGGAGCAGAGATGAATCTTCATCGGGCCCAGCGGGGTGGCAGGAAAACAGAGGGAGTCTTGGGGAGAGTTGTCAACATGGCCCATCTGTGACCAGTGCATTCCAGATGAATAAGCATAGTGATTCTGTGTCGTTGTGTTTGTGTGTGTGTGTGTGTGTGTGTGTGTGTGTCTGTAGAACTGGTGAAAGTGTACGTGGATGTGTTTCTGCACATGGTTATGTAGGAGATGGCGGAGCTCTCAGTGAGATATATAGAGAGATAACACAAAGACAGCGAGTATATTAAATGGATTTAAGTGAGCAATAAATGACGTGCTGATTTCTTTTTCGGAACTAAACGAAAACAAGTTTACTTTAGGAAGGAGAGGCGGACGATCGTAGGCGTTTGAGTTATTCTTGAAGCATCTCAGGATTGAGTCATGCTTTACCTGCCACAGTTTTGAGAACGGAAGGAGGGGGTGGAGGACGGAGATGCTCTTTGCCTCTCAGTGAAGCCCCTTGTGGTGTGTCAGCTCCCAGGGCTCATGGTACTTGCTGTCTTTCTTAAATCACACTTTGGACTACAACTCGCACCACATTTCCCTTTCACTTCACCTTGTGAGTGAAAGTTTAAGACAATTGATTGATTTCAGTGAGGGTATTCCTCACCATCTGGTGTTTTCTCTTCTTTAGAGACCCTTCTGTTGCCATTGTTTGCGTGCGATGGATCGGCCACCCCTCCGCTCATCACAGATTCCCCCACCACCCCCAGCCTTGCCATAAATAATTCCACGGCCCCCTCTCCTGTCTTCTTCTATGCTGTATTTGTTGGATGAACAGGGGAAATTGGTCTACCCCATTCATATTTGATGTGTTTGTCTGATGAAAAGGTGACAGTGAGCTGGGCTTTAGATGTCCTTTGAGAAATGGACCACCACTGGAGAGGTGATGGACAATTTCAGTCCAGGGTTTAATGCGAAGACTCTCTTCTCCTCACTGATTTTGGGTTCCTCAGATGTCTGAAACATTCACTCTGGTTACAGTTTGTTTTCTATGCTTCTGGCACTCACCATTGCCGATTGCCGTAAGACAAAACAGGCATGAAGCTGTGTTTCTGTGATAGAGGGCTTGTCATATGAACTTCTTTGAGGCACTTGCGTAATATGTGGGAAGTGCAGTAATAAGCTTCCTATAGTCTGTTTTTATTGTTGTTAAACACACTTCTGGCTTTAGCGTCGTATCAGGCGTGAGCAGACCCATTCCTCTGTAATTAGTATTGATGGGGTTATGTAGTAAGGTGCTATCACTGTTTTCCCTCCGATGCACCACCTTCCTTGTGTATTGTCTCTTGCCCCATTGACACAAGCCCCGTTTGACTGACAGCATGTGCTGACCCGTCTCTCAAAACAGCTTTTGGCCTTTACGGTCTCCGTTGTTACAAAAATAAGGCTACAGAACCTCCTGTTCTTTAGCTTTGTGCTATTTCATGTGCTTTAAATACAGCTCGGAGTCATAGCGTGCGTGTGGCTTCTCGCTCCCCCCCTCCTCCACAACCCCCCTCATCCCCGTCACCTTCACATCTGCCAGCATCAGAATGAACGCAGCCTCTTGAATAATCTAGTGAGATCAGTTCTTGTGAGATTGGTCCCTTGCCCTGTTTACCCATCGTTATTTTGTTGGACTGAAGATGGGAAACGGTTACTGGTTGTTTGCGGTATTTATATTTAGCTTGTTTGTCTGGAGAGAGGGATGTGATGTGTATAGCACATCCTCCTATAGAGACACATGGAGAGGATGTGTCCATGGTTACGCTCTCATCTGTGCGCCCTTTTGCATGCGAACCCCACCCCCATCCCTTCTGTTTCCTGCTGCTCATGCCTAGATTCATGATATGTATACAAACTGTTTGAATTTGCAGCTTCTCATTCTGAGATATTTTTTCTGTATTTTTCCTCTCTTTAGTCTGATAATAGTTCATTTCAAAACAGTTCCCCCCGCTCTCTTTCCTTTGTTTGAGGAGGAGGGTTGGGTTGCTTCATTGAAGAGTTTGTGGAACTTGGCTGCAGGCTTTATTAGATGAACATTATGTTAGGCCCCAATACTGCAGGGACCTTGCCTGCTAAATAAAAAATATGTTGGGAGCTGAACTTCTTTGTGTGAAGTGGTCCTTGCATTGTACTGAATGACAATCATCTGTCCTACACATAGACATACTCATAATCCCCGGTGTAGGTGTGGCCATAAGTACTGGCCTTGTTTTTGAGGTAGCCAGACAAATAAATGAGCCTTTGCAACATTTGCATATGCATGGTATATACACAATGTTGGAGTATTGGTTTGAATTTGATTAATTGCTTAACCTTTCTGTTTTTGTCTGGCACCCAGAAATGCTGTACCTCCCTTCCCGTGCACCTTATCCTCAACCCCACCCCAAAGGACCTCCCCTCCCCCCACCATCCCAAAATTAGACTGTCTTTCAGGAAATTCTGTTGGGGGGTGCACTAAACAAATTCACACTCATGATACCCTGGCATGTCATTCATTGTGCAACACGCGCCAGTGTGAAATATGTAGTGTCCTTAAGCAAGAGTAAGAAACCACAGGAATGACAGATATCATAATGAAATGCAGTGGCTTAATATGGATAGATATTGCTCTATTTGCCTAGTTTTCTGATTGATGAAGTGGGCAGCTGTGCTCAGCCTGGATGTCTTTATGCATCCAGCAGTTGGGGTTTCCATTGATTTGTTCATCTTTCATGTACTTTAAAGGAGATAAATGAATTGCAAAAAGATACATCAGTTTAAAATGGTTAAAATATAAAACAGAAGTTAATTTGCACATTGGTGAAAATGCTTTATATTTATTTATTATATTAGAAAATTATACAGTTTGTTCAAGTCTGAAGTATATTTGTTTTCAGGTCTTGAGTAAAATTTGTAAATAAATTGCATATTTTTTATAAAGAATTATCCACGATTAGCTTCTTGCATAGTATCATTTTCTTATATTTGCAAATTGCAAGAATTATTTTATTATAATTGCATTATGTATTTACTTGTATTGCATATGTTCTAGGATAAATATATTTATGTTATATACAAACATATGTTCTCAGTGGCCATTTTCCACATTTCCCATGACATTATGAAATTATTATATATTTTTTTCAAATGAGGACCAGAGGGCCGCACACACAAACACATTCTGCACCACAGTGTGTGCTGGGATTTATTCATGTCTACTAACCTCCACGGGGAGCAATAAACATTGAGGAAGTGTTGTTTTATCAGTGCTACAGTCCGTTAAATAAATAACCAGCCGAAGCCATTCCCCAACACCCCCCATCCCCGCCCTCACGCTTACAGTCTGCTATGGCAATGTTTGCTGGTGGCACTCAAACACCCCAAGAGCTGTGGCACAAGGCTCTTAAAAATATTTCACCTCCCATGACATGGGACCAGGGTGGGGGTGGGTTTGGGGGTGATAAATCTGGCCCCTCGGCCTCTATGACACATGTTTTTATGGCATATGAGACTTGGGGTGGGATGGCGGGGGGAGGTGTCCAGGGCCTTAATCCTCTCCAGCGCTCATTCATTATTGAGGATCTCTGTGCTTCCTCATTGTGGGTCAGCTGTCAGCCATCTTGAGGTAGATGTGGTAGACAAGGGCTGGGGGGCGGGGGCATTTGGGGCATGACACTATCAATGTAGCAAGAGCATCATGGGATGAGTTTGGGAGGTTTGCACTGGCCTGAGTGTTGCCCCATGCGCTGCTGGGTAAGTTAAATTGTCCCTCCATAATTAATGATGTCATCGCACCATACTGTTCCCTCTATTACGCTTTTATTGTCTGACACCAGGTCTCTATCCCCGGGGCACAGTTACAGTGGAGCTTATGGCCTCTTAAAACCCAAGGCATGAAAGTCCTCTATAGAAGCTGGCCTGTATTGAGCATGATGTTTTATAGATGTGTGTGGTCTTATGTTTATCTTTTGCTTTATGTAAGCTCCAGTATATTTCTCTTTGTTCTGTCCCCTGGCACACGTCATTTTTTTAGAAAATCATTTCAAATAATAAATTTGGGGGGAAAAAAAAACTCTTGTCTTCTGGGCTTCTTTGAAAGCTTATTTTCCTGACAGATTGAAATTGGTTCCATCTTATATTTGTTAAAAGTGGAACCTAAAGGGGCAGATGTTTTATAACGTGTACCACACAGAGGCAATTCTTTGTTTTCAACAAAACCTGTATATTTCTTTCTGTTTGGCACGTGGATGCACAATCCACCGCATGTGATCATCACCTGACTGCTGTAAATCGGGTTTCATTACAAATAATAATAATATAACTATTTTGTATGATTTGCTCCATTGTGACATAGCATAATCAGTCCCTCTGCAGCCATTTTATTGGAAGTGGGGGTTGGGGGTGATGAAACGAAAGGCAGAGAGTGTAATTCGTTGGGTAGAGAGGCTGCTGCATAGGAGACTTCCTTGTGAGCTGGGATGGAGGGGACCTGTCTATATTTAGAATCTATTACGAGTTTTTATTGAATGTGATGGTGTGAATCTCTTCTTGCAATGCTTCTTTTAAAGAGATGGCTTGCCCACAACCTGTTTACCACGCCTCATTGCTGTATTGTTGCTATTTGCTGTGTTTCTGCTTCTTTTCTGTTCAGTTGTACACTGTGCACTTTGGTTGCTCGTTTAAATTATGCATTGGGTAAAGCACCTGCATTGCATCACCAATGACCAATTAGTTAAGACTGGTTTCAGAATTTAAATTGGGTACATCCTTCCTGATCCCTTTCTCATTCTGAATGAATAACCCCCTGCTCCCAATCTTGAGTAAAGGGCTATTGTCCAAATGCTGCATTAGCTCCTGCACTCGGCCAACCTATTTTCCCATGATTAAAAAATGTACACTGATCCAGCTGGGATTCGTACCAGTTGTAATTTTAATATGAACTACAACTCCGTCAGAGGCTCTTAAGGCGCCCTAGCAAAGCAAAGAGCACGGTTTTACAACATGGACTTGATAGATTGATAAGCTCTTTACTTTGAATCCTATGGCTCACGGTTGATCCCTTTCCCCACCCACCCTGTACATGCTGATCTCGTACAGCTAAAATAGAGGACTCCCCCATGTGATGAGATGTGAATTGATCTGTAGTCTGAATTAGCCATTTATTATGCTTTGCCTTCTAATACCACATTGTGACAGAAATGGATTATGCAACACAAAACGTAATATTCTATTTATTCAATTACGTTATAATCCTTTGGATAATTTTGTACACCACTAATTAATTAATTTTCCCTATTGTGCCTCATTGCGTGACAGTTCTTTTAGACAGTGGATTATCATTGCATGAAGTGTTCTTTGATTCATCGATCGATCTGGCTGTTGAAACTGCCTCCAGAAATAACCAGTCAGCCAATAGCAGTGGCAGCCTGCATTCTGTTAAAATCAGCTTGAAGATAATAGAGAAAAAGTGCTCAAGTGCATGTGCTCTGTAAACTCCATTGATCCAAGGGCTTGGTGGGAACAAAAGTGAGCACACAGGGTGGCCTTGGGGTAGAGTTTGGGAAGTCCACCTTTAAAGGTCTGAAATTCTGAATTCAAGTTGTTTGTTTTAGCAATATTGATTTATTGTTCCTGATCCCTCCCTCTCTCTCTGCCCCTTAACGGTCTGATATCTGCGCTGAGAATCAGGGGTCTGCTGACAGGCTGATTTGTTTCCGACAGTCTGACGGTCTCTAGGTGTCAGGGTGTCTGAGAGGAAGATGGATTTGGGAGGAGGGTGGGGGATGACGGCTTACCATGGAAGATGTTTTTCCACCTGAATGGTATGTCCTTGTTGACCCAAGGTAAACTTTTCGCTCTCTTGTTTAAAGCACGATCAACATAAACAATGTTGTCTTTTAAGCATCGTGCGGATCCATGTTGTCTGGCATGATTTGTTGTTATTGGCATAGGAGCGGGAGTCCAGCGTGCGGAAGTGGGTAATAATTTAATTGCTGTCGGAGGCCTTGGAATGGTGATGCTATCTATGTGCTGGGATCTCTGCTTCCCCTGCATGGATGTGGTGGACCAGCCTCACATCTGATCTCCGAATGGCTTGTGCACATCTCTCCAAGAAACCCTATCATGTTCTGCTGGATTATGTGATACAGAAAAATGACAATAAAAGCCAGATAACTGACACATCCAGTGGGAGGGACAAAAAAATTCTGTAAATGCCAGTGTGACATTTAGTTGAATCACCATTTTCCAGTTTTTTGCTATGAGAGAGCACCTGCAAAATGACTGTGTTCCAGGTACCACATGCTGGATAAGAGCCCCTCTGTGGGGTCTGGGATTGGCAGTTTCATGTGAAAGAGGTTTTAATCTCAGTGTGACTTCCTAGCAAAATAAAGGTTGATGGTGGTGGTGGTGGTGGTGGTGGTGGAGGAGGTGGTGATAGTGACCACTGAACAATGGGCACTGGTGTGAGCATGTTTACGGGGGGTGCCAATTCAAAGAAAGGGCAGCAGACCCCAACCTGGGGCACCTCTGTTACCCTTTTCCAGTACACTGTGTGGCTGGGACTATTCCAGTCATGATCTTCCTTAGACAGAAAGAAAGAAGATGTGTCACATGACCATGGTGGGACTTTATACATATTAAGGTCTTTGAGACATCCTGCTAGTTCTGCTACACCAACCCCATAACCCATAATTCATATTAAATAATACACTTGTCTTTCATATGCACTAGGCGAGGGAAGTTGATAAAATTATTATATCTTATATTTCAATTTTGTCTTTTGTCTTTGTGTGAGCGTTGTGGGCATCTTCCAGTCTCTCAGAGCACAAAACGACTGTGCCCTTTTTCTTGGAAGTAAAAAGCATTTTCCATGGACATTTTACTTTCCCCCATTCTCAAGTGTAATATGGAATCGTGATGGTGCTAATTTGTTCTTTCTTTATAGAGCCCTTGTTGCTAGTACAAGAACGAGTTGTCCGTATCCTCTCTCCTACCCACCACTTATGGCTGAATTATTTAAACATGCAGAGTCTCTTAAGGTTGTCACGTCCCCTTTTTCCCTGTTAATGGCATTAAACTCAGCTTTAAAAATAATGGATGTGCTTGCTTTATTTTTAAGTCTGCAGTACTAGTCTGCTTTCGGCTTTTGTCTTCATGGAGTGCAGATGATTTGACTCTTCTCTGCGTTCCTGGGCTGTGGGTTGCTTGTGCATTTTAACTTCCTGTGAATAGTGTCCCCTAAATCACGGATGTGTCCCCTAAACGCATCGCCCCGTTCCCGGCCTGCTTCCACTCTGACGTGCGCGGTTGGGTTCCTCTGCGGGGGGCGCTGCGTGGCATTGTAAATTCGGGTGTATGAATATGCAGGTGGAAGATGAATGCTTCTGGAGTAGCCCCCCTCCCCCAGCTTGAGGAAGGACAGACAGTGGATGGCCTGACCTTTCAGTCCCCCGGCACCGCGGCGATGGGGAGAGAGAGCGATCAGAGAAAGAGCTAAAACCTCTGTCTGTCTTTGACCTTTTTGGGATGCGGATTTTTACATACTCTTGAGCTCCCAGGTTCTGGTGTACAGAAGGGTTCATTGGGTTTGATAAACATGCCCGGCTATGAAAATGTCTTTGGTGTGACATTAAAAAGTGTCATGTTTGACAAGTGTAGACAAGTGTAGCACATCTCCTCCGGCTTGTTAATGAGGATGAGAGAGCCCTCGAGCTCCGCGTCTCTGCGGTGAGGAGCTTGTCCAGATTAGCTCTGGCAGCTCCTGTTACTGAAGGAGCTGGAGCACTATGCAGTGACAGGGTACAAGTGAAGACCGGCTGAGTTCAGAGCAGCACTGACTCTTGGAATAGTAGTAATACGTGTTGTCCTTTGCATAAGGACTGGCCGGGCTCACAAAGCAGCACTGCATTTTCAAGTGGTAGTTATAGGTGCATTGCAGGAAATGTAAATCTTCCTACAAAGGACAGCAGTGCATGGTGAGCAGAACCTTGGATTTTTGTGGTTCCTTGAAGTGCTGCTGGGTCCTTTTTAACATGTAAATATATGATGAGATAATAGAGCGTAGATAGACTGTATGATTATCACATACAAACTGAAATAACAGTTTGAGCTCTACATTCTCTGAGTTTGCTCATTAAAATTGGTTGATTAGCTGTGGCACCATAGAATAGGTTACTTAACTGTTAGAGCAATAACAGGACAACAATAAGTTCTAGAATCAACTTTCTAGCATAGTATTTCTAAGGGAGTTGAAAAATTCAGTTGGAAAAAAGGGACATTTCAGGTTTTATTCCCTGGTAGCCCACTGTTTTTGTAACTTTTGAACACAGATATCTAATCCTGAATTTTACTTCATATACAGGTATTATGAAATATATGATAAATTTGCTTTAAATTATATATGTCTCCGCTAGGCAAGCACTTTGGCAACAAATGTGAATAATGTGTTGAGTGAGGGCTGGGGCTGTGGGTTTTAGTGGCTGGCCTTCAGTAGGGTCTGCAGCAGCGTTCACGCTGGATTTATGGGAGATTTCAGTTCAGTAGGACTCAGACATCAGGAAACGTGGTGGCTGCACAGTAAAATGTCCAGTGTTCATTTAAATCTAACAGAGTCCATATGGTCCTACTCTGGACCAGAGCTGGACCATATGTACACTGTAAGAGTTGACATTTTACTGCGTGGGTGGAGTACAGTCAATACAGGCTCTTGACGTTTGGAGGTGGGGGTCAGAAAAGTGTGACGCTGGCGTGAGGAGCATATCTTAGCTCTGTGCTTCTGTTCCTCTGCTGAGGACCTCTCCACCATTGGTTTTAAAATGGACTTTCATTTCTTCTAAGGAAGAGTGGATATTGGCAGCCACCGAACAATGGCAGACGAAACGATCTCAGATGAACCCCTTTTGAACAGGTCCATAACACTTGTCCATAATAGCATAGTTCTGTCCACAGTCCCTCCTCCCATTTTGCTTTGTACATTAAATGACTTCCACAGAAAAATGTTTTGGATTTTGTTCTGAGGGTTCCGCTGAAGTTATCCACAGAGGTTATATTGCGATATTTAATGAAAACACAGCTGTACCAGAACTGTGTAACATATACTGGAATGAAATGCATCTGTGATGTTTCAGTTGCTTCTTGAAAATGGCTTACAATATCACACTTGTTCATTGGTCAAAATCACTTCAAATTTAAAAAAAAAAAAAATCTCCAGACTCTTTATCTTCTGCCTATACCAAGCCCTTATTTATGTGATTTCACTTCTAATATTGGAGGCTTTGTTACTGGGCTTGGTCCAGCCAGTGTTACTGCCAAAAATAAAACTATTTTCTTCCTCCTCTATTTCACAAAGTATTGGATTGTCTTATTATTTAACTATTAGAAAGAACCCAATACTTTGTGATCCTGTGTTTAGCATTCCTGTTATAGTTGGCAATCGGCTCCCCAGTTGTAATAATGATAATGTCAATAGTAGAACTCATTATCTCAATCCACTTCCTTCTATTCAAACAAAAGGGACACCCTGTGAGTTTGGTTTGCTCAACATAAAGTCTCTGTCAAACAAGTATTTTTTTCTGTCTTGATTTTATTACTGATAACTTGCTTGACTTTTTTATGGCAACTGAAAGCTGGCTCCTGGCGATTCCATCCCATTGATAGATGCAATGCCATCAGGTTTTACTCATTTACATCTACCCTGCCTGTCTGGTTGTGGTTGTGGTAAGGCAGTGTTCCACGAGGCATATTTTAAATATTCACCTATTTCTGTTGGCTCTTTAAATTCATTTGAAGTCATGTGCTGTCATATTACTGGCAAGGCTCCATTGCTCTTTGCTTTAGTTTATAGATCCCCTAAAAGTAATGGTGATTTTATTCAGGTATTTTATAAACTTCTGTCAGTCATTAAGCCTCAACATGAAAAAGTGCTAATTTGTGGTGATTTCAGTATCCATGTGTGATGTCCTCCTTTTTTTTACTGATTTAATCTGGTTAACTCATTTCATCTCAGCCAGGTTGTGAAAGGACAGGCACATTCCAAAGGGCACACACTTGATCTGGTTTATTCTCATGACTGTATTTTTATCTGAAATGTTGCTAAAGGATTTAAGTGTGTCTGACCCATAAGGCCATTTTTTCAGTGTTGAACTGTCCTCTCCCTCCCCTGATCTGAGTCTCCCCTCTATCCATGTCTTCAGTGCCTACTCAGTAAACATTCAGAGCCGTTCAAGTTTTTAGCCCTCCCTGCCCCAGATACCCATCTGCAGAGGACTTGGTTAACCTTTTTTTGAAGTACCTGCACAACCATTCTTGATTGTATTGTTCTGTACAAAATCAAAAAAGCTATGTGTGATTTGCCTCCCTGGGTTAATGAGCACATCCAGGCTCTTAGGTGAGAACGCAGGAAACCTGAACAGAGATGGAAGACAAATAGGCTACATGTCGTCCATGACATTTTCAAATATCTCATGGCACAATATCTGAAAGCTGTTAAAGATGCGAGAACTAATTTTTTATCTGGCCTAATTGCCAAACACTGCCACAATACAAGAGTCCTTTTCAAAGTTATCAGTTCCTTAATCGTTCGTCTGGACCACCTTCACAGCCACCTCAAAAATGTGAGGCATTCTTATTTTTAAGCTATTTTTTTAAGCACTTTGTGAACTTTGTTTTAGATATCTTGTCACTGAGTTTGACACAGCAAAAACAAAGAGGGAGTGGCATTGAACAATTAGGCCATTTTTGTCAGCCATGTGTAGATGGTAAAGGACAATGTGCACCTGATTGGTATTCCACCAGCTCCCTGTTTTCCGTAAAATGCCACTGCTGTGCACCTTCAGCTGAAGAGTACGGTCAAGAGGTGAAACCCAGCTTTAGAGCTCCGTGGCATTAAGGGTCACAGGAGCCAGGGGCCACGGTAAACGGACAGAGAGACAGCAGCACAGCGGAGAGTCCTTTGGCCTCTGCTCTGGCCTCTGCACTGCCAAGATTATGACCTGTCTGCTAGCCAGCCGGCTGCTCAATGCTGCCTCCTCTGAAACTGACGGAGGTGCATGCTGGGATAGACAGCTGTGAGTGACTGCCCAGTCTCTCATCATGTGGGAAGGATTTGCGGTGACCCCCCCCCCCCCCCCATGTGAAGGGGTAAGGGCTAAGACCCTCCTTGCACTTAATAAATTATCAAGTGCCGAGAAACTACTCTCCCTTAAAGCTATGAAAGAAACTCCTTGCCATTCACAGTTAGGAGGATAAAGAGACATTCACGTTTCAAGTTTAATTTGACTTATTCAGCTTATTAACTAGCCTACACTGGTTGCCATCCCAATAATAATAAGTTTCCCTCAGTATGAATTTTGGAAGAACATCTTGACACATTTTCATTTGTTTTGTAGTACTTTGGCACTTCAGTGAAATATTACATCATATCTATCTAAAAAACGTTCATGTATTTCTGAAATCCTTGTACCATCCTTTAATGTGCTGCTGTCTTTGTTGATCGGGATAGCTGACAACACAACTGAGCCTCTCAACCTTTATTAGACTGTAAACATGTCAATTATTGTTTCTGTAGTACTGCACCTGGTATCCTACCGTATACAGTAGTGCCCATGTTCAGGACTTCATTTTGCAAGTCACTTAGGATAAAGGCAGCTGCTGAATTATTGACTGTTTTTAATTGTTTTCTTTAGTGCTGCCCCTTCACACACATATAATGGTGTTATGCAGCTATGAGCCACAGTGAGTGGTTTTTAAATAGGATAAATGATATTTCTGTGATAATACAGCACCGCATTCTCAGTTAATGCAGCTAATAATGATTGCTTGTGTGACCCATGGTCATTATTTTTGGCACAGCCACATTGCTGTTCTGCTTAATGGAACTTGACTAGTTTTCTACTAGTCAACTAGTTGAATAGTTTTCTTATATTAGTGTTGATTGGTGTTTATTCAACACTTTCTTGCCATTTTTTGATGTATCAAGTATAACTGCCACCCAAACAAATCTTAACACTTGTTATTTTTAGGACATTATGTTTATTAATTACTTATTTATGTAGATGTTGGAAATTGGACATCTGGTATATTGTACCTGAGTTAATTCAAAGGCTAAGTCACATCTGCAGTCACAGTTAATGTTTATGTGGTAGAGGTCTCCCTATTTAAAAAGTCACCTCAATCCTACCTGTTAAGTACACATCTCCGTGCTGATATAGAGAATGGTCCTTATTTGAAACGGTAGTGAGGCTGTTTTATGCAGAAAATAATCAATGTGAAAACAGATGCTTCTGTTAATAAAAAATAAATGTTCTTTTCCTTGTGAATGTGTTAAGGGGAACTTTGGTGTGTGCAGTTGGCCTATTTGTATCACACTCACTCTGTCATGTGCAAGGTTGCACCAGGAGCATTTTGTAACACGTGATTGAATTATGGGTTGCAAATTGATTATGTACATGCAGTCAGAAACACGTTGTTGATTGTGGAGGGTGGGTGAATGTAATGAAGCCTAATTGAATCATTCCCTGGCTAATGCAATCTGCATTATGGCAGACAAAGAATATTGGGATTAATAGGGACATGTGTGGGGAAGAAGTGGAATTGGAGAATGTTATTTTCAATTGTCACCCGTGTCAGCCTGCCAGTCCCCATGGAGATGGACCGCTGCGAGTGTACTTCAACTGTGTTTTAATTACTCAGATATTTTAATTTCCTGTGGCTCTCTAGGCAAGACAGAAAAAAAGAAATTATCTTTGTGTTCTACGTGTGAAATGTGTGTGTGTGTGTGTGCGTGCGTGTATGTTTATATATTTATTTTTTGCCTTAGCTTGAGCTTTTCTTAGACTCATATTCACTCTTGATTAAATATGAATGTTCAGCAGGTTTTCCCTGACTAAATTTAAGCCTAGCTCAAAAGGAAGCACAAAAAATAGCAGCAACAATGGAGTAAGCTGATCGCCTTTTTACATCCTTTTCAGATTTTTTATTTTTTCACTGCAATGGCTAATTTACAAATCACAACATTCTCAAAGAGAAGTGAACTTGTGGTTTAGGATTAGTATATGGATTCCATTGGATTCAATATTTTTGCTGACAGTCTGTCTTTTTAATGTGCTGTGCAATATGTTCTGTATAAATAAAATTTCATGTGAAAATTTGTTTTGATGCTTTGTCATAGCGTACTGTGGCAGGCACTTTTGAGAACTGGAATTGTTGCCAGACAAGTTTCAGATTAAAATCCCAAGTGATGTGCTGTTGCTTCTGTACCCTGGTGAAACAGGTGGAATTGCATCAGTAAATATACTGTTAAGCTGTGTAAATGTACACTCACTGTATGAGGGAGTCTGTATCGGAAATACATCATAATGCCATTTCATCTTTGCACATATAGTCTTGACACCATCAAGGTCTGTAGGCACTGTATGTAATTACAACAATGTACCACATAATCACTATTGATGGTTTATTAATATTCTGTAACGTCATTTACTGAGCCCTGATAATTCATGTATCAAAAACATGCTTTTGTCAGTCATGTGAGTTTGGCGAGTTAGTTTTAATGATTGCTGAATGTGCCAAATTGTGTTCGTTTAGAAAAAAGAAATAATTTTAGCTTTTAATTATAAGTCAGTCTTGAGACCAAATATTGATTGAATCCCAGCCAGTAAGTTTGGATACATTGATACGTAGTGTTTAAATTACTACAAAGAAAGCAAACCATTTGTTTAGCCAACTATTAATCTATCCAGCAGTCATTATAAATTTATTCAAGAATAAATGGAACTGTTATTTCATGAAAAATTTTGAAACAATTCACACATTAGCTTCATTAGCTAACTCTTTTTGTCGAACTTAATTAACTTTACAAAACAAATATAGCAAGCTAGCTAATGTTATTTTAAACTGTGGTTATTTGTGTTATTCTTTTTGTCTAATTTCTTAACAGTACTATATTTAATAGCGTACTGTAGCATCTTGTAACGCAGTTAGACCTCTTGCTACCAAATGGAGTAGTGCAATTCTGAAGAAAATTTAAAGTAGCATTTATTATTCCAAAAAGCATAATTTATTTATTTATGTCTTTTCATCCAATGCACACCGCCCACTGAAACGCTATTCATGTCTAATAAAACTAGAAAGCATTGGCAGCCACAGAATGGTGACGCACAGTAAAATCAAAGAGGTGTGTTTTGGATGTAGGATGCAGCAAGTACACCCACGACTGACAAAATTAAATTCTTTTGTAAAAAACTTTCTGCAGTGGTGGGATATAGAATGAAAATAGAATAACGTTGAATAACAGTGAAGATTCCCTTCAAAACTTTAATTAATTTCATGAATATTGTACGCTGGATCTATATTGAATATTGAAACACTGGATACAAATAAATACATTTTGTAAATGGCCCTTCAGGTCCTGTGTAAAGGAGTGAGTGCTTGCATGTGGATGCAGGAAAAACACATACTGAAGAACTGATCATTGCTTACTTGATGTCTCCAGTAATGGGGCTGCTTGCCAGAGGGTGTAAAGGCCAGAAACATGGTTGCACCCACTGAACTCTGGTGCTCAGTTCCCCTTCCCCGTCCTTCTTCCTTCTCAAACAGTGAAAATGTCATTTCTGTGTACTTGTCGCCTGAAATCAGACGTAAGGCTCAGCGGCCTTAGCCACTTGGGGGTTGGGGATGGGTGGAAATGGCGGGAAAAGCAGAGATCATTGTTGGCGGACTCACTTCCTCACGTCTCTGGGGCCCGTGTGGAGGATGCCTCCCTGATACTCGACTGCCAATGTTCAAATATGGCTTTTACTTTCCTACTCAGGGAATTCTGAGGGGTAAATGTTACATTTGAATATGATTTATCAGATTGTAATATAATGGCAGAGACCTTTTAAAGGCTCACGTTGGCTTTGGGAGAGTGGGGAATTACGGCTGTGATGTGGAAACCATTGTACTGTGACATGAAGTCCTCAAGCGCAAAGGCAGGGTTTTGTTCCATCATCTTAAAAAAAAAAGACCCCTCAAATCTATTCTGTACCTTTCTGAAAGTGTGCTGGGAATCAAAACCAGTATGTTTTCTTCTTTTATTCTTTTGCTTGACAAATAATGAGCCATTTCCCTGCAGATTGCAAGGACTGAATACTGTGCATTCTTACTCTACAACCACGTCACATGCAAAATATTTCTTGGTCTCAAAAATATTTTTGCATTTTACTAGTTTACCAGTTTTAAATATCTCCTTAAGTCTCCTTTCCAGAGTGTCATACATTGGAGTATGATTTGGTTCATCTCCACCCCATGGAGCCCACAAGGGAAACTGATTTGATTGCAGAGAATGTGTGTACAGCCTGACACCCTTCTCCAGCATCCTGTGTATGAGCTATAGGCTGCTTTCAGGAGTTCTAAAAATTCTCACGCAAAGAGAGGACTCACAATTAATACATGCTTTAGTGAATTAGGTGGAATACTTAACTGGCCTAATTTGCATATTCCCCACCCTGTTTTACCACATTTACTCCTGGTATACATATGCGTGAACACATTTAACTATGCGTCAAAATGAGAATCGATGAGTGACGTAATCCCCACAAAATACATCCCAATAGTGACTTTGACCCATTGCAACCGTGTACTAAATCTGACATGCAGTGGATGTTGCGACCATGCTGCTTTTGTCAGAAAAGAAGTTGCAATCCTTTAGTAAAACTGGCCCCTCAACAGACCGGTCTCCAGTAGCAGAGCCCCCTGTTGGCTGGAAGTATGACTCACCAGCAGGAGAGGCTGTCTACGCACACCCCAGCAGGGGAAGGTAAAACTGGGTAAGGAACGTGTGAAAAAGCAGTTGGGGGCCTGAGAATAAAATCCCTCCTGGCTGTGCAGTGGTGGTGCCCATTGCTCTGCATTCAGCTTTAGCCCACTGTACTCACAGAACATGCCCCTCTTTTGGAGTCGCAGGGAGAAAGCTTGGGATCGGGGGTAGAGGAGGTGCTCTGAGCCTCTCAGACATGTGTGGGTGTTTGGGGGTGTGTGTGTAATCATGTGCACATTTGATTTCTGCAATTACAGTTACAGCTCAGAGAAGGAGACCCTTCTACAGCATATGCTGTATACAATGTTAACAAAGAGAAGCCTTTTGTGTTTGTTTTGCGTATTGACATGTCTGTAAGCCTACAAATAATTGGTGGTTTTGAAAGTTATTCATTGTTAAATGTAAGAGTATTAGAAGATAAATTTCAGACACAAATGGAACCCTAGCACCATTTTATTATTTTAAATATCATGTGAAGAGTAGCCAAAGATAAAGGTTAGATTCAAGATTGATACATAAACAAAGATGGCTGCTCTCATAACGGTGACAACAGTAGATTTATAGAAGAGAGAGCGATAGCGAGAGCCGTAGTAAGAGATGGAGTCGGTGATGGGGGCGAGAGTGACGGGGTGGCAGGTGGCTGGGGAGGGAGAAGAGCGGGGAGGTGGCGCAGGAGCAGGTGTGGGGACATAGCTGAGCACGGAGGTGTAAATTGTGTCAGAGTGGAAACTCAGGAAGGTGAAAATGAGTGGGATTTGCTCAGGCAGCGCCGTCCCTCCCCACCATTCTCTCTGCTTCTTGCCAGACTTTTACACTGTGGGGTCAGTTCCGTGACACGTACCCACCTGCTTCAGACGGGGGCACAGCGCGCCATAAACAAAGGCGAGGGGATCAGAGGTTACTCGCCTCCCTTCTGCCTGGAAAACAACGGACCCGTCTCTCAAGGCAAATGAATCCTCTCTCTTTAAGACAGCGTTTGATGAGAGCGTCCACTGAAGTCCCCCACTGGAGTTCCTGCCTGACTCCTCCTCGCAGTGCGTATCACAGCTTCCTGAGGCACTCAGTGACAGATATATGAGAGCTCTAAGCCAATGCAATGCTGTGGAATAACGGAAAACGAGGAGCTGTTTAATTATTGTCATTGGCACTGTAAAGGGCAGTGACTCAGACGATGCTGGTGTGTCCAGTGTCTATTTTGAATCTCCTTTATTGTTCCTAATGGGCAGTTGTCTTTGCCATGTGCGGAGAGAAAGAAAGAAAAAAAAAGAAAAGCAGTGGGTCTGATGGCAGGAGAGACATCTGTCCATTTTCCTCCTCTCCTGGTGGGACTGCAGCGGAGGTTTGCTCTTATTCTGCAGGGCTTTTGTTTTGTATTCAGTGATCAGTTCACCTCTGAAAAAGTCATTTCCACATGATACTAGGCCCTTTGCAGCCAACTGCCGTATTCAAATTGCCCTTGTTAACTAAATTTGTGTTCTAACAGGAAAATCCCAGTTGCTTGTGATGTTTTAATAGTGTTCAGGAGCATTGCTTATTAAACTATTACAAAGCATTTATGCAGTGTTTTATAAAGCATTACACATCATTGCTGAGAGGTGTGTTCATATTTAATGTAAAAAAAAAAATGGGGTAGAAAACACAGTGGAAACATAGATTATTAAATATTGTGGTTGAAATTGCACAATTCTTGAATTTGCAATACAGGTTGTTTATAAGACCTATTTTAGTTCATTGTCCCTTCAAAAGAGTGGTCTCTCTGGAGGTGGAGTAATTCTTTATATGGGATAGATTTCAGATTAAGCTGTAGGTTTCTGGTTGTGTTTAGTTTCATATTTTTCTCACTTCTGTGCCAAGGGTTTTCTAGTCATCTGCTGCTTTGATGTAAAATAAAACAAGCAGACAGGGTGGGTTTGATTCTGTGCTTCTACTGAATTTTTAAAACTTCTTTGCTGAATGATATGGATAATGCAGGAAATGAGTGAATGAATGACTGAATAAATTAATTCATTTATAGATTTCATTGGCAGCATATATAATATGCTTGGTATGATGTGAACATACACATTTACAAAGCACTATCCAGCTATGATGCTCAGTTAACAAGGTCTTCATTAGGCTAAAGAATGTCTCTCACATTCAGTCTATGTGAAACATACAGTAATTGAGAGGGGTGAGGCTTGTTATAATCTTCATTCTGGAGCCTGTCACTCAGCGTTCAGAGACGAAGGCGACAGTGGTAGCATTTGGAGTTGAGGCTCTTGGTAGAATACACCGGTGTCACGGCGACGCAGAGTTATGGGAGGATTACAGGGCAGGGCCCTCAGAGAGCGCTCGTAAATGAAGCCGTGTCACTCCCCTCGGAACATGAATCCCAATGCGCGAGCGCACGCACGCACGCACGCACGCACGCACGCACGCACACACACACTCGCTCGCACGCACGCACGCACGCACGCACACACCCACACATTCAGATTACAGACGCTTATAGACACCCGTCCTTACAGAGACAAATACACACAGACACGTACCACATACAGATACATGGAAAGATACATACACATGCGCATGCACTCGCATGCACGTACACACAATGCATTTAAGCCCAATGGAACATCAGAATTACACATTGCATGAGGGAGCATGGTTGTTGGGCAGAGAAAGTAAAAGAGAAAAAAACAGAGGGAGAGAGGAAGGGAGAAGAATGAGAAAATGAGCCAGAGAAAGATACACAGACGGAGTTAAATCCGTCTACCTTTCCCATGAGCCCAGAATAGCCATGCTACTCTGCTGTGAGATCTCGGCTGGAGCCCTTCTTGCTTTTTCAGTACTGAAGACTGATTACTGAAAGACACTGTGAACCAATGTACTGCACAGTGCAAGCGTTACCACACTATTCATCACAAAATGTTTGTGCATTTATTTAGTAATGCAGTCAGAAATGGCATGTACTGTGTTACATTACTGCTCCTCACTAAATGAGTGCGAATTTGTTTGCACATTCAGCAATGGCAAAAGCACACTTAACTGCACTTTTACCTGGAACGTGGAGGCAGTATGTTGGGGTATGTAAGGGTTGAAATATTGACGAGAGTGAGGCTTCCTGAACCTGAAATCTGGTGGAACTTATTCATGTGGTGTCAGCAGCTCAATGATTCAAACAAGTTGTAGTGAAAAGCAGCCATTGGCAGGTTCAGGCAGTTGACAGTGGATGGTAGCTCTGGGTACATTTCTGAGTGGAAAACTGTACAAGCAAGCCAGAAAACAGCTCTTTTTTCTCAAGCGACTCTAGAATTTGAATTGTATTGCCCCCATATTGGCCTCTGTGTGTAGATCTCTCATTGAGAGCATAATGATTTTCAGTATTGTGACCTGGTATGAAAATCTGTACAATAGATCAAAACTCAACAAACAATAAACCAGGCCAGTAAAATAATTGCCATTCAGCACAGGCCACTGCATCAGCAGGACAGCCTTTCCATGAAGAGGAAAGCCCTCCAAACAATGGAGGATGCTTCCCAGCCTCTTCACTCATTGTTCCTAAAGCATTTCTAGCCTCCGTGTGTCACTGCCTTCAGCTGCTGGGGTAGTGTGGTTCTTATGCACTTGGGACAGCCTGAGGGTTGAAGGATTTCATAGTTCTGCTCCTCCATAGAAAACAAAACTTGTCTTTGAGCCCATGATTACATTTTACACAGCTGCAGTTAGGTGATCACATTTTCTTGGTAAGATCATTGATGTTCGTTCCTGTTATCTGTATAATGAAGCCGGTTAAATGTCTGTAATCTTAGCGGTATGCAGTTAAACAGTGGTTTATATCCGCTCATTCACACAGCATGTGTCCATGCAATGCTCTTGCTGTCAGCTGCAGCTGCAGCTGTGGGTCCCTGACTTTCTTGCCTGCTACCAGGGAGCACTCTTCCACTCTACCTGCACAGTTGACTCCTGATGCACTGAAAGCTCAGACCCATCTGTCCACTGATCATTGCCACACACCTCAGTGACACAAGGGGATATAGCCTGTCACCAGCCAGATGCATCAATCACGTCTCCCTTTCAGTCAACCTCCCACCCACCCCCAAAGGCTCTGGAGAGTCTTAATCATGATGTGCACATGTTGGGGGTACTGTGGAGAAAGAAGAGGTCGAATCCAGGGGCCCACTTAAGTCTTCCTTTTTTAGTACATCGCTTTAAGTCATTAAAAGATTGTGGAACAGATTCAATTCCAGGCCTGTTTTGGAGGAAGGTGGATTTGGGTATCCCGTTGTAATGTCCAAGCAGAAGTTAGAATGGAAATCATTTCTCCTGTGCTGAGGCAGAGGTTGCTGTGGGTCTCCCGATGCTCTGGCATGTGGCAGCTTTAACGAGGTGGTGGAAGGAATACTCCGGTGCTCATTGTCTTGTGCACATTAATAATTGGATGCTGCTAAGAATGGTGCACACTTACAGTTTCTTAGGAAAGAAGCAGTGTACTGTTCTCCCCTTTTATACTTTACATTGCTGCCGTGCTTAAAAATAATAATAATAATAATAATAATAATAAGAACAACAACAACAACAAATTAAAATACTGTATAATCTTTTGCCCCTCAACATGTAGAAGACCTGGAAGGGATTGAAGTATCTTTATATTTAAAGTGACATTGGTGTAAGATTAATTTGAAACATGCTTGACATACATTCTTTTGCAGTGTGTTCTTTGAAACAAGGGTCATCGTATACAGTAGATAGGCGGGAGTCCTGTTATATTGTATTTCCATAGCTCTCCTATTGCTGCAGCTTTGTCAGTGCAGGAGACTGAAGACAATGTAAGGGTAATCCCTCACCCAGCAATTCACAAATGACTCTGACTTGGCATGCAAGCAATGTTTCCTTGATTGCTGTGGCAATTTAATCATAATTTAGAATAATTATTCATTGCCCCACTCTGTCCCTTCTTGACCAGGAGGTCATGTTTTGGGTGCTGTATTAGCGGGGGAGGACAGTCCAACCCATTGGTCACCCAGGCATGGTGAGACTAATGAAACAGGAATTAGTTTGGCTGTTGGGGAGAAAGAGAAAGAGGAATCATTAGACTGCTGATCTTACACCTCTCAGATGAATCTTGATTTAGCCAAAATTAGTAGGCTAATAGGATTGGGAAGGGGATGGGGAGGGGCTTGGTGTGCATGTTTCTGTGATGCTCTATCTGACGCAGTCATTAACTCTTTCCTTGCTTACTGTGACTGGCTTTTTCAGAACATGTCAGAAGGTGAGAGATCTTGCTTGTGCTGGACATGTCCTGGACCGGACATGTTATCTTGATGTTGTGGTTTGCTCTCTTGCCTCCTAGTTTGAATTAGCATTACTCTCTGACCTAGCCTATGCTTACTGTGTGAACTGGACTTAACACGTTCATGGCTATGAATAACTGTTACATTATGAGTATGGTACCTTATCGGACCTGTTGTTCCAATGACCTTCGGTATGCACTTATTGTATGTCGCTTTGGAAAAAAGCATCTGCCAAATAAATGTAACATTCCCGTCAATGTAGGGATAAAGGGCATAAATTCCTCAGCTCAACATTTAACAACATACTGGGCTGTGATGAGTATGTAATGAGGCTGTGACATGTAATGCATGGGCTCGGTCATTTCCTTGAGTAATGCACTGATGGGCTGTGGTGTCATTTTACACAAATGCTTTCTGCTTCAAAGGCGACTAAATCTCTGAGAGAGGGAGAGAGAAAGAGAGAGAGAGAGAGAGAGAGGCCCTGTTTCTTTTTCAAAACAGATGCAGTGTGATTCTTCCTATGACTCACAGCAAAGAGCTGTCTGTCAGGATTGTTTGTCTCCGGTTGAGAGGAGCGGAGTGAGGCACTCTTCTCCGTACACGCCCACTGCCTCTCCTTCAATCCCTGGATTATCAAAGTATCCCGTCTCTGTGGAGAAGGAGGATGCTTAGGGGAGACGGTTTCCTTGGTAACAGGCTCACTTCAGCCTCTTGCCTGGTGAGGGAAAAATAAAATGAGCTTTGCAAATAAGAATGGTACTAGCTATTACATACCTCAGTACAGTTATTTTTGCTCGGAAATGTGTACACATTGAATCGGGCCTATGGTTTATCTAACGTTGGCCGGAACTGATATTATCAAGGACATACCAAAGGTATGCCTGGAAATTCTCTAAGCCAACCCTAAGGCTATGCAGTAACATGCATAATGGCAGGTTTAAAAATAAATGATTAAATATATAACATTTAAAAAACACTTGTTTGTTTTGTTGTGTTTTTTTCTACAATCTGAAATATCTGATTTCCACTCTAGCAGTTGAAGGCTCACTTCTCCTTGCATGCAGAAGTACTGTCAGGTTACATAGGATTTGCGTCAGTTTTCAGAGGGTAAATGCATTCATCCAGGATTCCTTGCACTGCAACCTGTCCTTTGGCTGGTACTTAGTCTACATAAGCCTTAAGGTCAGCCCACACTAGCTGGAATCCATTCTTGTCTTCTAGTATGACAGGAAAGTCCATGCTTAATGGCAGGGTGTAAATGTTTAAATAGTGTTTGGTTGTGTTTAGTTTTAGTTTTATTACTTTTAAATTCCCATTTCAAAGTGTGTTGCTTGACAGGCCCTGACCCTGCCATTGTTGTGAGAAACCATTTGTGCTAGTGCTGTTAGACCCATTCAGTGGTTTTACACTCTCAAGCTTATCTTCCATGGATGTCCAGCTGCATCATCTTTTGCTGTATTCTGCCCTTGTGGCTGGGCTCTCACTCTTTGGACTTCCCCCTCCCCGGCACAGTTTCCCAGATTCCAGTTTCACATAACACAGATTCCAGAAAACTGAAGGGGAACAGGGAGCGAGGCACTGGAGACTTATTTTCATCTTTACCTGAAGGGTTATGTTTGCTGACATAGCTGTCCCAACATTCCTCTGGGGCTGTATGAGCCAATTAGCGATTTGTTAGCTGATGCAAAAAAATAAACAGTACTGGAAAGGTTTCTGTTACACAGCACTTTCAAAATAAATATAAAAATGTACCAAAATCTCATTGTGCCCAACTTTTACTCCATTTGGAGTGCATGCTCAGGAGTTTCTGATGCCCTGGTGTCCTCTCACAATAGAAGATCATGGAAGAAACTTATAAAGGGAAACCCTGCCTTGGACAGGTGCTCCTGTAAATACTCTCTCTTTAGCTCCTCAGAATGATGAGCGCTTCCATCATTAGAGACTGAGAAACCCACAGAGAATCCCCAGGGTGCTGTGAAGTTTGTACTATTGCCTGAAACATTTTTGTAATGAATAAACTTTTTTCCCTGTGCCAGCTTATTTTTTGAAAAGTCAGAAATAAACTTTAGGACAATTGTACTGTACCAAGAAGTTGGCCATTAGTTCTGTTGGAGGGTGGAGGGGAAAAATGTGGTCAATAAACATTTCTGTGTTTAAAGAGTTTAGGAAAAGATCAGCCTCTATTGAGAGGAGAGAGGATGTGTTTCGGCTGTAGGTTAAGGTCAGGTAATAATACCACCCTTCAGCATCTGAGACACTCTACGTGAGCTATTAGGGAGACACCTTGCACTGATTTCTTAGCATGGCAAGGAATAACCACGGCCTTTTGAGCTGGGAGCTGAGATAGAGATGCAAATGAGCAGGATTTCTTAACATCCCGGAGGAGGATTTTCAGAAGCAATTCAAAATGCAATTTGGAATCAGTGAGGTATGAGCAAAATGGAATGGAACTTATTCACAAAAGTGGACCTGTCAAATTTGTAAGTTTTTTTTTTCTTCTCCCCCTTGCATTGCATTGCAATATGTCTTAAAAAAATGGGAGCCAGTAAGTCTAAAATGTTCTTCAAATCCACCTTGGTCAAAAATATTATATCAGCATGCAAATTGAGAAGCCTGAATAAAACATGGCAGGTGTGATGATAAATTGCAAACTAAATTTACAAACATCTTAACATGATGTTCTCATACTCGACATGGCAGTCGGGCATTATTTCAACCTTGACCTGTCCTCATACTCTGCCTTATAGACATAAACAAAGATGGTTCTTGACAGGCCCTCTTCCATTTTAATGGTGTATACTTATTGACTCCGATTTGTGGCATAGTTGCCTTAACTCTAACTCACCCAGTCATTGTTAACCAATGACCAGATAAGCTAACAACAGAAGTAGCATTTGCTCTGGCTGTTTGCATAGCAACCAAGCTGGTGACCGACTGTGTTTTCTGAATTATCCCTTCCACATTAACAATTGGGCTGGAATAATATTCAAACAGTGAAACTTTCAACCTGGGTGCACACATGCCTGTTGAAGACCAGGATCGAGAATTCTCACCCCGTCCAAAAAAAGGGTGAATGTTAATTGTCAGAAACAACAGGGAAAACTCACCCTGGGCTTAAAATGGGTACAGTATGTCAGACTCAATGTGTGCTAGCAGCATGGATCTGAATGTCTGCCAAGAATGA
This sequence comes from Anguilla rostrata, assembly GCF_018555375.3. Taxonomy (NCBI): domain Eukaryota; kingdom Metazoa; phylum Chordata; class Actinopteri; order Anguilliformes; family Anguillidae; genus Anguilla; species Anguilla rostrata. The sequence continues at coordinate 25,392,474 of NC_057945.1, forward strand.
CTCTATCTAATGGCGAACATGTTGTGATCACAGAGTGGGGTATGCAAAATGATCAGCATTTGCAAAGAAGACATTTCAGCCTTATTTTGACAAACACAAATGTGAACATGTGCAAGATGGAGCTCTGGGGTGGATCCATCCTGGGGCCACCCTGAGGGTTGGATGGTATTTGTCAAACGGCCACATGAGATTATCATTCCCTCGCAATGCCCAAAAAAAGCCTACAGCAACTGTTCATGGCACAGACAATGCATGCAGACCATGAAGATAGAATAGTAGCTAGAAAATGCCTGTTCTATCTGGATACAACATATGCAAAATGTAGAGAATCAAAATGACGGTGCATGGAATGTCTGCGTTGTTTGTGTGGTGGTATATATGGAATATATGTCATAAAGGGGGCCAGTTATTTTTTGTGGATTTGTGGGTAAAATCTATTGGTAAGTGTTTTCTTAAAACTGTAACTTCGTATCTGAGTACATTAAAGTTTTACTCAGAAGGACAACAATCCTATGTACTATAGCTTTGAATCGCTCCCATTTTTAAAGAGGGACTCTTTCTTAGGGTTTTCAGCACAGTATTTTCATTGCAGTGACCCAGCTATTGAACAAATGCACAAATTATTCAAAATTAGACTTGGGGGAATGTGGCAGTATTCAAAGTGTGATGGTCTTCCAGTACCACGCTGTGGGCCTAATTAACCAATCTCCCTGAGACCAAACCTTGGTATCCGAGTGATAATTCTTAATTACTGTGACTCTTTTTGCGCAGGTAACTAACCACACCTTATCCTAATGGGTGTTCACATTGACAGCTTTGGAGATTTGGCAGGTGAGATAAATGTGGCCTTTTCTCCCAACATGCTACCTCACTATACACCAATCAGCTTAAAGTGATTTGCCCACTGCATCATGGTCTGCCAGGTTTCTTGGATCATTATCCTTAAGGAGAACAGGACTGTCAGGAGCTGCACATGGCCTTGGCTTATTAAAGCCACCCATTCTTCCTTATTTTTAACTCTCCATAATTCAGTGTCCAGTGTTTAGTCACTTGTGATAAGTATTTTATTTGTCCCACTTTTGTTTAACTCTTTTAAAACCACATTTGCTCTGTTGCAGCAGATGGCACAATCTGTAAGTTAGACAGGGTAGAAGAGAATCGCACAGTGAGGTCACTGTTAGGCACAGAACCAACCCACACCCCACACTCACAGCCCCACCCTAAATAAAAGTGAGTGACTCTGCCCCCTCAGTTCCTCATTACGAGGCCCACTTACTGCTGTCAGAGCTGGTCTTAAGTGCCTCCTCTATCCCTGTCACCCGGGGCAGCTGGGTTCATTACCAAAGGTAATTGCTGTCTTTCACGCCAATACCAGTTCCTAAGTAACTAGATATTTAATTTGTTCCTCATTGAGTGTTCCTTCTCCTTAAGTCTTCACACTGATGGTAATCGAACTCCCTCACTCTAGGTTGTTTTTCACCCCCTGCTTGATTGCTGCTCTCTCATGTGCTCCTCGACCAGCAAGTGTTCAATCGATTAGGAACATTTTCACAAACACTGTTTGATCCTGTCACACTTTTATTTATTTTTTAAAATCTGAAATATTTGCGCTCTCTTTGTATTCATAAGACCAGCATACGCATGTTGCTCAATGCAGCCTAACTATCTGTTGTCACTTGCTCCTCATTGACCCTCAGAGGGATGTGCTGTTCTGATTGTTTGCACGTTGGCCACAGAGAGATTCTGGAATCTTTTGCCATTCTTTGTGCTACTGACTCTGTGAATATTTCTTCAGGTCAAGAAAAGTGTTTGAAAGTGGACTCATTTTAGTTCTGCTGGGCACAGATTAGGCAAGAGTTAGAACGCCTCAGAACAAATGAGGAACGTGGAAATATGGCCGAATGTTCCCTTCTGAAGGCCTGCCTCTTTTTCCTTGGCTAGTTGTGATGACACTTTTCCGTATGTGAAATAAGGACAATGGCTCTATCCTTTCACTGTTTTCCTGCTTGACTGTGCTTCTGGATTAAGCTGAAGAATGTCTCGGATTTGATAGTTGGCATTTTCATCACTGTTCAGCCACCCTTTCTGGCTGGGGGAGGTGGTGAGTGATCGTGGGTATTAGAGGTCAGAAGGGAAAGATCAGATGAACAGAAAGAGTGAAAACACTGGCACATGAAATATCAAAAGGTTCTAAAGGTGAATTTTTATTTCATTTCATCAATGTCACATCGCACAGGGGAAACCTCAACTTGTATTATACAAGGTACATTAAAGGTCATTCAAGTGAACGCAGCATAAACTCATTGGACACAGGGAATGGATTCTTTTATCAAATATTCAGTATTAAGAAAAAATGGAGGGCTGTCATCTCAAAAATGGTATTGGCACTGCAAATCAAGTTTACTGCAAGCAAATAAACTGGTAATCTCATCAGAGGTTGAACTCTCGGAGTGGCAACAACATCTTCCTTCTGTTCCAGTCCTGCAGTCACTGTTCCCGTCTGCCCTCTGCAAAGTAGCCGTGCTTGATCCCGAGTGGGGTTCTCTGATGTCAGAGAGGGCTGTTTCACACGTTCAGGGGTAGATATAGCCCTAATTTGCTGCCTCTCAAAGCCAGGGAGACTCGCAGGACTACAGACATTGGCAAGACACACAGCTGAGACTGATCAATATCCGGCCTCCAGTATTGGTCCATGTCTTCGTCAGGCCTGTGTGGAAGCGGAAGTTGTAGTGTCTATAGGAGTGGCTAAAGCGAAGACTTTGCCAAATGCTGCCTTTGTTTTAGTTGAGCTGTAGCGGTTTTTCTATTTTTATGTCTTTTTCTGGTTTTCTGTTTTTGGTGTCAGTTCTGAGGGAAATAAAACTGGCCTCTATTTTAACAATTGCATGCGTCCTCTTGCTCATTGCAAGCTCTACCTGACACCTAGCCACTGTAACATCATGAATCTCAACCTTAATAATAGTGGAGCGTATTTCACTGGTGCAGTATGTTAAGGAGGGCTGTATCTCTGCAGTAGAAATTAATCTGGTGCTGACAGCTTCCATTTATGGCACACTCTTTGATCTTAATGCCATAATGCCCTGCATGAACATGGGCTGTGCTTCTTCTGCCATGCATTTGCACATTTGCCCCATGGACCTGCGCTGCAAAGTTCATCCGTGCCGCTGGGCCTTCGGTGATGTCATTGGCCTTCAGGTCCCTCAGAGGGGGAATGAGGCTCAGCACTCTAGAGGAGAGGAAAAAGAGAAGAAATGGAGGGGAAGCTGTCAACCACAATAAAAGCCCCTGTTAGTCGCAATTACAAAATTAAAGAAATCAGACAAAAAAAGAAAAGAAATTGAAAGTTTGAGGCCCTGGTGTTCAGGGCATTAAGAGACATTTTAATTATTTGACAGCCCCAGGGAGAGGGCCAGAGTGTCCTCGTACGGTGAGAAATGAGGGTTGGGGATCGTCGGTGACTGGCTGCAGTCCTTCCCAAGAGCTTGTGCTTAATTTAACTGGATTAAGGGCCACCCGCTGGCCGTGTGCAGGGCGAAAATTGGGTTTTAATTGCTTTTTGGTGGTCTTCCTGTCAAAGGGGTATATGTGCAAATTGAAAGGTGGTGAGGAGAGTACACTGCCACGGGCAGAGTGGGGTGGGGGTGGGGGTTGGGGGCGGGGAGGGGGGCGGATTTGCGCTGGCAATGAATTATTCATAGAAAGGTCATTTGCTGAATAGGTAATGCCTCGTTACCAGGGGTGCTTGGGCAGACCGGTAGTGCACCAACAAGAGAGCATGTGAGGCGTGGACGCCGAACCTGAATCTGAATGTGGTTTTATCACAGCCCCACATCACCTTCTCGTGCACTTCAGACGCTTTCAGTGTGAAAATGGCCATATCAAGCAAATTTCTGTCTTCCCTGCCATCATATTCAGAGAACAGTCCATAGCGAGTGCTGTCTCTGTAAGTGATGAGTTTCAGATGGTTGGTTTAGTCTTTATTTTTGTTCAGAATTGAGAGCTGTATGTGTTGAACCTCAAATAAATTCAGATAAATGAGGCCGCACACACCCCGTACAAGCACACATTCATATACCCAAGAAAACAAATACACAAGGAATACAAGTTTATATATGCATGGATGTACTTTCCTTTTTGCATGGCATACTCTGCCTATTTGTATTGGGCAATACTGTGTGAAGAGGCTGGTATAACGGTCATTGCAATGGTGTGTAGTGATGTGCAGTAAGGTTCTGGCAACTGTTAAAACAGCCAATGCTTCACACTGTTTATTTAAAAATGTATTTACCCTTTATTGGTTTCTCTCCAGCCCAGGAACCTGAGAAATTGAGGAAATGGTATCCTTTTTCTCATCTGCTTGTGCGTGGGCTTCTATCAGTTTGCGGATTGAAATTCAAATCTGAGGGAGTCTGTTGAGGATGGTCAATCTTTTGTGTTTTGCTGGGGAAAAAAAAACTGAAAAAGAGGTTGGCAGGCACCCTGAGGAAGCAGGATTCTGTGAGCAGCGAGTACGTGGTGTGTGGAAATACACGGTTACTTTAGTTTGGTCCATGAAACTGACTCATGATTACTGTGTTTTCATTGTGTCTACGAGGGTTTCAGCCACTGTTGTTTTTTAATAATTAAAAATAAATAATGATAATAATAACAATAATAATAATTAAACATTTAGAAATACACTCACAATCCAACTGTACAGCAGAAGTGCAATACATTATATATGACTTAGAGGGAGGGAAAGAAAAAAATCCATCCAGGTGTGTATGAATTAAACTACTTATTCTTTAAATTCAGAAAAAACAGTTTTAATAATTGCAATGATCTACCGGTGATTGTGCTCATACTGAATGCATAGCAGTAGACACTACGCTATTGGGAGGGGACTTTGAGTAATTATTTATGTTTGAATAACATTTTTTCGATATCCATATGAATTATTCAAAGCAATATATCTGGTTTTGGAAATGTATGACAGAGTCCCTCTCTACCTCTTATTGTAGATAGAATGGCTACTACCTTTTCTCCTGGCTAAACTGTAATATCTCCCACCTACACTGTGAGTTAGGAAGGCTTGGGATTACTTACTTACTATTATGAATTATATAGTGTAGAATGACATATAAACCACTTATAAAGGCTGGATATTTTACTGAAGCATCTAAGGTGAAGGACATTGATCACGGGTACAATGACAGTAGCACCACTTGGGATGCAAACTTACAGTATGTCAATAAAGTATTGAGTTCATCTTCCTTGCTGAGCACATTCTGGGCTCCAGAGGGTTGGGGGGTGGGGGTGGGAGGCAGGACGTTGTCTCCGTATTTCTTGCAGGCTTCCTCTGCCTGTGGGGGGAAATGAGGAAATGCTGTGGCTCATTCACATTAGTCAAACATGTATGAGAAGTAACACATCTACCCATGCTCTGTAAACCTACACATTACTATGTGGACCTCATTCAATTGTACATCCTATTTTCTGAGAGTTCAGTTTTGGACTGTGACACGGTGACAGAGGAAAAAAAAATTTCTGAAAGTGTGAATGCAGCAAAATGCAGTGCAGTTTTCTTTTTCTTTTTTTAAACCGTCATTCTCCTGCTATGTCTCCCTCATATCCAATAACCTAATGAGTTTTGAACTTGACTTCATTTCAGATACTTGTGATGGTCATTATGATTTCCACAAGGGATGTAAACAAGCTGTCAAATAACCCAGAAAGGGAAGGCAGGCAATTAGTCTAGCTGGACCCCTCTGCAGAGCCCTCTTCCTTGAGGCTGGCCATTAAGTTTCTGGTTGTGAGGCCCAAATTGAATGAATTGGAATGAAAAGCAGTCGACTGTTCCCTGGAAACTGGCGAAAATGAGACAAATAATCCATGGCCAGTGCGGCCTTTCTGATGGCCAGGCATTCTCAGCAGCCACCACATCGATCTGGCACTCAGGACTGAAGAGGGAGCAGCCATTGTCCATGTCAATGACTGTTTAGCAAGTCATTCCGATCATCCAATCCCGCTCGCACACACAAACTTGCGCATAAACAATACCACTGGTTCCGCACTGAATTCCACAGCCCAACGCACCCACACACTCACACCACCAATTGTTCTGCATTGAACTCCGGCCCCACAACCCAAACGCACACGCATGCCCATGCACACACACATTCACACATTGACCCCCAGGTTCTGTACTGAACTCCAACCTTTGCCTGCCTCTCCGCATCATATCCTGTTTCTTTCAGCGACAGTGTCTTCCTGCCTCTTGCTCTTAGGGCCTCTTTTGTCCTTTATCTACTCTGATTCAGGCCCATTTGCTGCTCCTCCTACTCTGTCATTAGAGCCCCTTAACCTCCCTCTCCTTCCCTGTGATTACGGCCCCTTTGCCCCTTCACCTACGTTGTTATTAAAGTCCCTTCGCCTCCGTCTCCTTCTCTGTGATTAGGGCCCGCTGGAGTGGCAAGTCTGCTCCTGTGGCCATTACCGTTTTCCCCCACCGGAGCAGGCGTCCTCTTCAACCGCGGCAGTCCCGTGCGAGTGGGAGGCAAGTTTGGTAGCAGCGATAGGATAAAAATAATGTGCGCTGTGAAGGTGGCGGGGCATCGGGGAGAGTCGGAATTGGACACCCGGAGAAGTGTGAAATGGAGTTTGCGTCTCCCAGCTGGGAATAGCGCTGGGAAATTTCAGCCTCTGTGACAGCACTGGGGGAGCAAATAGACCGAAGGGGCTCTGGGGAACATCACCAATCGTCACCACAAGATGTCTTGTTTTGTATTAATTTTCTTTCTGTCCACAGAGAGATCCCTTTGCGATCTTTTTAAGTTTGAGTGTGGAGATGAACCGGCTTCACGTCTGTATCTGTAGAATAAACTAATCCAGCACACGGAAGACGACCCAGCAAGCTGGTTTCCCTCACCGTGAAAGGAAGGCCTTGGCTCCTGTTTAGGCCTCCTGTTTTATCCTGAATTATGGGCTCGTTTGTTGTTAACTGAATGGCCCCACAGGCTGATTTGTGCATATATTACACTATGGTATAGTATAGATCAGCGACCGGCAATCCTGGTCCTGGAGAGCCACGGAGTCTGCTGGTTTTTGTTTTCGACGTAAGATCAGCTAGTGATTCAGACCCAAGACAGTCTGTGACCTGAGTTAGCTGCGTAATCACCTGCTTTCACTGATCAACTGCTGCACTACTCAAGTGCTGAGTAACAACAAAAGCCAGCAGACCCTGTGGCCCCTCAGGACCAGGACTGAGGACCACTGCTATTGCTATAACAGTGTTATTATGGTGCCTGGGATGGCAATGGAGCTCACACACCTATTGGAAACACGTGAATCTGTCCCCTCCTTCATGTGTGCGGCAAGCTTTCCTCTTTCTCTCTCACGCACTCCCCTGTTTCTGTCCTGCCGGCTTTTTTGAAATTCTCCGTTCTCCGTACCCCTCGAAAGCCCTCTACATGTCTGACTACAGACAGTGAACAACTCTAAATCTTTTCCCCCTGCAAATATACCAGGCCCCACCCTACCCTGTACTGAATCAGCTTTGAGTCTGCACTAGTAGCATACAATAAACACTCCAGGAGACAGTGAAGCAACTTCCCTGCTCCCATCTTCACTATCCAGTATAAATAAAAAATGAGGATGCACACTTAACACATCAGATATAGTGCTGATAGTAGGGAAAACAATGTGGGTAGCTTTCCATATTAAGGTGGAATTAGTGAGATGATGTAAGATGCAGTTTGGCTTACAAAATAATGGTATTATTGAACACCATCGGCTCATGTTTATGTTTGAGTCCTATACCTGCATGGGTTATTTTTATTGATTTCTAGAAGATTTTGTTTGAGTTCATTTTCTAGATGACCCTCACATACCATCTGGCTCTGTTTGGTCTTTACTAACTGCTGACATAGTACAATTGAGAAAAATGGTCTGCGGTTTGCTCAGTGTGTCTGGTCTCTTAGGCCAGCCACAGACTGCATCATGCTGTTGAAAGGCCTTGTGAATGCTATTTGTTAGAGTGGTACTGTACTGAAGACGAAACGAGAACATGCATGCACTATAGAGGATACCAAAATCAAAAGGCTCTTTATTCTAATGATTGATCTTGGAAATAACCCACTTATTTAGTGCTATAGCTGATAAAAATTGAGTTTTGATAAGCATGCTACCAAAATCATATTAATGAAGCATTAACAAAAAAACTCATTTTTTATGGTTTGTTTTCTGCATTATCAGGTTTTGTTTTCATGTTGCTACATTATTATTATCATTATTTATTTTATTTATTATTATTTAAAAAAAAACCAGAATCAATGAAATATGAAATAATTGCAGAGCGCCGTTGCTTTCGCGACATGGATGAACTGCGGATGAGGCGCACTGTGGGATCTCAAAAATGCCGTATCCTTCAGCAAACCTGCGAGGTGCTGAAGCCAAGAGGGGGGCACTGCATGCCTACCTCTGTGTATTCCAATCAAAGGACATGGAGAAAATAGAGGAAGTGTGAGAGAGAAATGCAAACACTCCCAAAGAAAATGCTTGGGATTATGCAGAGAGGAGCAGGAAAAAAGGACAGAGAGAAAAGCAAGAGAAAGCATTCCAGGACACTGGGGAGCCTGCTCTGTGAGACTCTGCAATTATAGTCAGAAAAGACTGCATGGAAAAGCTGAGTTGTGTGAGACAAAAAAAAAAAAAACCTTTTTTGGACAGTTTGCTTGAAACTGTCTTTCATCCACATCCCTGAGCAGCCGCCATGTAATGAAAGCTGTGCTTCACACTTTTTTCCCTTTCTCTGTTTTTCCTCTTTCTTTTTTCTTTCATTTATCTATTTTTACCGTCGCCTAGTTTTGGCAAGTTGGTGGAATTTTAAAGGCTTCTTCTTGTTTGCTCATGTGGGTGAGTTTTTTTTTTTTTTTTTTTAAACAATCTTTATGTCTCTATAGTTGTTTTCTCCGCCAAATTCAAGTGCTTTTCACCGCCACCCACTTCAGGAAGTGAGTTTGTTTCAGTGGCCATTTCAGTGGGTTGACTACAAACCTTTTTATAGACACATGTAGAACTGAGGGCTCATTGTGTGGCTACAGTATACAGGATCTCCTGGGAAGGTTATGTGAGGGTATATTTCTCATAAGTTGGCATGAGTATGGGATGAGTTTGGGGCAGGTGTCGTGGGCAGGTAATCGCACACTAGTCTTTTGATAATGAGATCTATTTGTGTACGTACTGTATTTTGCTTTGTCACTCTTTCTCATGTTGGGCTCTCTGGGGTATCTGGGCACCTGTGTCACAGGATACAATGAGGCATGAGGATGAGGATGAGGATGAGGCAAGGTGATACTGCTGCTGAGCACTTTGCTTCTATGTGAAAATAAACTGTACGAGCGTAATTTATAGACCACTGAAGCTCCCATCCTGTCCCAAATGCCCTGTCTCTTCCAGATGAAGAAGGAAAGAGGTTAAATGATGGTCAGCACCTTGAATTGTTCCTGTCTGCAGATAGGCTTCTTGGAGGGGTTTCCACTCAGGAACATTACACCGCTTCCTAAGTTATATTATATAACTCATACTAAGAAACTTTTATAATTTTTCAGCCAAGTAATTGCAAAACACAGATGAGTGAAGCGTCTTAACTACAAAGCCTATCATAAAAAGAATGTGCTGCCCCATCTGTGAATTTTGATCCAAAACATTTGGTGTAATACCTTGCTGGAAAGAGAGAGGGAGCTTTATTTATTTATTTTTATTTGGAAGAACTGCATCCATCTGTGCCGTGTAGTTTGGAGATGGGAGCAAGAATAAAAGTGGTGTCATTTGACTTCTCTTCCAAATCACCCTCGTTCCAAACTGTTCTAATCATAAAGGTTCTGCTGTATTTTATTTTGCATGTGGGTAGTGCTTGTGTTGTGGATTTTGACCTTTTTCAGACAGCTCACTGAAGAAGGCCTTCTTTCAGCCAGTTTTTCAACAGTCCAGAGAAATGCAGCGAAAGGCCTCTTTAAACAGATTAGCACTTTCCATAGTTGTTCCTGTACTCCCCCACCTCTGCAGTCACACCAGCACTTAATGAACTTTCCAATTAAATGGATTATTTTTAATGCCACTAACTTGTTTCTGAAAAGGTTTGCTTTCACGGAAAGAAAATCCAATTAAGTTCTGTTAATATTGGGAGAGCTGGGCCTGGTCACGCATGCTAATTGACAGAGTACAATCAATTTGTGGTCTGTTTTGCTCTTCCATCTTCCCCTCCGGCTGGCTTTTGAAAGTCTCCAGGGATCCCCAAACTGCTTTTCTGCAGTTCACAGTAATCAAGGGGAAGCTGGAACTTTTATATGCTAATTCAGCCTCTGCATTAGCATTTACTGGCTGCTTGTTAGTGCCAGTCTATGTGATGTTATTTTTCCTCTGTGTCTGGAAGCCTGCATCCTGTGACCTCACTGGTTGGCTGGACACTGATGATCAATCGTAGCCATGCAACACTCCTCTCCACGGGGGCTCTTCTGCCTAGCTGTGTGTCTCAGATATGGGACCAGGGGATTGCAGGTGGTGTTTTTGACAAGATTTGGCACCTTGGGAACTTGGTGTCTCTCCCAAATCTTTTTTAGAGGACTTTTTTTTAGGACTCCTTGTCTTGCTGCTTAAAAAAAAAAAAAAAAACCATGGACAGTCTTCAGCTTTATGGTAATTTTGGTGTAGGAGACCCCAGCCACTTTTTTTTTTGTAACCTGGTGTTTTCCCGTCCGTGCTTTAAGATTTGTATGAAAGGAAGTGAAGGGGGTGAATCTTTTGCGTCTGAACTACCTAAAGGCTGTCAGGCGTCCTGGTGCTCCTGGGGAACAGGTGTGGTGGTGGAGCCGCTTCCTGCCCGTTTGGATCCGTCAGCGTGTCAGGAGCCTGGGCCGCAGAGCGCGGTCGTCTCGGCGAGGCCGTGTCGGTGCTGCCAGTCACCCCGAGCGCTGTCACGCACGGAAGCCTGAGAGGCCCGAGGGGAGACTGCCCGGCCGCCGGAGCGAGCCATGATTCATCTCAAACGCAGGAAGCCCCGCCCACTCGCCCCCTCCCTTCAGCCTCTGCTAAACCGTTTCTCCCCCAGCTATCTCCATCAATGCTCACGTGATCTCTCTGCAGTTCTGTGTGGCTATTCACTCTCTTAAAAAAAAAAAAAAAATCACATCAACAAATGGAAATGCATTATCTATTGATGTGACTAATAATTATTTGATTTCACTACATACATGACACTAAATCCTTTGAAAATTCCCTGAAAGTCTCACCATCAATGTCTTTTCTCTCTCAGTGTCAGCAGTGAATGAGAATACAGATTTTGGAATTTACTTGGAATTATGGGAAGGCAGCCATTTAATTTGTTGAAAGGTCATATTCTGTGGGGGTGTGACTTTAACCTTATACTGCAGTGTTTGGCTTGTAACCTCGGTGTAGGCAAGCAGTCTCTCATAGATCAATGCCAATCCCCTGTCAGTAATTAGCATAGGTGGGCAGGGAAAATGCAGGGCAAGGTGGTGGAGGTACTATCCAATAAAAACAGAATAGTTTTCAAAAAAGTATTACTGTAATATATCCATTGCATGATAATTAGCCTTTCAGGTTGCAAAAATGTATGAAGCCAGAAGCAATGATAATTTAGCTTTTTTGGTCTGATGGGTTTTCTAAAGCATGATGTATAAGCACTCATTAGATTTAACTTAATATATGCTTTTTAAATCAAAGAACAGTTCCAGTTTTCATTATTGGATTTGGTAACTGAAAATGGTATCTGGGGTGTGGGAGAATAAATAGCTGTTTTTAAAAGTTTGTTGTGAAACTGATAAGGTTTCTACATTAATACACTCTGTTGAAGGCTGTCTGATCTCTTTCTGAACCTTGAAGTCCAGGCAGCTGTGTTCTTCTCTTCCTTCAGCTCTCTGTCTCCAAACATCAGCCTCCCTTCTGCCTATGTCTGTTGGGATGGAGTGATTTCTCACGTACTGTATGGTTAAGTTATCTGAGTCGAGACCACCAATCATAGGCCCATGTTATCTCCTGAAGCAGAGTGTACCTGGATCATGGATTACTTTTATTTTCTTATGGGGAGCATGGAGTGAAGAATTGATTGCCAAATGTATGATTCTGCAGGGTCAGGTAAAACAGGAACACACACTCATACACTCATGCATGCACGCACACACAAACATTCATGGTTGGGGGAGGTTCGGTAGTCTATTTAGAGGCCCAATGGAATACAGGAGTGAACTATATTGTATGCTCAAAAAAGTCTCAATTATATTATTTTCATGCTGCATTATATTTGATACTACAATGCATTTTCTCAGAAAAAAAATAAGCATCCTGCCAATTTTGTGCTTCCTGGGGTGGGATTTGTTTTTGGTTAAAATGACTTTGTTCTTGATGTTGCTCAAAATTTCACTGACTGTAACAAGAGCCCCTGTAGGTGCAAAACAACCCTGCATGACGCCCTTTTCGTCCTTCTTCCCAGGCCAAACCCACTGTTGCTGTGCGTGGGCAAAATTCTTCATTTTGGTCCCATAACGCCTGGTTCCAATTGAAGGTCAGACTCCAGGAAGTAGCAAGCCATTTTGGCCAGAAACCTGATTTTCTGACTTCAGAGAATGCATGTAAAAATACAAGTTGTTGTTTTGGTTTCCCTTTAGTACTTTTGCATTGCAGGACCTATGTAGTTAAGGTCATGGAAAAGACCAGTGAAAAGTTTGGCTTACTTATTTAGATTTTTATTATTTTATTTTTTGTCTCTTTACTACAGGTTGTTTTCCTTCATCATCTTTTGCTGTTCTCATGTACTGATTTGAAAATAATATAAGCATAACACACACAAACCAAAAAAGTACACTTTTTTCCAAGCTTTCTGGCTCTCTTCGTAATCTGTAACTTCACAAGGTGCAGTGTGATGTAGAGACAACTTTCCTCGTGAATTTTGGATTTGATTGTGTTGTGTTGGGAACAACACGATGGCACCCTCCTCCCTTGTGGGTGACATTCCTCAGTGCCACTGTGGTCATCAGGGGGCTCCACCTGGGCACGGGCAGATGTTTTGTCCCTGAGAGCCCCATGTGCAGCTGCAGAATGCTGGCAGTGGGCCAGAGAGGCAGGCAGCACGTGCCACTTTTACGGAGCTCCGACCCTACTTTAATGCCACTGGGCTTTGTGGTTTCCCTGGAGAGTCCTGTATTTCAGGGGCGCATTTAACCGCCGTCTTACTTTGTACAAACCTTGAGACACCACCTTGTCTTCTGTTACCATTCACTGCTTTCCACCCTATCCTGGCCCATCAATCTGTTTTTAATCAGATGTCTGATGACTTGGCCTTTGTAGCTCTTCATTTAACCAGCATGCTGCGCCAATCCTCCCACCATAGCCAGACTGTGTGCGCTGAATTTCTGTTGTATCTTAAATATATTATTGGGTGGATGTTCAGCTTCATGCACCTACAATTTCGTGCTATTCTCAGCCCTTGCTGAAGCTAAAACTGAAGCTAAAACCGCTTCAGTTCTTTGGAACATGATGAATAATCAGTCAATCAGGGGGTGTGGTTCAAAAACTGAATGTACACAGCGAATGTAGTGACATAGGTGGGACTGGAACCAGCTGGACAAGGAAACAGAGGGAGGAAGGCAAACAGGCAGGGAATATGTGTGGTTTATCACTAGGACACATCACACTGGGATGTCTGTCTGTATCTGGAGGAAGAAAGGAGATCTTAAGATGGGACTTCCAAGTCTGCATGTGCCATCACGGACTCAACACATTCTTAAAGTAGCTTAAAGATGTATTTCTACCTTGAAAGAATAGTTCTATAACCCAAAGTAGCCCTGACAGTTGCACCAAAAAAAAGTGTTAATGAGTAAAACAAGTAAATGAAGGGAGTCACTCGGTTGGACCCCCATTTCACATCCACATGTCTAGACTGAGGTTGTTGAAAGGGTAACTTGTTGTGTTCCAGAACAACACACTGCTTCTGACAAAAGCAGGGGTTATCAGCTTTTACCGTGCTGGCATTTTTGCCTGTGTTCACAGACCCATCTCAACAGATCAATACTTATGCTGGCAAGGTGCTATAAATGACAACCGAAATGATAAAGGCAAGGCATGAAAAGAAAAGCAAACAAGCCGAGAGTAGGCGTTGAGAAAGGAGAAGAGACAGAAAACAAAAAAATATCTACAAAATAAAGTCTGGTGAAAATTTTACTTGTGAATGTTTTATCTTAACAATGAGGGTAGTCTAAAGAACATTCTCTATTTGCATGAAAACAGAAAAAAAAATCTATTGCTGCATTCTGAAACCTGTGCATTTGAGATTTGTAAGCATCTCTACTTAATTTGAAATGCATTGCTTTTTAAAATACTAAATTTGTCTAAACTTCTTAAGTCTGCATATATATATATATTTGTCGCACACACACACACACACACACACACACACATCTCTTTCTGTTTCTCTCTCTCTCTCTGTCTCTGTCTCTGTCTCTGTCTGCTATTTTTGCTATTTAACCTTTTCTGGAAAAGCCCTAATGAGTTGTTGCTCAGCAGCAAATGTGTTCAGCTGTGTCTGCCAGTTACCATAAGAAAAGTCCTATAGTTTATTAAAACTTGCATTCTTGCACAAACAAGCATTTCTTAGTTTTGTAACTGTTTTCGTGAAGCTGACATGCCGAGTTTGCAAATTATACATTAATTGAAAAGTTTGACCATATACAGTACAGTTTTTTTTATGATTGGGTGACGATGTCAGGCATTCACAAAATAGTTGCACTAGATTAAATCTACATCAGAAAAAGATTGGTTTAGCATGGACTTTTAAATTTGCATTTACTTGTCTGTTTAGTTAACATTGGTCAGGTGAGCATGCAGAGCTGTTGTGCAGAATCTCTCATCTTTGTAACTGTGCATCAGCTGATATCAGTCAATACAGAACAGCATGATACAAAGATTGCCTGTGTTCCTGACCTGACACATTTCATGTTGTATGAAGAACAATTTGCCTGCCACTAATTGGAACTCCTCAGATTGAAACGTTTTTTGATAGAGTGCAGTGTCCCAAGCCATCCTGTTTCCCATGTTAGTTGGACTGCATCACAGTCACATTTCCCCATTGCTATACTCTGCTCACTGCAGGTTAAATGGAGGCACATTGCCTCCAAGGTGAGAATGGTTTCAAAGTAAGAACAAAGAAAGACAACTGTCACACAAGGGGAAAGATGGAAAATCGAAATGTCCTTGCATCATAATTAAAATTCCCACGCTGAGAGCACTGCTTCAATCATGGTAAGCCAGTTAATCTGTTATTTATTTATTTATTTTATGATGGGAGGGAAATATAGATGGCACGTGAAAGGAATGGGCCTTTGGGAGACAATAAATGTCACACAATCCATTTATCAGTTGTTAATAATGCATGGGGTGGGTATATTTATTTATTTATGTATTGGCCATTAAATGCAGGGTTTATAATGCTGTGCTATGGTGTATAAGGAATTTAATAGCCACGGAGATGCCTTGCATGTAGTTTCATATCTAACATTTCCAATATATTATTAACAGCTGCTTACTTAATGATCAAGTGCTCAGTAATTAAGTGCCATATTAATAGCTGCATCCTGGGTTATACCTTTTTAAACATGAATCATTTCTGCAACATTTTTCTATACTATATCCTTCACTGACACAGGACTTATTCTGTTTATTGTGTGTATTTTCATATATGTATTTTAATTATGTGTGCACACACCTATTAATAATTAATATCTTCTATCAGTGGTATTACTAGGCAGTTAAACTGTGTTTCACTGGTTACACGATGAAGCACATTGCCGTCTCAACACCAAGGAATTGCTAAGTTCTAAGACTATTCAAGTCACATACTACCGTCTGGAAGATAAATAAAAAAGCATTAAAAACTGCATGTGAACTGCTGCTTCACCAGGGAAGCCTCTATTCACAACGGTGCTGGCTTGAAAGGGAAGACTAATTTATGTCCAGTGTATTCTGAAAAGTGCTCAAAACAAAAATCATTCTCCCCTATGCAATGGCACTGATCCCATTATCTGGGAATTTTATTAGAATTATATTTTTTAGTTTTATTTGTATTTTAATAATATGATCTCCGACAGAATATCCCGACTGGTTCCCATGTTCTTCAGTATTTGGAAGCTGTTTGAGTACTCTGTTCAACATCACATCCAGAGTGAACATAAAATGTGCACCTGTAAATTCATGACTGTGTACATGGAATAATTAACTTGCTTTGGTAGCTACTATATAGCCCATGTTACATGTGACTTACATGCTGTGGCAACCTTTGTAGGTGGCTAATAGGTAGCGTACAGTCATGCGGAACCCAGGAGACCAATCCGCAAATGTGTGTACTTCTACAGCACAATTTATATTTTGATGACTATGGATTTGGTCTCTGCCTCTTTCTCCAAAGGAATCCTATGTGATTCCCTTTCCTGTCAAGACTTCAGAGTCTTTTGTTTCCTTCCTCCTCCTCATTATTGGAGAGTTCCTGGAGATGTCTCATTTCCATAGACAGCCCCCGGACTCCAGCTCCACTTATGTGTAACGGCATGTAAATGTATCCTCATCGTATCATATACCTTGCAGAGAGTATTATATTAAAAGGAATCAATCAGTATACAATAGAGAGAAATCTTTAATGGCAAGAGGGAGGATCGTGCCCCCTGCTGCGGCACTATGGGGGCCTCACTGTACGCCACTTCACCCCACCGGTGCTGCTCAGCACTTGTAGTGCCTAATTGAAGAGCTCATGTCGTCAGAACAGAGCAGTAAACTGTGGCTTTGGGCTAAAGCTCTTTAGGATGAGCACCAACATCTGTGTTTTTCCCGCAAATACTACAGAAAATAGCAACAGCAGTATTTATTTATTTTTCTAATAAAATGTCACAGTCGAGTAATGTGGTTCACCCTTACAAATAGGTTTGGTAGGTTTCAGTTCAAAATGAGTAGAAAGCTCTGTATTTGTTCTTTCAGCTTTGATTTGACTGTTTTTCACTTGCGTGTACAAATATGGTACTGTACGGTGCTTACTGATGTAGCCTGCTGCAGTGCACGTTGTATATGACCCTTGGGATGAATAGCAGTAGCTGCAATGGAGAAAATAATTCAAGTGTTCTGTCTATGTCAAGTAACGTGATGTGCTGTTCACTATTGATAATGGATTTCAAATGCCAGTACTTTATGAATTCATGTACTTATGTATTTATGAATACCGTAAGTATATGTACAGTAACTCTGCACTAGAATTTATTCTTAGAACCTGATAATGTCTGAATTTTGTGGTTATTAATAAGCTGCAGAAAAATAACACACCACCTTATAAGAGACAAATAAAAACTTAAAAAGACCAGCCATGGTTTTCGGTTATATATTGTGACAGCAAGGCGGAGTATTTGGAGCATTTGATTTGTGAATTCTGTTTTTTTATTTATTTTATATCTCGGTTGCAGGGTGTTATGGTTGAACCTGTCAATTTGATATTTCACCAACTTTCTGCACAAAACATAAAAATAGTAAAAACAATTGTTCTTGTTACAGAATGTTAGTGGAGAAATTGTAAGCATTTCATTGCTATCACTATGTCAGTGCTGTATTTTGTGAATTATTTCTCAGAATTTTAGTTGAGATGAAGGATTTACTGGTGCCTGTGCTGCAGGTATCCAGTCACTGACAGAAAAAAGAGATGTTTTTGTGGCAGGCAGTGTGTGTTATACTTGCTGAATAATGTTGATTCCAGGATATAAGTGAAAACAGCATTCTTTGTGAAATTCATGCTGTTGGGATGGGGGTTATTTTTATTTTGGAATGTTTTTCCGTGAAACAATCATGAAAAGGAAGCCAGTCCAGTTTTCAGTTAGAATGCCAGTTGGCCTGTGCTTTCATAAATCAACAGAGTAATCTGGCAAAGTTGCACCAGTCTGGCAAAGAAAATCAAATAGACCCCCCCCCCCCACTACTTGGAGCCGCGCTGTTAATTGGCAGTTTGGGGGACGGCTCTCTGAAAGGCAGCACAACACAGGAAGTGGGTTATGGCTGCTCAGGGGCTGGTGCAGAGACAGACTACTTGCCACCTGTCACCCGGACCGTGAAGTGAGGGAAAGGAGAAGTGGACGTCGGTTGATTCGGTTCACCAGAACATTCCGAAACCCAATATTACTGTCGGCGAGCTGTCAGGAGTTGGCCGTTCTCCTCTGCGGAGAAACGGCTCTGGCCCTTTTCTTCAAAGTTCAAAAAGCTGAGAAGCGTTCCTGGTCGTTGCACAGCGTTTCTTCTGTTTTCTTCACGCTGGTTGCCGCACTCCTCTCCAATTTCTCAAGAGCGTTTGAAGCTTGATTCGGTGTGCATTGCTTTCTGTTCTGTTTCTGTCGTTTGTGTTGGCAGCCAAGCTGATATGCAGGTTTGTTCCTGCCGAAGTGTTATTAAATTGAGATGAAATGCAGGTGGCACGGAAGTGCTGAAGCCCATAGGGGTCTTGTCGAAAAATAAATTTAAAAAGTATCAGTGGATATTTCTCTTTTTTGAAGACACTCCCTGGGGGATGAAAGGAAAGACGAATGTGTGTGAAACAGGCATTAAATGTAAACCATATTACTGTAAGTGTGCATGCTCCATGACCAAACTGAAATGTCAGTACATGGGTAGAATTTTATATTGCTCTTATAATATGATGCAGTACGCCCGTGACTGCTCCCTGTCTCACTCCCTGGGGTAGACATGATCAAGTAGGGATGGATGTCTAACAAGCAATGACACCAGCAAGCTAACCATTCTGTTGCCTTGCAGTATGAGCACAGGGTTATCTGACATATAAATCGCCATTAAAACAAGGGTCTTATTTCAAATGTATAAATATAGTATGTTTTCAGCTCAATATAATAGCTCCTCTAAAAAGGAGCTATTATTATTTGATCAGTTGTGGTTCTTGAAAACAGATGTCTAGGTTTTTCCATAATTCTATCCTTAATACAATTCTGATTCGGCTTGTTGCCATTTATTTTGTATTTGGACTCTATTTTCCACAAGGGGCTTCGTTATACTGACCAGGTGTCAATCCACCCTCTCTGCAATTAGGGACCCACTGATTTCACCTGTCAATTTGTAATTGAATGAATTCAAAATGTAACATTTCTAAAAGAAAGGAATCTTTGCCAAATAACACATTACAGTTGATTAAGTGTACTGAGATGTGACTATGTTAAATTAATTCTTCATGGTAAGCATGGCTTCCAACATGATGTACCCTTAAGGCTATAAATCATCCGCATACACAGTGGATACCCCGGGCAAAGTTTGAGAACCCCTGGGCTATAGTAATATGTTGACATCTGTCACAGGTGCTCAGCTGTATATTGATGGTGTTTGTAGAGTTTCTTATTCATAGCTCTGTATAACGCCCATTTATTGTATTTACTTATTCATCTTTGCTGATGGATTGGCTGTCAGATTTTATGGAAATGTTTTAGCACTCTGTCCCTCTTTGCACCGCTCTACTAACTACTGTTCTGTTTTACTGGCGCTACACCATGCTGCCATTACCTCCCCACAGTCTGTGATAGCATTCACTGCATGATGCCTCTGTGCTGCCGGCTATGGAGCTTCTATACAGTGTTCTGTCACTCACTGACTGATTAGTAGATCATTACTTGTAAATCTTGTATATGAGCGTCAATTTGCACGTTTTAATATCGTAACTGGCAACAGATTGAACTTGATAGGAACCATATTTGTTTTTCTAAGTGACATAGCTGTACCTCAGAGGCATTTTAGATGAGTTTGGATTTCTGAGAACCGTTCTCACAAATCAAGTAGGCTACAAGCAGGCCTTGCCCATTCAGTATGGGTGGGGTCAAAGTTCACATCCGATGGAACCTCTGAGGTGAAATGAACATAAGATTGTCTCATTTGACTTCAGTTGAAGTTATTAGTCAGGCAATTTAAATCTTATTTTGGTCTGGATGTAAGCTCTATACTAATGGTCATCAAGCCTCACACAACAGGGAATCATACTGCAGTGTGGTTTTTAATACCCAGTAGGCCGTGACCAATTTTAGTACCCATTAAACTTTTGAAATCACTATTATTGTTATTTTTTTAAGGACAGTGGTTGCTGACTGTGTGTTTTTCCAGGCAACTCTTAATTTATGAGTGCATTATTTATTTATTTTTACTTTACGTGTGGGTTTTACATCTCCCACAAATTAGATTGACTCATTAAGAGTGATTTAATTGGGGCAAATTGTTGCAGCTCAAACCTGCTTGCAGTAGTATCCCACTAATCAGCCGTATGCATTGGATAATGAAACTGCCCTGCATTAGAAGTTAATTAGCTTGGGTGCAGTGTGAAGGTTCCCTTCTGGGGAATTATTCTCCTTTTTATTCATTGAAAAAAAAACAAAAAAAACACTCAACATTCTCTAAATGGGCTAGTGTGAGGGGTATGTTGTGATTGAAGGATGCAGCAGGAAAGAGTACTCATGCATTATCTGAAAATATTGTAACTTAGGTGATCAGAAGCAGAGCAGTGGGGGAGACCTATTTTCACTCCATTTGGACCCCCGTCTGTCACACCTCAGGAACCGCTAGCCCTGTCACCTCCACTTCATAAACATGAATGATAGACCCTGCCTTGCATTAAGAACAACCAATCTGAATTTCCGAAACACGTCATTTCAATCTATGCAAATGCAAGCTTATGAAACAGTTACTGTCTGCTTCCTAAATAAGTATAAATGTGTGACAGTTTACTATTTCAAATTTAATGCAATCGGTACAGCATGAAGCAAAATTTATCATAAACTTATGAATTTGGCTGTTTTGTCTGTGTACGTAAAATCAGGTTTTGGGAAAATGGTTGTTGATGCCTGTTGTAGAACAAGTGTTTATTTTCCACAATACCAAGGCTGCTCCCATGGCTGGGGTTGACCCCGTCCTGCTCCAGACATCGAATAAAAATGAAATGCAATTGCTGATTTGCTTTTTAATTTGAAATATGACCAGATTATCCATCCTTAATAAACCTCTGTGTGATGTAGTATGATCACACAACAAACATTTCTTCATGTTATTGCCATCTGCTGTAGTGTGGGATTTTTGGGTGCTCCTGTGTCTTGTGTCTTGTACCTTTTTGTATTAGGATATGTTGGTCGTCCTGTGAAATTATAGCCTACATTTTTTTCAACAATTCAATTATTTTTTATTATTATTGCAAGAATTCAGTGCAGGCTACAAAGCTAAACAGGGCGTGAAAGCAAGTTATAATCGATCTGTAATGACACAAACTATAGAAAGCAATATCAATGCTGAAAATAACCCTAAATTTAAGGACAGGGAAGTTAGCATGTCTCAGTAGCCAGAAAGAGGGAAGGTGACATGAACACCTTGTGGCTACATATAGAGTGAACCGTCCTCCACCTCTCTCTCTCTCTCACTCACTTTCTTTCTTTCTTTCTTTCCCAGGAGCGTGGGCTCAATGCTGGTCCTTTCCTGGAGATATACCAGGAGGAGGAGATCCAGTACATCTGCCCCCTGGCATGTCAGAATGACTTCTTTGTTCCTGAGGCTTGTGATAAGGCGAACGAGAAGTCTGAGGAAGACAGACAGATGGATATTACAGGTACACCTGACCCACAGGTTCACAGTGTAAACACAGGACATGCTGTCTTTTTGCACACTTTATGTGCTGCATGTGACCCATGTAGCTTGTGGTTCTCATGTTATTTGTCTATAAATAGCAGTGAGCTCCATAATGTTTTGGACATAAAGCATATATTTTCTTGATTTGTACTCCACAATTTTATATTTATAATAAAACTAATCACACGTGGGGAAAAATACATATTCTCTGCTTTTATTAAAGGGTATTTTAATTCATTTTCAGCACCTAGTGATGTCTATGGGTCACAAACTTCAAGCAGTTATTGTATGCGTACAATATGCTCCTAAGTACTAAACATGGCTGCTTTCATTTACATAACATAAATATATCCCAGGCATGGTGCCCTGAAATGGGGGGTATGTATTAAAAGTGCTGTAATTTCAACATGGTGAAACCAACATTTGTTAAAATACCCTTTAAATAAATCTGAGAATCAGCATTTTAACCACAAGTGAATTGTTTGCTTACAAATTTAAAATTGTGAAGTCACAGCCAAATCTACAAAAATGATGTCTTTGTACTTTGTACCAAATGTTATGGAGCTCACTGTATATTTGCCAAAGCAATTTATAGTAACTAGCTTGTTCTAGGGTTCATATTGTGGCCTAATTATTATTATTTTTTTTAATGCGGTCAAGCTGGGGCTCATTCAGCAGGTAAGAAGTTAGATTTATTGCACTCTCTTGTTGATTGGGGGCTCAATATCCCACCATCCCTGTTGGAGTAATGAAGAAGCACGGTATGCCTGAAATATGACAAATTCCCAGCCCAGAGAGTCCCTGCTTTCCCAGGTCATCAGACACAGACCTCAGGCCTGAACAGGGGGAAAGATGTTGAGAGGTGTATTCTTCCGTTCACTGCCCCGGTATCGATCGTGTTGATCATCCGATATGTGAGACTGTGTAATTGTTCTGTCACTGGGAATACATTTCTTCAAAGTGCCAACAATCACACATGAGGAATCATTGTCCCATTCTTTAAACTGACAGGGCTCCCAACTTAATCCATGGAGGTATCGAATGGCCGACTTTGTACAGATCGTTATTAAAAGAAGTTGGCAAAGAAGGCAATACAGAGAATAGTTGCTCTGAAAGCGCTATGTGTTCTAGGATTAACTGCCAGTGTGTCGATGGAATTGTGAGCTGGTCAGTTTGCAGTCTGGCTTAAATGGTTAACTGGCTTTAGCATCCCTGCTGTTAATCAGAAAAAAGTGTCTCAAGGTGTTGGATATCTGCCCTGCCAATCCCTCTGCTGATAACAGAGTCAGGATATGCTGATGGGTGCAAAGAAAGGGCTGCACAAGATACTAGCCATGCCAGAGGCACCTGGGGGAATTGGTGCAGTTCACAGAAATTGGTGGAATATAGAACCTGAATTGATGGGATATAGCACCTGAATTGATGGGATATAGAACCTGAATTGGTGGGAAATAGAACCTGAATTGGTGGGATATAGAACCTGAATTGGTGGGATATAGAACCTGAATGGATGGGATATAGAACCTGAATTAGTGGGATATAGAACCTGAATGGATGGGATATAGAACCTTAATTGGTGGGATATAGAACCTGAATGGATGGGATATAGAACCTGCATTGATGGGATATAGAATCTGATTTGATGGGATATAGAACCTGAATGGATGGGATATAGAACCTGAATTGATGGGAAATAGAACTTGAATTGGTGGGATATATAATCTCCTGAATGTTTGGATGAGTGATCTGTCAGTGCTTTTATAGCAGATGCTGACAACATGGAAGTATATTCAGTCAATAAATACTTTACTATTTGAATCTTTTACACTTACTGCATTTTTATTTTTAGTTTCAAACTTTGGAAAATCAGCAAATCCATATGCTATCCTTAGTTTTTTTTCTGTCATGAAGTAAACAAACATGAAGGAATGTATGAGTAGGAAAAAAACCTTTCCTATAAACTTTTCCTGGTTTGCATTTATGAATATGTAAAAGAACCTTGCAGTGTGGCTCTCCGCACACGCCCTCTCTCTGCTAGCGGGCTGTGCGTGTGAGCCACACTCCTGTTCTCTCTCTCTCTCAGCAGGACACTGTCACAGAGTCAGGGATCTGGGCCACGTTGGTGCGGGCTGACTTGGATTTCTTTATTTCATTTTAAAATTAAATGTCCAGTGTCTAATTACAATATGTATTTCAGCAGATGTGAAGGTAGAAAGAGGCGCTCAAGAAAAGTAATGCAAACCACAATTTTGCAACTTCTGTACCTAGTCTCCCCTGCTGCGCTGATGACTGACTGGATGGATCTGGTAACCACAGTGGTACAGTACAGTACAGTAGTAGACTGGAGGTGCACATGGAGAAAAACTGATAAATTCCGGTCAGGTCATGTGTAAGTGTGGCAGCCAAATTAAATGGAATCTGACTCCTCTTTGACCTCAAAGTGTAACTGGTTTTGGAGAAGTTGGGAGGGTGAGATGAACTTGTACCCCTATCCCTATGGTGATCCATCAGTGAGTTTCACATTTTCACTAATGAAATTTCACATAAATGGTGAACTGTCTGAATTTTTAGCCTCATCTTTATTTTGGACATTCTGCTGTGATAACTCATTTTTCATCTTCTGTTCAACTATTGGTAATGTGTTGGATAGAGAATGCTTCTCATGGTTGCCTAGGCCCCCAGCATTTTTTATTCTGTGGTGCTTTTTGTCCTGTGCCAGTGTGTGCATACCTCTCGTTATCTGCGGTGGTTGATCCCCTGTGGTATTGAAGAGGACTGAAATAGATCTGAAACACTGGTGATATTAAGCTCCAAACCCACGCTCACTTCACCAGTGCCGATGGGTTTATGTGAGAATGTGAAGTGCGCGACAAGTCGTCTTGTAATTAGAGATAAATCAGCTAGAGCAGTTAAGCTGCTCCAGACTAGGATGTGTAATAAAGCAGATCTCTGCGGGCTGGAGATCGCAGGCGATCAACCCAGGGCTTCCCACGCCCGCTAGGACACACATCTCCCAAACTAAGGTGTGTATCTCCACACAACTGAAAAATGATCTGAGAAGTTTGCCATTGGTCATTTCATGAAATATGATTACATGGTGATTAGGAGCATAGGTATTCCATTAATGCGTCATTTTCTGTTTCACTTTGTCAGATCAAATATGTGTAACATATAACGAACAGCACTGACATTTCGATCGAGATCTCTCTGTATTATTTTTTCAGGACTCTCAAATTAGATAATTAATGCAGAACACAATTTTATTACCTTTTCCCCGGAACCTGTATTTTCCCAGGTGTGCGTTTAAAGGATGCGCTCATGAGTGCTCTAAGTCTTGTGATTGCTTAATTAAGGGATTTATTTTTACCCAGTCAATGAAGCCACGTCTCGTTAATTATGACAGCTATGCTGTCAGGGGACATGCCGGGGGAAGTGAGTGATGCTTACTCTATTGGGATGCGAGAAAACACAGGGAAAAATTGTGAAACAGGAAATTATGTTCTTGAAACAAATGCCTTTGGCAAAAATTCATAATTGTAATAATGTTTCATCAGTTGAGATGTTTTGTTCTGAATATAGAGTTTTGGGTGCTGCTATGCTCATTTTGGGGGTTTATTGGATTTATCAGAAGCACACACACACACACACATACGCTCTCGCATGCACACATAATCAAACCTTCTAAATAAAAGGCTAAATGCCTTTGTGCATAGATGTACATACCCTTGCGTTTGTGCGTAGATGTAAATACCATTTAGCAGAATGAGCCTTTCTTAGCATTTGTTGTACCTTGATAGCAATGTAAAGCAGTGAGACCCTTAAAGGGGAGCTGGGCCTACCTCTCCAGAACCAATCAGGAGGAACTGCTGTCTCCTATAGAGCACTCATTGCCCTACAGTGAAACACCTGTTGAATGTGAACTTAGATTGGCCCACCACAGGCAGGCTGAAACACCGCTGGCACCCAAGGGAGCCTGTGAATACAAAACGACAGCAACTGTTACTTGCGCTTACATTAAGCCACTTTAATTACCCAGCTAGTAATTGCATATAGTCATACATGCAATTATGTAATTGTATGAATGTGTGACTGTACGGATCGCCCTGCGTAGTTAAACAATGATTCCACCTGCGATTTCATGAACCAAAAGCCTGAATGCAGAATTCAGCAGGTGAGCACGATGCCGTCAGTGTCACGCTGGCATGTTCAGCCAGCAGATACCAGGTTGTGTTGTTCAGATTTGCGTCAGCCTGCTGTTGTGCTTGGTGATGTGTGCTTCCTGAGGCATTATTTCTATTACACTGGGTCCAAATGTGCCTCGTCTTGGCTGCATCCTTCACTCACAATTTCATTTCCCCCAGGCTGACCCGAGCTTGGCTGTGCGTAGGTGCATCCAGGTACAGATAGCATCCAGGTATATTTTACTTAACCTTTATTTAACCAGGTCCTGCACTGAGATAAAATAATCCCTTTTGCAGAGAGCCCTGGACAGTTGGCTGAAGAAAGGCAAGATTAGGCATAAGAGACTGTCAGTAAACTGGCATTCTATAGGGAACGGTTGTTTTAATGAGGGCAAAAAATAATCTCCATTTAAATTTGTCTGTGGTTCAACAATACTAACCCCTATAAATGACATTTCTTTTATACTAGTAAATGTTCAGTAGATTCATTATGCGGTATGTTTTCAGAGTAATTGCCACCTCAGTTTGTTGGCCTTGATGAGATTATACAGCTCAATTTTGGAAAGAAACGCAATAATTTAATCAGCCTGTTGGCAAGACATAATGGCAAATATAGAACAGTACATTCTGGCTTTTCTTTGAGATAAGAACTGCAAAGAGGAAGTAGGGAACTCAGCATGGCTCAGAGCCTTCAGTCATATAATCCCCAAACTAGGGGTGGGACTGTACATGCCAGCAGATTTTTTAATGTTTAGAATAAAAATGTCATCTGAAAATAATCTGTTTTTGCATCTTTCAAAATGAATTGGCATAGTCCCGGGTCAAAGCATTTGATTATATGAAAGCGTTGTAATGCAGGCTCGCCTTTAAGCAGGTCTGCTGCTAGAAAAAAGGCTTTAGGAGTAAATAAATAAATAAATAAATAAAAGAGTACTTGACTAAACACAAGGATGAATCAGCTTCTAATAGAGAAAATCTTTAATGTTCCACCCCCTATCCTAAACCTTTATCTGGGATGCATCTGAGGAAATATTTCCAAATCCTACTCAAAAGACGAAACATTCCACTCTGCCTGAGTGGCGACTGTGGCCGGCATCCCTGATGCACAACTGTGACGGTGGCCGGCATCCCTGATGCACAAATGTGACTGTGGCCGGCATCCCTGATGCACAACTATGACTGTGGCCGGCATCCCTGATGCACTCATCCGATCCTAGTGTCCACCCAGGGCAACACTGTGATCCTGAGCAATGACTGTGGCACGATACAACGACGTCTGCACCCAGGGCAGATCCAGAGATGACACGGGAGAAGAAGCGCGCTGCACTGAGTGCTGAGGAATCGGAGAGCGGGCACTGATCTGAAATCGATAGGGCATTCTAAAATATATTCACCCAGTTGAAGCATTGTGTATCAATGACTGTCAAACAATTGACTATGTTCAAATGTAACTACAGTTTAGAATTTTCATTTGAACTGTGTATACAACATTCACTACTTTTTCATTGATTATTTTTTAATATACCTCTGCTGCTAACTATTTTATTATTTATACTATTTAGTTATTTATATCCTAATTCTCTGCTTGTTATATAACTGCTCTCATTTCCTTCTGCTTAAATCAACATTTCCTATATGGCATTTTAAAATACAGCCACATTTCATGGGTTCTAAATAATCAGACTGAGTATAACAAGTGTGTTGCTTGTAATTGTTGCTGTCAATCATCATTGATGCTTAATTAGTGGTAATTATTTACCAACATAGATGATTGGGTTGGTGCAATATGGATTATTTGTGTGACATACAGAGAGGCAAAAAGGCTTTTGGCATCTTGGTGGTGGAGGACTGAAGCACATGTGAGGAAACTAGAATAGACAAACTGGCGGCCCTAGTTAAAGGTCATTAGTTGTGTTTGGTTTGCTGCCTCTGTCCATACAAAATCATGATTTGTCTGATGTACAATCTAATACTTGGTTTACAAGCAAAGCCCCTCCAGATGTTGGGTGGATTTATCACACATCAGATGATCAACCTGTCAGATTATGAACCTGACGAGTAAGGCTTAAAACCTTTCATTCCATGACCTTCTAAAATGGTCAGTCTATGTCTGGGGACCCCCAACACTGGATATTTAAAACACCTAACACTAAACTGGAGACAACACTGTTTGATGTCTCCAGGTGAGAAACCTCTGCCATAATGAATTACGACTACATGCACAGTAAATAACTGTAAAAAGAAAAAAATAGGAAAACGAACTAGAGTCATGTCAGCTATTTGTGTTAGATGAGATTGGAATTGAGTTCCAGTTGAGTAGGAACTCTTCATGCATTTACCCCCATTTCTGATTTGCTTCTCTAATTACAAACCCTTCTCTTAAAAACTCCTATTCTTCTGTTTTAAATATTTAACAACGAGACCATGATTCTGTTCTAATAATCCCACTGGGCCTAATTTAGTAGGTAATGATAGAAAGTGTTTAAAAGTATTTACGAATCACAGCCTTCTTCAATTCAGAAGCATTATCATTACATTTTCTGTTTTATTAATTTATTTATTATATTATATTATTTGTTTTATTTAATAATCAAAAGATCTTCTTTCTAGACTTATGAACTCTAAAATTAATCCAGTGGTGACTCTACAGTCTAGCATGAAATACCTATTAAATTCACCATCATGCCCATAACAAATATAATAGTCTGTGTGGGTGGAGCCTGTGAGCTTTGTGTTATGTATAATTGAAAAGTGGCAGCCCTATGTGTTCACTGTCCCCAGTTCCTGGCAATGACCATTGGCAGGCAGGCAAATTAATTGTATGAGTGGGTTAGTGTGCATGTGCATGCATGCGTCTGTACTGCTGCATGCGTGTCTGTGAGTGAGTGTGCCTTGGCTATGTGCGTGAGTGAGTTCATGCATGCATATGCTTGTGTAAGTATTGCTGTTTGTCTGCTTTTATAGTATGTTAAATGTTGAAATTTTGTTGTGTCTGTAATTGACTGCTGCTTTCTTGGCCAGGTCTCTCTTGAAAAAGAGATTTCTAATCTCAATGAGACTAACCTGGTTAAATAAAGGTTAAGTAAAAAATAAAATAAAAGTATGTGTGTTTGTGTGTGTGTGTGTGTTTGTAGTGGATGAGCGGGCATGTTTTCATGCACGTGTGTGTGCGTTTACATGCACTCTCATGTCTGTGTGCGAGTGTGTGCAGATGTGTTAGCATTAGTGTGTACAGTAGGTGGGTGGGTTCATTCCGTGTTTGTGTGCTGCTTCCCTGTGAACCCTAAGAATCTTGTGTAAAGGGAGGCATACATTAGCTGTAACTTTTCACAAAATCCAGGCTCCTTTTGCCACCTGCCAGATGGTATACACTTCAGTGCACTTGGCAAATGTGTGTTTTTTTATTTTTTTATAAATGTATTAAGAAAATATTGATGGAATAGTTTAAAAGTGGATTAGCAATAATCATAGTCACCATCTCCACTCTAAAATGTCCTGCAAATGACACATTTCTGTGTAATGCAGTAATACAGTATACAAGTGGAATTTTACAAAGCAAGTGATGCAAGTAATCAGGTTCAGACGATCAATACTTTAATTGATCTTTTGAACCTGAGAACCATTACCAGACCACTGACTAAGTGAGCTGTTACTGTTCAATGTTAAATTCATCTGAACCTGACTGAACTCATACATTCTTAATGTGACGTAGATGTTTTGATCTAAGATCAGAATCTCATTCAAAAGCATTCAAAAGAAATTCAATTCTGGAGTTTTCACTACATTTTTGTCTTCATAATGAAATACAATAAAGCTAAAATTGTTTTTCTTGTATATGGAGACTATACTGCAAATGTGTGTATTTATACAATGATAGGCGCTTCGTGTAGTGAGTCCATGCATTGGCTAATTACATTGGGTCTTTCAAAGCTGGAAGAGACCAGAGCCTATTCCTGTCCTAGAAATACTCTCAGTGGTCTTCTCCCATAACTCAGAGAGGTTTAGACAGGCTCGGATTTGTCGAAAGCTGGAGCTGTTAATTAGATTAGTGTGAGGCTGTGACATAGAATCTAATGGGGCAGCTATAAGCAGCTCAGAGTCACTGTGTGCCCCTCACCACCCCATAGGACCCGTGTCTTATTTTTACTCTCCCTCTTCCCCTGACACTGTAACACTGGGGGAATCTTTGTTTCCAGATTGTGTTTTTAAAAAACTTTTTCATCTGGGAAGTGGTTCACTGATTTAGGCATCAGCAGTGGCAGCACAAGTGCTGGTCTGTGATTGTGGCCAGTGTCATGATCCTCCAGCACTGGGTGCATGAGGGTTGTCTCTGTCTGTTTTGGATGTGCAGTATAAAGTACCCTCCGAACATTCTATTTGTTTTCATTTATCTTGACAGCTAGTGAGTGAATTATGACCCAGCATCCCAAGGTACAAGGAATATTCTGAATAAGGTATTTACATGACTCAATATTCTGTATTGAGAGGAAGATCCCTCATCTTGAACTAGTTACTCATACCTGGACTACTGGCTCATTTTGTTTATGGATATCAGAATAAGGATTTTCATATTATAGTCCAAATACCTTAATATTTGAGTATATCTGGGGATTTTTAGAAATACTGGTGTGTATGTAAACCTAATTAATGAGTGTGCATCTCAGCTTGTGTACCAAAAAGTGAAAAGGGTACAGAGACAGGGAATTCTCTTTGGTGGGGGGTGAGGGGTACATAGTATATGTATGTTAAATTACTTAATGAAAGACATATATATTTGTGTGGCTTTTCTAAAACACTGCAGCATTACAAATGATTGGTATATTATGGAGTGCCCTTTTAACTTCCCGGCCAAGTAGTGAGATTACTTTGAGGCTGGCATTCCCCGATCTGTGGGTTTGGTGCAGTGTGTGCCTGCCGATGGCTTTGGGACAGACTCATTAGCTGAGTAGTGTGATGTGTGAGGGGTCAGTGATCCAAATGAGAGCCCTTATCGATGCTCTGTGTGAGTAGCAGGCATTCAGCTATGATGTAGGATGCTACCAGTTGGCTTAAGGAGAACACATCACCAGCAGTGCCAGTCTCTTAAGCTACTACAGCTCAGTGCAGGAGGAGGCATGTACACGCTCCTTGTTTTACTTTTTATTTCCAATAAAGACAACAATATTTTTTACAACCAGTAATACCACAGTTGTCTGCAACAATGGTAAATTATAACCATAATACACATATACATGAATGCTTCTACATCACTTGTCACTTATAATAGAAAGTACATTTGGTTGGCCTTTTGATCACCGAGAACATTTTCAGTAACAGTGATCAGGAAGACAGTTACTGTAATTAGGAATTCAGTATATATTTGAGCCATTCATTATCACAATAATGTTTTGTGAGAATTGTCCATTTTACATATTTAGCAGATTTTGTACAGAGCAATGTACACAATGTATTGTTTTTCCATGCAATCCATTTGTACAGCTGGATATTTTACTGATATCTTACCTTGTTCATTGATATTACCCCACCTGGGAATCTAGTTTTTATTGAGTGATTTATAGTCTGCATGTGCATTGATTATTGGGCAGAAAATATATTCCTGGTTTGATGAAAATGTATGAAGAAAGTTATTTATATAAATTGCTGTGACATTTACACGTAAATTCTGTTTTAGGAAGATAGGTGGTTTTCCATGTGTCTCTCTGTCCTTCCTTTAATTAGTTCTGAAAAGGTCTCACACTTGTGTGTCTATTTCAGTCCCATGATTTGTGCTTAATGACCAGAGAGCTTCTCCCCTCAGTGCGAGGTTACATCTAATTTCCTGTAAGAAACATGATAGTTATGGATTTATTTATCTTTTCTGAAAATAATACAGGCAGGAACGGTCTATAGATACTATAAATAGATGGATCAAGATCAGCATTGCTGGTGTTAATTACTTGGTTCTTGGTTATTGCCTGTTACTAGTACTCTGTTTTATACATATTTAGTGAGCTCCATTATGTTTGGGACAAAGACATATTTTTCCACAATTTTAGATTTGCCAATTCACATGTGGTCAAATTTCACATCCCCAGCTTTTATTATACATTTATTTCTACATTTTGGATTCACCATGTAGAAATTACAGTACTTTTTATAGACACCCCCCCCCTCCCATTTCAAGGCACCATAAAGTTTGGGACAAGTGGCTTCACATATGTTTCTGAATTAGGTGTGTTAAATTGCTTCCTTAGTGCAGGTATATGAGAGTTTGCATATCTTGTTTTGATTCTAGGCTTTTGATCACTTTGGAGTCTATTATTGGCCTTAGCCAACATGAAGAGTATTGAAAATGAAAGTCAAGGAAGCCATTATGATGCTGAGAAATAAGAGAAAAAAACAGACATAGGCCAAACCTTAAGCTTACCAAAATCAACTGATTGGAACGTCATTAAGAAGAAAGAGAGCAATGGTGAGCTCAGTAAATAAAAAAAGTCCTGGTAGACCAAGGAAGACCTCTACTGTTGATCACCAAAGAATTCTCACCATAATGAAGAAAAACCCCAAAACACCTGTCTGGCAGATCGGAAACACTCTTCAGGATGTAGGCGTGGATCTGTCAATGGCTACTGTCCTTAGAAAACTTCACAGACATAACTACAGAGGCTACACTTGATGATGCATACCACTAGTTAGTTGCAAAAACAGGATGGCCAGGTTAGAGTTACTTTAGCAAATAAGTACCTAAATGAGCCTGCAGTTTTGGAAAAAGGTCTTGTGGACAGATGAGACCAAGATTCACTTGTATCAGAGTGATGGCAAGGCCAATGTTTGGAGAACAAAAGGAATTGGCCAAGATCAAAAGCACCCCCTCCTCTGTGAAACATGGTAGTGGGGGTGTTATGGTTTGGGCATGTATGGATGCCACAGATACTGGTTCACTTCCATAGTCTTTTTTACACAGAGCATAAATACCGGGTAATTGGCAGAGCTGACCTGGTATCGATGTCTGTGTAAGGAAGTCAAACCATAACGAAGGCGGATTAAAATAACCTGGCTCTGACCCACCTCACAAAATAGGAAAAAAAAAAAACTTGAACCTACCAGTATTTCCTCTGTGTAAAGCTGGAAAAATGCCAGTGAGTTGCCATGGTAACAAGCCACATAAACATTCCATCAGCTGTCAGCTGTCCCTGTGAGTTACTTTGTGTCCGCTTCAATAGATACAGTTTAGGCAAAAAAATAACGTAAAATCTGTGGTGCGGGGGACAGATTAAAAAGGAACAAATAAAATGATGGCCACTGGAGGGGATAGCAGAAATAACTGGACAGAAGTGGAAATCAGAGAACTATTAAATATAAGGCAGGAAAGGGAAATTATTAAACAAATTGATGGTGGAGTTTGCAATTCAAATGCTCACCAAACCAATGTGGAAAGACTGGAAGCAAGGGGAATAGGCAAAAAAACAGCAGGTTACCTCAAAAATAAAAATGATGAAGAGGACATATATAGCCTATATGTATGCTTTTGGATAATTATGGAATCAATGCCAATTCTTCTGAGTAATGTAAAGACAAAATACTTGTTAAACGGTGATAAAAGAATTCAGTGTGAATTGGTCATTGGTCATAATTTTTCCCAGCTCTGATCCAGCATTCTTATCCGGTCTAGCTGTGTAAAGACGGCTATTGATGATGTATCTGTTGATAGCAGCAGTATAATGAATTCTGAAGTGTATACAAGCATCTTATCTGCTCAAGTTCAAGCAAATGCCTCCAAACCCTGCTTCATCCTACAGCAGGACAACGATCCCAGACATACTACTAAAGCAACAAAGTAGTTTTTCAAAGCCAAAAACTGGAAAATTCTTGACTGGCTGCAGTACAGGCCTGACAGAACATTCTGTTGTGGCTTTTAATTATTTATGGGAAGTTGTTCATTTCATATATTTTCTGGCTGTTGGAGGGAACACTGCCTTTGAGATTAGAGAACACCCTGTCACCCTGCCAGCTCTGACTGCTCACAGTCTGTCTGCCCTTTCTGTCAGTCTGCCACAACGTTTCACCTGACCCCTGGTCCCACTCACTGCAAACGACACTGGTACTGGCCAAGTTAATTCCGTGTTTAGTGGCCTCTTGCCACCTTCATCTGAACAGTCTGTTTTTAGAGCGATAGAAGCATGAACACATACCAGGCTGAGGCGCAGAAGCATTCATTTCTCTGCTCAGAAGAATGCTGCAGGATTCTGGAATCCCCAGAATAAGGCACCCCAGTTCTAGTTCACAGTTCTAACTCCACTGCATCTCAGATGCTCGATTATTCACAAATGGTCCTCCCTTAATTCCTTCTGATGTTTTGCAGTAGTGGGTGTCCAGAGATTTGCGCTTAATTAAATGTTTCCTGTAATACCTGGTGATTATGTGAATGTCAGGGAGGCATTTTCTGAAATGCCAGATAGGGTTGAAGGAGCATCAGGAGGCCCTGGATGTGAATGACAGGAGATGGCTCAGGAGACGTGGTGAACACTGGAAAGTAGTAATCCGGATGATTATTGGTCAGTACAGAGAATTCCACACCTGTTCCTCTCTCCCAAATGCCTCGTCATGTGTGATAGTACAACTTATTCTATTCCATGTGTACTCCCAATGATAATATAGCTGTGATTGTATTTCTATACGTACCGGGTGACTGTTACTTTGAAATATGTACTTATGTTCATGAATGTTTAATATCTGTATTTCTTGCCTGCTGTTTATTGATGAGTTTTCCCAAGTTTGTTTTGCTATTTTTTCTTACCAATGGACTTTACTTGATGGCTTCACTGTTGTTTTCCACCTTGTGTATTTTTACAAAGACCTCACATTTGCTTCCAGGTGGGGATTCAAACAGTGAAACCAGCCCAGTGAGTCAAATGCTCCTGTCAGAGAGCCAGGAGACGTCACTGGCCCCTCCCACTGAGATGACACTACCCGAACATGAGCCCGAGGACGAAGGTTCCATCAGCGACAAGAACTCGGCCAAGTCCGAGGACAGCGCCTCATCCTTCGAGGAGCTGGAACTGGAGCTGGGGAAGGGACAGGAAGACAAAGACTGGCCACTTGCCAAGGAGGCCACCAGCATGATGCCAGACCTCCCGGCCAATGAGCCGGCAGCCATGGGAGAGGGAGAGGAGTAGGAGGAAGGCCTTGGGGAAATGGGTGGACATGATCACATGTTCAGGATGATAAGGGTTTCCTTCATTTATATAATTTCTTTTTTAAGAATTAAGTGCAAAACTGTTATTGATTTCATTTCTTTCAGCTTTAAAAAGTTGTCGGTTTTCCCTTAGTTGCGCTCCCGATAGAAAGAAGAACCAATTTGCCAACTGTTTCTGGAGTAAACAAGATAACAGGAGATGAGAGGAACATTAAGGGTAAAAACTGAGCTACCATTGCAACTAGCCATTCATTCAAATGTTACCAATGACAAAGTTAAACAGTAACTATGCAAGAGGGATATTATTGAATGAAAGTAATTAACAGTTATATGTGGAAAGAAATAAATGACCATAACAGGTTATTATGGAAAGAGTGTTACTGTCCATGACTGCTTTCTTATTTTTTATTTATATATGAGGGTGCAGCTTTATGCAGTAAAGTAAGATTGACTCCCTGGTTAGTTAGTGTAGTATAAAGTTGTAATTTTTATGTTGTCGAATTAGTTCATTTCTTTCTTTTTATTTGTCTATTTAATAAATAGTTCTCTGGCATATGTAAAATGAACAGAATGTTTAAAAAATTAATCAAGGGCTTTTAAAATTTTTTCCTGCATTAATGGTTTTCTCATCATTTTTGCCTTTAATTGCGATGTCACATTTGGACTAAAATATGTTATTGAATTACCATACCATGTGCTTTCAGGCAGCAATACAGGTGTGTGTGCATGCATGTGTGTCCATGTGTGCATGTGTGTCTCGGCGTGTGTGCGTGCGTGTGTGTGTGTGTGTGTGTATGTTTGTATGTGTGTGTGTAGGTGGTGGTGGTTCGGTTGTTGGTTTAAATAATAGCAGCTGTGTCAGCTCTGTCAGGTGCCACCCTCAGAATAGACCTATACCTGGGACCCCATAAACTACACCTATGTGTGAGATTCTGTAAGTTACACCTACACCTGAGACCCCCAAAACTACACCTATATCTGTGATGCCATAAACTAAACTATACCCATGATCCCATAACATTTGAGATCAAAAGTTATGAAAGCATTAGTTGAGCTGGATTTCACCTTTTAGTAGCATTGCCAAGTGCAAAATCTATCCAGGGTCAGAGAAATCTGAAAAAGTAACAAGCTAATCTTTCTGCCGCACTCAAGGCATATTTCCCATAATTCTGTGGGGAGCATGTGTATTACTTGTTTCTGATCAACCGCAGAGGGTCTCTGCACTCTGCAGTTGCTGATGAGATGCAGTTATCTACATGAACGTGTAACAAAGATGCACTTGTTTATCATCAGGTGAAAATAATTGCTTCTTGAAAAAATTTAACTCGGTGAGCCCCTCGGACCGAGACCCCTCAAACTGGTGAACAGATTATACTGCAGTCCTCAAAGTAGCATGTCATGCTGTGATCTGATTACTATGGATTGCAGAGCCATATCAGGTAAGCCATTTATGAAGAAATAACAACCTTTGGACTTATGCAGAAAAGGACAGTAAGAAAACATGAGAATGTCCTGCCTTTGAGCGTATACATAATTTAATTTTTTATTTTGTATTTTGTCTATTCTTTTGCAGTTTCTCTGTTGATTTCAAATGAAATCAAAACTTTATTTCAAATCAAATCAATATAAAAATGTTTTGTACTTTTGTCCCTTTTTTGGAGGGGGGGGAGGGGAGGGGAGGGGGGGGCAGATTAGGATGATGTCATAGCATACAAAATACAGTGTAAATAGTGAAGG
This sequence comes from Anguilla rostrata, assembly GCF_018555375.3. Lineage (NCBI taxonomy): Eukaryota > Metazoa > Chordata > Actinopteri > Anguilliformes > Anguillidae > Anguilla > Anguilla rostrata. The sequence continues at coordinate 25,429,242 of NC_057945.1, forward strand.
TATTTTGTGAAAATAGGATGTCCTGCAAAGATCTGTTAATAATGGTATTTGACTCAAATTGCCTTATGCACTATAACTGGCACTTGTGGTCATTTGTGGTTCCATTTTTATTTTAATACCGCCTAGTTTATATCTCTGTCCTGAATTGACTGCAATTCCATTCTTACCAGGGGAGACACAATGAGAAAAGGTTTTGAATGGATTTCATCTTGGCTGTATGAATGGAGAACATTGACATAAGGAAATAATGTTTCAGCCTTACAACTTATGGTCACCCACAGGCCTGGTTTTGTATGCTGCTGGGGTAATTTTCGCTTTGGTGAAATGCATGTTTAAAACTAAATTGCAAATCAATAAGTTTAATAACAATGCATATAGAACTGCCACTGGCCTGCTACCACAAGGCTTTCTCACTGCAGAGTCTGTCTTGATTCTGATTGGTGGGAGAAAATGGGTCTAGTTTATATAGTAGTCTAATAGTCTAGTCTTTAGGTCTTCTCAGTACAGCACCATTTCCACTATGTCAAACCTTGTTGTTAAGGTCTGAAAAGTTTAAGATGACTCAAGTAATGTATATATCTCAGTGTGGAGAAAAACACATTTTCAATATACAAATATGCCAAATTACTCACGCACACTTCCAGTTCAGATTAACAGCAGTATACATTCTGAGATTTTTAACCAATGACCACTACATTGCTGTCCTGCCGATGCAAGGATCGAACCTTCACTGGGAGAAAGAGGCTACTGGTGGATGTGGAGCTACTTTATGCTAATTGCAGATGGGCATCGCTGTTCTCTCTGAATCAACTGATATCAATGTGCCAGTTCAATGTTGGAGAGGGGGTTATTGTGTGTTATCAACTGAATACAGCCTCTTTAGAGGGACATGGAAGTGCAGACAGACTACCTTGAGTGGCAGGCAGAAGTAAGATTTTTGCCTCAATGCGACCCATTATAAAATGTTAATTATTATTTTAAAACATTTCTGAACCCCTTTGGAGAATTATTTGCTATCTAAATAATTTTAGATTTGTTAATGCAATACATTACTTCAGAAATCATGACCACAGCCATAAATAAATAAATAAATAAATATTTGGCCTCTCTAGAATCCACTGTTCACCTGACCCAAGGTCATCTTTTGGAGCCATTGCTCACTACAAGAGTTCAGCCTTCAACCAGCACCAAAGCTGAGCCTTGAAAAGTGAATAACAAAACTGGCCAAAAATAAAGTTCAGCACTTCAGGAAAAAAAAAACACTCAAGGATTTCCTTTGTGTAGAAATCATAATTTTTTATAGTGAAAAAAGCTCAAAATGTGAGATAAAATATGCTTCTTCTTTTTTTCACTAAACTATAATTGCTCTCACTTTACAAATGTCAGCTTTAAGAGCTATAGACTTCAAGTGAATGAATGGCTGGGTTAGGTTACACAGTTTAGTGGTTGAAACCATTTTGAGTCCATGAATGATGGGCCTGTGTAATGTCATGTAATAAGAGATGGTTCATTTCTGTGGTTCAGCTGAAATGAGTGAAACCAATTTATATTTCGATGCATTTACTTTTTGGATCTGCTTCATTATGATGAAGGTTTATGTAATGACTCGACTTTCGGTTGTGACACTGATAAATTGGTATCACCATCCTTTGCCTAAACATTCATCTGCACTGGTGCAATTCACTCTTGATGGGAGCACCTGCTAAAAGCCTAACTGCAATGTCAACTCAGTGCAGAAATTTACGGTGTCAGGAAAGGAATTTTAAGTCATTTGGGTGTGATTGTTTATAGGATGCTAATTGAATTTTACAAATATACAATGGCACTTAAATGACTACTCATTTCAAATGTGCTGACCACTGTTCGCCCCCACCACTGCATAACATGGCTACCTGTGTCTGGGAAATTCAAACATTTAGCACGTGGGAAAAATAGAACATTTTCCCAAATACTTCATCTTCACTCAGAACTGTCAGAACCACAGAAATAAATACATATTTCATGCACGTGGCCCAAATTAAACCATAAATCAGAAACTCAAATATTCTAGTATGCAAATTTTGAGAGAACACTGAAAATGTGTTTTGTTATTCATTAAATGCATTGTTATTCATATATTAAGGTACACTATTGTTTCCACTCTTGGAAGAGGAAATACAAAACGCATAGTTGGAAAGTGCTCAGCTCTAGCAAGGCTTCTTGAGTGTCTACTGAAAAGAAACTCTGTTACTATTGATGTTCTGGAAATTCAAAAAAATGATTTCCATTAATAAGGCCGTATCAGCCAAATATGATCCACTGCCCTGGAAAAGGGAAATATTCATAATTCACATGGGACCATGTGGTTTCATATTCAGAAATCCCTATTCATACCTAGATCCATGTAGATTTTCCTTATTTGACTCCTAAAAAAGCATGGTTTCATCCTGCATGTAAGATTGTATATGCAATATAAGACATTATCTTGCGGAAAAGGGGATTTTATGAAAGATTGCTAGACTTGACTGAGCCTTGAGAAAATTGAAATGTATTATTTGATTAATTAATTTCTTTGCTGCATTGTTTTAATTTCTAGTCAATCATTTCAATCAATTTATTTGAATAAAAAGATAATGTTATAGTAGCATACATTATAAATTTTATTTATTATAAAGTTAATTGAACAGTAGGATTTTTTCATGTATTAATTTAGACTGGACCTCTATTAACCTGTTGTCAAAAGCACTCAAGTATGTGGACCCCCATCTGCATGAGTTCAAGAAGAGGGGCTTTGCTCACCCCTATTAGAGTCTTAGGGTTGCCAGCAATCTAAATCTGCATTTTTAAATGGGGTCAACTAATTTATTTGTTTATTTTTTTATTTATTTAACTTTACTTGCTCAGCAAACTTTTATGAAAATAAAGTCTGTTAAACGTATTCAAATGTACTATATATGGCCTAGTATGATTACCTCTAGTTCCTTTAAAATAGAATAATGGTTTTTAAAATTTGGTTGACATCTACTCCTCTCAACAGGATGCTGTGTAATACCTGTCTATATTTCCAACTTGTCATCTTTCATATTTCATATTTTCTTCCTGGTTGGTCCTCATTGCCCTCTACATAATATGTAAAATAATTGACACCTTTGCAAAAGAAACATATTAGGCAATAGAAGCATCATCTGAATATTAAACCATTGAAACAATACCACATAGAGGCAAAACATTATATAAGGGAGAAATCAACAAGAAAGAAAAAATGAGTAAAACGTATAGGCTTACATTTTCCATATAAAAATGAAAAGCAATTCCTTGAAATATTCTTGGAACTGAGAGTAATAATAATAATTTAGTCAAAAAGACAGTTTACACTTATACCGTCATTGAGCACAAACATAAATGTTAGTGCCCTCTTGTGGTGACTAGAGATATTCTTGTGATTAAAAAGACATTCAGATGTACTGAGAAAAAATATGGACTTCCATATGTTTCATAACTGTACCACAGATTATTCAAGACAAAAATGTTAAAATACAAATTCACAGTCATATTAACCCTTTAACCAATGGCTAACTATATGTTCTATAATTATTTTTTGGGCATTAATTAGCATTCCCATCTGAAACCTCTGCTGGCCTCAAGCATTCTCTGCTATTGTATAATTCTTTTAAGAGCTTATTCAAGGAGAAAATGAGTCTCTTTGTGCAACTGTTGGGCAATTTGTGTAAGTAAGGAAGAAAGTTAGTCATAATTACTATGTGAGTAGAAAACCTAGTTATAATGTACATATAAAGGCAGATAATTAGGCTAGTTCTGACACTGGGATATTATTGATATTATTATTTAAATTAATTATTAAAAAAAAAAAAAAAAAACCTTGGGTTTACACAATGTTCTGGCTCCCTTTCAAGTGATAAGCCCCGAGTCACACGTCTTCATTCATAAAGGCTGAATGGATAAATATCAGCAACTTTTGCCTTGGGCATGGGAAAACAACTAATGATTACCTTAAATTATGCAACTAACATTACCATAATAAACAACTTCAATTACACAATAACAGAATGGGACTAAAAGCCCACTGTCAATGTCCCTTAATGGATTAAAAATAATTGAATTCATGACCTTTCCATTCTGGATATATCCTATGACGTACAGTGACTGAAGATGGTTGCCTTATATATGGGTCGAGAAGGCAGTTTTGGCCTTTCGTTAGTTAGCCGCTCCTGGTGGCAAGATCAGTGCAGCATGCGACAATGAGATGCATTTCCTTCTGCGTCTCCCTCCAGGACTGACAGCTCTCTGCCCCTTCTCCTGCGCCACGTGTTGATCTACCCTACACGGCTCCCACAGTGCATCGCGCCTCCTTTCCACATGGCTGGGCCGTCAAAAGAGGCGTGTAATCCCAGCATCTGAGTCTCATTTTTATCTGCTACTCAGTAGAGAGGTACAAATTCTCACAGTACAAACCCCCCACCCCCACCCCCACCCCGTTCCCCCAAAGTCGCCTATTTTAAGGTTTTATTCTCATGAGATTGGATGTGGTGATATTTTTTTTTTTCTCAGTGAGGCCTCCTGACGCTCAGCTCTGAGGCTGCGTGTTCAGAACTGGACAGAGCAGGCCCAGTGACAGCTCTCAAGGGTTCTCACTCCAGAGGGAGGTGAGCAGCAGGGCCAGAGAGGAGGAGCGGGCATGTTCAGTCACGTGGAGTCGCGGTGTCTGATGTCAAACGTGCCCGCCGTTCATGATGGCGCGTTGGCGCTGGCTGAAGATTAAAGGGAGTCCCCCTCCGACTTCGGCTAGAAAGCATGGCCGCTCTGCACGGTATGCGCGCGAGCTGGTCTTACCCACAGCCTACGTGCTTTTGTTCTCATTTAAAAGGTGTCAGAATATCATTTTCATGTACTGCCACCTACACCCTGCTCAGTGACGACTCTTGAGTGTGAAATAAAAAATAAAAAAAACATGCAAGGAGATAAATTGATTTTTTCCCGTTAAAGTAGAATATATGTTGGGGTATTTTGTCTTACCAAGATAAGACCTTCCTATGTTCAGATGAGCAATACAGATGCCTACATTTGGATGTTATGCAATGCGTGTTTTTTAAATAAATTTTGTTTCCTTAAAACATGCATTCATCAATGAAGAGTTACCCCTTAATCATCTACTGTGATATGCTTGAAGCATCAGGCGACTCTTGCCAGTTAGCAGGGATTACATGTAACAATGAACTCAAATGGCTTCATGAAATCCAAAGTGTGTGGATACTTGAAGATCCTTTAGATAGATAAGAAGACAATAGTAATTGTATTCTCACATAATTCTGTTCAAAGCCCATCTGCATGAAATACGTTGGCACAAAGGTCTGTGGTTTCCTTGTGTCCACCTATGCAGTGATAAAATCATTGGTAGGACCTGTTATATAAAGTGGAGGCTTGTACCATCATTTAGCAATTCCACAGAACAATGCTCCAAGGATGAATAATAGATAACTACTTTTAAACAAAGGATACTAAGTTCAGGATTGCTGTATTTGGCCAGACGTAGTCAATTATTAATGTCATATTGGTCAAAGCAATTGCTCGCATAGCCTATAGGTGGCTATTTCTGCTGCCATATTTTTGACAGGCAAAAAACTATATTTGCTGAAAACCTCAATATATTTCATTAATCATATTTCAAAGTTCACAGTCATTCAGTTTACCACTGCTCAATCAACAAAAATGAACAGAGCGGATGCAGAAAAATAAGAGGGTGAAAATCTTGCTTGACTTGGACTAGGCGATTTATTCACTCTCATGGGGAGAACAAGATGTATATTGCAACCCTGAAGCGGAATAAAATGATTTTTAGACAACAGTGATGATTCCAAGTTATTTTGAGCTATTAGATGCCCAATACAAGTACATTTTGTGACTAATCCGTAGATGACGTAACCTGGGTGTTATGTGTGAGGAAACAGTTCGGATTTAATCAGATATTTATCAACGGCTTCGCTCCCTACGAGCTGGTTAACCAGTTGGGATTTAGATCAAGTCTAGACTCGTACATCCGTACATATGCATAACAACCTCAACCCACCATAAATTCTGCCCTGAAATCTCCAAAGAGTTGGCCCAATTGTGTTTTGACATCCCACTTTAACAAAACCTACACACTTTCGTGAGTTTTTCTCAAATTCATGAACGACACACAGAAAACAAGTAATTCCAGGCTTTGACGGAGTTTTCTGAGACACCACATTCAAGTAATTACAGCTGGGAACATTTTTGAAACTTAAAAAGAGCTTCTCTGGTTGAACGAGTAGATGAGCCAGATGGGCGGTCTACACGGGGAACGAATTTACATTTATTAAAATAGAGAAGAATAAAATCAACAACAAGAAGTAAACATCGATTTACTACAAGAAAAAATAATACAAACAAAACAAGACCTTAATCAATCAATCGTTCAGAATAACGTGAACTTGAAATAACAACAGTGCTCCGAGTATTATCGAAGGAAATGCGCGCTGCTGTGAGACAGCCGGTCGCGTGAACCTCCTCACTACACCATTTCGGAGTCACTGTCAGTCATACACTTGGCTCCCTCTACCACTAACAATGAGATATCACACGTGCGATCTAGGCGCGTTTGTTTTAAACCGATCTTAGGAATTTTGAGGACTAAAACCCGACGCTGAACACCGACTGCAATAAATACCAATCTACGCAATCTAATTTAAATCAAAGCATCAGTACCAATGCACCGTCAAATTACCGATTTACAGCACGTGTGATAACATATTTTAATAAAATTAGCATAAATATAAAGACTATCGTGGTGATATTTATCTGAGGGAGGAATTTTATTTGAACTCTCTTTTAATTTTATCATGCTGCAACTGGAGAGAGTTTTAGCTGCACGAGATTTTAAAAAGCACAGAAACATCTCGAGGAATCCGCTGTGTTTTTAGTCAGTCTGTTTCAGCACCAAGGACAGGTACAACTCTCCACAGCAGTTTCAAGACTTAACTTCCCCAATTGACGGACTTACGGAAACTGAATTTCCACGGTATTTTTGGCATGAAGCAATAACGTTTACAGCATACAGAATTGAAGAAAACGGTCTACTTTATCCTGTTGGAGCAAAGGTCTGGACTTGGAATAATTTCATCACAGTAATATCCGCAACAAACAGGTGAGGATGACCTCTGTTTTTTTGCACGTGTTTTAAGATTGTGCATTCATTCTGTGCCCATATTAGAGATTACTCGTGTGCACAAGGCTATGGAATTCACTGCATCTTTTATGAGAGCACATGCACATCAGTGAGAAAATTAGAACATTTACAAAGCCTGTTGAATAAATCTTATCACTTGAAAAACATGTTTAGTGGCCGGTGATAACAAACTGCCGTTGAACTCGCACCACAATATATTTATCCACGCCTTAAACATCCTTATGGTTAGAATTGTCTCTGCAGACAAAGCTATTTCACCGTAAACAATTTAAACAATTATTATTTCTTGTTTTTACTAAGGTTCGTGTTTTTTAAATGAAAAACTTATGAATATGTAGGCTATGCATTTCTATATTGTAATGTTTGAACTGTTACAAATGCACGGTTTACACAACATGACAGTAAACATGAACAAAATAAGTTCATTCTAATGGGCGGCTGACATACTGATGTACAGCGCTCAAAATTAAATATACAAATATACCAGTGCATACAATTTATTCACGCAGGTGCGTAATTTATCAGCGAGTTTGTGAAACATAACAAGTGACGCTGGATTGTTGCAGTTCAGCAGGTTGATTTATCTACGCCTTATCACGAATGCTGTATCTGAGTCTGTGCGAACATGGATACGTTTTAGAGTGATACTGCGTGTTCATAAACAACGACGTCCTGTATCATATACAGAGTAATTAGGGCGGGTGTTTTGACCTGTGTTTGAAACAAATTGTGAGGGGGAAATGTATGCATGCTTCAATGCGTTCTTGTCGCGAAAATCGCAAGAAAGTTCTATGGGAGTTCGCTGACCAAGTCTGGAAGGCGTCTTCCTATGCCCAGAGTAGCCGGATGCGGCGGTATGAATAGATAAAGCTAGATAAACGTGGTAAATTATCTCTGGAATGCTGACGGGCGTAGCTTGTTAACTCTGAACATGAAGTAAAGAGCGAATAAATACAATCTTGCGATTTAGATGATGCAGCAGCTATAACAATTTATCTGAAATGTATTAGGCTACAATTAATTGTCAAAACTATATAGCCTGTTCCTATCGAGGAAAAGCAGCAATAATTATTCTTCCACTATCTGTAGTATCTTAAAATAGACCATGACAGATTGTTTTTAAAAATGTAATCTGAATATCTGTTTGGTTTTAAGTATTGGCTTTAGTTTTGCCATTTCAGTCGGAACTGGACAACAGCATGAAAACGATTGTGTTTATGTCTATAATAAATTGACATGTTATATGCCGTGTGTGAGTGTGTATGTGTAAACATGCATATGCATGTTTATTTAAAAGGTTTTTTTAATTGTTATTTTCCCTTTTCCCTTCAAGTGCTGAGACAGTGATTAAATAGCAATTGCATTATATCATCAGTCAAAAAGGCATCCAATCAATTGCCTATGCACAAATACCTTCATTGACACACCACAGTAAGAAGCCCAGTCCTTTGGTCTGTCTCTGTCTTCACCTCAATATGGAGGAGAGTTCAGAGTGATGTCTCCACTTAAGTGGAAGAAATTTTTATCACACGTTCCCAGTAGAATCTTAAGCGCACGCGGTTGCACTGCAACAAGGTGGAAGAACCCTATAATGTACATAATTTTCACATTCAGCTCGGACGCCTTACCCATGCTTGGTTCAAATGTGTGAGTGAGCAAAAAACGTGTTTCCAGTTTCTCAACGCGGGCTTCCAAAGGACTGGATGCACCGTGGTTGGGGTGTGCCATCTTGCACATCACAGTAAGGCAGCAACGTTACATTGGTTATAGGCTAGCCAGTGAAAAAATTAAGCATCAGACATCCTTGGAAGAAAACAATGCAATTTATTGCTTTCCACGTAGACGATTGTCGAATGTATCGTCCCAAAGGTTATTTATTTATTTATTTATTTATTTATTCAGTCATTCATTTATGCCATGATGTTACAAATGTATCATTCTCAGTTGATTTTACTTTTTGCTTGGACATATATGCCCGCAGAAGGGCTGTTGGTCGACGTACAGTACTTCGCGTTCTGGTCTATAATCAAGACAGTGGCAGTGCCAATGCCGACTGTGGCCAGCCACAAGAAGATGGGTTTAGTTCGTCGGGTTTCATCTACCACCGCGTCTCAACCTGCGACAGCCACGCTTAAATGCCATTTGTGATGATGGCACAGCTCTCCGGAGAAATGCGAATGTGTATAACTTGTATTTGACCATCGCTTAATCTTTCGTCTACAACAGTGACGGTGCTGATCAGAAGTGTGATGCAGCTTATTAAAAAAAGAACCAAGACAATAATTATCAGGTTTTAATTAAACATTTTATAAGGGCGCAAGTTTCAGAGAATAAGTCAGGAGATAATTCGGAGGCAATATTGATTATATTGTGATAATCATTGCTAATTTGTCAAATTGTTTTAGATCAAACAGAAGGAACACAGTAGAGGGCTTAGACATAATAAAAACATGGAAATGAACCATATAATATATTACACTGTCCACATAATATTTTTTTTTCTTGTTTCAAATGTATTATGTGATTGTATGGGCGTACTGTGACCTTGTGCATCTAATCAAATTTGTTCTTTAAAGTTATGAACGATTAGTATTAATTGTTTTTAACTATTAGTATTTTCTTACATGGAGGTGTGTGGCTAATTTTTAAATGTGCCCTTCCTTAGCTTTCATGAGAGGATTATTACACAAAGTGGGTCATGATCTGTAGCTCTCTGCATGATGGTGGAAAATAAGTACATTTTCGGGTGCATTTTTTGAAGTGTGATCAAAATGCCTGATTTATAACATAAAAAGAGGGGTAGTGGCATGTAACTTGATAAATAAACACATGGAATGCACATGTCTTTGTGGAACTATTCACATCCACAGTCTAACATAAGAAAGGCTTGGGAGAAGTTTATTGGTGTAAAAATCTATTCGTGCTTGGAAACCACAGCAGGGTGTGCACCATTCATGGGCAGAAAATGTGTTTGTCATACTTCAGCAAACACTAGGCACTGTTTATGACTATGCATGCTGATAAGTTCAGTCTTGTATACAAGTGCGTAGTACATTTGTCAAATTTAAGTAGTGCAGGGTTCATCAGTGTAACTTTGAAGTCATCCAACACTGCCCAACTCTAAACCTGCTCCATTCTTGGACTCCAGTTACTTGATTAATCTGTCAATAAGTATTCATACCTGTAAACGCTGTCTTCAGAGGAAGTGTTCTGTCTGACTGGTGTATCAGATGTGAGATCAGTTTGGCAGGGCAAGAACCCGGAGGCACTGGCACTGATCCTGAACAGAATGAGGTGCTCATTTATAACTATAAGCAGACTTAATGTATTGGTGACTTGTGTGATTTAACCTTTGTATTTCTCCTTGGGCCCAGATTAAAACCCATGTTTTCATTCCAACATAAAGATTTAAATAATAACACACAACACTCCTTCATCCAGCAAACCACCCACACTGACCCATACTGTTTTCTAATGACCAAATCAGTGTGTGTATTTTTGAGGGGGTGGTACAGCCATTGTTTGTTTTGACCTTTGTCTCGAGTGGGCTTTGAATGATTAGAAAAGTGAAGGAGAACCACAGACCACAGATTTACAGCCAAGAGAACTGCTAGAAAGGACATAGCAGATCCAAAAATATAACTGACTTTTTAAATCAAGGCAATCAAGACTTCAGTGAGGTACTCCTGCATGGGGGTTTAAATAATTTAGAACCATCTGTTGCAGGAAAAAACCAAATACAGGGAGAAATTACGTATTAAGATAAATGCATTGCTGCCAAGCTTCCTAAAGAGGTTCATTGCGGCAGGTTGAAATGCAAGCCTGAATAAAATGAGGAATGTTACAGGAGAACAGCTTGCATGTCTGTGTCCAATCTTCAAGACAACATGCTGGGCTTTTTGGGTGGTATACAGTGGAGATTCAGTGATTTTAAAATGGAATTATTTTGCTAATCTTGTTCACTGCACCCAGTCCAGCCAATTCACCTTTCATAAGGATCAGTGAATCCGTACAGGATTTTGCACAGCGTAACATCCTGGAACCTAGTCTCCTGGCCCTCAGCCAGAGAAAATCAAGAGAGTATCTGTGACATAAAAAGGGAGGGAAATCCCATTGAATGCCATGGCTGGCTATATTCCACAGCCCCATGAAATCCTCTTGTAAGTAGACACTGTCAAACCATGCCACAGGTTAACTCATCTGGTAAATAAACATGAATCCACCTCTCACAAAATACTAGGAATAATCAACACTGAAAAATTAGAAACATAGGGTAATACATATTTTCCTTTACTCTGAAGTATTGTAATATTTGATATAGCCTTATAAATTCTCATAGAAAAAACATCCCCTTTTTAGTCAAAAGTGGTTTGACCCAATTACCAAGATGGGGAAATGCGATGCCCGTACTAATGAAGGCATTCCTCTCACCTGCCTTCAGCCCAAGTAGAAGCCAACACCAATTAGCTTCTATTACTCAAGAAGCCACAATGTAACAATGATAATGAGACCAAAATGCAAACATAACTTGGAAATGAGAATGTGTTATTAGTTAGATTGATATGCAAACATAATTTTGGATTTTCTCTTCATCTTGCCAATGCACCTCGGGTTATCCCACAGCACAACACAAAGCTTCCTGCAGTACTAGCTTTCTACTAAGTAGAGTGAGAGAGCAGAGGCATGGCAGAAAATCTGATTCAATTCTACTCTGTGTTTTTTTTTTAAAAGAGAAGGCTTTAAGACTATTAAAAAAAAATAGAAAGCCCTTCACTCAATAGTTGAGACTGTTCTTACATTTTAATTATGCAGGTTCTTGCCAGGGGAGAAAATGCTCATCTTCTTTTCACACGCTTTGAAGAAGAAGAAAACAATCTGGTGCACAAAACCCCTTCTAGTCCAAACGAAGTCCACCTCACCTGTACGGGATCAATGCAATCACTTTCTTTCCTCTTTTGACTGCTGAGGGAAAGAATGGCCAGGCTTTCCCTGTGGGAATGCGCACAGGTACTGCAGCCAGTCTGCAGTCCTCAAAGCCCTTAGATCTCAGAACACAGGAGCTGTGGCAGGAACCTCCATGTGAGAAGCGAAGCAGCGGCGTTTTTCACAAATGTGGGGGATGGAAGTCGCTTAACGGCCTGCTGCTGCCACAGCCACACAAAACCCAAAGATGTGACAGCCAGTAGTGCTGAGAGTGGTTGTCCTGGTGTTAGAAACGAGAAAAAGCTTTCGCTGTGCACAAACTGCGTCACTGGACACACACACCGACACACACACACACACGCACACATACACAGACACACATACTCAAACAAAAGAGGCACCTGAAATTCTTGCTGATTTGTGGTTAGCACTAGTAATTGTATCTACTGTGAAAACTGCTGTATTACCTCTAGTGAAAAATGGGTGGCTTTATCTCGTAAATTATGGGTACAAAATTCAATAGGAGAATGCATTTCACATCCCTGTAATAATATTCAAATGCGATTTGGGAAAATAGGACAAATAATAAGGGATTCAGGTAAAATGCTAACGTAGTACTAATAGTATTACAACAGAACTGTAATAGTTCTTCTGTTATTGCTATTTTTGTTGCTATTATTGAGCGTGCTTCAAATATCGAAAGCAAAGGGGTTGACGTTTATGCATTTGATGTTTTCCCCCGATGATAAAGATTATTAGAGAGGTCATTTTTAAAAGTTGATCAGCTGTTATAACCGCATCTCAGAAGAGCAAAAATACACCAGCACAGTGACAGGGAGGAGGAGTGACAGCTCTGGAATCTCCCCCAGAAGAGAGGTCAGGCTGGGGCCTTCTCTCTAAGGGCCTAGCCACTCGCTCCCTGCATTCCAGGTGAGGCTCTATGCCACCCAGTAAAGACATGGGTTCATCCTGCCGTGACAAGAATATTTTGCACGTTTGGCCCATTGGGTACCTGGTGAGCTGCTGCACATGTGGGCTGCCATTGGGGGTGCTTTGTTTGGGAATCATCTCCCCTTCATTTCTGCCTTGTCACGTACTGAGCCTAAATCGAAGCCCTCATTATACAGATGCATAGACTGCTTATCTTGCCACCAACTGTAACTATCTGAGCTACCAGATCTCTGTAATTAAACTCTGGGATGATTAATGCTCATGACCATATCAGAATAGAATGGCTTGAATGCTAACATCTCATTGTGACTCAGGTGATGTGCAGCGCAATACTTAAGGGTATCTATCATGTCTATGCATATCTGTATGGAGCCAACACCATCTGGTGTGCTACATATAGGCAATGAGTGTAAAGTAGCATGTGTGCTTAAATCATAAATTGGCAAGTGATATAATGAACCCTGTTTGTGTAGCCCCTGCTGTCATCATTATTGTCAACTGAACCATTTCTTTGCTTGATAAAACTCATTCTGTAATCCAAATATGTCCCTTTTACCCCCTCACCGCTAAATTGCAGTTGTGATCATTATTTTTCAATGCGGTTTTGTTTCTTTTGGTGATGCAGGGGGCAAAGCATCAAATAGATGGAGTATCTTTCCACTGTATCTCATACAAAGCTAATATGGAGTCCATGGAGACAGGAGAACAGCCCAGGAATGGTTCTGGTGTGTGTGTGTGTGTGTGCGTGCATGCATGCATGCGTGTGTGCGTGTGTGTGCATGTGTGTATGTGTGCACGTGCATGCATGCATGCGTGTGTGTGTGTGTGTGTGTCTGTGCATCATGCATCAGAGCTTAGTTATAGTATAAGGGGCAGGGTCAGGGAAGCCCAATAGCAACCCTCTGCCCTGTCACAGCTGATGGCTCAATGAATAATGTATGGGCAGGGAAGGAGCTCAGAGAGACAAAAGCATGAAGCATCCATCACACTGCCAGCTACAATCAAAGCTGTGACACTAATGAGCTCACAGAAGGAGAGAGAGGATGGATGCCTGACAGAGAAATGGAGCTGTAAAGTGTGATTAGTGAATGGGGGTTGGCTCCAGCGGCTTGTTCTCACAGGTGTTGTGGCAGGGACGGAAAGAGAAGGAGAATCCAAGTGTTGCATACAGAATGCTTACTGGAAAAGTGCAACCTGTCTCTTCTAAATAATGAACAGAAAATAGTCAGAAACTCACAGAGAATCGGTGTACCCTGATTTCATCAGGCTAAATGTGGGTCCCTCTTTGAGCTCTGTGCCCCGACCTGGTCTTTCTACTCTCTGCAGTGTCAAGTACCTAGACTGTTCTCCTTTTTATATGGTGATAAAGGCTCAAGATAGACAATTCATAATGCATCAGGCAATGTGGCAACATTGCAATTTTATATTGCAATTTCTTTCAATTCTCCTGAGTAGGGCTTGTTACACATAGATCATGGTAATTATTTACATTGATATTAAGTGACTATCAAAGCTATAAAACAAAACCAGCAGCAACATTTGAAAATGTCGTCATACTCAACATCTGAGGAACAGTTATTATTAAGTTGTTTATTTTTTTTCTCGACAGCAGGCTTTACTGCCTTAAATTCCTCTCAGGGTATAATTGTTGTTATTGAAAGAGCTCTGAGTGCAATAAAGGGATTCTGAATTCCCTTGTCTTGAGGAGGACACGACTGTCTTCAGAGGTAACGTTTCAATCCACAGAGCAGTAACGCGCCGCCAGAGCGAGCAACGAAGGACTCGTGATGGCCTTCTGATGACCCTTCGCAACCTCATGAATGAGCTCTGCCAGAGAACTGGGTGGGGCTGTGTCAGGAAGCCGAGGTTTTGAGCAATGTACTCAAAAGGTTTTGTCAAGTGAAAGGTGAGGAATGCAAAGTGATTTACAAGCTCACGTGAAGTACTGTACCTGGGCTTGTAACTGAAAGATGACTGGTTCAAATCTCAGGAGGGGTTTGGTTTCTGATCACTTGAGCATGATACTTAACCTGACTTGCTTCCTTGATATATCCATTATAGCTGTAAGGTAGAAAGTCATTCCAGAGGCAGACAATGGCTGGGAAAATATTGCCTTGGAAATATCAGTAAATTGAGATGTCTAATTAAAAAGCAATTTGCCATTCTGTTGTGCTGACTGTTAATATAAACCATAGGGGTAAATGTGGAAAACAGAACTCTGATTTCAACCCTTCATTGTGCACAGATCAATTACCTGCTTGAGTTCTTTTGGCACAAAATATTGCTTTATTGAAATGTTTTGATGAGTATAAATATGGCACATGCTGTATTTATTTTACAATCATAATCTCTACAGAGATTTCACATGGTATAATTGTGCATAAAAACTGTACTGAAAATTAGGGACATAAAGAATGCTTCTGAGAGGCATTTGCCAGGTTGAAGCAGGAAAATGGAAATTGATGCCAGATTGTTCATATATCAGAAGATTGCAACAGGCTCTGCTCTGATTATGTTTTTGTATTGTATTTTTATTTTTTAAACTCTACAGTAGATTGTACTCCACACAAAGGACATTTTACATTAGCACTTTGGCTCCTTTTTCTTGTGTGTGTTGCTCTTTTTTGCACATATTTATACACCCTTGCAAAATGCACTTAGTAAGGAAAGAAGATGAAGCCAAATAGTGGCCTGGGCCTGGTATCTTCACAGTCCCTCCAGCCTCAAGCTGCTCATACTGTAAATGTTCTCTCGGAGGTACTCTAGATATTATTGCTGCTTCCGCTCCAGAAATGTGATTTTCAACACCTGAGCAGATTAACACCTTGTCAAGCTTCACTCTGGTCTGTCCTCACCTTCTTTCCCTCCTCCACAACCTTCTCTTTTCCTCTCCTTCCATCCCACTCATCTCTCTCTCTCCATTTCCACCGCCTTTCCTCTGCAATCATTTCCTTTCCTCTTAGCTGTTTCCATGTTTGTCATTATCTAGTTTGAAGTGTTTAAGAGGCCAATAAGCACTGGTACTCTTGCATTAGTTTATTAATTATTAATTAATTATTAATTACTGATAATAAAAGAAATAATAATAATAATAATAATAATAATTTATTTACATCACATGGACCCCTGGAAATTGTCTGCGACTCTTAGAAATATGGCTGCACTTCATGAACTTTGCAGTTACTCTAACAACAGGGATACAATGCATATAATCTTACATGTTTCCCCAGTTTTATTGTCACTAGAAGACATTAGAACTAAAATGCATTTACAATAAAGCCTATGGTACAAAGACATTCAATCCTGTAAAGAAATAAAAATAAATACATTCTCATCATGGGAAATTACCATACCTAAAGAAATGTTCTCCAGGTGTACTTTATGACTGTTAATGCTGCATATTGTTTGATATGTGAATGGCTTGCCTAATTCATGCCACCACACACCTGCTGAAATAGAGGAATTTGATTTAGCAAACTGGACTTGAGGGATGATTTGATAGATGGGTTGTGAATTTGGCTAGGATTCCAGGGAACACCCTACTCTTTGTCTTAACTACCATGAAATCTTTATTAAGCACAATGAGTCAGGACCTCTGTTTTAAGTCTACATAATTATATCCTCCACCACTAAAGCTGGGCTGTTTTGTTATTTATGTTTTGTTCAAGGAAATGAATCTCCTATTTATCCACCGCTACTTCAAGCAATAATGTCCCAGGAGATTTCTCGACCAAGCAGTAACCAATTTCCACCCCCTTAGCTTTAGCCATCAGGTATGAGAAAATTACAAGGTCGGATGCTTGCTGTCCCTCATCCTTGCCCTAATTAGTACCTGTATCTCCCGGCTTGTCCTAAATGCCTGTTTCTTTCTTTGCCCTTGCTTCTTCACTTTGTCTGCTTCAGCAAAGCGTGCAGTGCCGTGAGGACCTCTGGCACGTTTGCTCCAGCCAGTGATTCATTAAATTTTTTATGATATAGCATAGAAATAAGATCTTAAAAAATTCTGCAGGATATCTTGTCTGGTTGTATTCTTTTGTATTCATGTCAGCGGCATGAATCCCCCAAGTAAAAGTGATGTCACATAGTGTAATATGAATTTTAAATGGCAAAGAACTCTCTTTAAAATGCTGTAGATGAATACCCAATAAGCTGGATTCCATGTGTATCCAGGGCCATATTAATGAAATATTGCTACTGCCACCAATTTTACACATACCATGTGGTCATTTATATACTTCATAATTCATTGCAAACTACTTCATTTTCAGTAGCACTGTTTTCAGTAGCATCAGTTTACTCTTCCAAAATTATCAAGGGACAATTCTGCCTTATTGGAGGTCTATATATATATATATATATATATATATATATATATATATATATATGTGCAGTGCTTAACTATTTGGACATTAACAAAATTTCTATTGATTTGTCTGTGTACTCCAGCACATTGGATTTCAAATGAAACAATGAATATGAGGGTAAAGTACGGACCGTCAGATTAAATTTGAGGGTATTTAAATCCATATCGCTCATAGGTTGTGAGTTCAAAACCCAGACTGGACCCTGCAGCAAAGTGTTTCACAATTGAATAATTTGTTAGCCTTATATAAGCTGTCTAAGATAAATGGTATCTCATGCTTGGATAATTAAAAAGGCAAACTGAATGCCACTATTCACCACTGAAAGCTTCAACATCATTGATATAATGATGGCTGCAACATTTAATACAACCACTTAATTTGGTATGACAAATAAGTATTTAATAAGAACGTTTGGGGAATAATAATAACAGGGGTTAAAGACCACTTTGGCAATGTTCATGACTGAATTGAATCGCCATGATCGGATAAAAGCATCAGTAAGAAACGACAAAGCATGAATTAATGAAATGATGGCTTTTATATCAACATGGCCGTTGAACCATCATGATCCAATTTGAATCCTTCACCATATAAAAGGCAAGCTGGGGAGATTCAGACTGTATTGTAATTGTATTGACAGGCATGTAAAATTCTATTCTTGATCAGATTTCAGGTTCAGGTTCCAAGAGGGTGGGGAGGGTACTACACCCTTGAACAAAGCAGAAATTTGAACAGTGTTTCACCAGATAAGGGTATAGGGCAGTCAGATATGTAATGTACTATCCAATGTCAAAGGCTACGAGTTCACGGACCTGACAAGAAGAACCCCGGCCTTATATAGACATATAGGCATTGGATAGTACTTTACATATGACTACATTTCAGTAGCCTGGTAGGACCATTTTGAATGGACAATATTGACCTGCTTGTCCTCTCCCATCCTTTTCTCAATGGCAAGTTACTATGGCAACAAAGGTTAGCTAAAGAAACCTTAATGAGCACTGGACTGTGGTTCAGTGAGATGAGCACATTGAGCTTTGAGAGAAAACATTTTGATATCTTGCAGGATATCTTGCATTTTGTTGTCTTGCAGGTTGTTTTACCCTGCAAGACAATACTGCAAAGAAGTGATTAGTGGACTGGAGATGGGTGGCAGGCAGTTGTTTCAGTCTTTGTTTCAGAGTTTTCAATATGAATTGCTTTTGGGAACATCCATTTGGATAAGGCATTGTGTTTAAAAAGAGATTGTAGAAAATGATGGTGAGTAAGTACTTCTGTAGAGCAAGTAATTATTTTGATCATTTGATTTCAGACATCTGGAGTGGCTTTTGGCAAAATATTGTAATTCTGGAAGACAATCAATGTCACACAATTCTTGTAATTTTCTTTGATTTTCCTCTCAGCATATGAAATGTGCATAGAAAAAAAAACTGCTTGATAGTAAATTGGCATATACTTGCTTTCCTTTTACTGAAGGGAAAGGGAAAAAAAACAAATACTTAATATTTGAGCAGTGTGCTTCCATAATGATGTAACTGTTTTCACTAGCAAAAAGTCATAGGTTCAAATCTTTGATGTGTGGGACAATGAATATATTGTTCCACGAGCTAAATTAATGAGAGATGCTAGGAAAGAAATGTGTGCAATGTTTTTGTTTTTAGTGGTTGTATTTAATTACCCGAAAGCCCCAGCTATGTTTTCAATACTGCTTAACATCTCCATTTCAACTCAGCACAGATATAATCTTGCTGTCTGCTGTGGATGCTTGACGTATGTTGTTCCCCGATCAGGTTTTGCTTAGTGCATCAAAGGTGGATAACAAGCTTAAGTGTCTTGCTAGTTCTCGAGTTTTGTCACATATTTAGTGAAGCCAGTTCAGACGGTCCTGTTTTTGTGTTTCTTTTTTAATCATTGTTAAGCCTTGCACAAGATATTTGGGTATTTGGGCAATGGCAATAAAATGGTTGGAACTCACCACAACCACCAACAATGTCTAGCACTCACCTGGGTGAAACACCTCAGCCATTTGCAGCAGATATCATCAGACATTCACTACACATCTGGTGAGGAAAAAAAAAAAAAAAAAAATGACGAGCCAGTTATGAGATGCTTAGAATAGAGAGACTGGAATTTTGCCATGATTATTTGTATGGGCAACTCAGCAGGTTAAAAATTAATTGGGGAAAAATATTTACGCAAATCATTTATATTTCCAAGGTCCTGCTGATGCAATTAATTATGACTCCTGCTGTCTTGAATGAACTGACCTCACTAACAAGAGTGAGAGAGTGTGGTGATATTTGCTCAATATCTGTATGGGTATATTGCATCAATGTACTGTGCTACATCTAATTAACCACAGGGGGAACTGAGAGGCATGGGATGGGGTGGTGGGGAGGGCAGCCATGCGTTGGCTGTTTGATGGATTGATCTCAGGACTGGCGTTTGTGTTCTCTGCTGTGCCTTTATTTTTGCTTTTAACATGATGCTTTTCGAAGGTGTCTCGATAGCGACCGTAGGGAATATCACACAAATAAGAGATAAATGATCTTCTTTTCTCTGCTGCTGTCCTGGAGTCTGAAGGACTCTGCATTTCTACAGAAAGGCAGAAAGTAGTTGATTTGTATTATAGGTGAGATTGATTTTGATTTTGACAGGAGAACATGTTCCATAATGAATATCTGTACTATATTTGGAAGAAAATAAATTACAAGCTCTAGTTTGGTTATTTTCCTCTAAGTGTTTCCAATGTACAACGAATGCCTCATATCCAGTTTATATTTAGCTAGGCAGCAAACAATACAGTTCAACCAAACAAATTTGGCACAAATGCAATTTATTATTCTAATTTAGTGGAATTAAAAAAAATAATAGTGGCAACGTAGTTGTGGGATTCCAAAAGCAGGATGAGGAGAGGTAGGCAAGGGGGAGGGGATTTGAAACTGAGAATTCTGTGTTTGCAGGACCCAGTGCAATTTTTCAGCTAGACTGCTGGAGGAAAATCTGCGTCTTTATAGTGTGACTTGCAGCAAGTATTTAGGAAACTCGCTCTCCTGTATGTAGGTGTGTACCTTTACAAGCCCATATGCATGTGTGTGTGTGTGTGTGTGTGTGTGTACAGCAACCACAGACTTTAACTGTAAACAATATCATGAGCTACAGAGATTGCCCAAGAGAGAGCTTCACAAATGAGTGCCTGATTCAGAGAGAGCACCAAACCCTAAATACATATTGGAGGGACATCCAGGAAATGAGAAGTGAGAGTGAGAACAGAGTATCCATGCATGAGGATTTATTCATGCATGAATCTAAGCATATGCATTCCTCCACTAAAATAATTAATATTAACCTTGCTCCTTGGTTGAGTAAATTGATCCTAATCCTAATCTCTAGAATATAGCTTTAATGTCCGAAATTTCATTGTGATGCTGTTGAATGATTAACAGTTTGTCCTCATATTGACTGATGAATCACATTTTGCTCTGTGTTTTGTGTGAGTTTTTCCAATAAATATAATTTATCTTTGCTGATTGTGTTGCTTAAATAGTGCAATGAACTTGGCCCTACTGAACAAAAACCAACACAATAATAGAGCTGCTGGGTGGCTCATTCTGAGAACATGCTCCTGCTTAGACAGGGCGACCAGTCTTAACCCAAATCCAATGATTGTGAGAAAGATGGTTTTCTTTTTTTAGTGGGACCGAATATAACTTGAAATTATTACTATTTCTTGCTCCACTTGGTGGGGTATATTAGAATTGGAATGGAGATGCAATCTGGTGGTATTCATCTTCATCATATAGACAGCATGGCTGTCTATAAGAATACCTCCATGTTTTGAAAGTCTGGTAACTACAGTTCCTTCTGTTCTGTCCTCAGGGATCGAGATCAAATACAAAAAAAAGATGTCCCTGACACCAGCGAGAGACCTCGCAATGACAGAAATAGTAGGCCTCTAAAACCTGGCAGTGCTGCACCTTGAACATCCCGAGAAAGAAGCGCCACCAACTTGCCCATCCACATGGCCGCTGTGAGGTTTGGCTTCCAAGCAGAGGAGGCTCCCTGCCGGAACCTACACTTATTCCTGCTGCTGCTCGCCCTCACGCTCGTCCCCGAGGCCTTGCCCACCACCAGCTACAACACGGCCCCCAAGCGTGAGATCACGGTGGAGGGGGACGTGGTGATAGGGGGTCTCTTCCCCGTGCACCACAAGGGCGAGGGCATGGAGGACTGCGGCGCCATCAACGAGCAGCGCGGGATCCAGAGGCTGGAAGCCATGCTGCTGGCGCTTGACAAGATCAACCAGGACAGCCACATCCTTCCAGGCCTGAAGTTGGGTGCTCACATCCTGGACACCTGCTCAAAGGACACCTACGCCCTGGAACAGTCCCTGGAGTTCGTCCGCGCATCCCTGACCAAAGTGGACGAGACTGAGTACATCTGCCCTGACGGATCATACGCCATGCATGACGACTTACCGCTGGCCATCTCGGGCGTCATTGGTGGGTCCTACAGCGATGTCTCCATCCAGGTACTGACAGCGCTTCTGTATGGCTTTATCCTATTGAGTTTTCATGAATGAAGTGTTGGATGCGTGATGATGGACATCTCCCTTACACTGTAAATTTGAGATGTATAACATAACCATGGCACTTTGCCTTGTACAGACTGCTTTGTTGTAATTTGCTGAACAGAACTGATCCTGTGCAAGGTGAATCATGTATGCGAATGATGCGCTCATGGAAAATTTATATGCAGATTATTCATGCATTTAGTGATTTGGAAAGGTTTGTCAAACTGCAGTAGGTGAGGCGTGATTTTGATTAACTACTCCAACTGATAATGTGATGCAAGACATTCAGCTATGGCTTTCAAATGATACTTTGAGTATTTCGCAGTTTTTCTCATATATACAGAGGGCTCCATAATGTTTGGGACAAAGACATACTTTTTCTTGATTGGGCTCTGAAACAATTCACATGTATAAAATACTGTGCATTTTAATCACAAGTTGGTCTCACAATGTAGACATTACAGCACTTTTTATACATGGCCCCCATTTCAGGGCACCATAACGTTTGGGACATATTAATGTTATATAAATGAATGTAGTTCTATTTAGTACTTTGTTGTCTATCCTTTGCATGCAATGATTGCTTGAAGTCTGGGACCCATAGACATCACCAGGTACTGAGCATATTCTCTCATGGTACTCAGTCAGCTCCAGCTGCTGCTTGTTTCAAGGGCAAGTTGCCTTAAGTTTTCTCGTCAACATATGAAATGCATGTTCAAATAGATTCGTTTTTTGGCTTTGAAAAACTTTGTTGCTTTAGCAGTATGGGATCATTGTCTTGCTGTAGGATGAAGCGCAGTCCAATAGGTTTTAGAGGCATTTGCTTGACCTTCAGTAGTGAAGATGCTTCTGTGCAATTCAGAATTTATTCTATATGTTGTGTTATTGGTATTGAATGTGCTATTGTTTTTGAATGTGCTATCATGTCATTGGTTTTGAATTGCTCTTGCTAAAGGTCTTAGTAAATCACAAATGTAATGTGAAGTATCATTGTTTTGAATCTGGTCTGTGTATAACAGAGTACTGTTGTACAGAACACAACTGGATGGAAGTGACTTCTGGAGAGACATGAGGTTGTGATCCAGGGAAATGTCTGGGAAACAACACTTTGGTTGAGTGAGGGGATGGAGAGAACTAGTTCAGGGTAGAATCTTTCAGGGGTGTTCAATAAAATAGATCCATTCCATGCTAGTAAAACCATTCCGGGAGATTTACATCACATATCCATTTACATGTTTTCTATCGACTGCCCATTCAGAGGTTTTCTTTTTTTCTTGGCTCCCCTGTCAGTTTCCACCAGCAGTAGATCAGAAACTGATATCGCAGCTGCCGGGAGAAAACAAGAAGACAGAAAGACTGGGCGACAGCCTGATAGTTTTCCACAGCGCACAGGTTTTTCACAGTATTCCATTGAAATGCTTGCTAATTGGTCCCACATTGACCATTATGTAGCAGTTTCCTCATCAAGCCTCAATTCGTCATTAATCCCCACACATTCTAAGCATGAGCACCCCCCGTGCGGTGGACACAGGGCCCAAGGAGAGACATGTGAAGAGATTTTAGTTAGAAATGAACTATTTTGAACTGCTGCTCATCCATCCTCATTGAGAAATCAGAAACAGCTTTTTCCAATGTGTGATGTTTGACGGCTTGCTGCATTACAGTTATTTTACAGGGCTAGAACAAAAGATTGAAATTTTGAAGGTGCTCTAATTTTTAAAAAAATTTAAAAGAAAGTCTGAGTGATGTAACTGCTAAGGTTATGGCAGTGACAACAGGATGATCCTCATGATGGGTGTTGGATGCGTTGTCTATTGAATTTACCATGTCACTGGCTCATTGGAAGCACTAATAAAATGTTGTTCTCTATTGTGAAACAATGATTTGTTTGAATAATTGAGTCTTGTGTATCACAAAGGGGCTCCAGTCATTCTGTCATTCACAAACTCTCACTCTACGATCACTGTTTTGCTATTTTTATTCAGTGTGTAACTTAACTCCTAACATCGGGGAGTAATATAGCATTTGGAGGAAACAAAAATGATGAAAGCTCAGTGGGTTTGATTCACAAAAGGAAGATATATAGGCTTTCATTAGAAGAGAGGTGGAAATGGTGCTGTGTGGCATCATAAATAACCACACAGGGCGCCATGGAACTTCTGTCTTACAGAGGCACAGTTTCCCAACTTTTACATTTTGATTAATGTATGGCCTCTTCGTGAAAAGAATACTTGCATATATGTCTGCTTGCCCTGCCTCGCAAAACACTTTCTCTTTCTCACACTGGCATAGCCACCTCTACTTCTTCCCCCATCCTCTGTGTGAGCAGGAGAGTGTGGGGCCCTGGCTGGCGGGGTGGGAGTGGGGGGTTAGTGAGAGAACCGCAGTGGCCTTCTCCCTACCCTCCTGCCAATTTCCACGTCCACAGATTCTCTGAGGCTGGACTGAGCATGAATGGCAGTAACAGCAGGTCATAGGTTGGGTACAGACAGACTGGGAACAGATGCAGCTTCTATTCATTTGAATTGTAATTGTCTTGTGGGGTTTGTGCACAATGGCTGCTCTTTTCATAACACTTGTACTCCAATGTGCTTGGGAATTCACAAGGGCACTTCAATAAATTGCACAATTTGTTCCTCTGCTTCCTCTGCCATTTTGTATTGACAAACTGAAGGGCAGGTAAGTGGTGAGGACAGCACCCGTGACCTGGTTTATCATGGAATTATTTTGCTTAGAGGCACGTGAGCAGAAACGGCACAGGCACAATATTTGAAACCAGTGGAAATACAGGCCATAAACACGTTATAAACACGGCAGTCTCAGGTCTTGCTGCCTTATGTTCAGTAAAGGGGAGCCGTGGTCCCATTTTTTGATAGCATAATCCAGTTGAGTCTGGCCAGGAGCGCTGTCAGAGTTAAAAGACTGTGTGAAAGGTTGATAGCTCATGCCCCCTTCCGCGTTAGCTTTGAGAGGCTGTGTCAGGTGATGTGAACCTCCAGACAAACAGGTCACTGCAGAGCAAGCAAAGGTCCACAAGACAAATGGAACAAGTGTTGATGATATTCATTGCCATGGATACAAATGGAATACTAAAAGCAATTAACTTGGTGCCTCCTAGGGGCTCTACTTAACAGCTTCTACAGCTTTGACAGAACAATACTGTGGCAAAAAAAAGCTTACGGTCAGATTTGGCAAAAAAAACAAGCCAGTGGTATGCAGTTACGCTCAACACCGGCCAACTACTGTTAGAAAGTGAAGGCTAATGATACCACCGCTGGGCTCTTGAGGCAGTGCACTAGCTTTCCCATCTGTGGGGTGCCACCAGAGTATCACAGGACTTGGCAGGTTCAACACTGTGTTTATGAAGAGGCCTCAGTGCCAGGCAAAGATGACTGAGAGACTGCAGAAATCTGGTACTTCCAATGAGGACGCTACTTGATTAGGCATGGCAGAATTTTGCCTAATGATGAATTCATAACAAATGGACTGGTCCCTTAAAGAGGGCTTAAATAGAACCTAGTGACTTTTCTGGGAAAAGAAGATCACTTGTTCCACATTAGAGTTGTTTGAACTGGTTTGAGGTTTTTTTCCAGCTGTATTTGAAAATGAACATTAAGTAATTTGGTGGAACTGCATAGAAAACACAAAGAGAGTCCTCCTTTATACTGCTGCTGAATACAATAGTGAAATGGAATATTCTACATTGTCAACCCATTTAAGTAAAGAAATATTAAGTAGTATTGCTTGTTGCACTCCTGATGCGCTTTACAGTCTGTATCAAATCTTGACTGTGTCTGTGGAAATTGTATCTGGCAGTCAAGTGGAGAGATACGTAATTGACAGCATCACTGCCAAAAGAGTAGTTTTCAGGGTTTAATGTTTTTGGAAATGGTGGTTTTGTTGCTTCTTGCAATTCACTTATATTTATTTCACTGATGCTTTGCTTTGTTTTTTTCAGTAAACTCTTCTCTCATTTCATGCATGCCATGTCTCAATGAAGGTCCACTTGAACTACCATAAAGTTTTTTTTTTCTTCCAGACAATATAAAATAAAAGTAACAAGAAAATGCCTCATCAATTTTGGTCAGCAGATTGATAGAAATGCCTACCTTCTTTGACAGTCAGTGAACAAAAAAAATCAACACGATAATTACTTTTTAACCCAGCACTCATTGCTACTGTAGCTATACTTCTCACCATATACCCTCTCAGTTCTTAATATCTCTCTCAGAATTGTGTGATCTTATTAGTTCTGAATTGAAATATTCAGAATTCCCATGGTGAAACAATGCTTGCATTAACAGGAAGAAGAAAAAAAACTATAATATAATGGAATCTTTTACAAAGGGAAAAAAAATCTTTGTACTGTAGGTTTGCTGGCAATATTTTTCACAGCTTCAAGTAAACAATGACTCAACTCATCATCTGAGGAGGAATTCACTTATGACGAAACTAAAGTTTCCATGGAGACAGTGATAAATGTGTGTGCAGGAACACTAGAATAATATCAACAAAAGACTGTTCTATATTTACAGGGGGATCATTACTAATGGGTGTCACTGGGCTGTGGAGACTCGCTTAGTGTTTTTACATCAAGCATCAAGCTTGATGGTAATTGGTGGTGTGCTGTATTCTGCAATTACAGTCAACATTATCTAGCCACAGGAATAACTTGTAATTAGTTTCTGCCAGGAGCTTAGACATATGTTCTGTGAACCATTCACCATTATATATATATATATATATATATATATTTAGACAGGTGACAAAATAAATGAGTGGAGAAACACAACAAATGCAGATGCTTCCATACAGGTGTACCACATGATATAATTAAGCAATTGACATCCTGTCATGCTCTGTGGCATGTATAAAAATGCAGATTTTTATGTCATGCATCCAACAAAAATGCTTCTGCAAAGGATGTACTTGTTTTTCCTTGCTCAAGCATCCTTTGGGAGCCTCCTAGCTCCTCATTCTTAGCTCCATCAAGGAGCATTTAATGGGTTGGAAATATGCATACAAACATACTGCCAAAGCAACAAAGGAGATTTTCAAAGCCAAAAACTGGAAAATTCTTGACTGGCCAAGTCATTCACCCAATCTGAATCCAATTGAACATGAATTTCATATGCTGAAGAGAAAACTTAAGGTTACCAGCCCCCAAAGCCTGGCAGGGCATCACCAAAGAAGATGCTCAGCACCTGATGATGTCTATGGGTCACAGACTTCAAGCAGTCATTGCATGCAAAGGATATGGTACAAAGTACTAAATATGTCTACTTTTATTTACATAACGTATTATGCCCAAAATATGATGGTGCATTATTGACATTATTGACATATACACACACAAAAGTATAACAAACAGGCAGTAGTTTTGAAGAAATATAGTGTTCTTTTGCAATACACCTAAATCACTTCATGGTTTCCCTTCATAACACAGCTAAATCAGCTTGCAACTTTGAGCCCCTGCAACCACAAAAGCGATCTTTCAACACAGATGGTGACAGTGTTGTTTTGGACACTGTCTCTACATTTCCATCACAGAGAAGGATAACACAAATCTCCTTTGTAATGCAAATCATTGGCCATTTCTGGAAAAAGTCCAAGGTGATTTATGAAACAAGCAAACAGAAAATCTGTGAGGAAGGAACTGAACTTACTTGTTATAGGCTGAAATTTGGAAGGCATTTACCACACATGGTGCAGGTTTACCATTTACCAGAGTCAAACATTTTTGTAATTTCCTCACAGTGCTGTGTCCTATCAAATGGTTTATAGGGTCAATGAGCTGCAAAGAGTGTATAGCTGTTATTTGGCAGCTAAGATGTAAAATGTAGATTTAGCTTTCCTACCACTCTACCTCCTAAAAAAAAAAAAAAACATTAAATAAACAAATGTACTTAGTACCAAAGAACATCTGCTAACAATTTTAACTGCCTGTCCAACATATTCACCCATATGTTCCACTTGCATCTGATTGGATAATGAGTATCTAAGATAACTTTCTTAGATACACATTTGCAGGTTTCTTTGAAGGATTTTGTTTGCTTTTTATTATTAATTTGTTTGGCCATCCTAGACCACCCATAACTTCTGGTGCGTGTGGAAGTCCAGACTCTTCAGAATCTCATGCACTCTCACACTTGAAGAAAATGTACTGAAATAAGGCAAAACCTGCATAATGTATGGGCAGAAGTATAGAACATAATCTTAAAATTGTTAATAATTAATAAGTGATGAGATTATTCATTTTATCATAGAACACACCTTTATACAGAGTGACTTGATGGTTCATTCAGTTTTACAGAGTTTGTATTTATTTACTCTCATCTTTCATCTGAGAGTTCTTTGTGTACAGAATAGCACTATGATTGGCCCAAATCAGAGTGTCACTGATAACAAATAACTGCTTCTATTTTGAAGTTCATGACTTCACTATAGCAGGTCCAACAAGACCAGGGATACTGAAATCTGGCCCCCAAGGTCAGTAATGCCATATAGTTCTCTCTTCTCCCTGATAGTCTATAGCCCAATGAGTATTTCTGATTTAGACCTTATGCTCAAAGTTTTGTCTTTAGTTTGAAATTCAAAAGAATTTGTGTCTTAGCAGGGGGAGACTCTCTGAATGGAAGTGGAAGTGCTAGGGATTAAACACCTGCATCTAAAAAACTAGGTTTCTATGGAAGGATGCTTTACTGAATTTGATAATGTAGATTAGCCATGCTATCCTTACATAAAAATCTGTTTACAGTGCCGGCAATGCACTTTGTTTTTATGGTCACATTTACCTCTGCATCTAACCTATAACCAAAATGACCATATCAATTTTTTATGATAGATGTTGATGCTTGTCTGCTTCCTTTTAACAGCAACTGCATTATGTATTGCACATTTTACAATATCACATTTAAAAAGACCAATAAAAAGACAATGGAGTCAAAGGTTTGTGCAGCATACATTCTTAGGGCTTGATATTTTCCAAAAAACATCATGGACTAAATAAAGACTTAGAAAAGCAAGTTGTATCATGTGGAAGGGTAGTGATTGTTAGCTATACATATACAGTCTGAGGATGTGGAACATGCCCACATAAAACTGGGCTTTCCACACTGGGAGAAAAGTTAAAACAATAGGGGATATAAACGTGTAGAGAGAAGTAGAGCCAGAAGTAAAGTGTCTGTGTGCCTGTACGTGCAGTTCCTGAATCTGACCCCTGTCCTTTTCTTGGGACAATGTGTTTTTACTTCAGGAGCTCACTGGGGGGAGTCTTCTGGGAGAGACAGATGGGGTTCTCTTGTAAAAGAAATCATGACATGTCCCCATGAGAGAAAGAGAGAGAGGGGGAACAGAACCAGAGGAAAAATTTGCAATATGAGGTGGAAAAAACAACATCTGAGATACAAACATCCATAAACACCTATAATTCCTTGCTAATAATTCACACAGCATGTTGATTATTCACCATCAGTCAGTATTCTTAACCAGAATACTATGCTGGTTGTCACTGATCTGTGGGTATTTATGACTGAATAAAACACATTTATGGCATTTGCTGAACATTTTGTTTTCTACGGTCATTAATAAATTTCACATTGTTGCCACGCTGCAGTACAAAAGAGATGTATAATCATTTCACACAGGAATTGAAAACCCTTCTACTGTAAATATAATGAACTTTCTTCTATAAAATATAATGATACCAATACTAATAATACGATAACAATGATAAAAACTGTATTTCTTTGAATAAAAATTGCTCTGATAGAAGTTAAAAGATGAAACAGTAGAAGACACATCCTCCCTGGTCTCTGTATAAATGAATAAGAAATGAGAAACCATGACAAGTTAGGAGCAGCAGGCATGGGATTGTCAGCAGGCCCGGGACAGCAAGCCGTGATAGGATTGCACATTCAGGATTGTGCTCCTGCCAGTCAGAGAAAGCCTTTCTGAACATAATCTGCTCGATTACAGAGACTTTACATGCGCAAATCCTCGCCTGTCTGCTCTGTCATTTCCTAATTAAATACAGAGCTAATTCATAGGCCCCTATATGAGACTCCAGCACGTCTTTAAGAATATTACTGAGATGTTTAATGCTTTTAATTCAATCAAGGGCTGCAAAACATTATTCTGCACTACATATAAATGAGCGACTAGTTGATTTACAGTTCCAAATGAATGGATTTGGACATGAGAAGTATGTAATTATGCATTGACATGAATTCATATGTTTAGATTTATGCACATGAATTCAAATATGAGTGAACATACCTGAACATTTTTGTTAATGGGGTCAGAAAAGATGTAAAACAAAATGGGTCTCATTCACAGAACTTATTCGATTCTTCTTACTTATGTTCTTAATGAAAACTTTCTATGAACAAACCTCTGCAGGATTCATAAAACATACACAAACCTTCTTGTGCGTATCCCAGGTGTACCAGATGATGAATGCCATTTGTTCATAAATTGGATGCATGTGCCTGTTCATGTTGATTTGCATAAGGAAACATCCAATAGAAGGCATGCTGACGTCAGGGTTGTGTGCAAACATCGGCCATTCATTGCTGTCCGCAAATGTGTCTGCAGGGTCCCTCAAGACAGTTCTCTGTCTTATACATCTGTGAGTGGAAAAAGTATGTGAACCTTTGCTTTCAGTATCTGGTGTGACCCCCTTGTGCAGCAATAACTGCAACTAAACGTTTCCGGTAACTGTTAATCAGTCCTGCACATCGGCTTGGAGGGATTTTAGCCAATTCCTCCGTACAAAACAGCTTCAACTCTGTTATGTTGGTGGGTTTCCTCACATGAACATCTTGATCCAGGTCCTTCCACAACGTTTCTATCGGATTAAGGTCAGGACTTTGACATGGCCATTCCAAAACATTAACTTTATTCTTCTTTAACCATTCTTTGGTAGAACGACTTGTGTGCTTAGGGTCGATGTCTTGCTGCATGACCCACGTTCTCTTGAGATTCAGTTCACAGACAGATGTCCTGACAATTTCCTTTAGAATTTGCTGGTATAATTCAGAATTCACTGTTCCATCAATGATGGCAAGCTGTCCTGGCCCAGATGCAGCAAAACAGGCCCAAACCATGATACTACTATCACCATGTTTCACAGATGGGATAAGGTTCTTATGCTGGAATGCAGTCTTTTCTTTTCTCCAAACATAACGCTTCTCATTTAAACCAAAACGTTCTATTTTGGTCTCATCCGTCCACAAAACATTTTTCCAATGGCCTTCTGGCTTATCCACATGATCTTTAGCAAACTGCAGACAGGCAGAAATGTTCTTTTTGGAGAGCAGTGGCTTTCTCCTTGCAACCCTGCCATGCACACCATTGTTGTTCAGTGTTCTCCTGATGGTGGACTCATGAACATTAACATTAGCCAATGTGAGAGAGGCCTTTAGTTGCTTAGAAGTTACCCTGGGTTCCTCTGTGACCTTGCGGACTATTACACGCCTTGCTCATGAAGTGATCTTTGTTGGTCGACCACTCCTGGGGAGGGTAACAATGGTCAATGAATTTCCTCCATTTGTACACAATCTGTCTGACTGTGGATTGGTGGAGTCCAAACTCTTTAGAGATGGTTTTGTAACCTTTTCCAGCCTGATGAGCATCAACAACTCTTTTTCTGAGGTCCTCAGAAATCTCCTTTGTTCGTGACATGATACACTTCCACTTTTTAGAAGATCAGACTTTGATAGATCCCTGTTCTTTAAATAAAACAGGATGCCCACTCATACCTGATTATCATCCCATTGATTGAAAACACCTGACTCTAATTTCACCTTCAAATTATCTGCTAATCCTAAAGGTTCACATACTTTTGCCACTCACAGATATGTAATATTGGATCATTTTCCTCAATAAATAAATGACCAAGTCTAATATTTTTGTCTCATTTGTTTAATTGGGTTCTCTTTATCTACTTGTAGGACTTGTGTGAAAATCTGATGATGTTTTAGATCATATTTATGCAGAAATATAGAAAATTCTAAAGGGTTCACAAACTTTCAAGCACAACTGTATGCAGTTACAGGGTAAAGTGTTACAGAGAGCTGCTATCATGTTTACAAAACAAAAATTTATACAAAGTCAGTTTACTCTGGTTGTTCAGAATTCTTTATAGAGCTTTTACCATGGTTAGTGTTATAAATTACTATTGGCAGTGTGTCATTGTAGTATAAAGAGCTGCTGTCAGGATTGAGTGTCTTTGAGATCTATAAGAGTTAATCGAGACAGAAACCAATCTTTCTTCCTGTAGAATTGCCTGGGAGAAAAATATATAAGGATGGTCTCTATGACGTACCTGTGTTTGATGTCAACCATATGTTTTCTGCTCCTTCAGTTTTCTCCCTACAGAATATTTAAACTGATTCACAGAAGAATCATTCGTCCAGGTTTAAAATGATTTTGACAGTTGGGCATTGCAAACTCGAACATGAAACACGACAAAATATTCCAATGTGGAAGTGGACCACATAATTTAAAAACCTGACTATACTGGACCCTCTGTATCTTCTCCCCATGGATTTTTATTAATTTATTTGTGTGCTGTTTACTGTATAGTATATGGACAGAGATATCAAGAGATGTAAAGGTTCCCCTGTCTAAATATTAGGAGTGAAATAATTACAGATGACATGCCTTTACAGCATCCTGTTTTCATTCAAGTAAGTTGTAGTCAGATTAAAAGGTAACATTGCGGATTATCCCTTTGGTTTTCACCATTAATTACGTTGACTCCAAAATAGTGTTTTCGCTGTAGTTATAAACACACTCAACATACAGTATGTGAAATTGAAGCAACATACTGGTAAAAAAAGTCAATATGTAAAATAAATGATTTTGATGAAATTTGATATTTTAATGTGGCAAACTGTAATGACACAGCAATCAGATCACCTGATCCAGTGTTATTAAACATTAATATTTCTTAGCCTGTGCAATTAGGCATGATTCCTATAAATGAATGCCTCGAACTGGACAGTCAGGAAAGACAGCGTGCTCTTTTAGCTTAGCCTGCTGTGAGAACACAGATAGACTTATACATTTGGGTGGTCTGCTGGTTGTTTTACTTACTGTTTCCATTTTTATTAAAAGCATTAACAATAAAAGTAAGAAAAACAAGGCAAATGTAAAAATGAATATAAAACTAAATAGGGTTTTGAATATTAGAAATGTATCAGACTACTCCTACTATGAACTAGATAATATAGACACCAATATGATACACTAGTAATCATAAGAAAATACACCCCCTATACCATGTCATTGAATGAACGGGTCCTTGGTTTGTTGATGGTACTTGTTTTCATCCAATGCTTGAGGTCCCTGAAAGACTTGAAGTGAGTAAAGGGATAAGAGTTGCACACATTGATGCTATACTGTATGGTTCAGCTAACCAATTTTGTACTTAGGGAAGTGAACTGGTGCAATATTTAATCCAGGGCCAGAAGCCATTGCCTATCATGAAATGGAAGGGATGGTTGTTCTCAGTGTCTCTGTGGATGTGGGTTCACAGAGGGGTCGATGACCCCTATGGGAGTGCTATTGGAGATCTGAAGAATGGGGGGGCTGTGGATGATTCCCTCCAGACTCTGGCCTGCATAAAACCCATCGGACAGCTCAACTCAACCAGCAGGGCCAGAGGGCTCCCTTCAATGTTGCAACATTTACTTCATGTGTGTGTGTGCGTGTGTGCGTGTGTGTGTGTGTGCATGTGTGTGTGTATGTGAGCTTGAATGCATGTGTGTGTGCGTGTGTACGTGTGTGCGTGCGTGTGGAAATGCACGTCAGAATTTGTGTACATATTTGTGTATGTATGTGCATGTATATGTGTTATGTGTGAATGTGCGTGTGTACGTGTGTGCGTGTGTGTGGAAATGCGTGTCAGAATGTGTGTACATATTTGTGTATGCATGTGAATGTACATGCGTTATGTGTGAATGTGCATGAGGGTATTGGGGGGCTAGGATTTTCACATGCAGATGCAGAGAGGAAAAGCATCTTGCAGTAGAGTAGAAAACAAGCAGAATTAGGACAGACTATGCATGTATTCCCCAGAGAGCAGGAGGGAAGTCCTCTACTCCTCTTCCCTCTCCCTTCTATTTAAATCAGGCTGTCCAGTCATATATGAATATGCTGCATGGATCGGGAGATGAAGAGACATTTTTATGGGTTTATACATGTTTTATCTATGTTTACAGCATAGTACATCCAGCAAGATATTTTGCAATAATGAAAAAAAAACAGGCTTATACAGTATATGAATAAATAATAAAATGGTTCTTTATATGCTGATCAGCTCTTAATTGTCAGCATGCATAACATTTCTTTCCACCCTTCTGCCAAAAATGCCGTTCAGCTGCCAGGAGCTATTGCTGGCTGAGACTGTAGGCTGCCGTCAACACACATGTTCAAATGAGCTGTCAGAATAGGTTAAGCAGTGGCCCATTTTTAGATAATGTTCAATGGCTTTCAGCTCATAGTAAAGCTGGTCTCAGGCAAAGAGAAAAAAGAACTCAGGAAACATAGCTTTTCTAATATTAACCAGCTCATTTCCGCATTTGCCACCTTAATGGCTGCTATGGCAACACTCATAAAGGGTAATGTTTCATCCTGTCTCAATGACAAATGGTGATTTCCTCCCCAATATCAAAAAGTTAATTCTTTTTAAAAAAAATCTTGTTTCTGTTTTTCAAACCATGTTTGATCGGGTGTGTTCCTTCAGAGCTTGTGCCAAACCCGCAGGCCAGGGAAGGGTGCCGGACTGAAATATTACTTCTCTAGTGTGACTACAGCAAAACTTAGTATTAGGCTGAATTGACACTTTGACTTGCACAGCATTATAGAACTTTGAGCTGTCTGGAAAACCTGATTACGCTTGGTTCTGGTCAGGGCTCCAGCGTTTGAGGACGGAAGCAATAAACAATCATTTGTTCCGTTCGGATTAACAGAGTGGTCAGCCAAATTTGCACATTATCACAACCATCTCTGTTCCCTTACTGAGGCCAGAAGGCAAATTGCCTTTTAGATCAGATTAATTTTCCGTAGGTTTCCCAATCAGTCTTCAGATCAGGACAGAGCACAGGGAAATAGGCCAATATCGGAGGACAGCGGTGCTCAACGTAATCAACGGTGGGCCTCCTGGGAATGTGGCAGGCCATTACAGGTCACCATCACAGATATCTAAAACGCTGAAAAGGCTCCTCAGTCGCATAAACAACCCAATATCACAACCAAGCATCAGTGATGAAAGTTTTTCCACGGCGGTGAGAAAAGTCAATATGCTGACATTTGTTGTTTTTTTTCTGTGCCCAGAACCCAATTTGGTTGGATTCACTGTGACCACATTCTGTCCTCAAAGCAAAGGGCTGGCTGGCTAGCTAACTCTTCCTGTAGACCTTTCAATCTGATACTTCTCTGATACTGGACAAATATAAGGATTTGAATAATTATTTCTATAATAAATACAATCATCATTAACAGCTTGATTACACGCACATGTGAGCCACAGTAAGGATGGGCTCTTAGTGAACCCTTTGCAAGCCGGATGTGGCTTACGGGCCACCTATTGGGGATGGCTGGTATACACGATGACCTTTTTTCCTTTAGGAGGGTGAAGGCTGAGAGCAGATAATAATGGCAACAGGATGTTGGGGGGCGGAGATGGAGGAGGGCATATGGCCAAGCTCATGCGTAAAGGGCAAGGACAGTATTGTTCCGATAAAACAAAGATGCACATTACAAAAATGCATTAAAGAATTACATTTTTTTTTTTACGGATCTACAAAAAAGGTTTGTGTAAAAATGTCTGTTATGTACTTGTAAACAGATAGACAGTGGTCTGAAATGTTTCGGACTTTTATATGAAAACATAAGCTGGCTGATCTAGTGGCTCTCTGAAGCAGTGGTTCCCTTATTTTGTTGCCACTGAAAGCCATGTTCGGTTACTCACTGTAATCTGCAGTTAGATTTCATTGAGAAAATCGAGAATGTTGGGGAACAAAGAGTCAGGTAAGAACGTTGAAAATTAAATGAAAATGAAAGGAATTAGCACACCATTAATGCTAATGGTGCTGCCATAATATAAAAGTCAAAAAGTTTCACAGCTCCATTGGGGTGTTGGACAAGAATGCATTCAGCCCTGTGTGTAGCCTCTTTTCACTGGTGGTGAGGTGGAGGCTTTGTAATGATTTAGACTGCTTTTTACATAATAAAGAAAAGTTATAAAGACGTTTTTACATAATTGGCATACAAACTAAAGCCCTTAGATGTATGGGCTATCCAGTTAAACAAATTAAAAAGCAATAAAAGCTGTTGGAATCTCATAATGAGAAAATAGGTTCCTCTCTGATTCATATAATTATAGCGTGCCATTTTAGGAGCCTTTGCTCTTGAAAATTGATGTGTGCTAACTGGAAAAAAAATAATATAGGAGAACATCTACTAATTGCATGCATTAGTGTACTCTTAAATGTTTCAACTTAGGAGCACATGTGCTCCTTGGGGAAAAAATGTGAGTGTAGAACCCTGTTAATTAGAAATAATTTCTTAATTAGCTTAAATTGTTCTGTTGTCACTACATGGGTAAATTGAGCTTGTTTAATAATATGTGATTTTATGCTGGTGATGAGTAGTGGCCAGTTTTGTGCTCTGCATCATCAATGTGTCAGCATGCGTGTGGAAATGTGTACTGTAATAGTTTGGGAATTGGAATTGTAGCTCAATGGTTATGGGTTTGATTCCCTGCTGGGGTGCTCACATTGTACCCTTGAGCAAAGTACTTTATCTTTACTGGTTCAATATATGTCCAGTTGTATATGTGGATTGTATATAAAAACATTATCTGTGTAAGTTGCTCAGGATAAGAAGATCCAAGTGCCGAATTGTAATGTGTGCCCCAAAGGTTTCATTCACCACAGGACTTTGTAATTCTCAAATGTGCCATATCATGACCAGGAATTGAATAAATAAATAAAATACAATAAATGGTCATTAAGAAATACAGAAATATAGATACATAAAATCAATATATTGAAAGAGCAAAACCTGGAACAATTCAGAATGCAATTACACAGAATAGCCACACTGCTGTGGGGCTATTCACAAGTTAAATCTATCCTCTCTCCTTGCAGGCAAAAAAAATAAAAAATAAAATAAAAATTCTGTTCTCATAATCTCTGCCCATATAAATGCTGAATACCATATCTGAATTTTATTTATTTTGTATCAGTTATGTATTCTGAGAGTTGGCAATGAATGTACACATTTCAGCTATCTTTCAGTGCAATGCAAGACATACCCACAGTGTAACAGTGTATGGAATCTCATGTCTACATGATCTAATTTATTAAAGATGCTCGGCTTGTAGCTTGGAGGATGTGGGTTTATTTTATCCTCCTGAGAACCACACACGTTTTTTTAATTCACTTTAATTTGTGACTAGTAACCCCTGATAACTATAGAAACAATGTCTTTGAACAGGCAGTTGTTTTAGAAAAAAAATTTTTTCTCACTCAATGAAATTATAAAATTCTTATACAGTATAATAACAATATAAATACTTAATATAATTGAAAATATCACTGCCAGCAGCAATGAAGGGGTAAAGCGCTACAGAGCTTTCATGCGACCAATTCTGTTGGTTTCCCAACTTGGACCCATTGCTATAATGTTCTGCCCAAAATTTGGTTCAAATATCAGCTTTCGTTTCTGAAATTGCTGTTTCCACATTTTTTTGGTATAGTGCTCCCAAGTAGCCAACATTCACTAAACTTGGGGTGTACCCCCCTATCCCCCCACCCATTTAAGAGTATACAGCCTCAGTTAAGTGCATCTGGCAAAGTAATAATAATAATAATAATAATAATAATAATAATAATATATTACAGAATGAATGCCATAGTGAGAAATAAACTTCTCAGCAGTTTTATTTTATTAGGTTCCATTTCTGTGGGGAGAAAGGTAGAGGCTGAATTAAAGAGAAATAGCTGTATGTCTGCATCCATGGGAATGCATTGCAGTGCTTCCTTCAGGCAGTGAGAGAACCGCCCACAGCAGGCAATGCATCTGCTCTGTGCTGCGGACTATTTCAGCCAGGCTGACGTCCCCTGTGGCCCTGTGTCACCACAATGATTTGAGAAGGACATATCTGTTGTCCATAGAGTGTCTTTCTTTTAAAAAAAACAAATGGATGATTGTACCCTTTCAGATTTGAATGAACACTTAGCATTTCTTTGTTGGTAAGATTGTAGTTGTTCCAATGACCATGATATGCACTTTTGTACTTCACTTTGGATAAACGCGTCTGCTAAAAAAATAAATGTAAATGTAAATTGGTACACTAAAAATAAAACTGTGTGTCAATAGGGTGACCAGATTTCCTGGAAGAAGTCTGCTGGCCTGTAAGCTGCTGATTTATGCGTATAAATAACTTATAAAATGCCACTCAGGGACAGCCAGTGTAGATAAAGAGTTTTTGGAAAGGTTTGTCATTTTTAAGACTCAGAAATGAGTCTTAAATGTTTTTTTTTTTTGTCTGGTATAGATTTTTCCATTGCAAGTACTTGCCACCATGTTTGACGTAAGGCTGAGTGTTTATTAGGATTTGTTACTATCTATATCTGTGTTAATATAAAGAAAACTTTTTTAAAAATCATTTTTTGCCCTTTATCGATGGTAATGCAGCCCAAACGGACTGACAGCATCCTAGATTTTATATGACAATATTGAGGATTGAGAGTACCTCCGGGCTCCTGCCAGGCAATCAGAGAGATGAATACTTGTGAAAGAAGATGCAGAGAGGAGACAAGTAGGCTCAGACTGGAGTGAGGCTGATTACTTTTTAGGCTAAAATAAAAGCCTTGTGAAACAATGACAGATGTGGACCATTTGTTTGAGTACTCATGGCACTATTTTGGGCATTTCAAGAAAATAAACGGTGAAAGAAAAATGGGAACTATTTGAAAGTGTTGGAAGACCGTAATCACTTCAAACCTTATTGTATCCTGATAGGGACATTAACCTGTGAAAGGTGATATCAAGGCAAATTGAGCTCAGTAGAAATTCAATCATTTGAATTATTTCTGTAATTTATGTGTGCATTCACAATAATTCACTTTGACTTCATTGTGAACTCAATAAGGTATTTATTTGTGTATTAATTTGTTCTTGTCTTCCATTTTCAAACAGGTGGCCAATCTGCTCAGACTCTTTCAGATCCCTCAGATCAGCTATGCCTCCACTAGCGCCAAGCTCAGTGACAAGACACGCTACGACTACTTTGCCCGCACCGTGCCACCAGACTTCTACCAGGCCAAGGCCATGGCAGAGATCCTACGCTACTTCAACTGGACGTACGTGTCCACGGTTGCCTCAGAGGGGGACTATGGAGAGACTGGCATTGACGCGTTCCAGCAGGAGGCCCGGGCTCGTAAAATCTGCATCGCCACGTCCGCCAAGGTCAGCCGCTCCATGAACAGACAGAGCTACGAGGGCGTGATACGCTCCCTGCTGCAGAAGTCCAACGCTCGGGTGGTCATCCTCTTCACCCGCAGTGAGGACGCTCGCGAGCTGCTGGTATCGGCCACCCTCATGAACGTCTCCTTCATCTGGGTGGCCAGCGATGGCTGGGGGGCGCAGGAGAGCGTGGTGAGGGGCAGCGAGCTGGTGGCCGACGGGGCCTTCACCATCGAGCTGGCCTCCTACCCAATCCCAGAGTTCACTGACTATTTCACCAAGTTGAACCCATATAACAACACCCGCAACCCCTGGTTCCAGGAATTCTGGGAACACCGCTTCCAGTGTAGCCTGCATGACCTGAGCTGCGGCAGACACTCTCTCCGGGATGGCGTTTTCGAGCAGGAGTCCAAGATCATGTTTGTGGTGAATGCTGTGTACGCCATGGCTCACGCCCTGCACAACATGAGGCAGGCCATGTGCCCCAACTCCACCAAACTATGTGATGCCATGAAGCCAGGCAATGGGAAGAAGCTCTACAGGGACTTTGTCTTGAAGTCCAAGTTTGATGGTGAGTGCGCATACAGGGAGGCAAGCAGGTGTTGATGATTTTTGTAATAAGTGACTGACATTGCACAATGGAGGTTTAAAGCTGGAGTTTCACATGCTACAGGTTATGAGTGCAATTATAACTTGTAATGCAGCTGTAATGTGCATTGTCACAAAACTGGGGAATTTAAATGTTTAAAGGCCAAATTTTACATTTCTGTTAGAAGACAACAGGCATGTGCCATGGAAAATATCATGGTTAAGAAAAAAATAGTTCAAGTAAAAGTTCTTTATTTTTCACAACAGCAATAACTGCTATAACCGCATTGTCACAAAACTGCAATGTATCGATGCAGCTTGTCCTGAAACAGAAGCCCATGTGACCAATAACTCACTTCAAATGAGCTCAAGATTCATTTTACAGTTTTGGTTTATTCACATTTACTTGGTAAGGGTTTGTGATGATTTAATTTGCTAAGATAAAACATTAATTATCAGCTTCACGCTCAGTAAAAATTTTTTGTCACACTCTGTCTTGATGGCAGGAAATGATAGAGACTGTGCTATGAATAACAAAGAAGCTAATCCCTTGAGTCATTTTGTCAGGTAAAAATGCAGAATGTGTTCAGCCTGGGCTACACTATCAAAGAAAGTGTGTCCCACCCTCTTTCTAGGTAACAGGATGTTTATTAATCATGTAAACATGGTTATGGTGGCTTAAATATGTTTTTTGTAATGCCTGGTTTATTGCCAGATCTGTCCTTTCTAGTACAATACAATATCTGCAACATAATTTACCATTGCATGCAGGTCCAAAAACGTGCAAATTTTAAATACAAAGTGCTAATTCTAAATACATACAAACTCAAAGAAGAGAAGCAAAAAACCATAGAAAGTGACTGAAACCAAGATGTAGTCTCAAGAGGTGGGTCTTCAATCTTTGTTCAATAGCCAGTGATTCTGCTTTCCTGACCACTTCGAGAAGTTTTTTCCACAACTTTGGGGCCAGTACAGAGGTTCTAGGGCAAGTGACCACACAGGAAGGGGAGAGCCAGTTACTCTAGGGTCACAGAGCAGAGAGATCTGACTGGGGTGCCTGGTTTAAATGAATGGTGGAGCTGTTTCATGCACCTCCCTGTAGACTAGTACCAAGCTCTTAAACATCATGTGAGCTATAACGAGTAGACAGTGAAGTGTGATGAGGAGGGGTGTGACGTGAACATGCTTGAAAAGATTGTAGACAAGCTGTGCTGCTGCATTGTTTATTAGCTGCTGGGACTTAGTGGTGCAATCAGGGAGACTAGAAAGAAGGGAATTGCAAAATTCCAGGCATGAGGGCAGCAGGGCCTGGACTAGGAGCTGCGTAGAATGAGTAGTAAGGAAGGGGTGGATTTTTTGAATACCGTATAGAAAGAATACATACTTGACTGCCGCTATATAAAGAGAGAGGGAAATCTGTTCAATGAGAGGTGTGCAGAGATGTACTATGAATTTGTGGAAGCATACATTGGTGTTTGCCAGAGTACTGTTTGATGAATTTGGTGTGAATGCATGTACAACTATTCTTTCATTTACTGCCCTGTATCATTCTAAGATAAAAATAGGTATGGAGACATTTTCTTTATGTTTCTAAAAGAAAAAGAATGCATTGGACAATCCAGACAGACACTCCAGCTGATACTCAGCGATCTCATTTCCATAATAACGCCAGGAAATCAAACATGCAGTAATGCTTCAGCAACATTCAATTTGGTGCCGTTCAGAGGTTGCACACATGCTATTTTGGATCCCAGGAGTTTAGAATTTGAGGAAATGCTTTCTAAGAAGAATGTTGCATTAAAACTCCAGGACGCCAATATAATCTCTGACTAGCAGCTTCATAAAAACGGCATAAACATTCACATGCATTTATGCTAAGCAACATAGTCTGTGAAAGTATGGTATATAGGATCCTTGTATAGGAACAAAATGTGTTGTCTTTAGCTCTCCAGCTCAGGCTCCATCATATGATAGGTTAAATTAAAACTTGAAACACTGTTTGAAATTGTTTTGTATTTGTCAAATGATAAGATATTTACCTTGTGGTTTTTACCCTCAGCCCCATTCCGTCCAGCGGACACTGAAAACACTGTCCATTTTGATTCTTTCGGAGATAGCTTGGGCCGCTACAACATCTTCCACTATCACAAAGAGGATGGCAGGTTCCTCTACAGGAAAGTGGGGTACTGGGCACAGAGCCTGACCCTCAACACCTCCCTCATCCCCTGGGACGGCCAGGTGGCACCCACGTCTCAGTGCAGTGACCCCTGCAAGAAGAACGAAATAAAGAGCATGCAGCCTGGGGACGTTTGCTGCTGGATCTGCATCCCCTGCCAGCCTTACCAGTACCTGCTGGACCAGTTCACCTGCATGGACTGCGGCTTTGGCCAGTGGCCCCTGGAGAACCTGAGTGGCTGTTATGACCTGCCGGAGGAGTACATCCGATGGGAAGACGCCTGGGCCATCGGCCCTGTCACCATCTCCTGCCTGGGCATGCTCTGTACCCTCTTTGTCATTGGCCTGTTCTTTAAGAACAACGACACGCCGGTGGTGAAGGCCAGCGGGCGGGAGCTGTCTTACATCCTGCTGCTGGGCGTCCTGTTGTGCTACAGCATGACCTTCATCTACATCGCCAAGCCGTCGGCTGCCGTCTGCACCCTGCGCCGGCTGGGCCTGGGGACCTCCTTCGCCGTCTGCTACTCGGCCCTGCTGACCAAGACCAACCGCATCGCCCGCATCTTCAACGGCGTGAAGGATGGCGCCCAGCGGCCGCGCTTCATCAGCCCCACCTCGCAGGTGGTCATCTGCCTGGCGCTCATCTCCTGCCAGCTGGTGGTGGTGGTGGTGTGGCTGCTGGTGGAGGCGCCGGGCGTGCGCAAGGAGATCAGCCCCGAGAGGAGAGACGTGGTCACCCTCAAGTGCAACAGCAAGGACTCCAGCATGCTGGTGTCCCTCACCTACAACTGCGTCCTCATCGTCCTCTGCACCGTCTACGCCTTCAAGACCAGGAAGTGCCCAGAGAACTTCAACGAGGCCAAGTTCATCGGCTTCACCATGTACACCACCTGCATCATCTGGCTGGCCTTCCAGCCCATATTCTACGTCACGGCCAGTGACTACAGGGTGAGTGATGCGCCTGTGTAGGCCAGAGCTTATTTTTAAGGTCAAACATCTAACTTTGGTCTAACCTTGAATATACGTTACAAAGCAGTTGTGACTGCTGTTTGCATGCATAACTAAAAATCCATAATGGATTGTACCTCTCACCTGAGAATCAGAAAGCACTATTCAATAAAATGAGGTTAAATAAATAAATAAATAAATAAATAAAATCTCGACTTCATCCACCATAGTCTATCACCACAACCATTGTGATAGTTGTTGAGTCTGCTAAAGAGTTGTTGTTTGATGCTGATATTATATGGGTCTGCAGATGAACCCAGAGTGGATAGGAAGGATAGGAATCAATAGGGGGAAAAATGTTTGTTTACTTCTACCAAAGAGTTTATTTAACTAAAAAAACAAGGATTGTGGAAAAACGGTCAAAGCTTTTATTTCTTTGTACCCTCTGTTTTTACATTGGCCATCTCATCTACTCTATCATAGGTGGCAAGAGAGGAGCATAGTTTTTAGCAGCCTTGTAATCAGGTTTTCTTTTCTGGAGTAGGGTTCGCTTTTCTATCAGTGATATGATTCATGTCTCAGGTTATTCACATTTACTAGAAAAATTAAATCTGGTCTGGAATACTGTCTGGAACCACGTAATGATGTTGCATGTTTTTAGGTGGGGGATGGATATCTGACCGCTATATTCAAAGGCAATAATTATAATTTAAGGTTTCCAGTCTGAATAAAATATTGCTTTTTAAACTTCAACCTATAACCTGTACATGCATTAAAGATTCCCTCTGCCATCCACAATTGAATGATTGCCTGTTTACTTCCCTCCTGTATTGGCAGTTCAGTGTCATCATAGATTCATATTGCCAAACAAACATAGCTCATAAGATGTCTCTGTGTGTTCTGTAGCGCCTGCAGATTTAGATGGCAGATATAAAATCCTTTTGATGGCCTTTCTTTAAGTATGATGAAAGGAGACTTCTGTTATGCCACGTAAGAATGTGCACCAGCAGAGAACAAAATGCTTGAACAAATCATATCAAGAAAAATTATTGGATAAGAAATTGTTTTAATTAATTTTTTTTTTTATTATTGCACAGAGCAACATAGATGATGACAGAATGTCCTTGAAACTCAGGGCTAGATGGCAAGTAATTATCAAATGAACTGTGATTACAATATGCCCCTCCACAGACAAGTGTTGATTTACTTTAACAAAATATCTAGAGGGTGCAATTTTCTATTGCCATTACAAGCTTGTTTACACCACTTTAAGAATCGCAATTAAACAGTGTAGTTTTTTTAAAAACTGGTAATTTAAGAATATGTGGTGGTGCTCTGTGCTTTGGAAGGGAATTATTCAAAAGAAACCTAAGCATGGAGAGTGTGTCAATACTCTGTGGAGAGAAAGGGATTTTAAATAGTGAAGTGTCATTCCATCAGATCTCCGAAGGTTGGCACGGCGATCGCAGAGGAGCTTGTCTGCAATGATGGGAGTCATTGACAGAGAATACTAATCATGCCAGGGCCAGGGAAACTGGCCTTTCACTAGATTTCCTTTTTTTCAAAGCTGATGGCTCGCCAGCATTTCC
This sequence comes from Anguilla rostrata, assembly GCF_018555375.3. NCBI lineage: Eukaryota > Metazoa > Chordata > Actinopteri > Anguilliformes > Anguillidae > Anguilla > Anguilla rostrata. Next base: position 25,474,038 of record NC_057945.1, read on the forward strand.
TCATTTAATTATGCTTACTAGAAATGAATTAGTCTATATGACTTTTCACTTAATGAGCAAAAACAAACCATATAGGCTAAAGAAACCAAAAGGAGTTTTGATTCAAAACCAAACCAAAACGGTGAGTTCAATATTAGTTTTGATTCAAGAATTCTTTATGGTCTTTTACGAGCCATCCATTATGCAGTCTGATAAATCACAACACAGAAAAGTCAAAATACAACACAGAAGAAATATGTAGTCATCGATACCATCAGCGTTACTCTCAGGAATCCAAAAAATGCGGTATCACCAAGCAGGCACAGAGGCCAATTTATAATAATAATGTTAACCTAACCTAACCTAACCTAACATAACCTAATTTGTAATGTAACTAAATGAATTAAAGCTAGAAAGATCATTTTTACACATCTATGCCTATAACATTATCCAAAAAAAAAAAAAAAATCAAAAGAAAGATAAAAAGGAAAGATATCTAAAGGAGGTCAGAGGAGCCATGGTGCAAGGGTGAGTTTTCAGTCTGCAGCTTTTCTGCTCTCCTGACTGCGGTGGGAAGCTTATTCCACCACCGGGGGGTCAGATCAGACAGACGACATGACCTGGAAGTACAGGCAGATACTCAGAGGTAGCAGACCGTAGAGGTCCGGTCGGTGTGTAGGGTCTGATGATCTTTTGAAGATAAAACAGAGCTGTCTTTTTAGCTGCCTGATAGACACGCATCAAGGTACTGAATTTTCTACGAGCTCATGCAGGTAGCCAGTGGAAGGAGATGAGATGAGGTGTGACAAGGCTGTGCCAATACTTTTTGTACTGGCAGGCAGGGTAGCCTGGAATGAAAGGGTTTTTAAATTGTGGAGTGTTGTCAATAAACTGAATGGTCAATCGGTGAATGAATAGTATTAAGACTGTACTGTAAGTCAGTTACCGCTCATCAACCACATTCCGTGCAAGGACCCCCTGGCCACAGCCTCAGGGAATTGGTGTGACTCTCGGGAGCTCAGTAAAGGTGCTCTCTTGGGGAAATCTGTTCTGTGAATAGGGGGTGCCCTGGTGTGGCAGAGTGGAGACTGCCAGGGAGAAACAGCCTGCTCTCTTGTGTATCTGTGTGGAATCGGGTGTAAAAGTGACGTTGGAATCCCAGCTGTGTACTCTCTGGTGGACCTCAAACGAGGCAGACAGGAAAGGCAGATTAACTGTTATGTTTTATTTTTTCAGACAACGATGCAGTCCTTTTTTAAATAGGGTCAGCTATTTAACATGTTGGTATTCTTCAATCCCCATTCCCCCACATACACAAAAACATTTTTTATTGTAAAACTGTGATAAGTAACTCTGCACTTTTTGTGAAGCATATATGACTCCTCAATTAGATAACTGTTTACGGGGGTTTTCTAACATGATACTAGTTTTTCTTCCTTGAGCAGTATCTTTCCCCCTCGTTCTCGCTTTCTCCAAAGTCTGCTCAAAATTCTACTCCTCTCAAAAGATTTTTACTTGGATTCCCTCATTTCCATATATATCACTCAGCGGTGAAATGGCAATCAGAGCACTACAAAGGAGGCTGAATAATTCAGCATGGTTTTCCATGTGGCTCATGCACCGTGTTTCTAATTTGCGATCCGAATATTTAAAAAAAAATCTTGTCAGAACAAACACGGTGCAATAATCGCAAATTTCACATAAAATATTAAAGGTATTTTCTACACTCTGAAGATCATAAATGTTCACCATTTCATATAAATAGTGCTAGAGAAAAGGATGAAACTGCAGGAGTACACAATAAGCACAGAGATGTAATAATAATAGTTTCACAGCACTTGGCTCCCACATATTACCAATGGTTCATTTGAACATCTTTGCATAAGAAACCTGCACAACATACTGTACGGTAATGAACCATAGGTTTTGGATATAAAATGAAATACCTCTGTGATATTGCAAATATCAAAACATAAAATAATTTTTTCTCTTTCTTTGACCTCAAATGTATTGATCGGATAAATAGCCATGAATATAGTGACACAAATGTCTAAAGAAATCCTGTAATAGCAGATTTATTGTCATTCATGCATCCTGCAAAATCCAAACTGCCATCATAAAAGCACACTTCTGAGGCAAAAGTGGCCAAAAGTATGTGGACACCTGACATCCTACATCTCATCGAAAAATATGGGTAATGTATTACTACGGAAGTGGTCCACCCTTCGCTGCTATAAAAAACCTTCATTCTTATGGGAAGGCTGTATACCAGATGCTGGAGCATTGCTGCAGGGATTTGCTTCCATTCAGCCAGAAGAGCGTTAGTGAGGTCGGGAACTGATTGGACAATTAGGCCAGACTCGTAGTTGGCATTCCAGTTGATCCCAAAAGTGTTGGACGGGGTTGAGGTCAGGGCTTCGTGCAAGCCAATCAAGTTCTTCCACACTGTTCTAGACAAAATTATTTCTATATGAAAAGTGTGCCTGGGGGAATCATCATGCTCAAACGGGAAAGGGCCTTCCCCAAACTGTTGGGGAAGCACAGAATCCTCTGGAATGTGATTGCATGCTGTAACATTAAGATTTGCCTTCACTGGAACTAAGGGGCCTAGCCCAAACCATGAAAAACAGCCCTAGACCAAGGGATGTCCCGACACGTTTGGTCATATTGTGTACTAGGTGCCTGATTCATTGTTAACACCACAAAATAAAGTGGAGTTATGAATTCTTAAATAATGAGTTCTAGTAAGTGCACTAGTAACTGCATTGCACTGCAATACAAAAAACATTGTTAATATTTAATTCTATATTCATGAATGTTAATTAATGTGGCATTCACGGATGGTGGCCGGGAAACCAGATTAAAAATTTCACGGAATGTTCCAGTAACCACTGTTGGTGTTTTGTATATATTCTCATTCATTAGTGTACACTCTCACATTATAACATTTTACTGCAATCTTGTGACTCATCTGTCTCAATAATTTACAAAAAGTATAAATATTTTTTCAACCACCAATTTTTGTTTTTGTTTTATGGTTTTAATGATTTATAATGCTATAGTTAATGTTTTATAACTGCACTGAGAAACCATTCACTGATATCACACTGATAATCACAATCATATTTAATGCTGTCCCCCTATAGAAACTCTCATAGCTCTCCAGTGTCCTGACTGTGTGAAGACCTCACAAACCCATATACCACATACTTTATATAACTGCAGAAAACCATAATTGAGGACTATATACATTACACAAAACCAGCAAGACAGAGCATATACAAGGGCCTCATATTGTAGTATTGTAACTTTAAATTAGCATTTTAGAATGTGGCTGCCATTATAGTGATGTTGAGCCACATTCAAATGGGCACTCAAATTTTTTTACAGTTAGACAATCTTGTGTTACTTTTCATTGCTTATGACACTCATCTACGATTGGCCCAGATGTTTCAAATGTGGCATCTAGACAAATAAGGCGAAAACAAGTATTGCATGCGGCTCCTTTCTAGGAACAGAGTGGCGTTTAGCCTATAGCATCTGTGTAGGTACCCAGAGACCAAGCATACCAATTCAGATCTTCATTGCAGTGTACCCAGGGACAGACTAAACCGATCTGGGGCCAGGGGCACAATATTCACAAGGCCCCCCTAACAACACCAGAGAGTCTCTGTATCCAATGCAATTTCACCAAGCATTATTAGTCATGTGACTTATCACCGGAAACAACGCAATGCATGTGATATTATTAAAGGACCTACAAAACGTTACATTATTATTATTATTATTATTATTATTTTACCCGCCATCAGCACTAACTGCTTAGGCGCGCACGCACCTCACATGTGCCAATACAATTTATACAAACACCGGAAAGAATCGGAATACACCCTTTGGCATCAATATTGGAAAATGCGTGAATAGTAAAGTAAATAAAAAAGTTATCAGCATGCAAATCATGATCACAGTGATTTTTTGTGATACAACAGCAACGAATACTTACTGCGAAGATGAGAAGACCAGCCATTTAATATCTTGCGGCAAACATGAGCGCACATAACACGATATAGGACCGATAGACAACCCAGTCATCGTCTTACGGCGAAGATAGTTACCTAGCCTGCCTGGGCCGGCCTAAGTTACATCTCGAAACGCCAAAGCAGTAGACACAGCATTCAGTAAGAAAACTCCATGGTCTTACCAGGCTTTATGCATTGTCTCCTTCAAGCAGTAGTCTTCCTCCTCCTTTTATTTTTCTTTTCTGAAACCTGCACGCATGACGCTTCTTCTTCTCCATTTTTCTTTTTTTTTTTTAAATATACAGTTGACGTAGCTACGTACTTGAACGTGAACGTGAATCATGATCCTCAAGCGCAAATCTATTGGCCCGTGATGCAATTTATTCTAAAATGGGTTATGGTTAAATATTTAATCTGTTGTTTAGTTAGCAGTTTGTATGTGTATAACATTTCATTGTACATTGGTGGCAATGAATACATATTTGAAATAATACACAAATCTTTTTGGCATGCAATTGGAAAAATATCATTTTGCCACCGTGATTGGAATTATAGTGAAATTGTGTGTTATATAATGTGTCGTAATCGATGTTGAATGTCGTAATGATAATTTAAATGGAAGGGGGCCCGGGCCCCGTCGGCCCGTGCATTAATCGGTCTCTGAGTGTACCGATGTTGATGCTCGCTTGGCCGGTTCTGTTCCCACAGGTGCAGACAACCACCATGTGTATCTCTGTCAGTTTGAGTGGCTCGGTGGTGCTAGGCTGCCTCTTTGCGCCCAAGGTCCACATCATTCTGTTCCAGCCCCAGAAGAACGTGACCACGCTCAGGGTCGCCACCACCCGCTTCAGTGTGACCACTGGCCCTGGGTCCAGCTTCTCACAGGGTAACGCCAACCACTACAGAAAAAAATAATCATCATAATCATAATGTTCATCATCACTGTGATCAACATCATCATCAAATTCATCTCATAATCAATAGATGGATGTCATTTTCAGGTATCACTCAATATAGCAGTCACAGCTCACACAATGTTTGCATTAGTGTGGATCAGACCTGGGTCAAATACGTATTTGTTTTGGATTCAAATACTTTTCTGTGCTCTGTTGATCTTGCCTGGTGTAATTAAGCCTGCCAATATGACCTGAAGGCAGGGTTTGCACATTTTGAGAGTATTTCATTGGTTCCAACTTTCAATACACCAGACAAGATCAGTAGAAAAGTATTTGAATCCAAAACAAATACGTAGCCTGTGCACTCACTTGGACTCAAAAAAATGTTCACTGCATGAAAAAAAATCCATTCCTTTCTGTAAATTCAAAAAATAACTAAATAGAGCCTCACTCAAATCATGTTTCCACATAGTTCCACATTTTACTCAGCAATCACTTACAGACAGCAATTCCACCATTCTGTCTTGGTGGGTGTTTTCCACACAGCTACAGGACAAACAGTTATCAGCACTCCAGGGTAAGTTTCCATTTCCATTCCAAGGGAAACACTGCTGTCTGTATTTTTCACAAGCTTATCAAATGCACTCATTCTCAGGCACTCATACTTACATTTCACAAAGCGCATATGTAATACATATGCACTGTTGCAGGTCAACTACCTTCACTCAAAGCTACCAGCAGTAGTGTTACAGCAAGACTAAAGAGTTGAAACATTCAACTTTCTAGTCGCAACTAAAGTCAAGTCAAATATATTTGTTAGACCTGGTCCTGGCATCAATTTTCATCACACACAGTTCATGATAGGAAGTCTTAAAATGGCAGATAATTATTTTGTCTTTGTGTATCTTTGCAATTTCTACTACACCCTGTTTTAATACTCCAGAATTAGATTACACAGAATCTGTTTTCAATCTGGGTGATTCATCCCCCCACCCCCCACCCCAACCAGTATTCTGCTCCTAGAGGTCAGTGCCAGTGAGAATCACTTCCAGTTCCTGCCTGCGAGTAACATGCCCTTGTGGAGCGTTATCTTCTTAGACAAGGCTTACTGAACCCCGCAGACATCAGATTGCTGTCAGGCAGCAAAAGCAACATATACTTTCAAATTCGCTGTTACTTCGTGTGTGTGTGTATATATATATATATATATATACTCAAAGTAACAGCGAATTTGAAAGTATGTGTTGCTTTTGCTGCCCGACAGCAATCTGATGTGAATACTAATGGAGTATCAATGTTTATTTCCCTTGAACAGTGAAGGATGGTTGTGGCACAGATACTATTAAGAAACCAAAAAGAAAAAGAAAACATGGCAGTCTTTCTAATTTCCTTTCAATATTTTGCCCCTGTATCATTTAACCAAAACTTACCTCAATCGCTAAAATTATTTTTAACCCTTCTAGTGATATAAGTATGGGTATCCACATAAGGAGAAGCCCATCATATGCAAGATATGAAAAGTTGCAAGTCCCCCCCCCCCCCTTAAAAAAAAACAATAAAAAAAATTAGAAAAGTAGGAAAAACAAGTTCTGACGGTTCTTGTCCTTTTTTCCCTAGCTTCGGCATCTAACTTTGTACCGACGGTGTGCAATGGTAGAGAGGTGGTGGACTCCACAACATCCTCATTGTGAAGATCATCCCTCTGACCAATGCAGTTTAGTTATAAACACCAGTGGAAAATACAGTGTTTCAAATATGGGAATGGTCACTGCAAGTTGTTCTGATTTTGTTGTTCTCAACGTGCTGTGAGTACAATGTCCCAATTCTGTTTTTTCTCTCTCTGACTTGTAGCTATGGTAAAAGAAAAAACAGTAAATAAATAAATGAATAAATAAATAAAAAGAATCAGTATACCCCTTTCTTTTTAATAAACGATGCTCTTTTCTTTGAGAGATGAAGTAAATTATAGTAAATCTGTTAAATGTACAATATAACAAATGTTTTTAACGTAGACTTTGGTGAACCAGTTTGTGCTTTCTTGTAATTTATGTAAATAAAAGGTGTTTTTTCTATTAATATTAAAATTCTCTCCCTGTGTCTTTCTCACACAGGCACACACACAGAACAAATGTCATTATTCAAGTAATTAACAACATGGCTTTTCTACACTTAGAAAGAAAAAAATGGTTCTGAAAGGGTTCTTTGACTTGTATTCATAGGCTAACCCTTTTTATTTGTTTTTGGAACACTTTATGGTGGGTGTGATAAGTATGAAAGCTCTCAGGTTGAACTATTTGCCCAACAACGAACCCGTGAACTAGGTTTCCTTTATGGAAACAGTCTTTTGGAGTCTTTTGTAAGCCTTTCTTCTGAGAACGTAGCCATGGATTCATGAAAGGCAATGAGTTTACAAAAATAAAAACAAGAAAAGAAAAACCATGAATAGATACATTTTTAAAAGTTTAAAACGAGTGGTGGCATTCCATCTGACATAATTCAGCCAACGAGCTTTCATGGAAATAGCTTACCTACTCACAGAACTCTAAATTTTGGCTTAATGTTTCCCAGACAGGGAGAGTTTCATTTGGGAATATTTTTTCCCCCACTCCATCACACTATAGTGACTGGTCTGCTTGGTGCCCTGCAGCCAACCAGTGCAGGACACAGTCACTTCTGGCACACTGAGTATGCAGACCAGGACTGTAGCGTGAACGGAGCAGAAGGCCAAGCATGCTCGTCCTGCTGAATCTGTGGAGAATGTTAAAGCTATTGTATTGGCTTAAACTGCGAGTGGACAAAAGAAACATGGAGCTCAAATATAATACGGGTAATAAAAGTCAAGTACATCACTTTATCAATTCAGTTCATATTAAGTACTGTTCTATACTGTAAAGCAATACTTCACCACCCAAGATTAGAACCCGCAACCTCATGTTTGACATTGTGAATGTTTCGTATTGTGAAATCTTTTCACAAAAAAGATTACAAATCTGTGTGGTTGTTGCAAGACATTTTAGAATATGTAGAATATTAAAAACCTAGGTGTGAGGATATAGCTCAGAGGAAGAATATTTGATTTCAGATTATGAGGTCACCGGTCCAAAACCTGCTGCCCCCTCAAAGCCTTTTTTATTTTCCACTGAAAAAATATTTGTTTTGGTTTTGTAATTTCAAGAGTGTTTTGAGTGACATAACAGGCATCGACAATAATATAACTCAGGGGTAAAATTACTGACTGCAGATCAAGAAGTCCCATATTTAAATGCTTGTGCACCATTTATGTATAGTGTTGTTGACATTATAAATATGTATAACGACACTGCACGCTTGTCTTTAAACCAACTGCATCCACTAAAATATTAAATCAAATTTGTCTGGTCTAATAATTAAAAATCCATCACAGCTCTCCAGCTGTTAATATCAAACAGACAGCATGTTCAGAAAATGGAGACAGGGAATGACGAAGGAAACAAACATTGCTGAGAATTCATATATTTTAATCAACAAAAAGTATAAATTTAGCATGTGATGCTCCAGAAACTCATTTACAAAAGCACTCAGGCATGTTAGACTCCAACATCCACTATTCGCTGCTTGTGGCCTCCTGGTCCGAGTCCCGTTTCTTCAAGGGAATTATATAAAGGCCATTCTTAGCGTCTTTGATCCTCCACCATCTGCCAAGCCTGTCAATCAAATGAAACCAATGTGTTCCATCAGCTCTAGCACTCATATAATAGGCAGACACCCATATAAAGGGCAGCTTAGACCTTTCTATAAGACATCTATAATACAAATGAAAATAAATGGATATCTGACCAAAGTATTGAAAATCTAGTATCTTACTCAAGAGTGCAAATGCAAAGTCCCACCAGTGATTCTAAGCTAAAATTTCCTGATTACAAGCTATTTTTCTTAACTGATGTCACACTGCCCAACATTTATGGAATTGCCCAGTTAAACATTCACTTTCAGGTGAGTTAGGCACACATTCAAATAGACAAGTGAGCACTTAGAAGACAAAAGGAGTCTAAGTCATCAGGAAGGATTGACTGTAACATGCTCATTGACATGCAAGGGTAACAGCGCCATCTTGTGTTTCAGCTCTTAAGACAGAAAAGCCCACAGCAATAACACAGTGATGGCAAAGTAATGACAGAGAACTCAACGAGGTCATGAATCTACTACAGAGAATTTGCTTAATGAAAGGCAAAAATATGTCTAATATTACCATCATTCACTTTTCAAGAATAATCATGTGAAAAATATTGTTGATATCAAAATATATCAACAACTACAAATAAGTAACAAATTAAGCTAAATTTAGTTTTTCAAATCGTGTTTTAGTATATTTTTCCTTTTCCTTATTTTTTAAGTACATAACAATGAATACATAATACATACTATTCTACATTTGAAAGAACTGAAAGATGTTTTATTTCTACAAGTCAGAATAACAGGTTAGAGAGTCATTTGGGATTGCACTGAATTAAGTTTTCAACTCTACTGTGTATTCTTTTTCCAAAATAAAAAGTACACCAAGTTTAATGTTGTCGTGTTCTGGTAAAAAAAAAGGCCATTATCACTGTGCTCTACTATAACAATGACAGTTTATGTTCCAGAATGAAGCAAGCAAATACAAAGAAATGCCCATCTCAGACAGAATTATTAATGCGCTGCCAATTCTGGCCTTCAACAATTACTTCTCTACACTCCAGTCCTCCACTGAGGAGCTCAGACAAATGGCACTTTCACAATCCACTTCACAAGACTTTGCTCCTGAAAGATATTTGCACTTCAAAAGGACAGCCATGTGAGGGGAAAGAAGAAGAAAAAAAGAACCTAAGATGTCATTCTAGCAGAGCGATGATGCACACTACAAACCCCAGCAGGCCTGGGAGATGGTCTTCATAAGGACGTGCTTATCAGCACCTCACCACTTCCTAAGTGCCAATTATTTCTTGTCAGGTAATGGCGCTCGTACAAAAATCAAAAGTGCCACCCTGCACAATATATATATATATATATCATTATGATAAGACAGAGAAAGAGAGCACCTTTTTGTGGAGGATTTAAATGATGCGCAGATACTGTATCTTATTTTATTGCCTTGTGCAAAGAGCACAGTGCAAAAGCAGGGTTTTGGGTCCAAGGTGTGGAAAACCACACTGAAAAAATAACACAGACTAATGGTTTAACCCAGAAACAGGGAGGCATGATTTGTATGAAAGAAAACAGGACTTTTAAGAAAATGTTTAAGAATATGTTTGGCACATGCCCTCAGTTACTTGCCTCATTTGTTATCAATATCTCATTATTTTAGTTCAGTTGCATGACATGGGTTTTACAACCAAACACCCCTGGTGCTGCCGCCCCAGGATCCTGTCATTCAATGCTGAAACATCTGCAGCGGCACTTCAGCCTGATACCGACACCATTACGCACTATTAAGAGAGTAAACCTGACGGGCATCCAAGCATGATTTTACCTGTGCTCCTGCCCAACACCTGCCACCAGGAAACTTCCAGAGCTGGAGAACTTGAGACTGTTCACAAAACCAGCCTGTGGAGGGGAGATAAGACACGATGAGCATCCTAATCCTGCAGGCTACACGCACTTATGTATGCATCTCATGTTGATACAATAAACAGAATATTATTGCCAAAAAAATAAAGAGATTAAGAGCACTGTAGCCGTAAAGCAAAAATCAAAACCGACTGGTATTTCTATCAGTGCCAAGCAACGGATCTCCAAAAAGAGGGACAGTGACATCATCTTTATTCATTGTGTGACTGCATGCACAGACACACTCGTGGGATTTTCTGTCTGCCAGTTCCAGTCAAGGTCTGAGCGCTTATTCTGCGGGACTCACCACAGGGACACTGAAGAGGGGGTGCAGACCGCGGAAGCCCTCGCCACACCGCCACAGCTGTACCATGGAATTATGGGAACCTGCAGAATCAAAAATTAACACATGAAGCATGTGACAACTGTTCAAAAAAACAAAAACAAAAAAAAACAAAAACAAACAATGAAATGCTTACAAAATGCAGTTTGAACACTTGAATGACTGGCTACTCAACACATACAAGGATACCGGTTAGTTTTTGTCTAACCATGTGCTGCTGAGAGTGGCACATACATGGCTTTGACCACCACAAGGGAAGCTACACGGTAACATTAATACCAAATTCCACCAAACTCGGCTCAAGCACCAAAAACACCCGCACTACATCTTACGAAACTGAATCCAAACAGTGCACAAAAAAGCCATTTAAATCGAGCAGAGACAGTCAGCTGTTGACTGAATGGAAGTGAGGAGCAGGACCAGGAGCGCTGAGGCAGAGAGCAGCTCGGACGGGGCGGACTCGGAGCCTGGCGCTAACACAGAGCGAGGAGGGGCAGCTCACAGCTGGAAGCACCTGAAGCCACGGTGTCTGTGTTCTGCAGCGCCGCCACCGCCGAGATCCAGTGGGGCTGCTCCAGGCCCGGGTCCCCATGGCAACCGTGAGCCTTCTTCACCGAGCTGAGCGGTTTTTTCCGGTTAACGCTCCACAGGGCCAGAGATCTGGGGAAGCAGCACCGGCGTCACCGGGGTCAGTGCCTTCTATAAAAATTTAATTAAATGCCTACTACTGCCAACACGAAGACGAAAAACCTCTCCCTTACCCGTCATCCGCTCCTGTTATCATGTGCTCCTCGTTTATGAGCTGAATGCAGTCAATGGAACCCCTGAAAAACAAACAGTAACATTTTCAGGGGCAATTTTCATGTGCAACGTATCATTCGGCTCTCCAAGGACATTTCAATGAAACTTGTAAACTGCAGGTTTAAACAAAATAGTACTTTCTCCACACAAATTATTACCTTCAAAGCAAAAGCTTTCGTGAACAGCAGTGTTCAAATAACTACCTCAATAAATTAAAATAAGGAAGAATACATTATGATAAATAATACTGAACCCTGACCAGACCTCTATGGAACTGTAGACATTAGCAATGTGAGGCATGGTAATATATTATGTTTTCGGATGTGAAACGATGCCTGTAGCCATAGCAGTGCTCACAGCGTTTCAGAAAAACGTTTTTTGTTGCCTCATTTGGTAGCCTACCTTTTGCCTTCGTTTTTAGATAATAAAATCATGAATTTTTACAGCCAAATCAGTTTGCCAAAAAAAGCCAAAACAGCTGATTATGATTTTGACAGCAGATTATTTATTTATTTATTTATTTATTTTAAAGCAACAAGTAACAAAGAAAACATAAGATTGTTTATTTGCTTGTCAGATTACCAATACATTCAGATATGTTATTATTATTATTAGTATTATTATTATTATTATTATATTTTAGGAGACATTTCAGTGCAACGATGGATGGAATGACATCTGCTGCTGTCGCTGCTGAAAAGTCCATTTCTTTAGTAAGCTCCTCCGGTGCAAGTAGAGTCAGCGTGTTTTACCTTTAACGTGGATTACTTTTATATGATAATGCTGACCATGCGATGGAAACTCACTCGTGGCCATGGAACACCAGCTGGGACTCCTCTGCGATCTTCCACACCCTCACGGTCCTGTCCCGACCCCCAGCGGTAACACAGCGCTCCCTGCTCAGGCTGTCCAGCCCTGTGATCACGTCCTGATGGCCAAACCTGCAGGGACACGAGGCACAGCGTGCATGAGGGACAGCGCGCCCGACAGGAGGCACAGCGCACCCAACAGGAGGCACAGCATGCATGAGGCACAGCACACCAGACAGGAGGCACAGCATGCATGAGGCACAGCACACCCGACAGGAGGGACAGCATGGATGAGGGATAGCACACCCGACAGGAGGCACAGCATGCATGAGGGACAGCACGCCGACAGGAGGCACAGAATGCATGAGGGACAGCACACCCGACAGGAGGGACAGCATGCATGAGGGACAGCACACCAGACAGGAGGGACAGAATGCATGAGGCACAGCACACCCGACAGGAGGGACAGCATGCATGAGGGACAGCACACCAGACAGGAGGGACAGAATGCATGAGGGACAGCACACCAGACAGGAGGGACAGCATGCATGAGGCACAGCACACCAGACAGGAGGGACAGAATGCAGGAGGCACAGCACGCCGACAGGAGGCACAGCATGCATGAGGCACAGCACACCAGACAGGAGGCACAGCATGCATGAGGGACAGCATGCCGACAGGAGGCACAGCATGCATGAGGGACAGCATGCCGACAGGAGGCACAGCATGCATGAGGGACAGCATGCCGACAGGAGGCACAGCATGCATGAGGGACAGCACGCAGACACGAGGCACAGCATGCATGGGGCACAGCGCGCCTGAGACCGAAACGGCATAAGGCACGGCAGGCACACAGCGAGCCTGAGACCGTGCACAGCACACAGTACACCCCAGACCGTGCGCATTCAGCAGCTATACTCACAGCGTCTCAACATAGGCGTTCTCATCCACGTTCCAGACCTTGATGGAGCGGTCATGTGAGGCACTGTAAAGGTCATGCGTGCCTTTTCTAAATGACAATCCCTGTGTGAAATAATAAAAACCACAGACAAAATTTAAAAAGAAATATAAAAGAAAAATAAAATGAATAAAATACACACACACACACACACAAACACATAACACATACATAAACAAACGCACAAAATTTGTGAATTAATCCTTTAAAAATCACAAGGCACACATCTTTTCACAGCTGACGCCAAACACACAGTCAATGATGCTTGCAGGTTTGTAGGTTACTGTAACTCCACAGATCAAGTGGACAGAAGTTAAGGAGTGAAGAGAGGGCCTCACCGACACCGGTCCCCTGTGCCCCGTAAACTTGTACAGGTGTTTACATGTTGATGCTTCCCAAATCATGATCAGTTTATTCATGTCTCCAGTGGCCTTTAAAAAGGAAAAATGATAAACAATAAGCATACTAAAACACATCCAACTGGAAACCATCAGCAACGTTAAACCCTATCCTAATACAAAGTTGACAGTAGACAACACATTGCCAAGAATCCAACTCCACCTACGTATCAACTGCAGGATCTGAAACGAACTTTCTGTTGAGCCAGCCACTGTGTCTGGTGGGTGAAAAAATTTACTAGACATTTTTACTAGACAGTAGGCTATTTCTTGACTCAAACAGACATGGTTTATAAAACACATTTTTAAATGCACAAACAATAGCAATGGCAATACCTTTAACTGCAAAAGTTAGAGCTACATCTCTAATAAAACTTAGAAGGCGTGCCAGTCAGGAGTGTTGTTTTGACTTTTCTGGGGCATGTAGGTGGCAGTCAGCACAGAACATGACTTGCTCTTAGGCCTCAAATACCAGGTATTTGCAATACTTGCTCTTATCATCAAGCAACCACTTTTCATTAAAAGTTTTATTTTTTTTTATTTTTTTACCTCAACATTATCTTCCTCTTTTCAATAGTTTTTTTTTTTTTTTTTTTACCCCAACGATGCGTTTCCCCATCTTTTTAAACAGGTGGTAGGGTGCTAGTTTCAGACCCTGCAACTGATTTGGAACATTAAACTAAAATAGTGCGGAATCTCACCCAACTTTGAAGCCTTCAGCACATAGGGCCTTTCCCTAATACACCCTTTGATATCACAGCAGAGCTTTACAGTATAAAACCCAAAAGGTTCTGTCCATTTCACTGCAGGCAACTGGTGCCAGTGTTGCTCACCAGGTATTTGCCATCAGATGATATGGCCATGCACAGGATGTGAGTGGTATGACCGACATGCCGATCTTCTGTTCCCTTCCTCCCTCCTGCGATTGTGTGCAATTTTTTTCCAGTCTCTACATCCCCTGTAGAAACAAATTAACACATTTTTACTGTTTGAGAAGAAGAAAGCAACTCAACTCTGACCCGGGGCCTGTCAGAATTAGGATTACTGAGTCAGCTTAGTAACTGCACAGAGTAAAGCCCGGAACACATTTTACTTCAGCCCATGTTTCAGATTCTGGAGGGTTTAGGTTTTACTCAGTGCAGTTATCCAGTTAACTCAGTAATCCTGTGGCCACAGGGGTGGCTTAATGCCAATGTTCCGGCACATTTTCAACTTTTATTCATGAGCGAGTAATACTAAGAATGTTTAACTCATGATTTCATACATAAAGCCAGATCCAGTGAGCACCCTTGTTTATTCTTGATGAATCAAAACATTCCAAAGACTAATAAAATAACAATACACTGAAGATTTACATTTTTTATTGTATTTTTCTAGCCGCATGTTTCATTTTTGTTGCAGTGACTTACACTTGATAATGGCACAGTCCTTGGCAGCAGAGAAGATGTGCTTGTCATCAGGAGAGATGACCAGACAGGTGACAGGAAGCTTGTGGCCACGTAACAGACGCAGGTCAGCAGCTTCAGGTGGAAAGTACTGGAGGACGTCATTGTAATAAGAATCATGAAAACAAATGACCAACTAAAGATGGCCTTTAAAGCTCTTACAAACGGGAAACCAGCAGAAAGCACTTACCTCTTTTGCTACCAAACGCTGAAGTTTTCCTTTCTGTTCAAGCTGTGGAAAAGAAGTTCATTTGTATCACATAATTCTCTTTTAAGTAGGAGGAAAAATACAACAGAGACAATGAATCAGAGACATTAAAATACAGCAATATAGCATTGAATAGTTGGCTGTTACCACTTCTTCCTGCAGTCTTCCAGCAATCAAATCTGTCTCAAAAGACTCCTCCGCCTTCTTTTCCTCTATGAGGCAAAAAAAGTGTCACTATCAAATTTGAAAATGGTCATGCCCTTAGCTCATGTAAATCATGCAACTCAGAAACTCTTACGTAGTAGTGAACCTAAAAGACATGCACAATATGTTCATTCAATAGTACTGGGATGCATTTATTCCACAATTAGGAGTCCAAAGCCATTCATGGATAGTCACTCACCTTCTTCCCTTAGCTGGTCAAGGTACAGTTTAGCCAAACGGAGCTTCTTCTCTTGGGCAGTCTCCTCAATTTCTTCCTCCACATTACCTCTCCTTTTCCGACTGACTTGAGGACTAAAAATCGGGGGGAAAACATGCACGATATGGTCAGTTTTATCACATGCCTCGAACTGCCCCAAATAAAAAATAAATAAGCAAATAGACATGCTGTATATATAGCTAGACATATACAGACACGTGTGCGTTTGTGTGTTAAAAACCTTTCACCGACTCGTACACATTTGCGAGACAACTCCAAAGGTACCTTTTTTAAATCCCAATATATCACTGACAAATTATTCTGGGAAACTTCAGTCAAGATTATTATTATTTATTTTGCGAAAAGCTCCTATGTTCCGGGTAATATCCCTGCAGCCCAGTGACGAGCTTACACAATCTTGTTACTGTTTGTTGATTTTTCTGAGCTGACAAAAAAACGTGGATTATTGGCTACCAACCTTTCTGTTTCAGAATCGCTGGATATTTCTTCATTCAACCTTGAATTTAACTTCTTCGATCGTCCTTTATTCTTGGGATCTCCATCACCCTGAAAACACGAAAACCGTGGCGTGACGTCGCTAGCTAGCCACGTAGAAAACTGCGGGTTTGGCTAGTTAGTGAAATGTTTAGGTAATTTATCAGTTGACTTCACGCAAGTCAATTTTTATAACCAAATCTCAGAATTAAGAAATAACACACCACTCAGTGCCTCAAGATGTTTTCTAATATTCTATCAAGACGTTCAGCTGAAATGAAACTCACCTTCCTTTTCAATGCAGCAACTTTCTCGTTTGTTTTGGAGACATTTGCGTTCGCCTTGTTCTTTATAAAGAAAGATGACATCGTGAACAATACTATTAAGGCTCGGGTATAGTAGAAAAACAGATGATACGTATAGTTTTATACCACTAACGTTTTATGTATACATGCCGTTCACCCCGAACTAATATGGCTAGCCCAGCTAGCATCCCACGTGGGTAAATTTCCCACATGCACAGCGGCTGAGCCCTGAAACCACGCCTACGTCAAGAAATTTTATAGGATGATGACATTTGGGGCATGCCTTTCGGAAAATGTAAACCTTTCTATTGGACAGATTTCCGGTAACACAAGATGTTGAATAGTAATTGGTTTAACACGATTCTTTGAATCGGAAATATATGCAACATCAATTATATCCCTGAGGAACTTAGTTTGGACACTTGGTTCCAACCGTTCCAGGTACATATTTTACTTTATCATTGCATTAGTGTTTCTGAAGAACGAGCTTTTGAAAAGAAAAGTGCAGGTAGAATATAGCTAATTACAAACGTCTGATTATACTAACGTTTGACACAGCTTTCCTCAATACTTTTTCAATGAATGAAAATAACATCAAATCTGTGGTGAGTATACTATACTAGACACAAAAGTCGGTACACTGATAAAAAACCTGAAAAGTTCAGAGTCCACTTTGGCCATAAATATTGCACCATATATTGATCACCAATAATACATTTTAAGCATTAAGTTGTAAGAGAGTGAGCTTGCGCATCTGAACTCTAATGTAAAAAATGTAAAGTAAAAATGTAACAGTTTCAGTTTAGCCAACGGCAATAGTGATGATGTTGTTTCATTAAAAAGGATCACGAACGATTGGAATGAGAAGGGGTGGGCATCTCAGAAACTGCTCGCGGATTTTCTATCGATCTAAACCAGAAGCTTAGATCATTTTCCCGGAAACATCTTGCACCGCCCACACAGGGAAAGGGGAGCGCCACTGTACTTTACTGTGACAGCGTATACTGCGCGGGTGAGTTCCTATTAAAAAGTAAGTATCTTGGCAAAAGTCATTATCATTTCTACCTATATCTGGCTAGCTAGTTTGTGTCATTGCTTTACTCGACTGTGTGAGGATTTGTTTTCATGTCTGTTCCCCCAAGTTAATTCAACTGGCATATCCAACAGATGCTATAATGACAGCCAATAAATGTTCAGCTACATTTTATGGGTAATTGTTTCGCTAATAAAAAGTATTTGTATTTGCTTTCGTATACAGGCTACGTAATATCATTTATGTTCGCCATGTTTTTTCAGGTCTTCACTGGTACTGTACATTTTGTTAGCTGGGGTACTTGGCTAGTTTTAGCAATAATTTAAGCGAATTACTACGAACCTGCTAGCCATACATTTTGTTTTGCATTAACGTAGTTCATATTTCCATTGTGAATCTAGCCAGTACTTGTAGCATTCGCTAATAGGCATAAAAAGTTGCTAGTTAACTGCAACCTCTCTGTGGGGAAAAAAAAGGAAAGAAAATAAACGTCATCAACGGGGCATGCCTGGGCAGAGATTGCCTCCGAACCAGGAAGTGTAATTGTTCGTTGCCTGGGCGCTCTTGAGTTCTATACCTGCGCTCAGCAGGCCCTTAATGCAAAATAATAATAATAATAATAATAAAGCTGATATGAGCTATTTCGTAAACTTTTCAGCATCTAACAGCTAAATACACCCTACCTATTTTTTGGAAATATATTTAATCTGTTTACAATGTGAAGCTTGGCCAAGTGATGGAAAAGCAGGGGGACTCATTCTGTTGTGATGAAACTAATAATGAGCGGCATAGCTGTATAGCCAGTGTTCCACTGGCCAGGTCTATTACACATATAGCTGAGCAAATATGTTTTTTGTGTGTGTTTGTGTGCGATAAAGTATATTTGTGTGTAGTATATGAATTAATATTAACCAAAGCATTTCTCAATGTGCATCATGTCCAGTTGAATATGGCACCAAAGAGAAGGGCAGCTCAAGCCACTAAGACTGCAGGTAAGAAAATCAAGAAGGAGGAGCCGGAGGCTCCAGAAGATGCATTCCGGTCTGTCAAAGAGGCTTTGAAGGCAGCTGTCCCTCAGGAGAAGGGCAAGAGGAAGGCGGACGTGCACTGTGGCATTGAGGCAGAGGTGAGATTTGACTTTAGTGACTGAGTTTTATTTCATGCCAGTTCTTCGTGGAATTTTAACATCAGAAGTGCTCGGTTGAGATCCTCAGCACTCATCATGGTGTGGTATGTTCTCTCCGTTGGACGGCAGCACGTCTTGCTATTCAAATAAAAGTATGTTACATTTTTTAAAGATATAGTAGAACTGACCAGATTATTCAAAATCTCTGCTGTCCGAGCCCTACCGCCAGGCAATGAGCAGAAAGCATATTGAGAGTAGCTAGGGGGTCAGGTACTCACCACTTACCAAGCAGCATGAAGTGAATATGGCTCTGAAGTCAAATTTGCATATGTTACGCAGAAAACAGAATGTATCTTGGATAGACTCCTAAATGGCAGTGTTTTCTAAAAAGGTTTCAAAATGTCTGTGTTCCATGATGAGGTTTGTTTTATCCCAACCAGAGTCAGATATAAATGTCCAATAAATCTGTGTATGGCAGAAGAACAGTCTGGAGGTCTGTCAGTGGTCTCAGAAAGACACATAAAGAAAAGCCGATGAGGTAGAGTTTGTCATTGTCTGCAGATTGCAGACTTGGGGACAGCACAGTGGATTGATATTGAAGAGGATGTATAGGGCTCGTTTTACTGGATAAAAGTTTTTATATTTCTCCAGGTATTTGAAGATTATGATTGTATGCTGAACCAGACCAACATTGGACACAACAACAACAAGTTCTATATCATCCAGATTTTAGAAAGTGGAAATAAGTTCTATTGCTGGACAAGATGGGGCCGAGTGGTAGGTGACTCACTTTTGCATAATCTGTAATTTAACACATCATTTTTTTAACAATATAAATGATTAAAGCATAATAAAACAAACATAATGTTATATCCATATTTATATCTGACAAACTAATTCAGATGTAACTATCTTGAAAGGAGGTGGGATGATTTAAATTTTTGGGTTGAAAAAAGGAGAAAATTAGTATTGTTTTCCTTCTTTTTGTATTCTCATTCCTTTTTTTCTATTGTAATGATTTAATTCTTATTTTATTCTTTGGTGACAAAGGGAAAAATTTACAAGTGCTGCTATTAAAGCCAGGAAATAATCTCACTTTTTCATCCTGTTTTCAAGTTATGAAACACAAATTATCACTCACATATGCTTTTTACAGAATAAATCAGTCCTAATTGTCCACCCACTGCCATTTTTTTTTAGGGGGAGGTGGGTCAGAATAAAATGTCCTCTCCCTACCCCAGTTCTGATAAAGCAGTGAGTGACTTTGAGAAGAAGTTCAAAGACAAGACTAAGAACAACTGGAGTGACAGGGCCAACTTTGTCTCTCATTCTGGCAAGTACACCCTGATTGAGGTTGATGGAGATGAGGACGCGGAGGTCAAGGTGAGGGGAATTCTGTAGTGTTTTGGTCCAAATGATGAAGACGAGCCATCTTTTAGTGTACTGACAAGAATTAACATTGAAGAACTCCTGTTATGTCTACATTACATTACATTTATTTGGCAGATGCTTTAAGAAATGTAAAATAAGTGCATACCAAAGCTACAAATACATTGTATTTACACAATACCTTAATTGTCCATGTTAAAATGTGTGCAATGTTTACCACCAAAACATTTATTACACCATAACACCCCCCCCCCCCCCTCAAACTCAAGGTGTTATTCCATTGACATTGGATAAGAATTAAGAGGCCTATTGACTTTGTGCACTTTGGTAATGCCCTAAAAGGCTGTGTCATAAAACATAAAATGTGTATTTATTATTTAATTTACAGATATGTGAGTTAGCATTCCTTTTTTCCCCTGCTATAGGTGGACAAGGTTGATGGGAAGGTGGAGGTGGAGAAGAAGGTTCTCCCCTGTACACTGGACAATTCAACGAAGAGGTTAATACAGCTCATCTTCAGCACTGACATGTTCAAAGAGGCCATGGAGGAGATGCATCTGGGTGAGTGACGTTCTGCAGAGTGATGTACATGATTCTCATGTAAGAGTTGTCTTTGGCTGTGGGGCTTTGAGTAAGAAGCATGGGAATTTAGCAATATAAAAAATAAATGATTAGATTGTATTATTGTATTGTTATAATTACTGTTCTTCCATGCAAAAGATCAATGATTGGTCCTGTTTTCTGAAGCATTGAAGCATATGTGGCTTATTAAAATGTGGATATGCTGTTGGTCTAGGTCTCCCATCTCATTTTCTCAGTTTATGTATGTATTTTTGTGGATGAATTTATACTGTCTTTTCTTTTGTGGAAAATGACAAAGACGGCTTGTTTTGAGTGTATATCTTTATGTCTAGTGCCTTATCCTAGTTTACGAGCTGCCCAACATATAGTTTTGGTAGGTGGTCAAGTATGTAACCTCCCACTTTTTGCTTAGTTGCCTTAGAAAGATTTATTGTTGTTCCTTATCTTATTCCTTATCGAAGACCCATACCTCTCTCTGCCTGTCTAGAAAGTATAAAGCCTGTTGAATAAACTGTATACTTTAGAGAAGTACAAAGAACTGCAGACTCTGTATTTCTCTCCATGATATCATGTATTAAAGCTTCTCAACCTTGATTGAAGTCTCTGTGTGGAACTGAGTTATTCCCTGACACTTTCCTTAGTATAGCTTACTGAACAGGGGAAATGAAAATGGATATTTTCATACAGCATATGATTTAGTGAACCTGACTGACCTGGTGTTGTTTCTGTGTGTGTGTGTGTGTGTGTTTTTTTTTTTGCCGTGCTGAACTTGTCCTACAGATGTTAAGAAGATGCCCTTGGGAAAGTTGAGCAAACTGCAGATTGCCAAGGGCTTCGAGGTTCTGGAGGAGATTGAGGAGGCCATGAAGGCGAAGAGCAACAGGGGGCGCCTGGAGGAGCTCTCCTCCAAGTTCTTCACTACCATCCCCCACAACTTTGGCCGGACCCGACCCCCGGTCATCAACGACGCCAGCGTCGTGGAGAAGAAGAAAGAGATGCTGATGGTGAGGCACACAGTCTGCTCGTGCTAGCAGTCCCTGTAATATTGTTGAGAAAACACTATATCTTTGCAAGTCATTTCATGATTTTGTTTTAATTTCTTAAAATCAATGTGCACTTTGTGGTATTGATTCAGTGGCAGCTTTTGATTTGTATTTACCTCTTTGAAGGGTTGACTTGTGTGCATTTTTAACCTGTTTTTACATTTTAATTTCATTTATTTAAAATTTTTTTGTTTAGCAGTTTGACTTGAAGTCTGTGTCCTTTTATTAAAGCAAAGATTTCATAACCCTGGAGCCAAATGATAACAGATGCTATTGCTAATACAAATATTGATATTATAATGATAATAGATGATAATAGATAAAAAAAGGTTTATTTGTAGAGTATCATGTCCTGAGTTGTTGCTGTATTGTTGCTAACTGGGAAATGAAACCTCACCCATCTGGTTGCAGTTTGTGAGGCCTAACCTCAACTTTTTTTCCTCTGGCAGGTTTTGGCTGATATTGAAATTGCCCAGAGCCTCAAAGCTGAGAGCGAGAAGGCTAAGGAGGAGATGGTGGAGGAAGTTCCTAACCCGCTGGATCAGGATTATCAGTCCCTGAAATGTGAACTCAGTTTACTTGGGAAAGGCTCTGAAGAATTCAAGGTACTGCAAAATACATTTCTAAACCAACGTTGTTGTGTTATTGTGGATGATTCAATATTTATATTGTTTTATGTTTTTTTTATCCATGAAAGGTAATAAGTCAGTACCTGAAGGCAACAGCATATAAAGGTGGGCCCACCATTATCGATGTATGGAAAGTAAACCGCGACAAAGAGGTGAGAAGAGCTTTCGGCTGCTGTTTAATTGGTGTAATACATTTAAGATGCATTATGTAAATACTAGAAAGACAAACACCCCAGGTGTGGGAAGTTTTATTGGTATTCCTTTCCTGTTCTGAGATAGTTTGTGTGTGTGCACGTTTATGTGTACCGATGTATTAGAATCTGCACATGGTTGTGTTATGTGTATATGCGCATGCATGTGTGTGTTTATGTGTGCTTGTGTTTCTCGCTCTCCAGGCAGAACGGTTTGCTGAGCATGATCAGCTGGGGAACCGCCGCTTGCTGTGGCATGGCACCAACGTGGCAGTGGTGGCCGCCATTCTGAAGAGCGGGCTGAGGATCATGCCCCATTCTGGCGGCCGTGTGGGCAGGGGCGTCTACTTCGCCTCCGAGAACTGCAAGTCCGCGGGCTACGGTGAGTCACACGAGCAGCACCGCGTCGTGGCAGAAAAGTGGGAAGGGAATGAGAAATGAAGAAATGCTGATCAGCAGCAGGGGCTGATTTTGTTTGGAGTTTCTGCCCTCTGCACGCTCTAGTGATCACATTCCTGCGAGAATAGGTCAAACATGAATAGCCAGTAAGGAACGGTTACTGCATTGTTTCTGGCGCTCATTCTTCCAGTCCCAGGTAAATTATTAAAACTGCGTAAAATAGATGATTAAAGTTTGCATTTATTTATTTATTTGTTTGTTTTCTTGTCCTGTACAGTGAGTACATCAAAACACACTGGAGTGATGTTTCTCAATGAAGTCGCCCTCGGGAAGGAGCACACCATCGTCAGAGATGACTGCTCCCTCGTGACACCACCAGAGGGCTACGACAGTGTGGTCGCTCGTGGGCGAAAGGAACCAGGTAAGACTGAATGCAGGCGTGGTCTCAGAAATACTGACAAATGTGTTCCCATGTCCTGGAGAGAAAAGTCGATTGATCAAAGAAAGCATAGCCCGTCACTAACTGTTGTCAGAACACCATAGTCAATCACTGTTCATAGCTAGGACAAACACTGCCAATCACTTTTTCGTTGCCAGTCAGTTTGTTGCCAGGACACCATAACTAATCACTGTCTGTATTCAGGATACCATAGCCATTCATAAGAATGTGAATTGCCTCGATTATTTCATTTCTTATTTGCTCCTCTATTAACTTGACTGACTTTTTTTGTTGCATAAAACCTATTTTGACTACAGTAGAAATGTATTAAATAACCCAGGTTGTTCTCTTTTAGAGTAATGCAATGCCTCTTTGTATTGCAGACCCCTCCAAGGACATCACCATTACTGTGGATGGTAAGGAAGTGACTGTTCCCCAGGGGCCCGCTATCGAGCAGCCGCAGTATAAGGAGAGCTACTTCGAAAACAGCGAATACCTCGTCTACAAAGAAAGCCAGTGCCGGATCCGGTACCTCCTAGAGATGAAGTTTTAACCGTCGCAGATCATGAAGAGCGAAGAAATGACATGCCTGTCCCCCCTTTACTTTTCTGTTCATATTAGAAGAGCTGTTTTGCCTGTTTTAGTGTAAAATTAGTTCTGACAGCTGACTTCACACTAGTCCCGGATGGCTCTTGTCAAAGAGTTGTCCTCACCCTCTCACAACCCCCCCCCCCCCCCCTCCCTTAGGCCTTTTCCACCTCTGCACTTTACCACCTGTAGCTGCACTTTATCATCTGTGGGGTTTCTCTTGCACTCTGGTGGAACTTGGTTGTTCCTGAAGTGTTTTCTCTACGCCTTCGTACTCCACTTTACTTCATACGGCATTTTACTTCCGCCAAATACTTAGAAAACTTTAGCTTAGTTTCTATAGCACCTGTGCGGCATTTAACTGCGCCCTTCACTTTGGGTGTTCTTACTTGTAATGGGAGGGTGAGACTTTAGAACCTCAATATGGGGAGAGACACTATTATCAGCTATCCCGTGGTTTAAACTTGAGCATAGAATTTAGATGTGGAATGAAGTCCTGTGATTGGTTAATGAAGTCGGTGACTGGTGGCTTCTCTCAGTAGGGCGGTCATGAGGATTCACTCTCCTGTTGTCTGTTCATAGGTACTGTCTATTTTCCACTTGTACATTTCTCACTGAATAGCCTTTCCCATTGTGTAGTCCAGTCTTTTTCAGCCCTGCTAAACATGCAACCACAGCATGTGCTCTTGCTGTTCTTTCAATTGTAACCGCTGTTCAGCTGTTTCTCGTTTTACACCCTTCCTTAAAATCACCCACACTCCACCTTGTAAAGCTCCACACAAAAATGGCCTATGGTATACCAGTCACAGAATGTGTTTAGAATATTACTGATCAAGCATGAGTATCTTTACCTGGATATCATGTTCTTCCAAATTCCTGTCTGTAATAATGGATGAAACAATAATGTGACTAGGTGATTACATTACACATACAATTTATTTCTAACTAATTTAGGCTGTTGCTTATAACAAGGTGACTCTGTTCAGATATATCTGTTTAGGCACTACATTTTGCTATGGTATCTATTATTGTATGAGACAAGATTGTCAGACGTAATGTTTTTTGCACTAGTGCTACCTGCTTTTATAGCCACTGTAATACTCAGTGTACGAAATGAGGAGCTGCTGTCTAGTGTTTTGATAACAGGGTGGATACTATTGCAGCGGTTTGCATTTATTGAAGGCATTTGTATTGCACTTGTATGGGGAGAAAATGTGTGCATGTTTGCAAGGATCTTTCTTGGTTTGAAGTTTCTGTAATGTTCTGTAAGGGAAGCCTGAGGGTCTGCGGTACATGTGCATCCCCTGACATTCGACTTAGCAGTTCAGTGTGAATTCTGTACAGTAGAAAAAATGTATATCTGTGTGCTCAGTAAAGACTTATTTCTGTGGATGTTTACTGTGGCCTTTTTGCAAAGGGTAGTGTTACTGTAACTCTACCAGGAGATGTCAGTACAGAGCCTATGCTTTCTGTTTCAAGCCTTGCGCTTGTGTTCCTGATGCAGATTCAATGAATAAAAAAGAACTTCCACAGCAGAGTGAGAGACAGAGTCTGTTTCATGTCATGGAATGAACTGTGTGCAGAAGCCTGTGAGTGTGTGCATGTGTGTGTGTATGCATGTGTGCGTGCGCATGTGTGTGTGTGTATGCTTGTGTGTGTCTTTACCCTGTGTGTGGGTCTGGGAGGTTAGCATCTGTTCCCTACATATGAAGCTGTATGCCCTCGCATGGCCAATAACAGCCTCAGTGACACAAATACTCTCAATGCATCATTGATTTATCATATGCATACATTTAAACCAGCCCCTGTAGACTCAACAGTGTTTTCTTTGAATATGGGTGTTTTTAAGTACTACATCATGTTTATCACCTCCCAAAAATACTTGCGCCTGAAAGCTACACCTTAACTCTCACTATTTAGAGTAAATCTGAAGGGTTACAATCATGGTTGGCTTGGCCTTTATGTTTTGAAATTGACCAGTCATACATGTTGAATATTGTCAAAAATAACCACCACATCAAAATACAATGGCAATTTTTTCTGCAAATCTGAGCACATGAACAGAAGAACTGTGGAGGCCATCTGCAGTTTGTTCCCTGGCGTGCACTGTAGTGCCCGTGTGCAGTAGGACCCTGGGGACACCAGCTTCTCAGGGGACAGAGGAGCGTGTGTGTGTATTCCAAAGAAGAGCGGGGGGAAAAAAAAGTCAAGGCACACAATGTGTGACAGTCACTGCCATACACAGGGCTGGGGAGAGAGAGGGAGAGGGAGCATCCCTTCTGCTGGTGGGAAATCACCATCAATGCTGTAAGCCATTCCGTGCTGAAAATGCCGTCATCCCTCTGATACTGCCCTGCCCCTTAACGACCACCTCTGCCTGTCTGGAGCAGGCCTGAAAGGTCCCAATGGTAGCACGGATGTCCCGCTCTCGTCCCGTCCCAAACCGGGCCTGCTAGAGTCTGTGGCAGCACCAAAGCGCTGGTTCTGCCTGGCGCAGTACTGACAGGCTGGGTTTACCAGAATGAAGCTCCTCCGGCACTGATTGAACCTCAGCGGGAGAGGAAAGTCGCTGAACGCAGAGGATGGTGCGGGAGCTGCTGCAGGTCCCCTGCCGTTGGTGAGTAGGAGTCAGATTCTATCAGCTCCACCTGCCCAGCTGCAGCTCTGCTCCTCTTATTAACCTGGATTTCACCAGCAAAGGTAATCTGAGAAAGTGTCTTTTTTTAATTTTTTTTAATTTTTTTTTTTAGAACTACGTGAGCAGAGAACTAGATGGTACTGAACCTACGCTTGAGAGTCAGCATCCACAATGATGAACTTGGACCATTCAGACTTCAAAGTAAGACCTGTGTCCTCCACTTATATTTTAAAATATCAGTTCGGTATTTCGTAAGAGTCTGACGGCAGTTAACCTGGTGACTGGAGAAAAGAAAAGTCATTTTGAAACCTGGTCAGAGCCTGACGCCTGACAGATGGCCTGCAAAAAGGGAGAGTGAAGCCAGGGTGAAGAAAATCCATTACCGGGGTTCTCTGTCTCTTGTTGTTCGCTGTTTAAGTCCGTGCGTTTGTTTGTGCTGTAAGACGTCAGAGTAGTGCTCAACAAGCTGAGGAGATTGGCAGGTTCGTCATCAGCTTTAAATAATTGTGTTGCAGCACATGATCATGTCTCTCGTTCTCAAATCTGTCTAAAGATATTTGTGTTGACTGAGGAAGTCGAAGTTATTACAATTTAATTGACAAAGCAAAATCTTTAGTTGTAAACTCCTCTTTGCACAAGTCCATACATTTATGCATTAGAAAGCATGGCTAAATCGTTCTTATGATAAAAACAAATCACACAGTTCAAAGCCATTTGTCATTGTTAGTTTTTTCTATTAGCCATTTACAATTGAGGCATCTGGTAGCGTGTGCATCCGACACTTTAAATGATGACCATACAAAAAGGTGATCATGCAACAACAGCAGGAAGTGCTAGTGGGTGACATACTCATGGTCCAGGTACTACTCCAGAAGAATCGCGCAGTGCTTTCAATCAACAAGCTTAAAGTGCTTTGCAGACAAATCATTAAAAAAAAGACTAGATGATACAAGAGAGAGATCTGGACATATTAGGACGTAGTGGACATGAAAGCCCAGTCATTTAAAAAATGCTCAACAAGTAAATTATAAAAAAACTATTCTGTTGGAAGGAAGGAGAAAGCATCATGAGGAGAAATGTGTGTGCTGACACTGGAGGGGTGGATTGAGAGATTGTGGTGTGGGGGCAGGGAATGGGAGAGAGCGCAGCACAGCGACGCACGAAAGATGACTCACAAGAGACCCCGGCACAGAAACCGTGTTTGTTCCCGAACGTGCGATTGATCACAGAAGGGCAGTGAACCCCAGCCGTTAGAAACAGAGCATTTCACTGGCGCTTTGGGCCATACATACAAAGCGCACCTACAGTACCCATGTACTGCTTGGGCTGTGCGGATGCTTTTGTTGGTCGTCTCCTGTCATCTGTACATACTCTGCCTTGTGTGGGGGCGGATGGGTGGGAGGGAAACACAGAAGCCCAACAAGAGATAAGGGAGCTCCTTGCATGCAGACAATACAGAGGACAAGGGATTTCCATAGTGTTTGTGCTTCTGCCAGGGATAAGTCTAACATCTACTAAAATATATTTCAACTGTTTTTATTTGATTCAAATTACATCCATGTATGTATGGAGTCTCATGATGTTTTCAATGCACTCATTGATTTGTATTATTTTTGTAGTGTATTGTAGTGATGTTACACAATGCCTGTGTCAGACCGCATGTAAAGTACTGTCTGCAGTTCTGGCACCAAACTATTAAAAAGGTGCAGAAGCTCTTGGGGGAAAAAAACTGAACAGCAACAGCATTAACTCCAGGCATGACATGTTGTTATGTATTGACTCCAGGTATGACATGTTAAGAATATTAGGTTTTTGTAATGAAAGTTATGGAGAGTTAAGGAATTAATACTTAATTTATTCAGGCTTAGGAAAGGTCCTTTGAGGTGTTCAGGCCCAGGATTCATGCAGTGCTGGATGCACTCTAGTCTGTATTTCAATGGCAAGTTTAGATAGTCTGAATGGCTTGTTCTAGTCATTATGCATTGTAGTGTTCTTATTTGTGCAGGTCTATAAATAGGCCAGCCCATAACGGTGGCTTATCAAATACACCGTGCAAATTGATTACTTTAATTTATCCATATTAAATTAGCTACATTAAAGTAATTGCTGTCTAAATTTTCAGCCTGTATCATAGGCAGGATGATATGTTTTGGAATAATCCCCAGAGATTATCGTGAATTTTATTTTCAATTTGGTTTTAATGAGTCACTTTTGATGGGCAGCCTAGTGAAGGTGCACAGAACGGCACATGAGGACAGCCTTACATAACCATACCCTGGCTCTGAATGGCTTTGTGCCTTACATTTTAATTCACAAAGATTGAGCTGCTGATCTGCATTGAGCTGGAAAGTACATACTGGGGGACGGGGACATTCTAAACATTTAAATTAATTGAAATAAAACAATTCAAAAGATGGAACAGATAGCAAAAATCTTCCCTAAATAATTGTCATGGTTTTGGCTGATGCCACCATTTCTTTTCCTTTCTGCGCCTTTTCTTCAGTTATTACGGCCATTGGTTTTTTTATGCACCTTTTCTTCAGTTATTACGGTATTGAGTTGATTGAATTATACACGTGCAAATTTCCTTTTACTATTTGCACCTGTTGGTGTTCTATTTAAACCCTGAGCAAGCCGATAAGCTTTGCTTCAGTGTCACTTATGTTGCACGAGAGCTGGTATTCTGTCAAGCAAGGTAAAGGTAAAGGTAAAGGTAAAGGTAAAGGTAAAGGTAAAGGTAAAGGTAAAGGTAAAGGTAAAGGTAAAGGTAAAGGTAAAGGTAAAGGTAAAGGTAAAGGTAAAGGTAAAGGTAAAGGTAAAGGTAAAGGTAAAGGTAAAGGTAAAGGTAAAGGTAAAGGTAAAGGTAAAGGTAAAGGTAAAGGTAAAGGTAAAGGTAAAGGTAAAGGTAAAGGTAAAGGTAAAGGTAAAGGTAAAGGTAAAGGATTGAGCTGCGATATTGGATTGTTGTGGCTATAAAATTAGCACAACAGTCTTTAGCTTTTTTAGATTGCTGGCAACAAGTTAGTGCCACAATCTAAGCTCAGTATTCTTTCTTTAGGGTTTTACTTTTTCAGCCTCGGTTCGAGGTCTGTTTTCTTTGAGTTGCCCCGTTTTCTGCTCCGGCAGTTTTGTTTTATTTTCATACTCCTTAAGCCTTAGTTCTTTTTTACCCAGTACGTGGGTTGTGTAGAGCTTTTCTTTGGGATACTCTCCCTAAGGAGTATTGTTTTCCTTTCCCTTGTCTCTTGAGACTTTGTGGCTATTTTACCTCTGGTTAATAGCTTAAAGAACCCCCTGTTCAGTCGCGGTTGGTCTCCCAAAACTCCAACTCCCTCACAGTACACTGAAGCCACAAAATGGATGTACCAGCAACTCCAACGGGTTTAGAACAGGCTGTTGCAGCTCAACAGGCTGCCCTAACCGCCCATGATAGGGGCATTCAGATATTACATTCCCAACAAGCAACCTCTTATGAACGGCAGGGGGAAATGCTTGAACGCCTGCACCGTCAGGAAGAAAGTTTGCGCAGCCAGGAGAATGCACTGCGTGAGCTTGCTGACAGTGTTCGCCAACTGGCTTGCGCATTAAACCCCACAGTTCCACAAGCACCTTCCTTTCCCCCGACCCCAGAGCCGATGGTATCAGTCATTGTCCGCGAACCTAAACTGCAGCTTCCCCTGCGGTATGATGGAGAATCAGGGAGATGCAGGGGTTTTTTAGCGCAATGTACGATATTTTTTAGAGCTCAACCATCACGTTTCACTACAGAAGATTCACGGGTGTCTTTTATTTTATCCCTGCTAACAGGGACAGCCCTTGCATGGGCTGAGCCGCTCATCCGCTCACAAGCCCCTGTAATGAACACGTCTGGAGGTTTAATGGCAGAAATGGCGTCGGTCTTTGATCACGATATTAGCGGAGAAGAAGCAGCTACAAGGCTAACA
The DNA here is from genome assembly GCF_018555375.3 of Anguilla rostrata. Taxonomy (NCBI): domain Eukaryota; kingdom Metazoa; phylum Chordata; class Actinopteri; order Anguilliformes; family Anguillidae; genus Anguilla; species Anguilla rostrata. The sequence continues at coordinate 25,504,678 of NC_057945.1, forward strand.
CGCATTCGTCAGGGAGAGAACAGTGTTGCAGCCTTTTCTGTTACGTTTCGTTCATTGGCTGGTGAAACGGGTTGGCCAGAGGCTCCGCTCATGACGTTATTTAAGAATGCGCTCTCAGCCAGTGAGAGACGCTTTAGCAACTCTTGAGTCCCCGGCCACATTGGATGCTTTGGTAAGGACGGCTGTCAGGATTGATAACCGAGTGCGGGAACGTGAGCGAGAGCGAAGTGAGAGGAGGAACCGTTCCCTCCCATATGTTGCCTCTTTTCCGGGTAAACCTGCAGTTTTGGCTCCCCCATTAGGCTCTCTGAGCCATGACGAACCGATGCAGATAGATAGCTCCACCCTACGCAATGTGCGTGAACAAAGGCAGCGCAGCGAATGGTGTCGGTATTGCAGACAGAAGGGACACACTAAGAATGATTGCCCTAAGCTGGGGGGAAACGGGAGGCCTCACTAGGTGAAAGAAAGGTCCCAGTGAGGCGTAACCCATCAGCCTTTCGAACCGTTTTATCTGTAGAGCTATCCTGGAATAATCAATTAGTTAAAACTGACGCCTTTTTAGATTCAGGCGCAGTTGACTGTTTTGTGGATTCAAACTGGGCTAGTGAACTTGGATTGCCTGTGGTTCTCCTTTCACGGCCTCGCCACATTACAGCTCTTGACGGTCGCCCGCTGGGCACCGGATTGGTTAAAAAAATTACCGACCCTGTCTGCATGCGTGTCCCTTTTGGTGGTCATTTGGAGCGAGTCAGGCTCTTCCTGGTTGATTCACCAGCCTATCCACTTGTTTTAGGCCATTCGTGGCTGATGAAACACAAACCGCACATTAACTGGGGAAATAAGAAAAATACAGTGATTCAGTGGGGTCCCCAGTGTGTCAAACATTGCTTACAGAGGTCATCACAAACTCCTAATGGTCATGGTTTGCAAAGAGAGACTAATTTGGCTTGGGACGATGAGGAAGAGGGGTTTCCGTCCAGCCCTATTGCGCCATCCCCACCTTCTGAGGACAGACAGGAGAGTTTGGATTGGGATTCGCGGTTCGACTGGGATCCTCCGGTTGACGACTTATCCCTAGGGGAGTTAACGGAACCAGAGACTATCTCTGACTCCATGCCCCACTCTCCTGCTAGTTCAGAGAATACCAGTATGGTGGGTGCGCTCGAATTTCCATTGCCACCTAATGTACCAGCCGATTACGCAAATCTCGCTGAGGTATTCAGCAAACAAAGGGCTACCACCTTGCCACCTCACAGACCATACGATTGTGCCATTAACTTACATCCTGGCACAGTACCGCCTCGCGGTTCCTTATATTCCTTATCAGCTCCAGAAAGTACAGCTATGAAGGAATACATCCAAGAGGCGTTAGCTAACAGTTTTATCCGACCATCCACTTCGCCGGCGGGGGCAGGGTTTTTCTTTGTAAAGAAAAAAGACGGTGGGCTGAGACCCTGTATTGATTATAGAGGACTGAACAATATCACCATTAAAAACCGCTATCCACTGCCCCTCATGAACTCAGCTTTCGAACGCCTCCAGGATGCGTCAGTTTTCACGAAACTCGACCTCCGTAACGCTTATAATTTAGTGCGTATACGTGAGGGAGACGAATGGAAAACTGCTTTCAATACGCACAACGGCCACTTTGAATATCGGGTCATGCCATTCGGTCTCACTAACGCCCCCTCGGTCTTTCAGGCATTTGTGAATGACGTGCTCCGAGAGATGCTGGAGAAATTTGTGTTTGTTTATTTAGACGACATTTTAATATTTTCTGCCAATCTTTCGGAGCACGTTAGACATGTTAGACAGGTTTTAAAATGTCTCTTGGACGCCCAGCTATTCGTAAAGGCAGAGAAATGTAAGTTTCATGCCAAATCCGTTTCTTTCCTGGGGTTCATTGTGACAGAGGGGAAGGTACAAATGGACCCAGAGAAAGTTTCCGCGGTCATGAATTGGCCTACCCCAGAATCGGTCAAACAAGTTCAGCGATTTTTGGGGTTCGCTAATTTTTATAGGCGTTTTATACGTAATTTTAGTTCAGTGGTTGCGCCAATTACCGCACTGACAAAGAAAAATACCCCTTCACGCTTTGAGTGGACGCCCAAAGCTGAGGCTGCTTTTACGGAGTTGAAGAGGAGGTTCAGTTCGGAGCCCATCCTGATAACCCCTAACCCTTCACTCCCGTTTGTGGTAGAGGTGGATGCCTCGGAGCTTGGGGTAGGGGCAATTTTATCACAACGTTCTCCCCAAGATCAAAAAATGCACCCCTGTGCTTATTTTTCTCAGTCACTTTCTCCGGCTGAGAGAAATTATGACGTCGGGGACCGGGAACTTTTGGCGGTTAAGCTGGCTCTAGAGGAGTGGCGGCACTGGTTAGAGGGAGCTGAACACCCTTTCACAGTGTGGACCGACCACAAAAATCTAGAGTATATTCAGAACGCAAAGCGGCGCAATTCGCGGCAAGCTCGCTGGTCGCTTTTCTTCTCTCGTTTTAACTTTCTACTAACATATCGCCCAGGTTCAAAAAACATCAAGCCTGACGCACTCTCCCGGATTTTCGATCACTCTGACAGTGACCACTTCTCTGAGCCCATTGTTCCTACCACCCAGATTTTGGCCCCAGTTATGTGGGACATTGAGTCTGTGGTGCGGAGGGCTCAACGACTGGAGCCGGATCCAGGTGGGGGACCCCTTAACTGTCTTTTTGTGCCATCCAAGGTACGTGCCCAGGTGCTGCAGTGGGGACATTTCTCCCATCTTACTGGGCATCCTGGCATCCACAGGTTTAAGGATTTCCTGGCCAGGCGGTTTTGGTGGCCTGGGATGGAAAGGGATGTTCGGGAATTTATTTCCGCTTGTTCGGTCTGTGCCCGCAACAAAGGTTCTCAGCTCCAACCCTCTGGGCTTTTACGCCCTTTGCCCGTCCCGAGTCGTCCATGGAGCCACGTTGCCTTAGATTTTATCACCGGTCTGCCGGCTTCTGATGGCAACACAGTTATCCTGGTTGTGGTGGACAGGTTTTCTAAGGCAGCCCATTTCATTGCGCTGCCTAAATTGCCATCCGCACCAGAGACTGCACGGCTGGTAGTCGACCACGTCTTCAGACTGCATGGTCTGCCTCAAGACGTGGTGTCTGATCGGGGGCCTCAATTTGCCTCTCGGTTTTGGCGGTCATTTTGTTCTCTTTTGGGTGCGTCCGTCAGTCTCTCGTCGGGATTCCACCCGGAGACTAATGGACAGACGGAACGTACCAACCAGACGCTAGAGAACACTCTTCGTTGTCTGGCTTCCTCCAACCCGACATCGTGGAGCCGTCATCTCGCGTGGGCGGAGTATGCCCATAATACGCTGCGTAACGCGTCCACGGGGCTCTCACCATTTGAGGCTCAGTTTGGATTCCAACCTCCTCTGTTCCCAGAACTGGAGAAGAACAACGAGGTGCCGTCTGCTGGGTTCTTTGTTCGGCGATGTCGGGCCACGTGGAGGAGAGTCCGTGCGTCCCTCCTGCGCTCCTCGGCCAAACAGAAGGGACTTGCCGACAGGCATCGCCGTCCGGCACCCTCCTATCGGGTGGGTCAACGGGTTTGGTTATCTACCCGTGACCTTCCTTTACGAGTTGAATCTCGTAAACTCGCCCCTCGGTTTGTGGGCCCTTTTAAGGTCGTGCGTAAAATCAACCCGGTCACGGTTCGCTTGCAGCTCCCTCGTTCCATGAAAATCCACCCGACGTTTCATGTCTCTCGCCTCAAGCCGGTTCTCGTGAGCGCATTGGCTCCGGCGGATGAACCGCCACCTCCGCCTCGGCTCATTGATGGGGAGCCGGTATATACAGTACGCCGCATTCTGGCTGAGAGACGAGTGGGGCGAGGTGTTCAGTTCCTTATTGACTGGGAGGGCTATGGCCCTGAGGAACGCTGTTGGGTCCCCTCTAGAGACATTCTGGACCCTGAGCTTATTCATGACTTCCGCAGGCGTGGTTCAGAGGGCCCGTCTGGGGCCGGCCCTTAGAGGGGGGGTCCTGTCATGGTTTTGGCTGATGCCACCATTTCTTTTCCTTCCTGCGCCTTTTCTTCAGTTATTACGGCCATTGGTTTTTTCATGCACCTTTTCTTCAGTTATTACGGTATTGAGTTGATTGAATTATACACGTGCAAATTTCCTTTTACTATTTGCACCTGTTGGTGTTCTATTTAAACCCTGAGCAAGCCGATAAGCTTTGCTTCAGTGTCACTTATGTTGCACGAGAGCCGGTATTCTGTCAAGCGAGGTAAAGGTAAAGGTATAGGATTGAGCTGCGATATTGGATTGTTGTGGCTATAAAATTAGCACAACAGTCTTTAGCTTTTTTAGATTGTTGGCAACAAGTTAGTGCCACAATCTAAGCTCAGTATTCTTTCTTTAGGGTTTTACTTTTTCAGCCTCGGTTCGAGGTCTGTTTTCTTTGAGTTGCCCCGTTTTCTGCTCCGGCAGTTTTGTTTTATTTTCATACTCCTTAAGCCTTAGTTCTTTTTTACCCAGTACGTGGGTTGTGTAGAGCTTTTCTTTGGGATACTCTCCCTAAGGAGTATTGTTTTCCTTTCCCTTGTCTCTTGAGACTTTGTGGCTATTTTACCTCTGGTTAATAGCTTAAAGAACCCCCTGTTCAGTCGCGGTTGGTCTCCCAAAACTCCAACTCCCTCACAATAATTTAATTTAATTCTGTAGTTTTTCTACATTTTCTGTAGTTTGATCAATGTAGCATGTTGGGCTTTCCACAGTGTTCATTTTTAAGAATATATAATGCATCTTTCAAGAACTAGATAAGAAATTACAATTGTGGTTGTCTATGATATATGCATATGATATTATATAATTAATGCTGTTTGAATTGGATCAAAACTTTCAGTCTCGTTGTGTTCACTGATGCCAGCAAAAGAATGCATTTGAATAAATGTGTCAGTGTGGAGACATCTTCAGGTCACTTGACAGTCCTTGCAAATCTCGCAGAGACACTCGTACTGCACATAGGCCCAGATAAATCATACAGATGTGATGCAAAAAGTAAACAGGTGGCCTGGCTATTCCAGTAAACTGCAGTTTTACTGGCTGGCGTCAGTGCGGCTTGTGTGGGAATGAGCTGGGTTTAGCAGAGCTACATACATTGTTTTCCTGTTTTATCTCCAGTACACACAAGGAATAGAGGTGCTTTGAGGTGATTTATGGGCATCGTTGTTATTCTGTTTCACCGGCAACACAGGAGTGGGTGGAAATGGGGTTCCTCGTCCTTGAACTACAGTTTACAGTGCACATTAAATCAAACAATTTATTACAAAATGTGTCCAGTTTGTTCCAAGAAGAAGTATGACTACTAAGTACTGTATATCAACTCATTAATAGTCTTAAAGGTTTGGTTGTTCTTGTGAGTTGGAAAAATACTGTAACTGGGAAACGTCCATTTGCCAATCTCACAATGGCTCTAATCCAACAATTAACATGATAAACAGTGAGTTGATATCTTTGATAATGTCTTTAATCTTTCCTTGCTGTCAAACAGTTGTTTATTGACTGAAAGGCATTTAAAATGTAGGGCCTACATGAAGCGACATGAACTGTTAGATAAAAGCCAATATTTTGCATATATGCTATTGTACCTGACCTAATTCTTTGATTGTTAATTGTCTGCCAAAATAAGAGTCCAATAAATATGACGGTTACAGAGGACTTGCAGAGCCAGTTTCCCTCTAGTGCCCTTTAGGCTGACAGTTTCTTTGAAGGATTTCAGGTATGACGCACAGAACATAATCAATGCAGCCATGCTGAAATGAGTGTCAGAGAGAGGAGACCTTTTCTCTACATGTGATGAGACAGAAATGTGGATGAAAATGGAATGCAGACATGTTCATTTGTGACACCCAAAAAAATGTGAGTTGGTTATCGCTGACTGAAAACCTAGAATGTTTTAGATATCACCCAGAGGCTTAACAGTCACACTTTACAATTATGAAAAGACAAGTCCTGCTATCCCAATTATGTGAATCACTGCAAGTGATAATATAAAATGAAAAATAACATTTACAATGAAAAAAGCCAAAGTGATTTCTTGAAATCAACCACCCAACAAGAGAAGAACAAGTCCAATATACAAGATTGTGGGTAGTTTTTTTCATACCCATAAAGTAATGCTTATTATTATTTCTTTGCAGGAATACATAATGTATATTGCTGGAATGTGATGATTTCTATCTGAAGAAAGAAAGAGTCCAGGATGCTACCTCTCAAGAGTTCCTTGTGAGAAATGGATGGATCAGGTCCCATGTTGAACCTTGTGAGCAACCGTTCTTTGCACAATATCTCATCTGGCCTGTTGGGGCCCAAACCCACAAGTCCTGGCGTACAGCCGGGCGTTTTCACACAGTCCCAGATCAAGGACCTGGTGGGGATGTTCTTTATGGTGAGCCTCAATGCAGTGGCCCTCCTGGCCAATACGGCAGTGATGGTGGCCATTGTAAAGGCCCCACACCTAAGGAAGTTTGCTTTTGTGTGCCACCTGTGTGTGGTGGACCTGCTGTGTGCCGTGCTGCTGATGCCCCTGGCCATGGTAACAGGCTCTCCCTTCTTCAGTGCTGTGGTGTTCACCGTGCTGGAGTGCCAGGTCTACATCTTCCTCACCGTCTTCCTCATCTGCGCTTCCATCCTCACCATCATGGCCATCAGCGTGGAGAGATACTACTATATTGTGCACCCCATGAGGTATGAGGTCAAGATGACGCTCAACCTGGCCATTGCCGTGGTGATCTTCATATGGGTCAAGTCCATCCTGCTGGCTCTGGTGACCCTGTTTGGCTGGCCACCATATGGGAACCAGAGCTCGATCAGTGCAGCCCACTGTTCCTTGCACTGGAGCCACAGTAACCTCCGGAAGTCCTTTGCTGTCCTCTTCAGCGTGGTGTGCTTTCTGGTTCCGTCCCTTGTGATCTTTGTGGTTTACTGCAACGTCTACAAGGTGGCCCGGATGGCGGCCAGACAGCACATCCCTGTGCCTACCTGGACCACGAGCCCCAAGCACCGCTCGGACTCCATCAACAGCCAGACTACCATCATCACCACCCGGACCCTGCCCCAGAGGATGTCCCCGGAGAGGATCTTTGGAGGCGGGAAAGCGGCCCTCACCCTTATCCTCATTGTAGGCCAGTTCCTGTTGTGCTGGCTGCCTTACTTTTCCTTTCACCTGCACCTTTCGCTTGGGGATTCACCCCAGAGCCCTGGAGACTTGGAGGAGGTGGTCACCTGGCTGGCCTACTCCTCTTTTGCCGTCAACCCGTTTTTCTACGGGCTCCTGAACCGACAGATCCGCGAGGAGCTTTGCAAGCTGAGGAGGTGCTACTCCACCCGGCCCCAGGAGCTGGGAAACTCCAGCCATGAGGGCTCCATCCAGGAAAACTTCCTCCAGTTCCTGCAGCGAACAAGCTGCACGGCAGAGACCCGCTCCAGCTGTGTCCAGTCCAGCCCCAGGAACACTCTGGACCAGGGCGTCCGCATTCCCGGGCAGATCCCAGAGGAGTTCAGTTAGCCCTCCTCAAGCACCGTGTCTTACTGAAAGCCTCATGGCTTCAAGGTGCCAGTCAATTCTTATTCTGCATGCAGCATTATCCTTCTATACAGGGTGCAATACATTGCCATTTATATTGTATCAGTAGAGTTTGTGTCTTATCACTGAAGCAACAATGGCAACATTCCACCGGATGGATACTATGAAGTTTACATGCATTACATCTGTTAGTATTCCATTACCCCTGCCATCATTCAGCACGTGCTCTTGGAAAAGACACATGAGCAATTGAAGATTTGATGTAACCAATATGGATCTCTGGCTATTGCTGATATAATGAAACAATTACTAGAATGTAACACATATTAACACTTTTTTGTTCATGTTCATATTCCAGAGGATATGAGAATACAGTGAGGGGGAATTGTATAACAATTCATGTTCAAATGACATTTTCAATTAAATCATATAATTAGATTTGTATCTTCATCCAATCCTGTTGTCTTCAATTAGTGTGATTAGATTGAATGCTGAGTGTGAAGTATTGTGCAGATGAAAAGCATACGTATTTCTGCATTCCCTGAGGGTGGGTCACAGAGGCAAGGAAAAATTCTACTGAACAAATTGGGCCATAATGTGGAAAGGAGAAAGACTTGGACTAAATAGAATAGCATAATGGTCACAGATTCAATTTAATAAAACTGAATTAAAAAAATTATTATCTTACCAGTAATAACAATAACAAAACTGTTGATACTGCTACTATTAATACTACTACTACCATTATTATTATTATTATTATTATTATTATTATTGTGTTGCAGTTCAAATTGTCATTGTTCAAAGATGAAAAAGATATCTATAATTAAAATTTGTAGATACAAAGTACGTAATACTAAAACTTGTGGACAGATATTTCTGAACAACTCGAGCATGTATTATAATATCAAATCCCTTGACACAGATATTTTAAGATGAAAATTAAAATTATTTTGAACAGCAGAACTAGATGTGTATTTTCTCACTTTTTAGGAGTTTTTGCTACCATTTGTCAGAAAATGTTCTTTGTTATTAAACTATATACAATACGAGGAAATACTGAATTTGGCACTGGGACAGACGTTCTTCGAAAAATATGTTTCTCATGTTTGCACTTTTTTGCACATTTGTTTAAATGTATACAAGTCTGAAACGTATAATTGAAATGTATTATTGTTTATAAATGTTTTATATTTAACGAACCTGAATGATTGAACAAGTACCTGAAGATAATGCAAGCAATGTCTATCCAACATAGTGCCAGCTTGTATGTTTTGTTTTCCAATAAAGAAATTCAAATTACTTTGAAAACAGACCTACTGTTTTTTAAATTTCACATCAGTATCACTAGCCCCTAATCCCCCAGCAAGACCCATTTCTCTATTGTGACTGAGCTGGTCTTTTGACTTTTTAATAGGCTTGGAAGTATAATTCCACATGGACTTACTCATAGTCATTCTGAATAGCCTCGGAAAAGCCCCATGGGAGTTTTGCTGCTTCTACACTAAACCAGACCAGTTGAGAGATCATTGCTGAAATATCACCTGAAATTATCTGTTGAAACTGTTCCATTGGCAAATGAATGTCCATACAGATAAAACGTCATCCAAAATAAGGTTGCTATACCCTCAAACATCTGGCAAATATGCACTGTGTTGTATGTATGTATGTGTATATATATTCAAATCTGAATGAATGTTAGCATATTCCTCTTTATGCCAGGAGGTGTTGGTTGATATTGTCATGGAAATGCTATTAGACAGAAACACGCAGGCTACTTGCATAGCAACAAGGTGCCTTTCTCTTGGATCTTTGATTTGCGAGACTGAACCTCTGACATGTCTGGTTTTAATGCATCACTAATAATCCCTGAGTCATTAGCATATTAATTATGGTATTCCCATCTGTGAGCACAGTAGTGACAGGCCGTACAGCAGACGTCTTCTGTGTCGTGATGCAGATTAGCATGATGATGTACTGTATATTCAGTGAAAACCCATGAAGCTGAAAGGGCACATAGATGCAGATTTCCTTCATGATTTATATCCATCTGTCTGTTCTCTTGGGATATTTCTTATCTATGTGAGAGATGACATCATTGATTGATTCACACAGATCAGCTGCACCAAATGGTAAAGGCTTCAAAGGACACATTTCTGGCAGTGGGTGGTTCATCTTTCCTGCCAAACCTTTTCTCATTGATGCGGTTCTGCACCCAATGGCGTGGAATCATATCTGACCCATGCATCTCTGGGGCTTCAGCTAACCTGAATCAGAAGTAATAAGTAATAGGTTACAAATGGAATTTCAAGGCTGTCTTATTTTGTTAAAATATTCAATTAATTTTATTATCATCTTCTGGACAGAATTTACATTTTTAAATGCAATTCTGACTATCCTTGGGAAGCGATAGAAGGCTTATTTTCAAGGCACCAGGACTTTACAAAACACCCATGATTGGGTTATAGACTTTGTGTGTGTTTGGTTAGTCCAGGCGAACTCTTTTTAGTGTTTCTTTTCATAATTATTTTTTTAACTGGACACTTAATTTCATGTTCCAACTATCAATCCAACAATAACGACAAATATGCATCTCTGCTTTATATTATGAATCATGCCACGTCAGCCTCAAAATTCACCCTGGATTAGTTAGTTATCCATAGAAAATATTATGATGTATTAAAATTGGGCTGTCTTGGTCTGGACAATATTTCAGCCCTGCTGATCAGCAGACAAATTACCCCCATGTGTGGTGCATATTCTGGAGAACACATGCCACACATCTGAATTTCTAGCAGGGCAAGCAAACTCATCAGCTATAGACCCATTATGTTCAGGCAATGGGTTCTCGGCAGTGCTGTGGCAATGTTGCCACATAATGCAGTGTTGCTTTAGAAAAACTGAGCTGTTTTACATCAGTTCATAGATCTTTATGTGAGAACTGCTCCCTTTGAGCAATGTGCTCTGAGACTGGTGGTCAAGCAAGAGTTAAAGGCAGACAGACAAGGCTTGGTTATTCATCTCAAAACTGTCCAGGCTAATCAGAACATGAGAGGGAGAGGAAACCTCATTCACTGCATCAAATAATGAATAAACAGAATCAGGTTGTGGGTGAAAAGGAGCAACATGTGCTGTGATTAAGGATTCATGGTAGAGGCACCTCTTTCCTGATCAAAATAGAACTAGATTTTTTTTTAAGGGTAGCATTTGAAAGTAGGCAACCGCATCGTGCTAAAGATTAAAGGAAAATGATTAAAGAGAGAAAAGGCGGGGGGGGGGGGGGGTCTGTTTACCTGCTCACTCCTTCAAAAGAAGAGTACTGGATAATAAAAGAAGGACTTAAAGCAAATGCCCTCTGCATAAATATGAAGAACAATCTGCGTGCTGAGTGACCCCTGTTAAAACATGGTCCTGGGCTCAGTTGTGTTGCAGTGGTGGCCGATCGGAGAGACAGGCAGGATCTGCGATCCAGGTTACTGTTACCACAGAAACAGCTGGATGGGCCATATGGGGAAATGGACAGGACAGAACGGTCTGTAGTGCGTCTCTAATCCACTTATAATGCTCTTTTACATGGGGGAAGGTGGGAGGGCAGGGTCTAATTTAGCTTCTAATTTCCCCTATTTACCCATGTGTGTGCATCACCACCTTGATGGTGACTGTTCCTCCGGTACCTGACGTTCTTGTTCTTGGGGCTTTATTCTTTAATGACTATATTAAAACATGGAGTAATTGTTCTAAATTGTAGTGTTGCCATCTGCCAGTTGTTTCCATCCTTTTGCCGGTGGCTGATGGTGTTCCATAGACCTGGAGGGGATCCTGTTACACAACAATTAGTCTCTTGACAGTCTGATTAGCACAGACCAGTGGGGGCTGGTTTGGGCCTGCTTCAGCAAGGTTAGAGCACATCAGAGGGAGGGAGGGAGGGAGGGAGGGAGGGAGAGAGGGAGAGAGGGAGAGAGGGAGAGAGGGAGAGAGGGAGAGAGGGGAGGAGGGAGGAGAGAGAGGGAGAGAGAGGGAGAGAGAGGGAGAGAGAGGGAGAGAGAGGAGAGAGAGGGAGAGAGAGAGAGAGAGAGAGAGAGCATGTCTGTTTTGGTTGCTAGTGCAAGTGCATGCATGGATGCATGTGTGCTTGTTTTTGGATGTTTAAGATGTATGCTTTTGTTGTACTGTCATTCATATTAGATATTAGACCCAGGCCTCGATCCACTGTGTATTTTTATTTTATTTTATTTCACCTTTATTTCACCAGGCAAGTCATTAAGAACAAATTCTTATTTATAATGGTGGCCTGACAAGCGACAAACAAAAAAAAAAATATATATATATATATATACCATGATATTTATCAAAGGAGACAAGCTCCAATAACGGCTCCAGTTTTGTTAAATAGATTTCCTGACAATTTTCTCAAAAGGCAAAAATAGCATGTCAGCATTGTCTAATTACATTTTGTCAAATGATCTGAAACCATTCTGTGTGACAAATATAATAGAGGAAATCAGGGGTTAGTACTGTTTTACAGCGCTGTAAACCAGGAAATTTAACTCAAACTAGGAAATGCCATATGTCCTTTCAGTGAATATTTTTTGATTCTGTAAAATATTGGATGATTCACAGAAAATGGAATGTCATGTCATGGGTCCTTGTAAAACTGATTGCCACCAATGCTAGAGGCAGGCAAGACAATTGAACAGAATTAGGTTACAAACCTGGCAAAGGGCGGGATAAACCTCAGTGTCACACATATGGCAGTCTCCAGTTCAACAATCAGTTGGATAACTGGACATTTTGCACACTTTGGGATGCAGTTCAAAGCCTGCTTCATAGCTCTTAATACATAAAAAGGGTAACTTAAGGAACAAAACTAATTTCAACCAAGGAAAGTTTATTCTTTTTTACAGTTGAGTTCACCAGAGATTTAATATCAGATTTGCTCTGTGTTTTTTGGCCAGTGACCCAGCGAGCTGTAACATGCACCACAGGGTGATGTTCTTTTCACTTGTTAACCCCCTCACTCAGCTGGGTACAAGTCACCTGACACAGTGAGTGCCCATACAAGGGGAAGTTCTTGTTGGCTTGGCGGGTCTGCCATTTAGCTTTAATGGTGCCAACACAGTTCAGTTGTCTCCTATTTCCCTGGCATTTGAGTGCCTCTGGATGCAACGAAACTATTTCCAAAGGGCTTGATTTCCCATGTGACTTCCTATAGTCCCAGGTGATCACCAACTGGGGTGTTGGTCTCATGGGTGCAGTGTTCTGCTTTGAGAATTCACACTGGAATTAAATCACTGCTGCTAGTATTTTTTTCCACCTTGCTTCAGGGTCAGCTATTACAGCATCTTCCTCTTCATCTTTCCATTACAAATAAACTTAAGCTTAATTTGTTTAATATGTTGAGCTTAGAGACTCAAAACTGTTGCATATAAGTGAATTGGTGATAACCTGCATTGTGGGCATAGCAATGACATGTTGCTGTTATTACATATTTTTTGCTGTCATTCATCACCATGAAAAGGTCAATGATTTTCTACATATGCTCATTGGAAATGGACCAATGAAAAAGGGCAAGATGGATATTTTAGCCAGTCAAATTCACTTTTCAGTGAGTGTCAATTTTTCAAAGAATCACGTATGAATGTTTTAATGAGTAAAGGTAAGAGCTACAAAATACAATTCTCTAATCAATGTGAGTGTTTAAATGGTCTCTCTTTGATGCCGTCTTTGCAATGAAATTGCAGAAAAATGAAAAAAAAAAACAGTTTCATTGTACAGTTGAACCACGCACCTGAGTGGGAAACACACCGATGGGGAATATTCTAAGACACTTCCCATTTTAGTGTAAGCTGATAACCGCGTATATCGGGTGACCCGCTCAGTCCCAATGCTTATGATTAATCAGCTTTGATTATGTGAAAGAATGGGCAAACCTCCCAAGGGCCAGTGAATGCCTAGATTCAGTCTGCCTCCATTGCACATGAGCATGCCACTTCAGAACACAATGGCCCCTGTCAGAGGCAAGCCATGCAAAATGGCTCACTTCACATTGAAGTGTGTATCGAAAAGGCCTTGCGCACAAAAAGAAATCACAAAGAAAAAAACGACCAACAGTCAGATCAACATGCAATAACGTTCACGTTTGGACAAAAATGTAGATCGATTCCTTCAATAAGAAGGAGCGGTACAGCCACCGGTACTTGTCTGCTTATTTAGGCCCTGTGTCCTTAAGCTGTCCCATACCACAGGCAGCTGACAGTGACCTCAGCACCACACCCCCTGAAGAGGACGAGCACATAGCATGCCTTTGTCTCCATCACCAGCAGGAGCCGTCAGAGAAGACACACGTGCTCCCCTTCACTGTCCTCCTCCCACTGCACACGAAACACACACCTCTGCTGCCTGGGCAGGACTGTGCGGCCCAGTCAGTGAACTGTGGAGGGAAAGGAAGTATTGGCTGACAGGACATGCATTAAAGCAAAGCCTGTGCTTCTTTGTTCTCTCCAAAGCAATTGAGAGATTATACAATATTATATCTACACCGGGATAAAAAAGAAAAATGTGACCAAGGGATTTATAGGAGCTACCTAGCCTTGCGTAACGCAGTGTAGTTGAAGGGTTTAACAACGGTGTAAAGCATAAAAGGGGTCATAAAACACAATTTCAAGGTCTCTACTAAGAAACACGAGAAACATGAAAAGGGCCCTAGTTCACATGAATTTGCCATAATACTGTTATATTCACCTACAGGTAGTAACTACATAGTGCATCGAATGCAGTTCCCTGTGAAAATTAAGCCCTGGATAAGTGTGCTCACTGTAGATTTATCAAACATGTGAGTTGAATGTGTATCGTCTTCGTTTTATGTTTGCTTGACAAACTTTCCTCTGTTTTCCAAAATTTTAGGTAATGTGGGATGGGTACATTAAGTATCTTTCTGAAAAAATTGAAGAAGTCTTCAGCTGAAATAGCCCACACTGGCACCACCTATTAATAGCAGTCAAACAAGGATCTGTTAATGGGTCCAATGCTTTGAGAAAAGAGATGTTCTCCCCTCTAAAAGCACATTGTGAAACCCAATGTGTCAAGAGCACATCAGATAAACACATCAGAGACAACATGAAATTTTCCTTATCCCCACTCCCAACCACCCTTCCCTCTCCTCCCACTCCTACAGTCTGCACAGTTGTGTAGCCACAAGTGAACAGGGGATCATATTTGTTAACAGAAATGAAGATAGAATAAATATCAAATCAAACGAAAGATAACAATTTGTACTATTTGGCATCTAGGTGACCTATGTCTTCAAATGGTTTATTGAGTTTGATTCTCATTAATGTCCATCCTTATAGTAATCTAGCAGTCTCCTGATCTAATTTATGCATGACTATTTTGTGACTCCATCACTTTTTAATTGTCATATGGGTGTCTACCACTAACATCTGATTACTAAGATCTTATTTGGATTTGACACAGATAGTGTGTAACATGCTGTCATACCATCTTGTCACTGTAACAGTAAAGGTTGTACCTAATACTGCCTCCATCAAGCTCAATAAAGAAATTATTAAAATCATATGAAGTACTTAACTTGGGTCCGTTCTCACGAATCCAGTTTCACATACAGTACGAGGAGTATTGAAAGTTCAGAAATTCGAGTGACACAAATGAGAATGGAAGCTTCCCTTGCAGCCAGCAGAGGGTGCTGCTCAGCTGTCAATACAGTATTTCAGTTCGGTCCACTACGCGTGTCGATCCACTGTGCATGGGTGTGTGTGTGTGTGTGTGTGTGTGTGTGTGCATGTGTGTGTGTCCTGTCCACTGCAACTGCCCATTTACTGAGGGATTAAGTCTCCATAAAATTATATATTGGACACCTGGTCCAAAGCCTTGCAACTTTTAAAATCATAAAGCATAGTATTCAGCTCTGTAATTATTTGTACCAATCACAGGTAATAGGACTGCTGATTCACAGTAAAATGTTCAGTGTATGTAACCCTAATACTATTTATAAAGATCTAAAAGGATAAGATGTATGCTGTCTGAGATAGTTGCTTTAGCATTTAACATTTTGCTGTGCATAATGCAGTTTGGGTATGGCAGTACAATTGTCTGGACATCACCCAACAGGGAAAAGCATGAGGCCACAGGAATGATCAAATTAAAGAATATAATTCCACCAGTTTTACATTGATCCAAAGGCATTAACAAGGGCCAAATAGCACTTTACCTTCAAAGAAAATAAAGCTAAGGTGCAATAGTACTTCTTAATTTTTTTGTCTTTAATTATTATCCTTTTTATCAGGTAGAGCGATAACTTTTCAGTAGCTTTTTCTGACTGAAACAACACTGTTATTAGTGATGTATCTAGATTTTTTTCTTCTTAATAAAATCAAAGCTTTAAAAAATATACTGTCAGTGGAATTCATAACAACACACGCTACACACCTCTGTTGCCAGCTAACACCCTTGGAATAAAACTGCATGTGTTCCTGTCGACTGTGGGCGTTTAAAGGTTTCTCTCATTATCTTTCATTTTTCCGTGACTCTGACTTGCCTCTCACTTTAGGACAGCACTGGGCAGCTACATTTCACACCTGCGCGATAATGACCACTTTATTTGACACGTTAGTCTCAGTGTCGGAAACGATGATTCTCGCGAAAGCCAATTTGGAAATTCCTTCAGCCGTGGTCACTTTCTTAATATATCCCACCAATCAACTGATCGAAGAGCATGATTGGTCACTTGTACCGTTGGGTGGGGAGGAGGGGTTAGGTGGAGACGTAGCTTCACCCATTGTTTTGGCAGTATGTGGAGGTTCTTGCTCCACAGACAGGCGCCATGATCAAGGAGGATTCCCAAGAGGAGACCAAGATCGACCTGGAGGGGATCGAGGAGCAGTCTGAGGAGCAGTCTGAGGTGCAGTCCGAGGTACAGTCAGAGATAGGGTCAGAATATGGTGCCCAACCCAATCAAGGAGCCACCAGGCCCTCGCTGAAGGACAGGGACCCCAAAGGAGTCAACCAGTGCCTTAAGGTAAATGACAGATATGTTGCTATTGTTACACACCAGGGTAAAGTGTCAGTTTTCATCCCATGTGAAATTATTGGACCCTAACTATGTGGTGAAATGTATTTGGTAACGTTTTAATATATATTTTTACTTTGGGTGCTTGCTATCTGGGGGTTCAGGCCTGGTTTTTGCTTTTGTCTGCTACTTTGTGAACGTGTCTTTGTCACAGTTTTCTGTAAAAATCTGTACTGTACAGATAAAATTGATTGGATTTGATTTTACATGTGGCAAGAGAAAATAGTTCAGTTGTGTGTGTGATATGCTAATGCAACTATTGTCAGGAAAATGTCAGGAGAGCATGATTACGACTGTGTTGATATGTATTTGCTGTCTTGTGTGATGAGCACATTGGATAAGGATTTTCACATGCTGAGAAATTAATCCTATGTATTGTACTTGCTGATAGATAAAATGTCAGAATTAATCAGCTTTGATTCAATGCAAAGAAATCTAATTTGAATAAGGACAAGCCATTGTTATGTGGCAATACTGACCTCTACAGGCAGGTTTGTGTTATCTGATTTCCCCTGATATTGATTGTGTGCTCTGCCTGTGGTGCAGACCAGTTAACACACTGTAACCTCCTGAAACCCAGCAGAAAAAAGTATCATAGAATGATTTTCATTTTCTGACATAATACAACTGCCTTGGAAATATGTTGCAGTGAAAATATTTTCTAAAATATTATTTATTTGATTTTTGTTGAATGGCTGTTGTAGAGTAGGCTTCTGGATAGTAGAATATGTAGTTTTACTTGAGATTAAGACCAGAAACCCATGTCCCCTACAGGGTACAAAAATTAATTGCTGGGTTTTAGAAGGATAAAAAGAATACAGATGACTGGCTGACATAATCAAGTCTGCTTGCAAGAAGCAGCAGAAGCTCTTATGCATGACATTAAATAATGGCGGAAGACGTACAGTATATTGTCAAGATCATGGGTTGAGAAAGCCATCGCTGGTGTGAGAAGGTTCTGGTGCTCACACAAGTGCACTTTGGCCTGATCACTGATGCCCTCCAGTGGACGTTCCTTCTCGCCTCCAGGTCACCTTCGTAGACGTCATTGCTGAGCCTCCCTCAGTGCGCAGCTTCGACAAGGTGTGGCTGTGGAGCCACGCCCTGTTTGAGGTCTCCAGGATCTGGTTCTACAGGATCATCTCTCTGCTGCTTGCTGTGCCACTGGCTTTGATCGCTGGGGTGCTCTTCGCCCTCCTCAGCTGCCTCCACATATGGTATGTTGTTTCCATGGAAATGGCTCGTGCACACCATGCTTGACACAGAGAGACAGCCTCATCCATGCTTCTACATGTGCACAGATGGCATGAGCTCTTGGGAAAGGAACAAGTTAAGCCAATGCTGTAACTAGCTTTTCCTGGGTAATGTTCCTCTTAGTGCTGAGAGGCAGTGTACAAAATGAATGTAGCCTGTGAGTGACTGGAAAAAAGGTGGTGCACATGGTGAATTCTATTAGTTTATAAAGTTTATATTATATTAATTGTAGAGTTTTTAAAGATGGCTTCAAGAGCTGTCTTTTCATTGTAAATGATTTATTTGTACACTGCCTTAAGCAACAGAACCCAGAATGTGGTACTGAACCCAGAACCCAGGGTTTGAGGGCATTTTATTTGTAAACCTTTCTGTGAGTGTTATTTCTGCATTTTGATTATCAAAGCAGACTGTCAGTGTGAGAGTTTGTAAACTGAAGTGTAGGTGGACATAATTTTCTGCATTCAAAATGATATTTCGGAAAGAGGAGAGCAAATAAAGAGTAGCCTAGGCTATGTCAACATCCTTGGATCTCTGTCTCTCATTTCTTTGTAAAGGTTGATCATGCCCTGTGTCCAGCTCTTCCTGATCAACATGCACTGGGTCCAGACCATCTGGGCCAGCGTTTTGGACATCACCATCTCTCCTCTGTTCAGCAGCATGGGGAAATGCTGTGGGGCTATCAGCATTCGAGTGGCACAGGAATGACTGTTCACACCAAGTTGTCAGAACGACCCCCCTTCAGGACTCCCTTATCCTCAGTGTAGACAGAGTAAGGGAGGGGGCACCTCCCCAGGAAAGCCCAGCTTTTTGAAACGGTAGGAAGTTGCAGTTACAGTCAAATAACCTGCTGCCATCCTGCACATGGAATGGAATACTAAACCTGACAGATGAGCCAGGGGAGATCTTGCTGGACACACTGTCGGCAGCTGCTGAGGTTAACGGTTTTACAAGGACTTTATAGGAGTAACAGTCTACCATTGTGACAAAAAATGCTACATTGTTTTCTGATGTGTTGAAAAGTGGTGTTCATTTAAAATCATGATACTGAACACAAAGAAATAAAGTTGCTTTAATTGACTGGCTGCTTAGTGTTACGTGCATTCACTTCAGATTAATCAGTGGGATGGGTACATTAAGTATCTTTCTGAAAAAATTGAAGAAGACTTCAGCTGAAATAGCCCACACTGGCACCACCTATTAATAGCAGTCAAACGAGGATCTGTTAATGGGTCCAATGCTTTGAGAAAAGAGATGTTCTCCCCTCTAAAAGCACATTGTGAAACCCAATGTGTCAAGAGCACATCAGATAAACACATCAGAGACAACATGAAATTTTCCTTATCCCCACTCCCAACCACCCTTCCCTCTCCTCCCACTCCTACAGTCTTCACAGTTGTGTAGCCACAAGTGAACAGGGGATCATATTTGTTAACAGAAATGAAGATAGAATAAATATCAAATCAAACGAAAGATAACAATTTGTACTATTTGGCATCTAGGTGACCTATGTCTTCAAATGGTTTATTGAGTTTGATTCTCATTAATGTCCATCCTTATAGTAATCTAGCAGTCTCCTGATCTAATTTATGCATGACTATTTTGTGACTCCATCACTTTTTAATTGTCATATGGGTGTCTACCACTAACATCTGATTACTAAGATCTTGCAACTTTTAAAATCATAAAGCATAGTATTCAGCTCTGTAATTATTTGTACCAATCACAGGTAATAGGACTGCTGATTCACAGTAAAATGTTCAGTGTATGTAACCCTAATACTATTTATAAAGATCTAAAAGGATAAGATGTATGCTGTCTGAGATAGTTGCTTTAGCATTTAACATTTTGCTGTGCATAATGCAGTTTGGGTATGGCAGTACAATTGTCTGGACATCACCCAACAGGGAAAAGCATGAGGCCACAGGAATGATCAAATTAAAGAATATAATTCCACCAGTTTTACATTGATCCAAAGGCATTAACAAGGGCCAAATAGCACTTTACCTTCAAAGAAAATAAAGCTAAGGTGCAATAGTACTTCTTAATTTTTTTGTCTTTAATTATTATCCTTTTTATCAGGTAGAGCGGTAACTTTTCAGTAGCTTTTTCTGACTGAAACAACACTGTTATTAGTGATGTATCTAGATTTTTTTCTTCTTAATAAAATCAAAGCTTTAAAAAATATACTGTCAGTGGAATTCATAACAACACACGCTACACACCTCTGTTGCCAGCTAACACCCTTGGAATAAAACTGCATGTGTTCCTGTCGACTGTGGGCGTTTAAAGGTTTCTCTCATTATCTTTCATTTTTCCGTGACTCTGACTTGCCTCTCACTTTAGGACAGCACTGGGCAGCTACATTTCACACCTGCGCGATAATGACCACTTTATTTGACACGTTAGTCTCAGTGTCGGAAACGATGATTCTCGCGAAAGCCAATTTGGAAATTCCTTCAGCCGTGGTCACTTTCTTAATATATCCCACCAATCAACTGATCGAAGAGCATGATTGGTCACTTGTACCGTTGGGTGGGGAGGAGGGGTTAGGTGGAGACGTAGCTTCACCCATTGTTTTGGCAGTATGTGGAGGTTCTTGCTCCACAGACAGGCGCCATGATCAAGGAGGATTCCCAAGAGGAGACCAAGATCGACCTGGAGGGGATCGAGGAGCAGTCTGAGGAGCAGTCTGAGGTGCAGTCCGAGGTACAGTCAGAGATAGGGTCAGAATATGGTGCCCAACCCAATCAAGGAGCCACCAGGCCCTCGCTGAAGGACAGGGACCCCAAAGGAGTCAACCAGTGCCTTAAGGTAAATGACAGATATGTTGCTATTGTTACACACCAGGGTAAAGTGTCAGTTTTCATCCCATGTGAAATTATTGGACCCTAACTATGTGGTGAAATGTATTTGGTAACGTTTTAATAATATATTTTTACTTTGGGTGCTTGCTATCTGGGGGTTCAGGCCTGGTTTTTGCTTTTGTCTGCTACTTTGTGAACGTGTCTTTGTCACAGTTTTCTGTAAAAATCTGTACTGTACAGATAAAATTGATTGGATTTGATTTTACATGTGGCAAGAGAAAATAGTTCAGTTGTGTGTGTGATATGCTAATGCAACTATTGTCAGGAAAATGTCAGGAGAGCATGATTACGACTGTGTTGATATCGTATTTGCTGTCTTGTGTGATGAGCACATTGGATAAGGATTTTCACATGCTGAGAAATTAATCCTATGTATTGTACTTGCTGATAGATAAAATGTCAGAATTAATCAGCTTTGATTCAATGCAAAGAAATCTAATTTGAATAAGGACAAGCCATTGTTATGTGGCAATACTGACCTCTACAGGCAGGTTTGTGTTATCTGATTTCCCCTGATATTGATTGTGTGCTCTGCCTGTGGTGCAGACCAGTTAACACACTGTAACCTCCTGAAACCCAGCAGAAAAAAGTATCATAGAATGATTTTCATTTTCTGACATAATACAACTGCCTTGGAAATATGTTGCAGTGAAAATATTTTCTAAAATATTATTTATTTGATTTTTGTTGAATGGCTGTTGTAGAGTAGGCTTCTGGATAGTAGAATATGTAGTTTTACTTGAGATTAAGACCAGAAACCCATGTCCCCTACAGGGTACAAAAATTAATTGCTGGGTTTTAGAAGGATAAAAAGAATACAGATGACTGGCTGACATAATCAAGTCTGCTTGCAAGAAGCAGCAGAAGCTCTTATGCATGACATTAAATAATGGCGGAAGACGTACAGTATATTGTCAAGATCATGGGTTGAGAAAGCCATCGCTGGTGTGAGAAGGTTCTGGTGCTCACACAAGTGCACTTTGGCCTGATCACTGATGCCCTCCAGTGGACGTTCCTTCTCGCCTCCAGGTCACCTTCGTAGACGTCATTGCTGAGCCTCCCTCAGTGCGCAGCTTCGACAAGGTGTGGCTGTGGAGCCACGCCCTGTTTGAGGTCTCCAGGATCTGGTTCTACAGGATCATCTCTCTGCTGCTTGCTGTGCCACTGGCTTTGATCGCTGGGGTGCTCTTCGCCCTCCTCAGCTGCCTCCACATATGGTATGTTGTTTCCATGGAAATGGCTCGTGCACACCATGCTTGACACAGAGAGACAGCCTCATCCATGCTTCTACATGTGCACAGATGGCATGAGCTCTTGGGAAAGGAACAAGTTAAGCCAATGCTGTAACTAGCTTTTCCTGGGTAATGTTCCTCTTAGTGCTGAGAGGCAGTGTACAAAATGAATGTAGCCTGTGAGTGACTGGAAAAAAGGTGGTGCACATGGTGAATTCTATTAGTTTATAAAGTTTATATTATATTAATTGTAGAGTTTTTAAAGATGGCTTCAAGAGCTGTCTTTTCATTGTAAATGATTTATTTGTACACTGCCTTAAGCAACAGAACCCAGAATGTGGTACTGAACCCAGAACCCAGGGTTTGAGGGCATTTTACTTGTAAACT